>NC_083738.1:10750000-12177500 GCF_033458585.1 Syngnathus typhle | reverse complement strand
TTGTTCGGACCTCCTCGGTGGAGTCTCTGTCGAACCCCTGAGACCGACTCACCGAACCCCTCGGGTTCGATCGAACCCAGGTTAAGAACCACTGCTCTACTTATACATACGGAAAGGAAAGGGGCTCAGAAGTTTGTAATGTACAAAACTCTGGCAGCTTGTTTGAAACAAGCAACTGTCACGGAAGCTCTGTGACCCAGTCAGACTGTGTTCTGTGTTGATTACATGGATGAAAACAGCCCGGCGGTGACTGTGTCCGCTTGTGTGCGCTTGTGTGTGCCTGTGTGTGCGCTTGTGTGTGCCTGTGTGTGCTTGTGTGTGCTTGTGTGTGCTTGTGTGTTTGTGTGCGTTTGTGTGTGTTTGTGTTAAATCTGGATGTTTCTCGTTCGAGCTGCACATTAGGAGCACTGCTGATCAGCATATTGTATGTACAAAGTCTAATAAACAAACATAGATATGATATATCTATAGACAGTACTTGATTTTTAAAATCACACACGCACACACAATTATTTTATTAGCCATTCAATCGAGCAGCATGCTATTTTGCCCGAGCACCAAATTGGTGAGACCTTGCAGCACGACATTTAAACATCGCTTCACCAACTGTTGCCTTGGGCGTGTGTAAGTGTTAGTACGTTTCTTGTTGTGTGATCCTTTCCATCTACACTGGTAATCTTAAATAGGTCAACACATACCAGGAAGAATACTTTGAATATCAAGTATACTTTTGAGTTGTGTCTTTTAATCACGGTCAAGAAATCTCTTGAAATCGGTTTCCTTTTGGATTTGAACATTGTGAGAAGACTCAGTAGGATCAGAATGTCCTGCTTGCATCATCAGAATCATATAGAGGCCAAGAATATGACCCCAGGAAAAAACATTTCAAGGGTGGCACAAAAAAATAGTAATTTGTGACTACAAAAAAATCCATTTGTAGCCACAAATAGTCAAAATAGGTATAATGTGTGCATGAAATAATAATTTGTGACCACAAAATACTGATATGTGTCAATGAATTGAATATTATTTGCACAAAAAATGAATTTTTTTCCACTTGGTGTAACATGCGCACAAAATAATAAAGTACTAATTTGTCCATGCTATAAATTTAATATGCACACAAAAAGACTAACTTATGGCCACAAAATACTAATTTGTGTCCCCGAAGGAGGTCCAATGTGAGAAAGACATGCTAGTTTTTGGCCACAAACTACTAATTTCTGTCCACAAAACAGCCTTAACTCAATATCAGACAGTTAGATCAGCGATAGGATGCACCTTCCCCATCAGATGTAGTCAATTTAATTTTAGGCATTCTGAAAAAATTGGCATCACAGGATATTGATTTTACAATTGATTTCTTGGGAAAAATGCACCACATTTGCTTACAAAGACATCCGAGTTGTTCATTAGAGTGATATTAAACCCTCAATTTAGTATTTTGTGTACATTATATCATTGTGGTGGCTACAAATGAAGTTCTTTCGGCCACATTCAAATGTTTTTCCCACGATGTCATGTGTGGGACATCCTAGATGGATTTTCACCTTTCCAACAACTGTTTGTGTTTGTGTTACTTCAACCTGTTTTTGTTTCAGCCCAAAAATGTCATGCGTAACACCTCAGATGTGACATATCGCATTCCTATCAGAGGGGAGCACAGACATCTACCTGTGCGTGGCGGCAGGATCAAACCGCATGTGTTTACATGTGGCCCCGGGTAACTAGTCAGCATAGCTAATCACTTCAGACACACACATTATGCAACGCCAGGCCCCTCGACGACCCACGTTAGCCTGATATGAATGCATCGTCCCGATAAGCACTCAGCTGAGATGATGAAATTAGGGAAGTCAAAACCAGAGAAGTGGAATGTTTATTTAGAGGCAGCTGCACTCTGTGGTTTGACATTTTTGGCATGGCGTCCAATAGAATAGGATTGCGTAACAGCCGGAGGATATTTTGGCTTTATGGAATAAAATTAGTTAGGATGCTTGAGCATGCTTTTCCAAGAATTTAGTAGTTGGATTTACTTCCAAGTATAAAAAGACACAATCACTGATATTACCTATGCAGGTAATGTAGGTAAATAACACTTTTAAATGTAAAAAATAGTTAATTGATATTATAAAACCAAAATGTTTCTAATTTGAGTGTTAGGCATAATGCATCTGCGCCTCACATATTGCTACCAGCAGTCATCGGGCAGTAGGCGGGGGACACCCTGAACTGGTTCTCGGCCAATCGCAAGGCACACAGAGACAAACGACCATTTGCAAATGCACTCACATCTCATTCCAGGGGTTGCTCCATCCAGAGTGAAGGTGTGTAAGGGACACACTTTAGTTGATGGGAGGATCTGCACAGCGCAAAATAGTGCGCAGCTCCGCATGCATTTGAATATTTATTTTATTTGGCACATCGGGAGATTCTCCTATTGAGGAGTGTTTATTGTGATTTCCAATATATTACGATGAGAACATTGGGCTTTACAATGTATATGTAGAGTAGGTATTGTCTGCTGAGGTAGAAAAAAAACCAACTAATTGAAATAAGGATGTTTGGATGCAGACATGTTTAGTGTGTCAGTTGTATCAGATCAAATTATCTTGTCTGAATGAAACCATTGAGCCACATTGAAGCATTGCTCTCCTAAATGGTTGTAAACCATTTCAAACATGCTGTCATATCTGGGTAAGTGGTGTGCAACACAAAACTAGCACTTAGAGACATGTATTGTGTCATTCCATTCTTTGTAATAATGTAGCGTATAGTATGTTTATTCATGGCTTTTTAGGTTTGTGACAGATGTTTTACATCCCACCCGTGCCTTTGCATGGAGCAGCAATTTGTTGTTGCAAACAGTTACATTTTTGCAATGAACACAAATAATATACAGTAATCATCCCTTCTATTTTGTATTTGTGGTAAATATGAGTTTATTGAGTTTTGTTTTCAGTTTTATTTAGTTTCTGGACATATTTGTTGATCTTGTTGATATGAAAGACTGAGATTTACAGCAAGTCTACACATTTCTGAGTCTTTATTTCTAATATGAACAAAACGACTTCTTTCTGTTTTGGATAAGAATCAAGTTAGTTTGTTTTATCTAACGAAACTTTACTGAAATCCTGACTATGTGATGGGACCAGCTACCTTCATGCTGGTATTGCATATCCTCCGGATAAACAAAGTTGATGTGGTAATCAAAACTCCTCAGTCACAAACGTAGTGATTTCCAGGTTATTCCAAGTCGTTCGTTTTAGGTACTCAAGCTCTTGTATTGGAATCACACTCGATATGTCTTCAATGGCGACGCTAGCGTCAGTATGAATCCAACTGCCTGTGAACGTACAGTATGTTGAATGTAAAGCAGTCCCAAATACCGTATTTTCCGGACTATAAGGTGCACCGGACTATAAGGCGCACCTTCAATGAATGGCCCATTTTAAAACTTTGTCCTTATATAAGGCGCACCGGGCTATAAGGCGCACCATTAATGCATCATGTCAGATTTTGAATCCAAATCAAATCATTCTCCATTGTATCTTTTCTATTTCACCTTCAGATGCAACAAATTACTTTATAATCACAAAATAATAACCCATAGTCTTTGATTCATGATTCATAGTCTTCAGCGGGCCACTTATGATTGATTTTACGCCACAATGCTTCGGGCCAGTTTAAATTTAGGAATTTGGTCCATAAATAAGGCGCACCGGACTATAAGGCGCACTGTCGGCCTTTGAGAAAATTTTAGGTTTTTAGGTGCGCCTTATAGTCCGGAAAATACGGTAACCCAGACTTGTGTGTATGTGTGTGTGCTTGCCAGTTGCTTTGTGTGCAGAGGTGGAGGAACGTCTTGTGGGTCACCTGTTGTCGGCAGACCGCTACAACAAACTGATCAGACCAGCCGTCAACAACAGCCAGCAAGTCACCATTTACATCCAAGTGTCTCTTGCCCAGCTCATCAATGTGGTGAGGAAGATCAGCCGTGCCAGTCCTATATGTGATAATCATGATGATGATGACAATAATGTGTGTTTCAGAATGAGCGGGAACAGATCATGACTACCAATTGTTGGCTAACCCAGGTTTGTCTTGGTCTCTTTTCTAAAGTTAGGCTCTGTACATGCACATATAGAGAATACAATATAAAAAAAAAGGATGTGGACAGAATCATCATGCATCAGAATAAGCATCCATGAATGACCCAGTGGGATAAATATTTTACTGATAATGAAAATACCTGAGATGTTTGTTTTCTTAGTGTGTTTTTTCTCCCCCAAACAATCACCAGGTGTGGAACGACTACAGATTAATGTGGGACCCCAATGAGTACGATGGCATCAAGAAAATCCGCCTCCCGACACAACACATTTGGCTGCCAGACATTGTCCTCTACAACAAGTAGGGTTACAACTATTTGCAAAAAAACCCCAACAGACACAGAGCTAGACACACAAGATAAATGTCTTTGTTTCAACATTAAACACTTTTTCATTTTTTTTTTTTTTAAACTTTTGTTAAGTACAGTTTTTTTTCTGACAGACCTGCATGCCATTGTGGTATACGGACTACAGTCATTCTATATACTGGTTGTTGTAATCAATACTTGTTTGTAATATCATAACGGATTTTAATGAGGGTATAGTTGGGATATTTCTGATGCAAAGAAAAATAACAATTTTATTTAGAACACCTTCACATTTTCTGTGGTAACAATTTGTCCAAAATAAATTCAAAATGATCATGATGATAGAATATAAATGATCAAAATGACTCTTTCTGAAATAACTTTGTTGTAGAAATGTACAAAGGAATTTATTTGGTGTCATTTTAGTGTCACTTATTGCACACACTGTAGTTAGCAGAACAGTGTGTGGGTCATGCCGATATCACGTACAGTTGATAAAAAAATGTGCTACAAAATGATGGGAAACACTTTGAGACTTATGTGCTGCTATGTGTGCAAAAGGTTGGCTACTTGATCTCAAAATGTTATTTTTCTGCTGCATTGTAATGACTGATTGTGAAATTGACGACAATAACAAAATCACATTATCCTGACATTGATCCAATACTGTGTATGAGGACTGGGAAGGTAGCGCTAAACCCTGTGGTAAGGTGATGCAATGAGTAGCAAAGAGCAGGACAGGGTGAGTGAGTGAGAGGCAGTTGTACCAATATGTGGTGGGAGGAGCTCTGCAGTACCAAACATCCTGTAAAGAATCGGATCACAAATGAGAGGAGCCCAGGGGAGACAACATAAACATCAATCAAGGGCTTTGTAAAGCAATTAGGGTGACCCCACACCAAGTGACGAAATCCAATTGCCGTGTCTAGGTGGACAAGCTTGTGAATCAACACCGCCACACATTAGTATCAGCGGTGCTAAAAACCGTACCATGATGCCTCCTGGAAATGTTGATAAAAATGATGATAAATCAATCAACTGTAAATATGAGATGGGTGCAAGTTACCTGGTTGTGTGCATGGATATGTAAATATGAGATGGGTGGAGGTTATCTGGTTGTGTGGATGGATATGCCTCGTGTGTTGTGGTCAGCAGTGGCGCACCACTGTCTATGCTCTCCTGGTAGCCATGAAACTTTCATGAAGACAGATTGCTGGTCAACGTTAAGACTGCACAACAGGCAAAATTGGTCCAAATGATAGAAGATGATGGGGGTAGAGGTCACAGAATGAAGGAGAAGGTCCTCATTTTCAGTGCTCTCCTTGGCTGAACTGCCCTTGTCTTCTACCAATGGGAAGTGAATGTGACACTGGATTCCTGACCTACTTCATAATTGATGGTCTATGTATGTATAATGCAATACCTGTAGCTTTGGTCAGACCAATTCGAAAGGAACTTCTCAGCGCATTAGAGGCAGGTGTAGGGGAGATTGTTGAAATGCTGCTGATAGAGAACTTTTCCCCTAAGGATGATAACAATATTCTGAAACGCTGAACTTGGACCTGTTTTAAAATGAGCAACTGTCGAATATTCACAAAAACACTCATGGAAACTGTTAGACAGGCAAAAATCAAAATGTCTGGTAGTGTAATGGGGTGAGAGACTACTGTATACTAGGTGTGGTGGTTAGAACCAAATGCAAGAGTGTAGAATGAAGTCCTCAATTTAAACGTTTCTAGAGATATCCGCTCTAATTTGCAGTCCAAAGTACTGGAGGTCCAAAAGGAACCAGAACCTACTTTTGCTTTTTTTGCTTTATGACTTCTGTTTCGCTCCCAGAGTCAAAAGAGCACCATGTTGTGTGTGTGTGTGTGTGTAAGGCTCTGGATAGCACCACTAAGTCAGCAAGATAGGAAGGCGCTGAGCTGTGAAATATTTTACGAGTGATTAATCAAACCTTAAAATCAGATCTCAGGTGCACCGCTCGTCAATGCAAGTTGATCACCTTCCAACCCTCATGCATTGTAGAACAAGACCTTCACTAGTTTCAGTAGAGACACTATCAAAAATAATGTAGGAGGTGATGTCATAATCCATTCAGGCTGGATTGTAGGGACGTTTTTTTCATAGATTTTTTTGTGTTCTTCCTCTTAATGTTTCCCTGTCCGTCCCTCAGTGCTGACGGCACCTACGAAGTCTCCTTCTACTCCAACGCGGTGGTCTCCAACAACGGTGAGGTGGCTTGGCTCCCTCCCGCCATCTACAAGTCGGCCTGCAAGATTGAGGTCCGCGACTTTCCGTTCGACCAGCAGAACTGCACCCTCAAGTTTCGCTCGTGGACGTACGACCACACTGAGATCGACCTCATCCTCCTGAGTGACTTTGCCAGCCGCGACGATTTTAAACCCAGCGGCGAATGGGATATTGTGTCGTTGCCGGGACGCAAGAACGAAGACCCCGATGACGTCAGGTACCTGGACATCACTTACGACTTCATCATTAAGAGAAAACCTCTCTTCTACACCATCAACCTGATCATCCCTTGTATCCTGATCACATCTTTGGCCATCCTGGTCTTCTACCTGCCGTCAGACTGTGGTGAGAAGATGACGCTGTGCATCTCAGTGCTCCTGGCCCTCACTGTGTTTTTACTCCTTATCTCAAAGATTGTGCCACCCACATCTTTAGCGGTGCCTCTGATTGGGAAGTACCTGATGTTTGCCATGGTGCTGGTCACCTTTTCCATCGTCACCAGTGTTTGTGTGCTCAACGTGCACCATCGCTCCCCTAGTACGCACACCATGCCTCCTTGGGTCAAACGCGTCTTCATGTACCAACTTCCCTCCTACCTTTTTATGCGGAGACCTGGCAGATCCAACATACGCGAGACGTTCCGGAAAAAACACCAACAGCGGTCGTACTCGGAGAAGAAAGCAGGGGCGGACGCGGGGACAGGTTCTCTGGGACTGGCTGACTGCTCGTCATCCTTCTACGTCAACGAGGAGTCGGCCAAGCGCTACGGCTGGACGTTCAGCGACTTTGCCGACAACACAGAATTCAGGAAGAGGACGACACTGAAAAGCAACATCGATGTGGAGGATGCCGTGGATGGTGTGCGCTACATTGCGGACAAGATGAAGAGTGAGGATGATGATGAAGGGGTAGGCTTTTGAAGGAATGCCTCAATGAGTGTGTGATGTGCGCATAATCCTTGGTGGAAATCAATTCAATTCACAAATTAGCATCATTATCATCTTAAAAATGTTTAAAAGC
The DNA here is from genome assembly GCF_033458585.1 of Syngnathus typhle. Lineage (NCBI taxonomy): Eukaryota > Metazoa > Chordata > Actinopteri > Syngnathiformes > Syngnathidae > Syngnathus > Syngnathus typhle. Next base: position 12,169,807 of record NC_083738.1, on the reverse strand, counting down.
ACTATCCTGACAGGTCATAATTGCAGGGAGGACCCTGTCGGGCACACATATGCACGATCGGCTGTAAGGCGGTCTCCATTTGCTTCTAAAAATAGACTTACATTAAATCAAGTTAGATACTTGGCATACTGTAAATGCATCAATGATATATTTTTTTAACACTCACTTCTGTCTTCTTACAGATCATTGAGGATTGGAAGTATGTTGCGATGGTGATCGACCGACTTTTCCTTTGGATTTTTGTGTGTGTATGTGTGGTAGGAACCGTGGGCCTCTTCATGCAGCCTCTGTTCCAAAGTTACAACACACCTATTATTGAAGACATGGACCAGAACTGAGCAATGACACCCAAACTCTGGGAAACAAAACTAACAAAAAGAAACAAAAAACAACCTTAATTCCTACTACGCTTCTCTTCAAAGCGCCAGATCAATGTTTTCATCACCTGACGTTCTGATGCACCCCCTCTTCCTCGAGCACCTGTTCTGCTTCTGAACTCACTCCCTAGTCTTTTTGACTTGTGCTTGTCCTGCCATCTTCTGAACAAGCAGGAGAACTGAGATTCATTCTGAAGAAGAAATTGCTGCTTTTGTTGCTTTCCTTTGTTTGAGCAAGGTCACTAATAGTGAAGCTCCCTGACGGGTTATTATATGTTAACAATGTTGGGTCCAATTGATCTTCCTTGGTTAACCCATTGATTCTCATGATAATTTAAATTGACGCTCTTTGTCCTTGTTCACCCTAACGTTGTTTAATCGCATTTAGGTCAGGCTCTTGAGCATTAAACTTATTCAAGCTTCCATTAAGGGACCTTGCTTTATGCAGTGGGACGCAATCATGCTGAAATTTAAAAGTAGCTTCCCTAAACTCACAGTCTGGAATATCCTGTCAAGATTAATAATTCAAGCTAAAGAGGGATTCAAAGGAGAAAAAGCATGTCCAAAGCCTATAGTCCATGTACTATTACAGTGTATTGTACATTTTCTTGTTGTGTCCCAAGATGTTAGCAACTATTTTGACTTTGCCAATCCATTAGTGGAGATGAATACAAATTATGGCGAAGGTTGATGATCTATACAAATCAAAAGTTGTGTTAAATGGTGTTCACAATGTTCTTCACTTGCAAAAAAATATATATATATTTCTACTCCCAACAATCTGTTTCCAGCATGGCACCAGTAAGATCAGTTATGAGCAAAAAAGCAGACAAAATATTCCAGCAGTAACTAAAGTTTCATCATAAGTGCATCACAAGTTTTGCCTCAACCTGTGCACTGGATATCACCTCGTATACCCAGATAGCATGTTAATAACTCTTACTGTGAATCGGATCAAACCTAACCATGAGTGGCTCAAGATCTTGTTCTGACTCTTTTGTGAATTATTTTCTACTCTCCTTGCTCCACATGCATGAAACAAAACCCTAGTTTCCTTTCCCAAGAGCCCAAAGACAAAAAACAGATAAAGACATTAAAAACACACACATCGTGCCAGTAAGGGAACTACCAATGAGCCTCACAGAAGAAGATCACCTCCATGCGTTCTCTCCCAGTAGCACACATGCTGTAATATTACTGAGTCGCACAACCATTGGAAGAGCAATTTGTTTCACTCTCAGATACACACAAGCTAGTTTGTGGAACCAGACTGGTGCACACCAAGCCGAGGGACTGCTTGCAAAACTGATGATCTTAAGCTTCTCATTTTTTCTTCTAAATGGTTCTAAAAAATAATATTTTTTTACGACCATCACCGAGGAAATTACAGCAATAACATTCTATACTGACAGAAACAAAGAAGCCAAACAGCTTCACCTCCCTCGTTTGCTTTTCCTGTCTAGAATTCTTGTCTGTTCTCTGAGATGCATTCAAGTTATTTCTACAAAGAAGTGTAAGTTACTGTCATTACATCTGTTGCTGAGGCTAATGTGAGTAAAAAAACAAACGTGTGCTGCATCTTGTGCTGGTTTCATTTGAAGTCATTTTGTCTGTCTTGTGGATGGATGTAAGGAAACTGAGTTGATGTCAGTAACTAGATCAATAAAGCAGAGTGGAAGCAACGCGCTGATGTGCTGAAACATTAATTGTTCATTTGCTTCTGCATGACTTGACTCAGCAATATAAAAAGAGGCATCACACCATTTAACTCTGCTAATGGCTTATTGTAGTTGCACAAAGGTTTCTTGTCCACTGATCGCAATTCTCTATCGATCTTCATCAAACTGCCTTGTACGTTTATCTGCTAGCCATCCATCCATTTTAAATACTACATGTTTTTATCAGGGTCACAGATGAACTGGAGCCCATTCCAGCTGACTTTGGGAAAGACCATATCCAGCCAATCGCAGTATTATCAGGTATCTCAGAATTAATTTGGTTGATTTTGAATGGCTTCTGACACAAGAGATAGGTCCGATGTACCAAAAGAATATTGTCTGGTATATTATGAAAGAAAACTTCTGACGTTGAAAGAATGATAATATTAATCCTCCACATAGTAGCTCCAGGAAGTTAAAAATGCTACAGTTTGCTTTTTATCTGGAACATGTAGGCAATGAGGAACAACATACAGCCTTGGAACAGCAGTCCATTTTGTTTGAAGAGTGCAAAACTGCAGACATTATTAAATTCGCTACAAGTGAATGATGTTCAATATTGGATGGCATAATCCTTTCTTACAATAACTGCATTAAGCCTGCAGCCCATCGACTTGATCAGACTGTCGCATGTTTTATTTGAAATTCATTTCCAGGCCTTTACTGTAGCCTCTTTGAGTTTGTGTTTGTTTCTGGGGGTTTCTCCCTTCAGTCTCCTCTTCAGTAGATGAAATGCATGCTCTTGGGTGAAGGTCCATTGATTCACTTGGCCAGTTCAAGACATTCCATTTTTACCCTGATTTACCCTTTGTTGTATTGGCAATGTGTTTGGGTCATTCATTGTTCTGCGGCAAGATGAAGCTTTTCCCGATTAGTTTGGATATATTTTTTCTGTAAATTGGCAGATAAAATTGTTTTGTAGACTTCAGAATTCCTTCTGCTGCTGCCATCATGAGTTACATCATCAATAAAGACCTGCTCCAGAAGCAGCCATGCAAAGCCAAGCCAAACCAAGAGATTACCTCCACCATACTTCACAGATGACCTTGTGTGTTTTGCATCACAAGCAGAACTTTTCATTCTCCATAATTTGGCCTTTCCATCACTTTGCTAGAGATTAATCTTGATCTCATCAGTCTCATCTCTGTAGTTCATTGCAAAATCCAATCTGGCCTTCTGATTCTTTATGCGAATGAGTGATTTGCATTTTGTAATATGGCCCATGTATTTCTTCTCTTGAACTCGTCTTTGAACAGTGGATTGTTATACTTTCACCTCTGTGCTGTGGAGGATGGCAGAGATGTCACTCACTGACTCTTGTCGTTGGGTGTTCTCCACAGATCACAATACTTATGCTGCCTTACTTCTCTAAGATGTTCCATCCCTACTCGTGTGCCCAGTGCCTCAACGGTTGTTTTGTGAGTTGAACAGTGTTGTTCAGTGGTAAATTCTCTTAACATGCTGACATTTTACAACCTCTTTCAGTATTTGCATCATGTGCTCCTTTGACAATTTTGTAACAGTAGGCTGCATAACTTCACTTTCTGTTAACTCAAGTCAGTGCAATGCTGACAACACACACATGCACGCAATTATAAGACTGGAAAATCTTGTGTTCTTTCGCTCTTTTTATCAGATAGAAAATGATTTCTAAAACTGTGACGGCAAGCCCAAAATGGGGCCTGAAGGCAACATACAAATCTGGATATTTATTGGCGTCACTCCACCACTGATCACGTCACGTTTACACAATTCCTTGTGCTGATGCTAATCCGTGTCAGTGATGGCCCCACAAGAGCAGTAATGTGAAGGCACACACACAAATACACATACAAATGTGTGGCAAACAGCGACATAATCCCACAAATGTAGTGACAGCCGTGGAACTGGAGTCGAATTCAGCAATTATAGCGCAAAGTTGTACTTGCACATTTCTCTGTGCATGACACATAAATAAGACTCTTGACGTTTGCCTGCATTTTCATTAAAGCAGCTTCTGAATGAAGATTGGGAGTGACAACTGCCTCATGGTGTTCAAAATATATTTTGGTGAGCATGTGTATCAATGAGGAATTTTTGTCTTTTCCTTTACAAGAGCTATACTGTAAGCACACTTGGGGGTCTTTGATGTGAATTAGTGTCAAACACACTCTAATCCTTGTAAAGATAATAATAATAATAATAATAATAATAATAAAATGACAGAAAAGAGGGCATTGGTTTAGTTCTAGTTGAGAAAGGGAGAGATATTGAAGCCTAGTCATAAATATGGATGCCTGTACTCCTTGCAGTCAACATTAAGGACCTCTTCATGTCTTGAATTAATCAATAAGTACCGCAATGCTTACAGTACATGTACTGTATGTGTATACATCCTATACAATTTGTCAACACATCTCATCTTTCATCTTAGGACCCCACTCAGCAAATACACGGAGTATATGCACGCATACGTTCGTTCACATGTGTGCATCTCCCGAGCTGTCTGGTGAGTGTCAGCAGTTAAATATAAATATGACATGCGTACATACAGTACATTCATGCATGGGTATATTCTGCCACTGTGATGCAACCTGGCGAGTGTCTGCAGTTTGATGTGTTTCCTGTAGTCCCCCGATGCCGTCCATCTTGTCTATCATCTGCCACAGGACCGTTATGATTTATCCCTGCCATTGTGGCACTCTGGCCGATATTCATGCGCTACGTAACTGCATTAGCGAATGTGTGGCTGGCACGCAATTACGTCAGGGGCTCATCCACACTGCAGGCTCGGCTGTTGAGTTCACATAGCAGACAAAGGTGGTGGGGTTCAAATATGGCCTCAGAGGTAACTCTATAATGTATCGGATGAAGCAATGCATTTTCCCTCAAGTTGTTTTCCCTTGGGGGCTTAAGTTCTCAATGCTGCTTGCTAGTGGTTGTTGGAGTCAATGCAGCTTTCGCTTGTATATCAGAACGCCAGACAAACCAAAAAGCAGAGGTGGCAAAATGATCACTCTGTGCTTAATTGGTGCAAGTAGTACAAGAACAGAACACTGTTAGTATCTGCCCATCTGCCTGTCTGTCTACTCACTCCAGTATAGTATTTGCATTTACAGTATGTAAAGACTTTATACGTGTTTCCATCCATTTATTATATAGAGCTAATGTTGCAATTTGTATATTAGTTAAAATGACAAATTTGGCAGTTTAATAAAGTATTTGTTATACAGTAAGTGTTGGTCTGAATATAAACAATATGGATCTATATTTTACGAATCTTTATTTTTTATTGAAAAGTGTCAAATTCCGACATGTCATCACAAGGGAAATATGACTAAAGATGTCCTTCTGAAAGCCCGTGGGAGCAAACATGACTTAATTAAGAGCCGAGCCATTCAAGCAGGAATAAGTGTCCACCACTAGTGGCTGCAGGAGGCCACCGAATGGCTGCACAGACAGCAGTTAGTCAGCACTGGATAGATGGATTAAATGAGGCAGTGGTGTTACTGAACCCTGGGATGTGATGGGAGAAGGAAGAAGAGGAAGCAGCAAGCAGAGGGAAAGAAAGAGGGCTTCCCTGGAGGCTGGATGAGGTTGAGGGCCACAGGGTGACTGACAGGACAAGACAAGAAAATGCTGAGGCTTTCTTAAAAAATGTTGTGCAGAAAAGGACAATGCCTGTGCAGAAAAGGACAATGTTGGCTGTACAGGCGGTTGGCACCTTCAATGTCTGCAATGTGATGCTTCGGATGTTTTATCAATCTGTTGTGGCAAGTACCCTCTTCTTTGCAGCATCAAGAAGAGGGATGCCTCCCGCCTGGACAAACCGGTGAGGAAGCCGGGGTCTGTTATGGGCACAGAGCTGCCTTGTCTGACGTCTGTGGCAGAGTAGCGGGTGTTGGCCAGGCCGCTGTCCATCAAGGACAACCCCGTCCACCCACTGTACAGCACTGTCACTGGGCGGAGGAGTAGCCGTAGTAGTCCCCGATGCCGTGAGACTTTTTTACTTGACACGGGGGCAGGGTTCACGGGCATGATCTTAGGTTTAATTATGTTTGACATGTTTAACATGATTAATGTTTGTTGTTTGTTTATTTATTTATTTATTTACATATAAATATTATATATATATATATATATATATATGAATAAATAAATATACAAACAACAAACATTAATCATGTTAAACATGATTATGTTTGATACATATTATGAGTATGTTTTATATATATATATATATATATAAGTCAAGTCCCTCACACGGAATGAAAGAGGCATACATGTTCCAATTTACCTACTCAGCTCTTGATGATAATACTGTAGTACATGTTTTATTACGTATTGTAAAACATAAAACAATAGAATAACAAGAAATAAGATGGCTGTGCTATGCCTTTGAGGCATAGCCTAGTAAACTGAATCCAGCACTGGTTGACCATTCACCACGTAGTCAGTTCAGTGAAAGGTGCATGGTCCCTGTGAATGTTTGCATTTGTCCATTAACTAAGTTGATTTACTGAAAGTACAACTCTCACCCCCCCCCCCCTCTACCTCTACATACACACATACATCACTCAAGCTTGCCAAGCAAAAAAAAAAAGTCCAAGTTTGTAACTGGAAAAACACATTAACTGGGGCACTCCCAAGATTAGCTACACCAGCTATAGTATTCCGTTTTGCGAATTGAGATGGTCAAATAACAGGTACTGCATGACATGATTCCTAAAAAACAGGTAATATTCATACAGGTATGTCAACAAAAATAATAGTGGAGTCCTGGGGAGGGTCAGCATGAATGAGAAAATTAAAAATATAATTGTAGGCACAGTGAGTATCATGTTGAAGCAAATGGTGAGGACATACTCCTATCTGACTCTTCAGTGATACATATAACCACTTGCCCTTTCTGTTGCCTCCATTGGGGCCTCAAGGTCTTTCTGCTTCCTCTGAGATGTTCCATTATTTGCGTGTTGCTCTTTATCTCTCCTGTCTTGTGGTGACCACTCAATGACAAAGACAAGGACCAAAAACACAGACTATTTTCTGCATTGTTGAGGCTTTGCTCCTTTCAGCTCGTCACATTTGAAGATCAGGATGTGTTAACATGTGCAGCAGCTTACTTTCACACCCCACTTATATCAGACTCAGCATTATTGGCTAGTCATTGATTGTTACTGTAAAAGGGTGGGCGTAGGGGGAGGATCAAGACTTTAGAACTTTGCTAAAAATTGACAATATTTCTTTGGACGTGCAAAATTGTCCACGTTCAACAGCATGAAAAGACTGACGCCCGAAGACTTCATCGTCGTTCATTTTTATTTTGTATTGTAAATAACAGTCATTTTAATCATCATCATCATTATCATCATCATCATTATCATCATCATCATCATCATCATCATCATCATCATCATCATCATCATCATCATCATCATCATTTATCTGCCTAATCCCAACCGGCCTTTATCTGCATCATTATATTCTTCTAAAGTGATTTTTGACTTAATGGTTGGTATTGTCAGGCATAAAATGTTTCCCATCCCATCACATTTGAAGGCAGTGTGGATTAAATGACAAGCGACAGCTTTACACTGAGGATAACGTGCAAAATGCCTTAAAAGGCTCGACTGTTTGCCTGCAATTGCACGAGATGACATCCATCATGTTCACTCTTGTACCTTCCTGCTTTTACCCTCTTTTGGTTCAGCCGGGAGGCCTCTAGCTGTAATCAGCGCAGCCTCCAATCCCCGGATCCGAGACAACAACCTTGACTGGCTTTGCCTTTCCTACGACAAAACTAATTGAGCTTAAAATTGAGGACTGAGCAGTTCCACTGCTCGTCCGATTCTTGTCTGCTGACCTTCTAGCTGCAAACGTGCGAGGCTCCTTCCTGCTGCCACATAGCTGCAGCGGACCAGCAGCTTACATTGCATTAGAACCACTGATTCAGTTGTCATATGGTACTAGTGTGATGCTTACGTTTGTGTGACATGATGGAGCAGGAAAAGCTGTGTCAAACTTAATAGAAGTGCACCTTGTGTGTATATTCGTACATTGTTAGTGAATACAACATGTGGGCTTTCACCTCAGGGTTACCCAGAGTAGTACATAATAACTGCCAGTGAATGTTATGAAAAATAAATCCTTGTCACTTGCTGTTTTGTCTTCCAGTCTACTGTGCAAGCATGGCGGGGTTGTCACATATTTTCATGGATGTACTGCATTCATTTAACAGTATGTTTAATATTGTGCACGCTGAGTAGTTTTGCAAAATATATGTTACAGTATAATGCGGGGAGACTTTTCATGCGTTGAAATGACAGCCATGTTGTTAACAAACATTCTGATAAGGATTCAGCTTTCAGCGCCAAATGTTATCGTTAATTTTCCAGGAGGAGTCCAATGCTCATTCCACTATCAATAAAAACTCAGTTTTCAGCAACAAATGTTATCGTTAATTTTCAGGGAGGAGTACAATGCTCATTCCACTATCAATAAAAACAGTGATTTATTTTATGTATTTTTTTTAACTGTGAGTCTTTGCTGCAGCTCTATAATGCAGGTGTACTAATAAAGTGGCCTGAACACAAAATCACTGTTATCACCCAGATACAGCAGTACAACCACACATTGCCGCACATGGGATGTATTACATGGAACCGCTATGCATTATGTCCATGGTCAGCCTATAATATTTTTATTCATACATTGTGAGCATAAAATATACAATTCTAGATTCTGCTCAATATATGTATGTGTAGAGAAAGGCGACTTTCTAAGCGATTTCTATGTCAGCCATTAACAAAGCAAATACGTACTTCTTGAGTCAGGAGACACAATAATTTAGCCATGCATTCATTGCAAGTCTGCATAGTGCCCCTATGCAATTATAGCTTCCCATTATTTGATTGGGATGGACTGCCCACACCGCTCTACTATTACAGCGCTGCTAATGCTTTAAGCTACCCAAGCATTGCTGTTTGCATAAAATCAATTAAGTGGCTAAATGGGTCATTTCCAGTTTAGCTGTTGGTGTGTGGAGGTCGGAGCACTCTCTCTAATAGTGCAGTTCCGTAAAATATAGCTTTATGTTTGAGGGAAATACTAACAAAAGTTATGCACAAGAAAACCAGAAAGTTATAATGGTATAATAATTTTCGTACTCATAGACCCCAACCATTTGAATGCATATGTATAGTACAGGCTTGCAAGGCTGACGCAAAGGCCTACATTTAAAACCTGAATTTTATTACTTCTCATATCACACCGTAATAATAATAATACTGATAATAATAATAATAATGATAATAATGATAATAGTAATAGATAATAGTTATTGTTAATATTACAAGTAATAATTACTACTACTACTACTACTACTATTACTACTACTACTACTACTACTACTACTACTACTCCTATTCCTACTCCTACTACTACTACTACTATTTTATAAGCATTTTTCTGTCCTCTGGTTGGTCAGTAATCCAACTTTGACTCACAAAACATATGCACACATTTTAAATATAATAATCATCAGCATCTCTGGCAACTAGGATATATTGTATTAAACTTTTGAAATGTTTTCATCATGTTACTGTATGAGAAATATACCCCAAATCATACTGGCTCCCAAAACATATGCACACATTTTAAATTTAATAATAATCATCTCTGGCAACTAGGATGTATTTTATTAAACTTTTGATTTTTTTTTGTCATGTTACTGTATGAGCTATACCCCAAATCATACTGGAATAAGCTCGTACAACCCAAATGAGGACAATTATGGCAGACCTTTGAGCACTGATTCAAATAGTCTTGAATATCTGGCTTCAAGTCCATCTTAATGTATGCTCATTATCCTTACATATAAGGCAATTCGGTGCATTAGTTAGAGCTTGACCACTTTATGGCATGTGAAACTCCATTCATTTTCAAAATGACTTATCCTGTTCAGGATCACGGGGTGCGTTGGAGCCTATCCCATCTAACATTGGGTGAGAGACAGAATACACACTGACCTTTTCACCAGCTGGTTGCAAGGCAAATATACATCCAAACAACCGACTGGTTGTCACACCCATTACGCACCATTGAGCGGGCATCGATCCCACGATGCCCACACACAAGTCGGACGAGTGTACCTACACCATCAGCCACTTCAGGTCAAACTAAGGAGTCTGAAAATTTGATGAATGAAAAATAATTAAGATGGTTTCGCTCCAGTCCTGTAGATGGTGGTGATTCGCTTTGCAAATTGGTTGCAAACCATCAACCAAAACAATGAGGAAAGGCTTAACAACGTGAACTAAAACAGTCCCGAAATGTCCCCACGAACACTTTAATTGGATTCTGTCACTAAAGTGTGAGCTGTGGGTTGCTTATCTTTCTCGACGTCTCACAAAGTTTGATGGAAATCAAGTGCACACTATAGTTTTTCGCGCACGCAAACGCAAAATATTTCGCGCAGAACCCCCCAAAACAGACGCACGCCATCCAAACTGCGTAATGCCTTGAGCATTTTCACAAACCCGTGCGCGTCCTCGGGCGTTACTTGGATACCATGGTTGCAAACTTATCACCTCTGAGTCACGATGGGTGAGAGAGAGAGAGAGAGAGAGAGAGAGAGAGAGAGAGAGAGAGAGAGAGAGAGAGAGAGAGAGAGAGAGAGAGAGAGAGAGAGAGAGACTCATCCCGGTACTGGTGGCAGTTGGAGACCCTGATTTCCTTGCAGCACTTTCTGAACATTCCAATTTTTGATTTGTCTGAGAGAGAGAAAGAGAGAGAGAGAGAGATCCAAGGAGGGAGAGAGTGAGGGTGAAGGGGAGGCGCCGAAGTTGTCCGGCGAAGCGCACCGCTTATCCAAACCTCTCCTTCACGCGCGTAAAAGAAAAATGCTTATTTAATTAATCTGAAGCGTGACTGACTGAAACACATCACTGACAGGACGCCTCGTCTCACCGCCATCACGTTTTTATTTTAAATCTCGAAAAACATCCCAGATTGCCCGATGCATCCATGATTCTTCCCGGGAAAACAAGCGTCGTTCTCCTGCTGGTCCTCCTTACGGCGCAAGGTAAGCGCACTGAATAGCGCAGCACTCACAAAGCTAAAACAAACCCAGGAAGTAGCAAATTACACGCACGACACTACTTCATCCGTAAACAATCGTGGATGGAATAATTTTTATTTGGGTTCATTAAAAGCGCATCAGTGTGCACGAGTCCAACCAAATACGCATGTTTCTGGAGTCAAGATTAAGATGTAGTGGTGTTGGGAACAGGATGCTACTCATAATTACGGAGATGAGGAAATACCTTTTAGAACTTGAGGATAAATATATTCTTTAACATTTTTATAATGTGGTATCAGTGTGGTGAGAGCTGGCTGCAAAAAGTATGAGAAACACCTCACTGTGATGTAGTGCAATTGTAATCAGGGTTACAAAATCCAGGAGAGTTCCAAGTAGGAAACTTTCCATTGGAATTAACAATCTATTTTGATCGTAAACCAGGAATGCAGAACATTGAAAGTCTGCTGTTGCTATCGTATATACGGTACTGAGAAAAACAGCCACATTTCACACAAGTATGGCCAAATATATTGATTTGTGATTGCCCCGAACCGTCGCTTTTTTGTTACTACGCCAACGCTTGAGTGAAGCGAAAAACTTTTAGTAACTGAGGTACTGTAATGCCCTCGCATGTGGGCAAGGAGAGCACTTCATTTTGCATGGTTGTCTGCTACACAACAAAATGTTTATATTTATCCTTTGATAATGGTACCTTTCCATTTAATTATGCTCAATATTTAGTCGGTAATCATTTAAATTCACACATATTTTTCTCAATTTGGAATTTTTACAAAATAAAAAAAAATCTTGAATCCCCAAAGAAATTTACTGGAAAGTTGCCAGAAATGTTCCACCCCCTTGCAACCTTTGTTACAATTTACTGGAAAACACAACACTCACTGTATTTCCTATCTCTCTGGCAGTTGTACAGGGTTTGTGTGTGCTCTCATCCGGATGCAACTATCCCTAATGTTGTGGCCAGTGAAAAAATATGGATACATAATCATAGCCATATGTCAACCCTTGGAGCTAATGCAGTTAATACAAACACAGTTGAGGTTGATGCAATCTGCAGGGTTGTGGGTCTCTTGCAAACGCACAGGCCAGAGGTCATTGCTGGACACAGCCTTCAACCTGAAAGCATTGTTGTGTCACTTGACAGCATTCATTGCGTTAAACTGGCTTCTTATGTTTTGGTTTATTTTATAGAGGCTGGCGTTTAATGGCTAATTCTCAAAAAGAGTAGTGGGATTTGCTTTGTATTGCTCAAATATGTTCATAGTTTTCATTTACCAACCAGAATGCATGCATCCTGTTAAAGAAGAGTGAAAGATAGATGGCTGCATCACAATCCATCCTAGCACTCTCCAAATACCCTGCAGCTATGTGAGCAGCGTCAATGATGACAGACAAATCAAAAATTGGAATGTTCAGAAAGTGCTGCAAGGAAATCAGGGTCTCCAACTGCCACCAGTACCGGGATGAGTATCTCTCTCTCTCTCTCTCTCTCTCTCTCTCTCTCTCTCTCTCTCTCTCTCTCCTCTCTCTCTCTCTCTCTCTCTCTCTCTCTCTCTCTCTCTCTCTCTCTCTCTCTCTCTCTCTCTCTCTCTCTCTCTCTCTCTCTCTCTCTCTCTCTCTCTCTCTCTCTCTCTCTCTCTCTCTCTCTCTCTCTCTCTGCTACTCAGATTATAAATGTAATAAATACTTGATATTTCAAAGTTGACATATTGTTTGCAATATCGCCTTTGCAAGGCCATCTTCTATTTGTTGTCTTTATACTCCGTTCAGCTTGTTTCATTTGCTATCTTGGCTAATAATTTTAAACAGTACGTGCAGGAGAAGATTTTTTTTCAAAACAAATATTTTTTATGTTGTATGGGAAATAAGAATTTATTTAGATTTATTACATTCACATCATTAATTAAATGACATGTGCTTTATTTTGTGTGGGTTTAAAACACCGACTTGGGTGGTCCAGCACCTAATGATTTCCATTATTTGTGGTTTCATTAGTTTTCTGTGTTCTGTGTTTTAAATGTAAATAGCTACCGGTAGTTTTATCATGGGGTCCTTAAGTGGCTCTCCAGAGGGCCATTCTAGCATTTCGGCAGTGTTATTTGAATTCCCGGAATTTATTTCACAGTATAAAGTGAAACAAATTTTCCAGGAGATGGTCTTCTCTAGTGAGCATAATGAGCATCTTTCCAGATGACATATAATATTGTCCTTAAATTGAAATAATATTAATCTTGGTATTTGGACTGCTTCAACAACACTTTTTCAGCCTGTCACTCAAACTGCAGGGTGTGACAACAGCTACCGCATGTGTTAGTAATCGCTGCTCATGCTAAATATGTACCTCTGCGTTTAAACATTGCTCCCAAAAGATCTGAAGTCTTTCCCAAGAGAAAAGTGGAGCGCAGGGATAAGAAGTGCTTTGATTCTTAAAAACGTTTTGTTCTGTTCAAATATTTTTAAACTTTTCACTTTCAAAGCCCTAAGTGCAGAAATAAATATGCCCCATCCCCCAGAAGCAGTGCTGAGTGCTTCACATTGTCACAGCGTAGTCATTGTGTGCACGCCGTTGAGTCACACAGCCTTTAACTTGACGCATGCACATAGATCGACTTCTCTCTTAGCTCTGCTTCATCCAGAGAGTTTTGACACAACCAGCTAACCAAAATTGGAAAAATGTCAGGAAACTGGACAATGAGTACTTGTAATAGACACAGTTAGTTGGTTATTTGGGTTTAAACCTGAATAAAACAACAACACAAAAAACAACAACAGGAGTCTTCCTTCTTCTTTGCTCAATCCTTTATGGGCTTGGATCGTTCTGAACTGGATTGTGTGTACAGATCACAGCCTGAAAACACCCATGCAGGAACTCGCACTGGGGGGTCTGAATTGTGTGCTGCAGAGGATATTGTCTCCTGCCATCCATGATCGGCCAATATGTCAACACAAGAGATGAAGCGCTGAAGCTGCAGTCAGTCGCATCAAGCTATTTCCGAAGAATAATCTGACTAGTGGCTTGCAGGTGTGCGGCATAGACAAAGAGCTAATATGACGCCCTTATGACATTCAAAAAAGAGTCGGCCTGTGGATGGGTTGTGGTGCACATCAGTAAATTTTGAAAATGAGACAGTGTCTTAAGGTTTGGGATTTAGTGATTGAAATCAGCTGAATTGCATAATATGTTTTAGCGGCCCAAGGCAGTTTGCCTGATGCAGCAGTTTAGAGGGATGTCCAGCCAAGCTGGCATGAAACAGATCTGTGATAGGTTATGGGCCTGACCCTTTATCGCTATTTACCTTGGGTATACATAAAAAAAGATATGTTCAGCTGACTATTAATATTAAAATAAAAATAACACAACAGAAAGGTGTGATTACCTTTTTTTTCATTTGGAAAAAAAGGAGAAAATTAGTCACACTGTCAAAGTCAAAGTCTGCTTTATTGTCAACATCTTCACATGCCGAGACACACAAAGAGATCGAAATTACGTTTTCCCTATCCCACGGTGACAAAACATATTACACGATAGACATACAAGTAAACAACGCAATATAAAAAACAAGAAGGCACAAACAATAAATAATAAGAGTAACAATAAATAATAAATAAATAGATAACACAACGAATAAAAGCCAGTGTGCATACAGACAGTAAAAGTACAGGACGCTACGCAGAACGGGGAAGCGGGTTCAGGATCCTGACAGCCTGGAGTATGAAGCTGTTTGAGAGTCTGGTGGTGCGGGAGCGCAGGCTTCTGTACCTCTTCCCAGAGGGCAGAAGCTCGAACAAAGAGTGAGCGGGGTGACTCACATCACTCACAATCGTGGTCGCCTTGCGGGTGAGATGGGAGGTGTAAATGTCCTTCAAGGAGGGGAGCGAAGCACCAATAATCTTACCAGCCGTGTTCACTATGCGCTGCAGGGCCTTCAAGTTGTAGTCAGTGCAGCCGCCACCCCAAACAGCAATACAGCTGGAGAGGACGCTCTCAATGGTGCCGCGGTAAAATGTACACTGTACTCGGCAATATTAGATAGCACACGGCAAACAAAAGACTGACAATATTAAAGTCGGTGCATTTCATCTTTACAGATGCTTCGTCTGCTGTGGAGCCAGTTTGTGTTGTGAAATGACTATGAATCCAAAATGAGGAATTGGGTAAACATAAATTGCTTAATAACACATAAAGTCAGCGCCACATAATTGATAAATAAGTCAACTAATCCAATAAGTCCCAACCCCATACTAATTGCTTCTCTCTATGGCACATGCTGTTATCCTATGCCTTCATTAGAATTAATTTTTCGGCAGGGAGGTGCGTTTCTGAGGTTTGGCACTTGTTTTTAAATGTTTACGATGACCCTGCAATTAACAGTGTTGTGGTAAACAGGTCCAAAAGTCCCTGTTAGCTAGAAAATCAATTTTCTTATATTTCAGTTAATAAAGTACACCAACATGCAGTCATATCTACACATTCATTGATTAAAACACAAGAGTTTGCCATGACTTCAGACAAGTTTTAAAAATGGAACAAAGAGGGGGCTTGCCCCAACATTTAAGGGGAGGTCATTCCAGAGGGAAGGACCGGAAACAGAAAAGACGCCATTAGAGTGTTATGTTCCCTAAATGTAAAATCACTTTTGCTTTCTCCCTTTGAGTAACTTTGTTGACACAAAGCCAGTGTTGCTTGGATGTGTTTGCAAAGGGATGTCCTCTTGAATCACAGCGTCTCCAAGTGTGTTTGCTCTTGCGGCAGACTTAAATGCTCTTGTGAGTTTGATGCTAGCAAGCATCTCTCTGGTTTCCCTCCCAGATGTAATAAAGTTGCATAGAAGTCTAACAGGCATTCAGTGAGAATGCGTGTGGTTGCACGTTGCCTAAGGCCAATGCGGGGGCAGCAGGATCTGCTTAGCCCGATTGCTATATCGTTATTGCCACTGAGACCCCACATTCCCTTCCCCACCCACTCCCATACACACATTCAGAATTACAACAGCAGGCCTAAGCAGAAGCCTCACCCTACCGCCTATGAATTGAGGTAAATACATTATACCTCACACAACGAACACACGCACGCACGCGCACGCACGCACGCACGCACACACGCACACACACACACACACACACACACGCACACGCACACACGCACACACGCACACACACGCACACACACACACTCATCTCGGTTCATCATATAGTTTGTTGGCTCTAAGATGCCACTAGTTAGCAGCAAAGCACTACTTTGTCTAAATGAAGCTCCTCAATTAATTTCAACATAGTTCCTTGGCACCGAGATGCCCCAACATGAAGGCAAAGCAATACTTTAGACTTAGCACAAGAGCAAATATAAGTTTCTTTCAACTTCTACTGCACCGTTCCTTGTCTTAGGTATTTTTGTCCTCGTTTCTGAAATGAAGGATTAGACAACATTCGCTTGATTTTATTTTCTATTTTGTAGTGTACATCTGCTAAACTGATTACATTTAGCAGCCACTTATAGTGTCAGGTAACGCCCATGTGAACACTGCTGATTCGCTAATGTTGTGTGTAATCGCCTCCTCTGTTTTGGCCACACTGCAGAGACGAGAAGACATTAGCAGTGCTTACTACATTAGCTGCAGCTGCAAGTGCAACGCATTCTCGTCCCAAGACAGCAGATAATTCGATTCTCATACCGTGATCGCTGATGCGAGATAACGTACCAATTTTCGTTTTGGTTCCATTGTTCGTCGTAACTAGCACAATAATACAACAAGTGCTTAACTGGTGGGGTCTTGCCACAGACTGTGATTGAAGGGGACATATTGAAAATTGACTTGTAAGTGGTTAGCACATTTGCATCACAGCTCTAAGGGTTGGGGGAGGAGAATCCAAGCTTTCCCTTGCTAAATTGGCATATCCTGCTTGTGTGAATGTTCTCTAAGTACTTACTCCCACATGCCAAAAAACGTGTTCTTTGGGTTCACTGAAAAATACAAGGTCTCAACCCATTAAATTCTTCCCTGTGGGCTTTTAATAACAGTAGACGACCAATTAAAAAATGATAGCCTGCCCTGCTGTGTCTTGTACAAATGCAAAAGGGCCAAAAGGTCACAATAGATTGATGATTGGTAATTGCGGATGTCCGCAAAAGCTGCATCCATTTTCCAGACGAAAATGTTCATAATTGTTTGTTTCTGATGGCAAGGGTATTAATCATGCACGGTTGATGGCCTTGGATGTTTTGACCCTCATATTTGATGTGTTTCTGTACTGATCCAACTGTCTCCATCTCCTTCCCCCACTCTACTTGCCTCATATTTTACCTGGGAGGCTTCTTAGCTCTCCCTCTGCTCAGCTCATCCAACGCATCATTCACTTTGTGTTCACTGCAGATGAAACACAAGAAATGTACATAAAAATTGACATAATGAGTTTTTCTGTGCCATGTATTGGTCTCTTAACTGATATGACCTTATTAATTGTATGACTTCACATCACTTAAGTGCCTTGGTTGCCATGTTGATGTATGCCAGATAGAGAGCTAACAAGTACTTTGCTTCTTTTCGTTTGTAAATATACCATATGTACTGTATATATGATACAAAATATAAAGTCTTACTCAATGTCCAACTCTGGTCGTCGATGGCTGCTTGTTTCAGATGTTTTCCTCCTCGAACATAATCGATTCAAATGATCAGCTCTGAAGAAACCCGATGATGAGATGATTACTTGAATTAGGTATGTTGGAGAAGAGAAACATCTAAAATATGCAATACAGCTCACCGCAAGGACTGCGTCTGGTCATCACTGGTGTATAGAAATTAGTTTTCTGGAATTTATTTTACTTCAGAAAGAGCAATAAAATATAAATCCTAAAGCGGTACAGATAATGGATGGACGGATGGATGGATGGATCGATGAATCGATGATTTTCCTGCCAATTACTGTAATGTCTGGTTCAGACTTAACAGAGACAAACAAACAAAGATACATTTCTTTCCTAGTCCCAAACATGTTTTGGTTTGGAGACATGTCATTGTATGATAAATTAACATTCGCAGTGAATCAGACATTGACTGCCACATCTCCAGAAATTAAAGTGCGCGATCAAGAGAACACTGGATTTCATTCATCACTGAAACAAAAATATCACATGCTGTTTGAGGCAAAGGTGAGAGAATGTGTGTTTCACAAAAAATAAATACAGATAAAACGCACACACGGGAACACATAGGAGACCCCATGCAAAGGGCTTTGGACCATGTGTTGAGATGAGTGGCTTGAAGCTCTTTTACTTTATTTTTGTTGTCTAACGTATCACAAGCAGGACATCAAAAAGCCTCAAAACCTATTCATAGTTCACGCATGCACGGTTACACACACACACACACACGCACACGCGCGCGCACACACACACACACACCGTTAACCATGTATTATTGGAAGGTAATTAGTTTCTTCAGAGTGTCCAGCACTCTTTTCCATCCTCATCCTGTTAAGCACATGCCTGATCAAAGAACCTCCCATTGGCTTTGGCTCCTTGTGTTCCTGGAGCCGTGAGATATGGAGTCACACCGGCTAATTGTCAATCATTGTGGCTATTTGAGGCCGAACACGTGTGACTGCTCAACTCATTTTCATTCGTCCAAGAACAAAGACCGTAACATTTTCGTCACGTGATCACATTTTGATGACCAAAAATGTCTGCAATTGTTCAGTCTAAGCTTGAGCAATATAAGCAGGTTTCTCAAGGGGATGAGAAGAAACCGTACACATTTAAGAGCTCTCATCCACGTAAATATTTTCTATAGCACAAATTACAAATTAGGAATGAGTTGAAGCCTATCTGGACTATATTGGCTTTGGGCGAGTTAAGCAGGAGACTTGTTGCTAGCCAGTCAAAGAAAACGTATAGACTAACAACCGTTCACTTTCACACAGATGGGCAATTTTAGAGGGATGGAGAAAAAAACCTATCAAGTGATTTGAACCACAGAAATTCCCTCCTGCAGACAACCTTCCACTCTGATCGTTCCTGCCCATGTGTGGACGCCAACCCCTGCAACGCTGTGCCGCTGCCCAGCGGGCTTGTTTTATAGTATAATAAGGATGATAATAACAATGCATTCATTGAATTGATCTTTATAATGATTCAGAGGGTTTGCTGGGTGCTTTTGACATATTTATGAATGAAATACGATGACATCCACCAGTCTGCAGCGGAGCGCAGAATCTGTCTGCCTGCATCTTGATCGAACTCATCGAAATCGCACTAGACCACCTGCGCCACTGCTTACGCCTGCTTTGAGCTGGTGTTAGGTCTAGTGTACCAAATTGTCAGCTGCTCCCGGAGCAGGTAAATAAAACACCCTCGCTCTGTCCAGTCTGTCGCAATGTGGTCTGCCAATTTCCCAAACACACTAAATGAGGGTTTGCAATGGCACAAAATTCAATATACGTCAGTCTTTAGACCAAGTGGGAATCACAGTATTTCCGTCATATAAGCCACCCCCCCCTTAAATCCTCCTCTAGGTCATTTAAAATGTTCTTGATCTTATCTGGAGCTCAGTCACGGTGCATCACATTGAGCTGTTATGAAATCTTCATAAAACATCTAAAGTCATGAATGTTTTACCACCAACTGTGTTGCTGTCACATGTGCCTTCGTGAATGCACTCTTGGCTTTGCACAAAGCCAACCTCTCCTTCTAAAAGCCTATGCCGCTGTGTTCTTTGATGTCACATTTGGACACCCACTTAACAGAGGCCAAGGTTATAATTAACTTCTTTTACATTGTTTTATCACTACTCATATACTTTGTGGCAGAGGGAGTAATGAGAATTAAAGTTCCAGCGTAAAAAAAAAAATATAGCTTAACTTATTTTTCAACAGTGAACACAAGGTCCAATTAATTGACTGATTATAATTGCTCTGCTTTGCCCACACCCAATTAGAGGCTTAGGCAAGGTTGTGGGTGCACCGAATGCTTAAAAGCGGGTACCAGGCATTGAGATTGCACGTCTCAGGAGGGTGACTGTTTCATTACTCCGGAAGCCTCAGCTCGCCTGTGGAGTGACCTCAGGAAACTTTTGCAAAGCCATTTTACTATGTGCCAATTCAGAAATAGAAAAAAAAATCTCCCATGTCTTTTAGGTCAAATCAAATGTTAATTAATAACACACCATAAAAAAAAATAGCGACATTTATTGAGTAAAACAATGGAAAACTGTTCTTCATCCTGGTCTTGTGTGTTATTGACTTTGGGGTTAGGGTTGGGTGGGCAGTCAAAACAATCATGATAGATTCTGGTGTGTAAAGTCTGCCTATGTGTGGCAAAGTAAGAGTTCCGAGGCGGTTGACCGTCTGGGTTCCACTGTATTGGGGATGGAAAAGACAGAAACGGGCACTTGACAAAACAAGTCTCCTCTCCTTCTCAATTGTTGTGGGATTGTGCAATCAGAGCCGAGGTGAGGTTGCTTGCTGCTACATTTCACACGTCTCACATATATACTGTGCGCATTTCAACAGTTCAACAGCAATTTGGAAATCATGGACATCATTCGAGTAAAAAGGACAATCAGTACAAAGTGCAGACCAGAAAACCAAAATTGAAATACATCATTTCATTTATCATTGTGTTCATTTTTTTTCTAATTGGGTATGATGCAGGTAAGGCTTTGCCTCCCCTCCCTCCCCTGATCACATGTCCCTGGTGAAGGAGGTTTACGCCCTCCCCATACCCCCCCACAAGGCTGTGACATTCTTGTACAATGTTGATTTGAAATACTTGTTTTCTCAGCTTCCCCTCTGTCTTACACCTTCATTTTTTGTGCTGCACTCCAGATTGACGCGTCAGTAAGGTAACCTTTCAAATAAGTCAGCGCCGTTATTTCCCTGGACAGGTCAGAAGAGTGGAGAAACACAAGCCAAAAGCCAGATGCGCACACAACAATGCAGCCTTTGATGTAGGATGTCTACATTCTGTCATCACGTGTATTCCCCAGGGCAATAAAGGTACACAACTTCCTTATGACTTTCAGAGTTTAATGTCATAAAGAAGTTGTCTAAAGTTTAGACAGTGCAGGCCTCAGTAGACTAATCTTCATGTGCATGTGCTTTTTTTATCAATAGCTATTTATAGCATTGTTGGTTAACAGGGAAAATCCATAAGGGGTTTAAAGATGATACAAATACAGATATGAATAAGGGTTTAAAAACATCTCACATAGTGCTTTTGAAGCCCTGCAAGAAAATATCATTTGAAAGCAGCATGTTTTATTAATTCTTCTGTGAATAGCAGTGTAGCTTTTTGCGTGTACATGGGTGTTGTGCTCCAGTTGTCCTTTAAGTGAAGCACATTGACCTCCATATATCTCGTGGTTAGTGCAGAAAAGGAAGTACAGGTTGGTGTAGTGGCGTTGAATTGTGTGTGCATCATTTCTCAGCTTAAAAGCCTTGGCGGAAGCATCGACCTTGAACTAACGTGTACTCGATAATTTTTTAGTTGCCTACCGTATGTTTGTGTAGTTTTTAACTGAAGCAAGGTCATTTTCTGTTGCGGCATGGCTGTCTCCCATTGCACAATGCAAGGTCAGGCAAAGCGAGCTTGGTTGAGTTTTGTGTGGAAGAAATGATTGCAATGCTGACCTCAGAAATCTTCCATAGTCTCCATCATGAATCACGTTGGGGTTAATATGGATGCATATGGATGCTGATAACTGCAATTTTGATGACTCATGTTTGGATATACTATGTGGAGGCTTCAGAGCTTTGTTAGGACTCTGGCGCAGAGTGCTGGTGGTGTGAGTGTTCACTGTCCCAAGCGAGGCAACATTTTCTGCTCGGACAGGCGTGAGCGGCTCTGTATGCCATCCCATGCAGCAGTGTTACTCCTGGCACTTTTCCACAATGTGACCTTCACTTCAATCTGACAATGGTCGAGTTTGTATTTGACTAAAAAGTCCAACAGTTGTTTTGTCTATGCTTCTTGTGCGTAAAACTTACCAACAAATTGTATTGGACAATTCCTTATGGCATGAAGTCATGAAGATTCTGCAGGGGTTAGCTTCAAGGGTATTTGCAATCCCCCATTGCCAAGACAACTTTCGACACTGTAGTCCTTTTCCGTCGACTCTTGCAAATTCGGATGTCAGACCAGTAATTTAATGTGTGCATGCACACAAACAGACTCACATGCAATTTCCATCATCATCTGCTCAGCTCTCTTTCTAAAGGTGAAGTGCATTTACAGAGACAGACTGTCACGTTTATTGGAAAACAATGTGATTGTATTTAACGAATGTTCATCAAACCACATCCTGTATTCCCATTTTACCAAAGTTGTTTGTCTATAAATTTCTTCCATCAGGCTGTTTTGCGTCCAAAGCAGAGGACCGTTTATTTCGGAGGTTATTCCGAAGGTACAACCAGTTCATCCGTCCAGTGGAGAATGTGTCTGATCCGGTCACTGTGGAGTTCGAGGTGTCTATGTCTCAACTGGTCAAAGTGGTAAGATAACCTTAAAAAATATTCTCAGAATAAAAAGCAAAAGTATGTTTTATTGAGGCTATGTAACAAATGTGTTCTTGGCAGGATGAGGTGAATCAAATAATGGAAACAAACCTGTGGCTCAGACATGTGAGTTGCGTTCATGGGTCACCCCTAATGTTTTTTCCGATTGTTGAACTTATCATGTGACAAAAGTTTTCTCTGGTTTATTGTTATGTTTTCCGCTGCCTAGGTTTGGAATGACTACAAACTAAGATGGGTACCGGTTGAGTATGATGGAATTGAGTTCATTCGAGTTCCATCCAATAAGATATGGAGGCCTGACATTGTTTTATACAACAAGTAAGATTGATTGAACACTCGCTCAATGTTTTGATCATCTTTTGTCATGACAATATGCCTATTTAGTACGCTATTTGCCTGAAGGGAGAACAAATTGACGACAGAAAGTTCACTGCATTTATTTACACGTACATTGTTGACTTATGCACGAATGGGAATGGCATCATACTGAAATGATTTTAAAGGCTTACTTATGGTTGAATGATATCTCAATTTAGGCTCCAAAATGAGACTCGGGATTTGTGTATTTCATTTTCCATTTTTGGACCGCGGAACAGATTAGATCACATGACACCCTTAGTTATTGCTGTTTATTCTGTCTGATGATGTGGATTATTTTACCAAAGCACTTTGATAAACACATGGCTTTTCGGTTGAATGTTGTGAAGACCTTTACGTGAAATAACATTTGAGTTTCTTGGGTATTCTCTCTTGTAGTGCTGTGGGGGATTTTCTGGTGGAGGATAAAACCAAGGCTCTGTTGAAGTTTGATGGCACCATTACTTGGGTTCCTCCGGCTATTTTTAAATCCTCTTGCCCCATGGACATCACCTACTTCCCTTTTGACTACCAGAACTGCTCCATGAAATTTGGCTCATGGACGTATGACAAGGCCAAGATTGACTTGGTGCTTATTGGCTCAAAGGTATGAAGATCCCAAAATGGTATTACCTATGTCAAATTGGTCATCTTGTGTAACGTATTATCCACTGCAAGACAAACTCGTGACTTGTGTTTAATTCAAATTTGCAATGACTTAGGTAAACCTCAAAGACTTCTGGGAAAGCGGAGAATGGGAGATCATTGACGCACCTGGTTATAAACACGACATCAAGTATAACTGCTGCGAGGAGATCTACCCAGACATCACCTACTCTTTCTACATCCGCCGCCTGCCGCTCTTTTACACCATCAACCTTATCATCCCCTGCCTTCTCATCTCGTTCCTCACCGTGCTGGTTTTCTACCTCCCTTCCGACTGCGGCGAGAAGGTTACCCTGTGCATTTCTGTCCTGCTCTCTCTCACCGTGTTCCTGCTGGTCATTACGGAGACCATCCCCTCCACGTCACTCGTCATCCCTCTGATCGGCGAATACCTCCTCTTCACCATGATTTTTGTCACGCTCAGCATCGTGATCACCGTATTTGTGCTGAACGTTCACTACCGCACTCCCATGACTCACACAATGCCCGAGTGGGTAAGGTCAGTGTTCCTCGGGGTGCTGCCGAGGGTCATGTTGATGAGGCGACCAATTGACCAAGGCGGCTCGTCTACTGCCAGCATCACAGCGGGGACGGGCGGAGGAGGGAGCGGCGGAGGGAACAAAAAGAGAAAGAACAGCGTCGGAAGCGGATCAGGAAGTGTGAGCATTGGAGGCATCACAGGGGGCGTGGCGTGCCCACCGCTGGATGGTGCGGCAAGTGGAGGAGGGGCTTCCTCAGTAGGCGGTTCCATGAACTGTATCGAGTATGGTGAGATGAACCGCGACAATAAGCGGGATATGAACAGAAGATGCCCCTACAGAGGCAAGGAGGTTCCGACACCTGTCCCTCCTCCTAAGGTGGCCCCCTCATCTCAGGGCCCTCAGACCCAAAGACCCCCAGAGTCAGAGCTGCCCAAACTGCCAAGGGCCTTGAACTCCCCCTCTCAAGTGAATGCTGTTGTAGCGTTCTCAGTCATTTCGCCTGAGGTCAAGCAGGCCATTGAGAGCGTGAAGTACATCGCCGAGAACATGAGGATTCGCAACAAAGCCAAAGAGGTACAGTGCTCAATCTGTGTTATTTATTCTTACAGTTTTTATATTGGCAATCAAATCATGAAATTGTGAGTCCTGATTTTATTTGGACCATTGAGGATGTTAGCTGTTGTTAAAAATGAATTGACAAGTGAGGCATTTTTAAGATCAGTGATCAGCAAGAACATTTTGATGTTGCACCCCTAGTCCATTCCATTGCATGAGACCTTGTCTGTATTTCATACATACAGCATAAGAGAACCAGAAAGAATCACACTGAATCAAACCCCCAATGATTCAGCTCCTGAAATGTTGCTTCTAAGTCAAAGAACAAAATTGGATGTGTCTCTATCCTGAGAGTGTTAGCATGGGGCTATAAAAGGAGAATAAAGCTTCCTGTTGGAATGGCTTCTCCTATCTCATCCTCACACTCTGGATGGGCCTGATATGTTTGTTGTGCCATCTTTTCTTTGTAACGTTGCAATCTGGCTGTGTAGAATAGCCACGCAGGCGCCTCTCTGGGCACAATAGCATTATGGCCACATCAGCCTTGATCCGATTGTACACACCTGAATGATCAAAGAGTAAACCAAAAGCAGAAGAGTAGACCAGAAGCAAACACACACACTATAGCTCGAGTGCTAAACCAAACTGTACGCTTACACGTGCAGCCACCTCAATAGCTTGACCTTTATTTGGTCCACATGTGTTGTCCCAGTTTCATAGGAGGGGGAAAAGCATATCTACCTCTGCTATTATAGCTGGTGCAAGGCAATTTTTTTACAGCACTGTGGTAGAGGTGGAAATAATGCCTGGCATGGTCAAACTATTGCCATCAAAATGATTTGATGTGTTAGGTGATATTTCAACATTCTTTACTGTCATGAAGAAGTTGACCTTTTTAAAATAAGAAATCCAAATACTCGAAGGCGAGCCACATTTGGTTCTAATTATTCTGGTCCAGGGTATACAATTTACATGTTACACATATTTTTATCATGGTGTTCGTATCCATCAAACGTGTCTTTGTTTGATTGACTAGGTCAGGGGTCGGCAACCTTTTTTACTCAAAGAGCCATTAGGGACCGCCCCCCCAATGAAAACAGAGCACCCGGAGCCACAATCCATTTAGACATCATTATATATATTATGCATGTATATATTATGCTATGTACAAAAAACTATTGCATTGCAGTCACCTGTCCTCTTATTTATGAGATAAAAATCCAAATTTATCCAAATATTATCCACCAGCACTGAACGAACAATGCAAACCAAACAAATGCGCAGTCTGCTTCTGTCCCATTGCGTGTACTGGAGTGTGCAGCCACTTGTCCTCCTGAATTAA
This sequence comes from Syngnathus typhle, assembly GCF_033458585.1. Taxonomy (NCBI): domain Eukaryota; kingdom Metazoa; phylum Chordata; class Actinopteri; order Syngnathiformes; family Syngnathidae; genus Syngnathus; species Syngnathus typhle. Next base: position 12,143,723 of record NC_083738.1, on the reverse strand, counting down.
AAAAAACGACTACTTCACTTAATATATAGTTATCACGCTGGTAGTGTGCTGGAAAAACGCCAGCTGCCAGACGTGAGGGACGCCAGCAATTCGAATGTTGCATATCGACGGATGTGACGCATAATTTGGACGGTAAAAATATTAAAAACGTTTAATTTTAATGTTACAAGTTTACCATAATCTTCTAATTCAGAATTATATTTTAAAATGAACAAACTAAAATAAAATTTAATTTTTATAAAATACTCATTATTTTCCAAAGTCACAGGGAGCCACAACAGAAGGATGAAAGAGCCACATGTGGCTCCGGAGCCATGGGTTGCCGACCTATGGACTAGGTGTTCCAAGTCAGTGACGTCCTTCCAATCTCACCATTGATCAGACAATCAGTTAACTTCCTGCTGCATAGAAAAATGAACTGATAGAAAGTGTTTTAACTGCTAGAAAAATGAGTCAATATCATGTGAGGCCTGCTTTAAAGATAAGATGGTGGATGTCTCAAATTAACATTACTCAGTAGCTTTTTCACAGGATTGAGCCACTCTATTTGCGAAATCATCTCCTACAACTTTCTTCGTAATGCAGTTGGAGTGCAGTGGATACACAGAATATTGTTTGGATTGTAGGATTGTTATTGTTACTCAGCACAAGAAGATATTTAGGAGACATTTCTGAAAGCTTCAGATTCATTAATATTTATTGTTTTTCTGGCAGTTAAGTGCCAGAGATTTTCTATCCATTCATTTTGGTGCAGTTGTGAATGGAGCATGATGTTAACCGGAAATTAATTTGCCAATCACTGGTCACGGGAGGAGCACTGAGAGTCATTCACACCTGCTCCAAAAAAGTTCTTAGTTGCCTGCAGTTGCCGCAAAGCTCTTTTTTCTATTAGACAAGGCTATGGCCAGACTATATGAAACTTCTTCACCGTACTTCCCGTACGACAAGTTGCCACAGGACTGCACCAAAGTAGTACATTTATATAAAATATGGCTTGGGCCTCAGCACATTGTGAATAGGTGTGTCAAACAGGTGAATGGTGAAGCGTGAATATGCAGGGCTTATTTTAATCGGGTATATTATTATCATATATAATTGATTTGATTGATTTAATATGATTTCTATTGCTGTATGAGTATGTATGCAACATAATAAACTGCATCTCCTGTGTCTGTCTTCACTAGGTGGAAGACGATTGGAAGTACGTTGCCATGGTCATTGACAGGATCTTCCTGTGGGTATTTGTGATGGTGTGTGTTCTGGGAACACTGGGGCTCTTTCTCCAGCCGCTCATCAGCTTTTTTAAATGAAAGTCACTCACCGGTCACCACTGTGGGAAAAATCTTTCCTGCAGGTCTTTCAAGTCACACGTTGGACTGTCGTCTTTCCCTTCTCTTGTTCCTCCCCGGCAATCGTCAGTCATCACTTTTCGCCATCAACTGCACATCCCTACACTTGACCTACCCAGAAATCACCCTGTGCCTCACCCCACTGACGTGCACGCAAGCCATCTTGTGTACTACCCTATAAGTGTTGGTGAGAAAATAACATCTGCTCTCCTGCGCTACTATTTTGTCCTTAAATGCCACTACTGCCACCTTGTATCCTCTTTTTCCATTTATTTTATTTCAAAATGTTCTCTCAGCTATTATGAGACAGTAGTGTTTAATCATTGTGGTCATAATTGTTGTGTGGGATTTGACCGCCAATATGACATTTCCATCTTAAAAGTTGTTATTCATCTATTCCAGAGCTCCAAGACCTTTTAAGATATTTAATCTCATCTACCGTGATACTTTGACATTCAAGTTCAATTAATTATACTCGTATGTCATAACATTCATTTCGTAACTCATCTTTTACCATTGAAATGAATGGGAATGCCATTTCAGCCTCTCCTTCAAAAAAAACCAACTAGTATTTGTAATGTGTTTTTTATGATATTTAAGATGGCCACTGCGAAAACCTCCACCTCGATCAAACACAGTTCGATTTAGGTGTATATTTACACATGTATAAGGTCAAAATGTTTTTTTCCCCAAAACAGTGCACATCAAATAAAAATTGAGTAGAGCACAAATTTTCCTCAGAGCACCAGAATAGAAGACAGAGTGATGTCCTATTTATAGTTAGCAATATAGAGAGACAATCTACTTTTCAGTAATTGACAGCATGATCATTCATATTTACTAGCTACTGTACTTCTTTCTGACATCTGGATCATGTGAAACACCGCCTGTTGTTTCTTTCTTTTTCAAAATGTATTCTTGTAGAAATGTTTCTCGGATGAGGTGGGAAATGCATGGACTGAACAGGAGACATGAAAATGACGATAATTGTTTGCCTCTTTGTCACAATGAGTAGAAATATTCCCAGAGAGACATTTACTACAGACTATACAGCTTGTGTGTAGAAACAATGGAAATGAAACCTGGTGGTAATTTTCTGTCAGTTTTTTGGAGCTCTATGTAAAAAGAGATTAAAGAAGGGAGTAAAGGAAAATACACAGTAATATCAGGAATCTCTCCTTGAAAACACTGTATCGACCCCATTTAGTTTTTCAAGCATCACATAGCATAAACTCGGGGAACTAAGTAACGAGAGAAAATTATACTAAACTGCACTCAAGTGAAAGCGTATGGAATAAGTCTTGTTTCGCTGCTAAGTCAGTGTTAAAACTGTTTTATATTTAATTTATTACACTTTTTGATTATTCACAGTCTTTTCCACATTTTAATTTGTCATGAATATAATACCCGAGTGGTAGAACTTACGTCGCCTGAATTAAGTACGACTATTGCTTATTGAAAATTCTAATCATGAATTTCTTTAAGAAATTCCTAATAGTTTGATGTGATGTATTTACTGTAAAACAAGTGAAAAAGTTGCATTTTGAAAATTCGAATCATGATTTTGTTTAACAAATTCCTAATATTTTTACGTGATGTAGTATTTGCTCTGTGTTTCACATAAAGTTGGGCCACTCTTATTCTTTGTGAGTCCACACTTGCATTTGCATCTCTTTGCCAATATATAATAATTTTATATGTATCTAAATCACACCACTGTGGATTTAAACACATTTAACACCATGGAGTAATATGTGACAATAATGATGTGTCAGTGATACATGTTGGCACCAAATTGGATGAAGATTTCTGTCACCTGTTTGGGTAAGGTTCTTTAGGTTTATTTTCTACCTAAGTATTTAAACCCAATTGCTGTACGTATTTACCGTACTCACTATGCATAGCTGTTGCTACAAATTCTGCATAATGATGTTGCGTTTGCCCACTTCAGAAAAGTTGATGTGTTTTTAGAGAAGTGAACTTCTGTTCTCTCCATGGCAAAAGTACAGCACAGCACATTCTGTTTTCTTTTCCTTCTTTCCCTCCATCTATCGGCGGTCACAGCTCAGCCTGAATGTGCCTGTCAGCACTGACAAGCACACAAATGGCAGGTTCTTGGTGGTCGCAAATTTCCCCTCGTCTGATCCCAGCCTGGTTTCAAATGGGCCCAGCCGGTGGCTCTCAGCAATTCGACCAGTCACATTTAATCCCCCCTTGCGTGCGGCATGTTTCTCTATGTGTGTGCGCCCAGAATGTGTGTGCTCAACAGAGGTGGGGGAAGACTGCACGACACCTGCAAAGTGAGAAATGGAAAGTGTGAGCTTCCCCATATGTTTGTGTGGACGTGAGGCAGAACTTGGGTGCTTGGGGATTACTTGTAGAGAGAGGACAGAGTCAAGTTAAAAATACAGAGATGAAGCACTATCACATCAGTCTTAGTCTGGCTCATAGAGGAGGTGGCCGCATCGGTATCAGCTGCCACTGTGTGAGGTGATCCTGACTATATTGGGACATTGTGTATGCTTCTGAGATGCCCTTCAGAAACATGGGGAGATAGATAGGAACTCATAGATGACAGCCTTCTGATATAGTGAGACAATCATAATTTGGATCAGCACTATAGGGTAAGCTTTCATGTGTTTTTGTCAGTTTTTTTTTTTTCTTTTAACAAAAATGCCCCATAATCAGTAAAATATTCCTGGATCCACACTTGTCATATTTATACCAAAATGCCTCATGGCTCCTGCACTCTGCCACAAAAAAAGCTTTTGCATAATCCTGGAAATAAACAACCTGTAAAAAACACCTAACCTAAAATCGTAATCATGACAGAGCGACTGAACATTCTAATCACCTGAACAAATCCGCAATGATTTTTCACCTTCCCTGTATGATGTGAAGGACACAGACAAGCTGCAGGTTGGAGAAGGCGGCCTTCTACAAGCTGCTCCACCGCATTAATCGGAATTTGTAAGTGTGAAATTGCGATATTTTCAAAGCTTGGGAAACTGGACTTCTTGTGCTTGGTGGCAGTTGCAGCAAAGCTGAGCCCAGCAAAGCTCTGGGTGCTAAATTGAGGGATAATACATTATTAAGCCAGCCATATGGATGAATATTTTACATGGTTCTTCTATGCGGCTCCGAGATAGCAGCTATCCACAATGTTTTAAATCCAATGTTTTTGAGAACATGAAATTGTGTGTGTTATTTTATTTTAACTGAAGATACATTATATGCCAAAAGACCAGATCTTTCCGGTGGAAAAGTTGCGCAAAGGTGAGGGCACAGCAAGGGGACATCAGCTGTGGATTTGAGCATGCAGGAAAGATTGTGTGGCGCTGTCGGGTAGGACAGCGGCAGACGATGCCGAATTAGGGTCTCTTGTGCCGCTGTGAGCAGAACCGTACGTGCCAGAGGCCGCTCGACCGTGGATAAGTTGAGGAGACTCTTCTCTAAATAATTCATTCTTAGAGGGGGGGGGGGGGGGGGTGAATGCACACACACACAGGCAAACACACAAGTGCAGAGATACCGGATGCATATTTATAGACGGATACACGAACATTGTCGAAGAAATTAAGAGTATTTTGGTTTAACAACACAAAATGCTTCTGGCGCTTTCTTGGGTTTCAGACTGAAAGGTCACGCACAATTCAGATTATGATCTTTACAAATGGAGCGAGTCATCTGTGTAGCTGTTTTGTTTTATTAGTAGGACATTATTTTGCTTCAAGTAATAATACTGCGTTACCCAAATTAAATCTTTTCATGCAGGTAACACTAATATCAGATAGTTCTTGTTCAGCTGCAAAAGATGTGATTATGATAACGATTAATATTTTGTAGTTCATCCAAATACAAACTTCCATCCCCTGATACCGCTAACAGCTTAATTCTAAACACATAGTAATTTCAAAACTTATTTTCACCATTAATTTGATTTGATTATTATTGGAGTGTGAGAATTGAAGTAAAGTTTATTTTGCTTTCTCGCAGAAGGCTTAAAGTATTGTGCAAGTGTTGGCTCTTATTTGAAACTGTTAATATTTCCTTCCACCTTGAGGAAGGGCCCAGTTCCAGCTGAGGAAGAACAGCCAATGACCATGATGCTGCCCCCACCGTGCTTCACTTTTGCTGTGAGGCTCTTTTGGTGTTGTTATTCTGCCAAACATACCTTCTGGAATTACGGTCCCATGCAACTTCAACCTTGGTTTCATTGGCCCATGACAAAAGCTCCCAAAAATGCATGTGGGCAAATGTGTCCAATGGCATATCCCGCACTGCCAGGCTCAGAGCAGTTGAGCCATATTGCATTCTTGTGTGGGAAATTGATCCTCTAAGGCTAGAAGCTTTGTGAGAAACCTTTACTGTTAAGAGCTATACGGGCCTTTGACTTAAATAACAAAGGAATCATCAACAGTTAGCTCAAAACATGGACAAGACACAGGTTACGCAGAAATAATCAGCTTCTTGAGTGCAAATTGTGGAAACAAGACGGCGGATGTAGCTAGTGTCATTCTCCTCAGTTTCATAGGTTGGGTTCCATTCAGTATCACCTTGGTAACATGAAAGAAATTGACACATTTTTGGTTACTAAAAATGTTTTGTGCAATATAGTGGTCCACCCATTCATCAATATGTAATGGAAATTGATGAAAAAAAGCCTATTTAATAAAATATTATTATTGTTATTCGACATGCAGATGCACTTTGACCTGTGAAAGCATTAGTACTTGCTCTCCTAATCTCCCAATAATCTCTGAACATTACTTCTTGAGATGGTTTTGTGGGAGATGATGCCTGATTTTCATGGAAGGTTTCATCTTGGTAATGAGACTTTCATGAATGGATGTAGCTGTAGGTTGAATATGTTTACCAGATCAAAATTCCTGTTCTTTTGGCAGAACAGTTTTTGTAATTAAGCAATATATTCCCAATTTCATTACTTTTTGTGTGATTGGTGACGGGTTCATGGTGTAACCTACCATTTTACCAAAACCAGATGGGATAATATCCAGCTACCCACAATCCTAAATAGGATACGCGGTATAGTAGCCAAAAGGACTGATCATTTTATATCATTACATACACTTTAACACAGCATCCACTGAGTGCTTGTTTTAGTGGTTTCCTCTCGTATTGTGCTGATTGTCATTTTTTTTAAAGCATCAATAAATCTAAACTTCTTTCAGTGCATGATGAATAATGAATGTTGAAAGGTGCATTATAGGCTGCCTACCCTAACCCTGCAGTACATTATGTCCGCTAAAAGCTGAAGACACAATGAGATATTGTCAGCCAAAAGTCGAGGTCCTCTTGATGCTGTCACTGCAGCTCGATGCGCACGTGATGTGTTGCATATGTGACGTGACAGAAGGCGCCTCATTATCTGTCGCTCTTGTCCAGAGGCGCTGGGCGGTTGGTTATACAACAACTCTTTGACTCTAAATGGGAAAGAGAGACAAATTTCACTGTCAAGTTGCACTGAGATACACTACCCACACCTCACACATCCCAGCGTGCCCTGTAGTGTTGACTACACTGTAAATGACATCACATGTATGTTTGATACAATGGCGACATCAAACACACAGGTCAGTATGTGTACGTGTGTTCATGTATAAAATATACCGTACATATGTATGGGGACAAGCATAGCAAATAATGGATGGATGGCTCTGTGTTTGTGTGTGTATATATATATATATGTATATACAAATAAAGAGAGAGACAGAGAGAGAGAGAGAGAGACATAGAGATAAAATTATAACGTCTGTTGCCTTTTTTGCAGAACTGTTCTAAGTGTATCTTTTTCTGAAATGAGTTGATTTGAGTTCAGCGCTCGTATCTCAAACTTTTACTCGTAAATCAATGTAATGATTTGCTTCAACAACGACTTTGTATATAAAAACAAATCAAGTTATGTCACTTGTATCTCTCAAGGCAGTACTTATTGCAATTCTTGGCCCCTGCTTCTTGGCCCTGCACTTTTATGAACCTATACTACACGCACGCACATACCGTCAACAGACATTCATGCATGATGCACGAGTACAGATGAGACACAAGAAGCACAGTTGAGTCACATCTGATGACAACATGTTTGATGTGCCAGAGTTCATTCTGCCACCTGATTTGCAGCATGCACACATGCGCACACATATACACACACACTCATAATCCATGCACACACTTACAAACACATATTGAAAACACTTTGCAAACGTCTTTTTTTGCCTCCCACTTGAATCATTCCTAATAAATTAATACATGAGAACAAAATTGAATTGATATATGAGGTTCACTAGTATTGCATATTCATCCATTCGATTGTCTTTCAATTTAGTAATTGTGAGAAAAGCGGATTCATTTAATGAATTCAGTGATACATTCTTCACTCAGCGCTTGACAATAGTCAAGGTGCCACTCATTTAAATGAAAGCTTTAAAGTTTATCAACTCATCATTTAAAGTGCTGGTGGCAACCTCTGTTGACTAACAGATGAGCATGTGTGGGACCAGTGACTTTATACTTATACTTGTGTTCTTGTGCTGCTTTTATCACCAGTTTTTTAAGGCTTACAATAACAAACATATTATAAGATAAAACCCACAGGCGCAGGCGAGACACAGCTGCTTCCTCTGCTTTAACAAATATTGTTGCACCCAGCCAAATTATGCACAATGAATTTATGCAACAACAGAGGACACAATTATCCAGTCCACAGCAATACACACATAACAAAAGTAGTTCCTTTTGGTTTCTGGGGTCGTGCATGTAACAAAACCCCACCGCAGTACAATCACACATGCTTCTCCAAACCCAGCTGTCCTGAGTTGTCATGGAAGGAACCGGCAGGTTTCCAGCCCACAAGAAATTTTGTTTCCAAATGATTAGAGGGGAGGCGGACGGGACGATCTGGGAGGCAGCAGCTGCTCGTCCCCCTGGCTCCAAGTGGAGCAGAAAATCAGGATAATTTCATTGTGATAACCAGCCTCTCATCACTGTAGCCCACGATGAGGACAGAAGGAGGAGATGAAGATCCAAAATAGCAAACATGTTCTTTGTGCTTGATGCATTGTACTTTGTATGTTGTGCACCAAAATGGTTTCGGTCATTTCACCTGCAGGGGTTGCAGATTTGTATCTTTTTATCGTATCTGATGCTGCTTTGCGATATAATTGAACAAAACAGCAGTTTGTCTTTTCAAAAACAAGCGTGGCTTTTGAACTTTTGAACTCACTCGAAAGTTAAAGAGATGTTTAGTAGGAAAGAAAGATGCACTTTTTTCTTTAAATAAATGATTTGATCATTTAGCAGAAACTATAATAGTATATGTTTCTTTTGTCTTGAATTCTTCTACTCAGTCGCTCCCGTGTTTGTTCGGCCCATCAAATGGAAATGACATTGTTGTTCTGAATGAGAAGAACATTTTATTTTGCCTACTACAGCACGATTGCGTGTGACCTGTTTCACCTTAAAAAATAGATTTTAACTGATTGAAAAAGGTTTTGGCGGCCCTTTGAGACTAGGATTTGAGTGCCCATGATCTACTGTCTATATGAGTGTGACCCAAGCACAGCAAGAAAATCTAGTCCAAAACAACCCTTGGTTTTGAAATGATCTTATTTTCTTTAAGCTTTATTTGTAAATCTTGCATTGGTCTCTTATCTTTTACAGCCCCCATTGAGTCTGAACAGGATAAGCAACATAGAAAATGAAAATGTGTTATACGTAATTCATTAAGCCAATTTCTGAACCATCGACTGTTTATTTAACACTTCAGCTTGACGTTTTCACACTCTTCCTACAAGATTCTCAGCACATGCAACACTATCAAAAGTAGTATCATCTGGGAGAACCCATGGCCATCAGTCACAAGTCACATGGGTGTCTTTGTAACAAAAATGCATACAAATAGCGGATAGTATAATTTCTGGACAATTACTGTCTTGTGATATAAACCATGTTGGATTATGAAGGCATCACAAATTGTTTGAAAATAAGTTAATCTCTCATTTTTCTAATCAGTCATTTCTAATGGGCAGTTTGATACAGTAAAGCTGTCATTTGGACCTAGTCAACATTTGGCTGCACAGTGCTCATAGGTACTTGTTCTGGTGATGTTCCCATGAGTATTTTCACACTTCAATGGAACACCCACACCTATCCTGTGAAAGGAACTAATTGAATGACTCCAATTCCTAAATGTTTTCCCCCTATGTAATGCATTTCAAATCTCTAGGTAGCTGCATTCTCACTTCTCCACCTGGGAATATCAGTATGATGCGTTATGCATGTTCAATGGATGCTCTTTGACAACATGCTTGAATCTTTTTCCTATATTATTGCCCTCCAGTGGGTGTACATGGAAGTCCATCCTAAAATGAAGCATCAGTCACTCGTAATTTCAGGAGCGTTGGAGTTTCCCTCATCTTTAACATGAGGTGTTACATTACATCTCAGTCAATTGAAATGTTAGGATATAAATTTCAAAACTGAAAGCTTTTGCACTTGAGCGTTTTATATCCTAAAATCCTAAATGTAAGTACAGCAGAACTATTTGGACACGCTCTAAAAATAGATGACTCATTTAAAAAAAGGGTGATTCCATAAAAAAGGTTTATACGTGAACTATTACACCACGGTGTGTTGTATTTATGTTTGTTGTGAAAATAATCGAAACAAATGCTCCACGTTTTTTTTCCCTGTGACTCCACCCCTCGTCCTCTTCCTCCATCCCACCTCCTTCTTCACCCTTTGACGCTCCATCCCTGAGTCTGCGCGTGCACGCCGTATCGCTGAGAGCACCGGAGCTTGCACGCCTCGTCTTGATGGAAGCCTCGGCGTGTCCCCGGACTGTCAGACGTTAGCAAAAAGAATCTGCAGAAGCGCACAGGACATGATGAAGTTGGTGCTCCTCTTTGTCCTCTCGGCTGCATCTTGCCCGCTCGCCCTCGCCACCATCAGTGGTAAGAATGAACTGATGCGTATGCACGCATGCATGCAAAGTCGTTTGAGCATTCTTTCGTGGACTTGATATCCCTGATATCCAGCATATTAAATGCTGGTTCGGTACGCTCTTTGTCTTACCAGTCAGACAATTCAACGCAATATAACGATTAGGCTGAGCGCACTAGTAGAACGAATGTGTCTTACTCATAACGTTTTTTTTTTTTTTTTTAATGTATTTATTATACCACTGGTGCTTTCCACCATTAGGACATTTCTGCACAAATGTCAAGTTTGGCATCGCAAAGGTTACTAGTCACGCAATACTACACAATCTGACATGTGCACACTACGTACTACAGTTGGGTGCAGATGTGTGCACATCCAACATCCTGTGCTTCACTAGTAGAATAGTACTTCAAATGAAGTGCCAGACTTTAACTAGTATGTCAAAATTTATATTACTTTTACTTTATCAGCTGTTTCATGCCAAAGAAAAATACACTCTTGCTTTGCCCCACACATGGTGTCATCTTGGTGTTGAAGTGAGTTGAGACATTTGTTTTTGTTTGCAACTATCTGCAAATATAAACCTTTTTCGTGGTGCCTCAATTATTTGCATATTATGCAAGCAAATTCAGTTATTTGTCATATTTGTTACGTAATTATTATGACTTGTAAGTATCAGCAAATACAAACCTTTTTCGAGGTGCCCCAATTACTTTCATATTATGCAAGCAATTTCAGTTATTTTTTCATATTTGTTACAACAATTATTATGACTTGTCACTAGAACATGATGAATCTAATTTCTGCAAAAAAAGAACTTTGGCCCCAAATTGTACTTCTAATTTGATATGCAAGAAATTACAGACTACTCACGATCACTATTCCACCCACTCTCTTGAACATGTTAACTTAGATCTACAATAATTTATTTTTTTTCTTTCCCATACATTTGAAAGATTTCCCATAATGTAATGTTTGTATGTTCAATAAACCAATAAACCAAGCCAATCACAATTGCTCCTGATTAGTTCGTAGGGATGAGGCAAGACACAAATCCCACGAGACGAGAAGTCTCACGAGATCGAATCCACAAGAACGAGACTAGATTTTGGCAAAATTTCAAATATAACACTACTACTACTGCTAATAATAATAAAATACCTAATGTAAATTTTCCAGTTTTCAAAAGGCTAATTTACCAATATGTTTCTCATTGTGGTCGGAACGGTATCCTGCACCTTTTGTAAAAATACTGAATATATATAAAATAGATTGAGGCAGTGCACTTTGATACACTGCAAAATACAACCACAATAATATACATATTTGTTCGTAAATAAATACTTAGTGTCAGTAAGTATATGTATACTTTATGTACATTTGTTAGATTGTGCATGTGTACCTAATAAACTGGATTGTTTTTCAGGGTAATTTCATATCTAATTGCTGATGAGGTATCCTTTTAATACCTTTTTAAACTTAAAGTAAATTTTAAGCTGTAGGACTTGGTAAGAAAACATCAGAGAGGTGAGACAAAAAGAGGCAAATGATACATTTCGTCTTGTATGAATGACTGTACTATCTTGTTTTTATGTACTACATTATAGTGATGACAGCTCAACTTGTAAACAACAGAATTATACCTTTGAATTCTGAAAGAAACAACATACAGCATCAAATGCAGTACCAGACTTAGGGTTGTTGGATGTTATGTTTCACTCTCACCCTCTTCTTTTCATTTGAGCATCAAATGAGTTTGTATCCTTGGCGGAGATGGAGGACACCCTGCTGAAGAATCTCTTCCAAGGTTACCAGCGTTGGGTGAGACCCATTCAACACGCCAACGATACCATCAGAGTCCGCTTCGGACTCAAGATCTCCCAGCTGGTCGATGTGGTGAGAGCGAATACAACAGTGCTTCTGCTTCATAACTTACACTTAACAATTGCTAACATAAATTTGCTTACCAATTACACTTCATTCGGTACGCATGCACAATGCCATGAAATCCAAGAGCTGCTTGAAAAGGTTTGCCTTTTTTGTATTACATCATTTTGTGGTGTAAAACGTCACTTCATCATATTGAGAGTTGTCATCTTTATAAAGTCTGAATTTTGTGACAGGGAGAGTACAGGGCAAGACTCACTCACACACTAATGGACTGCAGTCATCTTTTTTACTGGATATTTATATTCTGGTTTAGCATTTATGGATATTTATATTCTGGTTTATTGTTTATGCTGTCACTTATGTTGAACAAGGAATAGCCCTGATAGCCATGATTGGTGACAATCCAGGCTGTAAATAGATGCATGTACAGGATATGCTTCACCATAGTTCATTCTCAACAATATGGCACACGTTGGCCCCAAAGTAATAATTAAATATTAGCTCACTGGGCTCTGCCGCAGCCACAATAATATTGTAAAAGCAATAAAACATTCAACCTTAACTTCACAAATGAAGATGCGTATGGTGACACTTGAGTCGTGTGCTCTCAGTGTGAGCCAAATGTGTAATTTCTGGTCTTTTTTGTCACGCACTTTCTCTCCCAACACCCCTTGTTTCGGCTGCTCTCTTTTTGGGAGTTAGCACAAAACAAAGCCACAGGAAAAAAAACTATGTTGTTGATATACCCCAGGCAACTGACAGGTAGCATACAGGTATCAAACAGACAGGTAGCAAACCACACGTACCTGGGAGCAGGTGTGGTAATGAGCAGCAGGTGAGGGCAAGCAATGCTGGTCACTGCATAACAGGACGGGAGGGGCAGGAGCAGAGAAAGGGAACTGTCCAAGGTTCTGATCAGTGCCAGACGTGGCTGAGAACAATTGAAGGAAAATCACTGGTTGGCTGGCAGGTGGCACATGACATTAATATTAATAATAAATAATAATACTTATAATAATAATAAGTTATTATTATTATTATTATTATTATTATTATTATTATTATTATTATTATTATTATTATTATTATTATTATTATTATTATTATTATTATTATTATTCCTCAACACTTTGTATATCCACAAGCATTCCATTTCTGACTGGAGTGCTTGTTCAATATTTCAGTGCTGCTGCTGATAGGATGAGATGCTTTGGTTTGTTCAAAGGGAGGAAGACTGAGAATGCTAATGGATGAACCACGCTCCCCAGCGTGAAATATTCATCGCTACCGTTTTAGCTTCCACCTGCCACATGAGCTGAATTCAGTCCCTTCTTGGGTGAGAGAAAAAACTGTTTCAGTCGCTACAGCCAGGTGGTCCTTTTGAATTTTCAACTAAAGAGGGGAGAGTGCTGCGACAATGTGTTGTGCGCTGCCTATTTGTCTGCTGCAAAGCTCATTATTAGATCTTGCTTCACCTCTGCTCAGTGTGATGGCCACAGCATCCAACTAAGGGTGACAGCTGGGGTCAGGGCTCATAGGAAATACTCTCACCTGCAGACCTCTACATCTTTTAAGTCATCTATTTTCTTCACATCTTTTTCTAGTCTCGTCCCTCCATCTCATTGTAAAGAGGCCTATGATCAATGTTCTTGTCCTCCTTCATTTAGGTCCTCAGGTTTTTATGTCCTTTTCAAATGTCTGGGGAAAAAAAGGAGATTCGTTAAAATGATATGCCAAGACATCACAACATTAGAGGCCTCAACATATGACTGTACATTTAATTTCAATTTCATCAGGTGCATCTGCACAATCTAATGAAAGCTAATTCCAAATTCTGTCCCTAAAAGGGAAATAATCTCCACCTCTCAATATGATGCAGTTTATTCTGCACCACTTAGACTTAAAAAACACAACAATATGTCAGGAAATAAGTTGAGCCAGGGCGGCCAAATGCAGCTTGGAGCAGGGTTTATTGAAGGGGAAGGGAGTCAGGTGGGAAACCGAAGACACATACGGGACAAAGACTCACGGCCAGCCAACAGACAGACAGGGCGACCGACAGAAGTCCACTTGGACAAGGATATAATTCTGACCGTGAGCCAGACCAGAGGGAAACCAGACGCCAGGAACACTGGGCGGGGACATGCATGGAAGACAACAGTAGACACCAACAGCGAGAAACACCCGGGCAGGGCTTAAATACATAAGGTAACAAGAGAAAGCAGGTGACAGACATTACGGTGATGAAGGGGTGTGGCTGAGGGAAGTTGCCGGCCGAGCGTGCTCTGGCACGGACGTGACACAATATAGTTGATATTTGTTACATATCTGTACATCTTCCTGACAGTGTTAATACAAACTGAACATAGCGTAATCTTTGCAATGGCAGATATTTTTACATCTTATCTGTTGTATCTAATACGTACATCTATGCAAGTATAACCAATGAGGTGAATGATTAGTATAATTGTCTAAATGACTATGACACACACCATGACTCCAAATGTTTGTCACTGTCATTCAGCTTATAGTGGATGAAACGAATACATCACACAAATACCATCAACTCAATTAACTGTTGTAATTATATTAACCATTGGTTATTTTTGAGCATGTGATACATTTTTCATGTTACTCTTTTATTTGTGCTATTATGATTAGGATGAGAAGAACCAGCTGATGACGACTAACGTTTGGCTTTGGCAGGTAAGTAGCAGTCAACGTTTGTATTACTGCACTGTTTATTTTTGTTGAAAAAGACGATAATATACACACATTTCACTGCATATGTGGAAAAAGTTTCATAGCTTAATCCTAATAAGGAAATTCGCTTTTGAAAATGGATAGACTTATCTTCCATTACATATTCCATAAAAAGACACAACAATCAAAGTTTCTCTATGACAATAAAATTCTGCATAAAGCCACTGGGTGTAACTCCTGGTAATAACGACCTAACCTTCATTTTGATGCTTACAGTTAATGAATCAATTGGTGTGTGTGTGTTGTTTTTTTGTTGAGCAGCAGTGGCTTGATTACAAGCTGCGTTGGAATCCAGATAAATATGGAGGCATTACTTCCATTCGAGTTCCATCTGAAAACATTTGGCTCCCTGACATTGTCCTGTACGAAAAGTAAGAACCGACATTTTCATCATTTTTCATCAAGGTTGCAAGAAGGCAAATAAAAAATGTGCTAAAAAAGAAGAAAAACCTAGGTCTTAAAGCATTGATTTTAAAAGTGTACCACTAATTGCATTAGGAACCTCTCTAACAGTAAAGAGGTTTGAGAACCACTGCATGATCAGAGACGATCAATTAATATTGAAAAGGAAAACTAGAAAACCAACACTAACAATAAAAAGAAATTGGGACCATTATGGCTGTGCAGCCATGACATATTGTCCCAAAAACCTTTAGACTGTGTAACAGCAACATTCTAGAGTTCATTGACTATCCTACATGACCATGTTTTATAGGAATTACTTATATATTTATTTATTTAAACAATCCCCAAAAGATAGACATTCTGCGACTGTGCTTTTTCCTTAGTGCTGACGGACGGTTTGAGGGCTCGCTGATGACCAAAGCCATTGTCAAGTACAACGGGGTCATCACTTGGACACCGCCTGCCAGTTACAAGTCGGCCTGCACCATGGACGTCACCTTTTTCCCTTTTGACCGCCAGAACTGCACCATGAAGTTCGGCTCTTGGACCTACGACGGCAACATGGTCGACCTCGTTTTGATTGACAACCACGTGGACCGGAAGGACTTTTTTGATAACGGCGAATGGGAGATCCTCAACGCCACGGGTGCAAAAGGAAACAGGAAGGATGGCCTGTATTCCTACCCCTTCCTCACCTACTCCTTCATCCTGAAGAGGTTGCCGTTATTCTACACTCTCTTCCTCATCATCCCTTGTCTGGGGTTGTCTTTCTTGACTGTGCTGGTCTTCTACCTTCCGTCCGACGAAGGGGAGAAGCTGTCGCTCTCTACCTCTGTTCTTGTGTCGCTCACTGTCTTCCTCCTCGTCATCGAGGAGATCATCCCTTCGTCTTCCAAAGTCATCCCGCTTATCGGCGAGTATTTGCTCTTTATCATGATCTTTGTGACGCTCTCCATCATAGTCACCGTGTTCGTCATCAACGTACACCACCGCTCGTCGGCCACCTACCACCCCATGTCGCCGTGGGTTCGCAACCTCTTTCTTCAAAAGCTGCCCAGGTTGCTGTGCATGCGAGGTCACATCGACCGGTACCATTACCCGGAGCTGGCTCCTGAAAGTCCCGAGGTGAAGCCACGATCTGGCGCTCGGAGAGCAGGCCAAAGGGCGAGCGGAGGACAGAGTGCTTCAGACGGAAAGGAAGATGAGGCTTGGGCCACCATGCTAGAGAAGGCCATCTACTCAGTGCGCTACATCAGCAGACATATTCGCAAGGAACACTTCATTCGAGAGGTAAGATGACCTCCTAATGGTTGAAAGGGTTTGTGTTGAAAAGTGAACATGCCACTCTCCAGAACATAACTCATTTCTACTAATTACTCTCAACATAGGAACTCAAAATCTATCCATTTGGCCTTCATCAGGTTTCTAAAAATAGATTTTTTTTGTTTTTCTCTCTCAAGCTGCCTTACCAGAAGTCCTGTGGCAGTTTTTCACCGCTAGTCCAAAGCAGTGATTCTCAACCAGAGTTCCGTGGCACACCAAAGTGTGCTGCAAGTGCTTTATTGCCAGTCAATTTAAAACTGGGGGGGGGGCACAGACTTTTGCTATGGGAGGCTGGGTTCAATTCTCACTAACTGCCAGAGAAGGCTTTGATGAGTTTTATAGGTTTCTAGCTAAGTGTGCATTTACTGCAATGTACTGCTACCAGTGGAGTATAACAACAGCACAACTATACACCCGTAAAATGTTCAAGACTCATTTATACAGAAGGTAATCAAAAGAGTCTTATCCAAGCAGTTGGTGCACAATCACTTAATGTTTCCGCACAAAGGTAAATTGCGACTGGTCATTTTGAGTCCCCCTCCCTCATTACAGGTCTGTGTGAATGGGTGTCCTTTTAAATACGCTATCAGTATGTGGGGAATTTTAATTGTTATACTCACATCCCCTTTTCTTCCAGGTGGTTCAAGACTGGAAGTTTGTGGCCCAGGTGCTAGACAGGATCTTCCTGTGGGCATTCCTGACTGTTTCCATACTTGGCACCGTCTGCATCTTCACTCCAGCTCTGTACATGTTCTTCAAAATCCCACCACCAATTCCAAGTGAGGATCCAACTTCGAGCTCACAGCTGTAGCATAGATCACTTGATTTTTGAGCCAATAACTCAGTAATCATTTTATTACAGGGGATCTGTTATACTTGTGATAATTCTTACACTTATCACGCAAATCTCTTCCACATAGCTCTCCGTGTCTAAAACATCTGTTTCTTCAATATGTTGTTTTGACAGATTTGAATTGTTTTGTCATATATCAACTTACTCAAACCCCTTTTCTTCTTCCAATATATGCGACAAAAAGTAGCAAACCTAGGTCAAAATAAGTACTGTATAGACAAATGTTCACCTTGGCTTGAAATGTTAATTTGCACTCAGTGATCACAAGTATATTCTAGCTACCACTGACTATAGTAAAGTGTTGAGGGTTGAGGGTTGACTAAGTGGTAGGAAAATGACTTAGTTGTATTCATCTATAGGTCTTCCAATACATTGTGTTTTAATCAATCCAGCAAAACCTCAACGTGATGCTGATGCGTGCATGAAATTGGAGCACATGCAAGAACGGAAATGCAAGGTTGTCAGTAGATGACAGTACCTCCTAGTGGTCAGAAATATGAAACAACTTTTGATTCTGATAGTCCTGAATATCCTAAATTGCCACTATTTCTATAGTTGATAATCATCATCATCATCATCCTCATCGTAATAAAAAGAAGAATGTGACTTGAAATGTATTGTTCTTTTTGTTACTAATATTTGTTGCAACTGTAATACTCTTCAGTCATCCATTTCACAAAATTTACAGAATTCTACCTCTTCTACACAATAAGAACTGTTTGTATTTCAGTTTTTCTGTTTGAAATGCAATATCAAAGTGTGTCTCAACCAACAAAGTTCTATATGATGTTCTATCATCTCTGGCTCATATGATTTGTTTCTTGTGATATTGTTGGGTAGACAGAACGGTCAAATTATTACCATAAACAAAATGCGTTAAATTGCTACTTTTTAATCTTTTATTTGCATTAAAAACATAGGTACAGAGCAGTTTTACAGTACAAACATGGAACATTCCCTTTGCATTAGCCACATTATAATCATGTCTATCATGTCAACCCTCATATCATTTGTCTTCGTCTTCTCTATTTGCGTCCTCCGGTCTGGCTGTCCAAGTGAGCTCTCGTATTGCGCAACATCTCCATGTACAGTCTGTGGTTCTCACTGCAACATCAATGGAAACGTGTTATTTATGACATTACTATTATCATGACATTATTGATTATAAAGTCAGCTCAGCCCCACGTGATGTAAATAAAAAACAAGTACAAATGATGCATTGAGTGGTATTTTTATATGTTAAAAAACTGTGCTACACCGTCCACTTAGTAGCTAGGAAAGCAAGCAGAAGAACTAACGTCAGTAGTCCTTACCATACCATGTCCGTATCAACATTGCACATTTGTATAGTTGCTTGTTGATAGGCAGAATGTGTGGGCTGTGTAATAATGTCCAAAAATGTCCAATTCACAAAACAACAATGCTAATTGCAGTTTGAATACAATGCTGCTGGCATAAACTTGGCGCTCCTCAGCTGAAACCTGATCATGACAGTAGCGATTGTACACGGAAAGGAAATCGTCCTGCCAGGCGTGATCGTGAGCGAATATTTAGGAGAAGTTGCTTTTTTCTTGCCCGGACAACAAAAAAATACTCAATGTTGGTAAATGTCAGAAAACAATGGCAATCATTGTAAAAATTCAACATGCACATCTCCACTTATGCCTACTTTAACTTCAGAAAATATCAAAACATTGCCTTTGTATTTTGGATTTTATTGGCATTATAAGGCCTTCCTCGCCGTAGGCCCTTAAGGAGGGAAACAGTCATGTCCATAAACTCCAAAATAGTGCAGAAATCATTCTGACAATGTCAGAGATTCATGTGGGCATGCTTAGACATGTGCATGTGAATTTTGGTGACGATTGACAAGAGCTTTCTGACAGTCTCGTTCGCACCTCCTCAGTCAGGATCCCAAGCTTGCGTTCCGTAAATGTCATCACTCTCTTCCTAACTGTCATTATTCTGCCATGGTCATGGGCTCGACATTAGAATACTTTGTCACTTACTCCGCCACAGACTGGTCAAACATCAGGTGACCCATATCCATGTAGAACTGGGCATCTGTTCGAAGGGCTGTCCAGTACTCGTTAGCCTGAGAGACAAAACCAATGTCAAGGAAATTCATGCAAAATCAAAGATATTTTTTGACCATTTCACACTACTTGAAGCTCCACAAGTCACTTCAGCATAGTTCCTTAGCAATGAGAAGTCACAAAGGGTGCCAAAGCAACACATTCATTTATGAAGGAAACAAGTGTGTTTTTCAGCAAATATGTGCCGTTTGTCCAAAACTAGTGACGACCACGTCACCTGCTCCTGGATGGTGTAACCCCACTGGTTCTGAGAATTGTGGGGGTCCCAGTATCCCGACTGTCTTTTCAGTCGGATGAAGCGCTTTGCTTCCTCATCTCTCAGAAATGGGGCCGCCAGAACCCCTAAATACAAAATGATGACAGAAGATAGCTTGAACAGTGCAAAGGACTCTCGACAAAAAACGCTTTCTGGGCTGAAGAATGATGAATTAATGGAGTTGGAAAAAAATATATAGTAAACAAACTACCCTTCAGTGTTTAAATATGCTAAAAGCATATTGTACAGCCAATCAGAGTAAATTTCTTCACTACATTTTTACATTACTAACCACAAGATCAGGCTCACCTGCACAATCAGTAATTTGTAATGAGTTATAATAAATACATATGAATATTTGAGTGACCTATGACTTGATGATGATATAATAATTATGTTAAATATTGTACTTACCACCAGTGAAAAGAGCAAAAAGCAATACAAACTTCATGTCTATAAAAAGAAAAAGAAAACAGTATTTTAGGTTTCAACACAAAACTATTTAAAGAGTAAAATAAAATACAGTACATTATATATCCTGAGAAGAAAATGCTCCAAATTTACCTGCAGAGTGAGTGCTGATCTCAGCTTCAAACTGAGAACCCCACAAATGAATGTGGAAGAGAACAAGAGTTTCTTTCAGCAAGAAGCTGAGAGGAATGCGTTAAGTCAAACAAACAAGACTTAGAAGGTAACTGTCCAAAACACACAATCACACACACACTGCTGCTTCACTTTGGGAACAAGTTAAGCTCTGAGATTTATAATAAAGACAACGACTGTATTAAGCAGTCATCAATGTACAATTTATGTACAATACCAATTAAGGAAAAGCAAAGTCTTGCTTTGAAAGAAAAACAATATACCAAAAATACATGCATACACAGACTTACAAACAATTCTACATTTTACTGAGCTCATTTTCTTGGGGTTAAGCTTAAAATGTATGAAACATGAATAATTCCAAGCAAGATTTGAGATTTAAGAGGAAGCCATGCAGCAAAAGCAGTACACTCAGTGGTAGTTTCAAGAATACATCTCTGAGCTTTATTTTCTTTATAAATGTGTAAGTTATGCCCCATTATCTTGTACCGTGTACTCTCTCTGACTACCGTTTTCTAACAAAGCTGTTAAAACTTTGAAGTTATGGTCCCATCTCAATATTGTCAATGTTTCTTAATTTTTATTTAGGAACCCTGGCATTTATTGATGTGATCTGTAAATATATTGTCAATGTAAACTGCGTCGTTAAATAAAGATTTATTTTAAAAAATATATTCTCTACTTCTGCTATCTCTTTGGAAGTGTGTGTGCATTTGCCTGTGCGTGTCAGTACAATAACGGTTCTTCCACTGGGTGGGGTTCTGACTACATTCATGAATGGCCCTTTAACTAATGAACCACTTCTGTAGAGCTGCACTGTACCATAGTGAGATTAATACTTGGAGTACATTATCCAGCTAGTCATTGAGTCCGACCGCATGACATCAGATGGATGCACTTAAATACAGCAAACTACAAGACACCCAAACATCATTAGCTGATCCACTTCTACTCATGGAAAAAAATGCAAGTTTTTGTGAGAATTCCATTTGTGTCCAAACATTCCAATTCTCCACCAGGGTCTTTGCTGTGACCACAGAGTAGAAAAGAAGCTAACAAAAGAGAGAACTATAAAAGAAAATTGCACACACACAAGGAGATGCAGAGCCAAGATAAAAGAGTGAAAAAGCAACGCCACAACATTTAAGTCCATTAGTGGAACACTGCTCATGTATTAAAGATAAGAGAATTAACATCTCCCTCCGCTCTTTGCACTATTTTCTACACTTACCTCTTTACTGTCTCTCTCCTGGCACACACCCACAGGAAGACTATTGTTCTATTGTAAAAGTAACACACCATTATGCAGGTTGACATTAACATGATGAACTAATGATCTTTCTGTTGTCTATCGACATGCATGTTTGAATTTTTAAATACTTTACTGGTGCTGTTTATTGTCTTGCTGGCTCAACTGTTGGAGCTCAAACTGGGGAGCTTTTTGGGATAGAGTTTATTCCATAATGCAGGCTTGTGTGTGCATGTTCAACCCTCAGGCCAAAAGATGGGGGGGGGGGGGGGGTCGCTGAATATATTTAGTGCAAGTAAACTGTTTTCACACTTGGGAAGGACAAATTTATATGGAGCATAATACTCTCTTAAATACAAATCCTGTTACTCACTAAAATGGAACTACCGTTGCATTGTATTCAATTCGTGAACAAAATTTATGTCCATTAAAAAATTATAGTGTGAATCCTGTGCATTGGTATGTGCGATGACAATGGAAATTGGGAATCAAACTCTTTCATGGAGTAAACCAATCTGGCAATTTTTTAACAGCACAATCTAGATTAGATCAAGCACCAAGACCTGTTAGTTTGTCACTATGTAAGTTTGACCCAGTTTTTTGAGTCTGCTTCCTTCTAAACAGGAAATCAGATCATCAGCTCACCACTTACTCTCCAGCTCTAGTGTACAACATGCAGCTATTGCACACTATTGACTTTTGATTTCCGCCCATTACAGATATTCAAACAATGATGTCATACATCCGTCACATTAATCACCTGTCACTTAAGCATTTGTTAGCATTAAAAAGATACAATCACAGTGAACTTTTATACATACTGTGATAAGGCAAGTGGGCAAACCATTTTTATTTTCCAGCTGTTTTTTGTCTTTAAAAATACATTTTAATGTACACTCTGTTTGTACATCAATTTTACCTTCAGGAGAACACCTTAAAATTGACTTATACCACGTGATATATATTTGGTCTTGGAAAATGTAAAAAATTATCTTTTAGTCCAGTAATGAGCTCTGTGTCCTCTATGGCTGTCCGAGCACATTCAAGCATGGATTAAATTCTATAACAAATATAATCTAAATACACGATAATCTTCCAAAAGAGTGTCTTGAGACATGAATGCAATGGCAGCACTACTTTTTGAATGAACTACAGTAAAACCGCGTGAAAGAGAGTGAGTCGATAATAACATTTTAAGAATTTTTCCACCTCATTGCTTCTTGGATTCTAGTTCTGCTGGGAATTGTCTCCAGAGCTCATCTGCTTCTGAGCCACACTGGCCTACAATAATGATAAAAACAACCAATATTTGGTAGAAATGTTGGAAGTGTGAACATGAGCAAATGTTATGTGACAATTATCTGATATCAATGAGTACACCTGAAGAATGTAACACAGGCTAATTAAATAAAACTATCAACATTTTCATGGTACAGTATTAGCACTAGTAGAGTAGCAAGAGTGGGACAGGGGGGCTTTTGGGGGCACTGTCCTGAAATATGCTTGGACTCCCTAGGTGCCAGGCCAGATTGGATATTTTATTTTGCAACACGGAGGGACCAGGCCGGCCTACGAATAGCAAAAATCCTCGTAAAATTTACACCCACTCAAATTCACTGGGGATTATTTATTTGTTTATTTATTTATTTATTTTTTACAAGGCTCAAACATTCTTTGAAATGCTGATAAATATTTGCTATATGAAGAACGGGGGGAAGACGTGGAAAAAACATATGCGGAGGTCATATGACCTGCAGTCACAAGGCCAAAGACTAAGCATATGGTAAACAAAAAAACAAAAAAATGCATTTAAAAAACTTTAAAGGGAAAAGGAGCATGTGTTAGGGCATCCATACCCCCATTTCTCCACATCCGTATTTTCTGCTGAATTTCATTTAACACGAGTTTAAAGGTTATTGGTTTATTTTGAATACACCCACATTCCATTTATGAGGTGTGCACAGTTGTGGAGCCATATACTACAGTATATTTGCTTATTTATATATCTGCTCTTGAAAAACGACCAGATTTCTCACCAAGTAAATTTGCAGGTTGGCTAATTTTTTACCAAAATCCTAATTATTTCAGTTTATCCAGGTTTTCTTTTATTATTTCTTTATTTCTGACCTACACGATTAAAAGCTGTATCATGTTATTTGGATGAGTCCTAATGTTAATTTTCTGGCAAAATAAGTTTAAATCACACCTTGACCACCACAAGCGCCCTCCATTGTGCAATATCGTAAAGTCTCATGAATGCGCTAATCTTCACTTGTTCGGGATTGTCAATAGCGAGCACGGTGCCCCCTCCCTTCCTCTCTTGCTCACTCTTCTCCTCTTCTCCCTTTACCCCGCCTCTCTCCTGTATCTTGTTCCCGCCACCCTCCAAACGACAAAGAGCATCAGCAGCAGAGAGCCCGTAGCAAGGGCCGGTGCCAACCTGCCAGGATGCGGTGCTGTAAGTTTTGGGCTGCGTGTTCGGTTGGATTTTACATGTGGACAGCCCTCCTCTTCAAAGGTATGTATGTCACAAACAAATTATTTACAGTGCACGCACACAAGGTCTGTTCAGTAAGGGCACAGGTTGGAACAAGTGTGTGTGTGTGGGGGGGGATTGAAGATGAAGGCGATTCGACACTTGTGATGGTTATTCATGGAATCCAAGAGTATTCTTCAAGTTTTGAAAGTTGAGCAATAATGATCCCTGCACTTGAAGTGCAAGATACATTTAAATTGAAATGCTTAAGAAAATATTTGATGAACAATTCTGGACAAATGCTATTAAGTTATACCTAGATATATGTACAATTAAAAATATGGATATTAACATAATATGCTGTATAGTCTACAATTGATCTACAGTCTACAATTTGGGCTTAAATAAAACTTTCATACACTCCACATACAGGGTGCATAATAACCTTCCTGGTTCTTTTATCTCAAACAAATTATTTTAGGTTGCATTACCTGACATGTTTCGGCTTGTACTTCCTCCTTCATCAGAGTGTCAGTCATAATAATTATTCGATACAACTATTGCTACCAATGACACTATAGCCTACTTCCCACTTGCACATCCATCCATCCATCCATCCATCCATCCATCCATCCATCCATCCATCCATCCATCCATCCATCCATCCATCCATCCATCCATCCATCCATCCATCCATCCATCCATCCATCCATCCATCCATCCATCCATCCATCCATCCATCCATCCATCCATGCATCCATCCATCCATCCATCCAAAAAGCATTAACTAATGAATTTATCTTTAGATAAAAGATTTTTAGACGAGGCAGCTTTAAGAACGTATTCAATGCTCTTCTCCATCTCCACTTGATGCTAAAGGTGGTAAATAGTAAATAGAGCTTTAAAAGCAATATCATGTGCAGAAGCTTCTACAGCAAAAACCTCAATAATCAACCACTGTTTTTGTAAATCTTGTCGGTATTTGTACATGGCTGATACGACAGTTGGTAGTGGACATGTCATTACCTTAGGAAAGATTATTATTGGACTGAAAGCGGTTGGTTGGTGTTTCATTAAGCTGACAATTAAAACAGAAAGTCAGACAGAATGCTGGAAGCATGGTGGACTATTCACTCTTGTCTGATAACTGGTTGCCTCTTTAGCATGTCATTACAGCACCAGGCATGAGTAATCAATGCACGCTAAATCAAACTGTTACAGTAGTGTTGCAGTTGATTTGAGCCGAAATTGATTGGTCATTCGTGGAGACAGGCACAAGGATGATGCAATAGAAAAGTGACCCACACGCACTCATAGAATAGAATAGAATAGAATAGAATAGAATAGAATAGAATAGAATAGAATAGAATAGAATAGAATAGAATAGAATAGAATAGAATAGAATAGAATAGAATAGAATAGAATAGAATAGAATAGATCTTTATTGTCATTGTCACGCATGTACAACGAAATTTAAAAAGTGCCAACCGATCAGTGCATGAATAAAAAATAAATAGAATAAAAAGATTTAAAAAATCAAGCTAAAAATCCACAGAAGAACATACACAGACATAATCATTTTCTTTTAGCGGCATTCAATGTGACTACCGATGAATCAAACAATATAAACTCATCTTTTCTGTACATTGTACATTATAATCATACAATTACATCCCCACTCATTTGATGAAACTAATGTTTTGCAAGTGCTCCAAATAGTCCAAGTGTTATCTTTTATACATGAAATATAGGCAAGCTTTGGAGTGCTTCTGCCTTGACACCATGTTGGAAAAGTGCCAAAGCAGAATCCTCTTCTTTCTTATGACACCATCACTCAATTGACAAGAGGAATCATCAGGCAAACAAGGCAACCCTCAGAGAGAGGTTTTTCAATTCTTATCCTTATTCACCGGTGAGGTTTTGCTACTCTTTGAACACAAGTTGTACATAGATGTTGAAGTAACTTTCAAAGTCAGACTCATCAAAACAACATTCGTATTCAGTTTGGGAATATGATTCAAACGACCACCAGCCCTATGCTTGGTATCGGGCTTACTCGCATCCAACAACTTTTTGGATTGATCTTTTATTCTTGACCCTCATGAAGCTTCAGATGCTCGTAAACCCAAATGCCCAGATGCCGTAATATTATCATTTCCATTCAATGTCTCTTCTCTCTCTTGGTGTCTCTTTTACTGTTTTTTATTCCGTACTGCAGACTAATATGCTCCCCTAGTCAGCAATAAGTGACTCTTCCCGAGCCTCTTTGCTATTTAATAATGGCCTACATATAGCTTAGCACATTGAATGCCCTGTTCAGTTTGATACCCATGGCATACAGTGGTTTATGTGACACTCTTTAGTCAATGATGATACTTAAATTGACACATTATCTTGTTCTTGAACCTCAAAGCAATGGAAACTTCTTGTGACCTTCATCTTCCAGAGTCTGAAATGTCAAACATTTCACAAGTGAAGTTAATGCTCTACTGCTTTTATTGAGTCACTAAATCACCTTATAAATGATCCGAAATACTGTTGGACGAGGCTGGACACCTACAGTATCATGTTAGGATAGCACTAGCATCAGTTTTAACAGAGCGCGTTAAAGCATGAAAGTTGAAGACACATTGGAGGTCTTTGCTTCCGGATTAGGATTAAACATCGAGTGGTTTTAGGGCTGTGATCCCTTACCATAGATTATAAAACTCCCCTATATGATTCAATCTATCTGGAGATTGCTATTAGGACACTTGTCCATATGTTCTGCTTGTCACAGTTTGCTCTTTTCATGTTTGAATGCACAAAGTTCTCTTTAAAGTCCTTAAATGATTGTTTTTGTTTTTGTAACTAGGACAAATTTATTCATTGCATTTGAAATCGTTGTATACACAGTTGCAGTTGTAAATTTAAATGTAGGCAACTTCAACTCTGGAAGGTATTAATCTGGCGGCAGCTTCACAGGATGCTGCTTTCAGGTACTCTAACCTGCCAAAAAATGTTCACTGTTTTTTCATTCAACTTGTGCCCAACTATCACCTCTCCTCTTGGATAACAAACAAGATGACTTTTAGAGTTTTAGATGGCAAATTCTGAACACCTGCAGAGCTTCATTGCAGAACTCCTCCGATCTTCTTATCTTGACTTTATTTTTGCATCAGTGTTCTTAATAAAGGTCTCAGTGAGTGTATTCTACATTATTTGGTCGAAGTATTCAAGTGCAGTTTCTTTTCTTTCTCAAACAAAAGTGTGTCACCATTTTGAATTAAACAACAAAGGTTGCTTTGGGAATTTATTTTTCAGCCCCTTTTCACACAGGATTGAAATATTTGCGTTACTTTTTATGCACACTTGCACACAAGCCAACACATATTTGCACCAAAGTAGCTTGAGATGTGCAGAGTTGTCATTTGGTTGACTCACCAGCAGCCCCCGAAGGAGGGGTGGGCTGACAGCGCTTTCATTGTGCAGAACCCGTCCCCCCTGCAGGTCTTGAAAGCTGGCCCAAAACACTAAAGGATCGATGTTCTTTTATGTTTTTCAAATGCGGCATGTTTTGTGTTGATCCGATCAAATCCGTTTAGTATTTGTATGTCTCCTATGCAACCAAGTGTCAGTGTCTTTAATCAAAGTTGATTTAATGTAATTGGATGACTTTTTCTCTTTTTTTGTGCCGATTGTTTACCACTGTGTTTATTCATCATGATTCATGTGACCCTTATGAATTCCAAGCTTTGGTTTATTTATGCAGATATAGGCAAATTTAGATGCAGCAAAGCCTGAATGGACTAAATAGAGGTGTGATAATGACTAAGTAAGTGGTAGAGAGGCAAAGATTTCAATTTTACACTTATGTCTTTACTAAAAGATACAGCAATTCAAGAACAGTGTTGGACCAGTAATGTTGCTTTTAAAACATATTTCCAAGTATATATTTTTCCACACAATATTGCATTGCATTATTGTAAAATACGCTTGGAATTTACAGACACTAATTTACAGTCAGCGAATAAATGTGTGTAAGACGCTAAAGCCTGAGAGGGTTTAGCGCCACTAAGCGCAGACACAAAAACATCAGACATTCCTGTGTCTTTGTCTTTCAGTGTGTGTTCATGAGATATGAGTGTGTGTGAGCCTGAGAAAGGGAGAATGGGTCCCTGTGGCGGTCTGTTTTTGGGTAGACCAGCTCCAATGAGCATGTCTCAAAGTCAAACGTTATCGCCGAGCTGTTTGACAGCAGTAGAGAATTATGGCCTGATTACCCCCAAACAAACATGCAGGAGAAACAGACATTGCATAAAAAGAGATCCTACTAAATTCCTTGCATTCATTTTTAGGTGACGCAAACTAATTGGAAATGGTGCCAATCGTGTTTTTCTTGGCTCGTCGTTCATTTCAATCCAAAACTCAATTGGCTACGGAATGTCTTAATTTATTACACACAAAAAAAGCAAGTGGATTCAGGGCAGCCAGAAAGACTGTGAGAGGAGAGAATGAGATCAAACGAGAGGATGCTCAAACAAAATATACTAAAAATGAGGTTGCATAAATTAGAGCTTCATGAGCAACACTGGTGATGTATAAAGCATCAGGTTGGGACAAAAACCGATGTACAGATTAGGGAAGATAAGAACAAGCTTCTGACTTTTCCTTTTTAAATTTTCATGTGACATTTAAAACTCTTATGATTCCAACGCTGTGCACTATGGGTGGTTACCTGCTGCATTTAAACAACAGGGCAGCACAATAAAATGCCATTTAAAGTCATAGTGCACTTAAAGACTGTATTTGAATGTATTTAGTTATTCTATTTACTAGTATGGTCGTGTATATGGACTCTTTTTGAATAAATGTGGAATCATATCATTCAGCCGAGAGCTTCTCAAACTTTTTACACCAAGTAGCAAAAAAATAAAAAATAAATCTGCATGCCACCGTAATGATGAATGCCGTCCCCATAGATGTTTAGCAAAACAGAAGGGCTTAAAAAATTACATTATAGTACACTGTTGGCCGCTGAAAATTTCTGCACCATTCTAAAAAAATAAAAACAACCGTAACTGTTGATTAGGCTGAATGTTTGGCACTTATGTAATAGATCTGTATGTAGAACTGAGGTTTCCCTGAAATTCTCACAATTTCATGTGTTCCATATCACCTTTGTCATAAAGTCAAACAAGGTCAGTGAAACCATTGTACTGAAGGAGCATGAGAAATGTGCATTTTTGTACGGTGCTACAAAGTTAAAAGCGCCTCTGCCTCACAGCCCCTGCCGTGGTGCTGATACCCTTGGGCTTGCTTTAGTGCCCAGAGGTGCTCTTGCGCTGCTTATTAAATCAGAACTAATTTTACGCGCAGTATTCTGATCCAATTCCAGTACACACTCCTCAACCTGTATGGAGCATTAAAGACCGTTTTAGGATTCTATGTTCTAAACATTCAGCCTATATTCTACGTATGAATGAGTGCAGTGTCATTGCCATTAAGATCGAGTTGATGCATCTCTATCTTAGACTTTGTTGTTTCCTTTCAAATGTGACAAGATGACCATTTGTTTAAATGAATACTCATTCTGTTTAAACTAAACAAGAGATGTTTTGAGTATATAATTTAGGGAAGCTGATCTAAAATGGCAGTGGTACACCACCAGTCCTAATTTTGAGAGGATGCTTTGCGTAGATTTAAAACGATTTTTTACCAAAGAGCTGAAAGATCATTTGGAGCTTTGAGTGACTATATATTTTTTAGAACGTTAAAGTTGTACAACCTCAGGTGTTAATTTCTAATGAAATGTTGTGTAGCTTTGCTGGGTGGCTTGAAGTTGCGGCTGCTAGTGAGTGTATGTTTCTCACAGAATTGGTATTTTTAGATATTATATAATTCAATATTCCCTACAGCCTATCGCTATCATGCATTCTGGATGAGTGAAGCTTTTTTGCTGATTGACAGAAACAAAACCCTGATTCCATCAAGATTGGGGGGGGGGGGGGGGGGCAAATATTCATTAGTTTTTAAATTAGATGTCTGCAATATGTTCCAACTAAGTTCATTTATCACTTTTCATTTTAAAGACTTGAGAACAGAGGACACTAATTGTTGAAGATCTAAAAGTGGAATTCTTTGCTTTTCTCTCTGAATGTACCTCAACAGTCCTTGGTCTCTAAGGTCATACTTTGAGATTCATAATGCACCACACATTTTCATTTCATTTTACATTTTAGGTCTAGACTGCAGACAGGCCAGTTAATGTAGTACCCGCACCCTTTTACTACAAACCCACGTTGTTGAAACACATGCAGAATGTGGCTTGTCTTACTGAAATAAGATGGAATGTCCCTTAAAAAGACACTGCTTGGATCTCAGCATACATTGTTCCAAAAACCTTCATGTAGCTTTCAGCATGAATGGTGCAAAGTACACATGTCATGGGCACAAACATATCCCCATACAGATGCAAAGAGGCTTTTGAATTTGAAAACATTCGGGATAGTCCTTTTTCCTCTTTGACCTGGAGGTTATGACATCTTTGATTTCAAAAGCAATTAGAGACGTGGACTTGCCGAACAACGGTGCAGCCTACTTCTCCACTTTGTCCATCTGAGAAGGTTCATATACATATCACCTTTGCTTAGAGCGGTCGAGTATTAACTTGCATTAAGTGACAAACTGTGTTAACTTTGGGTCATTTATTTTTTGATAGGTTGGGCCTGGCCTTTTGCCTTTCATATTTACTCTGGTTGCTCAGTCACACGTTGCCAGAACAAGTCTACTTCCATACCACTCGTTGTGCGCTCTGCCAGTAACGCGTTCTTTGTTGTTACTTTGTGCCTTTCACTGCCTATTGGCTAATTTCGAGTGTGTACATAAATCATTCTACTTTGCCACTTCTGTGCCCTGTCTGCTTCTGGGTCCAATTCAGGGTCATTTACATCACACTGGAATTTTCTTTTTTAAGTGTTCCTGACAACATGCAGCAAAATCCTTTATTCAATGTTACAGGTTTTTTGATACAGCACCGCCTGAGGGATCGGAGGTCATGGACATTTAGTGCCCTATATTCATGCCCAGCGCAAATCTCGTGCAGTCAAACTGTTTGAATCAGTGGAAATGTATTTTTTTTCTCCTAGAAGGCTAGGCAAAAAGTTACTTGTGCTGTTGTGCAATGTGGGAAGGAATGCAGCCGACCTGTTTGCCATCCAATGCAGCAACTCAACTAGTTCCCTTTAAAATCGGTGCAGAGTGAGACCGACATGGCATGAAGATGCAAGAGATTAGTGCGCACAAAGTACATTTTCAAGGAACTAGAATATCTCCACTTGCAAATGACGTGAAGTTTGCCAATGAGGACGAGGCAGTTGGAGAAGTTGGTGCATCTGTGAACCTTTCCAGGGATGCTCCTTTTATACCCAATCATGACACTCACCTGTTTCCAACCTGTTAACCTCTGGAATGTTTTTAAGCATTCCTCAATTGTCCCCATCATTTGTGGCTCCTGTTACATATATTTTTTAACATGTTTTAGGCATCAAATTCAAACTAAAAAGAAAATTCATTACTGAGATATTTATTAAAAATGAATAAACTGGGGTGCTTTTCTTTGTGCCTGGCGTGAGCCGCACATGGCTTGTTTGGGCATTGAATACTGAATACTTTCTTCCTCACCAGCACAATTTCAGTCAGGCAGCAGCAAGATCACTAATACCCCCGACTAATGACTGCTTTACTATTATTATTTTTTTATGTTTCTTTAAACTTCAGTTCACACCGTGACAAAACACATGCTTATTATTTGGTCTCTGAATACATTGTACAAAAATAAGCAAATTTATGGCTTTACTTAAGTCTTTTTGCATCAATTAATAGTTTCAGCATCCTTTTTAATAATTTGTGCCACACAAAAGGTCCCATGCAATCTAGATTTGACCTTGATTTGTAATTTAAGATATTTTCCTAAATCCCGATTTATATTATGTGCTGACTAGACTCTGGTAGCTTGCTCTATTTTGCCTGACCTCGAACACTAACTTGCCACAACGCTTCCCATTTGGGCATTAATGGCCCGATCAGCACCATGCCAGGCTGAAGACATGCGCGCTCCTTTTACTCTTCACAAAGCTAGGATTGACTTGCTCTTTCTGCCATCCAGCTGACTACAATTGCAATTGGGATGGTTGCCGGCATGGAAAGCCGAGCTGAACTGTTTTGTGCAGCTGTCTAAGTGGCGCTGTTAAGCTTTGCTGTATTACGGAAATTAGCTACCTTGTGTAACTTTGCTCCTGTTGGTCCCCAGGATCTCTGCAAGGAGAGTACCAGAGGAGACTTTACAAGGAGTTGCTTGCTAACTACAACCGACTGGAGAGACCAGTGGTCAATGACTCAGCTGCCATCCTGGTGGAGCTGGGCTTCACTCTTCTGCAAATAATAGATGTGGTGAGGAGCATGAACAGTACATGTTAGAACCTATTTGCCAGGTATATGCCATGAAAGATGTGGCATTGAATGTTGAATTTCTCTTCATAAATTCCCTCTAAATTACTCATTTACAGTGAAAGTCTGTAACAATCAAATCAAACGCAATATTGCATTGTGTGAATATCAAGCTTTGCTCTCTTGTATGATGTGGAAAAAAAAAATGGAGTGGATCATAAAGCATCAACAGCATATACATACACCTTGAATGTCGCTGGTGTCAGGCCAAAACCTCATGTCACATTTTGATGAATTTCATATACTATACTTTCAAAAATCAATACTTTTGGTCAGTTCAGATGTGTTACTTCTAAAATGTATCGGTCAATCTAAATTGTTGAAAATGGCTTGCTCTTGTACACGATGCAGTGTTAACGGTTGGATAAAGATGCCACTTTTGGGGTCTTCTAAAAAGTGTTGATTCTGGAGATACAAGAATTCCGTCCGACGCCAGCGATGTACATAATCATAAATTCATGTTACATGAACGGTTTGACTCAGGGAAAGACATTTTCCCGAAATCCCCCTCCCTACACACACAAATATGTTCGTATAGCAATAATCTCTTAACCTCCATTAATTTTTTGCTCTAATTCAAAGTTCTTAAAAGTAGTTGCTAGTCTAAATGAGACAGCCTAGAAACGATCCTGGATAGCCACAACAGTGACCTTGACCAACGGTGCATTGAATTACTCTGCAAGGTTAAGTTTTGATTTGCAATTCCCATCTTCTTACAGAAGAAGAAAAAAGGTTCTGTTTATTCTTCTTTGTCAAAATGGACAGAAACGGCAGTTCTTGTGCTTATGCCTGCAGGGCCTCTTTTCTTTCACTCTAAGGAAATTACATTGGTTACGTGGCTCGGCATTATCTTCAGCAAAGTGGATAGACTATTTTTTTTGCATTTGTTCCTCAAAAAAAGCAAAATTGACAGCTAAATTGATTTTCTACTGCAGATGTGCATGAGTCTGCTCTATTTTCCTTTGCTTGGAGTGTTCAGCTTTTAATACAAAAAAGTAGCTAGAAGAATTGTGAAAGCCAGACATTATTCAGTTCATGACACACTAAGAAACAACAACAATGGCCAAGAATAAGGAGGTAGAGAAATAACTGTGGCTTTGAGACAAGATTTAGTAGGGCAGCAAGACAATGCTGCAGTGTTCAGAACTAAGGCATAGCAACAGCATAGTTAGATAAACATGTTTATTTTTGTGGTTTCTATCCATAAACTGTATCTTCAAAACTTCGAGTCACACAGAAATGTCACATTTGTTCGACCAATGAGCAGAGGTAGTTCATGTCACCCATGTGCTACTAAACTGAAAAGAGTCAATGAGTACAAGAGAGATGGAAAATTAGACCAAAATTCATGAAACAGCAAGACCCGGAGAACCAAGATGGAGCGTCTTCAAGAGGGCTTAATTGGATGAGAAATATTTCTGAGGGGCAGTCATTTAGGGCTTCAAAGGTCTGTGTGCTCATCTCATGAAGGAAGATATAAATTACATCATTATTTGAAGTCGCAATATCCACATCCTCAGAAGCTGACTTCCAAGACGTATTGCAGATACAGATACAACCTGGAAGGAAAAGGTCAAAATATATATGTGGTGGATTAGCCGATGCAACACGAAAAAATATAAAAAGAAAAATAAATATTTCACTTCCTGAAATTCTGTTTTCAAACCCGTGGTGAACTTTTGTGTTTTCCTTACAGTGCATGCAGATCAGATTCTCAATATTGCAACATGAAAATGTCTGCATGCAGTGTTCGGGACATTGACAATTACACTCCCTGCAGTACATAAAATATACAAAACTGCATTGCTTCTTGGGCAGCATGGTAATATAGTAGCTATCTCGGCTCAAGCTCTCCTTAGCGTAGTTGACATATTCTCCTAATTTTGTTCTATTTTTCTAATTCTGACCGCTTCCTTCCACCGTCCTAAAAATATACATTATAGACTAACTGAAGACTTTAAAATGTTCACAAATGTATAATTAATATATTTACAAATGAAAACAGTCTCACCTAGAATGTCGTAAAAATGCAAAAGTTTTGTCCCACCGGTGTAATCTAAAAGCATCTATAAACCAAGACACATAAAACTGTAAACTCATTTGGTACTATAACATTGAATTGTTATTCAGTTGTATTTCTCTGTGGATAACTTAGCCAAATGAAAAGGATGTTAGCAATAATGCATTCAATTGAAACTTGCAAGTTAAGCAAACTGCACAAACTGCACAAACTGCACAAACAAACAAACAAACAAACAAACAAATAAATAGATAAATAAATAAATAAATAAATAAATAAATAAATAAATAAATAAATAAATAAATAAATAAATAAATAAATAAATAAATAAATAAATAAATAAATAAATAAATAAATAAATAAATAAATAAATGCACAATAAACACAATTTGAAAGAATTACATTCCTCAAGATGTTGCATCACATTTGTGTAAAAAATGTATTTTCATGATGTTCTCTCTCTGGTGTCAGGATGAAAAGAACCAAGTGTTGATGACCAACGCCTGGCTGCAGCTGGTGAGTCACTGCAAAGATTTGTACAAAATGTCTATGGGATTTATTATGTCCATTCATCCAGAATAACATCACTGATACTTCAATTTGTGTCCGTATGGTGGAGCATCATACATTTGCAAGGGTCTTGGCTGTCTATGGTGAACACTTGTTTCCAATACAAATGAGCCTTCGTGAGTTATACAGTGCTCAACCCTAATATACGCCGACTGGCTGGTCAGAACCTGCAATAGCAAAAGTTACAGTTTCAGGCCATAAAATTAAAGCTGCCAAGCATAAAATCACCTCTGAAAGAAAAGCATACGTGCATGAAAATTTTATTTTGAATTTTTACTGGCCCTCACAAGATTGTGCACCATCAGCATCTTTCCCTGAATGAAAGATTGTGGAAACACACCCCTAGAAAGTTATGACCGTTTTCATTCGCCTATGTAAGCATTACGACAACCGTGCAAATAAATGTCATATAGATGTAGAATATCTCTCTGTCTCTCAGTACTGGACTGATATCTACCTGAGCTGGAACCCAGAAAACTACCCTGGTGTCCAGAACCTTCGATTCCCTTCAGACCAGATCTGGACTCCTGACATCCTTCTTTACAACAGGTCAGATTTCTTCCTTCTTCCAGCAGGCTCATTTACATGCACTAGCATCATGTATGCACTTGTTCATATGCAGGAAGGCAAATGCAGGTTTATTTGAACTGTACATCATTGCTGATTTTTTTCATGGACATTACATAATCATATTGCAAACACCACTGATTATAAAGCATTATAATATATGGCAATAAATAGAAGCACGAAGGAGATAAATATTGACAAAACTAAGTGATAAAATGGGCTTTTTTGAAGGGGGGGGGGGCAAGGATGACTGGAACTGACGTGAATCTTTGCTTAGACACAACCACAGTACTGAAGATTAATGTAAGGACATGTTTGTCCAAATCCCTCTGAGACATTCATTAAGACCTGTAATCCTAAATAGATTCTTTTCCGCGCTAATAGGCTGACTTTGTAATTATCTTAATGTCTTGTTCAAATTGTCTTCAATTGCTCTTCCTTGTTCTCGCATACTGCAGCTTTATCTTGTTTTAAATCAAGGGGATTGAAGCAAAACAAATAGATGATGCAAATTATTATCGTTACCAAGTGTTTTCTAATCCGGAGGGAGGGTTTTTTTCCCCCCACATTAATGCGAATGTGAGTATCGTGTAGTTTTTCTGTCACAAAAATGGGCTTTTAAAAATATTTTTTTTTCCAATTACAGTCTAATCCTTCTCATCCGGCACTATTTTACTATGTGCTCTTCTTAATCCCGACATAGAAATAGAAATAGGTGCCAAATAATCTCTTATTAAGAGCATGATTATTATTGGTCTCATTCTGGACAAGGGTAGTAATAAAAAATAAAGTGCCGAATTTTTCTCTCTCTGGAGAAAAAGCAGAGCAATGGGTTGATATATTAAAAATCCAATTGTCTCGGATGAGAGTGTGAGACTATGTGAGAAAAACTACTTACGCAGCAGAGAAAATAAATGATTGCCGACTCAAATGTCTGGGAGTGTATATTAAACATCCGGACAAGTGTTGCTTTAACATTAATATCCCTGAAATGCTGATTAAATAACACACATGTAGTTTAGGGATGAGATCACTTCATTTTAGTTTAACAAAACTGTTGCTACTGTGTAGTTAAATACCAGTTCTATTTCACTTATGTCAAAGGGAGCACAAGGACAGAACAAAGGTTTGGGTGTATTAACCCAAATATTTAAAGGTCAGCTTTTAGACCTGCCGGATTAACCATCCTAATCCTGCTGCTCTCTTTCCCCATCTCAACCCTTTACCCGGAACCTCCCTTTCCTGGCTCATTCTCTCATTCATCCATCTTTTTTCACCACTGCTCCTCGCATTTGGCATTTTTCTTTCATGACTCATCTTTTTGTCATTACCGGTATTCACTCTATTCAATTTTCTTCTTTATTTTATCATCTGAACTCTTCTACCTGTTGTTTATAAATCATACCCTCCACAGAATTCGATTTTGTCAAGCAGTCACTATATTCACAAATTTCTCCCATTTTGTTTTCTTGCAGATTTATCAACTTTTTACTCTCTTATATATTTACGATTTTTTTTTAGTTATTATCCTTAGTTTAGACAGTTGTAATCATCTTACAGTAGGTTTGCTCAATGAGCCAATTTTATTTGCAAATGAACTTATTATCTCTGTCAAGGACAATACAATTTTGTTTTGGGCAATTAACCATCATGACTGTGGAGAGAAAATATTTGTTTTGCTTTAGCCTTTGATTTGTTTTCTCCTTAGGAGATATAAACAAGTACAGTTTCAGCTATAATATGGAATGCAAATACTGACATCCTAACTGGTGATATGGCCATTCAGTCAAGTTCAGGTGTGCAGTGTGATGAGCCAGAGAGCTGTACTAAAAAATCAGCCAGTTAACTGTAACACATCTGATCTGAAATTATTCCAGCCATTATATTACTATTATGATACTTTTTTTAGATCAATGAGCCGGCTATTCACTCTCAACCAAATCAGGATATAAACAAATGAACAGTGTATTTTTATCTGACTCTGTGATGGTTTTGGATGCAAACTGATGGCTATGCTTGACATAGTTGTTCAACATTCTGCACTTTTTTTTTTTTGCTGTTTACCCTCAATTATGTTGCTCAACATAACTGGACCCTCCTACCACATGGCAATTAACTGGCCATAAACGGATTCCTCATCTGTGTTTCTTGCTTTTGCCACACAAGATGGCCCTTGTGGGAATTTAGTACATCAACTACTGTATATGACCTCCTTTGTGGTTTCACTTGACTCACGATCAATCCGTTACTTAAAGTACGGCCAGCTCAAATTAGGTAGATACAGTAAATGTTGAAATCCATGTCATTTATGGTAACTTGACACAATTTCAGCAGATTGTGAGTATATTTGAAAGAGTTTGGTGCTATCGCTATGTTAGTCTAGCCTCCGTACCCCAAATGCGGAAATAATACGTACAGTCCATTGTTATTGTTGTTGTTTTTCCCATGCATATATTGGTTATATATTGACAATTAACAATACAATAACACACGAAAGCTCATGTGAGATTACATCGGTTGGCATATTAATACAAAATAAACAACGTGCAGCAACAGTTGTGTAATGCAACATTATTTCAGCAAAATGATCCCGGGCTGTATGTTTCCACATTTCTTACAGTGGATGACTTGAGGAAGATGATGATGTGATATAATCTATTTAGCCCGCTTCATTTGCCGTATACGCGCTCTTGTTACAATAAATATGTCACACTTGAAAGTAGGGAATCACTGTACTGTAGCCTTCTATTTGCCTGTGGGCTTCTTGGCATCTCATTAACCACTGAGCCCAGATGTCAGGATTTCCTGACTAACGATTTTATTTCTCAACTGTGAAATCATGAACTTGGGCAAACTCATCTCAGTTCAGTCATTTCAAAAACATTGAAAAATGCCCCCCTCAGAAAAAAAACGCTGCCAAGCACTAAAGTGAAGTAAACAACTAACATTGGTATCAACAAAGGTACAACGTGGTATCCAGGCACTAACTAAACTCCAGATAAGTCAGCATTCACTCTCCCCTTCACGCCTAACAGCAATTCAAGGTATTTAGTTCAATTACATGTTGTCAAAAGGAGATACGGTCAACCACAAGTATGCGCGCTCTCCTACACACACCACGTTCCCTGGATTACAAGGATGGGAACACTTTCGGTTTAAATAAATCTTTCAATAATAAAAGCTTGAATAATTCATGACGTGGTTTTGCCTCTGTTTACTACCTCCAGCTGATAGTGGCACACACGGAAGAAGAGTAAATCACAACACAATTATATGACTCATTTTGACTAGAGGCGGGGTCAAATAAAAGGGGGTCCTTTCAGGTTTTGTGCCGAGATGCAGTTCATGCTTTCCTTTGTCTGGGCTTGTGAATGAAGCTCAAGTCGGATCCAACAAATTATCTCTCAAGTTTGGGATTTGAGTGTGGATGCACTGCGTGTGCTTTTAATTCACATGTAGAGCTGACAGTGGGTCTGAGCCTTAACGGTGTTGATAGTTCTGAGAAAAAAATTGTCAGCTGTGCATTGAGGCATTCAAAGGGAAGGCAAGGCAGATGTTGTCACGTGCCCATTCCACCTGCCATCCAACCAGTGATTTTCCTTCCGTCAATTGTTCTCAGCCACGCCTGGCACTGATCAGAACCTTGGACAGTTCTCTTTCTCTGCTCCTGCCCCTCCCGTCCTGTTGTTGCCCGCTCCTGCTGATCACTACCACACCTGCTACCAGCTCGTTCACCCTCTTACTTAAACCTTGCAAACACAACACTTTAAGCTATTTTAGCTTTTGATGTATTCATGGAGTCTCCATAGTACAGATAATTCTCACTTGTTACTCTCCTCCCAGTGCGGATGACCGCTTCGATGCCACTTTCCACACCAATGTTCTAGTGAATGCTTCGGGTTACTGCCAGTACATCCCACCCGGCATCTTGAAGAGCACTTGCTACATTGACGTGCGCTGGTTCCCCTTTGATGTCCAGAAGTGTGACTTGAAGTTTGGCTCCTGGACACACAATGGCTGGCTGCTGGATCTTCAGATGCTGGATGTGGACACATCCACCTACATACCCAATGGCGAGTGGGATCTTGT
Organism: Syngnathus typhle; assembly: GCF_033458585.1. Classification (NCBI taxonomy): domain Eukaryota; kingdom Metazoa; phylum Chordata; class Actinopteri; order Syngnathiformes; family Syngnathidae; genus Syngnathus; species Syngnathus typhle. Next base: position 12,103,766 of record NC_083738.1, on the reverse strand, counting down.
GGGTAAGTTGCTTTATATTTTGCTAGCTTGACAGGCATGTAGTACGTGAGAGGAAATAGAACCATCCCTTACCGATTAATAGGTTACTATGATGAGAATTTGCTTCTCTTCATTCTAATGTTTCACTATTCGTGCCATGGCTAATAATTGACAAAACCAAGGCTGTTGCATGCAATGTGATACATTTCTTTAATTGTGTGACCCATCTCTCCATTCATCCTTCTTTCACCCATATGGCTGTTTAGACGGACAGATGGGATGATTGTGTTAATGTTTTTTGCACTTGGTTCTCCCTGTGTCCCTCAGGTGTCCCAGTCAAGCGGAATGAACTATACTACGACTGTTGCAAGGAGCCCTACCCTGATGTGACCTTCACAGTCACCATGCGCCGCAGAACGCTTTATTACGGCCTCAATTTGCTCATTCCCTGCGTGCTCATTTCTGGCTTGGCTCTTTTGGTCTTCCTGCTGCCTGCTGACTCAGGAGAAAAGATCTCTCTAGGTGAGATGGTACATAGATGTGAACAATTAAGAATTTGGGAGTTGGCCATGGCTTTGTAGATGTAACCTTGTTGTTTCTGGGAAGACTCTCGATTTAGAACTGTGCCTTTTGGAATTTCTGTCCACATTTTGTCAAGTGAGAGTGACATTGATGTTCCATCGTGTGGGTTGTCTCGAAAATATTTCGAGTCAAACCTAGATTTAATAATTGTAGTTGATGAAAAAAAAATCAAATAATTCAGGGTTACTGATGGAGTAGTGCATGGGTAGGCAGTACACCAGCCCTCAAGGACCGGAGTTGCCTACCCATGGCGGGTTGAGTGTGAAACCTTGTCAGTTTCTTGTGAAGGAACCTCGCTCCATCCTTGAACATCTAAATCTTTTGGAAATGCTCAATCAGGACTTCACCTAAAAATAGTTGGGTAAAAATAATAATATAATATGGGGGACAACCCAAATTTTGGTTATTCATTTAACTGAACAAGTTGGGTCAAAATGCCCTTTTTTTTCCAAGAAGAAATGCTGACCGCATTGAATATTTCCAAGCTACATTTAACCACGAAGCATGCAATACTGTGTGTTCATATGTGTATGCAAACATTCTCATAAATCATGTATCGAGTCATAAATACATGCGTGTAAAACCGCTTGGAATAATTGAATTTCTGAGGGGACTTCCATCCGTGGTTTTTGAAGGATTGCCACATGTGGATGAGCAAGTCACCAGTTACCATGAATTTGACAGATTTCTGGAGGGTTAAGCTTCCTTGAGCATTCCACCTGACAAATTACTGTGGTTTTGAGAAGATAACCGACTATGACCATACGTAATTTCAAGAATAATTTCACGCATCAGTTGTTTACCTCACACTAATCATTTTCCTTATGGTATGCTCCTTATGCCTTGTCTCTGTATTTTTTTTGCAAGGAATCACCGTGCTGCTTTCGCTAACTGTTTTCATGCTTCTGGTAGCTGAGATCATGCCGGCCACCTCTGACTCAGTTCCCCTCATCGGTAGGTTCTATTTATGTGTGACTCTATGTGTTATATACACAGAACCACCCACAGGAAAACAACCTGACACAGTGGAATCATGTTGTTGAGCTATTTATATGCACGTACACGCTGTTGCAATATGGCTCCGCCCATCAAAGCAAAGTGACTATTGATTCTGTCAGTCATAGCTTTGACATTATTAACCACAAGCCTTGGAGTGTTTCTGCCAGCAGTATTAACACATGCATTGCGATAAATGTGTTATTCAATGCTGACTGACCTCTAGATATGGTCACCTGGAGAAGAATTGTTCAGTTGGCAGACACTGAAGCTGTCCAAACATCATTCCCACAGCTCTCCAGAGAAGTTCTTTGGTAAAATTGTGTGGCCCAAGTGAATATACTGTTAGCAACACTAAGACAAGAAACTTAAAACAAGAAGGTGGAAGAAGAAATCAAGGCTAAATGGAGGATGAAAAAGAAGAGGGAAGAGACAATCATCTTTGATGTTGATGTGTGCGTTAAACAAATTAATTGATCCATACACACAACTCAGACATATTAAAGTAGACCTTGAGCTGACTAAGTGCGCTCTGTGATTCCTACCCAGATTGAGTAATTCGGGGGCACTCGTCAACCTCAATTTTAGGAAGACTTGCACAATCAAATAAAAGTCAATACAGGAGTATTAGCAGAATGTTTGGTTAAGAAGTTGGAAGCCTTCCATTGGGAATGACAGGACTTAATGGTAATATTTGATTACAGGTTAGTCTATAACACGAAAGGTAAATGCATTTCACTATTTGAATCAGAATATCCGTTAAAGCAACCAGGTATGTTGGACATTTAGTAGTGTAGGCCTCACTAATCCACAACCCACAGATTTAATTATATTACTGCTATAAATATTGTTTTCTCCAATGTAAGTGACACTGTCTGAGAGGTATTACGTTAACGATACAGTCTAAATAGCTAAATGCCTACCCAACCAAGCATAATATTTGCTTTAAATGGCTGAAGGACAAGTCTAACTGCCCTCTTAATTAAAATGATTAAATGTGGCTATTAACTATTTTCAACAGCACCCTGAAATGTAAGATAGGTCTTTTACCATGAGATTTGAATCCCCAGAAAGTATGCTCACGTTTGTTGTGTCTTCCAGCTCAATACTTTGCCAGCACCATGATGATAGTTGGAATGTCAGTGGTGGTGACTGTGATCGTCCTGCAATTCCATCACCATGACCCTCAGGGAGGCAAGATGCCCAAGTGGGTAAGTGCTAGATTTTTTTCCCCCTGTGAACTCTCCTCATTAGGCAGATATCATTTTTTGTTTAATGTTCGAGTGGACTTGTATTAGGCCTTATTTTTGGACAGCTTGTTACGCTACGTAGCAAGAATTTGTTTTCCGAATAAATCTGACCTCGTCAAAGTGTTCTATTGATAGTTTACATAAAAATCTGTCTCAATAATTGTTTGGCAAATTGATTTAAGTTTTATTGAGCCGCATGATTTTTACTCACACCAACTGGATCCTGCTTGGTGAAAATTTACTTTTACGGTTAGGTTTGCAAATTGTTACTATTCTTTGATCATTAAAGATGAGATGAGAGCAATTGATTGTTGTTGTGTAAACAAAGTGAATAAATTCAAAAACACAATTTTCCATGAGTGCAATGTACATGTTTAGGTTCGGGTGGTCCTGTTGAACTGGTGTGCTTGGTTTCTGCGGATGAAGCAACCTGGCGATGAGCGCAGGCGTCCTGGCTACAAGCACCGCCATACTACCCAGCACCATTCCAGCAGCAACTCTCTCGAAATGGGCGCCGTTCCAAGTCTCTCCATTCCTCTCTCCCAAACGTCCTGCCCACCATGCACCTCAGGCACCTCCAACGGTTCAATGAGCCTCTACTTTGGCAGCTACCATCCAAATGAGACTCCACACTGCCCACCGTCCAGCGACTCTGGTGTAGCACTGGGGGGCCATGCTCACTGCTCCCCTGGTGAAGAGGCTGAGCCCCCCAGTGTTCTGGGAATGGGTGCGGGGATGGGAGTCAGGATCCCACCACCAGAGATTCAGCGCATCTTGGAGGAGGTGACCTACATAGCCCAGCGCTTCCGTAATCAGGATGAGGCTGAGGCCATTAGCAGTGAGTGGAAGTTTGCAGCAGCAGTGGTGGACCGTCTGTGCCTGGTGGCCTTCTCGCTCTTCTCCATCATTTGTACCTTCACCATCCTCATGTCAGCACCCAATTTCATAGAGGCTGTCTCCAAGGACTTCACATAGCTGGATGCAGGAGAAAAAAAGTATTTATCACTTTGTGGGCCATAATTCTTATTGTATTTTTCTTATGTAAATATAGATGTTTTAAGTCTCAGCTACCGCTAACTTCTATGTGCAAACACACACATGTTGTCCATTTGAGCTCACTTGCCAAATTATGATCTTGATTATCATCTTAACACCTTTTCCACCATTAACATTACCTATAATTTTGCCCAAGGGGGGAGGGGAGGGGTGCTTTTTCAAACAACTGAATCTGTACTGTATTAAACTCTCTTGGGGTTACTTTAGTGCAAAAAAAATGCTTTATATCAACTGGTTGGAATGGACCAATAATACAGATTCAATTTTGTCATTCAAATGTATTTTATTGTAGTTTAAGTTTTTGTCCTTAGCTATTTGCTTGGAAACTCCAGCGGTAAGCTACATAAAGTTCGAAGTTGCTATAGTGACCTTGGACGGTCGGTTACTATCTCACAATAATCTTGTACAATTTGTAAGATATGTAATGCACTAGAATATAGAATATTTGGAGGGATTTAATAAACCTTAAGCCTATCCTCACAACACTAACTGCTTAAAAATTAGGGACTAAAATAGCATGTTGGCCATGCAAGAGTGTGGGTGTGTTGCTTTGTAATAAAGATGGATACAGAGGCAGTTGCAATGCTTGCTTTTCTGCAAATTAGTCAAGTTCAAATTGAATAAAGTATTTGGGCTTCCATACAATATTCTAACGTAAGTCTTCTGACGTGTCTCCGTCAAATAAGGAAAATTACTAAAGGCCCCAAGTCTCATGATGTTTCTCCCTCAAATAAAGATTATTGGTAAAGGAGTGAGAATTTAAGAAAAAAAATCTAAATCACGTTACATAACTGCAAAATAGTGTACCATCATCGTAGCTCTATGTCAATATAGGTTCTGTGTATGTTCATAGAAGAGAGTCGAGTGGCTCCTGCTGTACATGACAGGTGAATTTAGTTTTCATCTTTGTTGTGCTGATTGTCGTTTACATGTCCTTTGAAGTGTAAAATGTCACCCTTAGCCAAATTAAATCTTCAAATTCTGTCTGTCTCTTTTTAAATCCTTGAGGTGAGAATCAATGAAAGTGGAACCGAGTAAATATCAATAGGCCTCTTGTGTAAATTTGCCTAAACCGACTTTATTTCTGCGAGTGACCTGAAAGCAAAATATGATCATTTCTAGCGGTTACCCAAATACCAAGCTCACTATCCTAAAACAACGATGGCAGACCATTCTTCCTAGATCCAGAAAACAAATGTGCATATTTCAATACATGCAGTACTGGCCATTTTAGATTGTTTGGAAAAAGAACCTCACAACAAATTTTACATGACACATGAAAAAAAAGTGTTGTGTCTGGTCATTTCCACACAGTTAGCTTGTTTTAGGTGGTATTAAAACTACCTTTAACCGGAAATTGTGTCAGATTATGTGAGACCAAAATATAAATAGCCGATGAAACAAAAAAGGCCATAAAGAATAGACAAAGAATGTGGCGCATGCTTTTTTTTTTTAATCCCGACTCCGGAATAAAAATCAGTTTTCTGATGGCCAGCCAAAATGTATCTCATCTTTTGTATTATCAAGACAAGGATACTGGCACTGTGTATTAAATTCAATTGATTATTTATGACTGATTTTTCTTCTTCTCTAAAGTGTCACTATCAAAAAAGGTAACAGATTCATCTTAATTGAACATAGGCATTGTATAAGGTTTTCAACAAAAAGTGCAATAAATGCACCTATGAATAACTATGAATAAAGAACAAAGTTAAATGACAGATTAGTTATCATAAGCAATGATAATATACAACTAATTGGTTGCAACATGGCATACCTGCTATGTTAAATTCTCAAATGAAAAAGAATGCGATTAAATTGAAGGATCAACCATGAGGCCAGGAATATTAGACTCCCTTTAAGTTTTGTTAGAGTCTAAGAGTAATAATCATCATGGAGACAGTAGAGAAATATGTCTGAGACTCAGAGGCGTAGCCAAGCCGGGGCGAGCCAGGGCGGCGCCCCGGTTAGGACTTCCTGCGCCCTGGTTGAAAAAATCGAGCTTTTTCGATTCTTCATTTTCATGCCGTTTTTTTCTTTCGGTCTAGCGCGAATGTGCTTGCGCTATTCTATGTGGGCGATGTTATCCATTCACCGTTTGCCTCCCGGACCCGGATGTTGTTTTAGCAAACAGCGAACGGCGTGGGTTATGTTTGATTTTTTTTCCTGTGGGCGCGCGCCCCTACTGGAAAAATTCCTGGCTACGCCTCTGCTGAGACTGTTTTGGTTGGGGTGTCACTTTTACTCATAGTAAATGAATGCAGATGTGAGTGGATCCAACTAATCACATCACACAAAAACACAGCATAAATGTTTACAGTGTTTTGTAATGCACTTTGTCATCGACCTCACCATAAGATGTTTTTCACTGAGGTCACCTAATTGACCATAAACATGTCAACCCCCTCCCCCGACACAGATAGAACACTGGAACTGAGGCGTACATTTCCACTGATAGCTCGGAAGCAAATGCCGACTGGATGGAGTTTCCACCTGATTTAATGTCCCTGTGTGTTTTATACACAGATGTGGAACATAAGAGTGGGAATAAATGTACTCATTGTGCAGTCCTGCTCTGGAACACTGTGTTCCGTGAGTTCAGGTCTGTAGCCTATATTGACAAAAGTAACACATAACCGACCGGGTTTTTACCCTTTCAATAAGTAAACCATAAGTCATCATCTTTTCATGACATTCTGGAGCATTTTATGTATTTGTCCTGTGTGGGAAAAAACGAATTGGAAGGTTTTGGTATGGAAAACGCTGGGATGAGCTAGAAAAGAGACTGTTAGGCATTCACACGAGTGACCTCTGACCTCAATCATGTTCTTCTGTATAAATGAGCAAACCTCATCGGCACACAACAAACTCTTTCAGAAAGTCTGCTCAGAAGAGAAGAAGCCGGGCTCCCAATTTACAAAGTTTAGGCCCTACCCATTTTAATTAGTTTTTCAACAGTTGCTGATACACTGCAGGGGCTAGACTGTAATTCTGGAATATATTTAATTTTCTGGGAATGAACATTTCTTTAATTCTGGCCTGCTGGGCTTGGGGGCGGACTGCCCTCTCTTTGAGAACAATCTGGGTTCATTTAGTAGGGTCGGTAAAACAGACATTCTCCCAGAATAATTATTGTTGTAGATAAAGCTTTTAATAATTTGGCCCGGTGCTGTATCAGCGTTATGCATTCATCTGCCATCTTCAGTACCGTACGGCTTTCTATTTAAAGAAGCTGAGTGTATATGGCTTACTTCAAACACAGTCAGAGACTGATCAGTCCCAATTGTGACCTAAATGAAATAATAATATATTAAGAATAGTTTTAGACCATTTTACAGTTGCATGTGCAATTTGACTTAAGGATGAAATTTTCAAAGTCTTTGTACTAAATGTTTGCTCTGATTGTTCCAACAATTTCTGTATCCCATTGAATGAAGAATATATTTGTGGACCTTAGTACAGTTCACATTGTGCAGCATATCAAATATTCATTAGATTTAGTGTGTAATGCTTTTGAAATGGTGCAAATGCATCATTATCTCTCTTTTTAATGTAAATTGCTGATTTCCCCTTTACGACAATTTGGACGGTCATCGGGCCATTAGATATTGGCCTCATACACCATTAGCTTTGTCCCATTTTAACAAAACAAATGCTAGAAAGTGAAACAGTATTCTTTGGGAAAATAAATCACACCAGAAATTGTAAAAATATGCAAATGAAAAAATGAACCTGAAATCAAAGCCAAACCATCACACACACTGAATACCTTCTTATAATCTGCAGTTTAATCAATTATTGCTGTGAAGCTGAACCCATTAGTCATGAGAAATGTGATCTCATCACGTTGTAATTACTCAAAAACTGAGAATTAAATAGAAGCCTCCTGACCCAGTACATGTGACATAATTAGAAATCAGCACTGAGAAAATTGGGGAGGACCACAGTAATCATAGATGCAGCTCGGAAACATCTATTAGAAGTTTTGCTATGAACTTTTCCCTCCTGCAGCCTTTCATTATTTGACAGTAAGATGATGGTCATAAGGGAAGGATCGTAACAGATGGGTCTTCCTCAACATTGCCAACACCCGGTGAGGATGTGTTTTGACTGTCAATCTTACACCTTCGATCGACTGACGTATATGGTGACAACATATGTTGTTGACTTTTGTACTTGTTTGTTTTGAGTGTCACTCGTGAAACAAGGCGTTGTGTGGGGCGACGGCGAAGTAGGATGGAAGGGCAGTAAGGGAGGCTGCAGACTCCCTCGTGGAGACTGCGCGCAGTGGGGATGTGCGTGATAACAGATTGTGCGTTCACATTGTGTCAAATGCTCAGACTGCTGAGCTCAGTGTGAAGCTGATGTCAACTTCGTGGGGTAAAAACAAAACAATGCAGACACTTAAGAAGCAATTGAGCTTCAATCATAATTATTGAACAACAAAACTACATTATAATTTTAGAGTCACCACATGCTATTCCTTTTGTGTACCTAATGTAGTGGCTACAAAAAAAGAGAGGATTAATTTTTTGGTTTATTTGCAATTGAAACCCAGCCGTGGTTTGATAAACAATGGGGAAAAATCTAAATCACTGCCGCCCTCCATTTCCATATTGACTGCTCATGTGATTTGTGTGTCATCAGTTCAAATACTATAAAGCTCTTGAAACATACAGTAGAAGTGTTTCTTTTTTACTCCGATTTTTTTAAACCAGTACGACACCATGATTTCCTTTCTCCTGGAGCTTAAGGGGCTCTATGAAAGAATGATAAACAGCAAAAGGTGGTTGATATAAAAATGCTTTTATATTCTTTTATTGAATTGGCCAAAGAAAATGCAAGAAAATACTGCAGTTAAGCCTACTGCAAGTGACCACAGAGCAATGGCAAAATCTATCTTTAATCTAATGGGCAAAGAAATAAAAAACTACCTCCCCATACAAACCCACTCTGATGTCCCTATACGAATAGTGAAATCATATAAGTGAAAGGTTTTAATTCCTTACACAAGCCATGAGATGCAAAAAATTGCAAGTTTCCCACTGTTCCAACTTTCCTCTTACAACCACCCTCCCATTCTTTCAAAGTCAAAGTCAGCTTTATTGTCATTCTCTCCACATGTCACAACACACAAAGAGACCGAAATTACGTTTTCTCTATCCCACGGCTATTTCACTCATTCCTCTCGGTTCAAGAGGGTAGTTAAGAAGCAATGCTGCTGCAAGCTGATCTCAGATCTCCTCTCGTCGCCCTGCACCCAAGACACCTGTCAGGTCAGCAAGGTCAAATAGTTTGCCACTCTTCCATGTATCTTGTGTTGATTTATCCCTACTTTTTTGTTGTTATTGTTTTTTTTTTTTTATAGGCCGAGTCTGATGATTTACGTGCTAAACTTTGAATTCAGTTGGTTGCATTTGTTGTCATTATCAATACTTTTTTTTAAAGATTTCCAGACTTTGTTGCAATGATGTTGGCTTTCACTGCTATGCTTGACTGGGATACACAAATGGAAAGTCATTAAATTTAGCACTATCATATATCATGCACCCCTCCTAAAGAACAGTATGTGCTTTGAAGAGCCATTAACTTGAATTATAGATAAGTACATAATAGCTTTGGAATTAGGAGTCCTCGCATTTTTGCACTTGTGCCACTCATTCCCTTTATGCTACGTATACATTTTGACACATTTCATGTATGCTGTTTTAGAGGCCAATTCAGTCCATATTAAATTTATGATTGGACTCTACTGATTGCATTATGCTGTTGGCACTTTAATTTACAATATTACTGTATAAAAAAAAAAAAGATCACTGTTGCGTGAACACAGGTTGCATGATTTAACCAAAGTTAGGAGTTTCACCGGTGATTTAGAGCGTATTAACAAATTTATTTTTGGGCCCCCAATACTTTAAATTGAAGCTAATTTTAATTACATTTATTACATTTACATATTACATTTAGGTTATGTCAGTCCTGGGTCAATTAAATCACCATCAGTCGTGCGGGCCTTCACTCCGCAACACTGCCCTTGACCAGTTTAAGAAGAAGCTTGCAGATCTGCTTTAGCAAGCACAGTTCATTGAAATATTTCGCCGTGTCGAATATCTCAATAATTCATTGAGCTGTTAATTGATAAATTCCATCATGGCATATTTATTGCTATCATAAGATACGGTTCTTCTTCCAGTATAGCCGTACATCTTGAATGCGAATGTGACGGATCACCAAATGAGAGAACACTAGTGAAGGTGGCTGGACTTATGCCGCTTTTTCTCTGCACAGTGTTGTTTTGGCTCAGCTCAGCTTAGCTCGGCACGCATCAGTTTTGCACAAATGATTACAGTGGCACACAGTGAATGCTTCAGTCAAACCAAGACAACAAGAATCAGGTTTTACTTACAAGGAGATAAACCTTATCCAGGGACTGAGGAATGAAAAAAAGGGTAACAAAAAAGTACCAGGTAGTGCAAATATCTGTCATCGGTTTGCAGCCTCAGATGTATGCTGGACCTAAATAAGTACATTTCAGAGACACAATTAAGTATAGCACAAAAGAGTGAAATGATTTTTATATGCATGGCACGCTCAAGCAAAACGAGCAAAACATCTGAGTCTGCCAAAATGTGTTCTTGCCAGTCTTCAAGGGCAAGGAAACTTCTGAGATTGTTTTGAGTCATTCACTCAATCTTCACATCAAACTAATGGGCTGTGAATGTGTCACGATTGTGTGAAATGATGCCAAATCCTAAACAATATCAGGGTGTTAACACAACCTTGCTTGTCTAAAATCAATAGATTCAATGCCAGTGTACTTAGGGACACTGCAAATAAGGCCAGAGTCTACCATAGAAGGATAAAACAAACATGCAAAACAAGACACAAATAGAACACATCCATGGATGCAAAAGCAAAAATAGTAAGGCTTAAACCATTCTCTATGAGCAAATATGAGAAGGCACATGACCTGTAATCCACAGGGAAGTAGTAATCTGAGTGAATGTGCATTTGGATTATCAATCTGGGACCCTTTAATCTGAAACAGGAGTTTGTGGAAGAGCTGCTGCATTTCTGTGGAAAGATCCAGCAGTACTCCATAGACATTATGAGTACGGAGAGTGTAGTATTCCCAATATTTGAATCGAAGATATCTGGAATGTAACCCAACATGACACAAAGTCGTCATTTGCTCTTTCTAGAAAACGTCTTGAGAAAAACAGTTAAAATAATGGTGCCCTTAATATCAGTACAGTATAGAGAACATACTTGCTGACAGTTACATACGTAGCTTGCAAATAAAAATATTTGTGATGGTATTTTTAGTGAAATTTAAGAATGGACTTGTGACCAAACACCAACACTATATTAAGGACTAAATCAGAATCAGAATCGGCCAAATTTGCCCATTCCAAACAAGGAATTTGACTCCGGTTGATCTCAATCTCTGTATTTTAAGTGACTAACAACATTCAGGTGACAAATTACATTTAAGTGGAAGGGCAGGATGTTATTGCCCAGTGATGTCTCTGAGACTCTATGAGTGGTGCGAGTTCATCAGAGCGACAGCCTGGGGGAAGAAGCTGTGTCTGTTGGTTTTGACGTACAGCGCTCTGTAACGCCGTCTGGAGGGGAGAAGTCCGAACAGACTGTGACCTGGGTGAGAAGGGTCACTTGCACGTTTCCTGGTCCTGGACAGGTACAAGTCCTGGATAGATGGGAGGTTGGTCCTGATTATCTTTTCTGCAGTCCTGATTGTCCATTGCAGTCTGTGCTTGTCGAGTTTGGTGGCCGATCCAAACCAGACAGTGATGGAGGTGCAGCGTATAAACTGGATGATGGCAGTATAGAAGGTCTTCAGCAGCTCCTGTGGCAGGCTGAACTTCCTGAGCTGTCTCAGAAAGTACAGCCTCTGCTGTGCCTTCTTCTGGACAGAGTCTATGTGGCCAGTCTATTTCAGGTCCTGGGAGATTGTGGATCCCAGGAACCTGAAGGTGTCTGTGGTGGGAATAGCATTACTGTGGATGGTGAGGGGTGGAAGTGGCGAAGGGTCTCTCCTGAAGTCCACTGTCATCTCCACGGTCTTGAGCGGGTTCAGCTCCAGGTGGTTTTGGCTGCACCAGTGGACCAGCCGCTCCACCACCTGTCTGCACACAGTCTCGTCACCATCCCGGGGAATCAGTCCGGTGAGAGTTCACAGAAGAGTCGCCTGAGGAGCAATCGTTGGTGTAGAGAGAGAATAATGCGTACTTGTTCACACACCTTTTACCCAGTCTGAACTAATCAAGACCCAAATTTAACTTGTTTTGATATTTGATCGAATGAGCCACGGGAGAAGCATGTGCAATATCCCCTAATAGTTTAAAGCAAAGATCAAATTGTATTGATTCAGCAGTCGATGTACAAGGCTACAGAAAGAAACGAATGAATCCTTCCATCGGAAAGCTGTTCATCTTGTCTTCATGTGATCAATCTCCATCAGGTGTAAGCAGTGTTGAGGAAATGACTTTTGACTTCATGTCTTCACACTTTCCCAGATTATTTTATACATTAGCAAAGAGCAAAGTAATATTTTTCTTGGTATACTGTACATTGGCAAATTACATTATACAAATAAACAACTTCTCGTATTTGAAAGTATTTATTTTCCATAAAGTGCAGGGAGAAAAATCGTTTTTGACAAAGGTGGGGACTCTAAAACTTTAAATCGCTCCAACAATATGATGCTCTAGTGCCACCTAGTGTTGACCACCAATCTAGAAGTAAATAAAAAAGGAAGCGTCTGTATTTTATGATGAGCAGTTAGTTCATTGGAGTTTTCTGTCTAACAACGCAGATCTACATATTCATTTCGATTGCGTTTTCTAAGGCCAAATCCTTTGATTTAATGTACCTCAAAATGCGAAAAAAAGAAACAAAAAACTAAGACAATAGATTATCTAAGGTTTAATGTTTCTCTTCATCCCAAACAGTGACAGCCCAAAATGATAATTTCACCACTGTATGCCAAGTATGGAGTGTACACTTAATTAATTTACCTAATTATAACAATTTATATATTAATATTATTTATATATCTTCACCTAAATTAAACTTGTCAGGCAAGTCACTTGGTATCTTTGCCCTCCTTGTCTTTGCTCTTGTCTCGGGGTATGCGGCCCATGTTGTAAAATTCTTTATTTGGCTGCATGTCAGTGAGGTGGGCGAGCCGGTTAGACATGGCGAAGAAGGCCGCGATGGCAGCGATGTCCCAGGCGTCCTCTCTATCAAAGCCCACTTTCTCTAAGGACTTGAAGTGCTCGTCAGTGATGGTGTCTGCGCGGCACACGGCCATCGCAAAGTCCAACATGGCGCGCTCGCGCGGTTGCAGCTCTGCGTTTTCATAGTTGACTACAACCTAAGGTAGGAGTCAGAGGGAGCTCATGAGGATATTCTTGACAGCTCATATTAGCAGAAAAGTTATTTTACAGTGAAACATGTCAAAATTGGAGTTTCAGGTAAATCGGTTCAACAATGAAACAGACATTTTATCAAACAAACCCGAAGAGAAACAATTTGGACAAAGATTTAAAGAGAAGTACTGTATGTACTATGTTTAGAACTGCCTTTCACTCTGCTGCTTATTGTACATAATAAAGTATAGTACAATATCCATCTGTCCAGGTTGATTTGTATACTCTAATATACAAATGAATCTGACTTAACAATTGAAAACGTCAAATAGCTTAAATACTTAAATAGCAATGAGTCGGTTTGTCACAAGTGCTACCTGGTCTGAGAGGGTATGGTTCTTTGAGTAGATGCGATGAAGTGCACTGTGGGAAACCACGCAGTAAAGACACTTATTATGGATGCTTGTGGCCACCACGATTAACTCACGATCTGCTTTGGTAAGTCCACCTGGAAGCCAAAAGAATATCAGTGTAATATTGGTCAAAACAAAATGTAAATCTTTTTTGGTTCCACGCAAGCGACCATTTGTAACAATTTGTTATACTATTTGTATACAAGACAACGTACATTTTCTTATGTCCACTTTTAACAATACATGCCCATGTTGTTTCAGAAAGAGCGGTAGACACACCTGTCTCCTTGCTCATGAGTTCATTGTAGTAAGAGAAGAAGGCTCGAAATTCTGCAGGTCTGTGAGAGAGGACTTTGAAGACATTTGGTAAGAATCCTCCCTGTAAACAAACAAGTTTGTTACAGTCCCCCTTGATTTGTTTATTTTGGCAAGCACATAAACAATATGCTTATTACAGATTCATTTCACATTTGTTTGACATGACTTGTCGAAATGGGAAGCGGGAGGAAGCAACTTCGCTTATCTAGTCCCGTCCTGATTACAACCGAGGTTTCACTGCCAGACACACAATCTAAATTAGTATACTGTAGTGCAACCTATTTACCACCATATACCATGAAGAGAAAAGTGAGAAACAAAAGAAAAACTTTGATTTGACCAGTATAGCATGATTTGAATACAAAAGTAACAAATAAATTGGAAGTCTGAATAAAAAGTTGAAAACAAAGCAAAACAGAGACTGGACCAGTATAACATATGATTTGAAAACAACAATACGTATATAAACTAGAGGTTTGACCTGGATAATATTTGATTTGTATACAGCAATAGCGAAGAGACCTTTGACTGACAGTTGTACCAATTTGTTTTGAATACAGCAATGAAGTTGATTAGTTTTAATAGTTCGTCAATTTCGAGTGGCAATTTCTAAGGGACGGTCCACATCATCAGCAAGCAGCACCCGCCAATCGATCACACAGCAAAGTTTACCCGTAGCAGTTTTCCAGTATCTTGTCGCTTTATTTTTCCTACCTTGAACTCCACTTCCTCCATAAGTTCCACTATATCATAAGGCAAGTCTTTCTTATTAGGAACTGGATATCGGCCGATTCTCTCTGGAGGATCACTGGACAAAAGTCTAGCCCCGGCGGCCGTCTCCTTCGCTGGCTTGGCCAGACGCAAACAACTCGACAGCGGGTATTTCTAGACGCAAGAAAGCAAGGTTACAAGAGACACAGGGAAAATAACCGTTGAACAATGGTTTGACCTATAACTTACAAGTTGAGTGGACACCAGAAAGAACCTCCGGACGAAGATACTCGCCATTAGATCCTGGATTTATACAAGAGGCAGCTACGTTTTAAGAGCAACTTACAGTCTGTCGCTCGCTGAAAATGTGTATACTTTAGCAAGAGCCGATCGATGCATTAGCTCGTTCAGTCCCTAACATTTTTCAAAAGTCAACCAATCCAATTGCTCTACTACTGTGTTGATACTGATAGTACGCTTTTTTTTTTTAACAATCTTTATTGAACAAGTCTAGTTACATTTAGAAATATAAACAACAAAGTTTTTAATACACATGAAATAAAGAAAAGAATAGTCAGGAGGATTCAAAACTAAAATACCAAATAAAGACCATAAAGCAAAAGTCTTAGCTGCGTCCTCGTTTTTAGAATATAAAATATTTTTTATGTATTGTTTGCTTTCTGTGACAACAATTCCAAAAAGTGGTTTTGAGTGACTGAATTTGGATTTGTGGATATGGAATTTTGCAAGACTGATTATTGCATTTATAATAAAAACTTGTTATGTTTTTTAATCACCGTTATTGAAGATACCAAACAGATATTTTTCCAGTAAAGAGTGAACTCAGAGTCACGTAATCAATAATAAATCGGGATACATCTTTCTAAAATGTGTTGGTCTACAGTCATTGGCATATATTTCCTAAACTTTGGAATCTAATGTTTGGGTGGATACCTGTGAATAATATTAAAAGAAATTTCATTTACTTTATTTGTCAGCAGATATTTACGTAAGGTACCAGAGCTTTTTCTATTGTAAAAACCAGTAAGAAATATATATATCCAAAAATTTCACATGACGTACAAAGAGTAATCGTTTCTATTGACATTTTGCTATATAAGACTGATCGAGTATATATATTTTTTTGCAGTAGCTTTACTCAATGCATACACTGATATTTTTGGTGTCCTCTAACCTATCAAATTTAGGGTTATATTATTTTGTATTTATCGTTTTATTTAATTTTATTTGATGTGTTTGTCCGTCTCTTGTACAGTAATTTTCTTTTTCATTATTGTTATTATTTATTTTGTCTTTATTTTTTATTACCTGTTGGTGTTGTGATATTGGTTAGTTACTATGTGCCTTACATATTGTGTTCTCTTGTTGATTTTGATCATGTTTGTATATTTGTGGTTTAAATTAAATAAATAAAAAAATACATCTGTCGTGCGTCTGATTTACATCTTTCTCCTTTGCTTTACGTTCTTCTCAGCTTTACGGTACCCGATAGCGCTTCCCGGATCTTTTGCGACAGATAATTCTAAATTACGTTAGCATTTACGAAGGCTCTTCCGGTTTATGCAGTTGTCGCATTCTCCTCCGACCAATAGTGGTCAACATTTAACGTATTAATTCTTACTTTCTTGCAAATAAACATTATCGCCTGAAAAAAAAGACTCTTCTTTTTTGTTATGGTTGATCATACAATTCATCGGTGTCCCCCGCTGTTACATAAAACCAGTTAGTTCTGAACCATTTCATACCAAAAAAACAAACCTGAAAGGCAAAATGCAGTGGGGGGAGGGAATTAGCGAAATCGTTTTAACCGTTTTAACGCCGCAGTTAAGACAGGGAGCAGTAGTGTGCAATTTTCCGACTGGTATTCAAAATCCATAGTAGGTTACCTATGTAACACATTTTCATCGAGAACAGATTGAACACAAAAGAAGAGATGTTTTACCATGTAAGTATGGGTCTTGTTCTCTTCATACTATATCGGCAGTTTCGAATGGCTCGTGTGCCCTTTTGTACTTCATAGCTCTGAATACTAAACACCATATGTACCCGCATTATTTTCAAACTTTGGGACAAAATGTTCTGCAGCAAGCCAAAGTCACATTTTCCTCATTTTGTGAGACCCTTTTATGTTCACAGATATCTTTGGAGCATGAAATCTTACTCCACCCCAGGTATTTTGGTCCCAATCTTTTAAATACCGTGAAGCAGAAGCTTTTTACAGAAGTGGAGGGCACTTGCACCGGGAAGTGAGTATTTATCCTGCATTCTGTAGAGAAACATGTAAAAAGGGTCGGACCGCGTTGACCCGCTGGGGTCTAATATGGGTCACGCGCGCGTGCGGTACAATAATCTTTGCCACCCCCAAACTTCAACCCGCATGTAAGTCAGTATTAGGTCGTCTAAATATTAAGAACATTTCTCAGTTTCTAGTAGTATAGTTCTACTTTACGGAATACTACGGCAACATAAATAAACCTATTGTTAATATCTCTGAGAGGGTGCATTTCAATAAGTCTGTTGTAGCTGAACTCAAAGCAGTCAGATTACGATAGATTTTGACTAAGAACGGGTATTTTATAAATTTCCCCTGTATTTCAATTAGTCACTATAGTAAATTTGGGGGTACCAGAACCTGTGCTTAAGCCAGTGCTTCTCAATTATTACGCCCCCCCTTAGCAAGAAGAACACTTTTTGATACCTTTTGATAGAAGTACATATGTAACCAGGATCAGTCTCCATACTGGTTTTCATGCCCAATCTAGTTTGCACCCATTTTGGCACATGCAACTTTTCACTAGGTCACACATGACAATCTACCAACAGCATGCGCATTTTGTTCGCACAAACACCTTTTGTTTGAAATCTTGCCCAAAGTGTATTTTACCAGTCAGAGATGATGTTTTTTTTGTTTGATTTTTGGACTAGTCAAAAATAACAAAAAGGACCGTTGTAAATGGGACATAGAGTGTAAATCAACTCACCTCCACGAAAGTCTCATTACACTAGCAAAAGACCCTTTATTTAAGTATGCTTCTCTTTCAGGTATGGTTTTGTCATCGCAGTCACTACCATTGACAACATCGGGGCAGGAGTGATCCAGCCAGGCAGAGGGTTTGTTTTGTATCCAGTAAAATACAAGGCAATTGTCTTCCGGCCATTTAAAGGGGAAGTTGTGGATGCTGTAGTGACACAGGTTAACAAGGTGAGACTCAAGATGTTTTTTTTTTTGGTCGGTCATGTTCAGAGTAAAAATGCAACCTTAACACCGAGCAATCCATCGATCCATCGATTTTCTGAAACGCTTCATCTTCTTGAGGGTCGCTGGTGTGCTGGAGCCTATCCCAGTTGACTTAAGGCAGTAGGCGGGGGACACCTTGAGCCTATATATGTAATGTGCCAAAATTCAGTTATTCAAGGGTTACAGGTATTGCACGGTTTAAACATTCAAGTGTGAGCCAAATTACAAAAAATATTGGCATGAGGTACACGTCTTTAGATTGCGATCTAATTTGTTCATGAGTCTAATTGTGTGTGGGTAAAAGCTGTTTTCTAGTCTAGTCGTTCTAATTGCTAGACTCCTGTAGCATCAGCCAAGAAGAAGTGGGAAAGCTAGAACATTCAACAGGTACATATGTTCAATGCCATTGCCCATTAAATTGTAGCATTTGCAGTCACCATCGTCCCGTCCGTGGAGCAGGCCTACACCCTCGGCAGGGTCTTCAGTGGTGTATGGGAGTTCGTCCAACCAATCTACATATGTTTTATGAACTTGGAGAAGTTGAATAACCGGGTTCCTTGGCAAGGACGGTGGTTGTTTTGGGGTGTGAGGTTCAGAACCCCCTAATATGTGGTGTTCAATCCCTTTATGAGCTTTATGTCAGAAAATGGATGTGTTGTCACCACATTGCCCTCAGTCACTACCTGAACCTGGGTTTATAGGGTTAGGGTTTTTTTCCCTAATGAATCGATTTACTGAAGTGTTAAAGAAACGTTGAAATGGTGTTCTGTGTTTGTTCACATTCACATGCTCAAGTTTGCTTCTTAGTTATGTGTGCTGTTTTTTTCTGCTTTTGCAGCTTGGTTTGTTCACAGAAATTGGACCCATGTCATGTTTCATCTCTCGACACGTGAGCCAGCTTTCAATTTCATTTGCTGCCTTTTGCAAACCAAGCATTGTTCCAGTCGCTCTTAACAGATCTATCTTTTTGCAGTCCATCCCCTCAGAAATGGAGTTTGATCCCAACTCTAATCCACCGTGTTATAAGACTGTTGATGAGGTAAAATATATTTGGTGTATTTTGTGATCAAGTGAAAATACAAATTATATAGAAAAACATTTCTTCCAGAGCTGAGTTAACAATTCTTTTATCTTGGGTTTTTTTGGGCTCATGCATGCATGCGTGTTTATGTTGTTTACCAAAACTATTATGCGATTGGTAAGACAGTATGATGCAATTTTTTCAAAAGGTAAATTCCAGTTTGTGCCTTTGGTTAAAAAAGAGAAACAATGCTTGCTGCTTTATGAAATTTATATCAAAATGACCAATTAAAAACAGGAATTATTTTTTGAAACGCTGAAACATCTAAGAAAAAAGTGTTACATGTTGCATGTTTTGGATACGGTTGTAATGAGCATAAAACAGGAGACAGAGGTGGTGGTTGTAGGTGCTAAGATTCTTTTACTGAGTGACAAGGATGAACAGGGTCAAGAGTAATTATTTGTCAAGGAATTATAAATCCAGTTGTCAAAGAAAACCACTTGTGTCTTCTGTAAAAGCGGTACCAATATAACATGTCTATTCAATGTTATATTCAATTTTGTTCGTTTTCCAGGATATCGTGATCCAGCAAGATGATGAGATCAGGTTAAAGATTGTAGGAACAAGAGTCGACAAAAATGACATTGTACGTATTTATTCTTTTCCAAAAAATTGCAATGTACACCATGCCTTATTTGATTTGTTTGTACAAATCTGATGAGAAAACTGTGTGTTTTTCAGTTTGCCATTGGATCGCTAATGGATGACTATCTCGGTGAGTCTTACTTCACATTGTCTGGGGAGTGTCAGATTTGATTAGAAACCATGAATTGCAATGAATATATAAAGTATGCTATACAATTACTATTGTGCATACCAGGGCTCTGTACTACCCTTGACCACAATGGCTCCAAATCTGAAATTTTAGGCGCACAAAATTTAGGGGCAAACACAGTCAATTGACTTTGAAAGTAAATCCTCGATAGGGGTGTCCCAATACAAGTTTTTCACTTTCGATAATTCCGATATTGTAGCCTAGGCTACTGTCCAATGCGATATCAGCAGCATCATCATCATCGGTTTAAAGTCCGCTTTCCAGGCGCCGCTGGGTTGGACTGTGATATTAGCAGGAATGCTTTTATTCTTATGTATGAATTGTTAGGAGAGACTTGATCAAGTGATACTATTCACATAAAGAACAATAGTCAGGAACTATATGTATGACCCATTTATTCTAAACATTTGGGTTACGTGAAATCATACTCACACATGATAATATGCTACACTTGAATATTCTACTCCGTTAGCTCCTTCACAGGCTCTGCATGCTAGATACCTACAGACATTGTTGGATAGAAGAGCAGGAGCGTATGTTTATTTTTTTACATAAAAAGTCCATATAGAATCGACTGCTTGTATACTAGTAATGGGAAAGGAAGCTTCAAATTTACTTCATGGCACTGTTGGTTTAAAAAAGGCTTTAACAATGGCAAGTCACTGTGCTTTTAGCTGAATGTTCAACAGAGAATGCCATCTCGAGGAGTCAAAAAATACAACAATTGGTTCATGAAACAAAATTGAAGTTTCATTTTCCCCATCACTATTTTGTATACAAGTGCTAATATTGGGAGATTTGTGATACGATTTGATGCGCTTTAATTTTTTGGCTGGTATCTGAGTAATTTTTGATCAGGACCCTCCTAATATTATTCACTATCATTTTCACTTCATTACTGATATATGGACTTAAATATGGAGCATAGGTTTGTCAGCAGCAAAATATTTTCAAAAATAGGATCCATTAAAACCAACAAGGATCCCTGAAAAATAATGATTCCAAGTGTTTTGGTTCTTTTTTGTAGGTCTTGTGAGCTGATCTGCATCGGAGGAGATTAAATTAGTTATTAGTGTAGTCTCCCTTTGTAACGGGCGATTAAGCCTATTTTTTTTCCAGATATTTTTTTGTGTAATTCATATAGTTTAATAGTGTTATTGGTGATACACTCATGTTTCCATCAATGTTGTGAGTAGTCACTTGATTTTTAGGTCTCGATTTAAGTGGCAATGTGAGCCACTTGTTGAAATATTTTTTGTTTTTACTTTGTATTCATTTAACGGGAAAGGTTTACTCATGTTAGTGAATTACAAAAATGACTATTTCTATCATCATTGTGACTTTATTTTTTTTTCAGGTATATCTTTTTTCAACAACTATTTTTATATGATTTATTGTTTGTAAAATGAACCACGGGACATAATAAACATTTTGTGTTATATCTGTCAGTCTTGTTTTCATTAAATTATCTTGAGTATATTTGTTGAGTGAAATGATATGCACTACCATATAAATGAGTGTGTTATACTTTTTTTTTTTATATATATAGTTTTGTGGCGAGTTTGACTGGGCAGTACTGCATGTTAGAAATTATGATTCTGAAACATTTTAAGTTTTCCAGCAACTGGCTCTATTTGAAAAAAATATTTAGCCTCCCTTGTTATTGCACTTGCAGATATTAGAAAAGGAAGGTGATATAGTTGTTGCTATTTATTTTTTTCTTTAGCTGTTAGCGCTTCCACTTCGACGTTGAAAAGTCTGAGAATTTTTGTTTATGTAGAGCAGCATTTGTGAGGCCAGAGGACATGGATGATGGACTTGTGTGTTCGGTGGCTCTTAATCTCTGTTATGGTTTGCTAAAATGTTCTTGACAGGCTTGCCCTGTGTAAATTCTTCCATACCAACATCATCAATCCATCTATGGGCAATGGTTTGGGGACTGGCACAGCATAATGGAAGAGAAAAGGCCCTTCCCTTTCTCCAGCATAGTAAATCAAAATGTTTTAAAATGAGGAATTGTGTTATGTATATTGTAAAGAGTTAGTCAATCTTCCGTATGCATGGGCCTACTGTTTATAGAAAACTGCATGTAAAATGTCATAAAACACAAATATTTCAAACAAAACGTGAATGAAGACAAATTTGTCAAAACTTTCCCCTCCAAAATTAGTACAGCATGGTGAAAACTTTTCAAATACCAGATGAATTGTTTATTATTATTATTATTATTTGCATTCTTATTTTATTGTGTTTCTCGTTTGCGCTCGAAAGTGGGGCGTCTCTTTAACACGTACGTCTTGTTGCTGCGTAAATACGTCATCGGGGTGCGCCTACGTTCTTTCTTTCTCTCGTCCTGAAGATGGCGGCAGGGGTGAGTAAGATCGAGTGACTGGAGTTTTCTTTCATGTGGACTTCATCTTCGCAATCTGTCTTAAATCTTAGTAATCATTATAGTTACAATTCACCATGGGGTGCCGACTAAGTTCTCGATGATTTACACTATGATATCAAACTGTATTTGGCACGGAGAATTAATTTCGTGGCCGCTGTACAGATGCGCTATAATGACGTTGCAGTCAGGTAATGACTCCTATCTCCTGGCCCAGGCTTGTGCCACGTTTGCTGCATTTATCGTGAAAACAGTTTTGCCGGTTCCTCAATTAAATTTTAAACGCCGACCCATGTTCGAGCGTAGCGTTGTTTTGGGGATACGATTTCTTGCGCGATTGCTAGCTAGTACCGATCTCACCCGAATGCGCGAGAATGAATGCGTTAGAGTTTTTTTTGTGTTTTTTTAAAATATTGTTTTCATGTAACTTTATATCTATAAACACCACCTTGCTTACCTACTAGATCGGATAATGGCTTAGTGTAAGTAATGGTACAATTGGAAATTGTGTGTATTTAGTAATACAAATTGGTTAGTTCCCCGTTGATCGGTTAACTTAAACATAAAGGTACAGTGATCGGTTAACTTAAACATAAAGGTACAGTTGAGTTATAGTTCACCATATATGAATACTTGCAAAAGGTCAAATGAGAAATGCCTTTCTCTTGTGCCCCATCTTCCCAGACTCTGTACACTTACCCAGAGAACTGGAGGGCCTTCAAGGCTCAGATTGCTGCCCAGTACAGCGGCGCTGCCCTCAAAGTGGCCAGCAGTGCCCCTGCCTTTACCTTCGGGCAGACGAACCGCACTCCTGCCTTCCTCAACAACTTCCCCCAGGGCAAGGTTGGTTATCATCCTTGGAATCTCTGAGATTGGTGTAGTGCAGGTCAAAAACTGGTTTGATGTCTCACTTGGGCCATTCACATGTAACTAAATTAGTCATATCGTCTAAAAACTTGCTTTTAACCAATTGCTTGTAGGTACCTGCCTACCAGGGAGATGATGGTTTCTGTCTGTTTGAGAGTAACGCCATTGCTCATTACTGTGAGTATCTTGATGTGTTCCTAGCTTCCAATTAAAGCAATTGTTCTCACGGGAGTCTCTTAGTTTATACAAGCCCTCAATAATTTGTGATTTTAAGGTTTGAAATGAGATATAGACCTGTCTTTTACTCTTGGCAGCTGAAGCCTATATGTTGTCACCATTCCCACATGCTTAGTTATTTAGAAATGTTCCTGCAGCATTGCAACAGTGTAGAGGTTTTTTGGAGAGTTTTATCTTAAAAACTGCATAACTACCCGCCCACATTTAAATTTTAAATTGGCTGCAATTACTAAAGTAAGACCTTAAAATGCCATTCTGTCAGTATTCCTATTTACATTGCCATATTCATAGAACAACTTCATATGAGCTCTTTATAGGTGTGCCATCATTGTCTTTTGAGAATGTCACCAAACCTGCACCAATTACACACAAAAAAAAATGTAATCCCATTAGCACGGTGTCATGTTAAGTGGCTGCTCCAGTGCTAGCATACCGCTACACAGCGGATCAGGTAGCAGGCGTGCATGTGTCAAAGTAGACAAAACCGCAATGACTGATCGGCAAATGGCGTCGATATACATGCCAGAGTTGGCACAGCGGCAACGAGCGCTCATAGTGCGGGGGCCCGTGCCTCTGAGCAATGTGCTTCGGTGAGGACAAGTGCAGGGTGCGCAGTTTGCTGCCGTGCACGTAGGTAAAAAGCACTGCTGTTCAGGAGTCGGGAAAGCAACAATGATCCCATGTATCATCTTTTACTTTGGGCTCCTTGTTTAGAAAAATCACTTGTGAATGTTGGCAGTCATTAGTTAATGTTTTAATTTGCTTAGTCTATAAGTGCTGTCACAAGTTAGGACTTTTTGTGATCCCAAACCCATGAGACATCAGACGCTTGTTCCTTTGTCTTCCTTTTATTTTACTGTACACAGCTGGTAACACAGAGAGTACTTCTCACATTTACAGAATCGGGAGAGAGTTAAAGTTGCATCAACGCATGGAGAAGTCATGGTTTCTGAGACCAGTCACAGTTATGATTTTATAAAATAAAAATGCAAAACATACTATATTCAAAATTCGAGCAGAGTTGAATAGAATAGATCTTTATTGTCATTGTCACACATGTACAACGAAATTTTAAGTGCCAACCGATCAGTGCATGAAATAAAAACATAAATAGAATAAAAAGATAAAAGAATACAACATATATTATTATTATGATAGAAAAAAAGTTTTTGTACGCACAAAAGTGTACCATAAACCACTCCGCAATTTTCAAGGTAAGGACTGTACTGTGGGTTATCTACCATTGTACATCTATTTTTTACAAGTGTAATCCCCCTGTTATTGGCTGAAGGCAGTGCCTGGACATGGCATGTTGTCTTAATTGTTCAGGGGTAAAGCGAGTTGATCATATACGTTCATCCCAGTCATCTCTGGTTCAGTGAGTTAAAAAGTCTGTTTCATGTTGTGATCACATTTGAACACTAAGATTGGACAAAGAATGGAAAAATAAGTGGTTGTAAGAAGGCATTACTGATGTGATGTAGCCTTATTCAACATCCCCCTGTAACATTGTTCCCTTCAAATGCAGTGGGCAATGATGTCCTGCGTGGTGCCACACCCCAAACTTCAGCTCAGGTCCTCCAGTGGGTGAGCTTTGCTGACTCAGAGGTTGTCCCTCCAGCCAGCACATGGGTGTTCCCTACCTTGGGAATTATGCAGTTCAACAAACAGGTGTGTAGCATGTTCAAATAGTACTATTAAATTATCTGCCCACATAACCATGTTTGGATTTTTTTGTAGTGTTTTGTGTTTGGGCTATTGGAACGTTTTTCCTGCATTCTTCCCAGTTGCCAAAATTAGAGACCCAGATAAATCAATGTCAGCATATTTTCTATGGTGGGTGGTGAAATTCTATTTTAAACTTACAACAATGTAAGTTGAGTCTCTCTTGACCTCCCCATTTTAGGCAGTCCCCTATCAATGGGCAAGGCTGTGTCCTTTCTATGGCACAAAGTCTTAATCTGATAGGGTAAGATAATTAATCCATATTCATCCCAGTCGTCTCTTGATTCAGTGAGTCAAAGGCTGGTTCATGCTATGGTCACAATTGATTCCTTAAAGGCAACCTTCATCTCTGCTCAATCATTTGCATTGATTCATCTGTTTTTAGTAATTATTGTAAATGGATATATGCATAATTGTTTTCCCTCTGGCTCTAACCAGGCCACAGAGCAGGCAAAAGAGGATGTGAAGAAGGTGCTTGGAGTGCTCAACCAACACCTGAATACTCGTACCTTCCTAGTTGGGGAGAGGGTCACCCTTGCTGACATCACTGTGGCCTGCTCCATGCTGTGGCTTTACAAGCAGGTTAGCCACTTAAGTATTCAATCCATCCATTATCTGAACTGCTTATCCTCACGAGAAAATAGCAGAATTACTTAGCAAATCACATTTTGTATGACAAAGATCTACATCAGGGGTGTCCAAACTACGGCCCGCGGGTCAACTGCAGTCCAGTTTTTATTGGCCCGCAGCAAATTCTGAAAACATAATTGAATATGGCCCGCACAAGAAGCTTGAGCTCAACTCTGTTGCACTTCTCAGCTTCAACACTAGATAGAGCCCGCCACACAAATGAAATCAAGCGAAGCGTTCGACGTCCCATTAGCAAAAAGTTTGGACACCCCTGATCTACATGAATGGAATGTTCAGTTTTCATTTAATGCTCTTTTTTTTTTTTCCCCCATGTAGGTTCTTGAACCATCTTTCCGTCAGCCTTATCCCAATGTGACTCGTTGGTTTGTCACATGTGTTAACCAGCCCCAGTTCAAGACTGTCCTAGGAGAGGTCAAGCTGTGTGAAAAAATGGCTCAGTTTGATGGTGCGTCACCTTCTGGTACCGGTACCTCAGCTACATGTTAATTTTGATTGTGCATTTCTCCAGCTTTCAATCATTTAAATCTTTTAAGTGTCTAAATTTTGTCAAACTAGCAAAGAAATATTTGATTTTTCTACGTAAGACTAGTTTAGTGTTAATTATCCTTTATGGATAACAATTATGCTAAGATGCTTACCACTAAATTATGAAATGTGACCAGATGTCATTTTTTAAAATGCAGACATTCAGAGGCGATTGGTTGACACTGTGAATTTAACGCCTGTCAGGAATAATTTTAATTACTACGCTTCGAATTCTCATAACACAATCAAACGCGTACACATTAAATTTTGCAGTTTTCTTCACCCATGAAGGCCCCTACATGGAAGTGCAAAGTTCAAATTATTCTAGTTGCTAAATGTAAGTATGACTGATATTCACTCAGGCAGGTCAGATAACACCTATGTGGTGGGATTGTACACTTCCTTTCTATTGTTTTAGTTTACTTTCATCATGGTTTCCCAATTAAGCCAAGGAGTTGCATTGGCACTTTCTAATGATTTTGTCTTAGAAACAGAACATTTTAGCTCTTTTTTTTTTTTTTATTCCTTTTTTCTTCCCGTAGCTAAAAGGTTTGCTGAGATGCAGCCCAAAAAGGATGCACCTCCCAAGAAAGAGAAGGCTGGAAAAGAGGCAGCCAAGCCTCAGGAGAAGAAAGAGAAGAAAAAGGAGGAGAAGAAGCCTGAACCAGAAGAGATGGATGACTGTGATGCTGCTTTGGCTGCAGAGCCCAAAACCAAGGATCCCTTTGCAGAGCTACCCAAGAGGTAGATTAAAGTACAACTTTGATCTTTACCTAACATTGAAATGGTAGTAAACTGTGTTAATAGTTGGAAAAGTTGTTGTCCCCTGTCATTGGGCAAGGTGGTGTCTGGTTGTGACACGTAATCTTAATCTGATGGGGGAAGAAAAAACATTAGTCCATATTCATCCCAGTCATCTCTGGTTCAGTGAGTTAAAGGCTGGTTCATGCTGTGGTCATATTTTAAATCATAACTTCAACGGGAAAATGTTTTTAATAATCTATATATTTAAACGTAACTAAACTAAGATAATTTGTTTGTTCCAGCGCGTTTGTCATGGATGAGTTCAAAAGAAAGTACTCCAATGAGGACACCTTAACAGTAGCCATTCCTCATTTCTGGGAAAACTTTGATCCAGAGGGGTACTCAATCTGGTATGCAGAGTACAAATATTCAGAAGAGCTTGCAGAGGTCTTCAAAAGCTGCAACCTTATCTCAGGTGAGCATCAGTGAAATATCTTTAAAGGTATTCTTTTTCTGCTCGATTGTACATTTTCTGAATGAATAGTTCAGATTGTTTTTGGGGGAGGAGGGGGAGCTAGAAAATTCTTTTGGATTTGTTGCACTTTACTATATCAACAAAATAACATTAACTTAGAAACACTTAAAATTAGTTCAGGTCATCAATCAGTGAAATGTATTGTTTTTGTCAATGACCTAATGCATATTTGATGTAATTAATTTAAAATGTACTTTTATTGTAATCCAAAATGTATGGATTGTGATTTGCCCCTCCGTTTGGGTTGTCTACTAACATTTGGCAGGTTGTCTTCTTTCATGACACAATGCCCTAATCTGAAAGGGGAAGACACGGTTTTATCCATGATCATCCCATCTCTGAGTGACTGAGTATAAGGCTACCTCACACTGTGGTTATGGTGTAAAACAGATTTCCACAAGACAACCTCAATCATTCTTGTGTAAATCGTTTTCATGTATTTGCATATTTGAGTTGTTCCTACCACATAATCAAATAATGCTATTCCCTTTGTCCTCCTCAGGGATGTTCCAGCGTCTTGACAAACTCAGAAAGAATGCTTTTGCTAGTGTTCTTTTGTTTGGTACCAACAACAACAGCTGCATCTCTGGAATCTGGGTCTTCAGAGGCCAAAACCTGGCTTTCACTGTGAGTGCCTGTAGAACTGCAAAATTACATTAAAAAGTGAATTAACTTTAGGGAAATCAATTTATCAAAGGTACATTCAATCGTCAATCCCATTTAGTTGCCTCATTGATTAACTCCCTATGACGCCAGAGAGGCCAGACTGGGATGGTTCAGACATGTACAGAGGTGGGATAGTGAATATATTGGTAGAAGGATGCTGAGGATGGAACCACCAGGCAGGAGGTCAAGAGGAAGACCAAAGAGGAGATTTATGGATGGAGTGAAAGAGGACATGAAGTTAGTTGGGGTGAGAAAAAAAGATGCACAGGATAGGGTGAGATGGAAACAGATGGTTTGCTGTGGCGACCCCTGAGGGGGAAAGCCGAAAGAAAAAGAAGACTCGGTATGTGAATTTTGTTGGCACTCCACAAATGTCATCCCTTGTCATTGGGTAAAGGCGGTGCCCAGCCATGGCATGTTGTCTTAATCGGTCAAGGGTAAAGTAAGCTGATCACATTCATCCCAGTCATCTCTGGTTCAGTGAGTTAAAAAGGCTGGTTCATGCTGTGATCACAAAAAGATGAAAATGGAACAAAATATTCAAGCTTAAACCAGTGGATTATTTGCAGTGGAAAGTGCAAAATCATGCTGTTATATGAGATTACTGATATTCAAAAGATTGCTTTGTTTCCCCCCCCCCCCCCCCCAGCTATCTCCAGACTGGCAAATTGACTATGAATCATATGACTGGCGCAAGCTGGATCCTAACAGTGAGGAGTGCAAGACCATGGTGAAGGAATACTTCTCATGGGAGGGAGAATTCAAGCATGTGGGCAAAGTCGTCAACCAGGGCAAAATCTTTAAATGAGTGGACAGCGGCACAGTTTGAACAAAAGCACTTTGCGCTTGTGCTTGCGAAGCTTCCCACCATACAGACTTTGAGCCGTCAGGTTCTAACACAACTGAAACTGATGGTGTTTTGGATTTGTCTGTGGTTCCAACCTTGTTTTGTTGTCATCTTCAAAATAAAGTTTTCCACAATGCTATTGTACTTTGATTTGCGGTCTGACTTTAAACTAGACAGCCTGACCTAGTGAATTTGTCCTTAGCCCATTTGATTGAAGTTATGAAGCCTGTTCGGATGAGAAGTGAAGCATCTTCCCAGACAACCAGAACAGTAACCAGAACAATCCTGTTACAATTAATGCTACGGTCCTGAGAAATACATCTTTTTTCAGATGTTACTTTCTAGAATTGACATTACAGAAAAAGGCTTGCTATTTACTGCACCTCCTGTAGGGGGCAACGAATGCTCACTTATAAAATCTCATGTGACTGGCTGTTCGTGATCAAGACAAAAACAAGTTTTGTAATTTGCATAAAACCACAGAAATGTTCTACAGCCATTTGCTTTGGGTTTCTCGTCGGTTTACACTTGAACACTAAGAAGAACTAAATAAAGAATTAAGTGTCATCTGTCCAAGGTATACTTTGCTGCCTTAGAGCTGGTTTGAACCTATACTCCCTGCAACCCTGGACAAAATAAGGGGGTTAAAAGGATTAATTTAAACTAACGTCTCCATGTTAGGTTTTACCACTAATTATAAGAACTCATGGTTAGACAGTAACTTGATCTATTGACAGGAACAAAGTTGAGCTCAAATTTGAACCACACCCAACATCAGTAGTCTTGTGAGACTGCATACAACTTGGAAACAGAGCACTAAAATACTTTGCCTATACAAACGACTAACTAGCGATTAAAGCAAATTTAGGATTTGTTTTTTATATAACTAATAAAATCCGTCAGATTGAGTCCCCAGCCTAAACACCGAGGCAGACACGTGAAGAGTTACACATGACTCAGATGTGTAATTTTTTCCAACCAACCAAGTGCAAATCCACTCCAGTGATGCACCAGGGAGGCCATTTTAGTTTGCTCTGCACGGTCATGGAAATAGAGAAAATGGAAATGTTCCCACAGCAGTGAACACATGACTCACTCATCCTGTGGATCACATTGGATGAGAGAGGAGGGCCGCTGTAACTTGAGCAAATAACTTCGCCCACAGCATTGTAGTGGCTACAACAATACTGGTGGCAAATGGGTGTTGTTACAAGCGCCTTTCCGTCGTGCAAGGAAATATGAAATCAACACAAGTAAACAGTCTTTATGGGTTTTGGCAGATTTTCTGCACAATGACAGAAAATAGCTCCACACAATATCCTGGTTCTCATGTTTAGTCACTTCAAACTTAATGAAAGTGAGCTACGAACAAACTTGTCTTGGGCCAATAGCAACATTTTCCCTTCTATCTTTGCGAGCCTTTCCCCCTTACTCTTTATAGCCATTGTCTTTTCCTCCTTCCTCTATGCCCATTTTGTCTGTATGAGCGACTGTGTTTTCCTCCCTGAATTCAGTTGCAGTGTGGGGCTCTCGGGGAAGGAGGCGCACAAACACTGGCTGGGTTGTCTCAGAACTTCAGGGTCTGAGATGGCTGTCGCCCTCCTCCCCCGTGGGAACATGGTCATGTTCTGTACATCTGCTTTTACAGGAGCACCCCCCAGGTCTAATGCTCTGATCGCACCAGAGCACCTAATGAGAAATGACCTGTCCAAGGTTCAACTTATGGGTTGACTGATTAGTACGTCCGCCTTACAGTGTGGGTTGGGTTCGATTCCGGCTCCGGCCTTCATGTGTGGTGTGTGCATACTTCTCCCCGTGCCTGCGTGGGTCTCCTCTGGGTACTACTCCGGTTTCCTCTCACATTCCAAAGGCATGCATGGTAGGCCGATTGACCACTCCAAACTGTCCGAAGGTGTGAGTGCAAATGGTTGTTCGTCTATGTGTGCCCTGTGATTGCTGGCAACCAGTTAGGCGTGTCCCCCGCCTGCCGCTCAAAGACTGGTGGGGCAGCGACCCTTGTGAGGATAAGTGGTTCAGATAATGGATGGATGGATTATAGTTGAATGAAGATGAAGTTTTCACAATCCTAAAAAACAATTTATAGTGCATCCAGAAACTATTCACAGCTCTTTTTGTTTCTCATTTTGTGATTGATTCAAAAATTGAAGACTTTTACTACTTACAAATTAAGCAGCTCACTGTAAAAGGGAGCTACTTGATTATTAGATACAAATTAATCTGTACGGCTAACAGTTTGATGCACAATCGAAAACTTTTTTTTCTCAAATGATTAATCAGTGTTGATAATGATATCGATTCTCGTAAAGAGTCGAACACTTAACACTGTATCTACTGATTTTCATTTGATTTATGATTTCTATTTATAACAGTCGAACTTGACTGCTGTGTTTGCATGCTAGTAACATTTTAAACTATGGCATGTTTCGACTTTATAGACCAATTCAGGTCAGAGTGCCACTGCAGCAGAGGAACTCTGAGGCCCATCCATCCATCCATTTTCTATACTGCTTGTCCCCAAGGGGGTCGCGGGCGTGCTGCAGCCTATCCCAGCAGTCATCGGGCAGTAGGCGGGGGACACCCTGGACCAGTTGCCAGCCAATCGCAGGGCACACAGAGACAAATAACCAGTCGCACTCCAAACTAGGAACAATTTGGGGTGCTCAATCGGCCTATTAAGCATGTTTTTGGGATGTGGGAGGAAACCGGAGTGCCCGGAAAAAACCCCACGCAGGCACGGGGAGAATATGCAAACTCTGAACTGTGAGGCGGATGTGCTAACCAGTGCGTCACCGTGTCACCAATTCTGACCTCTAACCTCTGAGGCCCGTTGGGATGTAAAATTATAAAACACTGGGAAAAGAAGGAACAACATGTACTGTATAGTAGCACTTGCAAACTATCAAAGCAGTTGAATCCATCGTCTCTTCGTCCTCTATCAGGGATGTCAAACATAGTAATTTCATTGCAGTTCAAATCACAGTTACATTCTGGTTGCCCTCAGGGGGGCCAGTTAAATCGGTGAAACCACAAATGTATATTTGCTAAGAGTGTAACTGTACACAAGAAATCTCCATGTACTTGTTTGTAAAGTCATGGTTTGATTCACATTCAGTACAGTAAGAGAGGAAAAAGCAGAACTAATGGCTTATCCTTAGTGTTAATAGGAAAATACTTTTGAAATGAAAATTTAACAACATAAATTACAAAAATTATTAGCATGTGGTTCACATCTGTAGATTGTGATCTAATTTGTTCATGTGTCTAATAGTGTGTGGGTAAAAGCTGTTTTTTAGTCTAGTCATTCTGATTGCTAGACTCCTGTAGCATCAGCCGAAGAAATCGTTCATAGGAATTTCCACATCCATCTAGAAATCTTACAAACCAAGAATTACAATATATTAGCTGTCAATGACACCTTAAATGCAAAATTTAAAGTTAGTGTAAATTATCTGCCTATTATCACCCAGTAACTTGGCATTAAAAGTGCACCTAATTTAAACTAAAACACACTCTATATGAGTTAAGTAAGCAATAGCATAAGCAATTAGAAACCTATTTCCCCAATTATTAGCATTGAATTAGCTAGTGCATCTCACTAAACCATTTACTAAGCACATCTAAAACAATATGTGAATGATAACATCTGCAAAGCGAAGCTTCTGCAGGAGTTAGCAGGCCATAATTTTTGCCCATGTGCCATACTTGTAACACCACTGTGATGAACCCACCTTAATTTTTCTTTGCTTTGGCTCTATGTATCTGAATGGCCAGGGAGAGTCGGTTTAAATGCTGCTAAAATTGAGTGTTGTTTTTCTAACATACGTAGCCATGACATCATAAAGTGAGAAGTTGAGCTGCACTGCAGACTACGCATGTGGCAAGAGTGCAAGGATATTATACCGCTTGTTCTCCTAATAGGTTTTTCGAGAGAACCCTAATTACTGCAAGGATTGCCCCTGATTCTTAGTATGGCTTTTATGGTATATTACTAGTTTTGAATGGAAGGCAACAAAAAATTGTGGCAGGCTTTCATAGTCACGGACCACTTGCACTGAAAGGGCCGATCTATGGGTCTTGAAGTTTGACGCCTGTACTCTGTAGCTTCCTCAGTTGTTCCCTTGTCTCTAATGGTCATTTGCTGGCTCATTGCCACATCATTTCCAATCTGTTTTGATTAACACCTTGAAAGTACAAAAAAATAAAAGGTGAAAAACAAACAACAACAAAAACAGTGCCAGTAAGATGGCCTACTTCTTCACAGTTCTAGGGTTTGGTACTCGAATGTCTTCTCCTACTGTGGATACAATCTACCCCAGCCTCAGAATGTCAATACATTGCAGATGCTGCCTGCATTGAAGCTGTTTTTTTTTTTTTGCTTCATCCTATTTTGTTCAGAGATGAGAGACATATAATTAGACAAGGAATGCACAACATTTTCTTCTTTAAAAAAAAAAAACGAAGCTATGGCTGTTGCCCTTAAATAGACAAGGCCTTCCCCTTCTGACATGTTTAAAAGGGCTCTGCCGTAGCCTTTATGGCCCAGAGAAGTCAGTTGGCGTAGGAATGTCTCCAAGTGGACAAAAACAGCTCTTGACTGCCACACATGCACAGAGCCACCCTCTGAGTTTTTATAGAGGCTTCCTCACACTCGAGTTTGGGGTTGGGCTTAAAGATCCCGCTAAGCACACAAACACACTCAACTTCAGGGGCAATTAAGGCAGGAAAATGGATCCTTACTCAACATTTGAGGGCTTTACTCCTTGACGTGGACCCGCAGATATTTTAATGGTAAAGCAAAGGCAACTAGAAAAAAACTGGATAGGAATGCATATCTAGGGTTGTGTAACAGTATCCTAGGCAGAAAAGTGAGCGCCAGATTGTTTAGCGGGGCCTTTCTCCTCCTTTGTGTGCTCACAGTTACACATTTCTTCGTGGCACTTAAATGCAGTGTAGCCATTCAATACCGGAATGCAATGAGGGAGGTCAGAGAGAATTCTGCCAAGGGGCGAAAAAAACAAAGCCCCGCGAGAGCAGCGAAATACAAAATGACACAGTATCGTTACCAAAGCAGACGGCGTTACGTAACAAAACGAGGCGTTTATTTCTCGGGCAGTTTGTGTTGCCTTGCAATGTGAGAGTGCATGATGGGAAGGAAGAAAGGCAGAGGTACGGCGGAGGGAAAACTGGCAGCCCCTGCTTTCCTGGATGTGAAACCCCAGAGTCGCCTCCAGCTCATATTACTCGAATCTGAAGGTGGAGCATGATGACTTCCACTGTCACAGAAAAGTCAAATGAAGGCACTCTCTGATGACCACAATATTGCCAAGTATCGATGCAGGCAATGATCATAAAGTTTTGCTACTAAGAGTGTAGTAGAACAACACTGAGAACATATGCCTCGGTAAACAATATCTTCCCAGACACTTTGTGGCTTGGGCGTGTACTGAAAGTTCAGTCTTCAACTTGGCCGCTGGTTATAAGTTCTGGCATGAGATTGACTCATGATCAGTCCTGTGTATGGACCACGCCTTTTCTCCCAAAGTCAGCTGGAATAGGCTACCCGTTACCCTCATGAGGACAAGTAGAGAGAAGTATGGTTGTCAATTGTCATTCAACACAAGTATAAAGCATACCACTTACAATAAATTGAATGGGCCGCAGTGTGTTCGCTTCTTTTGTAGTGGCACGTTGAGGCCTAGACGTATGCTTTTGAGGAAATAGTACAGTACATACTACGACCCTCACATGTACTGTAAACGCTTCACTTCACATGTTTGGACTTGCTGGTGGTTTCATTCCACCCAGAGGAAAAAGAATTGGGGTGTTGAAACATTTACAGTTATGAGTGGAATGCACAGCTCGGGAAGGAGTCTGCAACAGATGGGAGGTGTTCTTCAGGGTGAAGCAAACTCTCACAAACGTCCCAATCATTCGGCCAGGAATCAAGACAGTGTGGGTTAATTAGTTGTGAACGCTTCATAACTGTGTGTATCTGTGGAGATACATTACTGTCTCAACGCTGAATAGTGAAGGAGGTTCCTCAGTAACTTCATTACTGTGCAATCGATGTGGTGGCAGAAGCAAGGCTCAACTTGCAAAGGGAGGAGTGTGTCGGTGTGTCATTTCAAAGAAAGAAAAGTACAAGGCGGAACCAAAGTTCCTTATTACAAACTGCTTTGTAGCATGTGATATTTATCCATACACACAAAGGCCATTGCTATGGTAACAGCCCGACTAGTACCTGCCCCCTTGCTTATTTTGTTGCTATAGCAGCCATCCCAGAATAATCTTTTCACCCCCTCCCTGTTCTTCCCTCGTGTTTATGAGTCATAACTGGCTGTTGAAACCACAATTCAGTGTTTCTCCTTTTCCTCGCATTCTTTTCAATGCCCAAGGACCAACTTTGTGAATCATCTCTGTGCGTGTGTGTTTGTGTGCGGGGATTTCCAGGAAGATACATGACAGATACATAACAGTGATACGTTACTATGGAGATGTACCTGACATAACCGGTCCCAGTCCGAAAAAGGAGTTATAACAATTTACAATTCAAGTTTTGCACGTTGTTGCCATCAACTACAACTAATTTGGGCCGAGTTGTAATCATGTAGGTTGTGATCTTAGCTTTTTGTAGGTTTTCAGGAGACCCAATGTGTTTGCTCCGTCGGCTGAGTCATTGCGCTTTGGGGCAAAGTAGCACAAAATCACAAGTGTGTAAACATCTTACAATACATACCACAAAACAAAGATTGTTTTGAGAAATGTAATTAATGTTTTCTGTTCTGGTGAATGGCCATGAGAATACAATGCCTTTGTTTCACTTTTATTTTACTATTTTGCAAAAATCAGGAGAAATTAATTATTGGTGCCGAATGAATTTGTTCAATTAATGCTATAAACACACACAATGTGGGTCGGTTTTCATATTTGGGCTACAATTATTAAGTACACTGCTGTTGAAAAGTTTGAGATCACCCAGATAATTTAGTGTTTTCCATGAAAACTAACATAATTGCACAAGGCTTTTTTAATCATCCATTAACCTTCTAACACAATTAGCAAATACAATGGACCATTAGAACACAATTTGCTAGAAATGGGCTTTTAAATACCTATTGCATTAAAAAACAGAGGTTTGCAACTAGAATGGTCATTTACCACATTAATATTGAACTAAAATAGCTATTTTATTTTAAAAATAAGGACATTTCAAAGTGATCCCAAACATTTGAACGGTAGCGTATATTATGGTCAATTTATGTGAGCTGGACTGTTACGGGCCTTTTGAGAATATAATGCATATAAGGCTGTAAAGTTTTAATTGTAAAAAAGCTATGTAATAGTAGTGTCGTACTGTAAAAAAAATCATTTTGCGACATCTCATTTATTGCACATACATGATGTTGATTCACTCAGGCCACAGTCGCACCATTGGTTATGTTGGTGTCCTTTTGTCATCACACCGACAATGTTGTATTGTTCATGAACATCTTAAAGCGCTGTTGTTGTTGCACTCGATTAAATTTGCAGAGTGAATGACCACTTTTGCGAAGTATTCTAGGGTGCAAAAGCGATTCTTTCAAGACTTAATTGCATTTCAACGCAGCTAAGGAGAGTTTGCAATGCAAATGTTGTTTGTGTTAATCACAAGCTTGCCTTGTTGAAGTGCAATAATTTGATCAGGTAAACATTTATGTTGTGACAAATGCAGACTATATGTTACCAGTCGAAATTACAAGTCAATCATTATTGTTTTTAGACCAGCCCTGTGTTTGGCTGGCAACTAACCAGCTCTCCCGCAAACATCATGAAGACAAATGCTTGTGAAGATTCTCATTCATCCAGGGGGCAAATTAGGACAAATACGATAGCAAATGAATTTGATTGCATGTTAGACCACCCACCCTTATTTCTTTAGCATAAGGGCTTTAACGTTCCAGTTTCATTGAGCTCTTGATCTTTTATTACTTTGAACAGGAGTTACGGAATATATCTTTTTTTTTTAAACAGTACATTCAAACACTTAAAAAAATATTCAGGAATGTAAGTTAAGTTTAAACTGGATTCTATAATACATTCAAGCATTTCAAAAAACATGTTCAGGAATGCATGTAAATTACTACAATTTAGCATCTCAGGAATAAAATGTGATCCATTTTCTGGGGAAAATAGAAAATTGGAAAATTCACAGCTATCTTTGATGATTATATTTCCAAAAAAGATTTTCCTTTCAAAATCTACCACATACTGCTATGTTCAGAGGTGTAGCCAGGAATTTGTAGCATGTGCGCCCACAGGAAAAAAAATCGAACATCACCCACGCCGTTCGCTGATCGCTAAAATAACATCCGGGTCCGGGAGGCAAACGGTGAATGGATAACATCGCGCACATAGAATAGCGCAAGCACATTCGCGCAAGACCCAAAGAAAACAAAGGCATGAAAATGAAGAATCGAAAAAGCTCGATTTTTTTCAACCGGGGCGCAGGGAGTCCTAACCGGGGCGCCGCCCCGGCTCGCCCCGGCTTGGCTACGCCTCTGGCTATGTTGATGATTGCAGAAACACAAAATATTATTTTATTAATTACCAACTTCTTTCATTTAGGGTAGCTAGGTCATAACCCATAAACACTGGGTGGGCCAATAAATGGTTAAGTATTTACATATTTACATACTTTTTCTCCCTCTCTTGAAGCTCATGCTCCAGGCTTTTTGCCTCGTGCACCTCAGCTGTTCGCTGTGATTTCACAGCATTGGTAACTCTCCATAAGTGTTCACATGACTCATTGTTCTTCATTAAAGGGTTATCCTCTCGTTCATCCAAGTCAGATGTTTACACTGAATCTTATTTTTTCTTCTTCTATACTAGTTCACATCTTTTCTTTTTGGTATACAGTGTTAGTATAGTTGTAATGTTGACAATTTGATGTTTGTTTTATGCTCCCAGTACAATTCAATTCAATCCAGGTTTTTTTTCTTTGAGGAGTAGTTTTGTTAATCGATTACTTCATTTAAGTAGCATATTAGTAATTTTGAGGAGCATTTTTTGGCAGATTAATGCCAGGCACCATGGAGGCCGTGATTACTGCCTTAGAAGCAAAACTGCAAAGATTAGTCACACTAGCTAGCATGCTGAAGCTTGTCGCTTGTGTTTTGATGAGGTGCAAAAAGCAAATTTGACTCGCAAACTGCGATGCAAACCCACTTACCTCGAGCCTTAAAAGACAAGAAAGACATTATCACTGATACTTTCAGAACTCGGCTGAATCTTTGAGGCGAGAACAAAACCAGTGACAAATTGTTCATCAGATATTATGCTTTAATAGTTGAGTGCACAAAGAGAAGGTTGTTCTCAAGGTCACAATTTGGAGTTCAATATGAGTCTAAACTTGGCAATCTACATGACTGCTGGCTTTCATGCTCGATTGAACAG
This sequence comes from Syngnathus typhle, assembly GCF_033458585.1. NCBI lineage: Eukaryota > Metazoa > Chordata > Actinopteri > Syngnathiformes > Syngnathidae > Syngnathus > Syngnathus typhle. The sequence continues at coordinate 12,065,315 of NC_083738.1, read as the reverse complement.
TTTAACAACAGCTATCAATTGAATTATCAGCTTGATGTGCACTGTCCACATTCTGCAATGGTATGCTTGGACTTCTCTTCATCTTTATGGTTCTGTCAGATAAATGCTCAAGCCGGTGTGTGCGCGCAAACAGTCGCGCCCCGATCTGAGATCTAAATGTTCTCTCCTTTGCTGTCTGAGCTATCCTGTTTTCATTGTGGCCATGAGCGTGAGTGACTCACAGCATGTCTGAGCCAAGTTATTTACTCTCCATCAGGATGGCCGGCACACCTACAACCATGCAGGAAAAACACTCATTTGCACATATCCTAGTATTGAGCTCAAGTGACCTGCCTTGAAATAATGGTAGGCAGGGATTTGGTTGATTAAAATGTGTCGCCGGTGTGAAAAATGTTAAGAAATCGTCCTCAATTATAATACACAAAATCCCTGATTGCACAATAAATTGGATTTATTTGACGGTGTTTATCTGCTGATAAGATCATCTAAGTCCCACTGTTGAATGATTTCAATGGGTGGGGCTCAATAAAGACTCGCTTAGATTTGACTCATCATTTTAAACACAAATTCTTTTGAAACAGTAAACACCCCGTCACCCTTTGCAGCAAAGATGTAAGACGGTGGTTACTCATGACTAGTTCTGTGAGCACGGAAATCTTAAATGTCGCAAATCATGTTACACAAACGAAAACACGTTTCACAAAAGTTGTCCATCTGGAAGCCACAATAGCTCTGAGCTGAAATAATTTTTCAAAAGGCCACGCCTCAGCAGTGAAAAACATGCGCGGAGCTGAGCAAACAAGTGCATTAGTAGAACACACGAGAGAGGCACATGACAACAAACCATACTTTTCGTGTGCTGCAACACAAATGCAACATGGAATTGTCATATGGAAAAATGACCTTTATGTAATGTGAAGTAGTTGAGTCTGATGATGATGATGGAGCTGCGAAGGGATCCCCTCCATGAATGCACAAAGTCGAGGCAGAGAATTCTGGGAGTGTGACTCCAGGGGGCCTACTTCAAAGGGGAAAACTTGTTTGTAGTTTGAATATTTGGTGAGACATACTATGGAACTTTTCTGATACACTTCATACATTCAGATATTAAAACCAGAAACAGTAACCACATAGAAATAATGGGAAAATATTTGTATGTCAAAATAGAGCGAAGCATGTCCTTCATACCATATGTTGTTTTCTGAACATGCTGTAAAAATGTGTTTTGGTGTTAGCAGCTTTGTAGAGTTGCCAGTTGTGTTGGTGTATGATTCCACACTTAATTCAATGTTCTCACTGACTCACTCACTCACAGAACCTCCTGTTGGTCAAAGTCCTGCAGATTTGCAATGTTTATTTACAACACAGCTGCAGTCCAAGGAGTAAAGAAACTAGAAGTGTGGCTTATCTAAACTCACTCTGCAGCTTTTAGCTCAGCATTCACACCAATTCGCGCACAGTAGCTTCTGTCCGTCACACTGGATTTAGAACAACATCTACAGTCTTGTGATTGCTGGTGGTGCAACAAAATATTAAGGCAAGTGCACATGAATGTGCGTGTCGTTGTGCCACTCCCTGTTGTGCTGCAGCAGAGACGTAGTCACTTCCACCCCAAAAAAAAATCATGGGTGTGACAAATGAACCAGAGGTGTTTCAAGGACTCTGAACAGTTAATGTACACTGTACAAGGTTGCGTGTAAACTGTGCAGTAATAAACACTTAAGTGTACTTTTCATCCAGGCTTTTATTTAAAAGCCTTCATTTGGCATTCCACTGCTGCATGGCCATGATTCCAACATGAATTTAAAACAATCCAGTCTCCTTTCATTGCTACTTGTTTGTCATGTCAACCGCATATGCTTTTATATCCCAAGATAGGTTTTGTATGTTTCCCCAGAAGCTGCAAAGTAAAAAACATTTTAGTTCAAAGATGAGTTTGAGCATGCTGCATTTGCGTGGACTGGGTGTGACACGGGGCCTCATCCAAAAAGTCAGCGTCTTGGATTGATGTCCATTGATAGTGAGAGAAAATGGGAAACATGTGAGGGACTGTGCATGCAACAATGAGCGGGTTTTAAGGCGCCTCATCAAATTTGCACCTGTTTAAATATACGTATGTGACTGTCTTTTACTAAAAAAGCTGGAAGAGAAGAAAGTACAGTAATGTTTCCTTCTTATAGTTTCTGATATTGCTGTTTTTATGAAAGCAGGAATAGAAAATGTATGAGTGAAAAAAACGATTGGAGTAAAAGTGGAGTCAGTTAGCCTTTCAAAAACATTTGAACCTAAAGTAAAAGCTAACTTAAGTACAATTTTCAACCAAAGCACTCGAGTCATTTAAAGTCTTTTAAATGCCTTCTTAACATGTTTATATCACTGTGTGGTCCCCAAGAAATTCATTTAGAATTCAGCACATTGTAGCTACTATAATAAGGCCACCGACATAAATTTGTTAGAACCATACGGGGAGGCCAAAGCTGCATGATCAAAAAAGAAGAAGTGTACGTCACGTGTTTGACATCAGTCATTGCTGGCTAAATTACATGACTTAAGTAAGATGTGATCCATGCAGCCATTTTCTGTTGTGCAAGTCCTTTATTGCAGCTGTTCCAAACCTTTAAATGCCACTGTCCAGGTGCACAATAAAGATTTTTTTTGACTGATTGACATAGAAATGAATAAAAACTAATGATTAGATATTTGCTGAATGCAGCTATGGAATTAGTGTGCGATATTAGACGGCCCCATCTTGGGGTAAACCTTTTTCCTTTTCCAAAACTCCTTAGGCTTGTCTGTTAATGCAGGGTGCTTGTGCCCATATGCAGAAACAGTTCTGATGGGTTTATTGCCCCATTTGTAAACGTGTCGCGACAGTTAACAGATAATAAGGGTTTGGTGCGTATGAGTCAACGATTAATGGTTTTTTTTTTAAAATCACTCACTACATATCATAGTTCAGGTCGATGAGCCGAGTTATGATATGGTATGGTGGATACGGTCCGGACACATCCAGACTCTTTCTCCTGCGGCCTTTCACATCACATAAGTTGAGTTTGAGACCCCTGAATCAAAGTCTTCAATGAATCTAGCATCCCTTAGATTGTGGGAACAAGCCTGAGCATAGGCAAACCCCACTATAGCCAGAGCCGAGATGTGAACCTTGAACTCTGAGTCAGACATGCTGTCCAATATGTGATAGTAGATATGTACTTTTATACTTTTGCTGTGTATTGTATATCTTTATACTACTGTACTGGTAGTTTAACGTGTTAACAAATGTAAAGTTCTTTTGTCATTACGGTTGACATTTGCTTTCTTTTTTGTTTTAAGGTCCCCCATGTGGAGTAGTCAGTTGTCCCATGGCTACGAAGGGCCGCTCCTTCGTAGGTTGTCCCATGGCAGCGAAGAACCACTCCCTCACACTGGTCCCCTCCCCTCTGGAAACCAGCAACCCAACCCAGCACCCTATCCGAGCACTCTGCTCAGCCCAGAGGAGCAGCTACACAGGGAAAAAAATAAGTTAAAATCAACTCAGCAGAGAAGAGGGAGGGAGAAAGAACGGGTGGGGGGAAAGAAAACGCCCTGGAAACTTTGCTTGATCGAAAAGTTGGAGAAGTCATAGAATTTCGTCAGACAAAGTTGAGAAGCGCTCTTCTTGGACTGAGGAGAAGGGAAAGACGACAGCGTTTTCAAGGATGCTCAAGCTTGTGTGAGGCTTCTCGGGCGCAACGTGTGCGCACAGGTATGGATCCAGTTTTATACTATACATACTTCATATTCTTGCTGTCATCTGAGTTTTGTCTCAACTAATTATCATAGGCGAAAAACATTGTAATAATTAACAAAAAGTGGAAAACTTGGCAGTCCAGGATTTCTGTCACAGTTCAGATCGCAGTAGTGTTGAGTGTATCAGTAGTAAAAACTTATTTTCTAAAAACGGTGGTGATGTTAAAATTTTATGATAATTCCCTTTTTTAGTTCAAATGGAGCAGGTTACAAAAGTGGGTGTGAACCTGCAGGAGCAGAGTGGAATTGCGCACTTCACTTTTCCTTTAACTGCGCAACAGCTTGCGAGTCAAATGCTTTTCATGGATTAAATCTGAACTCACTGTGATAGTTACTGCATTGTATTTGCATTGGGATTTGTTTGACCAAAAACTGATACATTCCAAAACTGTTCAAATTCAACACGTGGATTTGTGGTTTTCAAGTTGCACTGGAGTATTCCGCACACTTGATGACAGTTGAATAGCGCAATGACTGTCAAAATAAGAGTGAAATTGCCTGCGTTGATCTTATCACTTGATGTTTTCCTGCGTTGTATGTCAGCATTGGCAAAGGCTTGCAAGGCATGTCGACGTTTAAAAAGTAAAGTTACACAGCCATGCGCGTCTGAAGCCACCAACCAGTCTGGGTGTGGATTCCTCTCCTTTGCCTCCTTCCACCCCCTCCTTTTTCTCTCTGCCTGTGTTCTTCTCCTCACAGAGGCACACCCTTTCTGCAGCCGAAATCTCCATGCTTAAAAATTAATAGCAAATCTACCAAAAGTACCAAAACGTATCAACAGTGCTGGTTGGAGAAAGAAAATATATGCTTGGTTTTAATAACTTTCAACTAATAACTTTAACTTTAGTTTACTTGTCATTATGCAATTGAGGGTATTTTTTCTTTTCCAAAGATGGATAATTGAAAACATACAATTCTACTTCATCGTTGTAATATGTGTGAGTCCGGGGTTTGCATAACTTTCCAGGAATAGACTGTCAAAATTGCTGTTTTGACCTCTGGGCTCAATGCTACAAATATTTTGTTCTGCCAGATTCTTCGTCTTTCTCTGTTTCTTCACGTGTCCTTGGTTGGACAGGGGCGCAGGGCAGGAGAGATGAGGGTAGAAGGAGAGAGGAAGAAGGGAAGCGAGAGTACGAAGGAGGGAGTCAGTGAGGGGGGGGCAGGGGTGGTGGTGGTGGGGTAATGGAATGCAGTGGTTAGGAAAGACAAGCTAATTGAAACCAGGTCTGAGGCATAAAAAGGGAACTAAGCCTCTGCACGTTGGTGACTAAGATGCCTTTCCTGTGTCTACAAGTTTGATAAAAGTATATAACATCTTTTCAGATATGCTTCCAAGTAGAATCTTCTTCATCTGGATCAATCTCACTCCAAGCGAGTAAAACCGGGGTGGGGTGTGTGTTTGTGTGTGTTTGTGTGTGTGTGTGTGGGGGGGGGGGGGGGGGTGTTAGTGCAGCAAAAAGTCAACTCAACTCTTCATCTCTTGTTGAATTCTATCAAAGAGTAAAATGTCAACGTGTGCAGTTGCCCAGCCTTGCAGCGCTCTCATGCCACACCCAAAAAAGAAAACGCATTTCAGTGCACTGTTGCTCTTCTCTGCAGACTCTTTGCTGTCGGCTCTAAGGTTGTAAATGTCTGCCGTTTCTTAAATTGCTCCTGTCAAGGTGATTGACTCTGACATAGGTCGCTCACAAAGCCAAATCATTCTCGGGGGGCGGGCAAAGGGTCTCTTGTAGTGTACTTTGGCAATAGTACTCTTGAAATGTCATTCTTCATGTTTTACTTGGTGATAATGTGGTGTGAAGGTTGTATAACATGTTACTCTGTCATGCATATACCTGCATGAGACAAAAATGAATAAATATGCAATGTAGATTGGAGGTGATGAAAGCCTCAGAACTGGTTGTGAAATACTCCCAAGTGTACGGGGCCTTGTTCTAGCTCGAGGCAAATGCCGTTTGTTTGAATACTTGTGTCGCTAAGCAATGAACTGACACAGAGACTATATTATGGTGTCATGTGAAGTTGTTAAAAACATTTTCATAAAAACACTCTTTTGCATGAAATTATGCTATTTTCATTCTGTCACTTATTTTGATGCCTGTGCCAACCATGTGACAGTGTGTCATAAGCTATCATGGAAATCAGGTGAGGCCAGACCTCCGCCAATATGCAACGGATCTTATTTGCGTCCACTTATCAATACTAACCTTCAACATTAAGTAATTTATAATAATAATTATTATATTATTAATATTATTAATATTATTATTAATCATCATAATAATTATTAATATTATTATTGTTGTTATTATCATTGTTATTATCATAAATTAATCAATGATCACCTGACCATTCGCATAGTCTTGCTCACTAGTAAACAACAGCACTTTCATCCTTAAGGCAAAGGTGACAAAGACATGTTTTTTTTTTCAGCACTGGCTATTCTTTTCTTATTGTATTGCCATACTGGCCAAAAGGAGCAGTATGGGCCAGGCAGAACGGAAAGAAAGTGGTCTCACACACTTCCGTTTCCTTTTCCTCTGTTGGGCCTGTTAGATTGCTGATAGGAGGGCAAACCAGTGTGGGGAGGCAGCCACAATATGCTTGGATCGATTATAGAGGCTAAACTTAACGAGGGTGACAGCTATTGCATCATGAATTTATTTTATATATATATAGATATATATCTATATATATCTATATATATCTATATATATCTATATATATCTATATATATCTATATATATCTATATCTATATCTATATCTATCTATCTATATATATATTATTGATTATATTTAAAAAAAAAAAATATATATATATATATATATATATATATATATATATATATATATATATATATATATATATATATATATATATATATATATTTCTTTCTGTGAGGGGAGTTTACACATTCTCGAGCAGCGTCTAAACATGTAACCATAGTGTGTGAAATTTTTAAAAGCCGTCCTAGACAATCCACCCTGCAGCCACTCCCTTCTCGTCCATCCACTGCGCAAGTTTGGAATGTCTCACAATGTCCCCAGTGTGAGTTGTCTGCCTGTAGAGATAACGTGATTTGAGAGGTGTGGTAATACATCTGCCATAAAACAAAAGTTATTTACATTGAAAGCCTTGCAAGCCAAATTGTCTCACAAGGGAAGACATGCTGCAGTGTTATATTTACTGCTGCCTGTTTTTTTCTGGGTTTTTTTGTTACTAGCATGATTCAAAGGTTACAAACAATTGGACCACCAGAAAAAAGTAGATCAAGGATTCTTTCTCTAATTTTTATCAAACAGCAAATATCAATGCTCATTACATGACACACGGGTGTTAGGCTTGCTTTTTTCCCATTGCAATCTCAAAAATAATTTCAACTTTTCTTCAGGTCTAGTTTTCCAAGCACTCTGCGTCAAAGAAAGTCTAATAACTATAAATATACCTTCTGAAACTATGCTTGCAATTCCACCCTCCTTTTCACCTTTTGCTCTCTAGCTCTATGAATGGATTTGCACTTGTTCTTGTTTCAATGGCAGCTGTCATGGACAGAAACAAATCCAAACTTAATTATGAAGTGTCTAATGCTGCTATGGATCATGTGCAAAAGCCTCACATGCTATCTTGTTTTTGTTTTGGCAGTTTTCGCACATGGTAATGTAAGTCGAGGTAAAGAAAATATGATATGAAAATATGATCTTGATTTTGAGTGTTATTCAGGATTCTTTTGGCTTTAGTATTGTGAAAAACAGTTGTTTCAAATTGTCTTGCGTCCTAATATTGCAGAAATGAAAATAATGGAATCCGTCCAAAAAAAGCAACACTTCTTGACAAAGCCTTGGTGTTTTGAAGGAAACACTCCCTCTCAAACATCAACCTCAGGAGAGGAAATTCAATCGGAGGTCCTCCCACTTCACATATCCAGTAATGCAAGAGAAAACAATGAAAACCTGCCCTGCATCTAACTCGACCTTACATTTTGTCTGTTGAAGTTCCTTGTGTCTATCTCCCGTTTTTTCCAACCTCTCCCAAACTGACAACAGTTTTAATAAGTGGGCAAGCTGGCGTCAGTGGGCAAACTTTGTTCTCATTCACGACTTGTGGTTTGGTTTAGGGATCCAGTACTGAACGTTGACTGTGGAGCACAGAAGAGAACCACTTATCTTGACATGCATTCCTTTTCTATGCCTCACACATACATACTCTATCTGCATGTTTTCAGGGATAGTGAGCGGAGGCCTTCTCCCCCTACTGTAGTTGCACAGTGTGAGAACAGGGAGTCCATTTTGCTTGACAATAATTTGCTCCCTCCTTTCTCCTCTCTCTTCTTTGTGGCCTTTATTTTCGCGCCTTGCGGAACCCTTTAAAGTGGCTTGCTCACTCACACTTGAGCCGTAACCACGGTCACGCGGTTGCTGTTTTGTGTTCATCAAAATGATTACATTTGGCAACCAAGTTGACGTGAGCTGACTTGAATCCCAGACTGGTTTGCCGCACTAGGGTTAGCTGTTTGAACAAAGGTGTACAACACGTGTTTAGTTGCATGACTGTAGCACAAATGTAGCCAATAACAATTTGATAGTGATCTTTAAAAACCCAGTATTTCAGAGCGCATGCTGGATCGTGAGTCATGTGAATGTGTGTGGTGTTCTTGTTTATTTAAGCAGAACCTGCACATTGGGGGTGTGGTGGCCTCACTGTAGACAGGGGGAGTGGGGCGGGCAGCACAGAATGGAGCCCGAGTGAGGCAGGAAGAGAACATTTCTGTGGAGTTAGTCAGTGCGGGGAGAGGCTGGGCTCCATTCCAGCTGGCCCGGCAGCTCTATCAAGGAATGTGTGCGACTGAAGGCCTGGGTGGGGCCATGCTCTGAGCTTCTCCCTCCGCAAGCATAGCAGAGGTGAAGCAATGTGAGTGGACTTGTGGACTCCACTGGCAGTGCTTTCTTCTGTACATGCATTTTTGTGTACCCACTGTTGGTGTCCACTGTGTGGTCTCATATTTGGGTATCAAGGGTGTCTGTTATCTGACACACTATAAAGTCAACACAAGTGAATCAGCAACAAATCTCACCACAAGCAAGTCATAACATGATGCAGTTCACACACCTATCGAATTTTGTTTTCTGTAAATTTAGTGACTACACCTGTGAGTTTGTTTGAATAATTTTATTGCATTGCTGCTTCAACAGCAGCCTGATGATTATGATACCGCAACAAGAGTGCAGGATGCAAAGTGTGCACAGCTGCTCTACCACTGGTCTCCTTACGCAAACAAAAGCTATCGGGTAGCATTTATCTCAGCAATGTTTCTACTATTTTGGAGGAAAGTTCATTCAAATATCCAATATCGACAAATTAGGCAAACTAAGGGTTTTGGAAAGAAAGATCACAATCTCTTTTAATAACTTAACCGACTAATGATAATAAGAGGGAGGTGTTAACGATGGAGCTGCACAGCCTGTCGCAGAAGAATTATACCGAGGGGCATGTTCCCACTGGTAAATGCCTGCCTTTAAACACATTCAGTCTGGTTCTGTTTGTACTTTGCTCTAACAAAGAGAAGGCTTTGTTTCCAAATGTGCCAGTGGGCTGAAGAAACAATCTGCGGTAGTCATGCAAGAGCTCGGGCAAGTCACAGCAAGAAAACATATTAACGATGCGAAAAAAGTGATATTTAAAAAATGGATTAAGAATTGACCTGTGCAAATATTTATATATGATAAAACATTGCCTGTTTTTTTATTTTATTTTAAGGGAAACGCATTCAAATAATAACAATATGATAAGTTCCACAAGTTCCATATGTCATGGAGAGTCAACCTTTCACTGTGGAACTGGAAAGTCTAAATCGATCATCATTATCGTCTGTCTCTTCTTTGTACAATACATTGCAGAGCTTATTTGGTTATTTATTGTGATCCAATTACAATGTGGAAGTACCATCTTAAATAAAGCACCACCCTGTCTGCTTTTCTGTCACCAGAAGTCAAGAAAACAAGAACCAACGCATCGGACTGAAGCCCTTGGCCTCGCTTGAGCGATCCAAGGTAATCGTCCTAGACATGATGTCAAAAAGGAATCCTCTTTATACATCTGTTACTGGTCAGGGAAGGAAAACTAAACTTCTGATCCCACCCTCCCACTTCTGCACTCCAAGGCCATCTTGTCAGTGTGACCTCGGAACAGCCCTCCATTATGCAGACAGAGAGCAAAATGTGCTGGAATGTTTGTTGCAAAGCCTCCTTTGACTTGAGATCATGCCTCCGCTGTTCTAACTCAAATAGAAACTTGATACTTTTGCACCCTGTTTCCTCCTCTTGCCACCCCCTTGTTCCTCCCCCAGCCACCACCTGTTGGGTTCCTCGAACCCTCTTCTTATGAAACAAATCCATAAGGGCCCGCAAGTCTTGCCTGGTTATAGTCAGCAGCGTTGGATGATTTATTCCCTTTGAGCGGAAAAAAGGAGCGGAGAAATCACTCTGTGTTGTCCCTGCAGACCAATGGCAGAGCGGAGAGGCACATCCATATGTTCTTTGGTCACAGTCCAGTAAATAAAGGCTTTATCTGTCTCACTGTCCCACTATGGTTTGCTCTAAATGCATTCCAAACCACACCATATGTGATGGATAGTGTTTCATCTACTCTATCCTTTAATTTATATTCCCTTTAAAGATTTTTTTTTTTAAAGAAACCTGTTTGTACATCTTCAAAATATTTCATAAACACGGCACACAAAGAATGGCACTGACGTAAAAAGGGAAAGAACAGATAATGACTGTCATGGTGTGTGACGCTTGTCTTATGATGAACAGAAGCTTACTCATTGAGAAACAGTCTGTTTGGAATTATATGATCCTTTCAAATTAACTGTCACAACATGGTCTTTTATTGTGGGTATGAAAAAGTATACACAGGCCAGTTGAAATGCTAGGTTTTTGTGAAAAAAAAAGAGACCAAGATAAATAGTTAAAAGGAAATTCCAACATTACTGTGGCCCATAACCTGTTGATTAAAAATATTTTCAAGAGTGGCAGTAGAACTAAACAAAACAAAATGAGTGTGCACACCCTCTCATAAGTAAGTGCATCCCAAATTAAGCGGTCACACACAGACTCAGACTCAGAACACACCTGCTATTATTTCAAGTGTCTTTGATTGAACCTAAATAAAGATGTTCTAGTCTGATTTTTCGGACTCACTCTTTTGAAAAAAGTCCAAGTTCCAACTGAACCAAATCAGCTGCAAAGCACGATGCTGGCACAACTGTGGGTGTGGAGTTCTTTTGGTGATGAGCAGTTTTTTTCTAGTTTGAACCAGTGTTTGTTTGGAATGTTTCCAAAATTTCCAACCTTGCTTTCATCGGACCATAAAATCCCTCAAAATTATCTGAGAAATTTGTTATGGTCCAGTTATGGTTATAAACACATTGTCCATAATTTCAAAAAATATGTTTGGAGTAAAGACAACACTGCTGATCACCAAACTAACACCATTCCCACAGCGAAGCTTGGTGGTGACAACATTATGTTTTGGAGCTGTTTTTCTTTAGCTTAAATTGAGACCTCGGTCAAGGTAAAGGGAATTACAGACAGTAGTAAGTGTTAGCACAAGAAACTCAGGCTTCTGTCAGGAAACAAAAGAAAAGTCCCAAATTGAACATCTGAAATATGTTTGGGGTTAATCAAAGCCACGTTACATGCAGGCAGGTTAGTGTCGAGTCCCATTTAACAAGAGTTTGAATGTGATTGGTTAAATCTGACCACACCCATATCCCATATATAAGAAGTTGTTCATGGTTGTGCAACCACATTATTGCAGTTGTTTATTTTACTTACGCTGAGATGAGATGTTAAAAGTATCTCATAAAAGTTAAATAATATATTAATGGTAGAAAACGTTTTGAAATTATTTATCTTGGTGTTATTTTTTGAAATCATCAAAAGCTTGGCATTTAAATGGGTGTGTAGATTTTTCACATCAATCGTATATAGCAGGATCTGTTAAGAGCAATTATTGTATCATAAACTTCTCAAAGAGAGGGACATTGGAATACTTGAGATAGAATTTAATAAAAGGTTGAAGGACTAGGACTACCCTTGAGCGTCACCTCTCACCAAGCTCGGAGGTCACTCCTGCGATAGCCATGTGTTATATTTGCTTTACTGCTTTCTTGTTTTCTTTCACTCCCTCGCTAGTTAACTCAGAAGGTGTCATTCCTCCAGCAATTCCTCAACTGTGTCACCCACTTTTTGTCTTTTGCTCATTTTGCCCATCACCAAGCTCGGAGCTCACTCCTGCGATAACCATGTGTTATATTTGCTTTACTGCTCTCTTGTTTTCTTTCACTCCCTCTCTAGTTAACGTATAAGGTGTCCAGCAATCCCTCAGCTATCTCACCCACTTTTTGTCTTTTGCCCATCATTTCCTGCCCTCACTTTTCTCAACTAAAGTTGTTTCCTCCAGCCTTCTTGCCGATAGCTGCGACCCCTCCCCTCCTCCCTTTCTAGAAACATAGCAAAAGTGTGACAAAACTACACCGCAAATGTTTTACTCACGGTAAAGAAGAGCGACTATGAAATTTGTAAAGGAAAGAGGGTAAACAAATATAAATAATAATTACCATCACGGGCTGCATAACATGGGCAAACCCTGCACAGCCAAATAAGACCCAAAGTAAAAATTAGAGGGAAAATCCAACAAATAATAATTTTCAGTTTTGACTGACAGTGTTTCTATTCTCTGATTGCAATTTGCAGTGCATATCACAAACAGTATGATGGAATTCTTAGTCTAACACTAGCAATTTTCATAACTGAGTAAGAACTCAGAATGCAGTTGAAACAAAATCGAGTGATTGACAGTAACTAGCTGACGAGTAGTTTATGGTGATGTTTCAACCAGTTGCTGGTCTGTACACATCTGCCCAATTAATGACAGTAGAGTATATTGCCATGATGCAATGACAGGAACGTACTGTAGCAGCAAAACATCACAGGTCTGCCATTTTGCTTGGTGCGTAAAGTTGAGGTTCATCGTTAGCAACATCCAATGGCAATTCTCAGATTTTTCGAAACACAGCTAGAATGGGATTATTGGAGCAGTCCGAATGACTCAAAAATTATTCAACAGGGTTCTTAAATTGTGGTCTCAAGCAATGCATGACAGCGTCTGTCAAACAACGTTTATTGTAATGCCTGAGGTTGGAATAGATTCAAACTTCAGTCGAGGCAACATGTCACGATAACTGAATAAAAATGAAGTCAAAAGATCGGGTTGCAGATGGCTGTGAGTCATCGGCATAATCTGTACTATCCCTTTACCCTCCATGTGCTGAAGCGTTGACCCTGGCCCTTTGTATTCAGACTCGAGAGACTAAGAAAGTCTATTTTAGAGAGCAAGATTAATATTGTCTCAAAGCATTGCATGCATTCTCCGTATGCTTTCAGTCACACGGGGCCAATCTTTAAATGGACGTGTTTATTGGGCATATTGCATGGTGCATCCACGTGAGCAGTGTCCAGGATGCAAACCATGCAGGAATACAACCCCTTGCTTAATAATGTTTAGTCTAATGAAATTCTCCAAATCCTCCAAATGCTGTGCTGGTTCTTTATTTTTGTCTCAGATTCCTCATGTTCTTTGCTACTAGGTATCTTTTAAAAAGTAACATATTCACCAAAGATTAGTAACGTAAGTATAATACTTTATATCGTTAATTAGAGAAGTATTAAATACTAGACAGGATGGTAAGACATAATTAACAGAGTATTTACATACATTAACTTTATTTTAATATTTTTGTGTGTCTATCATTTCATCGTGTTGACTGTGCTGATGTTGTGAAGGACCAGATCATTTGTTTTCCAAACTGTTTATTCAGGCTATTACTAATCATTTGCTGGCCACCAAATATTGAAATTACTTTGATGAAGTGTACAATATTTGTAAAATTGAGGTTTAGAGAGCGGGTGTACACATCAATGTTGGATGATGCTTATTTCACAAGAATCTCCGCAACTGACCGCTTGGACGCATGCACGCACGCACGCATGCACACACACACGCACACACAAACACTATCTATCTATCTATCTATCTATCTATCTATCTATCTATCTATCTATCTATCTATCTATCTATCTATCTATCTATCTATCTATCTATCTATCTATCTATCTATCTATCTATCTATCTATCTATCTATCTATCTATCTATCTATCTATCTATCTATCTATCTATCTATCTATCTATCTATCTATCTATCTATCTATCTATCTATCTATCTATCTATCTATCTATCTATCTATCTATCTATCTATCTATCTATCTATCTATCTATCTATCTATCTGTCTATCTGTCTATCTGTCTATCTGTCTGTCTGTCTGTCTGTCTGTCTGTCTGTCTGACTGTCTGTCTGTCTGTCTGTCTGTCTGTCTATCTATCTATCTATCTATCTATCTATCTATCTATCTATCTATCTATCTATCTAATTTAATTTTGAAAGTAGGCGGAGCTGTCATATTGGGTTGCTTTTGCAAAACAGGGACGATTTGACTCAAGACTTAGAGTAGTGAGAATGAGCCTGTATTGTCTGTAAGGATTTTACCAACCTCTAGTGTTGATCATTGGGAACTACAAGTCAGATTATTTGGGTGTATTGTCTAATGATTGAGACGTGAGTGAAATACAGTGTTGTCTGGAATGAAATAAAATGTATTTAGTTGTCTCTGCATTTGCAATGCTTTAATAACCTTTTCCTCATGCAGGAAACCAAGAGGGTGACGTTCTTTCCCACCAGGGCTTGAGTGCACAAGAAACAAAACAAGGTATCTCTGATACTTTTTCACAAAGTAAAGACAAATTCAAATTTGCCAGATCATAACTAGCGATCATCATTATATGTGTGTCCATACGTATAGATGGCGGATGAAGAGGAAACAAGGGAAGTGCTCTTTCCGGACTGGGAGGGTCCAGATAAAACTGGCCTGACGATTGAACAGACAAGTGAAGGAGAGATCTTTGTAAAAGAAGTGAAAGGAGAGTCACCAGCAGCACGATCTGGAAAAGTCTATGAAGGTAGTTTTTCTTCTTGTTTTCTTTTATTCTGTTCTTTTGTTTTTCTCGTAAACTGCTACTAAACTTAGTTCATTAATTGTTCTTACTGAACCTCGTGCAACTTATTTTAATAGGTGACCAGATTGTGGGTGCAACAATCTATTTTGACAAAATGAGCTCAGAAGAAACATCTGAGCTGCTGAAGACACTGAACCGTCACAAGGTTGGATTGAAACTACAAAATAAAGACAAATCCCCATGCTGCTCTCCCCTGAGCACACCGTGTCGTTCTCCATTGGGTACTTTGACATGGGAGGGGAAGTTAGGAAGCACCAGTCCAGACATCCTCCTCGTAAGTCTTGCTTTGCTCTTATGTAATCAGCACATAGGTACTATTCCAATGCTGCATGCCTTCTGTTTTTCTCTGATCAGAGTGGGGATGATGAGGACTACAAAAGGATTTACACAAGGAAGATCAAACCAAGACTCAAGTCTGAAGACCTTGCCGAAGGAGTAGATGTGCGCACGGAGCGGCATAGCAGCACAAGTAGCGATGGCAGCACAATTACAACTGTAACCCGTCGCATCACCACCTACACCGTGGATATGCCGAGTGGCATGAGTGAGCAACTTGAGCTTTCAAGCTCAGATTTCAAGGGGCAAAATCCAGATGCAGAGGATGGCTCAGTTGGAATAAAAATCTCACATGGCAGCCCTTCGGGTAAAGTGGGAGCTGAAGGAGGAGTTTTTGACTTGGGCAATGTCTCTTACAAGCTAAGAGAAAGTTCAAACACTGGTAGTAGGCATGTTTCAATGGGAGGGACAGGAGGTAGCAAAGAATTTACAACAGATAATGACAACGAAGGGTCAATTTGTGTGTCTGTACCAGGAAAAGGAAAGCAGATTTTTGTGACATCCATAGATAAAATACAAGAGGGTGAAGGAACAAAGGTAAAGTTACCTGAAATTACCATTAGTGACAAACATGCAAAGGAATCCAGCTCCATTCATATTCCAAAGATCTCCCTGAGTGGAGGTTTTACAGATGCTGAAAGTGAATTGAAAGGTCCTTCTGCAAATACTAACATCAGCATTCAAACAAAAAAGTATCATGTTCACAGTCCAACTCTTAAGCAGAACGAAGGGGATTTCAAAATGCCTCAAATAAATATAACATCACATGTAACAGAAGGTTCAAAGTTTGATGTGAAAACTCGGGAAATTGAGATTAATCAGACAAGTCCACAAATAAAAGGAAAAGTGAACGTGTCAACCCCAAAGATGGATGGGAATGGAAAAATACAAGATGTGGTAATCCAGAGTCCTGAGATAAACACTCAAGAACTAAAGGGCACAAAGATTAGTAAAAATATTCCCAAATCTGACATATCAGGCCCGAGTATTACAATGCCAAACGTGCAATTAAATATTAAAGGCCCACAAATCAAAGGAGACAAAGATCTGTCATTACAGAGTCTTGAACAAAATATGAAAGCCAAAGAGCAGGACCCTGACATTGACATAAACTTGAGAAAGACTGGTATAGATGTCAAGATTCCTGAGAAGGACGTTCAAGGCCCAGATTTCACAGCACCAAAAATTTCAGGTCCACATATCTCCATTCCAGATTTGACTCTTAAAGGCTCTAAAGTTATAGGTACAGATGGAGAAATTAAAGCACCTAAAATTGCTATCAAAGACCCAAAAGTTGATATTAAGGTTTCTCCAGGTGGCAAAGGTCCAAAGCTGGAGGCTCCTAATGTTGACATAAACCTCCCCAATGCCAATATTGATGTCAATGTCCCTGAAGTTGATGTCAATCTCTCAAAAACTGATGTACGCATCAAGGGTCCAGATCTCGATGTTGAAGTACCAGATGTTGACATTGGCAGTCCAAGTTGGAACATCAAGGGACCTAAAGTGAAGATGCCAAAAATCTCAGGCACGAATATCAACATGCCGAAATTGGATTTAGATGTAAAATGTCCTCAGGTCAAAGGTGACGTTAATATTTCAGGACCAAATATTGATGGAGGGATTGAATTACCGAAAGGAGACATTAAAGGCCCCAAAATTGACATTAAGGGTCCCAAGACTGGATTTGAAATGCCAAAAATTGGTATGTCGAAATTTGACATTAAAGGTCCCAAACTGGAGGGTTCTGATGTTGACGTCGACCTACCCAAGACCAATATTGACATTAGGGTCCCGAAATGTGATGTCAATATCCCAAAAACTGATGTAGACATCAAGGGTCAAGTAGCAGATGTTGATATTAGCAGTCCAGGTTGGAACATCAAGGGACCTAAAGTGAAGACGCCAAAAATCTCAGGCCCGAATATAAACGTGCCAAATCTGGATTTACATGTTAAAGGTCCTCACATGAAGGGTGACATTGATGTTTCACTACCAAATATTGAGGGAAATTTTGAATTGCCGGAAGGTGACATTAAAGGCCCCAAAGTTGACATTAAGGGCCACAAAACTGGATTTGAAATGCCAAGAATACGAATGCCAGAATTTGGCTCTAAAGGTCCAAAGCTGGAGGGTCCTGATGTTGATATCAACCTTCCCAAGGCCAATATTGATGTAAAGGTCCCTAACCTTGATGTCAGTCTCCCCAAAGCTGACATTGACATCAAGGGGCCAGATGTAGATGTTGAAGTACCAAATGTGGACATTGGCAGTCCCGGTTGGACAATCAAGGGACCAAGAATGAAGATGCCAAAAATCTCAGGCCCAAATATCAGTATGCCAAATTTGGATTTCAAAGTGAAAGGACCTAAAGTCAAAGGAGATGTTGATGTTTCAGTACCAAATATTGAGGGAGGTATTGAATTGCCGGAAGGAGACATTAAAGGTCCCAAAGTTTACATTGAGGGCCCAAAGAATGGATTTGAAATGCCGAAAATCAGCATGCCGGAAATTGACGTCAAAGGCAAAAAAATAGACATTAAGGGCCCTAAAACTGGATTTGAAATGCCAAAAATAAGTATGCCAGAAATTGGTTTTAAAGGTGGGTTGGAGGGTCCCGACGTTGACATCGGCCTTCCCAAGACTAATATTGACATAAAGGTCCCTGATGTCGATGTCAGTCTCCCCAAAACAGACGTAGAAATCTCGGCTCCAGATCTCAATGTTAAAGTACCAGACGTTGACATTGGCAGTCCAGGTTGGAACATCAAGGGACCTAAAGTAAAGATACCAAAAATCTCAGGCCCAAACATCACCATGCCAAGTCTAGCTCTTAATATGAAAGGTCCTGAAGTTAAAGGTGATGTTGATGTTTCAGTACCAAATATTGAGGGAAATATTGAATTGCCGGAAGGAGACATAAAAGGCCCCAAAGTTGACATTAAAGGCCCCAAAACTGGATTTGAAATGCCAAAAATCAGCATGCCAAAGTTTGGCTTCAAAGGTAACAAATTTGAGGGTCCTGATGTTGACGTAAACCTTCCAAAGGCTAATCTTGAAGTTGAAATACCTGAGGTTGAACTCAAGAGCACAGAATTTGATGTAAATCTCCCCAAAGCGGATTTGGATATCAAAGATTTAGGCCCTAAAGTCAAAGGTGATGTTGCAGTACCAAATATTGAGGGAGGTATTGAATTGCCGGAAGGAGACATTAAAGGCCCCAAAATTGACATTAAGGGCCCCAAAACTGGATTTACAATGCCCAAAATACAAATGCCAGAATTTGGCTTCAAAGGTCCAAAACTGGAGGGTCCTGACATTGACATCAACCTTCCCAAGGCCAATATTGATGTCAGTGTCCCTGAAGTTGATGTCAGTCTCCCCAGAGCAGACCTAGACATCAAGGGGCCTGATGTAGATGTTGAAGTACCAGATGTGGACATTGGCAGTCCCAGTTGGAAGATCAAGGGACCAAAAATGAAGATGCCCAAAATTTCAGGCCCAAATATCAACATGCCTGAAGTTGATTTCCATCTGAAAGGCCCTAAAGTCAAAGGTGATGTTGCAGTACCAAATATTGAGGGAGGTATTGAATTGCCGGAAGGAGACATTAAAGGCCCCAAAATTGACATTAAGGGCCCCAAAACTGGATTTACAATGCCCAAAATACAAATGCCAGAATTTGGCTTCAAAGGTCCAAAACTGGAGGGTCCTGACATTGACATCAACCTTCCCAAGGCCAATATGGATGTCAGTGTCCCTGAAGTTGATGTCAGTCTCCCCAGAGCTGACCTAGACATCAAGGGGCCTGATGTAGATGTTGAAGTACCAGATGTGGACATTGGCAGTCCCGGTTGGAAGATCAAGGGACCAAAAATGAAGATGCCCAAAATTTCAGGCCCAAATATCAACATGCCTGAAGTTGATTTCCATCTGAAAGGCCCTAAAGTCAAAGGTGATGTTGATGTTTCAGTACCAAATATTGAGGGAGGTATTGAATTGCCAGAAGGGGACATTAAAGGCCCCAAAATTGACATTAAGGGCCCCAAAACTGGATTTGAAATGCCAAAAATACGAATGCCGGATTTCGGCTTTAAAGGTCCAAAACTGGATGGTCCTGACATTGACGTCAAACTTCCCAAGGCCAATATTGATGGCAAAGTCTCTAATGTTGATGTCAGTCTCCCCAAAGCTGACATTGACATCAAGGGGCCAGATGTAGATGTTGAACTGCCAGATGTGGACTTTGACAGTCCTGGTTGGAAGATCAAGGGACCAAAAATGAAGATGCCCAAAATCTCAGGCCCAAATATCAATATGCCAAATTTGGATTTCAAAATGAAAGGACCTAAAGTCAAAGGTGACGTTGATGTTTCAGTACCAAATATTGAGGGAGGTATTGAATTGCCAGAAGGCGACATCAAAGGCCCCAAAATTGACATTAAGGGCCCCAAAAGTGGATTTACAATGCCAAAAATACAAATGCCAGAATTTGGCTTCAAAGGTCCAAAACTGGAGGGTCATGACATTGACATCAACCTTCCCAAGGGCAATATGGATGTCAGCATCCCTGATGTTGATGTCAGTCTCCCCAAAGCTGACCTAGACATCAAGGGGCCAGATGTAGATGTTGAAGTACCAGATGTGGACATTGGCAGTCCCGGTTGGAAGATCAAGGGACCAAAAATGAAGATGCCCAAAATCTCAGGCCCTAATATCAACATGCCTGAAGTGGATTTTCATCTGAAAGGCCCTAAAGTCAAAGGTGATGTTTCAGTCCCAAATATTGAGGGAGGTATTGAATTGCCGGAAGGAGACATTAAAGGCCCCAAAGTCGACATTAAGGGCCCCAAAACTGGATTTGAAATGCCCAAAATGCGAATCCCAGAATTTGGCTTTAAAGGTCCCAAACTGGAGGGTCCTGACGTTGATATCAACCTTCCCAAGGCCAATATTGAAGTCAGCGTCCCTGATGTTGAAGTCAGTCTCCCCAAAGCCGACGTAGACATCAAGGGGCCAAACGTAGATGTTGAAGTACCAGATGTGGACATTGGCAGTCCCGGTTGGAAGATCAAAGGACCAAAAATGAAGATGCCCAAAATCTCAGGCCCAAATATTAATCTGCCAAATTTGGATTTCAAAATGAAAGGACCGAAAGTGAAAAGTGACGTTGATGTTTCAGTACCAAGTATTGAGGGAGGTATTGAATTGCCAGAAGGAGACATCAAAGGCCCCAAAATTGACATTAAGGGCCCCAAAACTGGATTTACAATGCCCAAAATACAAATGCCAGAATTTGGCTTCAAAGGTCCAAAACTGGAGGGTCCTGACATTGACATCAACCTTCCCAAGGCCAATATTGATGTCAGCGTCCCTGATGTTGATGTCAGTCTCCCCAAAGCTGATCTAGACATCAAGGGGCCAGATGTAGATGTTGAAGTACCAGATGCTGACATTGGCAGTCCCGGTTGGAAGATCAAGGGACCAAAAATGAAGATGCCCAAAATCTCAGGCCCTAATATCAACATGCCTGAAGTGGATTTTCATCTGAAAGGCCCTAAAGTCAAAGGTGATGTTTCAGTACCAAATATTGAGGGAGGTATTGAATTGCCGGAAGGAGACATTAAAGGCCCCAAAGTCGACATTAAGGGCCCCAAAACTGGATTTGAAATGCCCAAAATGCGAATGCCAGAATTTGGCTTTAAAGGTCCGAAACTGGAGGGTCCTGACGTTGATATCAACCTTCCCAAGGCCAATATTGATGTCAGTGTCCCTGATGTTGATGTCAGTCTCCCCAAAGCCGATGTAGACATCAAGGGGCCAAACGTAGATGTTGAAGTACCAGATGTGGACTTTGGCAGTCCCGGTTGGAAGATCAAAGGACCAAAAATGAGGATGCCCAAAATCTCAGGCCCAAATATTAATCTGCCAAATTTGGATTTCAAAATGAAAGGACCGAAAGTGAAAAGTGACGTTGATGTTTCAGTACCAAGTATTGAGGGAGGTATTGAATTGCCAGAAGGAGACATCAAAGGCCCCAAAATTGACATTAAGGGCCCCAAAACTGGATTTACAATGCCCAAAATACAAATGCCAGAATTTGGCTTCAAAGGTCCAAAACTGGAGGGTCCTGACATTGACATCAACCTTCCCAAGGCCAATATTGATGTCAGGGTCCCTGAAGTTGATGTCAGTCTCCCCAGAGCTGACCTAGACATCAAGGGGCCTGATGTAGGTGTTGAAGTACCAGCTGTGGACATTGGCAGTCCCGGTTGGAAGATCAAGGGACCAAAAATGAAAATGCCAAAAATCTCAGGCCCAAATATCAACATGCCAAATTTGGATTTTAACATGAAAGGACCTAAAGTCAAAGGTGATGTTGATGTTTCAGTACCAAATATTGAGGGAGGTATTAAATTGCCGGAAGGAGATATTAAAGGCCCGAAAGTTGACATAAAAGGCCCTAAAACTGGATTTGAAATGCCCAAAATACAAATGCCAGAATTTGGGTTTAAAGGTCCAAAATTGGAGGGACCTGACGTTGACATCAACCTTCCCAAGGCCAATATTGATGTAAAGGTCCCTAACATTGATGTGAGTCTCCCCAAAGCTGACATTGACATCAAGGGGCCAGATCTAGACGTCGACGTACCAGATGTGGACATTGGAAGTCCTGGTTGGAAGATCAAGGGACCAAAAATGAAGATGCCCAAAATCTCAGGCCCAAATATACACATGCCTGAAGTAGATTTCCATCTGAAAGGCCCTAAAGTCAAAGGTGATGTTGATGTTTCAGCACCAAATATTGAGGGGGGTATTGAAATGCCGGAGGGAGACATCAAAGGCCCCAAAATTGACTTTAAGGGCCCCAAGACTGGATTTGAAATGCCAAAAATCAGTATGCCCAAATTTGGCTTCAAAGGTAACAAATTTGAGGGTCCTGATGTTGACGTAAACCTTCCAAAGGCTAATCTTGAAGTTGAAATACCTGAGGTTGAACTCAAGAGCACAGAATTTGATGTAAATCTCCCCAAAGCGGATTTGGATATCAAAGATTTAAATGTGGACATCAAAGGACCTGATTTTGAAATGAACAGCCCGAGTGGAAAGATAAAGGGACCGAAATTCAAAATGCCAAGCATCTCCATGCCTGATGTGGATTTCCATTTGAAAGGCTCTAAACTCAAAGGCGATATTGCAAATGTTGGAGATATTAAAGCTCCAGTAGTCGATATAAAACCCCTGAAAGTGGATGTTAAAGGCCCCAAAACTGGATTTGAAATGCCCAAAATAAAAATGCCAGAATTTGGCTTCAGACGACCAAAGGTGGAGGGTCCTGACGTTGACATAAACCTTCCGAAGGCCAATATTGATATCAAGGTCCCTGATGTTGATGTGAGTCTCCCCAAAGCTGACGTAGACATCAAGGGTCCAGATGTAGATGTTGAAGTACCGGATGTTGACATTGGAAGTCCAGGTTGGAAGATCAAGGGACCAAAAATGAAGATGCCAAGGATCTCCATGCCAGATGTGGATTTTCATCTGAAAGGCCATAAACCCAAAGCGGATATTGATCTTTCAGTACCAAATGTTGAGGGAGGTATTGAATTGCCGGAAGGAGACATTAAAGGCCCCAAAGTTGATATCAAGGGCCCCAAAACTGGATTTGAAATGCCCAAAATGCGAATGCCAGATTTTGGATTTAAAGGTCCAAAATTGGAGGGTCCTGACGTTGACATCAACCTTCCCAAGGGCAATATTGATGTCAGTATCCCTGATGTTGATGTCAGTCTCCCCAAAGCTGACATTGACATCAAGGGGCCAGATGTAGATGTTGAAGTACCAGATGTGAACATTGGCAGTCCCGGTTGGAACATCAAAGGACCAAAACTGAAGATGCCCAAAATCTCAGGCCCCAATATCAACATGCCAAATTTGGATTTTAAAATGAAAGGACCTAAAGTCAAAGGTGATGTTGATGTTTCAGTACCAAATATTGAGGGAGGTATTGATTTGCCGGAAGGAGACATTAAAGGCCCCAAAATTGACATTAAGGGCCCCAAAACTGGATTTACAATGCCCAAAATACAAATGCCAGAATTCGGCTTCAAAGGTCCAAAACTGGAGGGTCCTGACATTGACATCAACCTTCCCAAGGCCAATATTGATGTCAGTGTCCCTGAAGTTGATGTCAGTCTCCCCAGAGCAGACCTAGACGTCAAGGGGCCTGATGTAGATGTTGAAGTACCAGATGTGGACATTGGCAGTCCCGGTTGGAAGATCAAGGGACCAAAAATGAAGATGCCCAAAATTTCAGGCCCAAATATCAACATGCCTGAAGTTGATTTCCATCTGAAAGGCCCTAAAGTCAAAGGTGATGTTGCAGTACCAAATATTGAGGGAGGTATTGAATTGCCGGAAGGAGACATTAAAGGCCCCAAAATTGACATTAAGGGCCCCAAAACTGGATTTACAATGCCCAAAATACAAATGCCAGAATTTGGCTTCAAAGGTCCAAAACTGGAGGGTCCTGACATTGACATCAACCTTCCCAAGGCCAATATGGATGTAAGTGTCCCTGAAGTTGATGTCAGTCTCCCCAGAGCTGACCTAGACATCAAGGGGCCTGATGTAGATGTTGAAGTACCAGATGTGGACATTGGCAGTCCCGGTTGGAAGATCAAAGGACCAAAAATGAAGATGCCCAAAATTTCAGGCCCAAATATCAACATGCCTGAAGTTGATTTCCATCTGAAAGGCCCTAAAGTCAAAGGTGATGTTGATGTTTCAGTACCAAATATTGAGGGAGGTATTGAATTGCCAGAAGGGGACATTAAAGGCCCCAAAATTGACATTAAGGGCCCCAAAACTGGATTTGAAATGCCAAAAATACGAATGCCGGATTTCGGCTTTAAAGGTCCAAAATTGGAGGGTCCTGATGTTGACGTCAACCTTCCCAAGTCCAATATTAACGTTAACGTCCGTAACGTTGATGTCAGTCTCCCTAAAACTGACATAGACATCAAGGGGCCAGATGTAAATGTTGAAGTGCCAGATGTGGACATTGGCAGTCCTGGTTGGAAGATCAAGGGACCAAAGATGAAGATGCCCAAAATCTCAGGCCCAAATATCAACATGCCTGAAGTGGATTTCCATCTGAAAGGCCCTAAAGTCAAAGGTGATATTGATGTTTCAGTTCCAAATATTGAGGGAGGTATTGAATTGCCAGAAGGTGACATTAAAGGCCCCAAAGTTGATATTAAGGGCCCCAAAACTGGATTTGAAATGCCCAAAATACGAATGCCAGACTTTGGCTTTAAAGGTCCAAAGCTGGAGGGTCCTGACGTTGACATCAACCTTCCCAAGGGCAATATTGATGTCAGTATCCCTGATGTTGATGTCAGTCTCCCCAAAGCTGACATTGACATCAAGGGGCCAGATGTAGATGTCGAAGTACCAGATGTGGACATTGGCAGTCCCGGTTGGAAGCTCAAGGGACCAAAAATGAAGATGCCCAAAATCTCAGGCCCAAATATCAACTTGCCAAATTTGGATTTTAAAATGAAAGGACCTCAAGTCAAAGGTGATGTCGATGTTTCAGTACCAACTATTGAGGGCGATATTGAATTGCCGGAAGGAGACATTAAAGGCCCCAAAATTGACATGAAGGGCCCCAAAACTGGATTTGAAATGCCCAAAATGCGAATGCCAGATTTTGGATTTAAAGGTCCAAAATTGGAGGGTCCTGACGTTGACATCAACCTTCCCAAGGGCAATATTGATGTCAGTCTCCCCAAAGCTGACATTGACATCAAGGGGCCAGATGTAGATGTTGAAGTACCAGATGTGAACATTGGCAGTCCCGGTTGGAACATCAAAGGACCAAAACTGAAGATGCCCAAAATCTCAGGCCCCAATATCAACATGCCAAATTTGGATTTTAAAATGAAAGGACCTAAAGTCAAAGGTGATGTTGATGTTTCAGTGCCAAATATTGAGGGAGGTATTGAATTGCCAGAAGGAGACATTAAAGGCCCCAAAATTGACATTAAGGGCCCCAAAACTGGATTTGAAATGCCAAAAATCAGCATGCCAAAATTTGGCTTCAAAGACACGAAACTGGAGGGTCCTGACGTTGACATCAACCTTCCCACAGGGAAGGTTGATGTTAACGTCCCTAACGTTGATGTCAGTCTCCCCAAAACTGACATAGACATCAAGGGTCCAGATGTAAATGTTGAAGTGCCAGATGTGGACATTGGCAGTCGTGGTTGGAAGATCAAGGGACCAAAAATGAAGATGCCCAACATCTCAGGCCCAAGTATCAACATGCCTGAAGTAGATTTCCATCTCAAAGGCACTAAAGTCAAAGGTGATATTGATGTTTCAGTCCCAAACATTGAGGGAGGTATTGAATTGCCAGAAGGTGACATTAAAGGCCCCAAAATTGACATTAAGGGCCCCAAAACTGGATTTACAATGCCCAAAATACATATGCCAGAATTTGGCTTTAAAGGTCCAAAACTGGAGGGTCCCGACATTGACATCAACCTTCCCAAGGCCAATATTGATGTCAGCGTCCCTGATGTTGATGTCAGTCTCCCCAAAGCTGACGTAGACATCAAGGGGCCAGATGTAGATGTCGAAGTACCAGATGTAGACATTGGCAGTCCCGGTTGGAAGATCAAGGGACCAAAAATGAAGATGCCCAAAATCTCAGGACCAAATATTTCTATGCCTGATGTGGATTTCCACCTTAAAGGTCATAAACTTAAAGGTGATGATGTAACATTACCAAATATCGAGGGAGAAATAAAAACTCCAGGCATTGAAATTAAAGGTCCCAAAGTTGACATTAAGAGTCCCAAGAGTGGTTTTGGATTACCAAAGTTTAAAATGCCAGACTTCGGCTTTAAATCTAAAAAACTGGAAAGCCCTGACATCAACATAAAACCCCCAAAGGCTAATATTGACATCAAGGGCATGGGCATGGAAACTCAAGGGCCTGACGTGAATGTCAGTCTTCCAAAAGCTGATTTGAAAATTAAGGATGTTGGATTGGACATCAAAGGACCACATGTTGATATTGAAAGTCACACTGGCAACATAAAAGGACCGAAGTTCCAGATGCCAAAGATCTCAGGACCAAGCATCTCCATGCCTGATGTAGATTTCCAATTTAAAGGCTCTAAACTTAAAGGTGATATTGACGTGTCAGTACCAAATATGAAAGGAGATATTAACGTTCCGGAAGCGGGTGTCAAAGGCCCCAAAGTTGACATTAAAGGCCCCAAGACTGGATTTGAAATGCCAAAAATTAGTATGCCAGATTTTCGTTTTAAAGGTCCAAAACTGGAGGGTCCTGACGTTGACATCAACCTTCCCAAGACCAATATTGATGTCAAGGTCCCTGATGTTGATGTCAGTCTCCCCAGAGCTGACCTAGACATCAAGGGGCCAGATGTAGATGTTGAAGTACCAGATGTGGACATTGGCAGTCCTGGTTGGAAGATCAAGGGACCAAAAATGAAGATGCCCAAAATCTCAGGCCCAAATATCAACATGCCTGAAGTGGATTTCCATCTCAAAGCCCCTAAAGTCAAAGGAGATATTGATGTTTCAGTACCAAATATTGAGGGAGGTATTGAATTGCCGGAAGGAGACATTAAAGGCCCCAAAATTGACATTAAGGGCCCCAAAACTGGATTTACAATGCCCAAAATACATATGCCAGAATTTGGCTTTAAAGGTCCAAAACTGGGGGGTCCTGACATTGACATAAACCTTCCCAAGGGCAATATTGATGTCAGCGTCCCTGATGTTGATGTCAGTCTCCCCAAAGTTGACGTAGACATTAAGGGGCCAGATGTAGATTATGAAGTACCAGATGTGGACATTGGCAGTCCCGGTTGGAAGATCAAGGGACCAAAAATGAAGATGCCCAAAATCTCAGGCCCTAATATAAACATGCCTGAAGTGGATTTTCATCTGAAAGGCCCTAAAGTCAAAGGTGATGTTTCAGTCCCAAATATTGAGGGAGGTATTGAATTGCCGGAAGGAGACATTAAAGGCCCCAAAATAGACATTAAGGGCCCCAAAACTGGATTTACAATGCCCAAAATACATATGCCAGAATTTGGCTTTAAAGGTCCAAAACTGGAGGGTCCTGACATTGACATCAACCTTCCCAAGGGCAATATGAATGTCAGCGTCCCAGATGTTGATGTCAGTCTCCCCAAAGTTGACGTAGACATTAAGGGGCCAGATGTAGATGTTGAAGTACCAGATGCGGACATTGGCAGTCCCGGTTGGAAGCTCACAGGACCAAAAATGAAGATGCCCAAAATCTCAGGCCCAAATATCAACATGCCAAATTTGGATTTTAAAATGAAAGGTCCTAAAGTGAAAGGTGATGTTGATGTTTCAGTTCCAAATATTGAGGGAGGTCTTGAATTGCCGGAAGGAGACATTAAAGGCCCCAAAATTGACATTAAGGGCCCTAAAACTGGATTTACAATGCCCAAAATACAAATGCCAGAATTTGGATTTAAAGGTCCAAACCTGGACGGTCCTGACTTTGACATCAACCTTCCCAAGGGCAATATTGATGTCAGTATCCCTGATGTTGATGTCAGTCTCCCCAAAGCTGACATTGACATCAAGGGGCCAGATGTAGATGTTGACGTACCAGATGTGAACATTGGCAGTCCCGGTTGGAACATCAAAGGACCAAAACTGAAGATGCCCAAAATCTCAGGCCCCAATATCAATATGCCAAATTTGGATTTCAAAATGAAAGGACCTAAATTCAAAGGTGATGTTGATGTTTCAGTACCAAATATTGAGGGAGGTATTGAAATGCCGGAAGGAGACATTAAAGGCCCCAAAATTGACATTAAGGGCCCAAAGACTGGATTTACAATGCCCAAAATACAAATGCCAGAATTTGGCTTTAAAGGTCCAAAACTGGAGGGTCCTGACATTGACATCAACCTTCCCAAGGGCAATATTGATGTCAGCGTCCCTGATGTTGATGTCAGTCTCCCCAAAGTCGACGTAGACATTAAGGGGCCAGATGTAGATGTTGAAGTACCAGATGTGGACATTGGCAGTCCCGGTTGGAAGATCAAGGGACCAAAGATGAAGATGCCAAAAATCTCAGGCCCAAATATCAACATGCCAAATTTGGATTTCAAAATGAAAGGACCTAAAGTCAAAGGGGACGTTGATGTTTCAGTACCAAATATTGAGGGAGATGTTGAATTGGCGGAAGGAGACATTAAAGGCCCCAAAATTGACATTAAGGGCCCTAAAACTGGATTTACAATGCCCAAAATACAAATGCCAGAATTTGGCTTTAAAGGTCCAAACCTGGAGGGTCCTGACATTGACATTAAACTTCCCAAGGGCAATATTGATGTCAGTATCCCTGATGTTGATGTCAATCTCCCCAAAGCTGACATAGACATCAAGGGGCCAGATGTAGATGTTGAATTACCAGATATCGATATTGGCAGTCCTGGTTGGAAGATCAAGGGACCAAAAATGAAAATGCCAAAAATCTCAGGCCCAAATATCAATATGCCAAATTTGGATTTCAAAATGAAAGGACCTAAAGTCAAAGGTGATGTTGATGTTTCAGCACCAAATATCGAGGGAGGTATTGAAATGCCGGAAGGAGACATTAAAGGCCCCAAAATTGACATTAAGGGCCCCAAAACTGGATTTACAATGCCCAAAATACATATGCCAGAATTTGGCTTTAAAGGTCCAAAACTGGAGGGTCCTGACATTGACATCAACCTTCCCAAGGGCAAAATGGATGTCAGCGTCCCTGAAGTTGATGTCAGTCTCCCCAAAGTTGATGTAGACATTAAGGGGCCAGATGTAGATGTTGGAGTACCAGATGTGGACATTGGCAGTCCCGGTTGGAAGATCAAGGGACCAAAGATGAAGATGCCAAAAATCTCAGGCCCAAATATACACATGCCAAATTTGGATTTTAAAATGAAAGGACCTAAAGTCAAAGGGGATGTTGATGTTTCAGTACCAACTATTGAGGGAGATATTGAATTGCCGGAAGGAGACATTAAAGGGCCCAAAATTGACATTAAGGGCCCCAAAACTGGATTTGAAATGCCCAAAATACAAATGCCAGAATTTGGCTTTAAAGGTCCAAAACTAGAGGGTCCTGACATTGACATTAAACTTCCCAAGGGCAATATTGATGTCAGTATACCTGATGTTGATGTCAGTCTCCCCAAAGCTGACATTGACATCAAGGGGCCAGATGTAGATGTTGAAGTACCAGATGTGAACATTGGCAGTCCCGGTTGGAACATCAAAGGACCAAAACTGAAGATGCCCAAAATCTCAGGCCCCAATATCAACATGCCAAATTTGGATTTCAAAATGAAAGGACCTAAAGTCAAAGGTGATGTTGATGTTTCAGTACCAAATATTGAGGGAGGTATTGAATTGCCGGAAGGAGACTTTAAAGGCCCCAAAATTGACATTAAGGGCCCCAAAACTGGATTTACAATGCCCAAAATACATATGCCAGAATTTGGCTTTAAAGGTCCAAAATTGGAGGGTCCTGACATTGACATCAACCTTCCCAAGGGCAATATGGATGTCAGCGTCCCAGATGTTGATGTCAGTCTCCCCAAAGTTGACGTAGACATTAAGGGGCCAGATGTAGATGTTGAAGTACCAGATGTGGACATTGGCAGTCCCGGTTGGAAGCTCAAAGGACCAAAAATGAAGATGCCCAAAATCTCAGGCCCAAATATCAATATGCCAAATTTGGATTTCAAAATGAAAGGACCTAAAATCAAAGGTGATGTTGATGTTTCAGTACCAAATATTGAGGGAGGTATTGAATTGCCAGAAGGAGACATCAAAGGCCCCAAAATTGACATTAAGGGCCCCAAAACTGGATTTGAAATGCCCAAAATACGAATGCCAGACTTTGGCTTTAAAGGTCCAAAACTGGAAGGTCCTGACGTTGACATCAACCTTCCCAAGGCCAATATTGATGTCACTCTCCCTAAAGCTAACGTAGACATTAAAGGTCCAGATCTTGATGTTGAAGTACCTGATGTTGACATTGATAGCCCCGGTGCAAAGATCAAGGGGCAGAAATTCAAAATGCCAAAAGTCTCAGGACCTAACATTACCATGCCAAGTCTGGATTTATCTTTGAAAGGCCCTCATCTTAAAAGTGATATAGATATGTCAGTACCTAACATTGAGGGAGATATAAATCCATCAAAATTGGAAATTACAAGTCCCAAAATTGACATTCAGGGTCCGAAAAGTGGATTTGCATTACCAAAATTAGAAATGCCAGAATTTGGGTTCAAAAGTCACAACGTAGCGGGTCCTCAAGTTGACATGAGCCTCCCCAAATTTCAGGGTGACCTCGAAGGAAACATCCATTTGCCAAAAGCTGAGCTTGATGTGCATGATGTTACTGTTGATGTTCCAGGCTTCAGCACTAAAAAATCTAAATTCAAAATGCCCAAATTTGGTTTCAGGGGCCCAAAGGTAAAGAACCCAGAAATTGATTTGAAACAGACACATGGAAATATCAACATCAAAGGAAAGACTGGTAGTATTGAGGGACTGGATGCAGACATGGATGTAACAGGCCCCAAAATAAAAGGATCCAAATTTAAAATGCCAAAATTTGGTTTTAAGGTCCCTAAGGTGGAAATTCCAGGAGCTGATCTTAATATGACTAAGGCCAGTGGAGAAATACAATTTCCAGATGTTGACATTGAAGGACCCGAAATAAAAAGTGGAGATGCTGATGTAAAAATCAAAGGAGGAAAGCTCAAAATGCCATCTCTTTCAGGAACAAAATTTTCTCTTCCTGATGTTGATTTTGGTATTGAAAGTCCAAAGGTCAATGTTAATACAGACATGTCACTTCCGAAGGCTGACATAGATTTAAAAGTACCAAGCGCTGATGTAAAAGGTCCAAACCTTCCCAAGGCTGCTTTTGATGTCAATGTCCCTAAGGTAGATATTGAGGGGGCGGATATTGATTTGAGTCTACCCAAAGCTGATGTGACAATTAGGGGACCCAGTGTGGATTTTGAAGGACCAGAAGTTGATGTTGACAGTTCCAGAGGGAAGATCAAGGCACCCAAATTCAAGATGCCAAAAATCTCTGGACCAAATGTCACTATTCCCAATTTTGATTTGGATCTGAAAGGCCCTAAACTCAAAGGGGATGTAGATTTGTCAGTACCCAATTGTGAGGCAGATATTGACATCCAAGATTCAAATGTTAAGGGTGAATTTGAAATTCCTAGATTAAAATTGCCACAATTTGGCTTCAAAGGTCCAAATCTGGAGGGCCCTGATGTTGACTTAAACATTCCCAAGGCCAATATTGATGTCAAAGGCCCTGAAGTTGAACTCCAAAACCCAGAAGTAGATGTCAATCTCCCCAAAGCTAATTTCGACATTAAGAGTCCAAAATTCGGTTTGCCAAAAATCACAGGTCCGAATATCAACATGCCCAAGTTCAACGTAAAAGGTCCTAAATTTGAAGGTGATGTAAATGTATCAGTGCCAAATATTGAGGGAGACATTGAAGCACCAAAATTTGGTGTCAAAAGCTCAAATCTTGACATTAAAGGGCCCAAGACTCGATATGAATTACCAAAATTCAGTATGCCAGAGTTAGGCTTTAAAGATCCAAACCTGGAGGGCCCTGACATTGACATCAAACTTCCCAGGGCTAATATTGACATCAAAGTCCCTGAGGTTGATCTCCAAGGGCCAGAAGTTGGAATAAATCTCCCCAAAGCTGGTTGGAACATTAAGGGCCCAACATTGGAAAGTGAAGTACCGGATGTTAACATTGAGAGTCCAAGTGGAAAGATCAAAGGTTCTATGGGTGGATTTGAAATTCCTAGATTAAAAATGCCGCAGTTTGGCTTTGCCGGTCCAAAACTGGAGGGCCCTGACATTGAAATCAACCACCCCAAAGCTAATATTGATGTCCAAGCCTCCGAGTTTGGCTTGAAAGGTCATGTTGAAGGACCAGATGTTGACATTGATACCGCCAGTGGTAAGATCAAGGGACCAAAATTAAAGATGCCCAAAATCTCAGGCCCAAACATCTCCATGCCAAAAGGTAATTTAACTTCTGACCTAAAAGGTGACATTGATATGTCAGCATCAAATTTTGATGGCAAAATCAAGGCACCCCAATTGGATATCAATGTTCCAAAAGTCAAGGGACCAACAGGTGCATTTGAGAGTTCAAACATGAAAGGTGATTTGTCATATCCTGATATAGATGTTAGCATAAAGGGGAAGAAGGGTAAATTTAAACTTCCTAAAGTGACAGGAAAGCCAAAAAAGCCAGACTTTGACACAGAGACACCATCAATTGATGTAACAGCAGGAACATCTGATATTAATGTCCAAAGATCAAAAGTGAAAAAGCCCATTTTTGGTAAACTTCAATTTCCTGACGTAGAACTTGACATCAAATCCCCAAAACTCAAAGGTGACGGCTCTTTATCTGAGGAATTGAAATCCCCTACTCTAGAGTTTGAGGGTTCTGCTCCCAGTAGTTCAAATATCAGTTGCGAAGGCTTGGATGTGAAATTAAAGACTCCCCAGATCAAAATACCAGAAATCGAAATTTCTCCTGCTGGCGGCACATTTAGAGGCCTTCAGTTTCCTGAAGGTACAGTGACATTTCCCAAGCTCAAGGTACCACAATTTGGTTTTAGCCTGCCCCAAATTGGGCGCCAGGAGGGTGACGGAAAGGTTGCGGCAAATGTTGCAGCCAGTGGAGAGCTTCAGTGCTCACAGGATATTGCAGTTTCCAATCCAGAAATAAGGCAAAGTGAAGGAAAGATAAAGGTGAAGGTACCAAATTTCTTTGGCAAATCAAAAGCAAAGGGCAGGAGTGCAGGGGACCTTCGAGGAACAGATGTAAACCTGAGTACGGGTGGAAAAGGAGCGGTCTCTAAAGATTTCAGTGTACACAGTGGAGAAGGAAAATTACAATTTGAGGGTGATGCTGGACTCAGTGTTTCACCCAAAAGCAAGTCAGCGTCACTGGATCTTTTCAAGAAGTCAAGGCATCCATCTCCCTCTTTGAGCGATGAGGGGGGGCTTGCAGTTGCTTCCCCTTCAGGGCACCTAGAAGCAGAGGGCAGTGATATTTCATTAGATCTAAGCGGAGCCAAAGTCAAAGGAAAGAAAGGCAAGTTGAAGTTTGGCACCTTTGGAGGTTTCGGTTCCAAGTCAAAGGGCTCGTATGAAGTGACGTATGGTGAAAGCAGTGAAGCAGGAGTGGAAGGTAGTGCAGGTGTGTCATTGGACACCCCAAAATCAAGATTGTCCTCATCATCCAGCAATGATAGTGCGTCAAAGGCTGCTCTCAAGTTCCCGAAAATTGAACTGTCTGTATCACCCAAAAATTATTAAATTGACAATGACCTTAACTCGAGCTCCAAAAGACATTCTCTCCATCCAGATATATGAGATACCAAATGTATACTATTTTCAAACTTCAATTTGGTAATTCAGAGAATAAATGCAGCCATCTCATTTTTAAATTTACCAGTAATAGCCAGAAACGAGAGGGATATTTAAAAGCCCTATCAAACTGTAAATAAAATGTATTGTGATAAATATTGTTTTCCTGTACATAGTCAAAATTTATTGCGAATATACCATCTCAACAAATATTCCACTTACCGGTATTATTTTGTCCTGCTTCATTCAATTAAATGTTCTTCATGAATGGTTGTGGTATAATTTTATGCATGGTCTGTTTTGCTGAACAGCCACAGTTGTTATTTTGAAGGAATGTAGTTTATACAGTTAAACACAATTATAAACAGTTTCCAGTTTTAGTTTGAAGCTTTCATTTTTGTATTATCAGTCATTTGTGCATCTTAAAGCTGGGCCTGCATAACATACTCTAAGTTTGGTGATGTTTTATAGATCTTAATTGCACAGATATGTCACTATGTTTAGAAGCTCATATCTTTTCAGCGCACCTTGTCATCCTTGAAAGACTGTCCACATTTGCTCTTCAGCTGTTTTTTAAAAAAAAAATCTGTTTATTGTACAGTTTGCCTGGTCAACCTTTACACCCTTCATACAACATTAAATGTCATCAATAATAAATGTCATTGATGGTGTGTTAAGAAAAACTTTATTCAGAGAAATTTGATCCGATATGTGCAGACAGAGTGTGAATTGTGTTTTTCCTTTTGTGTGCATTCTGTCTGATAAACTAATTAAAATGTATAGAATGTATGTTGTTGTCTTTCCTGGATTTCTTCCTTTGTTTCTTATGGCTCCATAAGGTTACCAACTGCTGCAGTGAGTCACTAACAAGGCGTAATTGATGTGTTAACCGCCATGTTGGTGTATAAGTCCAATTTTATGTGATCATGATAAAATGTGTTTCTTACAAAAATTCAAAAAGGATATATGGTTTTTAAAAAATGTATATACAAAATCCCAACATACAGTATAAAGTTGTTAATTGTTGTAGCAACTTAAATATTTTAGTGTAAGCAGTGGCAAATAAAACACAATCCACATACCAACCCTAAATTTGTTTTAAGAGTTGTAAATGGAAGTATTATTTTATTATAATTATTAATAATAACATTACCTCTTCAGTTGATGCCAATGGACTGACAAACTGTACCATTTTGTAAAAATTGAACTACATCGTTTGAATTAATTTATTCAAAATGTCCAAGGAATGTTGTAGTAAATTATTTGTTTTGGGTTAGAAATCGCGAGGGCAACCCTTTCTGAACGGTTTTCATTGGGTCTAAATAACAATGCTCATCCCAGACATTTCTGTGCTATGATTTGGAAATGTGCCTCCCGGTGGCAAAAATGTGGTATCTCTCTATGGTACACGACATTAGGCGCACTTGTGATAACTAATTAGACTCTAATTATTAGAGCCAATACAAATAGTGTATTTGTAATCAATCCAGTGGCATTTAAGTGCAAAACACAACAGCAATTAACAAAAAATATCAGCAAACTAAAAACACAACAGCAATTAAATAATCACAACAACAAAGAAGAAGCAATAAGGAAAAAAAAACAATAACTAATGATACACAAACTAACTAAGCAAAAACAAATCAGTAAACACAACAGCACATTAATAGAAGCTACAGCAAATAATCACACGTAATGATATTTTCCTCCCCTCAGGAGGAATGTGGTGAGATCGCGCTCATTACTGATATGAAGAGAGGGACAGCTATAATTCCTGTTGATGAGCCATAGCTGGGCGAGCCTGCATAAGGGTATATTGTACTGCTGTCCTTGTCCCATTTTCTGTTTGGAGGTCTGTTGGTATTCTCATTGGGATGACACCAAGACTCAGACCTGAGCTTCAAGAAGGGCACATAAAATGCACAGGGACCCTAATTAGTAATACCCTACAGTCAAATATTCTTGCACAATGCACTTTGCTACCACTGCTGGCAAGTACGTATTTCCATAGACATTTACAGTACATATACCAGTGGTTCTTAGGGTTTGGTGAGTCGGTCTCAGGGTTTCGAAAGAGCCTCCACTGAGGAGGTCCAAACAAACCTGATTTATCGTGTAAACTCTGATTTGACAGTATGTATTTTGTTGTGAGTTCATGCATTGTGTTGGTTTTGTTCTTTGAACAAGGTGATGTTCATGCATGGCTCATTTTGTGCGCCAGTAAGAAACATCTATGTCTTGAATTAAAAAAAAAAAAGAAAAATCACTAACGAGGGGTTCGGTGAATTCGCATATGAAGCTGGTGGGGTTCGGTACCTCCAACAAGGTTAAGAACCACTGACATATACAGTAAATAGATGACCCCACCGTGAGTATGTAGTTTCCACAGTTGTAGCTATTGATACAGGCAATGTGAAGCAATTTGTGAAGATGCCTCATACACTTGCTGCTTGGAGATGTACTCTGTATCATCAAGCCAGAAGTCATTGGATTAATGGCTCAGGTCAGTGTACCAGACACTACTGGAGATATAAACAGAGGCTCAGAGGGGTTGAACTTTTTCCATTGCTGGTGCCTCCCTTAATGACCTTCTGCTAAACGTTAGGAAAGCAAGCCCCTTCGCTGTCTGTCTCTTGTCTCAAAACACATTTATATATTCGTTGGCTATCAACTCAGCATTGTATTGTTTTATTGTCTTTACTTTATTAATTTGTTGTTCGATCTATCTTTGTTTTCAAGTTAGATTTTTCTGTACAGTACTTTCTACGCCTCAATGGTTGTTTTAGTGTTCGGTGAATAAAGTTAAATTGCATTTAGCTGCGTGTTCAGTGAAAGAAGCATTAGACCTCAAATACAAGACAATCCTTGCATGATTCTTGTGACTCTATACAGAGAAAGGAAGGAACTGCTTCCTTTGAAAGAGGAAAGTGCCCCCCTTTCCTTTGTGGAGAAGCAAGCATTTGTGTGCTGTAGGAGAAGACAAAGAGTACCGCGCAGTTGTGATGGTATTGCATCTAAAAGTTTGTTTCAAACGTTGAATCCATTTTCAGGTAAGATAATATATTACTTGATAATAACTTCAGAGTAGACAGAACATATGGAGCATTCTTGTCATCACTGCTGGGCCAAACATTGTTACTGTGTGTGGTTATGTACCTTTACCTTTTCACAGATTGATAAAGTGAATTCTAATTATTGGTACTACTATAATGACTAGCCTATCAACTGTACTATGACCCATACCATCTTCGGTTATAAAAAAAAAATGTTAGGCCACCTTTGTTTCATGACTTTTCTGTTCACTTTAAATGTTGCAAGGTAGGTGACAATGACAAGAAAACTAGCTCATAAGACTTTACTCATCGTTTTCCATAGTTTTCTAAATAGCGTTCTTAAAACAATAGCGATGGAGTTGTGGTGCCAATAACATTGACTTTTATGCATTCCATGTTTTGTTAGCGTAGGTGAAGCACAAAGTAGTAATATGTAAGGAGTAAGTAGTAATAAGATCTCAGATCACTTTAGCCACTATCCGACAAAGCGTATTAGTACTATGTTTTCCCGTGGGAGGAATATAGTGTATGGCAATGGGTTTTAGCACATAAGTGTTACATGTGACATCATGTGTCTTGTGGAGTGCAGCCAGATGGTGTCCTTGACTCCTGTGTGCATTGAAGATATGACCCAATGTTATGACTCGCTTCTATATATGAGGTCGTATTTCATTCAAATCGACTTGTGTTGTCAGAATATAATGAGACAAAATAGTTTATTTGTTATGAGTATGACAATGTGAATGCATTTATTGAACAAGTTGACATCGTTCTAAAGGAATAGGGCCATTTCGTTGCATATACAGTTGTGCCCATGCATTGTCTCTGGCAATGAGATTACAGTTTGTTGGTTCTGTCTGTATCGTGTAATTTTTCTGCTTATCACAAATAGATTGACAATATACCCTACCCTTTTATTGAATCATGTTTTCTTATCAGAGAGGCCTTTCCTCTGGTTGCAGAAAATGCTGCTTACCACAATGTGGTCTAACAAGCTCTTTGTTATCGGCTCAACCTTAGCAGAGGTCTGTGCTCTATTCTGGTTATATACTTCAAAACAAGTAATAAAACACATAGGCGATCTGACTGGAATTGCCAAAGTTGCTGACACAATGTGCCTTGACTTTAGTGCAAGCACAATAAAACGTAGTCAAGATGGACAAATCATTACTTTGGGTGCTAAAACCAAGGTAATTACCTTTTTATGGCTGTGATTTAATTGTTTTTGAAAGATTCCTCAATCCTGATTATTTACTCTTCTGCCATTAATTACACTTAATGAGCATGGCACCGCATTGCATCACATAATTCATAACTGTAAGAATAATAATAATAAAAAATACTCGTTTTAGCCTGTGTTGTTTTCATGTCATTGGCGTATTTTATTGCAAAACAGTCAAGATCAAAAGGTAAAGAAGGTAAGGTGAGTTCCACTTGCACAGTGAAAAAGAAAAATCTTGTGCCTGGTAAAAGGAAAGAGTAAAAACCCTGCAGGGATTTAAGCATACCTGGGATACTCACACCCTGTCATGCATTTCATCACTTTCAATTACCAGGATTCAATTGGGAACAGATTGTGTATGTGGTCCCCCTTGGGCTCCAAAATAACATAATAATCTGTTTTCATGGGTAGATAGTGCACTAATTAATAATTTATTGTTTTGACCTTTGACTGCATATAAAAAACATGTTTTTAACCCGGGCACAAACATTTTACTGGCTACTATGAAGATTGTATTACACACACTTATTTAAATTATTCTACTCTGTGAATAATTGACTTAGCAATTTGTTTTTGTCTATACGTATTGTATATTTGCAAGGTATTTTTCAGGGGAAAAATATAAAACTGTTTTATTTTGTGCTGTGACAGTCAACCATGCATACTTTTCATCTTACTGTAGGGTTTTGTGATAGCATTTCTATTTGAAAATGTATTAGAACAAAAAAGTATAGCTTTACAGGGACCTTTTTCTTGGTCCAAGAATTATTAGACCTCTCCAAAGATTAATACATGACATATATTTGGCCTGAAATTTGTAACAATAGCAAGCATCACATTAAATCACCCTTTTTACAGCACAAAACCATTAGGGAGCATAGTTGTGTGGTATCTATAGACTGCTATGATAAGCTACGATGCAGAGCTGGGCGTTCCGTCCCAGTGACGGAATGGTCCGTCTGTCCGTCATGGACAGCCAATTTGCAAGTAAACGACAAGAGAAGAAAAAGTTGAACAAATGGACCGTCTACGGATAAGGTGTTTTTTCGTCTGTCTGGCATGGCACATTTATCTGTAATTGATCCGCCGATCACACAATTAGTACATTTACGTTGACTGGAGGAAAGGTGGTGGGGAGGTGGCGGAGAGCACGGGCACTGGGTATGCACCAACATTTCTGTTCTTCTACTTATTTTTGTCATATGAATGCTGTTTTTTAAGGAGGTTATTTGTAATCAGGAAATAGATGCAATCCACAGACTGTGAACAGAATATGATTTACAGATATTGTCAATGTTTGTATAATTACCCCATTAAATTACCTTAGCATGGGGGCTTAATCCGATGCCAGTGGACACAGGAGTTGGTTACAAATAACCTTTTCGTTGCTAATGCCCACACACTCATAAGGTGGGAGGCGGCGGAGCGGAGGCGGACGAGAGCCTTCGAGGTGGCAAATTGAAGCCGTTTGAGTACAAGTTTGCCCTTTCATCTCTGCTACTAGTGCCTGTTTTTATAGTTCACAACAAAAAAGACTGTTTCCATTTTCATGATTTACATTAAGTAACCTGCACCTCACTATAAAACATAAACATAATGATGTTGATAGGGACGTCAGGAGCAGAAAATGTAGAAAAAGGCTCTTACACAAGTGAAATGCAGTCAGAGAGAGTTCTCGCTACCTTAATTGTGCATTTAGAAGAGCTTAAGTATGCAGTTTATTCTCAACACTATTCCCAGTTTAAATTTGACATACTTGAGGCTGTTTTGAGGGCTATATATAAGGCATGGAGCTCATTTTTAAACATTGACTTGTTAAAAAAACAACAACAACATACATATCTATATATATTTATATATGTATAGCTGGTTAGCACGTCCGCCTCGAAGTTCAGAGGGTGCCGGTTTGATTCCACGTCCGGCCCTCCCTGTGTGGAGTCTGCATGTTCTGCTCGTGCCTGTGTGGGTTTTATCCGGGCACTCTGGTTTCCTCCCACATCCCAAAAACATGCATGGTAGGCTGATTGAGCACTCCAAATTGCCGGTAGGTGTGAGTGCGAGTGAAAATGTTTTTTTGTCTCTGTGTGCCCTGCTATTGGCTGGCAACCAGTTCAGGGTGTCCCCTGTCTACTGCCCAATGACTGCTGGGATAGGCCCCAGCACGCCCGCGACCCCCATGGGGACAAGTGGTACAGAAAATGGATGGATGGATATATTGTTGCAACTTATTATAAGCCGCACCAGCTAAAATTAAGGGAGAATCATGTTTTGTCCATATATAAGCCGCACCGAACTATAAGCCGCAGGTGTTTTAATGTTTACGTAATTACCATTTGTAAGAGAATGTACACAAAGAAGATTGTCAGGAAAGAGATTGTTCTTTGGAGACGCATACCTTTTATTAACAATGTTTATTGACAGAGATGAAGGAGCTCTGCAAACATACAAACGTATAAATCTCAACCAACACGACCATAATAAAATTAATGTGCAGGGAACATTAGCAACACAGAACTAATAATAAATAAAACGGGATCACGTACAGGGGTAAAGTTGGCAATGCGATACGAGCTACACGTATAGCTCCGGAGAAGACATGACCGGGAAATAAATGCTGAAAAGGGTGACACAACAAGATGTTATCAACAATAGCCCAGTGCCCTCTAGTGGCAGGAGGAAACCTCTACAGTACATGAGCAGCTCTATTTCCTTCATTAGGAGCCAAATTGACTGCCTTTAACTTAAAAGCATTATCATATGCATTTCTTTTGTCCCCCATAATGAGGGTTTGTGTATCACTGTCATCTGTTGGCGCTAGTTCTTTGACAGTTTACCAACTTGAGGGTGAAATGGCAGTTAAGGCTGCTTTCTACTAGGAAATCCAGCTTCCTACTAATGTAGCGAGTGGTATGACAAAAAGAATGCCTACATTCATTCTTAGGTCCTAATGGCTGCTCTTTCCAGTTGAAATGGGACATTTCTCACACATACATAGTATACAGTACGCTTGAACCTGATCGTCCCAACAGAATGCTTCCACAAACTTGTTTGTTTTCATGAATTTCATGGTCCTCCAACTTACCTTTATATGCCCCCATTGAAGTGGTTTATTCACAAGAATGGTCGGTTCTTGAAATGTAAA
Source organism: Syngnathus typhle (assembly GCF_033458585.1). Taxonomy (NCBI): domain Eukaryota; kingdom Metazoa; phylum Chordata; class Actinopteri; order Syngnathiformes; family Syngnathidae; genus Syngnathus; species Syngnathus typhle. The sequence continues at coordinate 12,024,123 of NC_083738.1, read as the reverse complement.
TGAGTGCTCTGAAGCTTTGACAGGCAGCTCAATGACCTTGAGTGTTCATCAATTTATTTATTTATTTTTGCTGTTCTCAAAGGGGGCTTCCAAGTCAGTGGAGGGGAATATTTATCTGCATGGTTACATTCACGGAGAAAACCCACAACCTCACTTTCTCCACAGCGACACCACTAACACTCCCTCATGGGACTGTGTTTGATGTGAGAGTCACAGCAGATGTGCACAGATGCATGATGCATTTTGGTTTGTTGCGTTGTGTATACACAAGGCACATGAACAAAACTGGTGCACTTCTGTTATAGAAAAGCCCTTCAATAGTGGTCCCCAAGTTGCTTCTTGGTTATAATGGTGGTCCCTTGGACAAAAACAGTTGAAAACCCCTGACTTAACAATATGTGCTATTGTTAATACTGATATTCATCTTTGTGAAGACACTGGTCATGTAAATGAGTTCTCACAATATTTAGGAAACAGAAACATATATGCAACAATATTTTCATAAATCTCTGATAGTGTTCACATTTTAAATGATTCTAAAACATTCCTAGAAAATCACAATGTCCTACCACTGGTGAGCTATTTTTTAGAACAGCCCGCACTACTCTTGCGGGTTGTATATCAGGAGTTATCAATGTAGCATCCATGGGCACTAGGTAGCACATGGGCACCACGTTGGTAACCCTTGCTAAGCATGGCAAACTCTACAAAGGATGCTGCTATTACCATAAGCAGCCATGCAGTAAGCTGTTTAAGCAGGAAACACCTTACTGTGTTCAGGTGTGGCCTCATCATCCTGGAGTAGAAAGCCTTCTCTCTCTCTCTCTCTCTCTCTCTCTCTCTCTCTCTCTCTCTCTCTCTCTCTCTCTCTCTCTCTCTCTCTCTCTCTCTCTCTCTCTCTCTCTCTCACACACACACACACACACACACACACGCACGCACGCAGACACACACACACACACACACACACACACACACACACACACACTGAGCAGAGTCAGGGGTGACATTACTGTCTACAAGTGTGTACCATATTCTTTGGACTAAAAGTCGCTCCGGAGTACAAGTCGCATCAGGCATAAAATGCACAATAAAGGGGAAAAAACATACTACCGTGATTTTCGGACTATAAGTCGCTCCGGCGTATAAGTCGCACCAGCCATAAAATGCCCAAAAATGTGAAAAAAAACATATATAAGTCGCTCCGGAGTACAAGTCGCAATTTGGGGGGCAATTTATTTGACAAAATCCAACACCAAGAACAAACATGAACGAGCAACAACAGGTTAAACGACACGGTATGCTAACGTGACAAACACAAACGAGGAGCTGAGAACGGGCCTGACGTAACATTGTTATTTAAAAAAAACTATCACATAAATAACACGTTTATAAAACCATCTGTGTCACTCCAATTCATTAAATCCATCGATCGTCCTTTGTCAACAATGCCGTGTGCCGCGCCGCAGTTCAAATTATTCCACAGGCCCATACAACGATATATAAACTATATTTTAAATAACTATCACATAAACAACAATATTATCAAACCATTTGTGTCACTCCAAATCATTAAATCCATCGATCAAATTTCTCGTCCTTTATGTCATACTGGTGACAGAGGACATGTCCAGAGCTTTAGTGTTAATTACTTTATTTGATTTTTTCTCTCTGTTTTTCATGTTTTGAATATGTTCAAGATAAAGATATCAAGGCATGTGAAGTAATCAACTATACGAAAAATAACATGTGAAGTGGTCAACTATACTTGTAAGTAAGTGATGTGTTAATGATCAAGTAAAAATTTGTGAAAAAAAACATATATAAGTTGCCCCTGAGTATAAGTCGCCCCCCCACCCAAACTATGAAAAAAAAACCCGCGACTTATAGTCCGAAAATCATGGTATATAAGTCGCACCGGAGTTTAAGTAGCATTTTGGGGGAAATTTATTTGACAAAATCCAACACCAAGTACAGACATGAACCAGCTAAAACTGGCTAAACGATACAGTATGCTAACGTGACATAAACACAAAAGAGGAGCTGAGAATGGGCCAGACGTAACAATAAAACCATCTGTGTCACTCCAAATCAATGAACTCATCGATCGAATTCTTCGTCCTTTCTGTAAACAACGCCGTGTGTGCAGCGCATCAGTTAGTGAACCGATTCTAAAGATTGAGTTCTTAAAACTGGAATGTCAGATTTTTGTTTTCATGCCCAAAAAATAAAAACAAGGAATAAAACACCAGACAAGTTTTAACAGGTTTTAATGTTTTTTAAAATAATAATAATAATAAAAGTAAATTTCAAACCAGCAATCTAATGTGAAATTGCAGTAGATATATTGGATAACAATATTTAAGCGTATATATGCATACACGTTATTTAAAAACTAGTATAAGTGTTATAAAATCAAGATTACCCAAAGAGAAGCATCATCTCCCCGTTGTTGCATAACGGCACATCCCTTCATGCAATAAAGTTAGCCGTTAGGTTGGAATAAACGTGCATAAAAGAAGTGGTGTTTCAGGGAGTGTTTTTTTCTTTCCTTGGCAAATCTACATTCTGGCTTGCATAGTTCACGCCAGGAGACGCAACACGTTCACTGACTGATCTGTTGATGCACGAGAAGGCAGTTCACCCATTAACTCGTTCGCGAACGGGAAAGTCAGGATTCGTTCCCTCACTGATCCGTTCTCGAGATAAACTGGAAATGCAAATCACTCACTCACTGACTCGGTTGGGAACGGGAAATGCAATTCAAGGCATTCTCTGTCAAACAGACATGCAGAGAGAGAGAAGGGGAGAGAAAGGGGGTAGAGAGAGAAACATGGGTGGTAAAGGGGAGGGAGTATGGATCTTGCATGTGCATTAACTCAGCTCCAGCGGTGCTGCAGCAGCAGCAGCAGCAGCACTAGCAGCAGCAGCAGCAACAGCACAGGAGGCAACGAGAGAGAGGAAGGCATAGGCGGAGAGTTGGAGGGAGGCTGCTTAGAATAAAAGCTGCAGAGGACCGCTCCACATCACTAAAAGAACAATAGAGGTGTAAGAGAGGAGGGAGTTGGGGGGGTGGCCATGAGTGGAGTGAGACAATAACGGAGTAGAAGAGGCATCCTGTAGTCAGTGAGGACTGAAACCGAGGCTCCTGTCTTGTCTGCTCTCCATGTTTTTGGGCACGCACCGTACCATTGCCCTCGTCTCCAAAGCCAGGGGAGAATGTCGGGGAAGAAGGAATTTGATGTGAAGCAGATCCTCAGGCTCCGCTGGCGCTGGTTCAGCCACTCGTCCCAAGGTTCGGCAGGAAGCGGTAGTGTCGGCGGGATAGGAGGTTACATTCAGCAGGATGGCACCGACCACAGGGGGACCCCGGTCCAGGGCCGGCTCAAGAGCCATTCCCGGGAAAGGGGTGGAGGAGGACTTAGGAAGTCAAGCAGCCCGGCCCACAGTATCCTGGCGCCGACGCCGGGACCCACTCCCATCAGTGTCAGAGCGGGTCAGCATTCATGGCAGCAACAACAGCAACACACCGTGCCGGGCCTTCAGGTCAATGAGGACACGTTCAAGAGGGCTTCCTCACCCAGCACCACCAGGAAGGAGGACCCCAACACGGGCAAAGAAGATGTAAAGAGCAGCAAGGAAGAACCTGCAGAGATGGAGGCCAGAGAGAGGTACCATTGTTGACCTCACAGCCCATGTGTTCATGTAGTGCAACTTGAGTCACTTGCATACGCTCACTCCACAACACCTGCACAATCTAATGCATTTTGGTTAAAAAAGCACAGTTAAAAAGATCTGACATTACTGAGATTCAGAAACATGTTTCTTATTGTGGTTGTTGCGCGGAGCGGTGTAGATAGAAGTGTCTTACAATGAAAGCTAATTCTAATATTTTCTCTCTCTACAAGCATGGTCAAACACAAACACAAGTGGTACAGTAAGCCTGTTTGTTTGGAGTCACAGGTTCAAGATCTGGTGTGGATAGAAAAATATGGAAATTAGACTGGTTGGTGGAGGGCAGCCAGTTTACTTTGTGAGACCCCCCCTTGAGTAATGCAGCCTCTTCATTTTGACATCCCTCCACAAGCTACCCTACGTATGGCAAAATATTGTACTGTAAATGAAAATGCTTTTCTGAACTGTGCTGATTAAGTCGAAGCATCAATGTATCCAAAAAGGGCCTTTGGGGAACTTTGATTAGCTGAAGAGTGTATGCTGTGCATGTTAGCTTTGCTTTGAAGTGTTTGGCAAAGTACGTCTAATGAATAAGGCAAGGAGACGCCACTGACCTCGGGACACACTTTCATGCTCCACAGCTTGTTGGACAGGGTAAATCATTGACATATTATTTTAATTATTCAGTAGACATAAAGCCTCAAGTTCATTCCCTTTTGAGCCCAGATTTGCCATCTTCCAATATGTCATGTCTTTACACCGACGGTGTCCAACTTTCATGGGGTTAATGTATTAGGCGAGAAAAAGGCGTGACATCACTTAACAGTCAGTGGGCCTTTTAAACAGAAAGCACCGCTATCACATGAATTACCCCGATGCCCATTAAAGTCACCTGACAAGGCAAATGCCATCACAGCTATTGGCTGCAGCTCATGGTTTGATTTATCATAATGAAAAGTGTTTTCCAAACCATGGTTTCAAATGTCCACATGTTCATCCATCCATCCATCCATTTTCTGAACCGCTTAGTCCCCACGGGGGTCGCGGGCGTGCTGGAGCCTATCCCAGCCGTCATCGGGCAGTAGGCGGCGGACACCCTGAACCGGTTGCCAGCCAATCGCAGGGCACACAGAGACAAGTCGAAGTCAAGTCAAAGTCAGCTTTATTGTCAATCCCTTCATATGTCAAGACACATAAAGAAACCGAAATTCCGTTTCCTCCATCCCACGGTGACGAGACACAGTACACGATAAACATACAATTAGACGACACAAAATAAAAACAAGAAGGCACAAACAATAAATAATAGATAATAAATAAATAAAATGTGATGAATAAATAATAAACAAATAACCCAATAAATAAGAGGAGCAAAACTGAGCCAGTGTGCGTACAGCAGACAAACAACCATTTGCACTCACACTCATACCTAGGGACAATTTGGAGTCTTCAATCGGCCTACCAAGCATGTTTTTGGGATGTGGGAGGAAACCGGAGTGCCCGGAGAAAACCCATGCGGGCCCGGGGAGAACATGCAACCTCCACACAGTGAGGGCCGGAGGTGGAATCGAACCCGCACCCTCCTAACTGTGAGGCGGACGTGCTAACCAGTGCCTCACCGAGCCGCTCCACATGTTCATATTAGTTTTTGGGCACCCACCGTACCATTGCCCTCGTCTCCAAAGCCAGGGGAGAATGTCGGGGAAGAAGGAATTTGATGTGAAGCAGATCCTCAGGCTCCGCTGGCGCTGGTTCAGCCACTCGTCCCAAGGTTCGGCAGGAAGCGGTAGTGTCGGCGGGATAGGAGGTTACATTCAGCAGGATGGCACCGACCACAGGGGGACCCCGGTCCAGGGCCGGCTCAAGAGCCATTCCCGGGAAAGGGGTGGAGGAGGACTTAGGAAGTCAAGCAGCCCGGCCCACAGTATCCTGGCGCCGACGCCGGGACCCACTCCCATCAGTGTCAGAGCGGGTCAGCATTCATGGCAGCAACAACAGCAACACACCGTGCCGGGCCTTCAGGTCAATGAGGACACGTTCAAGAGGGCTTCCTCACCCAGCACCACCAGGAAGGAGGACCCCAACACGGGCAAAGAAGATGTAAAGAGCAGCAAGGAAGAACCTGCAGAGATGGAGGCCAGAGAGAGGTACCATTGTTGACCTCACAGCCCATGTGTTCATGTAGTGCAACTTGAGTCACTTGCATACGCTCACTCCACAACACCTGCACAATCTAATGCATTTTGGTTAAAAAAGCACAGTTAAAAAGATCTGACATTACTGAGATTCAGAAACATGTTTCTTATTGTGGTTGTTGCGCGGAGCGGTGTAGATAGAAGTGTCTGAACCGCTTAGTCCCCACGGGGGTCGCGGGCGTGCTGGAGCCTATCCCAGCCGTCATCGGGCAGTAGGCGGCGGACACCCTGAACCGGTTGCCAGCCAATCGCAGGGCACACAGAGACAAGTCGAAGTCAAGTCAAAGTCAGCTTTATTGTCAATCCCTTCATATGTCAAGACACATAAAGAAACCGAAATTCCGTTTCCTCCATCCCACGGTGACGAGACACAGTACACGATAAACATACAATTAGACGACACAAAATAAAAACAAGAAGGCACAAACAATAAATAATAGATAATAAATAAATAAAATGTGATGAATAAATAATAAACAAATAACCCAATAAATAAGAGGAGCAAAACTGAGCCAGTGTGCGTACAGCAGACAAACAACCATTTGCACTCACACTCATACCTAGGGACAATTTGGAGTCTTCAATCGGCCTACCAAGCATGTTTTTGGGATGTGGGAGGAAACCGGAGTGCCCGGAGAAAACCCATGCGGGCCCGGGGAGAACATGCAACCTCCACACAGTGAGGGCCGGAGGTGGAATCGAACCCGCACCCTCCTAACTGTGAGGCGGACGTGCTAACCAGTGCCTCACCGAGCCGCTCCACATGTTCATATTAGTCTTTTTTTTTTTTAAATAATTTAATGTTTTATGAGTGGCTGTTAAACTATCAAATCTGTTTGTCTGCTTGTGTGCTTTCTGGCTGCACGCTAAAAGGCAAGCACCTTCATTTCAAAGATGAAATATAATTAATTTTGGCTGTGACTTTCTGAGGAGCCTGGCACTATGTTTGCTTCATGTACCTGGTGAGGATTAAAAAAATGACGGCAGTTGCTTTATTTTATAATAGGGTCAAACTGAACGCATACTACGTGTCAAGCGGGGTTCACTGAAAGTCAGGGATAACAGGATGGACTGGGAATTATTCCAAATTAGCATGCAGTTTTGGAATCAGTTCAACATTCTGCTCTTCATAATTGGCAGATATCCATATTTGGTGTGTGGCGGTGGGGGGGATCCCTATGTGTGAAGAGTGCATGCATAAGAGATGTGTCCACAGTCGGGAAAAATGTGTGCTACTCACTTGCTCTCAGGGGGACCGTGAGTTCATGTTGGTCATGTAACACACACACACACCATCATATTTGACAACGATGGTGAAATATTAAAAGGGCTGCACTCCATGGGATCATAAAACATGCCCTTGGCCTTCTTGCCTGGTTTTAGTGACATGCATTTATGGACTTCATAACCGAGCAAAGTAATCTGATATATACAGTCAATTTAATGAGAACGCCTTCCTCTGCACACATTAATTGCTAAACGTCAACACTGATTTTTCACTATTATGAGTTCAACGTAAACTAGAACGACCCTCAGCAGTGTTCAGACCTTTTCCAATACCCCAAATGTCCGCATCTGGATGAAAATTGAAGTTCTTGTACATATACTTTCTTGTAGAAATGAATGATTGACTGAATGAACAATGAAAACTGGAGGATCCGCACCTTTACCTAGATTTGTTCTGTATTAAATGCCTTATGTTCTATGAAAAGTGTTTTAGCTGTAATCTTACAAACAAACGGATGATGAATTTGATGAACATATATCAGGCTCTTTCAGGCTGTTTTTTTACATAAACTGCAAAAAAAAAAAGCCCTAACAAATTAATATGGCTCTGACAGAAAACAGCATTGGTAGTAAATCAGGAACGAGAGAAGGAGGCCAAAGCTTGTTCTCGGGCCAGACACTAATGTAGGAGGAACTAGTTGTGTGCAATGTACAGGTAGTTCTCAGACAAGCTAACAGTTAGTTTTCAGTTTCAGTTTTTTCTTCTAATGCATTATTTTTGACTGTTCTTCATCTTCTTTCTGGATGGTCTGTGGCACCTTGCTACCTCTTCCAGGTCAGTCATTCATGATACTATGGTATACATCTGGTTTAAGGAAGGAGACTGAAGTTAATGGAGTCCGTTGTGTGTGCATGTGGTTTACTGTGTAGGTTGTGTTTTTTTCTCCCTGTCAAGTGTTGTGTGTAATCATGTTTTAAACATTGGTAGAGATGTTAAAATTGGTACATGCACTTGACAATGCCGTGAAAAAAATTGCCATTTTGTAAACGTAATCTTTTGCATACTTTACGTTAATGTTTAAGATGATCAAAAAATCTAACCATCAGCCAAATATAGCCTAAATAAATATCAAATGGTTCTTAAAATGTGATTTGATTTATTAAGGAAAACAAAATTATTCAAAGCTATCTGACACTATGTGAAAAAAAGTACTTGACTCCTTGTTGAATCAATAATTTACTGTGGCTAATCACATTTTTAGTCCCTATCACTGATAGCGAGCCTAATATTAGTATGCCTAAACAGCCAAACATGAAGGTGGTAGTGTGATGGTCTTGGGCTGCTTTGCTACTTCAGGCCCTAAATAATTTATTGTGATTGATGGCACCATCAATTCTGCTTTTTACCAAGAATTCATACTTTTTTCACTTATCTGTAACTGGATGTCAATTGCTCAGTCCATAGAGCTTAAGCATCACCCACTTAGATGGAGCACCAAATCAGAACACTGACAAGCATCTCTCAAACAAGCCTCGTGTTAATAAAAAAAGAACAAATGCAACCCCTCAACAATTTAAAGTTACACAGGAATAGCTGGAACTGACATCTGAATGGGGCGTCCGTGAGGAGAGTTACGAGGCTAAGTAGGCCAGTGACTGTGTGACACAGGGAGAGCGAGGCAGATGTCACTGAGATGTGCACATTCATTTACTACACCAGCCTGATGCCCCTATTACGTCTCGCATCATAAATCCTTGACACATAATTTGTCACAATTCTTCAGGTTAAATCGACAAATGACTTATGTCGGATGTGGAAAAAGTAAAATAGCATTCACCTCCTCTCTCTTCTTGGAAAGTATCACATTAGTGTTAAGATTTTATTTTTCACATATTGTCCAGCCATAGTTTAATGCACTGATTTTCAAACAAGTTGTGATTGTGAATCACCTATTTCATTCTATTTATGCTCTATTAGGTACATAATGACTTTGAATAATTATAGGCCTGCTGTCCTGCGATATGTGTATCCTCAATCAAACTTGGGGAGAACAGTTTCTCCCACCCTTGTGTAAATTGCAGCCACATATCTACAGTATTTGTTCTGTCCTTGTCCAAACAAGCTCCAGAGATGGCACAGAATATATAGCCCATATTAACCTGAAAGGAATACATTTATGTATATATATACATACGTATATATAGTAAATATAGTATATAGAAAATATAGAATATATAGAATATACGTATATACGTATATATCTGTACACACACACGCACACGCACGCATCCGCACACACACACACACACACACACGCACACACACACACACACACACACACAAATAAACCCTTACCTGTTGCACATAAACACTAACAGAGTTTGGAGTCAGCAGTTGTTAGTTTGAATGATATCTCAATTCCCTCTCCGCCACCTTGGAGAAGAAATACCTCCACCATTCCCATGTCAAAAGCAGTAAGTCAGATATTTGGACGCCTAATAACACCACACGCATCACTATGTATGGCACATACAGAGGTGTCCTCTCAGACATGACATGTTTGTGGATGCATTAAGTAGCACTTTGGAGATTCTCAGAAAGAAGGATCGATTGCATTCTGCGAAATAACCCGCCCCCCCCCACACACACACACGCGTACGTGCATATGAGAAATTATATGCTGGTCACATTCCCTTTCCGTACAAATCAGCATCTGCTCTTTTTCCAACCTTGCACATTGAGCTAATTCAAAGAAAATAATCCCTTACACAGCCTTTCTTTTACTTTTTGCTGCTATTAGGAAACACCATGACTCTGTTCCGCAGTATCCCGAGGCACTCATTTCCAGCCATTTGCATTAAAAATCACTGTCATAGATAACTGTAATAAACTGTAAAGAAAATAAATGAATATATTGAAGACTTGTAATTTATGGATGCCATTTAATTTATCGCACATATTCTTATAATAATTCTTTTAAACTTATTTTTAAATGCTGGTTTGCAACTAAAATAGCCCCAATGATTAACATCTGCCTAAAGACATACATTTCTCATGATGGCATAGTACATTAGGAACAGGCAGCAAAGTATGCAATCATAGTTAATCCCCACTAAAAGTAATACAACAGCAACGTCAATTCCTTTGTTTTTGTTGTCTGCTGAAGACATTTGTGTTTCAGATCAAACGATGAAAACGTGACAAAAGTTCAGAATTTCAGCCCGTTCGAATTGCGTGTAGGTGCGAGTGCGGATGGTTGTTCGTGTGCCCTGCTATTGGGTGGCAACCAGTTCAGGGTGTCCCCTGGCTACTGCCCGATGACTGCTGGGATAGGCTCCAGCACGCCCGCGACCCCTGTGCGGACAAGCGGTACAGAAGATGGATGGATATTCATGTTTGCCATCAAGTGAGAAGGGTTTCAAACTTCCATGCAATTATAACCACTGAAAAATCAAGAAACTACAGACAGAAAGACCACTTTCGTCATTGCAGCCTCCCAGTTTGGATCTCATTAATAAAAATACAGTGTATTTATGTATGTATTGTTTTTTTCTCACTCACCCATGTGCACCCAACTCCAACATGCATGACTGCTAGTGCACCGAGGTGGAAGGAGCTCATGAAATATATACAGTATAAAACTGCATGAGGCTTTCGTAAGCTCAAACCAATCTCTGTCTAGCCCTCAGTGGCAAATAATCATGGCTTGACTTTGCTGCCTGGAAAGCATCCGATGTTTCACTGAGATCCCCAGTAACATGACTGACTCAATTTTTTTTTACCCAGATCTTATCTGGGGAACAGTCAGACTGATGCAGCATAGGAAGGACATGTGATGTGGGTATTTAAATCTGCTCTCTATAGATTAGATATCACTGTGCGTTATCTGCTGAGAAAGCTTTAAACAGACCTCATGCCAAATGGATGAAGGCTAAGAAGAGGTTTGATATGAAGTCAAGAGAGAAGATGAAAAGGTGGTTAAAAGCCATATAAACCACTTCCAGGGTAACTTTTTTTTTTTGCATTATCCAAGAACTAAACTCCATTATACTGAGGGAGGTTTCTAATAATGCAACCCCCCACATGGAGCTAAACAACGTAACCACACCAATGTGAAAAGGAATAGATAGCATAAATGTACATACTTTTTCCCGCATTCTAAAGGTGGAAAATGGTGGTGATTGTTTATGAAAAATATTTTGTCCTAGATTATTTGCTTATGTCAGCTTTCTTTGGCTGTAAAATAAAGCAGTGCTCTCAAAGACTTTGAAGACTTTTGAAACATTTTGCCTAATTAGACAACTTTACAGTGCTGCAAGCGAATCATGGCTTTTCTTAGAGACCACAAAATACCCCGATAGCATTTGTGACTGAGTGAATTGGTTTGTTATATGCGATACATTGCAGTGGGCCACAGTAATTTCCCTGAGTTGGGTGTAGTGATGCTTTAGTGCCTCAATAAAATTGGGCTGTATACCTTTGATGATTCCACCCACTCCTGCAAGGGAAATGTACACGTCTGAGAAATTTACCGTCCTCTGGAATGCGATGCCAAAGCAATTAGTGTCGGAGAGATGAGCATGCATGAAAAATCCTTTTTAGCAGGCCTTAGAGCCGATACAAAGGGAATGCTTTTATGGCTCTATTGTTGTTCCGGGTTGTTTGGTGTTTCTATCCAAGATGAAGCAGTCGTTAGGGAATTATTATGACAGCCCTATGTTTTATGCTTTGCACTTCACCATAACATAAAGACAATAAAGACTGACCCGAAGAGTCATTTGAGCAATGTTAAAAAGCTCAGCAAAGAGATTTTCACGACTTTAACAAACAATTCAAAGATAAAAGTCAAACACTAGGCTTAACTTTATAATTGGGTGTTGATCACAATGTTTAATCGACCGCCCTCTCCATTCTTCTTGCATAATCAATTTTTCTATGTCAATACTTTGTGCTGCCAACCAAAATGGGAGTCATTGGTCATTTATTGGAACAAATCTGTAACTTGTCTAAATTATGTTGGTCTTGTGGCAGCATAATAAATATTAATCAGGCAAATCAAGTGAACAAGCTGTATGGAAATAAGGTTCAGTAAAGTATTAACTATTTAAAGTGCTGCTGACCAGCTTTTAGTGGACAAAGGACTTGGTCTGTGACTGGTGTTGGTTGGGTTGTGCATTTCAAACCAACTACTTCTATAGATTGTTTTTAATTAAACTAATTAAATATTTAAATGCGTGGCACAGTGGAGCACCAGTTAACATGCCACCTCACAGTTCTGAAGTACAGGGTTCGATCTGGCTTTCCTGTGTGGAGTGTGCATGTTCTTTGTGTGGATATTATTAGACTGATTGTTACAATACCTCAGGGTTAAAACGGTACTACAGTTAGTAATGTTTTCTGATGGCGATGGTTACTCTCTGTAATAGTTATAAAGTTAAATAGTAACAATTTTGTTTTTCTCAAGCATTATCTGTCTTTACACAGCAGAAGCCTGTTCCTGATGACAGCAAAATCCTTCTGTGACATGATGTGGTTCTTTTTGTGCAAAGAAATAAACAAGCCCAAATGTCAGAATGGACCAGCTCTGTGAAGGGTACCAAGTGATCGGGTTGCATTGTTCGGCACGCATCATAGGGATTACTGGTGAAGCAACGTGTAATCTCGCAGCCCGCGGAGACGCCAATGTGCTGTCTCACAATGCAGCGATGAACAGGCGTCTACGTTTGTTGAGTTCTCCCTGTGATTGGCACACATTTGTGTGAACACAGATAAACATGGGCTGTTCTAAAGGGAAGGCTGTGGATTGTGGTGCTGTGTGTCTCACTGGACTGGGCTACTTAGTTATCCACTTATTCACGGAGTTTAGCCCACAACAGTTTTGATTTCAGCTTGGAAAGATGCTAAAGCACCACAAAGGACAGCTGATTTATGAGTGCCACATGTCCAAATAAGTCCTATTGTTCCCCTCTGCCATCAGTCCTATGGTTGCCTCTTTGTGTCTTGGATAGGAGAGGGGAACTCAATATTTGAAACTGAGATTCAGCTCAGTGGTTATCACCGAGGACTCGCGGATAACATGTCTGCTGAGGTTTGGGTTTGGATCTCATCTTGGGCCTTTCAGTGTGAAGTTTAGATTTACTATATATTCCCTGAACTCGAGCGTGTCGGGTGTATTGATGATTCCAAATGATCATTAGTGTGAATATGAAAGGAATCGGTTGTTTCGTCTATATAGTAGAAACAGATCAAGGTGGGACAAATTAGGACAAGCATTATAGAAAATCACATCCATGTGATTTAAAGTGGAATTCTTTTTCTAACAATAGAGAGCTACTGTAACTTTAATAAGGGAACAAAAGGAGTAAAAGAACACTAATGAAGATCAGACTCCATAATCCCAGATCATTCTCATCTTGTCTTCTCCAGGTTGGCTCTGAGTACCTTCACCAGAATGAACACCAACTCCTCTGACGAATTCTTCCAGGCCACAAATCACGCTGAGCAGACCTTCCGCAAGATGGAGAGCTACCTGCAGCATAAGCAACTCTGTGATGTGCTCTTAATAGCAGGCGATCACAGGATACCAGCTCACAGGTCGGCGCTCCTACCGCCTTTGATGTACTATTCTGTTACATTTGATGTGAAATGCACAAACTTCATTAAGATTTCCAGTGTGAATGTTCGGCTTTGCTCTGGTCTTACCGGCCAGCCTTGTTGAGGACTAATCAAATAATTCTTAGGAGCCAGTTGAGCCAGTAGATGAGCAAACACATTGTTCACCAGTGCGCAAATAAAACCCACTGCTGTGATCTAATTACACCTCTGCCCTTTCACATTGACGTGTTATATTTGAGACGCAGACGCACACTGGGATCGAAAGCACAGGCGTGTCAATATGTGGACATCTTGCCCTCGGGTGACTGGCTGAATGCACCACAATTTGAAACTCATGAAGAATCATTGTGCTACTTTATGTATTTAGAATGCCATATATAGTATTGGCTGTCCATTTCTGCAAACCGCTTCCACAAGTCTCATTTGCACATCCAAAACCAACTAGTTGGCGTCTTAATTACCTTTGCATATTGTTCAGGTTAATTTTTCATAGTAAACTAACATCACTTCAAAACCACATAGTACATGGTTTAATCGTACTCCAACTTGTGCTTCAATGCATAACCAATATTCACCCTTAAGTACACAATACATGCCTGCTGACCTGCTGCCTTTGAGCCTTACTTGAATTTTCTTTGCACCAGACTGGTTCTGAGCTCCGTCTCCGACTACTTTGCTGCAATGTTCACAAGCGATGTGAGGGAGGCCAAACAGGAGGAGATCAAGATGGAGGGGGTGGATCCGGATGCCCTCACCTCCCTAGTTCAATTTGCCTACACTGGTGAGTGCTCATAAAGACATTCACAAGCTCTTGCAAGTCACTATGAGATCCCTGGAACGTGACAGTGATTAAAATGGACCTCTCACTCAATTATTGGCCGTCCTCATTACTTCATGTAACTTTATGAGCACAACTCTTCTTCCGTATGCATACTTTTTGACTGTATTTTAAGTAGTATTAAACAATAAAAACAGAAAATTATGATGATTTGTTCAACTCATATGATGGGGTTTAAAAAACAGTTTGGCGTTTATTACGTCAATGAATGTTATCACCCAGGAAAAGGAATTACGCTCATTTTTATCTATTCCGTGGTAGCATGGCAGAAATTACGAGTGAACTATATCGCCATGACAGTTTTTTGTCGGCGCAGCTACATTTAGTTGTCACATAAAAAACACTCTGACATTGCAGGTGTCCTTGAGTTGAAAGAGGAGACCATTGAGAGTTTATTGGCGGCAGCTTGCCTCTTGCAGCTCTCACAAGTCATCCAGGTTTGCTGCAACTTCCTGATGAAGCAGCTCCATCCCTCCAACTGCCTGGGTATACGCTCCTTTGCCGACGCGCAGGGCTGCATGGACCTTCTTAACGTGGCTCACAACTACACCATGGTAGGGAAACACGGAAAACTACAAAAATGAAATGCACAGGCTCTCAACTCAAAATGCTTTATATATAGTATACTGCAAAATACGCATTGCCTTTGCCATACCAAGGCTAAAAATAATGCTCAATTTTGATTGACAGGTTTTGATAGGTAGAATGTTTACTATTGTGATTAGAGTTTGCAGATGTGTGTCTAATAATGCACACCCCGATAGTTATAGGGCGACAACTTGTTAGAAGCAGCTCTCAGTATGAAATAGTGAGGTACTAAACCATTTTAAATTACAACTACAACAAGAAACATTGTAAAATGATTACCTTTTGAGACCGTGGCCAATTTCAATAAACGTTATTTATATACAGCTGAAATGCAAATGTTGTCTTCCTCTCCATTGCTTTTTGGTCTGTGGTTCAAAATGAAGAGACGTACATGCACAATTGTCTAAAATGATTCAGTGTATTTATTCATGCTATTTATTTATACTATCTATTATTCAGTACATTATTTCACTATATTCTGAAGCTTGACCAGGGACTAAGACTGCAAATTAGCCAATGATAGACATATTTATGCATCACATTTCCCCATTTTTAAAATAGCATTTTAATTTATTATTAATTTTATTTCACAAAATGTAAAAGTCAATCTCATACATTTAGCAGGCACATTTATTTTTCAAATTTCTCAAAACTGGTGGTATATTGATTGTACACTCTGCTTATGTCTCATTCAGCCTTCTCACTCAGGATCTTCATCTGTCTGTCTGTCCTGCTCTGTGTCCAACTAGTGTCGCCCAAGTCCTCTGGCTCTCTGTGTGGTGCTCTCAACTTGCTTCTTCCAGCTCTCGCAACATCATCATCTCATCTGGCTCTGTCTTACTGTCTGTCTGATTGTTATTCATCTTTATGGTGCAGAAATGTAGTCCTAGACCTATTTTCTCTTCATTTTTACCTATCGACAAAAATCAATGATTCACAACATGTGAGTCTATAAATCAATATTCTTGAGGCTACTGTTGCTGGTTTGCTTTTAGTGTTGTGGTGACGTTAACGAATGTGACTGAGAAGAAGGTTGAATGTGCCTACGGAAAAAACGCAAGCCACATGCTGACCACCTCTGTAAAACCGATCCAGAACTACCAATGATACCAAATATTGGCGAGTGTACGGTATGAATGAATACTTAACCACAAATACGCAAATTGATCTAAAAAAGCTGGTGTGGTGAATACATTTTTACATGGAGAGTATAAGCATTTTAAACACCACACACTTCATTTTACATTATTTCAGTCACAGTAATAATATAATGACAATTTGGTGTTGCGTATGAATGATGACGAGTGAGCGTTTCATGAGACCCTCTGCATTGCTTGAGTGAATCGTACATCCTGTGCTTCAATGCAATTGTAAAAAATAGTGCATGCATACTTAAAGACAACATATCAAAATAAAATGTATAGTTATAATGACATTTCAAAGTGCTTATGAAAATATGCAATTCAAACTCTTAAAATAATGGTGAACTCAAGTAATGGCTCTTTATATAAATGAAATGTAATCCGATCAATTTTCCATTTCTACGACAGACTTATTAAGTACATGATAAATAGTAACATACACATGGAACCTTACCTCCTTTCCACCTAACAGTCCTTCGCAGTGAGAGTTAGTAGTTGACACTCTATTTTCTTCCCCACTGTAATTCTGCCACAGTCTCCATTTGACAGCTCAGTGTCAAGCAGCTCCTTTGGCATCCTTGCAGGTTGGCCATGGAGACAGAGAGGCTAAGGACAAATATCAAGGTGAGGAAACATCAGAGGCAAAGACAGGCCAAATTGGTTGAATGCATTGGGGCAAAAATAGTTGCAGCTGACAGGTGATTTAGCTAGACTCATAAATCATACATAGAGGTGAAATCAGATTTAAATAGAACTGCGTGTACAACGGATATTATCTAAACGAGGTATGATAAGAATATATTAACGTATAAAAAACACAAAGAAGTTTGTCTACTAGACTAAACAGCATTTCTGTACTATATACATCCGATGTTAAAAATATCCAAAAATGTCCAAATAGTCCCCAAATACTAATTACCGTATTTTCCGGACTATAAGGCGCACCGGACTATAAGGCGCACCTTCAATGAATGGCCCATTTTAAAACTTTGTCCATATATAAGGCGCACCGGACTATAAGGTGCACCATTAATGCAATCACAATTTAATAACTTGAAATGGTGAAAACAATAACAATATATCAATAATGCTAATATCACACAACACCCAAAATAAACATGTAAAGCTTACTTTAATAAGTGCAAAACAAAATAGTCAGATAGATCGGTAAACTTAGAAAGGTAAAGTTCCATCCATCCATCATTCTCTATTTGGTCCATATATAAGGCGCACCGGACTATAAGGCGCACTGTCGGCTTTTGAGAAAATTTGAGATTTTTAGGTGCGCCTTATAGTCCGGAAAATACGGTAGATGAAAAAAAAAAATACATTTATTTCACAGTAGATTAAGTAGATAAATGTCTTATATTATAAGATAAATGTCTTATATTATATAATAGCGGTTTCACACAGTATGTAGACTCTGCAACATGGAAACAATAAAAGTGTACCTCCGGAATGCTAAATTGCAACATAACGTGAGGTCTTGTATGTTTTCATTAAAATAAGTGCATTTTATTCATGTATTATTGAATTTTATTTCAATTTTAATAATTGAGATTTATGTTTTATATGCAGCACTTTATTACAACTGTGAATGTTGCTAAAGTGTACTAGAAGTTGAGTTGGGATATTTGATAAATTACCATATATTGTTTTCAGTCTACCCCCCCAAAATACTACTGTCAATTCCATAGTCTTTTCATAACAATTACTATTTGAAATAAATGTCATGGAATGCCCGTGCGATCCCCGTGGGGACAAGCGGTACAGAAGATGGATGGATGTCATGCAATGCTACAAATTCCTTTGGAGTTGAGCACTCATCCTCTTTGTTACCATCCCCTATTTTGAGACTAGTTGCATTCAAATAACCTTTCATAACCTGTAAAGAAATGAAATGAAGATGTCTCAGTTATGTTTATCATCTATTGTTTTGTGAAGAGAATTGGTTGACATGCACATATGAATAGAAATGAAAAGTTTGATGCCTTCAGTTGATCTAATTTATTTCAGCAGCTGCCAGTAAGAGATACCGTGTAGCTGCACATTGATTAGTGCAACCAGCTCAACCTGGAAATGGAATTCCTGTTACATTTTAGAAAGAAATATTTGCATTGGATTAAGATTCATACACATGCTTGTCAGATAAGGTCTTGGCTGGCCATGCAGGAGTGACACAGCTGGGTATTTGTTATCTCCTAAAGGACATCTGCTCAGCCTGTTTACAAAGCTGGCTTCCGGGATCAGGAGGTTAATCTAATCATCAAACTGCACAGGATGGCTGAACTTCCTGTTCAATTGCTTTGGTAATGAGGAGAAAAATCTGTGGACTTCCTGGAAGTCTGTATCCTACTTTAGCAGTGAAGATAGTTTTGTTTTAATAACCTTGTTTTTTCCTCAAAGTTTGTATCTGAAGTTTGTATATCAATTTAGAAATGCTCTTTTAATTGTGTCTTAATTCATGCACCTTAACTTTATTATAATTTAAAAGGCGATTTACTCAAGAGCAGGTATTTATCGGCATGTCGAAGACATAAAATACATGACGATAATTAAACAGTTTGTGAGAGGTCCGACCAATTGGAGAGTGAAAACCACTTTTAAACTCTGCCGATAAAAATGCTATTAAAACAGTAAATAAAACAGTGGAATAGCATTATGGTGTAACAAGTCACACTTATAAGCCTTATTCACATTGATACAAAAAATAGTAAGTGATACAAAGTGGGTTATCAAAACTAAAAGTTACTTAGTAGGCTGTGCCGGACAAGATAAAGGCAATGCAGTGTCGCTCTCACTTCATTTAGGCATCCTAAATCAGTATCCAAGTAGAAAAGAAACACTGAAATGCATGTTGTTCATGAAATCTAAACTCATCAATTAATTTCTAACCTTAGAATTTGCTATTGTTACTACTTTTAATGTATTCATAAACAGCGTGATTAAAGGCGGTAATTTGATTCCTACAAATTGTGGCTTGCTAGCCTCATGACTGACTACAGCTTGGCCTGGTGAGGTTGTTCTGATTCTCACCTCTCAATTGTGCTCTGAGGAGAAGCCCCAATCTCTCTGTTTGTAAAAAAAATGGGTTTCTATAGTAATGGTATGGATGCTATTTGCAAAACAAAGTCAAATATGTTCTTCTTAGCAGCAATTATTTGTTTTATTTCCGGATAAGTCTGGAACAATTCGATTTTTAAAGAAGCACTCCAAATATTGCCAAATATTTGAAGCCAAAATTTCATATATTGGAAAACCTATCTAATACGGGGGGGAAAAAGAAAGCCTAGCTCTGTGTCAATGGTGAATGGTGACGTTATTACATTAGTTGGTCGTTTAAATACAATATTAAATTTTTCTCTCGAGTGTAATTAGACCATTTCCCAAGCACTCTGATATGCAAAATCAGCATGAAACTTATTGTATTTACATGTAACTTATGCCTCTTGATTGAGAAGCAAGTCACCTACTTGTTCTTCTTTTCACCTAAGGATACATTACAAGTTATGATTAGTGCACTGGCTATGTTGTATCTTTTGTCCAAAGCAGAAGATATTAAAGAGTTAAAGCAAACAAATATTTTTGTATTATTTCATTCCTTCACCCAATGAAAATAGACAAGAATCAATAATTGTGTTGAAACGCAGTATTGATAATGAAATTGGAATAGCTCAATTTTAAATACATGTACTCAATTCTATCCCTAAACATGAAATTGATTGTTAAATAATCAGTCTTGGAGTAACTGAGGCACCCACTTAACTGCAAATATCATAGGCACTGTTGATTGAGTTCTTTCAAATTGGTAAGAAGAAGAAGAACATTGACACCAGTCAAAGCCTACATCTGAAGGCAATCTCCAGTAGATAGCATAATTAGGCTCGGGACAATTAAGCATCTTCTTTGGTGCCCCCCCCCCCCCCCCCCCCCCGCACACACACTTCTGTTTACTATACATAAAAATGACTGATAAGGTAAAAGGTCTTGCGACAAAAAAGCAAATGGTGATACAGTATCCATTACTTTTACACAGTAATGTCTACGGTGCAGTCAACCAGCTAAATGGAAAAACAACACAAATTCTAATTCAATTGACTTGTCATGGAAAGTAAAGCTTATTTCTCCATTCCTCTTTTGCAGGGCTTTAATCGATGCATATCCTCTCCCGCTACTCTTGTTTTACCCACCAGTGAGTTTGCAAGCCAATGAAATCACATCCTTTAAAATCATTATGAAACAAACACTGTTTAGCTTTCAATCGTCTTGTCAGCCTGGTAATTAGAACCTACTGGTCCTAAAGCAACGTCAAAGAGTCTCTCCATCAAGTGTAACCACAGCTGATCAATGCACATCCTTCTTTTCATTAAAGCTTGTGGTATAGAGCTCTCAGATCCTGCTCTGGTAATGGAGCCGAGCGAAACACTGTAATCTGGACGTTAATGATCAATAGTGGGCTTGTTTTAGAAAACTGTTGAGCAACTACTAAGGCATCTTAACAATGAATGCTTTGTTTCCAAAGAAAATATGTTCGGTTCTCCCGGTTGGACTGAGGCATGGTGCTAAGATAATACAGGGGCGTGCACGCGTGGCGTTTTATATCACATCATCTCTAATGGAAGTGCCCTGCGATAGTGCCCTTGAAAAGGTTGCCGCACAGTGTTGTAACATGGCCCTGGCTGCAGGCCAGAAAATGAAGATCAATCTTTAGGAGGGCAATGGCGATGAGGTTCCACATCAAAAGTTGCAGCGCCGTGATGATAATGCAGGGCTTTTCTGTTGCTCGTTAAAAAAGCTTATAAAAAGACTTAATGGTGTCATGTATGATCAGCGGCAAAAATGCTTTGTAAGCTGATGAAGGTTTTCAAGGGACTTTTTTTCAGCTGGGCCTGCTTGCTGACGCCATCATTTTGTTTTATAAGTGGCAGTTATATCTACGCCTTTGGAATTTGAAGAAACGGAGCATAAGTCATCGCTGTTATCGGCTATGAGAAGACTGTGGAAGCCTGAACTCTCCTCTCTGTGCTTTCATGCCATTGGTCTCCTTGCTGCAGTAATAAAAATAGACACACAGACCCATGCATCAGGCAAAGTTCTGGTCTAATGACTGATGATTATCTAACTCTAACCCTAACCCTAACTCTCGTATCTCTAAAACCAGGAAAACTTTCTGGAGGTCATTCAGAACCAGGAGTTTCTTCTGCTACCCACAACTGAGATAGTTAAGCTGCTGTCCAGTGATGACATCAACGTGCCTGATGAGGAGACCATCTTCCAGGCCTTGATGATGTGGGTGAGATACGACGTCCAGCATCGACAACAGGACCTCGGAGTCCTTCTGTCTTACATTCGCCTGCCTCTTCTTCCTGCACAGGTGACACATCATGTCTTCTTACTTGAAGTTATGTGAAAATACTGTGGATATTTTTTCTTTTCTGCTTTATCATTACTGTAACATTAGGACTAATTTGGAGACTATCCCCTACCACCGATCATTTGCATGATATGTGTGTATTGCAAATGTAGAGGGTTTGATGATGGCTGTTCATAGATTTATGAAAACGTCACATCGGTCTAGCGAAATCAGGCATTAACAATTAACATTAACAATGTCCGGGTGGCGACTATATCGAGCCACCTGAAGTTCAGGGACACTGGCCCGATTGGATCAGTTTATTTCTTGAATAAACAGGATTAAATCAACATGTTCCTGCTTTTTAAATATTCAATATTCAATGTTTTCAGTTGTGGCCACTTAAATTGATCAGTTGTCATTGATCTTTTTTAACCACACTGCGCACATTATTTTGGGCATCAGATTAAATTCTTTAGATGGACTTTCTACCACCAAATTGTGACTTCTGCTGCGCACCGAGATTAATAGATATTTTGTCCGATTTAGTGCACTTGTGTTTTTTTTTTTTTTTTAATGCAGCTTATTGCTGATCTGGAAAACAACAAGATGTTCTCTGATGATCTGGAATGCCAAAAACTGTTGATGGAGGCCATGAAGTATCATCTTCTGCCTGAGCGCCGTCCCATGTTTCAGAGCCCAAGAACCAAACCCAGAAAGTCCACAGTGGGGGCACTTTATGCCGTTGGTGGGATGGATGCTACCAAGGGTACAGTATGACCCATTTACACCAGATATCCACACATAGCAAAGCAGTCGAGCTACAATGAGATTTGTGTCTTTTAGGTTCAACCACCATCGAGAAGTATGACCTGCGCACCAACACTTGGGTCCCACTTGGAGTTATGAACGGACGGCGGCTGCAATTTGGTGTGGCTGTTATAGAAAACAAGCTGTATGTAGTTGGTGGAAGAGACGGGCTCAAGACCTCCAACATGGTGGAGTGTTACAATCCAGTCAACAAAGTGTGGTCAACCATGCCCCCCATGTCAACACACCGACATGGACTAGGTGAGTGGACGTCCGTCTGGTTGGTTGGTCGCTCGGTCAAAGTGTTTTACAACCGTTATTGGTCCAAGACACCCATTTTATACATTAGAAAAAAAGTATGAAATGAAATCAATGAACTTGTCTCAATTGACTCGTTGTCTGTGATTTCCCAAAAAACAATTTGAAATGTGGGCTCACCAGACCACTTGTGGTCACACTTCAGTCCATTTTAGATGAGCCTTTAAGGAACCCAATCATGGGACCCCTGTTTTCAATGTACCTGTTCAATGTTCCAAAAAATAATTTTAGTTTAATTAATTTCATAAATTTATTTAGCATTTATCAACTTAAGTCCTTTATTTAGCGTCCATTTTTGGGAACGTGTTGCAGTCATCAAATTCAAAATAATTCAATAATTCAAATAATTCCAAAATAATTCTATCTATCTTCATTGGGATACATAGATAGACAGACAGACAGACAGACAGACAGACAGACAGACAGACAGACAGACAGACAGACAGACAGACAGACAGACAGACAGACAGACAGACAGACAGACAGACAGACAGACAGAAAAACAAAAAAAAACACCTTTTTTCATGTCATGTTTTTGTTCATTCAACAAAGTTTGAGAGGGATACAGGACATTTTCCGGATGTATGCTCCAACCGGTACCTGCTAACATGCTGTGAATTTGAAATTAAACATATCTTTAGAGATACACCTTTGATATATTCTATTTGCCCGATCAAAGCAATGTGGGCAGTGCTGTCCCGGATCTTCCTCAATCCTCCCTGCCCGACAAATCTCATATCAGAAGCGTTTTGATTCATGGTTGAAAGAGGTCTGGGTAACAGAACATCGAGATCTTGTCAAAGCTTCGTGGGGCCTGGGGTTTTAGTAAACCCGAGCACACTTTACACATCACCTAGGTGTTTCTTTGATGTTTCGTTCAGCCCAAATATCTGCCTGCTCTGATTGTGCCATGCTTATTTTCAGTGGAAATATATTTGCGCTGTACGTTTCCCAGTGTCCCCACAGCTTACAGGGGAAGACAAGGAAAAACAATTCATCTTAATTTCTCAAACCACACTAAAAGAGAGCTTCACCCTTCAAATTTGCTTCTTGACGACAGTGTTGATTTAATTCAGACCTCTCTTAGTTCAGCATTGTCCTTTGGTTCCTCCCACAAAAGAATTAAACTTTCACCACTTAGAAATATGTTGTGCGCTATTGTAAAACAGGCTTCCGCTGTGATTTGAGACCAAAGAAAAACAAGGCGGTTTCCTTATCTTCCTGTTTGAAAAGGTTTGCCCAGTTGCAGCTCACAATTTATATGTTGTTTAGGTTTCTTCTGTGATTTATGGTTGACTTAGGATGCCAAGCAAGCGTCACTGCAGATAGGTGCCACTACTAAATAAAATGTTATGATTATATTTGTAATAGTAGTAGTAATTGAAGAAGTAGCTTGCCATTACAGTGGAAGTTTTGCAAGTATGAGGTACATCCATGTTATCATGCACAGCTCTCAGTTTATTAGGCACAGCATCTGTCTTGGCTCAATATGTGCAGGTATTGCTGTGCTGGAGGGCCCCATGTATGCTGTAGGCGGTCATGATGGTTGGAGCTATCTCAACACAGTGGAGCGTTGGGACCCGCAGGCCCGACAATGGAACTATGTTGCCAGTATGTCGACACCACGGAGCACCATGGGAGTCACCGCACTCAATGGGAAGTACGTTGTTTGGCCTTTTCTGACCCTTGCCGACAGCCTGTGCAGGGCAAAATGCTGATTTATGCAATATGTAAGGAAAAACTTCCTGACCATCTGCTGCTTTGTTTCGAGCCTTGGGACAAAATTGATGGAATTGTGAGGTGGGAAAAAACAACTGGGAGGTGTGTGTGTGGGGGGGGGGGGGGGCTAAACCCCCCCAAAACATACCACATTCAGAGGACTCGAACAGCACTTGTAAATTATTAATACGTAGTGCGGCTTAAGAAGCTACTACTTAGTTTCAAGAGTTGTAATAAATATCGTGTCCTTACAAAGACAAGGATTTTAATCTAATTCCTACATTACATTCATTGACATATTGTGAAATAAAAAGCTCTCTGGTAGTGTCAAATAAAATGATGCATTATTAGTAAATTATCAATTAACTGAGTGAGTGAGTGAGTGAGTGAGTGAGTGAGTGAGTGAGTGAGTGAGTGAGCGAGTGAGTGAGCGAGCGAGCGAGCGAGCGAGCGAGGCTGATTTTCTTCAGGTGGCTTTTTATATCCACTGCATGTCTGTATGTAGGTCCGAGTAATGTTTTTCTATGCATGTGTTGTGTGAGCAGAAAGCCTAATTTGTGATGCTCGAGCCCACAGGTGTCAAACTCAAGGCCCGGGGGCCAGATACGGCCTGCCACATCATTTTATGTGGCCTGCGAAGACAAATTGTGCATCAAATTCGTGTGTCATTAGCAATTCTAGTAATGACTCATTACTAGAATTGCTAATTGTCTTCACTTTTAATAATATCTTTTTTTTTATATTTGACCAATTTTTACTCGTCTGATTTGAAAATGAGTTATTTGTCAGTTTGTTTTGTAGCTTTTACTGTATATAATATAAAGTGCTCATACATTTGTTTGGGTTGACAGTCATAATGGCCCTCCGGAAGAAGCTATGACTACAATGGGGCCCGGCAAAAAAACGAGTTTGACACCCCTGCTCTAGCCAGATTACCAAAATCTAGTCAGTCAATAACAATCATTATCAGATATTAAACCGTTACAAAAGTAAACAAGGACTGTACCACATCGGTTGACTGCGCTGGTTTAGATTGTAGTCTACTTTCAGGAATGCGAGTATGCAGTATTTGCACAATTTTATGTGAAATACTGGAAATGATGCAGCAGTAAACATATTAGATGCGTGACTTTAACGACACATTTAAACCAAATCAGTACTTTGTCTGACAATTCAGCCCCAGTATGTGAAAAGGACTGTAACAATAAAGCTCTCATGTGACTTTAAATATATTGGTGCTGAAAACCAAAAAAACAAAGACAAGATGCTAAGATGTTTTGTTGGAGCAAATGCAGAGTTATTTTGAAATGTAGGTCAAAAAAGACAACAAGGAAACTGTTTTCCAAGTCTCTATTGTCTTGCTGTTGGGCCTGCGGGCTCCCGGCTCTTAAAGCACTCGTGATGATTCTGGCTGGAAACATAGCCGACAAACTCTGCTTCTCGGCAGTGGGACGGTAGACTTGAATCATTCTGCTACTTTTCTTAACATCGGTGGTGGGACTTGCATTTGGTACCGGGGCCCTCAGTGGGGTCTTACCCAACTTAGTCCATGTCTCAATACTGTATTCCTACTAACGTTTCCATTATAGAAGCCGTCAGTACGATCCAAAAATACCACATAACTGGATACAAATGTGTCTTGTGGATTATTATCAAAATCAAGATTTATCCAATAATGTATTTTTTGTATTGATGTATGTTTATACAGAAGGAAGGTCGTTTCTGAATTGCGGTTTACATTATTACACAATCCATAGTGAGTTTTTCTTTTTATCTTGCACTCGCCAAATACTCTTAAAATAATTAGTAACCAGATAAATACCAGTATGAAAAGGTTTATTTCCATGAACCTCTTCCATTGCTTACATTTTCAAATGAACACTTCTACAACAATCCTAAAAAATCACAATGCCCCATCACTGGTAGGCTATTTTTGTAACGGCCCGCGGGCTACTCATGCGAACCTTGAAGGCTACCTGGTGGTGATCCCCATTTTAGAGAAAATTTGTTAGTTTTTATTTTTGTAAAAATGCTCCATTTATTTGAGTTTTTATTAGTTTTAGAATTAGTTTTAATATGTTATATACATGGAATATACATGGAATATTTGTTGAGTGCAAGATAAAAAGAAAATCAATCAAACTAGAGTTTTCAAATACCTGTTTGATCCTCTTTCTATGCGGATGTACTACAGCAGTACCAAAAAAATATATACATTCAAAATGACAAAGACACAACCAAAGTACAATTTCATTCTGATTATAGTTAGTTTTGTAAACATAAGGCGCTGTTGATTAATATTTTTTTATTATTATTATTACTTTTTAATCTCTTTCAGTAACTGAGAGCATTACACATTTGTGCTTTTATATTCCCAGATTGTTTGCGGTGGGTGGCCGGGATGGCAGCTCATGTCTGAGATCTATGGAATGCTTCGACCCTCACACCAACAAGTGGAGCATGTGCGCCCCGATGGCCAAGAGGCGAGGGGGAGTGGGTGTGGCCACCTACAATAATTTTCTCTATGCCGTGGGCGGACACGACGCCCCGGCCTCCAACCACTGTTCCCGACTCTCGGACTGTGTTGAGAGGTGGGAGAAATCATTTTCCTCCGGAGAACATGCACAGAGAAATGTTACACGAACAAAATTTAGATTTGCGCGAGGAATTCACTTATGGGTGTGGACACTGATGACTTTCTCTCACTGGAACAAAAGATGATTTGTTTCCCCAGCTGAGGTCATGGTTTCCATCATTTCGTATATTTCTTGTTGTCTAGCACCACCTGGTGGTCCCTATAGATATAGAAGTGAGCAGTTCCTTGCTCAGCCCCGCTCTCATGAAAATTTTATTTATGATATATGATAATATTCATATATCCAATATTATTAAAATAATGGTAATAATGCTTTAAAGTAGTGAATAAATAAGAATTATATTACCTGCTTTTGGGGTCTCTCCAAGTAGGAGTTGTATGGTTTATATGAAATGAAGTGTTGACAGACTCAAAGTAAATTTTCAGTTTTGTTTGAGTGGCAAATGGCAGCTATAAATTGTTATCTTTGTTATAATTATCCATTTGGCTTGTCCAAACACAAATATTTTAGGCATGTATGCATTTATTCTTTGTCACTTTTTAAATGTTATGACTTTGCACTTTGAAAATGCATTTATCATCTTGATTATTAATTATAATGGAATGCTTGAGTGATCTCCACAGATTGGGAAAGTAATTGAAAGCTGAGGTTTTTCTAGTAACTGTTTCATAGATCGAACATTTGCAGTGTGAGTCACTTTAACTAATTAATAAAATAAGTACCGTAATGTATGTATATGTATGTGAAATGAGATTTTACAGTGCGAACACGCAGCACTAGATATACAACAAAGCAAACTGCATTGCTCACGAA
Organism: Syngnathus typhle; assembly: GCF_033458585.1. NCBI lineage: Eukaryota > Metazoa > Chordata > Actinopteri > Syngnathiformes > Syngnathidae > Syngnathus > Syngnathus typhle. Next base: position 11,996,232 of record NC_083738.1, on the reverse strand, counting down.
GTTAAAATCATTAAATGTAGTTCAAGTCATAAATCAATGACACATCACATGGGAGGACTTTAGACCGCACAAAACCAACCGTCAATATTATGCTCCCATATTTAATTTGACTCTTTTTGGACATATCGTCTGCCAGCTGCTAGTTCCAAGAGTTTCACTTTTTTTAGAGCGAAAAGACCCATTAGTGAATCCTATGGCCTCTGTGATTAAAAGAAAAGCAAAAAACAAATTACGCAGTTTGTTTTACTGTTTGACGATTAAGGCAAAGGGATTAATTAAAATTTAGATAATGCTTTCCAGTCACTGATGGTGAAGCAATATAGTCCCCTGGTTTGGGTGCAGACAGTGCAGATTCCATTTGCACTTAGTAAATGTGTGACTATGAGTGTGAGTGGTTGATTGTCTCGTTGTGTACCAACCAAGTGACTGGTGACCAGTCCAGGGTGCTCAGCTCACAGAAACCCTTGACATGATAAAAAGTATTCCGTTGTAGCAGTAGATACACAAAGTATCTTGCTGATAATCCTGAAAAGAAATAGTTTATTATTAAACAAAATGTATTGTACTTATACAACCGATCTGTAAGAAACAAATGTAAATACTGAACTAAAAAAAGTTAAATCCTCTGAATTACAGTATTATGCACAAGTTGAATATTCATTCAGTTATTCTTTTGTACTCCAAAAGAGGGAACCCACATGATACTCGTTCCACACTTTGAGAATCATTGCAAAGAAACTTGAGCTATCAAAAAGAGGATACATTTGAAAACATTACAATTTTGTATACTTAATTCCCAGGATTTTGGGAACTGCGTTCAGTATATTTCACAACGCTTGGAACGTAATTTAAAAAAAACAACAACATTTGTCTAATTACAGGTATGACCCCAAGACAGACACGTGGACAACTGTGTCCTCTCTCAGTGTTCCTCGAGATGCAGTGGGCGTCTGCCTGCTGGGTGACAGGCTGTACGCTGTGGGCGGATATGATGGGCAAGCGTACCTTAACACCGTTGAGTCGTACGATGCACAGAACAATGACTGGACCGAGGTACTATACGAATTTACATTGTAGCCATAACAAGCTCGGTACCAATAATTCTGAAATCATAAAGAAAAGTAAAAAATGCACATACTTCTCTATACCAATGCAAATTGAATGACTATTTGTTGTAGGCTTGTTTTAATTATCAACTGTGTTTTTCCAATCTTGTTTTCATCACGCTAGAGGCATAGTGAACTATTTGGATTCCTGAAATGAGAAACTGTATGTTAACCTATTTATTGTTCTGCAGGAGGTCCCTCTAAACATTGGCAGGGCAGGTGCTTGCGTGGTGGTGGTGAAACTGCCTTGAGCGCTTTTTGTCCCACGCCCGCTTGATATATAAACAAATGAAGAAGAGCGGCTCACCAAAACAACAAAGACACGTCCTCTGAGAGACACTTGTTTTTATCCTTACTGCTTTCCGGATTTTTGAGAAAATAAAAAACATGACCAAGTCCCCCCCATTCCATCATTGGCCCATGTGTGGGCCCACTCGGGAGGACTCACTCCCAAACTGGAATGTGCATTCTTGACATTCTCAACCGATCAACACTTTTCATATTCTTGGCCAAGCTGTAAAAGCTTGCCAAGAAGTTGATGTATTGCTTTGTTATTCTGGTTTTACAAAAAAGCAAAGAAAGCTCTGTGTAAGACGACATTTTGGTCACATCATCTGAACTACAGATTTATATGTGAACATTTTCTTATGTTTGTTGTCTCGACTATATATTTTTGGGCTACTTTTTTCCCTTTACAGCAATTCAAGCAAACACGTCACTGTGAATAATAAAAACAAGGATGGTATTATTTTTTTGGGTGGCTAATGTTTTAAAATATGTTGCTTCCTGTCAAGCCTGTCGCATTACAGAACATCAAAGTCATCTGCTTGTCCTTCAAAGTCTGGCAGATTGAATAAAAGTTTATACAATTGTGAATTACACAAAATATATCATATTGATATTTCACATCGCTACAATTGTGTTGATGAGTCCTGTTTAAAGCTGTGTGCTCAGATTACTGCAGTTATTTTTTATTTCTTTTGTGTGCACAAAGCGAAAGTATTAATATCAATATCGAGTTTATTGCGTATGAGACTGTATGAGACATATAGGATCACATATTGTTAGCGCTTGTTGTCCAAGTTTATGATACAATATCCAAGGCCTGACTGCCAAAACTGGGATGTTTTTATTACTGTATTTTATATATCCCACTCACGAGAATAAATAAAAGTAAGAATTTCTATTATTATAGTATGCTTCCTAGAGCAAATGTTACTATCTTTTTAATAATTTTGTACAACAAATTAGCATCTGAATACAATCGTTTAAGTTTACTACCTGTTCAAATCCATGTTTCAAGGTAGATGTGGAAACATTATTGCGGGAACATATTAAACATATTTACCCAAACGGCCTCAGAAGCTATTATGTCAGTTTTGTTCTTGGTGCAGCAATTTATAAACCAAGTATGAGTGCCTCATCAAGACACTGAGAACCAACTCCTCCTGGTTATCTCTTCTCCCTCAATCATTATTTACCTTCCAAATTTTACCTATATGTTCCAAAGTTTTCAAAGCTCCGCTACAAGCAACCTCCTCAAGATTGGGTGATATGGACTTTGCATACAAAATACTATTTTCAGTGTCAAGAAAGAAAATGTAATTGTGAACTTGTGGTTCTTATTAAATACACAAAGTATCAACGTGACAATAAAACCATTGTCACAACTTACAAGCCATGACAAACTAATAGTCAAACTGGTTTCCAATGCACCGACGGCATTTTCTTAACAATTAGGTTGCTGAGCATAGACTAGACCTAAAGCCATCTAAAAGCAGGTCTAAGTTATGGTGCCGATAGTGTTAACACAAATTTGGAGGATTTGATTGAGCCACGAGCAGATGCTCCGCAGAGTTCCGCAGACGAGTGTGGTGGATGTCATCGTATTCCATTCATAAATATAACAGCGTGCATTGAACCCCCTGAATTATTGTTGTAGAAAGTGCTTCATATACCCACTTCACAGGTTGAATATTCTTATCAACATTATATCACCTTGCTGTCATTTATAAAAGTACTGCGTACTGTGCGCATCTCTTTTGCACTAAAGTTTTAAGGGAATGAGAGGAGACACTTCCAATGGTCGGTAAGTCGGCTGTGTTCACTCCCACAATGGCGCAAACGCCCCTTTATACTTGTTTATGAAAATATCAAAAGAAACATTTGTCCACCCATGCGCACAGTTAGACTGCGCTTTACATTAGATATAAAAACATTTAAAATAGTTTTGCTCATTGTTTATCAATATTGATGAGATTCTGAAGAACACGTTCTTAGATCTACAGGAACCCCATGAAAGCACTGCTACACACAGTTAGCAGAATTCAAAGAATAATGTGTGATGAACCACATGAAATTTCATCAAGCTGATAAACAGTACATATTGGCTGAAAGAGTGTCAGTGGACATATCCAGACAGATTGATAGTTTGCATGATTGAAATTCCTGACACTACTATAACATGGTGTTCTGAGCAGACAGACTGGCGTGAAGCAGAGGAGGGCTGACATTTTTACTGAAACTTGACCAAACCAAAAGTAAAGCTCCAAATCTCTAACACACCCTACATTGTGTTTTGGTAGTGTGTTCATACCGCTTTTGTGGCGGAAAGCAGCCTATCTAGAGAGAAATTTGCATTTCAGCTTCAAGAGAATGAGAACGCATGCAAAATACCTGTGGCAGAAAATCTAGTTTTTAAAGGGAGATTATCAAAACGAGGGAAATTTATTAATAACATTTTTCTTTTATTGTTTTTTTTATACTTATTTTTTCATTTTTATTTAATTTCTTTAAAGCCCACCACACACGCGCGCGCTCGCTCACGCACACAATGTGATATTTGGTTTTATCATTACTTATGAGGGGGGAGAATCACAGTCACACGCACATATGGGCGTGCGCACGCACGGGCACACAGTCGCACAACACCCCCCTAGGCACTGTACCACCCCAGCTGTAATGCACTATGAAGTGTGATGATTAAAAAGTGCATGCAATAAACTCAAACGTCCCATGAGGGTTCTGCCTTGCAACATTTACAATGAAGGAGCATTAGACTACGATCACTCATTAATTGAGCGCGCTTCTGCACGGTGACATTGCCATATTGTAAACGATCAAGAGAGGGTGCTGTTGTACCGCAGACAGTGTCACGCTTGCCCACGACGCACACCAGATCACCGCGATGATTACCGTCAAGTGACATTAAGAAAGCCAAGGACGAATACTTGAGCTAATCACCCCGCAAAAATATTAAAATGATGAAATGACAGGAAATTGGAAGCAGAGGTGTCTTCTTTCTTCTTTCAAATGAACATCTTCCTCAGTTTTAAGGAGAAGCCTACAAGCAAAACGACTCTAGAGATGATTTGTCAATTTTTAAAGGGATGGTGATATCACAGACTTTGAAACAGTCGTGTGTAATTGCTTGACAAAAGCAGACAGATCGTGCTATTTTGGAGCTCTGTTCCCAGGCCTTTTTTCTTATATATAACTCTTTTGTCTACCTCTCAGTTTATTTATTTTGTGCGACAGTGAGCTGCAGGGATGAAACGAGGTGTGACAAATAAGCAACAAGACACCACGAGTCGGAAGCAGTTTTATATCAATCGCGAGTCTTGCAAGAGTATTTATTTATACAACATATTTTTGAGCTTGGAAGAAATTAAAAACTAAATATTCCTGTAGTGCAGAATTAGCCAGCCGGCTAATAGTGGGAGATTTGCTAAAGTGGACCTTGTGTTTTGTCTATTTGAATAATTAATGAGGAAAATAAACGGAGTATGAGTTTCCTTTAATGACCTACTGTGAAAAGCACAGTCAAACAGTCCATTTCGGGGCGGTGGTTGAATAGGAAACAAGCTAGAATGGAAAATATAAATCATTTCTTCCAGGGTCATCTTGGAACCATTGTTCGCTTTAGGTACAATTTTAACTGTTTAACAAATGTAAAAAGGCGTTGAATGGGGAGTCGTTCATCTTGTTCCTCCAAACAACACTTTTTTTGGTCCTACTTGTTAAAACTTTCAGTCTGTTTGTCCCTGACACTAGTACATTAGTAAAACGATATGTGGGGAAAAAATCAACTGCCTGGCCTCATGTTTCCCCTTCCATTTGATTAGCAAGAAACCAAGGCATCAGAGTGCCCGTATACTTCTCCGCCCTGGAGTCGCTTATGTGGTGTCTTATTTTTTTTTCCAGTAAAGAACAAGGGTTATATTTACATAATGTTTTTTCTTTGGGGTTAGAAAATTCATATAAACAGACAATCAATCTTCGAATATATTTGAGAACAGATCCATTAGGGAATAAGAATGCAGAACATAAAGCTATTCCATGCAAGGTTAAAACAAAAGAAAATGCATTGAAAATAAAATGTAAGACTGACGGATTGACAATTACAGTTTGGTTCGGTTTGAAGAAATGACGGACTGACCATGATGGATGGGTGCCCAGGCCGTTGACGAATGATGGTACATCTAAAAATGTGGTATATTGCCCACCTGTGAAACCTACCAGTCAGAGACAGAAGGAAGGCATGCCTGACCATTGCTGCATTCATACTTCAAGGCATGATGCCCAATTAGGATTTTTTTTTGTTTCTGTTAAATCCAATCTTTTTATGTTCTCATCCACATCCCAAAACAACTTTTAATGTGAACGGAACTCGTTTGTGATGTGATATGCATGCGTACAAAAGACAAGATAGTGATACACACAAAAAAATGACATAAGTATAAATATTCCTGCATATAGGGGCTCATCTCTGACAGACAGAGGCACAAGGAAGTGAAAATATTGGAAATATTTGGGGGAAATGAGGTGACACATTTTGATATTCTCGTTTTTCATGGAGATGTCTACTAAAAATTGACTTCATTGTCGCGTATAATAAATGCTGAATTACGACTGTCACCACAATTGTCAAAAGTAATATTAAATTAAAGTCAAATACAAAGTCAACACTGTTACTCAAAACAACCTTGCAGATTCACGATAAATTTTATGTAGTATGTCTCCTAAGCAATCTGCCCAATCCGCATTAGGGCATTGATGATGTATAGCTATGAGCTATGTATACTGCAGATGCATCTCATACATACCCAATACAGATCCACCAACAAACAAGGGCCGCGGGTCTGATTTGAATTGTGTTTCAGTCTGTCATTCATTGACTGCCACCCTCACGCTGACCTGTTATGTAGGGCTGCAGAAGTTTTACGGAAACTATGGTGGAATAGCCATCACTCGTTTGCCAACTACAGGCATATAACTAGCAAACAGAAGCAGAGCAAAGGGACCTCAGGCTGCTGGGAGTATTCAAATGCCATGTACAAATTGCAACTCTTTTTGGTTTTTAATTGACTAATTGTGAATTTCGCACATTTCAGTGTGTATATAAAATGTATTTATGAATTTAACTTTCGGGGTACTTAGGGGGGTCTTGAAACACTTTATGATGACCGTTCATCCGTTCAGCTTCCTCCACCAAATCTAAAAGCTACAAAAACACGACTGTGGGGAAGAAGGGTTTATATGTCACAAAAAATAAACTGCATGTAGGGGATTATCTTCACCGCAGGGACAAAAGACAAGGTAGATCCTTGTACAAGTTCTTCAAGAAATTGTCAAGCTAAAAGAAATCAGTGTCATGCAAGCCAAAGTAAGCCCAATAACACAGCACTTTTGACGTGCAGCACTGGAGCCATGTCAAAAAAGATACAGTATGCTTGCCTCTTTCTTTTTGGCTGTTGGCAAATTGATTTTATACTATCCCCGCAATTTGTGCGTGTTTGGGGGGGGGGGGGGGGGGGGGGGGTCAATGTGATTGCATTCATAGATTTCTACTACACTGACATTCGAAATGCATGCTCCTGTCTTGCTATCTACACTGAAATGGGTTCAAGAGCTACAAAAGCAACTCCAGCCTTTAAGCCACACTAGCGGCGATAAAGTAGATAGCAGAGCTTTCATGAGTCCACATACAAAGAATGACAGTTGCTACTCTTGGCTGATCAAAGGCGGCAAACGAGTTCTGTCGAACTTTCCTCCCGCCATCCTTCCCCCTTGGAAGCCTGTCTCTATCTAATGATTGTTGAATTCATTGTCATCTCATTATCTTTGAAGAGGGGAGCGATCCCTCCCGTACGAGTGGGCACCATGTCTCTTGCCATCAGACGGGCCGTGGGATTGCTGAAGCGCGTTCTCATCTTATTAAATTGAGTGAGCGATATCAGACACGTCCCATCTGCCCAACGCTTTCACGCACATGCCGTCATGCTTGAGTCACACGGGCCGATACGGAGATGCTCCACACAGCCCATCTGTAACAAGGAGAGGCTGGTACCATGAGCAGGCTGGGACTCAAAATCACTGCATTTTTGTTCATCTCACTCTCAGTGAAAGAAAACCTTTGAACAGCGGGTGGTCTAAAGAGCTCTTGACATGCATCAATAGTGTTGCAACACATGAGGCAAATGTGGAGAGTGGTTGGTTCTTGATTGCACCATTGGACGTAGGAATACGGGTACGCCTGCATCCCCCATCACAGAGATCCTCTCGAGCAAGGCACTCGCCATGTGTCGTTGTTCGCTTGCTTTGCTCATTGCTAAATGGGGTAAATACAGAGCTCGTATTCAAAGTAACGCATGTTGTATTGTCAATAAGTCTCGCACTTGCAGCTGGATAATAATAAAATGTCCTTATTTGTTATTACCTCAGATTTCTCTAACCAAAAGTACCATTTTCCTCCGATGTCACTAGTTCACAATATCACAGTAGAGACAGAACAGCATTTTAAGACATCTTTTGACAAATAGCAATAAAAATTGATCCTGACTTGTCATTCAATTATGGACTGACACTATTTTCCGCCATCTCACTGTTGTGTCAAAACGCAGTATGAAATGTACCGTAAAAATGCAGTTTGATTCCAAGGAGCGATGAGAGACATGCCATTTTGGGGGGGGGGTGGGGGGCACATGCCTCACATCATCTCAACCGATCAGTGTTTGGACTATATTGTAAACAGGCTTTTCAAAACATAAATAGTATGTACTTTTGACTGAAGTCGGGCCGTTATGTAAAATGTAAATAAAAACTAAATAGAATGATTTGAAAATCCTTTTCAACAGATATTCAATGAAATTGACTACACAGAGGATATATTTAGTGGTCAAACTGTTAGTGTTCTCAGTCCGCAAATGGTTGATTGTTGAAAGGTTTATATAAATATTGGACTGTGAGAGGAAGCTGGAATACCTGGATAGAAGACACACGAGCAGGCGAGAACATGCATTTGAGACTGCGATTCCAACCGTCTTGCTATAAGATGACCATCCAAACCACTACTGTCCATTGCTTTAGTCTTTCAATACATTGAATGCTGATGTTAATTATGGTGAAATGAATGTTAACGTGGATTCGTGACAATGAAAGGTTGGAGGTCTTGGTGTGGTTTTGAACTGCAAACCTATGTGCGACGGACCTTGCTCAACAGGCTTCTCTTTCCTCCTTACAAGTGAAGACAAGAAAAGAAAATCCCTTCCTGCATTTTTTTCAATTTTCCAATTTGCAAATTCTCCCTGAGGGTAAAGAAACTGCACAGACAGCGAACATTACAGAATCTGATGCAATTTCACCGCAAACGCAGAACCTCAACGTGACTCACTCACACTATAAACACATCCGCTGCTTTCCTTTTATCGTTTTTAATTTGCATTCTCCGCAACATTAAGACAAAACTAAGTGAAGTATTTTAATGTTGGTACTTGTGTTGCTATTTCAATTCACACAATTAGCACCCAAACTCAGAAGCAAGTGTTTCAAGAAAAAAGCCAGCTTGGTCCCAGGATGTCACGGGCCAATTGCCTAAACATCTTGTGGTGGACACAGTACAGTGAAACCACTCCACTCATCTACATGACACACGTCAGATCAAAATGAATCTAGTCATGGTTTTACCAGCTTTGGATTCATGCATGAGGAAGCCTGTCAGTGGTGAGACGACAAGGATGTGGATTGTAGTATCTCTCTGTGTTTGTCAAGATTTTACATCCTATCTCCACGACTACATGTTTGAAGCCAGTCATCTGCTTTCTCACAGCTTGCTGCCAACATGCTTGAGAATCCAGGTTCAACATTTGTGGAGCTCTCAGAGGAACGAATGCAATTACGATGCTTTTGTGGCTGTAACAGATCCCTTTGCATGCATCCAAAAAAAAATATTTTAATGGGCCTGAACGTACTTTCATGACTTGTCTATCACTTCTTTCTTTTTTTCTTTTTCTCCATTAATGGCAATCATTTTATGTAGCAGTTCTGCTTCCTTGAAATACTTGGCAATTCTAAGAAAAGTGCACTTTTCAAGGCAGTTTGGACGTTATATGGACCAATAGGAAAATAGAAACCTGCACGCAGAAAATGTCCAACTGCACTAAAGGTTTACATTTTCTGTTTTTTCCTCATTTCTCTTCTCAAATGACTTTCAACAGAAATAGATAATAATCCAGTATTACGATAACATCATGTCCACTTACACTAACGTTCTAAAGTTTAGGGTCACCCAGACAATTAAGTGTTTTCCATGAAATGTAACATAATTGCACAAGGGTTTTTTAATAATCCATTAGCCTTCTAACACAATTAGCAAACACAACGGACCATTAGAACACTTGCTGGAAATGGGCCTTTATACACCTATGTAGATATTGCATTGAAAAACAGATGTTTGCAGCTAGAATAATCATTTACCACATTAACAGTGTATAGAGTGCATTCCTGATTAGTTTAATATTATCCTCAATGAAAAATATCAATTTTATTTGATTTATAAAGACATTTTTAAGTGACCCCAAACCTTTGAATGGTAGTGTATGTTTAATAAAAGCCTTACCCTTGAAAGGCACTCAATAAACATTCAATGGCTGTATTTTTCAGATTTACCTTTGCAATGAAAAGGTGAAAAATACTTTTGTGTTACAATTGTACTACTGGCTGTATGCTTATCATACTGTGTCATCCTTCTCAGCACATTACTGCTGTCCCTGCAATACACGTGTATAGATTGCCTGCAGGACTTAACTGTTTCTTTTGTCAAGCACGACTGCTTTTTTGTCCCCCCTCACTCTACCCTGCTATTGTTGAAGATGAACGGCCGTCGATAATCAAAGGTGTGGACCATTACCTTCAGCTGTAAGGAAAGTTAGGTGCCATGCTTTTCAGCACAAAGGAGAACACTGCGCTGTCTGCATTTCAGGCAGATTTGAAGAAATGCTGCTAAAGTATATGTTAACTGCGGCATGTGCATTAGGCTAGTTCCATTGTGAGTGGTCTGATAGATGGAGGGTTACATTATTGCTCACTCAAAATTAAAACAATTTGTAACACATGTACAGTGCAGACAATTTGTCCAATCAATCTACTTGAACCTCTTGAACATTTACACTCATGCTGTTGCGTTAAATAAAAGCAGTCATCAACTAAATATAAATAAAGAACAACAATATTTGTATTATTCCAAACCCAATCAATTGCAAATAGAAAACAAAACAACTTTTGACAACTAAAAGCGACTGTAAAGGCAATACAAATTCAGTGATCATGGAATTGTCCTTAAGTATACCGTATCAGGGCATTACTGATATACCGTATTTTTTGGAAGTCGGGGCCGGCGCTTGGCCGGGTAGCTGTCCGGGGACGGTGGATGGGGCTCGGACATGGCTTTTACGCACGCCCGGTCCTACTCTACGGAGCTCTCTTTCACCTCCGGGGATGGAAGTCGGGGGCCGGCGCTCGGCCCGGCGGCTGTCTGGGGACGGTGGATGGGGCTCGGACATGGCTTTTACGCACGCCCGCTCCTATTCTATGGAGCTCTCTTCCACCTCCGCGGGGCTGGAAGTGCCACCTCCGGGGATGGAAGTCCACGCCGTAACACGACTGGAAGTCCACGCCGGTGCTTGGTTCCTCGTACTTTGTTAACGCTACAATATAGTTATATACTAGATCTGTGGAATAACGACGAGGCTAACGTCAGGGCATACATGTCAGAAATATTTCCGCGGACCGGCATTTATATAAATAAATAATACATTTATATAAATAATTAAATAAATAATACATTTATAATAAATATATAAATACGATGAAATAAAATGATACGACTGACATAAAAACAAGTACAAATGACAAAAATAAAACTCACCATTACGTTGAATTAGTGGGAGGACTGAGTTTGTTTCTCAGAAACGAGCCGGTCCCATCTAGACGTAATCGGAGACAATGACACCCGAAGTGATTAAGGTTAGTCTTTTATTGCAGGATGCTTGGTCTCCATGTGTTGAAGCAGTTTTGAATGCTTTATTGCCTGGTTAGTTAGCCTGTCGCCACATATTAGCTTTGCGGGCTCGACTGGGGAAACATGTCACGTGACCGGGACGAGTGTCTTGACCTGAATTAATTGATCGTCGATAAAAAAAAAATAATTCTGTGCGGCTTGGCGGCCCGGCACCAAGTGACCCACAGACCGGTACCGGTCCGCGGCCCGGTGGTTGGGGACCACTGCTGTACGTCACCTGTTCGGCAGGGGTGCAAATAGATCTATGGACAAGACGTATACATGTGATTCGTATCCAGGGATAAATAGATGAAAGGGAGGAGTATAGTGGAGCGAGGAGGGAGGAAAGGGATGGACGATGAGGATGAAAGGTTCCATTTGTATCATCTTAATGTTTACCATTGATGTTCATGTTAACAGGGATACCAAGGAACATCCTCTTTTACAAGTACGCAGCTTTTGTATTTCAAGGAAAAATGTTTTACAAGGTCTCAGCTTTCATGTTTTCTTTGGGCCACACGAAACATTTTCAAGCCTTCGTTTAAAAAAAAGCCAACTATTTCACGCATTACTGTATGATTGTGTTTGAAAAATAAAAACAGATTTAAGGAAATTACTTATTTAACAGACTTGGAACAGACTTGCATTCATATGGAATAGCTTAATCTTGGAAGGCAGGGTGGAACGGATATCTGAAGGGAAAAGAAAAGGTTAGAGGTGATTGGGTCGGGCATTGAAAACTCGGAATCGAGTGGAACCAGAACCATTATTCCAGTTCTCCCAGAATCGTTCAGAATTTAGAATGTAGAATTCATTTGTTTAATTTTAGATTCCTAGTTAACCGCGTGGAAGACACACAAACAAAGAAAGATCGATAGAAAATGTGTGTTACTTTTCAGGCTGAGAATTGTTGAGGTAAAAGGCAATTGTGTGCCATCACGGCATTAAAATCTTTCTGTGCTGGCCTAAAAAATATTAAAAGCACTGACCTGTATTCAAAACGTGTATAAAATTTTGTATACATTTATTTCCAAAAGTCTTTTGTCTTCATTTAAAAACATTTGTCTTGGGTGCGCAGCTTAGTCGTTTGTGGGTTGTCATTATGTTTTCTAATTATTGTTTTGTGTCCAATCAGATTTCAGCTTCTGTGTTGCTAATCGCTGTAAACATCACAAGGCCTTCAGACACAGGGTTGCTGGTGCTGTATAATTGAAACAAAACAATAGATTTTTTTTAAGAATGTGAGCCAATCCAATTTGACTGTACAGACCCCACGAGAACACGTCTGGGTTGATTGTCATCATTTCTGTCCTCTGATCGGTTCGGTGCTACTCAAGTGGCGTTCATTGTGTGAAGCTGGGAGCAGACGGCTGTAAATACATGACTGTAAATTAATTTTAAAGGCAGTCTTTTGAAAAACTCCACAGAGGTAACGATTGCTTTCAATACAGAGGGAATGGGCATTGAATCTCAGGCATTCAACTTAGTATAGCAGCAATCCACTAATACTTAAGACCTCCATCATGAATAGTTTTGACAGTTTTGTCAGACCACTTGAACTGTTTGTGTTGTGTTGTGTCAGTAAAATGGCTTTTTGTGAAATTACACACCAACGCTTCAGAGTGGAAGTCTGTGAGGTGACAGCAAAAAGTAAGTGAATGTTTGAGCAGTACATTCACAACTGTATGAGACCACTTAGTCTCAGAGGTTTAATAGAGGGATTAATTAATTTGTCTTTGTGATCAGTGGAAAGTCATTTTTGAGATGTGTTAGAATAGCCGAGGGGGGAATTCCGGGGCGGAGGGTTATAAAGTATCCAAAACCAACAAATTGTGACTAACGCATCTGCAAGTAACTAATTATATGCTACAGAGGCAAATACAGATTTATTTAGAAATTAATATTACATATTGTCGTTAAATTCAATAAAATTCAAAATAGGTTTACACCAGTTCTGCATTAAAATAATCGAGTAATGTTTGCAACAGTGCTATATGACGATATGATAGGTGGAGGCTTGGGGGTGCCGTTACTTGTGACTCTGTTGAATAGAAGGACTTGGGGCTAAAGACAAACTGGGGCAGGGTTTCTACTTTCTGGACCGGGATTTCACATTTCTACACTTCAGTTTGTGATTCAGTGATGTGGCCTGGAGAGAGGGCTAGGAGACGACAGAACTGAAAGTTGGCATCTGGATTCTTCAACTGAATGGGACAAGATCTGAGGTGGACCATCTCCTCGCAGGTGCTGCCATGATGAACGAAGGTGTTTTGCGACAACGCTTCATTTGATTGAATGGAATTTTACGTGACTTTATCTCATGTTGTTTTGTATTACATTATGTGTTAAATATTGCCCACTCTGCAGCCATTGGAGGATAGTCATCCTGCGGTCCCTTCTCAAGTTTGTTCAGTTTTACCCCAGTTTGGATTTCTTTGACTTTTTCCTTACCCTCCGGCGGGTAAAGATCAGGGAATGTTGTTTATATGTGTCAGCTGTAGAAATATGAAGCTCTTTGAGACATTTCTATGATTAAGGGCTATATCGTAAATAAATTAGATTTGATTTGTTGCTTTGTCCATCTAAAGATAAGCCGGATCAAACTCGTGGAACAGTGGACTTTTCTGGTGTGAATCCACCCTAAAAAACTACTTTTACAACAAACATATTGAAACAACGTCAGAATCGAAGGAAAGTCTCAACAGACCAGTGGGACCTCAGCAGAAATAAGGAGATTCATTTCCATTATGTCAGGAGTTATCATTTTTCATATATTTTAAAATTGCTTCAAATCCTTCAAGAGAGAGAAAATGAAAGAAAGAGAAAGGTTTGTTGAGCTACTTTGGAGTAACCTCTCCCTTGACAGTGCAGATATGACACGAGTGCAATGAATTGACAGCTACGTGACAAGAAAGTCTAAGTTCCAAAGTATTACAATACGTAAGTGTAGTGAAGTGTTATTGCAGAAATCCTACTGCCACAGCATTTCTGCTGTAGGCAAGCCTATAATTACCTACAGATGAGATCAGAGCAGAGACACACTAGGGTTGATTTAATAAATTTTTTGAACATTTTTCTTCTTGCTTAACCCCGGGCAATCTGAATCACACAGGCGAAAACCCACACTGCGTTTTGCCACAAGGATTGCCCATGGTAGACAAAATCCGTACCTTTCTCTTCCTCCTATAGCCTGGTGCCAGAATCTGAGGACCCCTGTATGCAGATAACAACTTCAAAAGATTAATTCTTGTCTTACTACAAAGTGTCTGCAAGAAAACCCATGTCTTTTGTTACACAGCCTTTAGCTTGGGAAAAAAAAAAGCTTTGCCTTCAAATTCATCCTGAGGCTCATGCCTGCCTGATACCCCAGTTGGACTTGCTGCAGCATTGAATTATTTAGGTGGAATCTGCGTTTTACCAAGGGATGGAGTTTGGAGGAAGAATACATCTATGATTATGAGTGACTGAAGCCCCAATATTGATCGAGTTGACCTGTTTCTGCAGTGTATCATATTTGGGGAAGCATTTGTGGGGATGCAGTAGCATAAAACAGCCAGGGCATACAAAACCAAGCCATGAATGTCACCCTGTTTATTGTTTTCATTGTATCGGCCAACGGAGGTGCGGCATGGCTACAGTGTGTCGCAGAGCACGAACCCTTGACTGCGCTTTGCAGCACGCCTCGAGATTTTCCACAGATTTGCCAGGAAGATGCAACGCCGTGAAAGGTGCTGCCTCTTACACTCTCATGTGTGGCATGTTAAGCAATGGTAATCTGCTGCAGTGCAGAGAATAAATTTCGCCGCATAACCAAGCGTCGCCATGACATCGTATTGTACCTGTATGGAATAAGATATCAGTGAACTGAGGCGGAGGGGGGCTGCCCTCTGCAGAACAAATATGCATTACTGATGCCGACACACACAAAAAAACACACACACACACACACACAAAAAGGAGAATATTTGATGACCACTCGCTACTTGTTCACATTTTGTTTTAGAGAGGGTGGGAAAATGTGCATGAGTCCTCATCTGGTCAACAAGGGATTGATCAGTGCATAGCAAACATCGAGCTGGCTATGATGACAAATCTGAAGGACTGTGCTGTCTTCCCAGTTCCCCCAAAGCTTAACAGTGTGCTGCGCAGACTGATGCAACGCTTAAACACTGGATAACTTGAGTGCACCAGCACAAGCCGCTTTTGTCAGGGCAGAGAAAAGAAAGAAGGGGAGAGTCAGACAGAAGGACTCAAAGGGCCTGATTACCGCATATCATCTCGAATAAAACTTGTACCGTGCAAATCTCCAGTGAGATCCCAACACTGCGCCAGCATGATAACAGAGAGGAAAAGCTTTCTCTGTCAGAGCTTGCAATGGAAAATGATCTTCGAAACATTCACTGCAGTTAGTAGACAAGCAGAAAGCCATTATGGGAGGACCCTGTGGCAAAGCATAATCCCCAACTACCAACTGTTATTATTTGCAAAGAAGAGACCCGCCAAAGTTTTGTTTCGCTAAATGTGAGGATTTGCCATATTTCTCCTCTGCATTTCTCATCAGGTTGCTTTTTTGTGTGTTCACTTTTCCCGCATACTTTGCAGTAGGAAGTGAGGTAACCTTTTATAAAACACTTCTTTGCATTGATATTACTTATTACAAGGGCCCGTTTTTACATGAGACAGCAATCTTCCAAATGTAATGACAAATTAGATCGAGAGAAACCATTAATGAGATTTTTACCCTTTTGCACTAATCCATTTGTATGAACCCTTCCGTAAATGGGATTGGCACCCTTTGGCGTGTACTAATTATTCTGAATATTTAGATGCGCATTTATTCACACAAAGCGTCGCTTCTGTCAGGGATTTTCATGTAAATGGTAGCGTTGTGAGAGTATACCATTAAAATTGAAGAAGACATGACTTAAACAATGAATTACATTTCAGGCTCATCAATATTGATAATCACACATATTATCTTGATATCCATGAAGTAATTTAAATACCAGTACAGTGCCTGAAACATGATACAAATTTTATGAATTGATCCATGGGCAAACTTTAAAAGCAATTGCTCACATGTGAAATGCTTTACAATTCGGAGACTCAGTAGCCTTTAGTTACCCACCAACGCGCATGATGTTTATTTGGTAAAATTGTAATTATTTAAAATGAATCAATCTTGAAATGAGATCAAATTACTTAAAGGTCTCACAGGAGTGTGTTCCTTTGCGGTATCTTTATTATTGCATTGCGTAGGAATCAGAGTTTTATAGAGAATGAGTCACAAGTCTTCCAGGATTTAGATGTCGATGAATTGTTTGCCCTTCGTGGTGTTTTGAAACGAAACATATGTCGCTTTCCTCAATAAGTTCCACATTAGACTGAAAAGAATATTCATTTGGAAGAAAACAGCCCCAGTGTCGTGTTCCTGTGAAGTACCATACAAACAATGCTTGCTATCCAACGGACATGGTTGATTTTCTATTTCAATTCTGATCACAAGGCAATTGGTTGCGGCCCACACAAACCCTCTTTTGCTATGCATGGCACTCTAATACTCTCAGCCCTTGTGGACAAAAGGCATAACGGTGAGCCAGGGGCATTTCATTTCATGCTCTGCCTCCTCAACCCCAGATGTTCACCTCCAAAACATCTCCAGATACAGGTAGGGGGCTTAATGACCTGCAAATTGCCCCAGGCTCAGGTAGTGAAATGCAAGCCCCATATAATTTTAATTGAGAAATTTGGATGAAAATCAAATGGTAATGTGCTCTATGCATGGAAAGTTTTCAAGTCACTGTGAAATTTGTGTGCAGCATGGTCTATGGTATGGCAGCCCTTCTCCTCATGAGACACTCCTCTCATATTCAGAGTGGATTGCACTGCGTAATAAATGCTTTGGTCATGTAATAGCATCTGGTAAATGAAGCAGAGACATAGGACCCTTTGAATGCACAATGGTACCATACATTTACAATTCAATCTGACAGGGTGCCTATTAGAAGTCATAAAGTTGCTCAACTGTTGTTAAGACACCCTCAATAACCCTCCTTGCACACACACATAGGCATGCACGTACACACGCGCGCGCGCACACACACACATGCATTGTTCTACTTCACCTGACACCTGTATTTGTGGTGGCTGATAGCTTAAGAGTAACTAAACAAGCTTTTTGCCTGCAGTAAGACATTGCTGTATATTAAGGGAACCTACTTACTGTAACTGTACTTCAATTGTTGCTATGCTGATCTTACAAACATTGCAATGAAGCAAACTATATCTTAAATGATTCAAGTCACAACTTTGTTTCAGTCTGTTATTTTCTCCTTTATTTTCATGTGTACTGCACTTTTCATTGACTTTCCTGACACCCTTAAAACTGCTGGGGTAAAAATTGGACCGACCCAGTAAATTGAGTCAACTTTTTTTTTTTTTGAGAAGCTGCTAATTTCTGTGGTTAAATTTCAACCAAGTACATTACCTTAAAATGACCCACCATCTAGTGTGGATGGATGAATGGGTTACATAGTTTTTCTTCTTTCACTGTTGTGAATATTAATGCTGTCAAGAGTGATGGTTTTGAATCAGGCCCAAATGTCTATGAGATGGTGGCTCATTTTAACACCTCCGTACAAATCATCCATCCAGCCATTTTTTCCAATCTTGTCCTTCTTGTCAATGGTCAACTGGAGCCTAGCCCACTGGACTTCAGATGAGAATAGTTGCACACACCGGATTTGTCGGCAGCCGATAATAGGGCACATACTGTGTAAACAAGCAACCTACACAAGCACAGGAAGACAATGCAAACTCCACACAGTTTCGAATTATGTGGCAGATGTGCCAACCACTAACTTACTGTGGTGCCGCTGCAAACCATCTACATACGGGTTTGGTGGAGAATGTAAAACACAGACTGAAGTGCACATGCACACACCTATCCTGCAAATGCACTATAGGCACGCATGAAGCCCTTTGGGAAGCCTTCCAACAGGCACCAGCCAATGGCGCCATGGCCAGCTGCTCCTTCCCCACCTCCGCTCAGCTGTCCGAGCCCAGAGCAGCCTTTGAACAGCCTATTACCCGGACATAACACCAGGGGAAAGCAATCAACTCCAGAGGTACAGCTCTTTCATACCAGATGGTTTGGGAGATGAATCGAGCCATTACATTATTGCAGGATAATTCCTTAGATGAAGCTAATTAAAAAGAAAAAATAAGTACTATCCTCCTCATTAGTACCTTCTTTGTAACCAGAAAAGAAATTCTCCAGATTCACTTGCACTATTTAAAACGAATATGGCTAACATTTGGTTAACATTCTGCACAAGTCCGAATTTGTATCCAATTAAAGAAATCGTGGATATAACATGAGACAATACATTTGATCCAACTTGTTGAAACAAATGTCATAAAGTTCGACCCAAGCTTAATAAGACACTCTTAGTTAGATACTCTCAAGATGTTTCAGTACAAAGTACTTTAAGCTCAGGTACCTTCCAAGCTTGTGTCAATTCTCATTCAATCACTTGACTTCATAATCTCTACAATTTGACAATTTTTAATTTTGAGCAGGTAGCTATTATCAAAGTCATGTCTTGAAAACAAACTTATTTTTTTACATTTTGCGTTGGATCTCACACAGAGTTGAGTTGACACTATGACACTGAAAGGTAACTCTCGATGTTCGTTGAAAATTGTGAATTTAACAGCAGGAAACTCCTACAGTTGATGCAGGTTGAGGTAAAATATTATGTTGTATGTCATGTTTGTGACGAATCGTCACGCATCATGTCATCATAAAATGCCGTTTCATCATCATAGATAACTTTTATTCAAAAAGTATAAAGCAAAATTTGAATTCTTCCAGACCCTATGGACTGTTTTGATTTAGCGCAATTTATATAACAAAAAAAACCAATTATTGTCAAGTTTTACAAACTAACTTTCAGGTTATTTCTTAAGACAAAAAGCTCATCCAAGTATGTTTAATACCTGCACTGGTTTAAGCAGAAGTAGCAGCAGCAAGAAGCTCCACCGCAATGTGCGTCGTAGCTATGTTTTAAGGATTCAGGTAAACTCTCAAACAGTGCTTATTGCACTCTTATCCACTTTTGTCTTAATGAAAAGCATGTCCTGAATCTGTCAAGGAAGATTAGGTGAATATCATTACTATTGTCCTTTTGCCAATGTGGAATCATTGTATCCACAGGGATTACCGCTCAAGCCGCCTGAGTCAGTTTTAACGCTCCACTGAGAGAATGTTGAGCTGAGTACTTCGTATAGACCACCTGTGTTGGAGAATTCCAATCAAATAGAAATATTAGTCATTTGTAGTCAAATACAGTTGCAAGAAGAAGAAAAAAGCATGTGAACCCTAATTACCTGGATTTCTTCACAAATTGCTCATAAATGTGATCTGATCTTCAGCTTAGTCACAACAGAAGATTCTGCTTAAACTATAACCACACAAACAATGTTTTAATGGTTTGATTGGGCAAACAATGTAAAAAGTCACACAGGGCAGGTTGAAAATATGTATTAGCACTTGACGAACTTCAAGAGCTAATCTGAATCAGGCATCAACCAATCTAAACTTCAATTAAAGTGACCAGATTGAACGTATTAGGTAAAGCTGCCCTCCCTGAATGCCATTGCCTGATGTGAATAAACCCTCGCGCAACAGACCTCTCAGGATAATGAGGGCCCTCTTTTGGTTGACAGGTACAGCCATAAAAAGTGTACGTTTTGGTGGCGGGCAAGTCTAGTCTCGTGTTTGGGACCACGCTGCGACTCACTGGGCGTACTGGCACACCAAGCTGCTGTGCTCCTGACGCACTGAGAAGGTAAATTTGGTCAGAGAAAGTAGACCGGGCCAACTCCCTTTCTGTGCTGGAGCAAGTCTTGTTTAGCTTTTTTAATTCGATCTACGTGTTGTGAGGCGTTCAGGCGGACTAAGAATATTTTTCATTACATTCTTCCCGCAAACCTGCAAAGTTGGTGTAAAAAAGCAGACAAAATCATACATTACCAAAAAACGCGTCTAACTCGAGGTGCAGGCGGCGTAATGCAATTTTGGTGTGTTAGGTTGAGAAACAGGCAGATAGATTAGGCATTCTGCGGTTGTGTCATTGTAGAAATCAATTTATTGAAAGAATTAGAATCATCTCCTCTTCACTGTTTTGCCGATCTGATCAGCAACCACATAACGTAGTTGTTGCTCGACAAGGGTCAAACACTTATTGAAAACGTTCACAAATATTTTTCTCAGCAATCGCAAATATGCCAGTTACGAATTGTATTGAATTCCTGTACAACTTTTTTTATGTGCTTTACATATCACATTGTGTACGAATACAGATAACGTTTGAACCTAGCATTCAATATTTGGTGTTACAAAACCAGTTATGGTTTTAATACCGTATTTTTCGGACTAAAAGTCGCTCCGGAATATAGGTCGCATTAGCCATAAAATGTACAATAACGTGAAAAAAAACATATGTAAGGCGCTCCAGAGTATAAGTTGCATTTTGGAGGAAATTTATTCAACAAAACCCAACACCAAGAACAGACATGAACGAGCAACAACAGGCTAAACGATAGGTATGCTAACATGACAAACACAAACGAAGAGCTGAGAACGGGCCTGACGTAACATTCAGAGTTATTCAAAAAACTATTAATAAATAACACGTTTATAAAACCATCTGTGTCACTCCAATTCATTAAATCCACCGATCGTCCTTTGTCAACAATGGGTGCGTGCCGCTGACGGCGCTTGGACTTCAAAATATTCCACAGGCCCATATAACGATATATAAATGATACATCAAATAAGTATTATATTAGCAATAATATTATCAAACATTTGTGTCACTCCAAATCATTAAATCCATCGATCAAATTCCTCGTCCTTTGTCAACAACGCCGCGCGTGCGCCCTGAAGGTCGTTATTCCACAGATCTAGTATATAACTACGTATATTGTAGCGTTAACAAAGTACAAGGAACCAAGCACCGGTGTCGACTTCCAGTCGTGTTGCGGCTTGGACTTCCATCCCCGGAGGTGGCACTTCCAGCCACCGAGGTGGAAGAGAGCTCCATAGAATAGGACCGGGCATGCGTAAAAGCAATGACTGAGCCTCATCCACCATCCCCGGACAGCCACCGGCCGAGCACCGGCCCCCGACTTCCATCAACGGAGGTGAAAGAGAGCTCCGTAGAGTAGGACCGGGCGTGCGTAAAAGCCATGTCCGAGCCCCATCCATTGTCCCCGGGCAGCCACCCGGCCGAGTGCCGGCCCCCGACTTCCATCCACGGAGGTGAAAGAGAGCTCCGTAGAGTAGGACCGGGCATGCATAAAAGCCTTAATAGTTTTTCAAACCTTCTGTGTCACTCCAAACCTTAAATCCTTCAAACTCTTCGTCCTCCGTGTCACTTACAAAGCCGCTAATGATGCCGGTAGTACGTGGGGCCCTTCGTCATCTTCGTCATCCCGTGATGGAATCTTTGTCCTTTATGTAAACAACCGCCGCGCCGCGCTGCTGACGTCACTTGAAATTCAAATTACAGTAATCCCTTGCTACATCGCGGTTTCACTATTTTTTTTAATAATTTTTGAAAGTTCATGAAAAAATTCACATATAAGTTGCTCCTCAGTATAAGTCGCCCTCCCATCCAAATTATGAAAAAAAAACGCGAGTTATAGTCCAAAAAATACAGTACATTTGCACTTGACAAAGCTTCCCCCCAGGAGTAATCATTAGCTGTCACACAAGCTGCAGTATAAGTGTGATAACTGCAACATACATTCCATATCCTAAGACCAAAACAACATGCAGTAGGTCTTTATCCCCATGATGACCATATGATCCACAGTGGCCTTTCCTCATGTGTAAAGAATTTGATTACATTCTTGTTAGCGGAGCAAAAAAGAAAGTCCTTGGTTCAACATCACAGAATGGCTGTCATGGTAACAGTAATAAATGTGTCCTAGGATGAACAGTGGCCTGCCATTCCAGTTTCTTTGTGACTCATTCTAGTAAAATGTTACCTTTGTGTTGTCACAAAGCTGAGTCATTCATTTAGTTTAGGTCTGTTCTACAAACACAACATACAAAAACTCAAGCTTTTCAAATACAAATGGTCTAAAAGATTTTGCTCTGTAGAGTTCTGGAATTCAGACTGCCTGCCTCACTTGTGGAGTTCATATGTTTCAGTTTTATATTTTGTCACTTGGAGTGGGTGCAGTGCTCGAATGCTGAATTATTCATAAAGGCCATTGGGTGCTTGCTAAAACGGACCTGAATCTGGCTCCGTGCCTGTGAGCACATTTCTGACACGCACACGCACGCACACGCACGCACGCACACGCACGCACACGCACACACACACACACACACACAAGATAGATAGATAGATAGATAAGACAGACAGACAGACAGATAGATAGATAGATAGATAGATAGATAGATAGATAGATAGATAGATAGATAGATAGATAGATAGATAGATAGATAGATAGATAGATAGATAGATAGATAGATAGATAGATAGATAGATAGATAGATAGATAGATAGATAGATAGATTCATTGGTTCCATTAGTGGCTCTATAGCTGTCATTTCTTCCATATTTTAAAGAGCTCTGACTAGGGGTGTAACGATTCATCGATACACATCGATTAATTGATATAATGCTCTACGATTTGTTGGCATCGATGCTAAACGTAAACATCGATCTATATCGCCCGTTTTTGACCTCGGACATTAGACACGACTTTATTTTGAAATCCAGTTCATTGTTGCTTGCTTCCTCTTTCCGGGAGCAGTGCGCGGCGTGTTGTGTTGTGAGCAGAGCAGGCACGTGAAAGGGGAGCCGATAACTACGCGGCTCCTGGGCTGGTGCTATGGCTAGTGTCCAAGAAGACGAGGAAATTCGCTCCCCTTTGGGCTTCAAGTCATTCGTTTGGAAGCACTTTGTAATTTCCTAAATAAAGAGTTTGCAGTACCTTGTTTATTTTGCGTATGAATTGTTATAAATCAGGATATTGTTCTATATCGATCGTAGAGCACTATATCGTGATGTATCGTGAATGAATCACAGCAGGCTTCAAGATATCGGCAAATATCATATCGTGATTCTTTTATCGATATATCGTATCGTTACAAAACCCGCGATTTACACCCCTAGCTCTGACACTCCGTTTTGGTATCTTGAAGCTATCTGAGCTCCATCCATCCGATGGCGATGGTTTGAACTCTAACTTTTAGTTTCTTCTTGTCTCCTGTGTAATTTGGGTCTAAAAGTAAAAGAAACATCAATCAAAATGGTAATACCACTCTCAGTATGACAGTAATTCAAGCCCAGCTATTCAGTCAAGATCAGCAACAACAGCCAATCATGCAAATTGCATCTGGAAAACACTTGTTTCAGTCAATAACCCACACAACATACACACATCAGCGTATAATAAACACATACCGAGTAAACAGAATTTCCATAGTTGTCATCAACACTGTTTTTATCCAACAGAAGATTTGGAACTGTAGGAGTGACATAAAATCAGGGGTAATCCATGAAATAGTCATGTACTACTGTGAGGTGTAATTTCCATTCAGGATGTGATTGCATGCACTTGCTACATGATTTCACACAATTGTTTGTTGTTTTTCATGGCTGGTTCCTGATCACCATGTAGATATGGTTTGGATAAAAATGTTTTCTTGGTTCCATTATGCCTCTTACCTCTAAGTCTTTTGCATACAAAAAACATACAGACAAAACCACTGTCTTCAGCGACACAAATGAGACAATGTCCGAAGCCTTTTTCTTCCCAAGAGATTAAAAAAAACAACCACATAAACTTTAAATAGTACATATGCAAAGCTCTGAACATAGTGTAAGTGCAACCTTGAAATGCTAATATTTTCAAGTCTCAAGAGTTTCTCTGACAGATACTCCGAAATATAGTTTGATGTTTATGTAAATCATATCTTGCTGACAGATGTAATGCCATCTTCTCAAGTGCAAACAAAGAAGCAGAGGCAAAGAGGGAGTAAGCAAAAAAGAGCATGCCTATTGTTTCGACAGCTTGTGTCCCCAGCTTCTGGCATCGGGCAGGAACAGCTTGTCAAGATTAATGAAATGTTGCTTTTATTGATCTACAGCATGTAGCATATAAATACATACTTTACAACAAAAAAATGTCTGCAGTCACTTATATGATACCCTGCAGTGAGTGCGGCTTTAGTTTGTAAAGTTTCGCAAGTATTTTTTGGGGCATCCAACTAAAATGACAATTCTGTCAACTGACACACAATTTTAAAACAAATGTCTAGCACCCCTTTTAGCGAATAGATGATCTTAATGCCTGCCATATTCCGGGGCTTTAAATTCCATTCAATGAGGTGAAATTCAAGACCAAGTGAATGATTTTCAGTGTGACAATGTTAACGGGAGCGGGGACACGATGACAAGATCATGGCAATCACTGCTCCCTCACTTTCCTCTCCCCATTTAATTTGCCAATTTACTTCCTCCACATAGTTAGAAGTGAGTTTTGTTCTGGTTAGATAACACACCTAATGAGAGTTACTAGGAACTTGTTGGAATCATTCCCTGATAATACGCACATCTGGAATGCAACGAATAAGAATTATTTTATTTTATTTTATTTTTATCGCTGGTAAGGCGGAGGGCAATTAGCAAGCATCACTCACAGTTCTGTGGTTGGGATTCAGATCTCGGCTTGTCACGGAACAGAGACAGGGCGACCAAATGCAGCACGATCCTTTATTGAAAAGGGGGAACGGGGAAGTGGAACGCTGGACTTGCGATCTGGCTGGCGTGGCTGAGCAGCAGAGCTCAGCGCATAGTCGTAGTCGGAGGCAGGCAGGTGGGTGGGTGGTCGAGGCAGGCGGCGATCAGAAGCGTGGTCTTCAGCTTGATAGTATTTAATTGTCAGAGGTGTGATTGTGACAAATCTTGAAAACTAAGATTTTATGATTATGTTTGATAATGTTTCTGATTAAGATTTCAGCAAACTTGGCCCACTTCTTTTAAAGCCCTATAGATGCAGAAGGTTTTTAAAGGGCGGTTCTGTTTCATGAAAAAAAAACACTACCCCCAAATCCTTTTTGGGGTTTTTTGGTGACGTTAGTTTGAACCCAAACGGTCCACACAACCACAAATAATATACCGTAATTTTCGGACTATAAATCCTTTTTTTTCATAGTTTGGGTGGGGGGGGGGGGGGGGCGACTTATAATAAGGAGTGACTTATATGTGTTTTCTTTCAAAAATGTTCCCCCCCCAAAAAAGTGAAACCGCGATAAACGAACCACGATGTAGCAAGGGATTACTGTAATTTGAATTTCAAGTGACGTCAGCAGCGCGACGCGGCGTGGCGGTTGTTTACATGAAGGACAAAGATTGATCACGGGATGACAACGATGACGAAGGGCCCCACGTACTACCGGCATCATTAGCGGCTTTGTTTCTAAGTGACACGGCGGACGAAGAGTTTGAAGGATTTAAGGATTTGGAGTGACACAGAAAGTTTAGATTTAGAGTGCAGAGATGGTTTGATAATATTATTGCTTATATAGTAGTTATTTGAGTTCTAATTTATATATCGTTATATGGGCCTGTGGAATATTTTGAAGCGCAAGCGCCGTCAGCGGCGCAAACCCATTGTTGACAAAGGACGATCGATGGATTTAATGAATTGGAGTGACACAGATGGTTTTATAAACGTGTTATTTATGTAATCATTTTTTTAAAATAACTCTGAATGTTACGTCAGGGCCTTTCTCAGCTCTTCGTTTGTGTTGATGTCACGTTAGCATACCTATCGTTTAGCCTGTTGTTGCTCGTTCATGACTGTTCTTGGTGTTGGATTTTGTCGAATAAATTGCCCCCCCAAAATGCGATTTATACTCCGGAGCGGCTTATATATATTTCTTTTCACTTTTTGGGGCATTTTATGGCTGATGCGACTTCTACTCAGGAGGAACTTATAGTCCGAAAATTACAGTAGTATTACAACCCTGTTTATCAGGTAATACTTTTATGTGGGTGGTGTACTCTCGAAATAATGTAATATTCAACAGCAATAGATGCCCTGTTGAACTGAACGGGCCATGACAGTGTAACATGTCAACCCTGAATTCATTCTACTTGCATGACACACTGTGGTTATAACAAGAACAAGTGACCCGACCTAGCCTCCTCTACCGTCTGCTTAAAACTCCTTGGTGGTTTAAATGTTATCAGTTTGAAAGATAATGCACTTCCCTTTCACTTCCTGGGGCCAGGGGTATTAGTTACAGTTGAAACAGTGGCTTGGTATTCGGTCTGAAATCCCACATTTGTGTTGGCACCTTGATGTTTGATTGGATCTGTGCAAATAAAATGTAAATGCAAATTTGCTTGATATCAGCTCTTGCTCGGGGTGGAATAGGAAACTTGTTACATTCAGACAATCTGGCTGCATGGACTAGTACCTTCGCTCCCTTGTCGTTTTGAGCGCAGCATTTGCGTGATTTATAAATTTCCAGTCAATTTCAGATCCTGGGCGCCTTCCTTGACATTTTCACACTCCCACATAGCATATTTCTAAGCAGGTGAAAATCTATAATCTGTGTCAATGGTATCACATGGTGTATTCGCAGAGGGGCTCTGCACGTACTAAACTGGCCAAGATTGCAGTGTAGCGGCTCAGAGGAGGTAAAATGTTTGTTCTTACTTCTCCTGTCATACCTGTGCCTCAGGGCCTACAGCAGTTACTCATAGGCTGCAGGAGCAGAGACAATTCAATATTCTGCTTTGCTTTCCACAGAGCTTACCATGCTCCCAAATCTCTTTTCATAGAAAAGTGGTGTGGAGCAGAAATAAATTCACAAATGCTGGAACGTGTTAATCTTCTTCAATAGGGGTTTGATCAGGTCAAATCCTAACTGCTCATGGCACTGTCCACAGTGGTTAACAGGAACACTTTTTTCCAAAATCTTTCAATTATTTGAGTTATCTATTCATGTCTGTGCCACAGCTTTCCTTTTGTTGACCACACAGCTAAGGATTTTTCATCATATATTATCGGTTGCGTCTTTTGTCAAAGCATCATAGCGTTACTTTCAACAGTCAGCTCCGGCACAGGATAGGCGGAGTAAACTTTGGAAACATCCAATAGGACACTTGGGCATATTTTGCGATTCAAACTACAACTCCTCAACTTGCAGGCAACTGGATAATTTTTAGGATTTTGAGTTGTTAACCAAATTTCACAAAGGAGCACTTCAAGAACAGATCTCCAAAAAGCTGGCCAAGTCCTTAAGTTGTTTACTGGCACTCACAATTTAAGTTAACTGGAATACTAAACATGCAACAAAGAGAGTTATGTGTTGTGTATTTACCCAAACACCTGGGGGATTTGTCCAACGCAACTATGCAAGTTTGATGCTGACACACAATGCAACAGATCATAGACTGGATAATGAAATGGCCTAGCTGTGTGGGTGCGGCTAATAAAGAATACCGTAATTTCTGGACTGGATAAGCCGCACCCGAATATAAACCGCATCAGCTAAAATTAGGGGAAAATCCTGTTTTGTTCATATACAATACGTACTGGACTATAAACCGCTGGTGTTTTAATGTTTAATTTTCATATATAAGAAAATATGCACAAATCATAAAATATCACAAAAAATGAAAAAGCCGCACTGGACTATAAATTGCAGGGTTCAAAGCTTGTGCAAAAAGTGAAGGCTTATAGTCCAGAAAAGACAGTAATTAATTATTTTGGACAGGGCAGACCTTTTTCTGCATCTAGCATGTCCATGGGTCTTTTTGTCATGTTGAATTATGTTATTAGGGTATATTTTTATAAAAGTCAATACCATTTCTGTAGGAATTGTATGGTTGGCTGGAATAGATCAATAGCATTTCCATTAATTTCAATATGGAAAGATGATTTGAGGTACTTGTGTTTTGGGTTATATGCATGGTTGAATTAAACTTGTGAGTTATCCAGCAGTGTATCTGATTACTCAACATTTGATGTTACACATTTGATGTTACCTCTTGAAAAGCTGATATATATTTTCTTAAGGAAAAAGTAGACTAAAGCCCGCATTTTTTACTGTAAAAGCAAGTCAATTCATCTGTATATGTCAAAATACTTAACATACCCCACACATATGGAATGACCTGTCTGAGTCACGTATGGTAATTTGATTTACATTATAATCATTTGTGGCATTTGGATTGAGTTGGAGAGCTACTCGTGACATTAATTCTCGCGAGTGAGTAGAAAAGATAATTGTATATGATGGCCACTAAAGAGCGTGTATCCGCTATCTGTGTGCATCTATTCATTGTGACAGTCACGATCATTAGTCTTTGCCTGATCTTTGCGGCTAATCTATCTTGACATGATCATTTGCATCCGTTCAGCACGAGGCGCTTTCGTGAACCTTTGCTCAGTAGGGTGGCACGACGGCATGCGCAGCAGAAGAGACGAGGATGTATTCAGTGTTCCATTCTGTCAGAGCTACACAGGCTGTTAACAGCAGAGATAAGAACAAACTGGGCCGCCGAGGTTTTGTTCATTGTGTCACCAAATTACACTTGACAAGTGGAGAGAAAATTGCTTGATTGATGTACAGAGTGTTTTTCTGCGTGCAATTAATACACTACTAATAGCCCTCCATCTGTCCTCTACACTGCACAGTAAAACTGAGAGGAAGGCACGCCAACACATTCCGTGGAAGGCACCAAAGTGACCGTCAGGCGATGTGAAATATTATGTTTCCTTACAGAGATTTTGTTACCCAATGGCTTGTCCGTATGCCATGGGGAAATGTAATGGAGCATGTAATGGATAAAGGATTGTATTTACGGGCATGTGTTGACTTAACAATATTGATCTGGAATATATATATAAAAATAAATGCTGAAACATTTTTCAGGGAAATTGTAATGAAGTGTTTCTGAGGTATGCTATGAATAACCCAAATATTTACATCAACATAAAGTAGCTTTCTCTTATTAAAAAAAATAGCTAAAAAATCAATCAACCAATTAAAATATTATAATGTTGAGAAACAACCCAGCGGGAACAGTGACATTGGCGGTGTATTTTGCTAACTGGAGTTAAATAATTCGCCCAAGAAATTTGTTGTATGTGAATGCAGGATTGATTGACACGTTATGGCCTTTACTCTTGCCACGGCATGATGTGTTTTAAAATAATATTTTATAAAATTTGGGGTCAGGGATGGCTGATTTTTCAAAATATCATTTTAATAATATTCTACTGTCAGCTCATACAAACAGTTTAAAATATAACACGGTGATAAAAAGAATATCCTGAAGATTTCAGCAGCATAAAACGACATGCAGACCGAGTAAAACAACATGCCGTTAATTTACATTTAAAAAGAATTAGGACGCTTCCATTAGTACAAAGATGGATGAGAAGGACATTCAGATGGATAAACAACAGAGCACCCAATCAAACAATGGGCTAAATGATGATGATATGGAGGAAGAGAGGCAAAGAAGAGAGCAGCAGGATTGTGATGGATGATAACATCCAGGATAGTATCATATCTCTGTGGATTAATGCTCTGGGAAGCTGGCCCCGGAGTGTGCTTGTGCATATCATTAAGTCTCTGTGAAAAGGGGAAGGGAGGGCCGCATCGGAGCTCTCCTCGGCATAGTGCACGGATAGGGTACATTTTACAGCTGGACTTGCAGAGTCTAAAGGCAATCCAGGATTGGGTTTTCTTTTGTTTCACGAAGCATTTAAGATGATACACGCTTCATGTGAATTAAGAAAGAAAATTTGAGGTATCGTAGGCCATCAGGTCTCTTTTTTGGGTGTTTTTTTGCGCAACAAATTGCGTGCTATCCAAGAGTTTACTTGTTTGCATTGGTCTGTGCACTGTGTGTGTCACTCTTCCAGAGGGCAGTTTTAAAAACATCATCATATTAAATCAAACATCAAATATTGGATGGCAACCGTATAATTTGACGGGGCTGTACGCAGAGCCCGGCTGTCGTATGAAGCATTGATTGTTCATCAGCTTAGTATGCTGCAGTGCAGACCCAACATTGGTGGAAAGGAAACCTGAAGGCCTAGATCGATAGCTGCAGGCCTGTAACGCTTTCCATCAGGTCCGGAGTGAAGGACTCCAACCTTTTTCTTCCAGGTCGTAGCCTAACCTTTGCCCAAGGATGATTAAGAAGCTCATCATTTCTAATGAGAAATTAGGCCACTGAAAATGACTGTCAGCACCACATTGCCGGGTTCTCTCGGACTGGGAACTTCTGGGAACTGTCTTCATCATAAAGAACTTGGGACATTTCTGAACTGTACATGAGTGACAGGCAGCAAGTGTCAAATAGTAGCCACAATAGTAGCCTGTCAAAACATTTTATATTCTGCGAACGGGGAAATAATGAGTATTGCTGCAGAATCGTCAAATTGTGGTAGCAAAAGAACGCAATATCTGGGAACATATAGCTCTCGCCCTCACATACACCATTTTGATCATCTTTAGCCTAGAAGACACGCACTTGTTCTCCACAAAGAACCCTGAATTACACCCTCTCTCAAATCACGTGTTCCATGCTGAAGCGGTGAATCAATCCAATTGACAGAAACATAGTCACATTAAAAATGTAATTGCCTGCACTTTATCCATTTAGAGAAAGATGAATGTGAATTCATTAGGCATCCTCTAAAAACCAGATGTCCATTAAATTATGTCTATACAAAAGCCATTGTTCAATAGATTACCAGAATATATGCTTCCAGTAAAATGTGAGGTAATTCATCCTTTTAAGCATTTTAATGGGTGGAAGACAGCAAAAATAACCAATTACTGCAGCTGTGGCAATGTCAACTCTTTTTTTGCCTGGTATTTTATTATATAACGCAGTATATATATATTTTTTCTATCTGTTAACTCATTAAGTCATTAAGATTTCTTTTTAAATCTGAAATGAAACATGCACAAAGTCATTAATTTTAACTAAGGGATCCAGTATTGTTTTTCTAAATAATAAATGATCCATAAATGAAGCAATACTCAGAATAATCGCCTGTGAGCGCAGGTACTAATTCCTGCAGAGATATAAAAAACTCTTGCATTTAACCTTTGTTGTCCCCATTTTTACAGATATGATCTTGAGAAATCAAGTAACAAATCTTTAACTTGACACTACATTTGGTAAGAATCTTTAACATTTGCTGCTCTAATTTATCCTTTTTACCCTCGCAGACATTCTTCTGTCCCTCTCACATTCATAAGCATTACTTCGTATTCTATTTTAATGATTTTAACCAAGCCAACATCTCTGGTCCTCACATAGTAGATGAAGCATAGAGAAAGTAAAGGGCATGACGACAGTAGGGTAGATCTTTTTTCATTGTTACTTTAGCACAAGGAGAAGGGATATTTACCGCATTGCAGTATATCTAATTCCACGCTTTGGCTACTTTACCATCCATGTTGGGCAAGTAACCTTGAAAATGTGAAGATCTTGTGTGAAGAGAATGATCTACGTTCGTGTGTAAGGATGGCACCGATGAGACCGGACTAGCTTGCTAACAAATTGCAGGCCGATCCAAGGCAGCTTTATTTCCGTAGCGTGTTTCGTACACAAGTTAACTCAACTGCTTTATGTGATTTAAAGTACATAATTTAAAAGCATTTTAACACTGAAAATTTAAGAACAAAGTATAGAAAAGAGCTTATTAAAATTACCAAAACGTCATGCAGATTATATAATAAATAAATACATATTTATATGACGTGAGAAAAAAAAGTGTTTAATCTTATATAAAACATCCACATTTAGAGCTAACTAAGGAGTGTAATCAGTGAGAGTAATAAACATTTCAAATACGACTCAGAGATGAAACGTTACATCTTCAATGGAAAAGTACAATGTCACTAAAGCTGAAGACAGCAAGACAGTAGAAGTCCAAAGTCACACAGTCATGTCGATCGTATTCTTTGAGGCGCTGGTCAATGCGCTCCAAAGTCTTGCCACAGGGCCAAACAATCAAACAGGAAGGAGATACTGCGATGTTTTCTTTCCGTGTGCGGGAAGAGGCATTGAATACTATATTGGCAGAACTGGTGCCTGCTCACAATGCCCTCAGCATCGGACAATTCCTAGCCGATAAGATGGTTGCCGCGTTGGAGCAACATACCCACTCATCCAATCTGGCTCTGTAAACCCCCTCCCCCCTTCTTTTTGGAATGGAAGCAGGTCAACAAGTGGACCTGTTTTGATATTATTGTTGTCCATTATCCATTATCACAAAAGAGCTGCGGAAAAACCAAAGAAAACCTTTCCCTAAACTTTCTAGGAGTACATGAACGTGCGGAAGTGAAAACGTTTGAGACTCCAGAGGGAATCCTTACAAAAGAGGAAAACTTGGGATGTGTAGTTTGGATTTGAAGTACATCGTTTTGTGACACTAGTCCTGGAATTTTTCTGACACACCTTGTACATGTCAGGATTTGAGAAAGGCAGGACCTCAATAGATTATTCCTTTTTTAACTATTTGAAAACAAAGAAGAAAGCTCAAATCGGTACAATGCAAAGGATTGCACTTAATTTTATTAGGGTGTTTTTTTTGTATGATCCTCAATAGCTAGAAGCCGCTATAGAAGTGTTATGTTGTGCCTAAACGTATTCAAATGTATATTTAATATACACGTTACGTTGACAGGAGAGTTTTATGAAATCTAACGATCCATATTTTACAAGCTCCTTTCAGGAGGTTCTCAGCTGAATATCTGAAAATGACAGCACACCATCTGCTAAAGAGAAGACTCGTCACTCACACATCACTGTAAGCAAAACTCTTGCAGTTGTATTACACTCTGACAAGTGAAACATTTTCCCTCCCAAACAAGGTATCTGCATCAACAGTAGACACAGCTTTATGATTAAAGCAAAAATTAGACTACTATCATGAATTAAGCAGGCCACTTAGTGACTTTGATAGATCATGAGTTGAAAAGCCGGTACCTGATATTTGTTTTCGGCTGCCAATGCCAATTTAAAACGCTGTTAACTGCAATTAAGGCAACAATGGAAGATTTTGCTACAGGGTGCTATTTCTATATATTTCAAAATAAAAGCAAATGATTAGAATTTACAAATGGAATGCTGTAAATAAGTCTACTTTTGCAACATTTGATTTAAAACTAGCAGAAAGCAATAATGATTAAAATCACTATTCAGCAAATTTAACAGAACTCATCAATTCCGTATACTATTCCAAGCAAGAAACACATCGACATTAAAGACGAAGAAATGTGTGGCCATCAAAGGAGCTTTAAAACTGATGTCATGCTCAAAGTAGCTGCTGCATCCATCAGTTGCTCACAGAAACAGAGCCCCTCATGAGCATTCACTGGGGGGCAGTCAAGTAACATAAACCCTTGTTGGCTGATAGGTGCCTGCAAGTTAGTGGAAAGACAGGGCGATGAGCTCATATAGTACAAGTTACATCATTGCTGTGTATGAACATAAAAGTGATGTGAGATTAAAAAGTGAATGACAGAAAATAACATCCATTTCTTGCATTGTTTTTCAATGCAGAAGCACTGGCAGAAGAAATGGACAGAAATGGTCTTCTTCTACTTAACGGTCCTATTTTTGTAGACAGGCTCACATGCACTCATCTTTAAAACTGCCCTATTTTCATTTTTGTAGTCGGGCAATCTAGTTTACTGTGTTTGGTAATTTGGCAGACGGCGTCCGTCACGCTTTGCTGGGCATTTCAGCAAAACAAAGGCGTTTTCTACTCCATGCCCCCGGCACACCTTACTAATAGGTGACTTAAAGTAGTCCAGATTTAAAAAAAACACCAGGTTCAGATTGTGGCACAGGCAGTGTAATGTGATTTTAGATTTGATCCTGGCCAGGCAGACAGACTCTGTGCTATGCTATGTGAAGCGGATGTCATTAAATTCCATCTATAAACCTGACCTCAATGTGTATCGAACGCTCTGAACTATTGTAGGAATCAATTTACTTAATTCATTGTTATTATTATTACCATTATTATTAGTAGTAGTATTTGTCGTATTCTTCTTCTTATTATTATTATTAGACCTAAATCTTGATTTTAATCACGTCTATCCTACGTAACTTTCTAACGTGGTTTAGTCATGGACCCCAATTGTAAATGAACCCTTCCGCTGCCCAACAACACGCCTGAATTAAATTAACATGGCAAAAGATCCCTTTGGCTTTCTAAAAACATGCCTTTCTAAAAACACAAGACTTTCCATATAACGCGCTTTTGGGGTTAATGCAATTCCCAAATTCTGGACACCAAAGTCCGCGTAAAATCTAAATTTATGTGTATTATTATCATCATCGTTATTATTTTTATTCATTATTATCCTCTATATATTTTTAAAAGCCCTCCTGTGTCACAGAACAACTGTTGTGTGGGGGCGGGGGGGGGGCACACATAGATGCTTCGAATGTGAGTTGAAGGCGGTGAAACTTCTGACTATGTAGTGGCCAACTTAACGTCATGAGCAAGTGGACAAATTGCAATTCCTTGTCAATGTATTTTGTGTGCATCAATTTCCTGCGTCAACTCAAGCGAGTCCATAATGTTTGTGCCATGCTGAGTGCATGCCTCTTTTGCGCTGAATTTAAAGGGAATCAGCTTCGATTGGCCCAGAATCAAGTCAGCGGTGTTCAGTACCACAAAGGTGCTAATCCCCATTTCAACGACAAACGACAACAAAATACCAAAAGTAAGAAAACCTCACCTATTCACAGTGCGCATGGACAGCACTTTAGCGCTTGACAGTAAAGAGGGGCCTTTAGAATTTGTCTCGCTTCATTGAAGCATATAGAGACACCTTTGAAGTTTATATGAATGTTTTGGGCAGATCGATATTCCACTTTTAACCAAACCAAAGCAAAAATAGATGTGCTGTACTTCTAGGTGAGAAGTGGAACTCTGTGCTGACTGTTGTCTTATCATAGTATTGTGTGAGGTAGGAGCAGCACACACGTGTCGATTTCTGTTCCTTTTCAATCTGGCATACTTCCAATGTGGAAAAGTGGCAGGTGCTCAAATATACAATCTGAGATGGAAAATCACACCGTCTCTACCAGGAACTTATTTGGATGAGCTGAAAATTATCCTTCACACAAAGTTTGTTCCAATTGTGACAGAACTCAACATTGAATATAATAGTCGAAAGAGAGCCAAAGAAAGTGTTATTCAATAAAAGTGCTTCTGGAATTGGTTATGAAATTAAATATAATAAGTCTGACGCTATTATTGATTCTTAAAATATGATGAATACCTTTTCATTTTTATTAAAAACTCACTCTTGGAGAGATAATTTCAATTTACGACCAATATTGCTTTTGATGTTACACTCTTGACTCATCAGCAGCAATACCAGTTACCTTGAAAAAATAATTTAGTTACCTTCTTGATTCATTGATTTTAAAGGCAACCAATTTAGATTACAATTTCCTTTGTTAAGTGCTGTCTATATAGCTACTACTATAAAGTTTTCCCCTGCCCTCTCTTCCCCCTCCGCCGCCCTCTATTCACCCCCCCCCCCCCCTCCTCTCTTCTCTCCCCCTGCCCTCTCAGAAATATTTAACACGTGTCCAATCAATACACTTTTAGTCTTTGGTCTACGGTTAAGAAATGCTTTATGCAGCATAAATGCTACTGGCAAATGGCAACACATTATTTCCCTCTGGAATTGCCTAAGAATACATTTATTCCAGTGTGATTTTACAGTATTTTTTTTCTCTCATTATCGAACATTTAACCCTTTAGTAGTCCCACGGACTGCAAATATGTAAGTAGCTATGACAGGAACTACTGAGAATTTTTTCCCTACTTGAAAAAAAACCTCTGTACCGATCATCACACAGACGGCCAAATTGTTATTTTAAATATATAGCAAGGTCAAGCATTCTCATCTCTCTTCTTTTCACTGATGCAAACCATGAGCGCTTGAAGATTTTTGTGGTGTTTTAGCTTACCACGGTTTTGCGATCATATATTTCCATCAGCTGAAAACATGAAAAACACATTTAAGGCTTTTAATAATGCAGGCAAGAGAGACACTTTACTCCATCTGCACAGTGTATCAAAAATTGTGTCAAATCACATGCAGCTCTTTTTATATCATAGCAGCCAAAGTGAACTGGAAAAAAACCTCAAAGTTAAATGTCTTGGTATTGTATTATTCTAATGCATTGTTGTGCAGAGGAAGTATTTGCAAAACAGCCATTCCATATACACAGTACAGTATATGCATTGTAGCGGTATGCAATACAAGCATAATCTAATTTAGGATTGAGCAACTTTGAAGATCGCAAAGGCCACACATTTTTATCTATAGCCCTTGGTTGTCACACTGATCATGCACCGCCTAGCACCGACTAACCCCGTATATGTGGTGGGATTTCTTTCTCAAATTTTGAGTTACTACCATTGAATTGGTGGTTGGGTAGGATACATAGACGATAGGAGCACAGATCTGCTACCGTGGAACTGTGTTTCGTCCTACAAGCACATGGCCAGTAACTGGCTGTGAGAGGCAGTTTCCGAGCTTTCACTGTTTTTAGATATCTCCATGCGTGAGATGTAAACCATTAAAAGTGAAATCACATGGTATCCACCAATTCATGGGTCACACTGAGCAAGGCCACAGGCGCCAGTTGCTTATGTCTGATCTAATTAGACGATGCTATTAGATGCGCTGCAGTCTTTTTTTTATCAATACTTAATAAGCTCTCGTGTCAATTAGTGATGATTGGGAGTAAACCATGCAAGAAAAAACGGTCAACGTTTTACCTTTAGGTACACAGCAATAAAGTCAATCCAGGAAACATAAACATCAGGTTATACGTAAAAGTGTAAATAACGCAACTAGAGTGTAACTTGAGCGGTAAACACAGTATTGACATGAATTAAATCTTTCCAGAGGAGTTTATTTTGTCTGCAAGAGAAGAGCTGACAGAAAAGTAAAAGAATGATCCATGGATCAACCATAAATAACTGCATTATATTCCTAGGCTACACACCATAAACCAAAGCCAACCTTGTTATTCAAACTAATAGTAATGCGGGGTTATATGCACAGCTATCAATCGACTCATAACTACAAGTCTGCCCTGCACAAGGATCTCAAACAGGCACTAAAGCAAGATTGTAATCCAAACCTGTAATGCTGCTGGTCATGTAACAGGGGCAGTGCATGTACAAATGTGTGTGTGTGCGTGTGTGTGTATGTGCGTGCGTGAGTGCGTGTTTATGGAAGTCACTGAAGCAAAGACAGAGCTCACACTTGAATGATTGAGGTTACCTGGGTGACCTCATAAACCAAAACCCATGGCAGTCTCCCAAGGTGAGCACTGAATTATGCCGTCATTAAAGGACAGGCCCAGTTGCCAAGGTTAGTATGTAAAGTATAATCATCTCCCCCCCTCACCCCTTTTTCCAGTCACTCATTAGTCCCCCCTCATGCACCAACAGAGATTATACCTTGAACTTGCTTCACTATCAC
The DNA here is from genome assembly GCF_033458585.1 of Syngnathus typhle. Classification (NCBI taxonomy): domain Eukaryota; kingdom Metazoa; phylum Chordata; class Actinopteri; order Syngnathiformes; family Syngnathidae; genus Syngnathus; species Syngnathus typhle. The sequence continues at coordinate 11,958,188 of NC_083738.1, read as the reverse complement.
GATCTGCCTGTTGGGAATTGTTCCGCTATGGGCCATTTATATCCGGTCTCACTGGCGTCAGCTAGCTCGGCCTACAATTCTGCAAGTGTAGCATTTGTATGTGCACTTGTGTGTCACCTCGTATCCACTCGGGACACAGCTCATTGAGTTTGTCCCATAAAAAAAATATGCTTTGACTTACCGACACATTTTGGCCCAATTTTTGAGAGAACCACCAGGAAGAAGCCGCGGGCATTCCAACTAGTAACTTTTTGGGGGACTCACTGAGCTCTCAGACCGGATTTAGTTTATGTGCTTGCAAATGTTCACATACTAGTAAACTTATACATAGAGATTAAATACATGTTCAACATAATATTCATTTGTGTCAAAAGTGACGGCAATTATTATACTTGGGAGATTCTAACATAAACACTATGCCACACTTCATCAAATTGCTATGCACACAAGACAGCCAAGTTTAATCAAGCTCAAGAGAGCGACTAGCACTTTTGTTTCAGAGGACATCACATGCTGTCAGAATCAACGCAAGTACTCATTTGCTTTTGTTTACTCAACATTGGCCACTCAGAAACAAGTGTCTTTAAAAGCCTTGGAGATACAGATAATGAACTCCTTTGTTTTGACTTGTCCTATACGGACATTGTTTTTACATTATTCTTCTATAGGGATAATTAGCATTTTTACTGCAGTCTCCAAGAGTGCTGCGCAAATTGTTTTTACCATATTTGACCACAGGGCGAATCTCATCATTTTTACTATTGTTTTCCACTGGGCCATACTGTATTCCCTTAGCCCAAACTAGTTTTGTATGTTCAACCTCAAGCCTAGGCCTCCAGTTTTAATACATCCTCCCATAGTGTGAACCTTGTGTTTTTTACGACTTCCTCTCATATGGCTCAGCCTGTGGTTTGGAGAACATTTTTTCCCAAGTGTTGCCACGTCACAGTTCTTTTACTGCTGTATCTAACTTTTCACAATATTCTTACGTATATTATTTTCAAAGACCTGTGTTGTGTTTTGCGGATTATAGGGAGAACTTGTTTGCATTAATTCTATTTGTTTCAAACATGTAAACTATACGTCATCAATCAAATGAGAATGCATTTTATTTGTTTCAAACATGTAAACTATACATCATCAATCAAATGAAGACAAAAATAAAAAGCAAAAACAAGGTGAAAGTCATTTAAATTATGACTTTGTATAAATACTAGGTATAAACAGAAACCAATCTACTGCACAAACTGGGCAGAGACTACTTGTTTGAAAAGGAGTGGGAAGAAGTAAGACAAAGGAGTGGGAAGAAGTAAGACGTAAGAGTAAGTAACGTAACATACTAAATGAACAACAACCTAAAAATCTCAAGAGACGTAAGTAAGTAAGAGTAAAAGTTATTATTATTACCTAATTAATTTCCTATTGCGCCTGATAAACACTGATATTGGGGGAAGGCCGACTTTTGCTAGAAAGCCATCTGCTTACAGTACACTATCTGGGCTTGGGAAAAGAGGGCAACATTCCAATATGTCGCAACAGCTCAGAACTACGTATATTGTTCTCAGTTTTTGCACATGTATTCAGCAATCATTTATATTTTTTTCGGCAAACATACTATCTACATATAATTTAATTAAAGACAAATCTCTCAATTCTCTTTACAGAGTCTTTAATTGATGGTTACGTTTATCTACTTTATTCATTCCTTCTCGCCAATTTGCTAACGAAATACCAGTAATGGACAAGAGACTATTCATGACTGAATTGGCAGCAACTGTGATGATGCTTCAAGCAAAGGGTACTTTACTACTCATAAGTGGGTAGGATGCACAGCAGCGGAGAAAACACGATATTACTGAGAAGATGGCTTTACGTTATCCAGTAATAGCACACATTAATTTTTCCACTGGACCTACTCTAACAATGAAGCCTGCACAAAGCAAAACGAAAGTGGGTTCAGAAATTCCTGCCTTGATAGGAAAATAAAGGGAGTTAGACCTTGCTGATTTTACTGCTCAGAGTCCCTTTTATTCAACTGTAATGTCACATACACCAAACCCTTTTTCCTTCAGTTACAGAAAGAAGTTTCTACTCACAAGTTAAAGGGAGTTTGTCAGTAGGTAGCTGTGCTCTATCGGCTACAGTTGCTGAACTGGATAAGTAAAGTAGTGTTTGAACCCTAAAATACAGGTCTCTTCCCTCATCAGACCCACCGATTATGTGTTTTGCCCTCCTTCCTCTTCTACTAACACATAGAATAATCTCTTCATGCACAACAATTCAAAAAGCTTTATTGCATTGTTACTGTATTGTTATCCATAAACCAATACAGTCACAATCACACACAACAACATAAAAATCTCAATAAATAAGTGTGGCTGAAAATGCTGTTGGTTTAAAACAGTGACAGCAGTAGGAACAAATGAATTAGTAGGAACAAATGAATTTTTGTAGACGTTTTTCTTGACACAAGGGACCCTGTAGCACCGTCCTTATGGAAGGAGCTGGAAGGACTTGTTCAGAGGATGGAAGGAGTCAGCTGAGATGGCCTTTGCTTGCCTTCCATCATCATGGGCAATCACTCAAGAACAGTATGCTTGTTCTTCTATTGATGGGGCATCGTTTGGTCTTCATGTAGTTTGCACTGCATATATAAGTGGCCATCATGGTTGTAGTATGGCATCGTAGATTTCTCCTTCCTCCATTGCCTTCTTGCTTCTTCAACATGATGGAGCTCTTATTGTAGCTGTGCCGTACATTTATGGAATCTTTCTGATTTATTGCCTCTTCCTAGGTGTTCAGATTGAAGATGTATGTTTTAATGATGACTTTGCACTGCTTTTTTTTTTTAATCCCTCATGGGCAAACTGTGCTTCCTTCACTTGGCTGTACAACATATATTTCAGAAGGCCATGCAAATGATATGACCTGTTCATTATAGCTGTTGTGGTGATGCTGCCAATGTTGATAAGATAAGAAAGAACTTTATTGATCCCGCGATGGGGAAATGAGCTCGTTTCAGCAGCCCAGTATAGGAAAAAAGAAAAACCGAATAAGAACAGTAATAGAATAAGTAAACAAGAACACAAGTAAACAAGAATACACCAAGAGAAACTATATACATGAAATAAATGACAGATATCCATGATAAGATTTTTTTATACAGCATGCACAATATGCATTATGAGTGGAGGTATGAGCATCAATGTTAATGTATATGTAGTATAAATATTTAAATTGCGCTGCATGCATAAAGTGAGGACAGTGACGTCAGAGTGATCAGGTAGGGTAATTCAGAGGCCCATGATATCACGATATGTTGTAGAGTTGAACTGCCGTTGAAATGAATGACCTGCTAAAACGCTCTTCCCTGCAGTGGGGATGTCTTAGTCTCGGACCAAATGAGCTTCTCAGGTCACCTCCAAGCTCATGTAGAGGGGTGTTGAGAATTGTCCATGATGGATGTCAGCTTGGCTAGCATCCTCCACTCTCCCTCCACCACCACAGAATCCAAAGGACATCCCAACACAGAGACAACCTTCCGCATCAGCTTGTCAATCCTGTTCCTATCTCTCACAGTGCATCTGCTCCTCCAGCTGACCACTGCATAGAACGGGGCCGATGCTGAGTCTGAGACTTGCAGACTCCAAAGGACCTCAGTCTCTTCAACAGGTTGAGTCGACTCTGGCCTTTCTTGTACAGGACGTCTGTATTTGTAGACCAGTCCAGCTTGTTATTGAGGTGAACACTCGTAAGGGACCACTGTTTCGATGTCCTTACCCTGGATGTTCACTGGTGCTGTGCAGGGGTGACTTTCTCCTGAAATCAATGAGGATGTCCTTCATCTTGCTGGCATTGATTTTAAGAGTGTTGGTCCCACACCAGTTCACAAAGTCGCTGTTGACGCCCCTGTATTCATGATCGTTCGCATCTGGTACGCATCCAATGATGGCCATATCATCCGAGAACCTCTGCAGTTTCCCTCTCAGCAGTGCAGGCTGGATTGTGTTGAACGCACTAAAAAAATCAAAGAACATGACTCTCACAGTGTTCGCCGCCTGCTCCAGATAAGAGGGGGATCTGTGTAGCAAGTCTTCCTTGGATGACAGCATCTTCTACTCCAATGCTAGCCCGGTAGGCAAACTGCAGGGGGTCAAGCGCTGAGCTCACCAGTGGGCGGAGTTGTTGCAAGATGAGCCTTTCCATGGTCTTCATCAGATGAGAGGTTAGGGCCACAGGTTGGTGGGCTCAAGTGATTGGGCTCCTTGGGGTGTGTGATCTTTGGCACCGGAACCACACAGTAAGTCTTCCACAATTCAGGGACCCTCTCCATATTAAGGCTCAGGTTGACGATATGCAGGACAACATCACAGAGCTGGTCTGTGCAATACCTGAGCACTCTGGAGCTGATTCCATTCGGTCCTGCTGCCTTCCTGATCTTTGTCTTTCTGAGCTCACATCTCACCTGTTAAGTCGTGAGGTGGACGTGTGGCTAGGTTGAGGCGAGAGATGGGGGTGGCGATGAAACAGAGAGTGCAGGTAGCGACCAGGAGAGGGTGGAGGCAATATACGGTGGTGGTTAGACGGTAGCAAGGGAGAGGGGGAGATCGTTAACGACCCAGAGTCAAATCTATCGAAGATCAGGTTTAGGTCGTTATCCTACCCCCGGTCAGCGGGAACTGTAGCGCTACCATTGTCCTGAAGGTGGCCAGAGATTTTATTTATGTTTCTCCATACTTCTCAAACTTTGTTTTGTTGGAGCTGTTCCTCTCTCACGAAACTTTGCAGGTACATGGTGGATTTGATATCTATGTGAACATGACCCAGACTAACTAAAAAACAAATAAAAACACAAAAAACAAGGGAAAGTTTGGAAGGTTCGGTAACAAGCTGCAGAGACATTGTTGGTGTTACTGCTCTAAATGGTACAGCCACAGTCACCAGCAGAATTCAGATATTGGACATTGGATATTGGATCATTGTTGATGAGACTATTTACCAAGATAGTTGTTCTTGTGATACATTTTTGTTCCTCATCTTAACCATTGTAGAAGGCAGCAACTAAAAGCACAAACCAAACTGGCAAACTGATTTTGTGCAGCCATGTTAGTAGCAAATAAAATACAACTGGTATCCTTGCAAATAAAAGTCAGTAGTAGCTCGTTTGCTGTATTTATATAAAATGTTAGTCAACCCTAATGAAGTGCAGAAAATTAACCACACATATGAGTTGTAAGCGCACTTTCGTCTGTTAATTTAGCATCCGTTTGTACATTGCATCCAGCTGCAAAATGGAATGCAATTGTTAGAGTAATTAAGTTGTATGAGGAGACAGGATGTTCCACCTCCACGATCCCACCCTCAGGTAAAAATCTAGCATCCTTTAGTGCAGAGCGCAATCATGATGAGGCCTGAAACACATCCAGCATGCAGAGAGTAAAGCTGATGTGTTTAGAGAGGGATTGGACACAAACCTCTTTTTCACAAGTCAAACTCAACAAGTTTGAATGCTCAGACATGTGAACACACCTCTCTGTCACTGTGGCTGTCATCCATCCAGGTGGGTGGCATTTTACTTTCCACAGCCAAATGCTCTTAGAAATGGGAGATGGACTTAGACCGAGCCTACATTTTTAAATGTGCAGTTGTATGTATTCTGTCGCCTCATTTCTGTCCTCTATTTCTAAGTTTCCAATTTATAGGGGCATCTAATTACCCTGTACCCAGTCTGACATTGCACTTTGGCTTGCACTTGTCTTACTCATCTTGCCCTTTTCAGTCAAACTTCATCCGACCATTGGTTGTTTAATGAGTCATAATTATTCACAGTATGCTTTCTGTGAACTTGGTGGGCAAAAGGCTTCTTCATATCTGAAAAAGGTAAAATCATTTTCGATTAAAGATTAAATGTTTTTAATGTTTTTAACTACCAAGGAATCCAGCTGCCTTCAATTTAACATTTGTAAAATTTGTATACTATAAATACTATACTATAAATAGTCAACTGGCAAGACAGTTTATGGTTTAATGGCTTTAAAAAACATTTGATTAGTTGGCCAACAGGAATTTTCTGGAAGTCAGTCACAAGGTAAGTACTACATATTTTTATTCATCTGGTTGTTGGTGAACATCTCAGTCATCTCATGTGAAAGATGGTTGATTTTAATTCCAAACTTCTTTTAATAACCCTAAAGGAGAGCAAAAATCATACAGTAGTATATTGTTGCTTTAAATTCACACAATATCACTCCATATTAATAACTCAACATATTTCCATTTGAAAGCGACTGCAGATATATCCTTAATGTGTTTGATAGACTCCTCTGAAGTGGCCACAGTAACCCAAAGGCAAGGCTTCCTGAGGGACAGAGAAGATAATCACTGTGCAGCCTTATCAACACTCAGCATCAAATGCTTAAAGACAGGATTGCTAAAAGCTGTTCTTTTCACAAAGCCCCGATGCCAACATTACATTGTTGATGCATGTTATTTGACAGGAGAATGCACCAGTTATCCCCGCAGCAGATGCTGCTTGAGTTGTCACACATCTGCAGTAGCAGAAAGAGTGTAGGACCACAAATGGAGTTTATACACCACCAATTCTGAATTCCTTTTTGAAACCCCTCATTAATTTTCAACCAGACTCCCTCATTGGATGTAACAGGAGCAAATTAAAATCCCCCCATCCCTCTGTCGTGATGAATAGCACCTGCCCACAAGCAAGTTCACATTTGTCATATTTAATCATGATCACAGAAGACCTGCACTTCAATGCTATATTCCCCATTTTGTGGACAAGTTTCATTCATTCAGAAAATGTTACCCAAGGGTGAGTGAAAACATTTCACACAGAAACCCATTGTCAGAAACAAGCAGAAAGAATCTTGATGTATTCACAAGTAGCGTAATCTTGACTTGAGAGTGGAGCACCAAGAAAAAACGTTTGTGACTCATTAAATGACTTTTGCTGATTGCATTTTTTTTTATATCATCATCACTATTTGTAGGAAGACTTTAATTTATTTATCACTCCTTATCACCTTTTTTTCCAAATCATACCTGCTGCTGTTAGTTTTAATGGGGAGACCTCGCCAAAGTTTTAAGTAATCATTCAGCAATGTGGAAAAAAAATGAAACTTAGAAAATCAATTCAAATAAATAAATAAACAAATAAATAAATAAATAAGAATTATGGTGGCAAAAAAGAAGAAAAAAAGCTATATTTGAGAGGGTGAGGACATGCTCGTCTAAATAAATAGCAGGAAACAATTCAAAAAGGACAATTTAGTAAAATAGAATGAGAGGTCTGACTCAACCCTGAAAACTTTGATTCTAATTCCAAGTGTCTTGACATGCAGTGACATTAATCTACTGCCAAAAACATTGCCATATTAATCAGAATTGATTGTCAAAAAACAGAGTGATTCATTATTTTAGCTGCATGTATGCTTTGAGAAATAAAGATCAGCGAGGTGATATTAGGGCCAGTGGCATTTATTTCTGGTCATTGTCCAGCCATATTTCTTCATCTCTTTTCCGTTCTAATGGGTGGTGGTACAAGCTTGAATGGTGTCCCGTGAGTCGGTTTTTGATACAAGTAGATAAGAAAGTCTTATTTGACAACTTCACTTAGATTTGGACCATGTTGAGGAGTGGGCCAACATAATTGTTGCAGTAAGATGTTGTGTTGGGCACTTCACACGCATTTTGTCATGTTTAGGATTACGAGAAGTAATCGCGGGAACTTGTGCTTCATCCTCATACCCATTTCAGTTTTAATTAGTCAATGACAGACTGATTTTATTTTCAAAATTCATGATACACACACGAGAGGGAATGTATGGACAGAAGTATTGATCACAGCCTTACAATTCAACATTTTGTATTGACTGTTGGCTGACTGATGGCATTATTTCATTAATGATTTAGCCCTGAACTTTGCATTGTGCTGACACCAGAGATGGGGTAGCTAAGCTGTGATTAAAGCCCCAAAGCCTTGTGATTCCCTGTGGCTGGCAGTCTGCTCATCACTATTATTTATTCACCAAAAATAGAAAAAGATGGACTTCCAGCATGCTAGCGACCTTCTCCATACACTTTCTTCCAAGTCCGACCTACCTGTTATAATCCTGCATAATGGAAATGTGGAATGTCACCTTGTGTGTGAGAGACAGCTGATATCTTTCCCTGTGCAAAAAAAGTCATTTAGCACAACTGCAGATCACATTTAATTAGATGAGAGGATTTAAATTGCTATGCATCAAACACTGCAGATGGCCAAAATGTGAAAGAACTTGGGCCACAGGCCAGATTCTATGAGCTCTTCTATAACCCATCAAAATCCCTTGAGCTACGGGGGTCACTAAGTCAGAACACAGCTGCCTTAATTAACAATGACCATCGCTTGGAAATGTCCAGAATTTTAATGGCTTTCACTTGGAGTCAAACTAGTAATGAGTGATGTTTATAAATAAGGAAATTTAAAGCAGAAGTCAACTGGAAGGTTGAATACGGTTTATGTGTAAGCAACAGTAAATTGCTGAAAATTCAGTGGTTTGCTCAAATTTGCCCTTCGAAAATTCAGGGTGCAACAAAAATGGAGTGCTAGGGCGCCCCGATGTACAGAGGAAAATTGTGTGTGGGAGTCGCCACAGATTATGACATTAATGATTACTGTAGTGTCGTTACATTTAGCAAATGACCAGAGTGTGTTGCCGCAGCAATAGAACGGCAAAGCCACTTCCCCAGTTTATTCGGCCGTCGTGGATATTTCAAAGCATTTCGAATTTGGAAATAAAATTTTACCTGAACATTTCTCACTCTTGTTATTGCACCCAAAACCATGTCAGCAACACACTTGTGTTAATGCAGAAGTGTTGGGGTAGGGGTGGAGGGGGGTTAACAGATACAGATTTACGTCATATTCTTGCGACGGCAGAGCAAAAATCACACCTTTCCATGTTTTTAAATGTATTTTCTTAGAAGAAATCCTTGCTAGACTAAAGTTTAAAAACTGTTAAGTATGCCGATTTTAGAAGTTGGAAGTTCTTCCACTTGGGTTCACTTCCGCATTAACAAACTTCCTCAATTTATTTGGATAAGATTCATAATGTCTCTGTATATTATATAAGGCAGTTATTTTGTTTAGACAAATAAAATGAATGAATTTTACTTTGGACATTCGGATGAAGAGAGGGGCAGAGCTGTCAACTGATCACCACCTGGTGGTGGGTTGGGTTCGATGGTGGGGAAAGATGCCGATACGACCTGGCAGACCCAAATGTACTGTGAGGGTTTGCTGAGAACGTCTGGCAAAATCCCCTGTCAAAAAGCGCTTCAACTCCCACCTCCAACGGAGCTTTCCCACATTCCGGGGGAAGCGGAGGACATTGAGTCTGAGTGAACCATGTTCCGTGCCTCCATTGTCGAGGCCGCAACCGGAGCTGTGGCCGCAAGGTGGTTGGTTCCTATCGTGGCGGCAACCCCCCGAACCCGCTGGTGGACACTGTCGGAAAGGGATGCCGTCAACTTGAAGAAGGAGTTCTATCGGGCCGTTTTGCGCTGCGGGACTCCGGAGGCAGCCGACAGGTGGTCAAGTGGAATGCAGCTTTGGCGGTTGCAAAGGCAAAAATGCGGGAGTGGGAGAAGTTCGGCGAAGCCGTGGAGAATGACTTCCAGACCGCTTCGAGGAAATATCTGGTTCACCATCTCAGGAAGAGGAAGCATCCATCCATCCATCTTCTTCCGCTTATCCGGGGTCGGGTTGCGGGAGCAGCAGCAGCAGCTTTAGGAGGGATTCCCAGACTTCCCCAGCCACTTCGCAATTTGTTCTCCGTCAGCAAAATGAGGGGGGTCCAGCAGTTACGGACTAAAAAGGCCCAATGGTACTAAAGACTATGCTTTCAGTGACAGACAAAAAGGCTGCTTCTGTTGGTGCTTCGTCTGTTAGTTTCCATCATTTGTCTTTTGCCAGCAAAACGGACGTTGGTCAGTGAGAGATTGAGGAACCTTCCGTCAGTACTGAAAAATGCCCACCTCTGCACAGTACACATATAGTACATGTATGGAGGCTGCAGGTGATCACTAGTTTTCTAAGTATTTGCCAATACTGAAACAACAAAAGATTCCGATCAAAATAAGACATGAAAATTAACGCTAGTGATATTTCATATCAAGTAAAACAACACTTTTATTTGAGCTAGTGCCGTTGTTCCTCATTGCCTTGAGAGCTTCACAATGCTCAGCAGTTTCCCAGGACAATGGCTGCAATCCTGTTGTGATTACTGGTTTATGCATGTGCACAACACACACACACAAAATATTGCCTTGATTGCTCGGACCTTGGCTGAATTAAGATTCAGAGACCAAGTACCAACATTGTCGGTAGTCAGCAATAAGAAGCGGGGGGGGGGGGGGGGGATCACCATTATTACCCAGGATCCAATCCCAAATAGAACAAGAATGTTTCAGCGACAAAATATCATAAGTCTACAACCAGGTGGTATGCATGGTAACACTGGTATTGACCACTGCAATAGTGCTGGAGCAAGAATACGCTTCCCTGTGGGGCTTAGATGAGTAAGGAGCTGTCAAGCCCAGCACCCAAAAGTGTTAATAGACCCCCTGCCCGTGACTATCTCCTGGTCTGCATCTTGCCGCCAGCTGAGTTCTCCAAAGCCCTTGCTGCAAAATCCCGATACAAGTCACCTTCATCTCACAGATAGAGCGATTGATAAAACCATGGCTGTTTTAATACATGCATCAAGGTATTTTGTATTTCTTCTCAATTATACTGTTCAATTTGCAGTTCAATCAAGATAGATAAGGGGTCATTTTTTCCAGTCATAATTCCTATCTGTGGGCTACTAAAATATCAGTTAAATGAATATGACAACATAGACATAAATGCAAATTCTTCAACTGTCCACTACTCTACTCGCATATCGTAAAATCTGGATCATTGTGATATGTTGTGATTCATTAATTCAGTTTTGTCCTCAATTTATATTATATTGATGAGAGGATGTGAAGGGAATTTCGATGAAGCTCACAGCTCATGACATTTGCAAGTATGGTTAGATGCCTGTATTTTTTATTTTAATGAACAGATATAGGTAAGACACATGACCTCAGCTGGTATATTCTAACCGCAGTGTAACCCACTTTGATACGATCATGACATTGGGTAAGACCTAATTGTTTTTGTTTACATTTTTTTCCTGGTCCCAAATCGACTCGCAGGGCTGTTACAATTCATGTTGACTAACAGAAATAATTTCAACGTATAATACATTTGTAATATTATATTCTAATAAAAGTCCGCCTTTTTCACCACCCCGAGGAAACTAAACGTGACAAATTTTCTTTCTTCTATGGCCCTTGATTTCTGATGCTTTTATGCGCGCGCGCGTGTGTGTGTGTGGGGGGGGGGGGGGGGGGCTAAGTGTATTGTATTATATCAAGAACATATGATAGATTCCTGAAAACCTTGAATGTCACTGTGCAGTGTTACAATTTATTATTTGACAGAACACATTTACAAATTGTATCTGACAAACACATGACGCGAGTGTGTTAGGGTCATCATCTGTGGCCTGGTTATATTTATTCACACTGTAATATACTCAGCCAGGAGGCCCAACCAACACTGTGGGGCACCGTTGGTTAATACATTTCAGTAAACAAAGTTAGATGCCCTGTCACCAAGCACTGGAGAATAGTCCTTGTTTAGAGAAATGGCTGCCAGTAAACTTGGCAAGGACCATGAGGACCCAAAGACTGGGCAGTTTGCCAAACAGAGAATCCAACATTAAGACTTGTGAATGCTTCGGTTCAACAAGATAAACATAACAGAAGGACATGGGACAAAACTGTCCGAGCCTCATGCCAGATGTTGGGAACTTAGAGCTGCATGTAGCAAGCAGAATGCAACCTCTGCTAGGATTAAAAAGAGAACAATAGACATACTGTTGAGCCATTTGAGCTCAGTGAAGAGGTGAAAATTGTAGCAATACTCACATGATCCAAACCTTTGCTCCAGTACTCCACTCCGGCAAACCTAGTTAGTATAAGCGGTACATGAGGAAAATGGATGAATGATTGGCGGGATTGATGTAGGGAAGACTGAATAACCAGTCATAATGATGTCTGTAGTTTTTATATAATTTAGTACTATATCAACCAAACTTTAAACCATAGTGCAGTACAGTACATGCATGTGCGCTGGCATTATCGTTGTATTAAACAGTCTGTACAATCAATGATCAAAACAAAATGCAAATGAAAGCTTTGGATAAAATGTGAGTTTATGTTGTCCAACTTGTAAACAACATGCAAATGAAAGACATACAGTAACTGAAATAACTGACCCTGCTTGTCTTTGTGGCCAATTGGCACCGCTTTAATGTACATACATCGTACACTGTTTCCACGGTAACGAGCGAGCTTTCAATGCATTTGTCCATCCATTGGCATCAAGTTCATTTAGAACAACAAGCACTATACATTGGGAAACAACAAACAATGAAGGCACTTCCTGTAGAGACTTTTTAATGATTGGGAACGCAGACTCTTTCAAACATTGGTCTTGCTGTGAAAATGTCACTTATTTATGAAGAGTACACACAGAAGTCTGTTGAATCCATTCTTACCTATTTGGAGCATTTAACATTCATTAGGGTAGAGAAAAAAACATAATCCAATTGTGATTTCCCCAACCAGAAAGTCAAAACATGTGAACACAGGATGTGTCAGAGTAACAGTTTCTGCACGCCACTAAACATTGATATTACATATTACACCATAGACACATGGGAGTGAGAAGTGGTAAGGAAAACCAAGTCAAAACCTATTCGGAACAAAAATTGAATGAACTATGCAGAGTGTTTCTGTTTTCTTGCTTTGTCAAGGGAAGTCGCATCGGCTAATTCATCTGCTCCGACTATTTGGTCAATCTGCGCATGTCAACGTGATTTGATCAAAAGTGTGATACACGCAAGTCTTAATCGGATATTTTTAGTTTCCATGAAAACAGTGCATACGAGCATAATTTTAATCTGAACCCTGAAGAAATTGTATCCCTGTAAACGTAGTCACTGAGTAACCACCCATGTTGAGTTCTATCCCACTCTTATTCATTTTCTTATTAATATTAAGACATAATGTTATCAAAAAGGATGTGTACAAAGGGCCAAAAATGAGAACTTTTTTTCTGTTCACACTGCCCCAAATTAAAAAGTACCTTTCACAAGATCTGTCAAAGTTGTCTTTTCCCCTTGAATTCGTGTTCTGGGGGAAAGATACTGACAGTAATTTCCCGACTTTGGAGGTGGGGAACTGGCTTTATCTTAATGTGGATTTGAAGAAGGATGCATCTAGATTGAGGACTGAAACATTCATGTGGTTTATCCAGTCAACAAAAGTTGACTCTCACTTTTAGTAGTAGATATTGTGTCTGTAATGCTTGAACCGCTGGACCCTGAGTATACATTTCAATAAGGGTCTTTTTCTTAGAATTGTTGCCATTAATTTCTATGAAATTATGACTGTACTTGATTTGTTGCTTTTATGAAAAATCATGATTTGGCACACTGAGACATAAAAATGTCTGCCCAGTTATACAGCCTCTCTGACAGAGTGTATTATTAAAGGCCTTATTGCTTCCCTGATTTTCATTTAATCTGCCTCCGAGATGCATTATTGTGCACACTTTATGATCTCATATTGTTTTATTGGAACATGCATTGTTCCTCTGTAGTACCTCTTGCTTTTATGGCCGTGCAGTAAATTCTGTCTTTTAGCATGAAATCTTGAATTACTTCAATAAGTTGGTGCAGGCCATCACAGAGGGCAAGCTAAATTTGGAAGATGGTCTATTGGTAAGTTTTTGATTTACTGCTGGGTTCACAAAATGCTAAGGATCTCTCTCACACTCAACTCACTGGCTGAGTGGGATTTATTCACCTGATATGTGTAGCACAGCAAACAGCTGCGCTCAATAGCACAAAGCGGGTCCTCTCCAAGAAGCTGTCACCATAGCAGCCCACTAAAGTCACCGAAAAAGCTTCTGGCTTGAAAAAATACCCACAATAGAGAGCGATGACTAAAATGGCATTTGATTTGCTAGCACAAATGGTCACATTTCAATTCTACAGTTGGTCAAAGAAATCTAGTAATACATTTAAACCACTAGACTCCTTACATTTCTCTTGAGTTACTTATATTGCATGTTAACAGTGTATAACCTGGCTTCATGAGAGTCATATGAAAAAGCACAATTCAACAAATGTAAAAAAGTAGAACATTTCACAATCACGAAGATGATCTGTCTTAGAGAACTTGATTAGCACTCTGAAAGTGTAGGCACCTTTCACAATCTATATGCAATATGCAGTGCTTTACGTGGCAAAAATAAATGCCAATTCTCCCATTATTCAATTTTTGCTAGGTATTTATCCAACTATATAGTGGTGAACTGGTATGATACTGAGAGTGATTATACGTACATCATTGCACCTTTCATGTTAGCAAATAAGAAAAAATAATTGAAATAAAAATATTAGGTATAACTAACTAGAGGCTTTTTTCAGAATTAGATAAGAGCCAACAAATTCAGACAACCATTTAATCGTTTTAATAGCAGGGATGAGAATGGCAAATGTGAAAAAACACTGAAAAGTAGCCGGGAGTCTGGGGGGCCGATGACGGGAGTCGGGGGGGCCGAATATATATATCAACGGATTTACACGATCCACGAAAATGATACTTTCGACGGAAAAAAACACAAAAATCCGCGGATCCACGGAAAATTCTCAACTGTAATAGGATAAAATTAAAATTTGTCAGGGAAAATACATTGCATTTCTCTCAGTACACAGCTTTATAGATGTACTGTTTTTTTAACCAGTTGTTGCAGAAATTATTCTTTAGAAGAGCTCATATACATACAGTATGCCACGCAACAGTCGGTACAAACTCTCTGACGTAGCAGTTAATAAAGATGGGCTTGTTGCGCTTTATTGGAATTATCAGCTCAGTTGGAGCACCTCTTAAACCAAATTGCTTGGCAGAAACTATGCATTATGTAAAGGCGTATTAACACTAAACTTTGAGTCAGCAGGATGCCTTATGCATTTCTTTCTCTGTAACTATAGACATGATGAAAGGTATCACTTTTTAACTGAATGTGCAGCCAGATTAGTGGGGATGTTCGCTCGGATTTGAAGCTCAGAAATTGGAATTCTCGCAATCTAAAATATCCCGAGGGGTATCCACAGTACACATACTATATAACAAGAACATATTTATCGTAGAAGTCTATGTTGCCCTTGGAATACCTTGTCTAAATGCAAATCTGTGTGATGTATGCATATGTTTCCATTTCAGAGAAGCTAAAGCACCATATTTTGTCAAGTCATATTTTAATCACATGCACTGTGAAAAAGAAGATGATTCTATTTATATCTTTTTTGGATTAGATGTCCTGATAATATTTACTGGATGTCACAAAGAGTTGTTCACTTCATGCTTATTCATTTCTTCACATCTGATAAAATGGAAGATAAATAGGCTCCAACCTATGGTGCCCCCGGAACGAGCTTTGGGGCATTCAAAAGTAGCCCACTCTCCTCAATAAGGCGATCAGATGAATGGACTTTTCTCCCTTTCCAGGCTGATTGGTGCTGACAAACTATATATCACCTGTGAGGGAGCAGCAGCCTATTTCAGTTCGACTTGTCTCACTCTATTGCTCGGCCACGGGAATCACTCTGGCCAAGAAAAAAAAGGAGACAGCTCTGAGGCCTTTTGTGCAATAGTGTGCTTCTTATTTTCAACTTCGCAGCAGGTCTTGTTCTGTAGGATGAAAGACCCGACCACACCTATCCTTCAGTTTTGTGTACAATAAGTAGGGATTGAATTTAGGAAACTTGACAAACTTCATTTCTCAGCATTACGGTTTATGCCTTTCTTTGACCAAACACTTCTGTTTCCTTGCTGTCTGCGCATCTCCACTTACTTTGCAAGCAGTGAGGTAATTTCAACGAGGATTGCTTCTTTGTTCATCCCTTTGTGCAGCCAAGGGTTTGACATAAAAAATGTTCAATAAATGCAAACCTCACCACTGATCCAAGCTAGTTAAAATCAAACATTACTCTGTTTGCCGAGGCAATAAAAGTGTTTGTGTTGGGCTGAAAAACAGATTAACAATCACAACATGCTGGGCAAACTCAAATATACAGTATATATAATCTGACACCCGCAGAGGCTTTTACTTTGAAAAACCGCTGATTAAGATTGTGTAATTTGTTTGCTCTGTTGATATCAGGGCAATTTTTTTAGTTCACCAAGAGATTGGCCTATGACCTGGAGGCAATGCTATGCCATTCAAAGGAATAGGTTTCATTATTTCCAACCTGATAATCTAGCCTTCAAACACATTTTAATACATCTTTTATTGCCCTTGGCGCAACTGTTTCTCTTTGATCCCCTGCAAGTCTAAGTGTGAACGATCACAGGATACATTGCCATTAGTGTTTGAGCAACAGCTTCTTCTTTTTTTCAAGCATCGACTTCAAAGTTACACACCATTAAATACTTGCGCAGGCATACAATGTGATTCTCTGGACACAGGATTGTTGGTAGAAATAAGGAGCACATTTCTATTCTCTCTGCGACTCAATGTCTGCATAGTAATCAGCTTGTAAATTTGGGTTGAATCACAAGTCACTCCTCAAAGCATCATGCTTGTTAAACCTACAGGCTCTGGGGTTAGAAGCTTGGATGAAAGCCAGAGGCTGGTGAAAACAGTTTTCTGTCCAAAGAAGAGTTGAAAGCTGATTTAGTGACTGCTTTGGGCAGCTCGTGTTAAACGTGCACTGACCGCCGTTGTTTTCATGCTGAAATGTGCACCACACGCTGATGAGACTACGGATAATAAGCAGAAGGCGTACCGTACAAAGCATAGCTTGTTATCAACAGAAAATTCTGCATCTCTATGGCTGAGGAGGGGCATCTTGAATGGAAATTCTATTGACCAATTTAATTGTTTTGTTTTTTTTAAAGATAATAAATATCCCTGATCTTCTCTGAAGAAAAGCAATCTCGGAAAATAGCATTTTTAAATTACTATCCTTTAACACAATACCTTACAGTCCCTACACATCATTATTATTTTTTTGTTAAATCATGCTCTTCAAATAAAAAACACATTTTTAACAGCATATGAATGGTTCTGGGGTTTTCATTTTGTATTGTATTGTGTTGTACCTCATAAAATCATTTAATATTTTATACTAACTATTAAAGTTTGTGAAATTATGTCAATTAGTCAAAAATAGAAGAAAAACAAACATTCTATGATACTGAGTCACAACATTTTTTTACACAGTCACATGAACTATGAAAAATGAAAAACAGACAGTGGCTGTCTTGCGCTGGAATGGGGTGAAACTATCTTGACAATCGATTGAGGATAGCAGTAATTTATAGAATATTAGCAATGTGAGGCTTTAAACAAAAGTAAACATTACATTGTGTATTCTATTGGTCTATTGTGGCATATCGTACCAAACGTGTTGTTGAACAAGCAGAAAAAAAGTAAAACAATGGTATCCCAAGAAAAGTGTCAAGTACCGTCTGTGGCCTCATATTTAAGTGCATTTTGTTCCTGAATATCACAATTCAATATACAATACTGTAATGCAATATGATGGATTTACAATTGTATTAAAAATGAACTAAAACATCCACGGTTGTAATCATTCAGTCACATTATGCTAATCACGAGGAAACTTGAATTAATGCCTGTGGTCGTCGGTGTCATAAAGGACAAACTGTATATAAGGCCCTTGTGGGATGCTAGGGTTTAGATGGAGCGCTGTATGTGTGGGGTTGATTTATCGAAATCCCTCATGACTGATATGGCAGCTGAGAGGAGATGGATCACCCGCTTAAAGCAGCTTGTGCCGCCACACACAGGGCCCTCTGACGACAACGTACACCTCCAGGACCGTACAAAGCTCAGAGAGATATACACGTAATCATCTTTTGCAGTGTGGGCACGACCTTTGCATGAACACATACACATGGTTATGTTTTGGGCCTTGTTTATTTGATTATTTAACGTGGAGTATGTCACTTTTTTTTTGTTTGATTCAAATATGCATATTCATAGTTGTTCAGGAAGTACATCACTGATAAACCCAGATGAAATGGTTAATGCATCACAAAGTTGAATCTTTCAGCTCGCTGTGTTGTGTATGATGTATGATGATACACCAGAGAAATTATCATAGGTATAGATAGATAATGCAAGAGCAATCACTTCAATAATGTGTTTCATACAACTTGAAAGGTGATAAGCTGCGGGAATTTCCAAGTAGAGCAAGTGCCACGCGCAGGATTGAGTGTCTCGGTATTTTACATCATAATAAAGGCGGTAGCTGCATCAGCCGACCCACATCTGATCAAGAATCTCTATTTGGCAAGTCACGGAGAAAGTGTTGCTTTTCAGTTCACAGGCCAAACACCTCCTACTTGAGATCAAATTGGCTCAATCAGATCCACCTCTCTGTTTCCAACACGTCATGAATCATTTGCTCAAGGGAGACCCGTTGACATTTAGTTCAGACGCTATATGTGCACCACCAATTCCCATGACACTCGGTGCGAGACAAAACATGCATGCATCAATTTCTGGAGTAAAATGGCATTAAAGGCACAGACAAATCCCGTCCGTATGTGCAGCTTCATCATCTGAAAGAATTTTCCAGTTTAACCGCCTCAATTTCAATCTGTTCTTCTCACCGTCCCTTGACCAGACAGACAGAAATGATAATATCCTATGATTTGGATATTCAAGCATTTCATTTTAGGAACGGTTCTGATTCCTTCTACTGTATATACGTGATGTAAAACAACTTAATCGGAATAGAAAATATTGTGGGAAACTAAACTAAGCAGTGCATTATGTTCAAACTGAAGCCACCCCCTCGAAGCATCAGCTCTATGAATTCATTACCATTGGTTGATATATTTGTCAAAATGGGTACAGACACACGTCTCATATTCTTTAAAGTTCTGTTGGAGTAGCAATGGCCATAATGTGTTACTTCAGTTACTTCATGTTTTTGTCACCTCTCTCAAGGGCATAGTGCTGTCAGTACCTAGTTTATCATCAAGCTTTTGCGGATGAGTACCAGAGGTGGTGCTCATTTTTCCCCAACCCACTGCAACCTTATGGATGAACCTAAAACCTTAAAGCACATCTGTGATTGCTCCACGCAATTTTATTAACACATGAATGAAATACAATGACATGCACCACAAACATCCACGGAGCTCAGAACATTCTGTGCCTTGTTTAAATTCACTCAAATCAAATTGGCACAATGCATACCTGCTTTTAGGTAGTCTAAAATATAGTCTACTTTTTTTGGACAGGGACAGTGTACATCAATGAACATTTCTGTAAATGCACCAGAATTAGCCAAAGGGATATTTTTCATCTGTAGTCCCTGGACAGCTCTTACACATGTCAACTTAAAGACTGGAAACAAATACAGTAGAATATGCAAGAACAATAAAACATAAAAGACAACAAACTTAGATATTTAAAATTCAGTCTGTTGTTGTGGTGAGGGGATATGTCCGGTACTAGTGATGTTGACATGTTTGATGTGATGTGTACCAGATTTTTTGATTTTGGTCACCAAATTGCCAGATCCACTAGGGGCATGCAATAGAATGTATCAGAACACCTATTGAGGTGGAGCACAGTCTGCCAAATTCACAAACAATAAACCAGACTTGCACCCATTTTTACGTTGTACAAGTGCACAGGCGCTTGTCTATGAAAATAAGACACTTTATTGAGCTACATGTTTCTTAGTTTTCTTTAAAGTCGTCAAGCAAGATTTCAGCTGGGCGCCCCGATGTTGAACAGCATTGTCCAATAGTGATTCTTGAGGAGTTCTTATCATGACCTAGTTTTAAATGCCAGTGACCTGACAGCAGTATTTGATAAGTCAGAAGCAGAGATCACATGGGAATATTCACCCTTGTGTAAAGAGTTTATTTTCCTACATGAGTTCAAGTCCACCATTCTCTCAATCAAAGAGGTTTGCAGCATGACCAAACATGGTGAAAGTCAATGGGGAGGACAATGCTACGCTGTGTGTGCAAACTTCTCTCATTGTCTCCATTGTATGATGTGTAATTGAGAGACAATTTGTATTACGTGGCATTGGTAAAAGGATTAGGAGACATGATTTACGGTCCAAAGACATTTATCGTTCAAAGCAAATGAGTTTCTTTTCTCAGTGGGACAATAGAGAGCTGACAGACTCTTCCCTTAATCTCTGGGAGCAAAAAAGGGCTCACTAAACCGAAATTGAGGCTCCCTGTAATTCAGCCTCTGATGAAGCCATTTCAGATTTTACATTAGCCTTGCTTGCTGTGCACGGAGTTAAGAGCATTTACACCATTCCAGAAGAAAATCAAAGGTCAAATCAATGTCAAGGATTGCGTTATGATACTATGACGGGTTTGTTTCATCTTTGCCACAGTAGCAAAATTGCAAGATGTGAGAAATATTGTTTTGTTTTGTTCTTTCCTCCTTTTGGCCAATGGGCCATTCGTTGTCAAAAAGGCGAAGGTGCCTTTCCATTTTGTGAAATAGCAGGCCGGGGGGAAAAAAAAGAAGAAAGAAAACTTCTGTTTACCACTGTCGCTTTTGAAAATGATTTGCAGCAATTGGTTCCTGATACGGCTGCAGGATATTTTGTCGGTAAGATCCTTGGTCCAAAAACCTATTTGACCTCCTTCTCTCGTCTGTCGTGTGGCTCACGTGAATGACAGGTTCAAAAACACACTGATTGAACCTTGCTGACTGGCATGAAACTGTACCTTGTATGCCATGTCCGCAGTCACAATAAACCAAATGGAACATCATAGTCAAACGAGCTCAAAGTATCGGCCGTGACTTTCAACCTTGAAGGTGGAGCTGTGAAACGTGGTGGTGGTAATGGGAGTGGTGCAGAGTCTTGGAACAGTTACCACATGGTCAAGTTTTCAGACTGGGAGATTAATGTTAATTACTACATCTAACCAATCAATGATTGTGGATGGAATGATCTGATTGGGTTGTGCCCAAATATGGCCATTTCAGACAGCTGCTCATAGCAGGAGCCAATCAAATACTTCCATCCCTGCTAAGACTCCAGTTGTTCATTTGCTGAGTGTGAACTGCTTCGCACTTGAGAACTTTGACATTTTTTACTTAAGTTTGTAGTTGGGAAGTGTCATTTGCATCATTGTTGGTGAACATGCTTATGTCAAAAAGACAGGACACAGAAAGGCTTCCTTTATCTTTCCTTTCTCTTCTGTTGCGTTTTTAGAAGAAAAAAAAAAGTTACGCCCGAAGACCCTCTGATTTGCAATGCGAGTGAGTAACACCCAACTACCAACTCCTTCATGTCTTGGTCTACATGAGCATATTTTTAGTAGATTTAATTGTAGGCATTTACTTAGTTGAGTTGAGAAGTTGAGTTGTGGGAGTAAAACATCTCCACTAGTCACAGTTAATGTACACCATGGGCAAGCTCTTGTTCTTGAAGGAGAGACACACACACAACCACGGGCCTACATTCTAAACTTATTATTTTGAATGTGACATACTCGTGTCTCACAATGCATTTTTAAAGATTTAGATAAAACAAATGTCTACTTTGAGATCTGCTTTCAAAAGGTAGCATCTTGAACTCTCATTTTGTCCAAACGCAACATTAGGTTTTGCTCACTGCTTGCAGTTTTTAGGTATTAGAGACGAGACTAATCATCAGTCCTTAAAAGCTTAAGAAAAACATGCATCTTTACGTTACCATTATTTTTAAGGTTAGCGAATGTATGTGCAAATAAATAAATAAATAAATAAATAAATAAATAAATAAATAAATAAATAAATAAATAAATAAATAAATAAATAAATAAATAAATAAATAAATAAATAAACTCTTAAAAAGGCCTTGACCTTACATAATTTTAGAGGTTAGGTTGTAATTTTGCAATACTGTATAATTGTATCAATCATTGTATCACTTTATCATCATTGTAGCTGTATTTTGATATTGCATACTGTATTTTCTTATATTTTGGTTGCTCTATATACTGTAACTCCCATTTACAATTGTAAACTATTCAAATGTAAAAAGAAAAAGGTTAGACTATCCATTCATCAATTCATCAATTTTCAGCACCGCTTATCCTGTTCAGGGTCGCGGGCGGTGCTGGAGTCTATCCCAGCTGACATCGGGCGAAAAGCAGACTACATTTTGAACTGGTCGCCAGCCAGTCGCAGGCCACAAATTGTAAACTAATATTGTTCAATCAAAACAGGGCATCAAAAACTTTGTAAAGGCAAACATTTTAGGGAAACATTTTGACACAGTTTATGTCACAGATATGTTTTGGCCAGTGAGTTTATTCTCTGCAAGGATTTCTGAACATAAGATGTTATCAAGTCGAATAGAAATGAAGTATTAATCTCTACCTCAAAGCCAGCCAACTCTGAACGAGCAGGTCTCGTTCCTGTGACACCATCGTGCTATTCTAATTTCAACAAAGTCCCCTCTCTGATCCCGGGTGTAGCTGGAAAGAAATCATGTAAATTTATTGGTGACATTGAAACGGTTCTTTGCTATTCAAATGAGGCTTCCCTCGTCAAACGCTAAATACTACCACATACTGGCTGCTAACGCTAACCTCCCTGAAAACAGCTGTGACCCCATGCAGGAAGTCAGACAACCCACTTCCTGTGGCAAGCTGTGCCGCTGGCTCTCTTGGCCAAGGATGACTTTCTAATTGGTGTCCTCTCACCTCTCTACTCTGAGATGCTCCTGCCTGACAGGTCTTGGCAGCAGGAGGAGATGTCCTTGGGGGGGAAAAAGTCAGATCAGAGGGGAAAAAAAAACGTATGATAACATTTTAGAGAATGTCGCTCCAAGTCTTTTAGCAAAGTAAATCAAGGGCAAGTTTAAGTACCGTATTTTTCGGACTAAATGTCGCTCCGGAATATAGGTCGCATTAGCCATAAAATGCACAATAACGTGAAAAAAGACATATATGTCGCTCCGGAGTACAAGTCGCATTTTGGGGGATATTTATTCGACAAAATCCAACACCAACAGACATGAACGAGCAACAAAACGCTAAACGATAGGTATGCTAACGTGACATAGTAAACACAAACAAAGAGCTGAGAACGGGCCTGACGTAACATTCAGAGTTATTCAAATAACTATTACATAAATAACACATTTATAAAACCATCTGTGTCACTCCAATTCTCCAATCATGTCTGAGCCCTATCCACCGTCCCTGGACAGCCACCCGGCCGAGCGCCAGCCCCCGACTTCCATCCACAGAGGTGAAAGTGAGCTCCGTAGAGTAGGACCGGGCGTGCGTAAAAGCCATAATAGTTTTTCAAACCTTCTGTGTCACTCCAAATCTTTAAATCCTTCAAACTCTTCATCCTCCGTGTCGCTTACAAACAAAGCCGCTAATGATGCCGGTAGTACGTGGGACCCTTCGTCATCCGGTGATCAAATCTTTGTCTTTTATGTAAACAACCACCGCGCCGCGCCACTGACGTCACTTTGAATTCAAATTACAGTAATCCCTTGCTACATCGCGGTTAAATCTTCTTTCTCTTTTTTTTTGGGGGGGAATTTTGAAAATTTGTGAAAAAATTCACATATAAGTCGCTCCTCAGTATAAATCGCCCCCCCACCCAAACTATGAAAAAAATGAGATTTATAGTCCGGAAATTACGGTACATATTAGGCTAAAGCAATGCATGTGTGTCATTCTTATAGGTCCCTTGCAAGGTGCTCTATAAATGTAAGGCACTAAAACAAAGTGATTATATGCACAGCAGGTTTTATATTTAATATTTTTATAATGTTTTATTTAAATAATATTAATTTCCTCTATCAACTGATTCAATTGCGAGAAATCCATTCCTATATTGAATTATATCGTTTGTTTTTATTAATATTATATAAAAAACAATATATACAAATTGTTACGTGGTGACCCCTGCTGTACTATTTTGGTCATTAAATTGATATTACCATCTGTGTGTGTGGTGGGGGGGGGGCGTTCTCGAGAGTGCTGGATCAGATTAATGGTATTTCCATTCATTTCAATGGGGAAAAATTATTTGAGAATAAATTGTTTAAAATATCATGAAAAGGGCTTAACCCGTAAATCAAGGCACCACTGCGTGTTCATCATATTCTCAAAATCACATCACACTGCCGATGAATGCTCTTTAATGTGTTCTATCACACGCCCCACTTAAACACACAAAGACCAATTTTATCAATGACTTACCAGCTGCACTTTTGACTTGAGGCTCATTTCAGGATTACATACCCTCCAGCAGCTGATAACTTCATTATGGTAGGCGTTAAAGTGGCTGAACCATCTGCAGCTAAATGTCAGTGAGATCAGGAGGCTGCTGGTGGATACGTGATGGAGCGAGAAGCTACTGGCACCTGTCATCGAGTCAGGATGAAAGGGTGGCGGCGGGAGTAATGTGTAGTTACCTTTTTGTGCGTAATCAACAATCAGCTCTTACCTGACAGACAGGACAATGGCACTGATTCACTAATACTATTTTCAAACGATTTGGCAAAATAAGACTGACCTTAGAACATCTTTGGTTTGTTACCATATCCTTGGATCCAGCTTGCATCAAACTCCAAAAGGTCCACTAGAGCAACTGCCCTCAAATATTGCTATCATCCACTTGTGTGTTGAAAATCATGAAACAGCCCGAGAAGGCCTCTGTTGGGAGATAATAGGGTGGTCTACAACCACACAGTTGCTACAAGAAACTACTACAATTACTACTACTACGACTATAGTACCTATGTAATACTTCTTTTATTTTATTTACCTAAATTGTTTGCCTGTTTGTGTTACTATCTACTGTCTACTTTTCCCCCTCAACCATGTGGTGGTAATTAAAACAAATAAATAAATGCCCAGCATGTACAGCAGGGGTCACCAACGGGCACCAGGTCGCCCGTGAGGACTGCATGAGTCGCTCGCAGGACTGTTCTAAAATTAGCTCAAATAACGGCACTTGTCAGTGAGCTGCATCTATTTATTTGACAGTCAAACCTCGGTTTTCGAACGTCCTGGTTCTCGAACAAATCAGAATTCGAACAAAACATTTTAGATATTTTTGCTTCGGTTGTCGAACAAAATTCGGAGGTCGAACCTCGGGAGATGAGCCGGGAGGACCCGAGAAAACCCGACCGCGCGGCCCGGATGCCGACTGACTCCGTTGATATTGTATTTTCGTTACTTTGAGGATTGTATTAAACCCTAACTATGCCTCCAAAGAAAGCA
This sequence comes from Syngnathus typhle, assembly GCF_033458585.1. NCBI lineage: Eukaryota > Metazoa > Chordata > Actinopteri > Syngnathiformes > Syngnathidae > Syngnathus > Syngnathus typhle. The sequence continues at coordinate 11,932,772 of NC_083738.1, read as the reverse complement.
AGTGGGAGCAGTAAAGCCATCCTAAAACACAAAATTGATAATTATTCTTAAACATCCCCTGATCTTAAGGAAAAACTCCTACTTGGGGAAATGAAAAACCTTGAGAAGAGACCACAGATGGGCGGATCCCTCATCCCTCTTCCAGGATGACCAAGCTGCAATGGATGCAGAGAGGACACATAGTACACATAATATGGACAATCCAAAGGTAAAGCATTGAGAGCAGGATGTTATTGCACAGTAATGACTAAGACTCTATGAGTGGTGTGAGTTCACCAGAGCGACAGCCTGAGGGAAGAAGCTGTGTCTTTGTCTGCTGGTTTTGGCGTACAGTGCTCTGTAACGCCGTCGGGAGGGGAGTAGTTCGAACAGACTGCAACCTGGGTGAGAAGGGTCTGTAGAGATGTTACTTGCACATTTCCTGGTCCTGGACAGGTACAAGTCCTGGATAGATGCGAGGTTGGTCCCGATTATCTTTTCTGTAGTCCTGATTGTCCGTTGCAGTCTGTGCTTGTCTTGTTTGGTAGACTGGATGATGGCAGTATCGAAGGTCTTCAGCAGCTCCTGTGGCAGGTTGAACTGTCTGAGCTGTCTCAGAAAGTACAGCCTCTGCTGGGCCTTCTTCCGGACAGAGTCCATTTCAGGTCCCGAGAGATTGTGGATCCCAGAAACTTGAAGGTGTCTGTGGAGAGAATGGTATTGCTGAGGATGGAAGAGGGGTGGAAGTGGTGAAGGGTCTCTCCTGAAATCTACTGTCATCTCCACGGTCTTGAGCGGGTTCAGCTCCAGGTGGTTATGGCTGCACCAGTGGACCAGCCGCTCCACCTCCTGTCTGTATATAGTCCGGATCAGTCCACTGAGAGTGGTGTTGTCTGCATACTTCAGGAGCTTCACAGAAGAGTCGCCTGAGGAGCAATCGTTACTGTAGAGAGAGAAGAGCAGTGGGGAGAGAATGCACCCCTGGGTGCGCCCGTATTGGTGGTCCGGGCGTCGGATGTGATGTTCCCCAGCCTCACATGCTGGTGATCCACTGACAGGTGGAGTCAGGCACCGCGAGCTGGATGCGCTTCTGGTGGAGGATGTCAGGAGCGATGGTATTGAACGCTGAGCTGAAGTCCACAAACAGGATCCTGGCGTACGTCCCTGGGGTGTCCAGGTGGTGCAGGATGTAGTGCAGCCCCATGTTGACCGCATCGTCCACCGACCTGTTTGCCCGGTAGGCAAACTGCAGGGGGCCTGTGATGACCTTCAGGTGGTTCAACACTAACCTCTCGAAGGATTTCATGACCACAGATGTGAGGGCGACAGGTCTATAGTCATTCAAACCTGTGATGGCGGGCTTCTTGGCCACCGGTACGATGATGGCGCTCTTGAAGCACAAAGGCACCTCACACAGCTCCAGGGAAAGGTTGAAGATCCGTGCAAAGGTGGGTGCCAGTTGTTCAGCACAGACTTTCAGGCAGGAGAGTGACACACAGAGCTAGTGGATGTTGGAGACCTTGTGCTCCTCCACCTTCCGTTTGAGGATGCCCCACAGATGTTCAATAGAGTTTAGATCTGGGGATATGCTTGGCCAGTCCATCACCTTCACCCTCAGCTTCTTTAGGAAGGTAGTAGTCGTCTTGGAGGTGCGTTTGGGGTTGTTATCGTGTTTGAATACTGCTCCGCGGCCCAGTTTACGGAGGGAGGGGTCATGCTCTGCTTCAGTATTCCACAGTACATGTTGGCATTCATTGTTCCCTCAATGAACTGTAGCTCCCCAGTGTCAGCAGCACGCATACAGCCCCAGACCATGACGCACCCACCACCTTTCGTGACTGTAGGCAAGACCCACTTGTCTTTGTACTCTTCACCTGGTTGCCGCCACACATGCTGGACACCATCTGCATGGCTGTCGTCCCAGAAAAACTTCTTCTAAAAACGATGCACAAGGAAGTTCGCAAAAGGTTTGCTGAAGACAAGACTAAGGATATGGGTTACTGAAACCATGTCCTGTGGTCTGATGAGACCAAGATAAACATATTTGGTTCAGATGGTGTCCAGCGTGTGGCGGCAACCAGGTGAAGAGTACAAAGACAAGTCTCAAAGTGTCATTTCTTCAGTGTTGTCCCATGACAAGATATAATTAAAACATTGCAGAAATGAGAGGGGTGTACTCACTTTCGCGAGATACTGTGTATTTAAAAGATAAATGGGTACTGTACAACTCAACAAGCATGCTGTGTCATTTCAGCATGATCAACATGTACATGAGTGGAGCTATGAAATGCTCTTTGATGACAATATAGGGCACCGCAATAGCAGCAGTATAGTCGACTGTCCGAGCCACAGCCTGTGTGCATCAAACGTCCTAATGTCAGGGTTGGGCTAAATTCAATAGATAAATTATTCATATGGCCTCAGTAACGTGTGCATGAGGTCACCAGAAGGCCTCACAAGCAAAAATGAACTTGACAGGGTGCGTCACACAAGCCGTCTTTCAACCCCGGTTAAGAAAGGAAGTGAGGGGGTGGGGTCATCACTGAAGCAGCTGTTCAAGCAAGCAGGAAAAGTGACCTGCTCAGTAAACCGTAAACAAGAGGGAGAAATATGCAAAAAAGGCTTTTGCGCTGGAATTGGTACGGAAGCGTGCTTACCTCGAGGAGGCATGTCACGAAGCAGATGGATGTTGCTGCAGATTTAAAAATGTACTGAAATTCATTGATATAGAAATACGACTTCAAAAACAATGAGATTGGAACATATCCATGCGATGATGAAGGTGCAGGGTATGTTTTTTGTCATCACACTGAGGTGTGGGTGGAGAAAGTTTGTATTGAACAACACTTGACCAATTCCAACATGACTCGAATTGGGAATTTGGGACATTGTGTCAAATGAAAATGAGAACAAAATACCATGATTTGGAAATCATTTTTAACCTATAATCAATTGAATACGCTACAAACAAAGATATGTCATGTTGAAACTATAGAAACCTTTTTTTTTTTTGAAGTCTTATTTTTTGCAGTGACATGTTCCCAAAAAATTAGGACAGGGGCATGTTGACAACTGTCTTATGTCACATTTCGTTGAAAACAACGAACAAGCATTTGGAAACTGTACGCAGACTTTAATTCTTACTCATTCTTGCTTCATGTACAAATTCAGCTGCTCAACAGTCCAGGGTGTCCTTTGTTGTATTTTTTAACAGTAAGGTCTTTTGAGCATTCCTCAACTCTCCAGGTCTTACGTGCCCCTGGTCCGTCTTTCCTGGAAGATGTTGCATGCATCAAATTTAAATAGAGTGAATATTTGGGCTGGTGGGAACAATAATATTTATAAGCTTCACCATTAAATACTTTGTCTGTGTAAGCATATGAATGTTGGTTGAAAAGGCTTTTGAAAACACGTGAAAAAAATATATATTTGAGTGTGTCTTGCACAGTGATCCAATCGCATTGGAACTGGTCTTGTGTAAGATGTGACTTACAATATGTTTAGAGCTAAACCTATGTATGCTCTTATTTGATGTTCCCTCTATTGTACAGGAACCTACACAGAGAGAAATGAAGAAAGGCATTTGTCGGGTTTCTGTGTTGTGTCAAAGAATGTTTATGTAAACGCAATGATGCAATAAGATGTGACATGTTTTCAGAAGTAACAGTGGCCAAGGCTATGCTTTGCTGTAATTCAGTTTTGCGCTATGATTTTGTTGTGGAAATATTTTCTGTCAAAAGCAAAGCCTCTGAACAGTGAATACCTGCCTCATGGGTTTGTCATTAATGAATATCACACAATTGAGCGTATATTTCCAGGTATTTACAGTACATCTGAATTGAAAAAGTCAGTCCTAGAAAAAGATATGCAAGTCCAAACTACAGTGGAATCTCAACACTAATTTGTTCCAGAAGGAAACCGTTGAGTCCCAAAGTAATTTTTCCAATTTGAAATAACAATTGCGGAGCGAAAATGCATACGAGTTGAATATGCAATATAAATTAAAAAAGAAACACATCATTAAAACAGTAAATTTAAGATCTACATCTTGACATTAATGAGGCGCTGAATCTATGAACGCGGAGGTGGAGGGGAGGTGCTTTGCTGAGGTGCTTTGGGGAGGGAATCATTGTTTTGTCTGTCTTTTCGTTCCTTTGTTTTTTCCCACTGGTACCTGGCCGGTAGCCCCTTGTAACCCCCTTAGCAACACTGGCAGTTTTTATCACCTCTCTATTCCTCAAAAATGAACTTATGGCCAATTTCGGCATAATTCCAATGCCAAGTCTGTCACACGAACGCCGTTTCATACATAGCCTATGATCACCTTTTTCTGCTGTATTGTTATCACCACCTTTACTCTTCTACTTTTCTCCTGCGTCTTCTTTGGAGCCATGTTTATTCTCTTGTACAGTGCAGCAACCTGCCAGACAACAACTTCAACAACGCCGACTAGCGGCAGGTGGGACGAACTACGTATATTCTAGTTTACAATAGCCGATGTGAGTCGGGTTGTTTTCCAAAGCTTTGTCTGAGAACTGGGACCAACATTTCCCGACATTTTGTGTTGAAAACCGAATATGTTGAGTACCGAGGTGGTTGACTTCTGGTGTTCCACTGTATGACATTACAATGTTTCACAGATGATCGTGTTGGTTCTGATCATGAGCAGTTCTTTCCATTACTTCAAATCTTTGTCTCATCAATCTGTATGCTGAGGCTTGTCTCTGTCACTGCCAATTAGATTTCACCCAAAAAATACAATTTGAGCAGTACGACGTGCCTTGTAATCCTATAGTTGCTTTCAGTCTTTAATTAAAACTAAAGGAAATGGTCTATTACTGTTCGAATACTTTTGGATGAAATGTATTGTCGACATATAGACGGTTTGAATACTTGTGGCATGCTGTGAGAAAAGGTAATGCTCAACCAATTATAATATCTAATAGCTTTCCTTCTTGCAAGACCTTTTCCTTTCAAAAACATTACTTGCGGTATTTCTACTGCGTGTCTCTGTGGCAGTGACAAGGAAACCAATGTTGACCTTCAGTTGGACTATGGAACGACAATACCGGAGGGGAATAAGAAAGTGAAGAGGAAACAAAACAGCACAAAATCAATAGCTTATTTTTTACTATTTGTGAAGGGATTCAAATATTTGCTCCTCTAAAGGTTGACAGACCTATGAGAATTTTTGGTCCATAGCCACTCAAACTAACTCTCAAAGTTGATACTGTGTCTATTGTAATCTGAAGGCAGGAATCCGATTGTGTCTGTAATGTGCTTTAGAGGCATGTGTGTATTAATTTTTACACCATTGTTTGAGTTTTCATACTGAATAACACTGAATATTGCTCACCGTATTGGATTACCCTTAGGACTTTGCTGCATTAGAATGATTGACTCGTGAGGATATTCAATGTAAGACATCAAAGTTGAAATCAGACTGAAGCTAAAGTCTATAAGACATACAATTTTACCAGTTCTCCCCTACATTATAGTCAGAACCCAACTGATTTTGTGTGATTTTAGACCTCAAATGATTTGGCTGGCTGTTCAAATCAGTAGTTACATGTTCCTTGTCAGCAATGTTGGTCACAATTCTACAGGTCAGGTCAGGGGGCATGTGTGACACCAGAGCTTTGTGCCATCAACCATGCAGCTAAATGCGAGTGAATATTCCTCAGCGACTACCCGGGTTGACAGAGTCCGCCCTGGTCCCCAGAAGTATTCCTCAATCTGTATCTATGTCTGTGGTGGGAACATCTGATATTTGCTTTCCAATGCTGTAAGAGAGCAAAATACGGACTCATTGGAAAATTATATTACATACAACATAATGTACTGTGACAGATATCAAAATAATAAAATTCAACATTTTGCACACAAAACTGACAATATCACGATACAGCTGTTGTGCAATAATCGATAAGAGGGTATATTCAACATATATCATGAAATCTATGTAGCATGAAGGAAAACGTGTGGACACGTCATCTTGCATTCTGAGCAAATGTTAGAAATACAGTGTATGAGAATTATATTTCTGATACAATTATATATTTTTTTTCAATGGTCATTTAGATCAAGATTTAATTATACAACAATGTTGTTGGTAGATTGGGGTGAATATAGAAATTTGAATAGCCAAGAAAATTTATTAAGGGCCTGAAGTTCTCATGTTAACAGATTGCAAGGGTTGTAAGTGGGTGTTGAGTGATAAGAACAGGGGCATGGTGGCCATCGGTAATTTCGGGAAAATATATTGACTTTCCAGAATGACCCGGGTGCATCAAAGGCCCACTCCCCTCTCTCGCGGGTGATTACGACCACGTTTCAGCTTTATGTTTCATTTACAATCCTTGCTAGGTGTGGTTTGTAGATCAGCTTCCACATCTGTTTTTTGATTATTGTAAACTGCATAGTCCTTAAACATTGGAGACTACCAGTATCTAATGTATAATAAAGACAACACCATGACAGATTACAATGTGATATTTCGAAATGTTGCCACAGCTCTCATACAATAAGCCCAAAAAGTAATTGAAGTTGAAACTCATATCAGTCCATAATTTGTTCTAATATTCGTTAATATTTTCAACACGTTTTCTAAAAAAGATTGTATCATTGATGAATTCCCAGAGATTACACATAGACATCTGCCACACTTTTCTTGTATCAAAATGGATGAGCTTTCCATTTGAGCAGAAATTACCAGAGGGTCCCCGTTGTGTGTTCTGATAATAATTTGGTAGTTTTAGAGGATGGTGTGGTTATGTCCACAGGAGGCCTCCACATGTGCCATCACTTCCATTATTTCCCCCTCGTCAAGGGGCCAAATGTCAAGTTCATTGCCTCTGATAATCATGACGTCTTTTCGCAACAGGAAACTAAGGGCAGAAACTTTTCAAGGGCAGAATGCTGCTGAGAATTTCTTCCAACCACACACAATCTTGCTTCAGTTGGAGTCATTCTGGAGTCCACATAATTATAACATTTACATTTCAGTGGACATGAAATCATAAATAGTACGGGATCACAGTGGACTGGGAGAACTGCATTAAAGAGCGAGTCCATGGTCGTGATGACATCCCACACATGAGACAAGTATATACACCTACAGGGAGTTGTCAACATCCTCAAAGTCAAAGTCAAAGTCAGCTTTATTGTCAATCTCTCCACATGTCACAACACACAGAGACCGAAATTACGTTTTTCTCTATCCCACGGTGACGAGACACATAACACGATAGACATACATGTACGCGACACAATATAAAAACAAGAAGGCAAAACTTCAAACAATCAATAGTAAGAGTGATGAATAAATAATAAATAAACAGATAACACAATAAATAACGGAGCCAGCAAGCATAGCGCAAAAGTAAAAAACATCATAAACAAAAAGGCACAAACAATAAATAAGAGTAATAACAAATAATAAATAATAAGAGCCAGTGTGCATTCAGACAGTTCAGACAGTAAAAGTACAGGACGCTACGCAGAACGGGGGAGCGAGTTCAGGATCCTAACAGCCTGGAGTATGAAGCTGTTTGAGAGTCTGGAGGTGCGGGAGCGCAGGCTTCTGTACCTCTTCCCAGAGGGCAGAAGCTCGAACAAAGAGTGAGCGGGGTGACTCGCATCACTCACAATCGTGGTCGCCTTGCGGGTGAGATGGGAGGTGTAAACTCACTGACTTTGCAGAAATACTTTCAGAATACTAAGCCATTGGTGGAGGTTGCACCTCCAAAGAGATAACAATTATAGATATTTCTTGCAGGCTGTATCAAGGAAGGTTGCATCCATGACAAGTGTTGTCTTCAACACATTATTGAAGATTGCGACAGCAAAAGGTCATCTTGGCATCAATTTGGCCGTGAGGTCATAGGTTTGAGACTAGCTGCAGGGAAGACATGACCAATGAAAAATAATATACCTGAGACGGACATGATGCTATGTGGAATTAAAATAAATGTTTGTAAACGAGAATACTATCAAGTGTAGAATGACTGATATACTGTATTTAATGGGTTTTGGAAAGCTCTTGAATTAAGTGCAAAAGATAAATGTCTGGAATTTGTGTGTCATAATGTACAGCAGGGGTCCCCAAACTTTTTCCAATGAGGGCCGCATAACCTTTTCCTTCTCTGATGGGGGGGCCGGGGTCAGTTTCTAACAGAAAAAGTGTGACAATCACAGGTGTCCCTAAACGTAATCATTTAGTGTTTTCCAGAAAACATGCTGACACTACAACGCACCACACATATCCAAATATTAATAACCCTTTCTGAGATCAAATAGCCCTCTCTGGGTTCTTCACAGACTAAAATAACGCGGAAAATATATAGGCCAATAACACTATTTATGAACTCGATAAAGAATCAAATAACCCTCAGTGGGTTCTTAACAGAAAGAAAGTTATGCTGTGCCGTGCACAATCCTAGGTAAAAGTTCAACTTCCCTTGAGACCCCATTCTTCAATCTCCCGGTTCATGCATCCTATTAGACCCCGAGACGCGCCCACCATACTTGGGGCCCCGTCAGTCGTGACGCTGGCAACCTTTGCCCAGTCCAGATCCAACTGTTGCATGGTTTTACATACTTTATCGAAAATATCCTCCCCAGTCGTAGTGCCTTTCAAGCTTTGTAGGGATGCCAGCTCCTCGCACATCTCAAAGTTTGCGGTAACTCCACAAATAAAAATAAGAAGCTCCGCGGTGTCAAGTCAACTTTATTTGTATAGCCCTAAATCACAAGCAGTCTCAAAGGGCTTCACGTAGACAAACAATTGACAATTATTCTCAAAGCATCCCCTGATCTTAAACTCCCAAAAGGGCAAGGAAAAACTAAAAAAAAACCTACCAGGGGAGAAATGAGAAACCTTGAGAAGGGACCACCGATGGAAGGATCCCCCTTTCAGGATCCCCCTTTCAGAACTTTAATGTCGGCGCAGGTTGAATTCCTTGAATACCGCCACCATCTCTTGACAGACGAGACAAGCGGTGTTTGAATTGAACAAAAAAAATAAAAAATGTGTCCACTGCGGGTTAAATACCCTGCATTCGGAATCAATTTTTCTCTCACCCAACCTTTTTGCCATTATTCCGTTCTTTCACGTTCTATGACTGGGTTATGGGTGGCCATAAGGGTAAAAACGTGCTGGGGCAAAGTGAGGTTGTAGTAGCATTTTTTTCTCCGTTTCTGGTATTGTTTAGCATTTTTTTTTCCCGTCTCTGGTATTGTTCAGAGGGTCTGGTATTGTTTAGCATTTTTTTCCGTCTCTGGTATTGTTCAGGGGGCCGGGTCTAATGCGGAGGGGGGCGTATACGGCCCGCGGGCCGTAGTTTGGGGACCTCTGATGTACAGCATCGTCACTAATGCTCATTAGCAAACTTCAAAGTCCAGCACATTCAACAATTCATATATTAAATTCAAATTCAGTCTGATACCCCATTTTATTATTTTCTATTTTTGGTATAAGCTTTATTAAATAAAAGAAAATAATAATAATAATTTGTGTTAGCTTTGCCTACTTGTTATGCAAATTCAGTCCGATAGCCCATTTTATTACTTGTAATTTTGGTCTAAGCCTAAAAAAAATCATATTTTGTGTTAGCTTTAAAAAAAATCCTTTTTATCTTGCTAATTAATGTTGAAAATAACAAATGATGCATGGATTGATTTTTTTTCTGAGTTACAGTCACAGCTTTTTTTTCCCTCAAAAGCAGAATGTTTATTTCCATTCACCGCCACAGAAACACATAATTTCTTTCAGTCTACTAATGATGCCGATCACTTCAAGGTAATGTATTGGATTGGATGCTAAATTACTGGTGGCGGCAATAGGACCTGTTGTTTGTGTTTATTTGTGAAATTAATGACATAAGGACTGGAATAAGATAACAGATGCTTCCACCTAACCGGTCTGCAGAGCTTCTAATGAATCATGAAACCCTTGAATGCCAAGTCTCAAAGGAGAGGCCTTTTTTATTTTATTTCTTTTTTTAATATATGCACAATAAAAGGGGAGACTCTTACGCAACATGGTATGCTATCTTTAAAGCATTAAAACATGTTACATGTTTAGTTAATATTTATTCATCGTAACCATTCCGCCTGTTGGGTGTTCTTGTTTATAAGGGTTCCTGTGCATCAGCAAAAATGACTGGGATAGAGGGCAAGCTTTTATCTGAATAAGCAGCATCCTCTGCCCCTCGCAATTGACTCGCACACATCAGCTGCTGTCTGATGTGATCAATTACCTAAGATGAAAGTGACAAGGCTACTGCACCTTTACAGTGTTGCGTTTCCTGCCTCAGCCTCAGCTGCAGGAGTGATGGGATGTCTCTGTCAGCGAATATATCTTTTGAAATGCAGGTTCTCAGCTGTGACACAACACTGAAACAGCAACAGAGATGTGACTACGGTATGGAAGAGAGGTGTCTGTTATGGAATGACCCCTTCATATATTGGTGGAAAAGAATGAGGTGTCAAAGAAAAAAAATGGTAATAGACTGGAATACATTAAATGATGTGGAGTGTACACTGGGCTGGAACCAATTCTGCAGGCTTCTTTAAATCTCACTAGCCCAAAAGTCAGTAATGGAGCGGGTGTTACCATGTAAGCTTAAGATTCCAAAAGGAGGAAAAATAAGCATGCCAAATGAAATGTAAACATGTTTTCATTCTGAAACACCATTTCCAAATTATAGCCCCAATACAATACAATCTCAGTCTCAATTTCGGATGTCGGATGTTTATGCGCTGGATAGATTTCTTGTGCGCTGAGAATATGCGGGCAGTGCGCGATTGCGCACGCGCGCAGTTTAGAGGGAACATTGGTTGCAGGCCTGTTTCGATGCTCGGGAACGTCGAGACAAAAAACTAGGTGGCTCAAAAAGCAAAATCAAATAAACGTACCTTGTGCCAGATGACTCAAATCCGACGCTTAGCCACAAACTCCTCGTCCTTGTTTCCAGCTGTGCCAGAGGTCCAATGAGCGCTTCCGGGTTGTTCAGAGTGCGAGCTGATTCAAATCTGTCGTTGTCCGGTTTGGTAACGACTATCCAATTCCTAGGTCCCGTTGAGTTAGCGAATGGCAGTCTGTTGTCCATTTCAAACCAGCAATCCAATGTGAAATTGCAGTAGATATATTGGATAACAATAATTAGGCGTATATATGCATACACGTTATTTAAAAACTACCGTTTTTTTCCGTGTATAGTGCGCCCCCATGTATAATACGCACCCTAAAAATGGCATGCTGATGCTGGAAAAAAGCCTGTACCCATGTATAATACGCACCCAATTTTTTTTTTTAAGTCCCAATGATCGTCACACACGCAGGGAGGCAATGGGTCCCATTTTTATAGTCTTTGGTATGGTCTTAACTAGGCTGGAAGTAATTTTTTTTGTTGATTTCTCCGACTGCCCGTAAACGCACCACCGCACTCCGTGCGCGCACGGGAAAAAGGCGGCTCTGTATGGGAGAGACGTTGAAGAGGAATAAAAACACCCTTAGAAACCAAAACTTGCCCCTCGTCGTGACTCGGAGCCGCAACAAATGTTTCGGATTTGTGTAGGGTACATTGTGACAGACAGCAAACGAGCAGGTGATCGAGCAAGCGTCTGATACGAGAGCATTGCGGTCGCATGGAGCGTGTTTGAAGTGAACAGCAAGTTTTGGTTTCCAAGGGTGTTTTTATTACTCTTCAACGTCTCTCCCATACCAGCCGCCTTTTTCACGTCCGCACGCGTCTTTCCCGTGCGCGCACGGAGCGCGGTGGTGCGTTTACGGGCAGTCGGAGAAATCAACGCCAACAAAAAAAATTACATCCAGCCTAGTTAAGACCATACCAAAGACTACAAAAATGGGACCCATTGCCTCCCTGCGTGTGTGACGATCATTGGGACTTAAAAAAAAAAAAAAAGTTAAATTTTTTTTGTACCCATGTATAATGCGCACCCCAGATTTTAGGACAATAAATTAGTTAAATTTTGCGCACTATACACGGAAAAAAACGGTACTATAAGTGTTATAAAATCAAGATTACCCAAAGAGAATCAGAATCTCCCCGTTGTTGCATAACGGCGCATCCCTTCATGCAATAAAGTTAGCCATTTGCTTGGAGAAAACGTGCATAGAAGTGGCGTTTCAGTGAGTGGTTCGTTCTTTCCTTGGCGAATCGTAAATCTACATTCTGGTTTACATAGTTGACGCCAGGAGACGCAACACGTTCACTGACTGATCCGTTGATGCACGGGAAGGCAGTTCACCCATTAACTCGTTCGCGAACGGGAAAGTCAGGATTCGTTCCTTCACTGATCCGTTCTCGCGATGAACTGGAAATGCAAATCGCTCACTCACTGACTCGTTCACTCACAGATCCGTTCAGTTGGTGAACGGGAAATGCAATTCACGACTCGTTCGTGAACGGGAAGTTACGTAATTTGTCTGTCTGTTATTGATGTTAAAAAAACAAAACCAAAGGAAAAAAGAAAACGGATCAGTGTGTGTGTTGGGACGATTCGTTGAACGCTTCGTTTGAACGAATCTTTTGAGTGAACTGATTCTAAAGATTCAGTTCACTTAAAAGAACTGGAATGCACATCACTACCTTCTATTGCACCTGTGTCAAACTCAAGGCCCGGGGGCCAGATCGGGCCCACCACATCACTTTTTGTGGCCCGCAAAGGGTGTCAACTCAATGTTTCTTGTTAGAATACCAAAATTGTAAATTGCCTTCCCTTTTATTAACAGTGAGATATTGCAAAAAAAATTTAAAACCCACTTTCAAAACAAATTAGAAAATTGTTGAACTTTTTAATGCTGTATTCCATTGTGTATGTGATAATATAAGGTAGTATTAATGACCCTACGATGGAAATCTTAACTACGATGTGGCCCGCAACAAAAATGAGTTTGATAGCCCTGTATAGTGGAAACTTTCTTCTTCTTGTCTCCTTCCTCCGACTTGAGCAGAGTTACTGTGGATTGTCGTGACGACAAACCACCCGAATAACATTTTATCAAAGACAAGAGAACTATTATCCAAAGCTTCTGCCTCATCGCCTCATTGGCAGCACAACTCAATCTCGCTTCCTTTTTCCTACCCCACCCCGTTGTTTTAAACAGGAATGTTGACACCATGACCTGTGTGTAATGTATTAAAAGTAAAAGCTAAGGTTCTAAATAAGCTTTTTTTTTTAGATAAACTAACATCATGATTTTATTATAAAACCTGATTCACAGCAGTACTATCGTGCAAATATATTACCTCTTGAGAAACCATATTCACCTGACATTTCAGAAGATTTTGAAATACAGAAATCTCCTTCCCCTCGAACAGACTGCCACACCTACTCCTCTTGTTGAGTAAATCTCATAACATCGTCTTTGAAAGCTGCTGGGATATGCCGTGTTGTTCTTTTTGGGAAGTCTTCCTTCTGCCACTGGATCGAAGGCGTCAGCTTAAGGGAGGTGATAGCACACAAGCATGCCGCCAAGAATCTGTCACACAGATGTCCATACAAATGTTATTTTTTTTCTTTTCTACAAAACAGTCATCATCATCATCATCATCATCGGTTTAAAGTACGTGTTCCAGGCGCCGCTGGATTCTCAGTATGGCTTTCTTCCACCGGGGACAGTCCATGGCCATCTCGTGGTTGTGAGTCCTATACCGAGAGAATTTTCGGAGCAAAACCTTTTACAGCCGGATGCCCTTCCTGACACCAACCCAAGGGGAAATTCAAGTGTATCTCAATGTATATAGCAGCAGGGGAGAGATCCAATTTTATCCAAGGAATTTATGTTTTTTACTCTACAAACAAAATGCACATGAATGCATAAAATAAAAGTATTTTGTGTAAAACAATGCCGATGTAACTGGAGATTTCTGTATATAATTATGTTAAAAGTATTTTAAAGAAAGTCAAAAACCTTTGACACAAAGTAAGAATTATGTTTAGAGTCGCCCAATGCAATGCACTTCTTCCGACTATTTAAACATTTGCCCGATTTTGACCTCTGACTGTTATAGTCCTCCAAGTTCGATTGTTGTTTGTTGCTGTTGTTGATTCTGTCAGCATGTCTGGATGAGAGTTGGTACATCAGCGCAGTCATTCCATTTGGACAGGATTGGTTCAAGTGTTGAAAAAAAACCCTCTGAGTGAATCTCTGTCCATCTAATGGCATCAGAGGCTTGAGAGAGTCTCCGACCATAGACAGCACTCAATCAGAGCGAGCCTTCCAACTGACCTTGGTCTGCAATCATCCCGCTACAGGGGATTAGGCAATCACTCAAACCACCTGGAAAGGACTGTTTGTTCACATTTCACAGATATATAAGTCATAGCACACCCTTTTCTCCCCAGTAAGTCGCCGGATTCATCTAGAACTGATTACAGAGCCACCCTCTACAATAACTATATTTACAGTGTCATCTGTTCATTTACTATTTAAGTGGTGCTTCATTTGTTACCTTATTAGCCGATTAATGAAGTCTGAAAATGTTTATCTGTCCATGTCTACTTGACATGTTTACCAAGTTGTCTATTCCAGTATTTCACAACCTTTATTGAACCATGACACTCAGTTTACATACCAGAAATGTTACAGCACTTCACCCAATAAAAACACACAAGTAATGATGATCTCATCATAATTTACTCATAAATTTACTTACTCAGCATGAGGTCTGGACGTGTTTAAATGAACACAAAGGGCATACTTACATTCGTAGGTGCCTTGACATATTGGAATACTTGACATATTCTAATGTTTTGCACGAATGACAAGAAGTGGATACTCAAATTTAGTAATGCCGTGCCTGGAATAACATTTAAGTATTATACTGTACCTAAGTGATATGCCTTTATAGTAAATGCAGTACAATACCATACAGCTGCACCAATGCAGACTTTCCAATAGCGTGGATGTATTCGTTATACAAAACAGGGTTGTGAAAACTGCTGCCGAAAACAGGTGCAAAAAAAGACAAACGCCCTGCGGGTGTCAAGTGCCAACAGTCAATTAGCGCCGACATTCCTGCCGTCAAGATCAGTGCTGCAGCACACATGCTGCCGAGAGGCCGCAACCACCATTAGCGTGGCGGCCGTGGCTCAGGCAGTAGAGTGGATTTTTCAGAAACCGCAAGGTCGCCAGTTCGAACCCACCTCTGTCCGGGTTGTGCGTCGTTGTGTCCTTGGTCAAGACACTTCACACACCTTATCTCAGGAGCTGCAAATGAAAAGTAGCCCTTTGTCTAATTCTGGTGCATCTACAGAAACGTTTCTTCTATTTCTGTCAAATAAACAAATAAAATAAATCAAGCACAATATCTCGTTTCTTCAGGTGATGTCATGGCTAAAATGGTGGAAAAGTCCACAAAAGCTCCACAGGTAGGACAAAAAAGCAAACATGCCAAAATCAAACAAAAGACAAAAACAACAGAGCTCTTGAATTTGACTGCCATTACTTTTACTAATTGATGACTAAACCTGATGATTGACTGTTGGACACATTTGAAAAATAAATTGAGTTGGAAGGTCTAATTGTATTACGTATACAAAAACCTGTCTCAAGGCTAGAGTCTGAAATATATTTAAGTGTTGACTCTTCTTACTCACTTTTTACTGTATTGGACTGAAACAAAGGTGGAAAGTCCTGTGGTTTTGAATAAAGGCTGTTGAAAACAATTACCGTAAATTCCGGACTATAAGCCGCGCCTTTTTTCCAAAAATTTTAACCCTGCGGCTTATAGTCAGGTGCGGCTTATATAAGGATTTTTTTTCGTGATGACTTGATCACTTTTATACACTGCGGTATCTTGAAGAAAAAAAAAAACAACAAAAATACTATTTTGAAACACTACTATGGCTGCTGCTTATTTTGGCTGTGTTGCTTGTGACTATTATGAACTTTAGTAGGAATGCACGCTAGGTGACCTGCGTCAAAGGGCTCTAAACCCTTCATCACAGGCAATGTTTAGAAAGACATGTTGAAGTATGTTATTAGAACTTTAAAAAGGCTTTCTGTGAACGGTCTTTCTTTGTAAAAAAAACGCGTGTGCACGTGCGGCTTATAGTCCGGTGCGGCATATATAAGAAAAAAACTAAAATATCCCCCAATTTTAGCTGGTGCGGCTTATAGTCTGGTGCGGCTTATAGTCCGGAATTTACGGTAGTCAAATTTCTTTGGTATCGCATTTGCACTGAATGTACTTGAGAAGTTGCACTAAACTTGTCGTCTCAAGTCAAAACATTCAATGACAACCACAAGTGCCTAGTCAAGTCAAGTCAAGTTTATTTGTATAGCCCTAAATCACAAGCAGTCTCAAAGGGCTTCACATAGACAGAAATTGACAATTATTCTCAAAGCATCCCCTGATCTTAAGCTCCCAAAAGGGCAAGGAAAAACTTAAAAACCCCTAGCAGGGGGAAAATGAGAAACCTTGAGAAGGGACCACAGATGGAAGGATCCCCCTTTCAGGATCACCAGGTTGAAATGGATGCAGAGAGGGCACAAATGATACAACATGAAAATCAATTAAATAAAAAGTGGATGTCCATGTCACAGCAGAGGGCTGCCGAAAGGAGCCCTCAATTGTCCTGGCAGTGCTCTTCGAGGAGGTTGAGCTGCAGTTCCCCTATCCTGAATTGGCCACGAGAATCCAGATAGCCGCTGTCAGCATGGGTACCACCTAACCACCTCCCCGGCCGGGGAGGGGGGAGGGAGGGGGTGGAGAGGGAGAGAAAACAAACTCCAGCCGAATCGGCCACTACAGGTTAGTTAAAGGCCATGTCATAGAAATGTGTCTTTAAACGTGTCTTAAATGTTTCTACTGAGGTAGCAGTCCTAATATCCATTGGTAGGGCATTCCAAAGCTCTGGAGCCCGAATAGAAAATGCTCTAGAGCCTGCAGACATTTTCTTAGCCCTCGGTGTCGCTAAAAGGGTAGCGTTTTGCGAACGAAGGTTACGAGACGGAACATAAGGAACAACTAGGTCGACGAGATATGAAGGCGCTAAGCCATGCAGCGATTTATAGGTTAATAGAAGAACCTTGAAGTCACATCTTAAATGGACCGGAAGCCAATGTAAGTTGGCTAGTATTGGGGTAATGTGATCAAATTTTCTTGTCCGAGAGAGCAGCCTTGCAGCGGCATTTTGTACTAACTGTAGACTTTTGATGCGGGACTTAGGAAGACCCGAAAATAGTACATTACAGTAGTCCAGGCGCGACGTGACGAACGCATGTATAATAGTTTCCGCATCACCGGTCGAAAGGATCGGACGAATCTTTGCAATATTACGAAGGTGAAAAAACGCAATTCTGGTTATATTCTTAATGTGCTACTAATAATTAATGTGCTACTAATAATTGTCAAGCATACTCATTAAAATGGGTGGCCAGCTGTTTGAAAGGAGTACCTGGAGCACCTATTCAATGTCAAGCCTTAGCAACAAAAAAGTCATTTTGCTTTCTCAAACTAACATTAAACTTTCAGGACATACTGACATGGGCTGAAGAAGCGCGCGAGCCAGCACAGGGGGTGACTTTGTAATTCAAGGCATAGACTCTGACTCTGCCCACAGCCCGGAATCATTGCTAAATGGCACTTTGTTACAACAAATTAGAACGATATGCTGGTGGTCATTTTCGATTTACTTTCACTCGTTGCCTCTCTCTACTAACACTTTGTTTCAGCAGGAAAATAATGTGATTATGTTCTTGTTTCATGTGGTACTTTCCGCATCCAATTACAGGCAAAAGAGAGTCATTTTTTCACCGATTGTTGAATTTGCATTCCGTATAAAATATGCAACAGGGGTGTCAGTCATTAATCATTGTCCAATGAAGGCTGTCAGAGCCTGTCATGCTTGTCAAATGTGTACTCTCTTAACCCCCCCTAGTTATCAAATCCACATTTCTGATTCACCTGTGAAGCCTGACAAGGGTGGCCAATCTATTTGACTTGCAGGCCGAATTGGGTTCTAAATTTTGACCGAGGGGCCGAACCAGGAGCAGATGGATGTAGTGTTTGTGTGACGTAATATTAATGACATGTAAAGGCCATTGCATAAAAGGTTTTGGCCTTTACTAGGTAATAAAGCATGGATATTCAAAAAAGGCTTTTTGAAAACAAATGCATTTATTAACAGGAATAAAAAGATATATTTCACCAAAAAACTACTATCACTAATTCTCATAAAATACGACACTGTTATTATGAACTAGAATTTTGCAATTTCTGGAGAAATTGCGTGTGAAGGCGAAATGTATGAATAACTTTTTCGGGGAATGCTGCCGAACGATGTTGAAACGTGTTGAATTACTTGAGAAATGTAGAATATTTGGAGAATTTGTGGTGAATTTCAAAATTGAAAGTTTGGAATATTTGGTAAGTGGGAAGTTGTGGAATAGGTAGGCAAAAGATGAACAGCTGAAAGTTGGAATGGGTTGAAAAATGTAGAAATTAGAGTAAAAAACGAAATTTGGGAGAATTTGGTTGAATTTCAAATTTCGAATTTTTGGTAAGTGGGAAATTGTGGAATAGGTAGGCAAAAGATGTACAGTTGAAAGTTGGAACGGGTTGAATCAGTTAAAAAATGTAGAAGTTAGAGCAAATGTTGAATCCCCATAGAGAATGAATGGGAAAATAAGAAAAAGCAATTGCGCCAAAATCTTTCTAAATTTGGAACAAAACAAAAAAAACGGCCTCAGGAGGTTCACTTTTGGGATAAAAATGTTGAAACGGGTTAAATCGGACAATAAACGAAGACGTTAGCGCAAATGTAGCTATTTGGGGCACTTAGTGTTGAAATAAGGTCACTTCCGGCTTGATTCGGGTCATTTCCGGTCTAATTTGGGTCACTTCCGGTTTATTTGGGTCACTTCCGGTTTAAAACAGGCCACTTCCGGTTTAGCTGAGGTCACTTCCGGTTTATTTGGGGTCACTTCCGGTCTAAAAAGGTCACTTCCGGTTCATTTGTGGTCACTTCCGGTTTGATTTGGGGTCACTTCCGGTTTACCAGAGGTCACTTCCGGTCTATTTGGGGTCACTTCCGGTCTATTTGGGGTCACTTCCGGTTTATTTGGGTCACTTCCGGTTTAATTTGGGTCACTTCCGGTTCGTCTGAGGTCACTTCCGGTTTATTAGGGGTCATTTCCGGTCTAAAAAGGTCACTTCCGGTACATTTGGGGTCACTTCCGGTTTGATTTGGGGTCACTTCCGGTTTACCTGAGGTCACTTCCGGTCTATTTGGGGTCACTTCCGGTTTATTTGGGTCACTTCCGGTTTAATTTGGGTCACTTCCGGTTCGTCTGAGGTCACTTCCTGTTTATTAGGGGTCATTTCCGGTCTAAAAAGGTCACTTCCGGTACGTTTGGGGTCACTTCCGGTTTGATTTGGGGTCACTTCCGGTTTACCTGAGGTCACTTCCGGTCTATTTGGGGTCACTTTCGGTTTGATTTGGGGCACTTCCGGTTCATTTTGGGTTCATTGGGGGCACTTGAGGGTCAATCCAAGATGGCCGCCACACTGGAATTGGGGGTCAAGGGTTGAATGTGTAAGCGTAGTGGAAGTGGGGGTGAATGGGAGTGAATGTGGGAAGCATAAGGTGAATGCATTTGGAATGGGTTGAATCGGTCGAAAAATGTAGAAATTAGAGTAGAAAAACGAAATTTTAGAGAATTTTGGTTGAATTTCAAATTTGAGAATTTGGAATTTTTGGTAAGTGGGAAGTTGTGGAATAGGTAGGCAAAAGATGAACAGTTGAAAGTTGGAATGGGTTGAATCGGTTGAAAAATGTAGAAATTAGAGTGGAATAACGGAATTAGAGAGAATTTTGGTTGAATTTCAAATTTGAAAATTTGGAATTTTTAGTAAATGGGAAGTTGTGGAATAGGTAGGCAAAAGATGAACAGTTGGAATGGGTTGAATCGGTTGAAAAATGTAGAAGTTAGAGGTGAAAAACGAAATTTTGTGAAATGTCGAATGTGCCATTAAGAATGGATGGGGAAAAATTTGTCGGAATTTTGGGAATTTTGCGGAATCGGAAAATTTTCGGAATGAGAAAAATACAAGCGCTCATGTCGTGAATATTTGGAATACGTGAAAAGTGGAATGGAGTGAATCGGATGAATTATGTGAAAGATGAAACGGGACAAAAAAGTGGCGGGAATAAAATAGAATAATAATAATAACTAGAATTTTGCAATTTCTGGAGAAATTGCGTGTGAAGGCGAAATGTATGAATAACTTTTTCGGGGAATGCTGCCGAACGATGTTGAAACGTGTTGAATTACTTGAGAAATGTAGAATATTTGGAGAATTTGTGGTGAATTTCAAATTTGAAAGTTTGGAATTTTTGGTAAGTGGGAAGTTGTGGAATAGGTAGGCAAAAGATGAACAGTTGAAAGTTGGAATGGGTTGAATCGGTTGAAAAATGTAGAAATTAGAGTAGAAAAACGAAATTTTGGAGAATTTGGTTGAATTTCGAATTTGGAATTTTTGGTAAGTGGGAAGTTGTGGAATAGGTAGGCAAAAGATGTACAGTTGAAAGTTGGAACGAGTTGAGTCAGTTAAAAAATGTAGAAGTTAGAGCAAATGTTGAACCCCCATAGAGAATGAATGGGAAAATAAAAAAAAGCAATTGCGCCAAAATCTTTCTAAATTTGGAACAAAACCAAAAAAAACGGCCTCAGGAGGTTCACTTTTGGGGTAAAACTGTTGAAACGGGTTAAATCGGACAGAAAACGAAGACGTTAGCGCAAATGTAGCTATTTGGGGCACTTAGTGTTGAAATAAGGTGACTTCCGGCTTGATTCGGGTCATTTCCGGTCTTATTAGGGTCACTTCCGGTTTATTTGGGTCACTTCCGGTTTAAAAAAGGTCACTTCCGGTTTAGCTGAGGTCACTTCCGGTTTATTAGGGGTCATTTCCGGTCTAAAAAGGTCACTTCCGGTACATTTGGGGTCACTTCCGGTTTGATTTGGGGTCACTTCCGGTTTACCTGAGGTCACTTCCGGTCTTTTTGGGGTCACTTCCGGTCTATTTGGGGTCACTTTCGGTTTATTTGGGTCACTTCCGGTTTAAAACAGGTCACTTCCGGTTTAGCTGAGGTCACTTCCGGTTTATTTGGGGTCATTTCCGGGCTAAAAAGGTCACTTCCGGTTCATTTTGGGTCACTTCCGGTTTGATTTGGGGTCACTTCCGGTTTACCTGAGGTCACTTCCGGTCTTTTTGGGGTCACTTCCGGTCTATTTGGGGTCACTTCCGGTTTATTTGGGTCACTTCCGGTTTAATTTGGGTCACTTCCGGTTCGTCTGAGGTCACTTCCGGTTTATTCGGGGTCATTTCCGGTCTAGAAAGGTCACTTCCGGTACATTTGGGGTCACTTCCGGTTTGATTTGGGGTCACTTCCGGTTTACCTGAGGTCACTTCCGGTCTATTTGGGGTCACTTTCGGTTTGATTTGGGGCACTTCCGGTTCATTTTGGGTTCATTGGGGGCACTTGAGGGTCAATCCAAGATGGCCGCCACACTGGAATTGGGGGTCAAGGGTTGAATGTGTAAGCGTAGTGGAAGTGGGGGTGAATGGGAGTGAATGTGGGAAGCATAAGGTGAATGCATTTGGAATGGGTTGAATCGGTCGAAAAATGTAGAAATTAGAGTAGAAAAACAAAATTGTAGAGAATTTTGGTTGAATTTCAAATTTGAGAATTTGGAATTTTTGGTAAGTGGGAAGTTGTGGAATAGGTAGGCAAAAGATGAACAGTTGAAAGTTGGAACGGGTTGAATCGGTTGAAAAATGTAGAAATTAGAGTGGAATAACAGAATTTGAGAGAATTTTGGTTGAATTTCAAATTTGAAAATTTGGAATTTTTGGTAAGTGGGAAGTTGTGGAATAGGTAGGCAAAAGATGAACAGTTGAAAGTTGGAATGGGTTGAATCGGTTGAAAAATGTAGAAGTTAGAGGTGAAAAACGAAATTTTGTGAAATGTCGAATGTGCCATTAAGAATGGATGGGGAAAAATTTGTCGGAATTTTGGGAATTTTGCGGAATCGGAAAATTTTCGGAATGAGAAAAATACAAGCCACCCTTTCCTGAATATTTGGAATACGTGAAAAGTGGAATGGAGTGAATCGGATGAATTATGTGAAAGATGAAACGGGACAAAAAAGTGAGGAGAATAAAATAGAAGAATAATAATAATAACTAGAATTTTGCAATTTCTGGAGAAATTGCGTGTGAAGGCGAAATGTATGAATAACTTTTTCGGGGAATGCTGCCGAACGATGTTGAAACGTGTTGAATTACTTGAGAAATGTAGAATATTTGGAGAATTTGTGGTGAATTTCAAAATTGAAAGTTTGGAATATTTGGTAAGTGGGAAGTTGTGGAATAGGTAGGCAAAAGATGAACAGTTGAAAGTTGGAATGGGTTGAGTCGGTAGAAAAATGTAGAAGTTAGAGTAGAAAAACGAAATTTTGGAGAATTTGGTTGAATTTTAAATTTGGAATTGTTGGTAAGTGGGAAGTTGTGGAATAGGTAGGCAAAAGATGAACAGTTGAAAGTTGGAACGGGTTGAATCAGTTAAAAAATGTAGAAGTTAGAGCAAATGTTGAATCCCCATAGAGAATGAATGGGAAAATAAAAAAAAGCAATTGCGCCAAAATCTTTCTAAATTTGGAACAAAACCAAAAAAAACGGCCTCAGGAGGTTAACTTTTGGGGTAAAAATGTTGAAACGGGTTAAATCGGACAAAAACCGAAGACGTTAGCGCAAATGTAGCTATTTGGGGCACTTAGTGTTGAAATAAGGTCACTTCTGGCTTGATTCGGGTCATTTCCGGTCTAATTTGGGTCACTTCCGGTTTATTTGGGTCACTTCCGGTTTAAAACAGGTCACTTCCGGTTTAGCTGAGGTCACTTCCGGTTTATTTGGGGTCATTTCCGGTCTAAAAAGGTCACTTCTGGTTCATTTTGGGTCACTTCCGGTTTGATTTGGGGTCACTTCCGGTTCATTTGGGGTCACTTCCGGTTTGATTTGGGGTCACTTCCGGTTTACCAGAGGTCACTTCCGGTCTATTTGGGGTCACTTCCGGTCTATTTGGGGTCACTTCCGGTTTATTTGGGTCACTTCCGGTTTAAAACAGGTCACTTCCGGTCTAGCTGAGGTCACTTCCGGTTTATTTGGGGTCATTTCCGGTCTAAAAAGGTAACTTCCGGTTCATTTTGGGTCACTTCCGGTTTGATTTGGGGTCACTTCCGGTTTACCAGAGGTCACTTCCGGTCTATTTGGGGTCACTTCCGGTCTATTTGGGGTCACTTCCGGTTTATTTGGGTCACTTCCGGTTTAATTTGGGTCACTTCCGGTTCGTCTGAGGTCACTTCCGGTTTATTAGGGGTCATTTCCGGTCTAAAAAGGCCACTTCCGGTACATTTGGGGTCACTTCCGGTTTGATTTGGGGTCACTTCCGGTTTACCTGAGGTCACTTCCGGTCTATTTGGGGTCACTTTCGGTTTGATCTGGGGCACTTCCGGTTCATTTTGGGTTCATTGGGGGCACTTGAGGGTCAATCCAAGATGGCCGCCACACTGGAATTGGGGGTCAAGGGTTGAATGTGTAGGCGTAGTGGAAGTGGGGGTGAATGGGAGTGAATGTGGGAAGCATAAGGTGAATGCATTTGGAATGGGTTGAATCGGTTGAAAAATGTAGAAATTAGAGTGGAATAACGGAATTTGAGAGAATTTTGGTTGAATTTCAAATTTGAGAATTTGGAATTTTTGGTAAGTGGGAAGTTGTGGAATAGGTAGGCAAAAGATGAACAGTTGAAAGTTGGAATGGGTTGAATCGGTTGAAAAATGTAGAAGTTAGAGGTGAAACACGAAATTTTGTGAAATGTGGAATGTGCCATTAAGAATGGATGGGGAAAAATTTGTCGGAATTTTGGGAATCTTGCGGAATCGGAAAATTTTCGGAATGAGAAAAATACAAGCGCTCATGTCGTGAATATTTGGAATACGTGAAAAGTGGAATGGAGTGAATCGGATGAATTTTGTGGAAGAAGAAGCGGGACAAAAAAGTGGCGGGAATAAAATAGAATAATAATAATAATAAAGTAAATGGAGTAGAATAACATATGTGTGAAGGCCTTCGCCTTCACACAATAATAGAGAATGGTGTAGAATAACATATGTGTGAAGGCCTTCGCCTTCACACAATAATAATAATAATAGAGAATGGTGTAGAATAACATATGTGTGAAGGCCTTCGCCTTCACACAATAATAATAATAAAGTAAATGGAGTAGAATAACATATGTGTGAAGGCCATCGCCTTCACACAATAATAATAAAGTAAATGGAGTAGAATAACATATGTGTGAAGGCCATCGCCTTCACACAATAACAGTTTTCATCACTTCAGCGCCTGCAGGTCAGATTTATGAAAGATGTGTATCTTTATCTTATCAGGCGAAATCACATCAAACGGCAAACATTCTGACCAAATACATCATCTTGAAGAATCAGTGAAAGAATACATCTAAAAAAGTAGTCTAGCAGCTGGTCTAAAAGTGCATGTGTGTGTGTGTATGTGTGTGTGTGCGCGTGTGGGCATGCGTGTGTGCCTACTCTTGTGTTTTTCTTCCATTCGCAATTTGCTTTTGTCTGCCCAAGTAATTGCAACATTTGTTACTTTCAATGTTCTCAGATTCGAAGTTTAAATCAGGCTAATGACGGTATTCGGCTTTTATTTTTGAAAATAAAAAACATGCAGCCGTGAAGTGGTAATTCTGACATGTGCATGTAAAAATTCCTACACGAACCTAAATGCACGAATCTGAAACAAGGACGGAAGTTTTCTCTCGGGAGTTGAATTTTCCATCCATCCATCCATCCATCCATCCATCCATCCATCCATCCATCCATCCATCCATCCATCCATCCAGTGTGTATGTAGGGAGGGTTGGGGGGGGGTCCATAGCACCCACGCACTACATTCTACTAAAAAGTCTAACTTGATTCCTATATGTGTGTATATGAGTTTGTCTCTGAGAAATACATTTTTCTTTCTCTGAGACATACTTGCATGACTGACTTTTTTTTTCTTGAAAAGCAATGGGAACAAGCCAGAGGACGAGAAATTGCTACCCAATGGTTATTCCATTGTGAACCAAATAAATAAATACAAAGAAAAGCCACCAACAAAAATGTTGCCTTGAGCCCAATAGTGACAATAAATCCATGTCACATATACTGAATGTGAGACAATGAAATGCATGGTCTATTCGAATTGGCTTTACGTCACTTCTTCTTCTCAGTCACTCCAAATAACACCTTGATGTCCATTATCTGCACACGTAATTGCTGTATCGATTTTTCCTTGTTGTGTCTTTCTTTTCATCCCACCATGCTTGTCATTGTTCAATTGATGTTCTAGCAAGTCAGCGTTGATTGGCTAGAATAATGCTGCCTTGGAAAGACATGAAAAGGACAATTCGTGTGCTTTGTGCATTTTGACCTAATTACTATACAGCAAAACATTTCAGATTATTACAAACAATTTTCAACAAAGTGCATTGGTATCAAAGTGGTGCTTGCCAGTGTCTCTCATTCAGATGCCGTAGATTTGATTGGGCCAGTGGTCTAATACAGCTGGGCCGAGAGATACAAGTGACTTTCGAATTCAAAATCCCAAAACTACCCATTGTTCTGGCAATGTTTTTTGGTTTGAAGAATAAGTGACATCAGCACTGTATGGTGGCAACTCACTTCACATCACAAAGCAGTGAACAATTATAAAAGAAAAGAGGCTTCAATTTGTATATCGCCACTCTCAGTTGAGGTTTACTGTCACACCAAACAAAATAAAAGGAATGATGCAAATATTTCAAACAAGCAAGTAGCTTTGCTTTTTGATAAGGATCGCCATGTGCTAACTTAACAAATAGCACTCTGTTGGAGTGTTTTATAAACATTCGTTCATCCATTTTCAACGCCACACATCCTGTTCAGGTTGAATTGATTGATATTTGAAAACAAACAGTGGACACCATACACATACATGAATCAACGGGGAACAGCGGGGAAATTTACTTGTCACATCAGCGTACAAGAGTGCAAGAATACAAGAGACAAGTGCCAAATGTAAAAATGGATAAATAACAGACAAGGACAACGACAAGTGCCACTAGTAGCGGTAGAGGCGAAACACATGATTGTGTGGATTTTTATGCAGAACCACATCATCGTGCAATCATTCCAAACATGAGATTCGTGACAAAGTCAGGACCAGCATCTTTGTGACATATAAGACCGCTTTTGGACAGTAACAATGCTTCCAACGCAATGTTGTGGAAGAGTAGAGTGTCTCGAGTGAAACTCATCATCTTGTGTCCAAGCCTTCCTCTTTCCAAATGCATTGCCCGCCTCTCTTATGGGCCTGGGCTGATGTTATCTCTAAAGGTGAAGACTTAGTCTCCCCAATGTGTTGGAGTGTTGTTTGGATAGAAAATCGACATGCAAAATAAGTGTTAAAAAATGATCTTTAAAAGGCACTGTAAAAAGGGATGGTGACATCAAGTGTTTTAAAATTAATTGTGATATGTTTCCTCCCTTACTTTAGAGTTCTGCAACGATCACTTTTACTTTATTATCTAATATGTTTGAACATAGAGAATCTCTGAATATGTAAGGAGTGTGTTCTTGCAGTGCTACACAAAATAACTGCTATTATTTTTCAATAATTTTTCAGTTCATAAAACATGTAGACCGTACACTCTTGTCTAATGAGCTTACCTACATGGTAACTAACACATTATTGCTGTTGCACATCGATGGAGACTAAGAATACATGGTCGTATGGGTGATTACTCGTCCAATTGTTTATTCCATAATGTAACCTCAATAAAATAACACATACAACTTCTAACCATGGAAATGATTATATATTCAGACCACAAACGCAACACACAGGATGCGTCAACTGTATTGCTTTGTTTGCTCTTTACGCTTTCAAAGAGGAAGGAGAGGCGTCTCGCCATTGCAGCAACTCTGGCAACAAAGTCTGTAGAGGAAGAGCTGCAGGGACTTGCTACCTACCTTGATACAGCATAAAAGTGTGTGTGTGGTTGTGTGTGTGTGTCTGCGTGTAGAACAGGCTTGTCAGACACAGCGACTGCCGTCGGATGTTGTCTGTACAATTGAATGAAGAGTTCTATGTACAAGCATTTGCTTGATGTTTTTTTCCCCACTGCAAAAAGGCTCAGAATGAGCAAAGTTTCATGATCCGGTCTAGTTGATGGGTCACTCTAAATGTAACTACTATCTATCCTGGCAGGAAAACCTTGAGTTACAAAAAAAAAAAGTGAGTGTTATTAATTATTTAATTGATTATAACAATATATTAAATAATTAATGGTGTTGTTCTTTAATGAAAGTCTACACATAAATAAAACAAATGCGGTACTACTTGAGGCTATAGACTTTTATTTGCCAAATGGTATTAGATTTCATAGGCATGGCAGCCTCACAGGAAGTAATGTGAAGAGTTTATGTAAACAGTAAACAGAAAGCCAAGTTAGTCAATTGGCTGACCTGACTAAAAAGTATACCCTTTCTGTGATTCAAACTTAGCACAAAATAGATGCTGGCAAGTAGGGGATCAGGTTATTGGGGAAGAAGCAAAAATGAATAAGTAGTTAAATGATATTGAGTGACATAGCTTTTGTTTTCTCGTGTCTATAAGAACAAGATCAATGCTAAAGAATGACCACTATTCTAAAATATGACAATATAATTTGGGTTTCTTTAGATGGCTTCCTCTAAGGCAGGGGTGGCCAAACCTTTTGGCTTGCGGGCCGGATTGGGTTCTAAATTTTGACCGGGGGGCCAATCAAGGAGCAGATGGATGTAGTGTTTGTGTGGACTAATATAAATGACATGTAAGGGTCATTGCATAAAAGGTTTTTACTTTTAGTAGATACTAAAGCATGGATATTAAAAAAAACATTTTTGAAAACAAATGCATTTAGTAACAGCATTAAAAAAATATTTCACCCAAAAACTACTATCAGTGATTCTTATTAAATACGACACTGTTATAATGAATAACATTTTCCATCACTTCAGCGCCTACAGGTCAGATTTATGAAATATGTTTATCCAATGAGGCGAAATCACATCCAACGGCAAATATTCTGACTTGAAGAATCAGTGAAGGAATACATCTAAATAAAGTAATGAAGAAATCAATAGTATTGTTGGTTTCCCTTTTTTGATAGTGCCTCATAGTCTGGAGTAAAATTTGTTGTGGTAATTCTAAGGATAGAGCCGAGGTGTCGGTCCGTTAACCTAGATCTGTGACGGGCTTTGTTGACGTTCATATGGTTGAACGTCTTCTCACACACGTAGGTCGAGCTAAATTGGCCTCTCTTTTTTAACATTCGGCACTCAGTGTGCACCTTTCTTTTCTTCGAGCCACTCATTTTAATGGAAGGATTCCAGGGGAAGGTTTGTGGGCGGCATTAGCGTAAAACTGTATCTGAAAACTCAGCGCGCGAATTACGAGAATATTGACGTCACAGCCGACACTCCAAATTCGCCACTGATAGATGAAATTACTACGTACTACTTAGTACGCACACGCACTTGTGAGTGTGCACCGAGCTTTCTGATACGGCTCCCGGGAGTAAATGCGCGGACATTATACTCTTTCATCACAGCAACATCTTCATTACAAATCAAACAGACACACTTTCTGTTGATTTCTTTGAAGAAGTACTCATTTTCCCAACGTGTTTGAAATATTCTACGCTCACTTGCTATTTTGCGTTTCTTCGGTGCAGCCATTTCTGGGGACTCGCGGTAAAAGTTTTTCTTCGCTTGATTTCATTTGTGTGGCGGGCTCTATCTAGTGTTGAAACTGAGAAGTGCAACAGAGTTGAGCTCAAGCTTCTTGTGCGGGCCATATTCAATTATGTTTTCAAAATTTGTTGCGGGCCAACAAAAACTGGGCCCGCGGGCCGTAGTTTGGACACCCCTGCTCTAAGGTTTGACTCTCCAAGACCAATCACCAGATTGTGGCAAATTTGCCCCAGATTCCCACTGATTCCTTTGCTGGGACTTGTTGGTTGTTGGTAACAGCCAGCTTCTGCTGTGATTGGTGTGTCTTTTTAAAACTCTCAGCAAATATACATATATATATATATATAAACAAAAACACGTTCTGTGCACCCACACTTCTCTAAATCTCTCAATCTGGGTTAAAGTATGGATCATGGAACATGAAGCAGCAAAATTCTCTCAGGGGGCACCCATTGCCACTTACTGTCAACGGAAAACGGACATCACAGTGACGAAAAGGGGTTCAGTACCGATCAATCACGCTCGCCTGTTTACTGGGTTTGGTCATGGACATTCGCAAGCTGAGCCTTTGGGCTCTGTGATGTCATTTTCAATCGTCGACAGGTGGCAAAACAGGTCAAAATTGTTGTCCCCTGAAATGGGCAAAAATGAATTGTTTTTCTGCTTAATTTATATTCCAATACATATACCATGTTTTGACTAGAGGGGGCCGCATAGACGATATAACTGTAAAGAACAGTTTGTCTTGACTTGTGAAAGTTAGTCAATGCCTCATCCCAGTGCAGTATCCCAGTACAGGACATGTAGAGCCTGCTTGACTAACACCTGTATCAATCCTTTTGGACAACTCAGCTCTTATTATATCATAGGTACAAAGGACCTGATCACATCAATTACCAAGTGTGAAAGTGAAAACAACCCTCTCTATTTATGATTATGATTTTTGCTTCAGAGATGATCCTGATGTTGTTACCTGGGTTGTCACTCATCAAATGGCCTCATTATATTTGACAGTGTAAGTAGTTGATGGAGGTATTTGAGGAGGCGTGTACACTCAGCTATCCCTTGGATGTGGTCGGAATGTCTCTGAAGCAATTTTCCCAATGATGAATAATTCACTAGATATTATTCCAAAGGTCATTTTAGTAATTAGTACCCTGCTGTTGACTAAACAGCCTCAAGGTACCTGATGGCCAGTTTAATTACAATTGGAAATTAGTGTAATGTTTGACAAGCTCCGTGTTCTCCAGATTCCTTAACAGATGACACCTTGAGAACAAAGTGGTCTTACAATAAGTTTGCTTGTTAGCAGATGGAAACAGAGGGGTGGGTGGTTGTATGGGGGATCAGAAACAATCTGTGAGTGAGCTGGTACACACACAAAGCCCTTTGTGTCCAACTTTCCAGTAATTGCTGTAAATGCAGATTGCTCTTGTTGAGTATGCATGTGTTTTGACAGCGTCGACATACTTGGCACTGGCACTGTCACACTATTAGCCAATTACCGTGGAGAACTAATGGAACAGGTCACAGACGGGACTCTCTTGGAGATCTGGGACCGAACATATGCTCATAATATGGCAAGTTGACACAGTCCAGTAAAGGCTTAGGCCTGTTAAGGAGATGAACCGACTCTTGTTATGAGTCTGAATGGGACTTGCTTGTGTAAAGCCTGAACTACATTTGCTGAGAGCTCATACGAACTATACTTACATATCCGCGAGGCAATGTGGAAACTGCTACGGAGGTTACTGTTAAGGTTTCTCATGGATGGAGGCACTTTCGTAAAAAGGGGTGCACGAACTCTCAAGTACTGTTCTTTTACGTACAATTTTATTTCATGAAAAGATACCCAATAGTGCTACAGGGATTTATTCATTTCTATGCTATGCTGCAGTATATCGAGCTTGCTTTCAGTTAAGTAGTGAAAGTTTAGTTAGCTGATGTTCGACTTTCATCCAGCCTTTCATATGTTTTGGGGAATTAATGGAAATGGCAGTATATGGATATGGGGAGATTGTGCGGTCATAAACATTGACAACCTATCAGGGGAGTGTCTTGTTTCTGTTTTTCTTCTCTGCGTATACTTCTGACTTAAGAACACTAGAATATACTGTTGGCATGAGGGTGGATAGACCTACTCTGTAGTATATGCCCCCCTCATATCTTGGCAGAATTTCTATTCAGCATGTGCATTAACCTTGTATTCATCCAGAATTCAACATGTATCTAATACATTTACATAAACCGGAGTGTTGGGGCCGCTGTAGATGCCATCCCCACACCCCGCAGCTAATTGTCCAGGGCCACTGCCTAACTGCAATTTGCCTGGTGGGTTTTAACATGAGTTGGCAATTGGTTATAATTTTTAGAATTGTTATACTTTTTAAAGGACATAGACTATAATTTTGTTAAAATGACTTTTTCCTAAAAATAATGATATTCGCGTAGGAATGTATTGAAACAAGACAAAATGCCTTGTCTAAATACATTACAAATACTTTGGACAAAATTTCGCTTCGCATGTTGGCTTACCCCTTAGCAGGCATTCCAATTTCTCATGTGGCCCCAAAATTCAAGAGTTAAGAGTGAATACTCATACCAACATCTGTCTGAAACAAAAGGTGGTATCAAACATCCCCAATTTTATTGTATTGACATTTTTCAATATACTACCAGTAAAGTGTAATACATACTTTACAAGTAAGTGTGGTTAAATGATACCTACCTGTATAATATTGAAATGATGAGCAAAGCTTGACTCTGGGAATGAATTCATTGCACTCTGATTACACTCTGACTAATCAATATCAGTATCAAACCCTTGAATGTAGTTGGTTCCACTGTTTACGCAAAATGACAAGCGTGATTTCTGTACACGTTTGGAGAGTCAATATTTAATGGCGCAGTTAAAATTCAAAGACCAAGATCAAACATTTCACTATATCGAAGTCATTTTTATAATATTAAATGGTATCGCTTACAAAGGCATAACAACACAGACTTTATAGATTTAAATGACCAATACAGATTTGCTGGCAAGCACTGAAGCCTTCTCAAAGCAAACATAACTTCACTCACTGGTAACTAATTTACAAGCATATACTTATCATATTCTGATGTAGACTTTGTACAAGATACATGAATGGACATACATTATTATGGCAAAAGGTATATGCCAATTTGCCCTCACAAACACTCATACACACACGCACACACCCTCACATTATTATGTATTATTATTATTATACACATCCATTTACATTGCAACAGAGATTGTCATCTCATCTTTTCTTATATTCTCCTTTTACCCCATTTTTCCATTTCCACATTGTGTCTTGCCCCTGGCTTTAACAGTTACTATAGTGTGTCCATTAGTAATATTGTTCTTAGGGGTGCTATGTACAATGTGATGTCAGTGTTACCTATAACTTGTGTATACTTGGAAACCCAAGTAGTATGCAAAACATTAAGACATTTGAATGTGTGTTCTCCATTTAACATTGGTTTAGTTTCATAAGACAAACAAGTAGAGCAGATAACATTAATACTGACACCGAATCTAATGATGGATGCATCAACAATACAGTCTAAAACGCCTCGTGGGAGTCAAAACAGTTCATGCAAATTATACCACAGGTTGAGTGTGAGATTTGTTTCAAATGTAAAGGCATTGTCTTTTCTGTTGTGCATCTGTAGCTATTTTGAACTGTTTTGAGCAGTGAGCTTGCAAAAAGAGAAACAAGGAAAATACAATGAGATCTGAAGCATGGAGTGGAAAGTCTGTGATTGCTGACTACTTCAACTGTATATTTAGGCTGATAAAAATAAAAGAGTAAATTCTCAATGCTAGTTTTGCTTTCTGTTGAGAGAAATAAAAGAGGATAAATTTACAAAATCAACCAAAAACATCATTTTAGAATCCAAACCCACAACATACCAATGCGTTTAATTGGCACAGTAATGCTGCCGCTGCAACTTGACTGCACATTATATTGTCAAGATAACACCTTGAAGAAAACATATTTAATATTATACCCAAATATTGTGCATATTTTACACATGATTGGATAAATGATATTCATTGTGATCTTTTCTTATGACATAGTGACAGTGTCTCATTGAATATGAATATTCTCTCCCTCTGTGATATGAGGGAGGGCACAATTTCCTGCGACATCTTTCTAATAGTCCAACAAGAATAATGCATGTCCTCATTCCCCCAAATTGTTAAAAAAACCATTATTTTTGTTTAATGTCTTGTTTTTGAATGTCGACAATCTGTAAACATAGATTAAAATGGCCCTTTCAGAAGCAATTTCACTCAATCAGTATGATGTTCCCAATGATATGTGCGCCGTTGACTGAATATGTTTGTGCCATTTGCAAAGATTTGTGTTTTCAACGGCAAAGAAATTAGATGAAAAGTGATGGACGAAAGAAAATCGGGTAATCTCAAACAGGGAGCTCATCATCATCATCAACTGTTGTTTAGGAAGATTGATTAAAATGCTGTCTTTTTTATTGCATTTATTTTCATAATTACCTCAGGGAGAATTGAACGGACTCATTTCCCTGTCCATGACACAACTCATTCTATGTGATCATTTGTCGAAATCTTGGATGTGGCCTCTTTACAAGAATCAGATCCTTGACCCCAGATGGTCTTAAAGAAAAGTTGCAGAGGCGGCCTGCATGCAAACAGTTTGCTTTTCACTCTCTCCAAAGAATGCCTCAAAACATTAGAGATGCAGAGCTGTTCCCAATTTGCAAGATGGTACAGGGAAATGAATCATATACTTGGTGATTTAGACACCTGGCTTGGGTGTTTGTAGGAAGCGGAGACACTTAATGTGGTTGCAATAGATTATACTGCACCCAATCTGTTCTAGTGTAGTTATGTTGGAGCAGCTATCATCATCAGCACAGTTTACACGGATGATTTGGAGTGTTTTGCATTGTCTCAACCGTCATTGACGTGTGCATTTTTTCCCTTTTTCTGGTCACTGGTCATATCATGGTACACTGTAAAAAAACAAAAAACAAAAAAAAACTAGTAAATGAAAATGTAAAATAAAGTTTTGCACTGCGAACAGTAATGTCAGTACACTGTAAAAAAAAAAAACTAGTAAATGAAAATGTAAAATAAAGTTTTGCACTGCGAACAGTAATGTCAGCATTAACAGGTATTGATAATCACATATGATGAAACACAGCTAAATTGAATTTTATAATGGTAATTAGTAGCAAGCTATTGGGAGTTAGTAATGACACTGGAAGACTGCTAGCATATTACGAAGATATTTTTGAGGTCTTACCACCTTATCATTGTTGGTGCAAGTCGCGAGAACATTCCGCTGTTAGCCCAGCGAGCAGTCCTATAGACTTCTTAACCATGATTAGGGTATCTACCAACTTCCCACATCAAAGTAACTAGACGAAGAATTTCATAAATTGCTTCAATGGTTTTGTGTTATGTGGCGGATTATAAGCAGCAAAATATGACCAAAGGAACAAAAGGAAATGAGGGGGTGGGGTTGGACTCTCACCTTTCCAAAGCACATCCATCTGCACATTTCAAGGAGAGATAACGAGACAACTTTGAACAGCAAGCACTTTCTTAATGGCAGAGAGGTGCAGCATACAGCATATGGGAAACATCTTGGATATGGTTGTGCTAGTGTTCATGATTTTACCGGTCCTTGGTGAAAAGAATGCAAAAAAGATTACCAGTGCTGTCTACCATTGGCCTAGTTATGCTTCTCAAAGGTTTTTTTTTTTTCTCCCTCCTAAATCTTTCCTCAGTCCTCCCGACCAAAATAGACTTCTGTAACATGTTCAGGCAAGACAAACGAAACATCTTCCACCACCAAAGGAGTTTGTGCTGCATATTATACAGAGTAATATTTCACTAGATCTCAAATAGAAACACCACCCTGGGCCTCTAATTAGCATTTAGCCCAAATTAGCTTACTCAACAGACTCAACATAGTGTATTTGCATTTTCTTCTGCATGCATGAGTAAATGGTCTTTAAGGACAGTTGCACAAAGATGGGCACAAGGAGTATAAGTACAATGTTCCACTATATTACTAACCACAAATTACATACTCAAAGCAAAAGTCACAGGTTTTTTTTTTCTGTGCTGAAACGACTTTGGTACTATGTTTATTTCCTCAGCCAAAAAGGTTCGCTGTGCATTGTTGTTCCTTTGTTAGTTTGCAGGAGTTGCAAAAAACTGCTTAACCTTCTGCCACCAAATTGTGGCGGATTGAGGCATGGGCCACGAAGTAAGTTTTTCCATGAAAGAGTGAGTGCTCCACTTACGTTGCCATTGTGATATAGATTTGTCCTTTTTTCAAAACCTTATCAATCCTGGCATAAGCAACAGTTGGGTATCTTTGAAGGTTTGCTGCTGATCCTGTGTTAGGCCTTGGTGGAGTTTTTTTGCAGTCAGGGCTAATATAGCTATTCATGGATCAATGACAATGGATGTTAAACATTCAATTTGAAAGGTTTGAGCGCTCAGACTGTCCCCACATTATTATTAGGATACGACTGTTTCAAAATCTCATGGTGAAATCCATTGTTAGATGTTCCCATTAGTAAACCCACGCTGTCACAGTTCGTCAAAATGATCCATACCATCCATACATGTGGATGGAGTCACATGTGCAGGATGTCGGGCCAATGTTCTTACAGCTGGTGCTCATGTAGGAAGGAGCCACTACCAATGCCGGTCGGCGTCTGCTTTCCAGGAGATGAAAAGCTCGCCAAGGGGATAACCTTGACAGTGTCCTCCTTCTTACTGCAGTGTCTCTCCAAGGTGTTGTAGAACTGCGGCCGGTTATGCACTTTGTCCAGCTCGTCTTTTTTAGGCACAGACCTTCCCAACGTGTGCCGCCCATCCATGGTACCAAGGCTGCCCATGTTAACCTTGACTCCCCGGGCACAGCTCTGCTGGAAGCCAAAAGAGGGGAGCGTACCGGAGATTGCAACAGAGGTAGGGGTGGAGGCGGGACTTCCGCTTGTCGGACTCTGGAACTGGGTGAGGGTTGGTGGCATCCAGCAAGTGTCAGAGTGGCCCAGTATCAGACACTCTTGGGTACAGGTCTCAGACGCCTCAGCCAAAGCTTTCTGGAGGTTTACCTCGATGGCTGGAGATAAACACATAATAAAACCCACACGTGAGAGCACTTAAATACATTGGAATGTGCTGATTTACTGAAGTCATGAAATCAAATGCGAGGGGAACAAAGGCATTGTCTCATCAGACTTAATAAGTGTCAGCCTTTTGACAAATTGAAAGTTAGTGATAAATGTTTCATTTCATCGAATAATGAGGAAAACATTAGAGGAGCATTTAATTTTCATTGGTATTCCCACGACACAGTTTGTTTACCTACAATATGCAACAAATTCCCTGAAGCTTAATTAGACTGAAAAAAAGTCTTGTTTCTATCATGGATTGGCTTTCCTGCATTAAATTTTTAATGAACGTTCACACAAACAATGTTTATTTTAGTCACTGTCAAAGTGACACGCCTCAAAACACTAATTTTTCTGAATCCCAAGCAAATCCGATCAAATGGAATTATTAAACTGAAAAAATCAGCACTTCATTACAATAACCAGGCTGCATGTACGGACAAGACAAAAAGAAGAAAAGACTGAACGAGCAGACATATCAGCAAGGCCATAAGCTCCAAAGCAATCTTATCTCATTACCCGCGTGCTGGTATCATATGTGGAATGAGTCTGGTGTGAGGCTTCAGCATTGAGCCTCGGCAATAAAGCCTGTCAAGTCAGATAATTAGAATGTAAAACAGTGCAACGAGTAGCCCGGCAGTGTTCCGTTTCCTCGGCCATGCGAGGGACAGAGAAGTCCACGTTTGAACATCACTTCATTCCTCTAGGCTTCTGCTTCAAGCTGTCACGCAGAAATGATTTAGTATATTTGCATAAGTAAGAATGCTATAAATAATAAATGTTTTTTTTTGTCCCTCGGATGACTTCTTGCTTTTTCCAGAAAAAAGTTGCACAGATGCAAGACATTTGCCACCACATATTAGGTTTGATAGCTTTAGATGAAAGCAAATAAATATCTTGAGATTCATTATTTGGTAAAAAGTGACAATATGACACTCCTTGGACACTTTAGTAGGCACTTCTATACAAGCTATAGATGAAGGATGAGAGCTGCATTAAAAATTATACCCGAGAAGCAGGTTAGACATTTTTGGGCATCACACTGACTCTGAGTGCAAATCATATTTTAAGATATAGGACATACATTGCAAAGTACACAACAATACAATACATATTGTTAAATTAATAATGTAAAGTCAACATTTTCATTTATGCATGTACGATACAGCTCATTTTGTGGCTGGTGAGTGTATTCAACATATGCCGAAAGTGGAGTCAGATCGGTGCTTCCCATATTGAAATAGAGTCTGGGACAAAGAGTGTAAAATCCTTTGGGTTGTATAAAGGTGTCACCTTTCAAAGGGTCGGGAACTTCATTAAGGCAAAACTGGGCCCCGTGTTGTCATTTTCCGAGCTACAACAATGAAGCTGGAGCCAAGTCTCAGATTCAATGTGTTTTCTTGTGTTTTAATGAGGTTACGCTATTAACATAAAAGTCTCACTTGACAGGCAAGCGGAGACACAAATATACAAAAAGCTCCCATTTCTGTTACTGTCCTCGACTTTTTTACATCCAAAGGTGGGGCCTCACATAAACTCCAATTGAAAGCTACTTTAGAAAAAGTATGCCTTTATCGCACAACTGGTACACCTTCAAATTGAGATATTTCATCAGTGGGAGGCTCCTGCCATGCCCTACTGGGAACAAATTAGGGTTCAGTGTCTTGCTCAAGGACACTTCAACATGGTCACCAGGATTGAGGATTGAACCCACAACCTGCAAGTTGGGCAACAAACACGCTATCACTGAGCCACATTAGCCCTTTTATGGGTTTATGAAGCTCGAACCAGCTACAGCTTTGATATTTGAAATGCAGCTCCACAAGACCTGGTCCTGCACTATTTTCTATTCCATCGGGACAGTTTGGATGGGCAGGTGGGAGCAAGGCATGAGCTATGTCATTGGCATCTCAGGCTGCTTTTGTCAGTCAGAGGAAAGATGCAGCCCGCTTAAGATGCTTGCGTCTTTTGTATTCAGGGGAAACAGTCATACCCTGCAGGGCTTTCGACACATCTCCAAATGCCCCATATCTTGGCACTGTAATTTTCCTCTCCACATTTCTTTCAAAGGAAATGTGAATGGCCGACACGCGGGATTCATAAGAGACAATAGTGTATAATCGAAAGCAAAGCATAGATAAGACCTACTCTTCTCATTTAAGTTATTTTCAACAAATTGGTTCTCAAAGTCTGCCACCCATTTAGTAAACTCACAGAAGTCAATTAAACATCTAATGTAAGTTCGGCCTCACAAAGATAAGTGACGATTCAATTCACAAACTGATTCCAAACAGCCTGCGGGCCAAATTAGTGACTCAGTCATAATTAGCTACGCTTTTTTTCAACACACCGGTTGCACACTTTAGCTGGTATCTAACAGACAATATCTGTCTGACATCACTGCATCCTTTAGTCAGGAAAACAACATGCCGCAGCCACCTTCTGCTAACCTTCCATTTGTGTGATCAAACCAAACACAGAATTTGGTTTGAATATGCTCTGAAATACAACATCTATGGACTAAAACTACTAGCTATGAAACTATACATCACAATTTTACTGGACACGCATTAGTGCACAAAAGCTTCTCTATAATGACCAATAAAAAGTGCTTCATTTAAACATATACCGTAAGGTGGTTGAACAAGACAAATTGCATTTCCATGATAGTTTGCATTTCGATCCTCTAACCTTGGATAAGAAAGACAATGTTTTGAAGCTTATTTCCTCATTTGAGGGTTTTAAGTATTTATAAGGCCTTCGTTTGCCATGTGTAATTCAGTCTCCACTAAAGGCTGAATAAAACACCTCTCCTCTTGGGTTTATTTTGGCTTCAGGGTAATGTTTGATTTCATGTAACATATTGGTAGTAAACAGTGTACAGCAGAGCGTCATGATATAAGTGCCATCTTAAAACAGACATGCTGTATGTTTATCCATTTCAAGCTTTCTCATACTTGTCTGGTTATAAACATCCTCACATTTCTAATAGAGTACAACACTTACAATACAATTTAGAGGAACCGTGACGAGTTTTACTGACAGACCTGCTTACATCCTGATGAGCTTCATATTAATGTCTGCACACATATGATTTAGCTCATTATATCGGTGTTCACAAACTCATTATTGCTAATTAAAAGGATAATTGCCAGTCATCTGGGACATTAGACTCTTGAAACCAGCCATCAGAAAGGTGGACCTGGCCACATCCTTTCCAGTACTAACTGAAGCAGTCCTCTATACACAATGCATAAAACTGTCGAGTTGTTATGTTACAAATTTCCACACTCCATCCAAGCATGCAGGATTATGCTCAAATTTTGAATGGTAATGTTTGGTTTTGATCGTCTCGGGTGTACCGTATAGGGAACTAAATGTGTCAAGTTCAATCCCAGGATAACTGTGGAGCATCCACTGACGTCTGGCAGCACATAAAACTAGCCGTTTTGTTTAACTTGACCAGTGAAGTTTTGATTCAGAAGCTGTCATTGAGCAGCGCGTTTTATTTTTGCTGCCAAAATTTTCAAGCATAAAGAAATGTGTTTCTTGACATATACTGTTCGACATAGAACAAAAACACAGCTAAGCCAAATGAATAGGAGCACTTCTCAATGATGTTTATTTCTGGACTGGCCCTTGAAAACGATTATATTAAAACAAGCCAGAAAATATCTTCACTGGATAATATTCCCACTGGAATGTAAATATGTCCATCCATACGAACAGTGTGAATTTGCTCATTTGGGGATGAGGGGAGTCCTACATTTGTATTAAAAACACACAAAAAAAAATCTGTGTTCTTTTAAAGGGCACAATTGTTGTTGTTAGGATAACCCAATCGGAAAGAAACATCTGAAGCAGAACAATAATAATAATATGAAAATGGAGATGTTAAGGAGTTGACATCCACCCAATAATCTCTCTCACATGCATTCAATCAGATTGACTTCTTGCACCACTTTATAGCCTTTTTATTTTCTATGAAGATTACTATGCTAACCATTTGGGTTAGTATAAAAGTTCAAAGTACTGACTCGGAGTCTGTGACCACGCAACAATAAATCTCAGCTCTATTTTCATGCACAGTCTCAGAAATGTTTGTGTACCCTAATTTTCATGCAGGCGCAAGCCTCACTTTATCTGTTTAGGGAATTTGGCAGAGCATTTTGCGCTTAGCTGAGTTTAGCGGGGGGGTGTCCTTTGACAACATCTGACAATTTGGTGGCAAAAAGTAATCAAAATTTTATGCCTGCCGAGACCATATCTAAATCCGGAACAATAGGTAAATTGCTTGTCAACAGTTATTTTGGGACAGAAAGTCAGATTCTGAGCTCCACAGACGTGTGTGAATGTGAAGAGCGGGCATTAAAACATTTGAATCACTGTATAAATAAATTAATTGAATGCATTATTATTATTATTATTATTGTTCTTGTTATTAATCACCTCACTGGCCAACATGCAGATGCAGAGGCGTAGCCAAGCCGGGGCGAGCCGGGGCGGTGCCCCGGTTAGGACTCCCTGCGCCCCGGTTGAAAAAAAAAAAATCGAGCTTTTTCGATTCTTCATTTTCATGCCATTTTTTTCTTTCGGTCTTGCGCGAATGTGCTTGCGCTATTCTATGTGCGCGATATTATCCATTCACCGTTTGCCTCCCGGACCCGGATGTTGTTTTAGCGATCAGCAAACGGCGTGGGTGATGTTCGATTTTTTTTCTTGTGGGCGCGCGCCCCTATCGGAAAAATTCCTGGCTACGCCTCTGTGCAGATGGCGGGGAGGGCACACAAATGATTGGTGATGGGGATGCGTATACATTCGCGGATATAGAATTAACACACCAGCGGTTATAAACAGCTGTATGTTACCACCCATCACAAATAATTGGTGCAATACTCCATAGCGCCACATTTAAAAGGAATGGGACTGGGCACGTTGATTTTCAAAAAATCAAGATCACTCTGTTTACACCCACAAAGGGGCAAACTGTCCTTTTCACGTAAGGCTGAAAAGGCTATTCGTTTGCTTTTATCAGGATATATTACAATACGTATAATCCCTTGTGAATGCAATGTGAAGGCAAAACTTGTCACATTCACTGGTGACAAGGTCGTGGAGGGTGAAGTAAAAAAAATATATTTTTTTAAAGCTTTTTGGAAAGCTTAAGATCACAGAGTTCAGGGGATTCATGTTGAAGAATGACGTATCTTCAAGAGAGCATGTTTGGCCAGACATTTAGTCAAAGCCTATTACTATAGAAAACACACTTTTGTTACATGTAAATAAATGAAACATTTGCACACTTACTTACTTACTTTCAGCCTTGAATTTTGTAATTACAATTAGATAAAACAATGGTGTAGTAGATTAAAGTCATGAAAACATACATTTTGGGATAATTTTTGGCGATACAAACAAAATACAATCTAAGAAATTGTATTGCACACCTTTTTGGTTCAAATAGAGGCAGATCTAATGAATAGCCTCTCTCAACGGAGACAATGTGATACAGATAAGAGGGGTGAGGTCATCCATATATACTCTAGACTAATTACTTCAGATGCATTTACTGAGACG
The DNA here is from genome assembly GCF_033458585.1 of Syngnathus typhle. Lineage (NCBI taxonomy): Eukaryota > Metazoa > Chordata > Actinopteri > Syngnathiformes > Syngnathidae > Syngnathus > Syngnathus typhle. Next base: position 11,891,134 of record NC_083738.1, on the reverse strand, counting down.
GCGCTGACAACAGAGAGTCTCAGAGCCACATACGTATTTATCAGCACTTGCGGGACCTTCACACTTTCTAGCCTGCAATCCATCTGCACTTGTCCACTCTGTGGCTTCTTCTTATTTTTTTTTTTTTCTTTCAAACTTCCAGCAGTTTGACCCATTGTAACCAAAAGTAATTGCAGGCAGAAAACAACATCTAATGATTATTTTATCTGTAGGTCTCAGCAAGAGTGAAAAGTCACAGTAGACAGGTACTTCGGACAAAAGGAGAAGTCCTTTTTTTGTTCCTGACACACAATTTCAGACAACAAAGAATATTATTGACTTGGCCAAGATTAGAACACAGAAACAAATAATGAAGCACTAGAAGCAGACAAAGCGCACAAAGGGGAAAAGAACAACCCAGGCAAAATACTTGCTGCTTCTTTCTTTTGTTGTCATTGATTAAAGGTAAGGTGTGAGTTGAAGTGGCTTTTTGTCCACCATGCAATGTACACACGTGAATGTAAATTTCAACTACACTACAATGCTTTCACTGGGAGCAACAACAGTTCCAAGGCAACAATTTTTCCTTTCAAAATACAGTGCTGAATAAATGTATTACTGAACCTGATATAAAAATAAGAGGCTATGCTAGTTTTTAAGGTGAACCCTTTTCTATTTCAATGAGCTGTTTGTTTTGTAATTTTGAGCTTCTCAATATGAATGGCTTAACGATTACCGTACAGAAACATTGGTTTTAGTAAATTCCGATTATGTTAATTAATGTCAGCAGTGGCATAAACCTAGTATTGGTTGGACTTTTATTTCTTGGGCCCTGTATATAAATAAATACACAGTGTTGTGGGCACCTCCTACACGATTACTGGAAAGGTATGAAACCCAAGACAGTTTTTTTGTGGTCAGTTGCACAACACTTGACTTTGCTTGCATGACATTGCTTGATTGCACCTCCTTCATTATGTATCTGGGCTACTATTTGGTCACCTCCACACCGTCTTTAACCGCCCACCCACTCATGAAAAAGATGTGTCGTCATTATCAGCACAATCAAGCCTGGTCAAATGCACAGCATGGGCCAAGTAGATGAAAGGTGCAAACACCGTAACAATCTGCAATCAGCGCTCATCACTACAATGATACACAGAGGAGGTGGGGGACTAAAGAGTTTTTGATGGGGGTTCAAACTGAGAATGTGCAAACACCCACAAACACCACACTTTAGTATTTTAAAGTCTATCACAAAGACATGGATGTCCAGGCGGTGAACACTGTAGATATGTACAGTGGATGCGGGCTGCCACTGATACAATAGTAATATATAAATGCATACAGTATGCACGGGTTGAAAGAAACGTGAATAGTACTACCTTAAAATTCATTGCACATGGATGACTATTTATAAGCGCCTACATTGTCTACCAACCGTCTAAATGAAAAGCTCTTGCAATGACACAGAGAAAAACAATACTTACAACATCCAAATGATCAATGGTTTGACAATTTTAGCATTCATTATAAATGTTGGTAAAAAGAACCAAAAGAAAATATGATTTAGAAAAATTACAGCTTTCTTTTCAAACCATACTATTAGACCAGAGGTTCTTAACCTGGGTTTGATCGAACCCTAGGGGTTTGGTGAGTCTGTCTCAGGGGTTCGAAAGAGCCTCCACTGCGGAGATTTGGACACACTTGATTTATCGTGTAAATTCGTGATGACGCATATCTGAACTGGTCTCACAAAGGCAACAGCAAAAGTCACACTGATTTGCAGGTATGTAATTTGTTGTGAGTTCATGCATTGTGTTGGTTTTGTTCTTTGAATAAGGTGGTTTCATGCACAGCTCCTTTTGTGCATAGTAAAGAAAACACACCTATGTCTTGAATTTGAAAAAAACAAACATTTTATTTCTCACTAAAGGAGGGTTCGGTGAATGCGCATATATGAAACTGGTGGGGTTCGGTACCACCAACAAGTTTAAGAACCACTGTGTTAGACCAAACATTGATATCTGGGGCATATTTCAAGCAGATTCTCAACTATTAAAACCTGTTGCATCTCAGGTAACAACAGCAACAAAACAGCTGCCATTTAAACAAAATCTTTGTTCAGATGATCGAATAGACAAGAGGAACTGTACTAGGCAGACCTACATCTTGTGTCATGTCGCAAACAAATTCATTGCACTGACCCATTGCCCCCAATTATTATGGAAAACAAGAATGAATCAAATTAACATTGAAGAGATCTCCGGGCACTGTCTAGCCAATGGAGTCAGCGTCAGTCGGCAGGGAGAGGGTAATAAACAAGGTGCCACTGCATATGCTATATATCTTGCAGTCATTGATGATTAGCTCCGTTTTCCTTTAGCCATACATTACTGTTATTGCCTTCACGGCGAGACAGATAAGGAACGGATACAAAAGCATCCTCCAGCCCATCTTTCAACAAACTGGCAGGCTGCAAACCACTCAGCACTGCAGGGGTTGAATGGTCTCAGCGCTTGGTAGAGAGCATAATCCCTTGCAGGGGCTGAGGGTTAGATGTGTGATGCAGGTTTCATCATTTTTTGGTCGGCTAATGTACAGTACATGTATTGCGTGGAACACTATCCAATCCCACTGTAGACAGAAAGATTGGGATAGCATTAAACAAATGAAAAAATATATTGTTTGTATCCCCTCCGCATCATACACTCTTTTACAAATCTTGTTTTTGATGAGATCTTTTTTTATTATTCTCGAGGAGCATTTGTGAGGTTAGAGGTCACTGATGTTGGAGCTGAGAGAAAGCCTGGATTACATTTTCTAGTTCATCCCATATTTGGTGGTATCACCTATAAAAAGGTCAAAGCATAGTCACTTGCTCACTCATTAGGCAGCAGAGAAGTCCCCATTTTCCCAGTATGCCAGTTTTTGTAATACATCCATCTACATTGGAGAAAGCAAGATAAAAGTCATATAGTAATTTATCAGTGCCAAACAGGAAAGCAGAGACAAACAGCTACATTCAATAAATCATGACTTTACTTTGCCTGTCTTGATGGTGACTGTCACAATCCTCCACCCAAAACAGCAGCCACTTAAAGTTCAGATATATATGCCTATGACTCCACCAGGAGACTCACTGACAGACATGCGCTCTCAAAAATCACAGATACTCAGTGGATTGTCTTAATGTTGCTGTCACTACACACTTCATTTTGGCGGAATGCAAGTGCAGCCATTGTTGAATAACACTGAAAACGGAGCCTTGTTCAACACGAGGCGACAAGAGTGCATGTGGCGTTGTGAGGGAAAAAAGGAAACAAGGTTCAACCTGTCTTAACAGATTGTGTTGTTGTCACATAAGAAAACTGAGTGAACCAAAATTTGTGTGTGTATGTGCGTGTCAGTGCACGCGTGTGTGCGTTTTATGACCAAGCAAGAAGACAGCATCATCGTTGTTGAGATGATGTTGAACAGATCCTCGACCCTTCTATGCAATCGAAATTATTCACATGGCAAGCATACACTTATTCACATCCACCGATTTGCACCTAAAGCAGACTACACCCTGTACTATACAGAAACAGACATCCTTTGACCCTCAAAATCATAGCGTCATTGAATGGAGCATTAATATTATTGTGATCACTAATACATTTGCAAGTCGATTTTTGCCGCTGTCACGTTGACTCTTCGATTTGAACAAAAGTGCGTCAACAGAGGAAAAATAAAACCCAAATGATGAAGTAAAAGGGCAAATGCAGAAAGTGGGTTCACTGATTATTTTCAGTGTGTGATGATGAAGAGAAAGCCCCAGTGGTTGAGACCGTCCTCACAGGAGGAGTTAGCGAAAATGGCAGTGCAATGTTCCACCGGAGACTGTAGACGACCCATTGACCTGAATGTCTCTGCTGCTGTTTTGCCTAAAGCGTTAACTATCTCTATTAACACGCCTTTGACGTCTTTGATTTTGTCTGCCTGTCGAGCCCCGAGGACGCTTGTTCCTCCTGAGGCGCCATCCTCTTTATGTCATCTGTTTAGCACTCTGCTGGCATGACAAACACCCGCAGAGGCGAGGCAGTTGTCATTGCTTGCTTTTGGTATGGACCCAAATACAAAGAAAGAAAATAATAATAATAAAGAAATAAAATAAAAAAATAAAGAGAAATAGCATGTAGAGACTACAATGGCATAAACAAAAACACACCACCTAACTTGGCCTGTTGTTTGTGGGAATGCGGGAGATAGAGAGGAAAAAATCCACTAGGATTCCTTGGCTCATCATCGCAGCCAGAGTTATACTATAGGCAATTTCATCCTGACGATGAGTCCCACCTTCTGTGTTTGTATGCGTTTGAGTGAGAGCGAAACAGGCTGCCGCTCTGTGTAATTCAGTGCGTGGGGGCACCGGTACCCATTTCTATGATAATTTCTTACTCACTATAAGCAAAGACAGCAAGACTGATACAATTCATTTCCTCTTTATTCACTGGTGTGGAAATGTTGGGCCTGGCGGAAGCTACTTGTGAAATCTTTTGGGGTCGTGGGGTGGGGAGGGGCTTGTGTTTCTGGTGGGAGGAGAAAGCACAGGGTGGCTGATTTTGGAAGACGTGCATTGGCAACTTTCTGTTTTTTCTCTCAGACAACAGACCTATTTTGTATGAGCACCTGCATTAAAGGCAATTGCTCCTGATATCTTAAAAAGCAGACAAGGTCGATCAGCTCGGGGGGGTGTCTTCTGCACCCATTGATTTCAACTTGTCCCTTTCAGTCAATCACTTTGACGTTCGATATTCCAGATCTGATGGCCTGCCACCCATCTGCCATTCCTTTACTCATCTATCTTATATTGCTCATTATTTCTCACTTTCCTATATTGCTCATTATTTCTAACTATCGGGTAGCTTGTTACAATACAAATGAAATTTCTTCTGCCTCCACAATGACGCAGGGGGTCAGCGTAGAAGGTCACTATACAACCCAGCTGTTACGTATGCTATTTAAGAAGAGATTCACACTTGTTTCAAGCCTGACTTTAGTTGGCCAACCACTAAGCTAAGCCTGTTGAGACTGAAGAGTGTTTGCGAATGACACATTCAGGTATGTGGTAATTGAAAGGCTCTCAACTGCACCTTTCAAGCCATATGCGACTGCTCTGATATACACTGCAAATGATGTAGAGGACAAATTTACAACCATACACGGCTAATCTCGGCTGTCTGGTGTGCGCAGCGGGTCTTAAATGTGGCGATATAACAATGACATATAAGATAATGTAGGTTTACTCGCATGTGACATGTTTACCCGCAGCAATCCAACAAGTTCATTAGTGGGATGACCAATAATATTAATGTAACTCCAGTATATCTTGTTCAGTACCTACAAAAATAAACCCTTCATAGTAGGCTTTCTGTATTACTCTGTAATTGAATTGTATAACTAGCTGCAATATATAGATAAATAAAAAACAGAGGGCAGCATGTAAGTAAGGGAAACAATTATCTGATATTGACAGCTAGCGCAATCAAAAGATCCTCTGCCAGACTCAACGAGGTGCCAATCAGCCGAGCGTCTCTATCTCATCTTGCTGTTGCCACCGCTGCCTTTCATTTCAAACAGATTCTTCCGTGGTGGATCATCAGTCGATAGCGCAGAGCTGATGCTTAATGCTGAGTAATGACATTGGCCAAGCCCGATACATTCTTACGCCCCCAACTCCCCCGCATGTTCTCCAACCTACCATCAGGTGGGGAAAAAATGTTGCCAGATCCACAGGCCTCAGACAAATACGCAAGGTTATTTTCTATTTTTGCTCAAACTATTATTGTAATTTCAAACTTAAGGTGAGTCATACACCGTTAAAAATAACGCGTTTAAAACAACCCAATTTGGATAAAAAGTTGGACTGTCACAGCTTTTTTATTCAGATTTTTTTTAATGAGACGTAAAATATAGCAAATCATTCATTTACTCGACAGCTATCAAAGATCCAAATTAACATTGAACCAAAAACATTGTGATGTTAATAGTCAACATCATGTTTAGGTATTTTGAGATTTGAAGTGATCACTTCAAACTTCAGACCTGTAAGTGTCTGGTTATTTTTTTTCATTTGTTTTTTTTACCTGTGCAGTATTACCCCCCCTCCGTGAGTCGTCACCTTATCGTGGTGGAGGGGTTTGCGTGCCCCTGTGATCCTAGGAGCCATGTTGTCTGGGGCTTCATGCCCCTGGTAGGGTCACCCATGGCAAACGGGTCCTAGGTGAGGGGCCAGAGAATGCACGGCTCACAGTACCCCTTATGATGAAAACTATTATTGAATCACGTTTTCCCTCGCCCGGACGCGGGTCACCGGGGCCCCCCTCTGGAGCCAGGCCTGGAAGCGGGGCTCGAAGGCGAGCGTCCGGTGGCCGGGCCTTCGCCCATGGGGCCCGGCCGGGCTCAGCCCGAAAAGGAAACGTGGGTTCCCCTTACCATGGGCTCACCACCTGTGGGAGGGGCCAAAGGGGTCGGGTGCATTGCAAGCTGGGCGGCGGCCAAAGGCAGGGACCTTGGCGGTCTGATCCCCGGCTGCAGAAGCTGGCTCTTGGGACATGGAATGTCACCTCTCTGGCTGGAAAGGAACCCGAGCTGGTGTGCGAGGCAGAAAAGTTCCGACTAGATATAGTCGGACTTGCCTCCACGCACAGTTTGGGTTCCGGTACAAGCCCTCTCGAGAGGGGCTGGACTCTCTTCCACTCTGGAGTTGCCCACGGTGAGAGGCGTCGAGCAGGTGTGGGTATACTTATTGCCCCCCGGCTGGGCGCCTGCACACTGGGGTTCACCCCGGTGAACGAGAGGGTAGCCTCCCTCCGCCTTCGGGTGGGGGGACTGGTTCTGACTGTTGTTTGTGTCTATGCACCAAACGGCAGTTCAGAGTACCCACCTTTTTTGGAGTCCCTGGAGGAGGTGCTGGAGAGCGCTCCTTCTGGGGACTCCATCGTTCTACTGGGTGACTTCAATGCTCACGTGGGCAATGACAGTGAGACCTGGAAGGGCGTGATTGGGAGGAACGGCCCCCCCCGATCTGAACCCGAGCGGTGTTCTATTATTGAACTTCTGTGCTCGACACGGATTTTCTATAATGAACACCATGTTCAAGCATAAGGGTGTCCATGTGTGCACTTGGCACCAGGACACCCTAGGCCGCAGTTCGATGATCGACTTTGTAGTCGTGTCATCGGATTTGCGGCCGCATGTTTTGGACACTCGGGCGAAGAGAGGGGCGGAGCTGTCAACTGATCACCACCTGGTGGTGAGTTGGCTCCGATGGTGGGGGAAGATGCCGGTCCGACCTGGCAGACCCAAACGTTCTGTGAGGGTCTGCTGGGAACGTCTGGCGGAATCCCCTGTCAGGAAGAGCTTCAACTCCCACCTCCGGCAGAACTTTTCCCAGGTCCCGGGGGAGGCGGGGGACATTGAGTCCGAGTGGACCTTGTTCCGCGCCTCCATTGCTGAGGCGGCCGACCAGAGCTGCGGCCGTAAGGTCATTGGTGCCTGTCGTGGCGGCAATCCCCGAACCCGCTGGTGGACACCGGCGGTAAGGGATGCCGTCAAGCTGAAGAAGGAGTCCTATCGGGCCGTTTTGGCCTGCGGGACTCCCGAGGCAGCTGACAGGTACCGGATGGCCAAGCGGAACGCGGCTTCGGCGGTTGCTGAGGCAAAAACCTGGGCGTGGGAGGAGTTTGGCGAGGCCATGGAGAATGACTTCCGGACGGCTTCGAGGAAATTCTGGTCCACCATCCGGCGTCTCAGGAGGGGGAAGCAGTGCAACGTCAACACTGTTTACAGTGGAGATGGCGTGCTGCTGACCTTGACTCGGGACGTCGTGTGTCGGTGGGGAGAATACTTCGAAGACCTCCTCAATTCCACCGACACGCCTTCCATTGTGGAGGCAGGGCCTGGGGACTCTGAGGCGGACTCTCCAATCTCTGGGGTTGAAGTCACTGAAGTAGTTAAAAAACTCCTCGGTGGCAAGGCCCCGGGGGTGGATGAGATCCGCCCAGATTTCTTAAAGGCTCTGGATGTTGTGGGGCTGTCATGGCTGACACGTCTCTACAGCATCGCGTGGACATCGGGGACAGTGCCTCTGGATTGGCAGACTGGGGTGGTGGTTCCCCTCTTTAAGAAGGGGGACCGGAGGGTGTGTTCCAATTACAGGGGAATTACACTCCTCAGCCTCCCTGGTAAGGTCTATTCAGGGGTGCTGGAGAGGAGGGTCCGTCGGGAGGTCGAACCTCGGATTCAGGAAGAACAGTGTGGCTTTCGTCCTGGCCGTGGAACAGTGGACCAGCTCTTCACCCTCAGCAGGATCCTCGAGGGTGCATGGGAGTTCGCCCAACCAGTCCACATGTGTTTTGTGGACTTGGAGAAGGCGTTCGACCGTGTCCCTCGGGAGGTCCTGTGGGGGGTGCTTCGGGAGTACGGGGTACCGAGCCAACTGATAAGGGCGGTTCGGTCCCTGTATCACCGATGCCAGAGTTTGGTCCGCATTTCCGGCAGTAAGTCGGATTTGTTTCCAGTGAGGGTTGGACTCCGCCAAGGCTGCCCTTTGTCACCGATTCTGTTTATAATTTTTATGGACAGAATTTCTAGGCGCAGCCGAGGCGTTGAGGGTGTCCGGTTTGGGGACCTCAGCATCGCGTCTCTGCTTTTTGCAGACGACGTGGTGCTGTTGGCTTCTTCAGGCCGTGATCTCCAGCTCTCACTGGAGCGGTTCGCAGCCGAGTGTGAAGCGGTCGGGATGAGGGTCAGCACCTCCAAATCCGAGTCCATGGTCCTCGATCGGAAAAGGGTGGAATGCCCTCTCCGGATTGGGGATGAGGTCCTGCCCCAAGTGGAGGAGTTTAAGTATCTTGGGGTCTTGTTCACGAGTGAGGGGAGGATGGAGCGCGAGATCGACAGGCGGATCGGTGCGGCGTCGGCAGTAATGCGGACTCTGTACCGGTCCGTCGTGGTAAAGAGAGAGCTTAGCCAAAAGGCAAAGCTCTCAATTTACCGGTCGATTTACGCTCCTACCCTCACCTATGGTCACGAGCTATGGGTCGTGACCGAAAGAACGAGATCCCGGATACAAGCGGCCGAAATGAGTTTTCTCCGCAGGATGTCCGGGCTCTCCCTTAGAGATAGGGTGAGAAGTTCGGTCATCCGGGAGAGACTCGGAGTAGAGTCGCTACTCCTCCACGTTGAGAGGAGCCAGATGAGGTGGCTTGGGCATCTCATCAGGATGCCTCCTGGACGCCTCCCTAGGGAGGTGTTCCGGGCATGTCCCACCGGGAGGAGACCCCGGGGACGACCCAGGACGCGCTGGAGAGACTATGTCTCTCAGCTGGCCTGGGAACGCCTTGGGATCCCCCGGGATGAGCTAGATGAAGTGGCTGGGGAGAGGGAAGTCTGGGAGTCCCTCCTGAAGCTGCTGCCCCCGCGACCCGACCCCGGATAAGCGGAAGAAGATGGATGGATGGACAGTATTACCCTCAAACAGAATACCGTAATGGAAGAGAACAAGTTCACCTCTCCTCTAAGTACAAACATCATTCCTTTTAGAAATATCCTCACGTAAATGTATGTGTCAAGACAATGAGTTGTATAATAGACACTTTCTAACCCCGAATTGTCAAGCAGTAGGAGCAGCACTGCAATTTTGCATAGGTGTGATATTGAAGTGCCATCCCGGGAAAGAAACTCAAATTATTTTCTCATCATTTCTACTTGTCTTTGCCTTCAGAGTAGCTCTTGTTATTTTCCCTCATTGCCTATACTCGCAAGGTTGCTCCCTGCATCACAGGGTGAACATTTTTTAACATTTCATTTCATATTTGCAGGTTTTTGGTAGCATGCCAAGTGTCTACTGAAAGTCTCTTTACAGCAAAAAGAAAAAGACTATGGAGAGGTATCAAGTCCAGCAAAAAGACTCCTTTTGACATCATCTGCTGGTGCCTTCGAGCAGGATTTACTGTTTCTTTCATTACCGCTCCTCATCTACAATTCACCTTTTATTTATGGTCCTCTTGGGGTGGCAACATATTGAAGTCAGACATTAGGAAGACAGGGTGTTAATCATTCACCGTTCTAATTTGCTAATATGCAAGCATGTGGCCTCGGTCTTTACTATTCATAATTCATTATGGAAATATAATCAGACATCATTCCTCACCGTAAAGACAACACTGCAATGTTGAAAGACATCCTACACCTCTATATTAAATGGGCGTCCTTCAAACCAACTGCGTTGTGCACCTGAAAGTGTTTGAGTGCGCTCTGAGCTCAGAGTCTTTGAGGGCCGTTTTTCAGAGCTGCTTTCATTTAAGGTGCTTTTTGATTCAACCACATACTGTATTTTAAGAGCAAGGTGGAACGATTATCGTTTAAAGTGGTTAACACTCCCCAGATGGTAGTTCTCCAGCTAAAATATTAGTCACTGTCATATCTTTAAATATGTACGCCGGGAGAATTATTTCAGGGTCATACTGTACAAAACAGGATAAACATGCTGAAAGAGGAGGAAAAATAATCATTAGTAAACAGACATTTTTCCAACCAACAACTAACACAAATTGAAAGACGAAGGAATGAATTGCAATGATCTTCTATGTGACTCTTAACTTTTTTTCTAATTCTCGTTAAGTCCACACTTCAGAGCAAACAACAGAAAAATGTAAACACTCCTGGCACATGAAGACAGGGTATTAATTTTACAACTTGGAAACTGTAAACGGAAATTACCTGTGAAGTGGATAATTCTCACTGGGGGAGACATGTATTTTTCTCCTTCCTTGTGTCAACTTCTTTGCAGGGATGTCTGTGTAGACGTGATAAGTCTCTTATTCTCAGCTAAGAGTAATTTGCAAAAAGCAGACAGCTGCACACGCTATCCACATTGTTAATTAAATATTTCTGCCTTTGATGTTTTTCACAGGTTTTAATGGGGAATAACACAATTAAATTGCATGCTGTCTCCCCTTCTTGAGAAAAAAACAATCTGTGATGGTGCGTAAATGGGAAGTTTAATAAATAAATAAGAAATAATTTTTCACTGAAACTTTGCTTGTGTTTCTGCGTGTGTGCGAGTGTTTAATTTAGCACTATAACTGCACTTTTCAAGCACATTAACAAATATTTGTAAACTGATGCAGAATAAACAAAAAAATGACATGTATTCAAGCTTCTTGTTCAGCATAATTTTGCATATAAAACAACGTTTTGGTTATATTCCTTCAATCAGCTCAAGTCGCCTTTACACACCAATCTTCAGAACTTGAGATGACTTTTTAAGGTCTCTCTGGTGGATCTTATTATGATGGTTATTATTATTTTATTATCATTGATTCAAAGCAAATTTCATACTCAAAGGTCGGTCAAGGACATCTTCGTGAGTTCAAGCAGCAAATGGAATCAATCCAAGGAAGGTGGGTGTGCTGTGTGTACAATTAATCTATTGGAACGCTCAACAATGTTTAGTTTATTCTGCAGTAAATCGTAGTAATATTCTGGAATACAAATGCTTTGTGAAGACTACACTATGGCTCCAATTGGTCTACATACACTTTGCATTTCAAGACTAAGCTAGGGAATCAGGAGACGAATGAATAGAGTGTATTTTTAAGCTGGGTCAAACTAAAACCTCAGCCGAGTTAATGGCAGGCTGATTATCCAGTTAGTGTTTTTATTCCATCACTTAATTGCTCCCAGGATTTAGTTTTTAAAAAAGGTAATTATGATGTGGGCCAGAAAGCACACCTCACCTTAATACTCCAATGCATTTCTTATTAATTCATAAAGGCAGATGAGAGCAAATGTTGAAAAACTACATCTGATGCTAGTCATAAAGCTACTGTCACTATGCAAAATGAATAAAAATGGACTACATGACTTATAAATTAGGTACATTAGGTAACACTTAATATATTTACTCCATTAATGACGTGTTGATGAATGATGTGCTTTTTGTGTTCTCTATCAATTCAATGTAGGGAAATAATCATTTTCCAGAAAGGGGCCAAATGTTAACCTCAATGTTTTGCTCATTTAGAACTTGAATTTTAGGCTTTGATCACATCGGAGGTCTTCATGCTTGACTCGGAATTTTGTGTGGATTCCAATTTTTCATTATATGTTAATGCACCCTCAAGCCATCTTGTGTGTGAATACTATATGGGTGCTCCAAGTGAGCCGCGCACAGAAGAAAGAGATATCACTTGCAACATAGTAGAGGTGGAAATAGATGAGGCGAGGCTTTTCGATTGCATTTCATGGTGTCGTCACTAAAGATGATATAATTCACAGGCTCCTCTGAAAGCCGTTTTTCAAGAGCATGACGTCTCTTCCGGTGGGGCACAATCACAATTGTTGCCTAAATACATATTAAGCCTGCCTTTATTGGCCACGGTTTACGCAGCCCACATACAATACATGAGGAAAGGCCTTTGAAGCCGTCGAAAGGCCCAGCCGTCTTTCTAGACCTGCGGGAAAGTTGCGCTGAAATGCGGTATTTGAGGACGTAGGGTTTGAATTTGGACACAGCCTTTGTCACTGATTTACTAGTATTACTACAAATGTCCACTTTCTGATTCATGTTTCAAGCAGGATTAAATTAGAGTGAAATGTAACATCATTGCTGTTGCTCAAAACAAGTTTACACATTGACAATCAAAAGTCAAGGAGTCTATCTGCCAGCCTACGCAGAGCGCATGATGACGTCGGACTACAGTTGCATTGTGAAATATCTGATACGTACATATCCGATCAGGGACCACGTTTGAAAGTGGCCCAGATCGTCTTTGAAAAAAAATCGGAATTGAGCCATTTAGACTGTCAGATCAGATACAGGTACGTATATGGGGAAAAACATCTGAATTTAGCTGCCGCATGAACATAGCCTTAGTGATTCTTAAGGCTTAGCCACTTGATGGTCTGTGATTCAGTTTGAGGTGCGCCTATATAAGAACTCCCTTTTGCAGTGCATTAATAGCGCAGGTCCACTGTGGGAGAAGGAGACACATACTCCCACTATAAAAAAATGTGCAACTGCTTTCTGTTTAGTGCCCTCTTGACTGAAAGTGATTATTTTTTTCCACCCAGTCCCTCTTGAGCAACCAAGCGCTGGCAAAAGAAAAAGAAACAAATAATTGAGTGAATTACTTGCCTCTCTCATTAGTGCACATACACTAAATTGCATGGGTAACATCTTACATTTGGCAACCCCACACTAACAAAGAAGTTCTATAGCATTTAATTAGTGGCATGCAAGGTGCAGTTGTAGTCACTCTGTTGAAGCTATTTCATGAGCAGCCTGCATCAGTGATTCATTCACAATTGGACACTCAAACAACAGTTTGACAGCATGGCCCTACAGACTGGACCAAAATTCACGATTTGTGACAGCTTCAACAAGCCAGGATATGAACAACCATCCTGAAGCCATTACCCAAGTACAAATAGTTGCAGCACAAGCTCTGACTTTGTACAGGGCCTTCTTGCTTATTGAGGCATAAGAGCAGAGGGGACATCCGTCTACATTGCACTACACACAAGAGAGTGGATAATCTTAATGGTGGCAGCATGTATTGTGCAGACTGGACACTTAGATACGTGTGCTTACCACTTTGATTCCATCTGGACAAACTTCTGATTGTCCACTCTTTCTAGTAGTCATCAAACATTCACGACATCAATGATATCTTTGGTCTGTATACTGATGGCTTTTAGGCCCGTGCCAATACCTGTTGTTGTAATTACAACTGCCTGTTTGGCGCTAATATTTTAGCTCTGGTGTGATTTGCACGGTCATGAATGGAGCAAGATTAGACGCAGTTGAGGAATACAGTGAGGCAACTGCAGTTAGATACAAAATCATTACGTTTTCCATGTGTTTGGAGAGTATTGTCTTGTTCAGCTATAATAGGATTGGAATTGTTGTATTGTGATAAAAGCCTATTTTGAAACTGGGCAAATACAGAACCTATTGAGCACCTTTTTGTTTCTACGGGACAAAAGACAAGCTTCTCTTTTGAATTACCCCAGGAGCCATAGAGGCGAGATTTGAATACAAGCCATGAAAATGGTCAGGAGAGCAGCTTTGAGCTGAGGGTGGAAAATGCCAGGCTGAATCATTTTGAATGACTTTATCATTTAAGATGGAACATCTTTGTTCACTACCCAAATCCACAAAGTAATGGCAATGTATGTGATCTGTACCCTGGGTGCAGTTTCAAACTAACAGTTATACTGTTTTTCATGCTTTCTTTGCAAAACCTTGTTGACTTACAACAATATTTTAAACAAGAATGACGAGGTGGCTAATTTTGACATTCAGATGAGGAATTATAGTCATTACTTTGTGTGTACATCTGTTAATTAAACTCAGTATGCTTGGTGTTTTGAATGACATTTGAATCAATAGAGGCAAAGCAAAAGTGACATTAGATTCAGGGGTGGAGCTGCGTGGTAGCCAAGGGTGGCCATGACCATTCCCATGTCACTCTCTGGTAACCCTCAGGCCACTACCAAACCTAGGGGTCGTGCACGGCTGTGTTTGAGCCTGCCAATTGAAGGGTACAAACAGAAAAAAAAACCTAGACCTGCCATTCACAATCACACCTACGAAATATTTGGACTGGCCAATTGGCCCACCATGCATGTTTTTGGTATGTGGGAGCAAAAGCGAACAGAATATTTTATTCCTGCATGTAACAAAAACAGTTTGACCTCTTAATGGTAAAAATTCCCTCACCCAAAGCCATTTACCCCCACTCCCCCTTGATTATATTATCACCTTTGAATCTAAATGCCTCCATAGTACTGCAAGAGTTTCTTACACATGTTCATGCTCCTGATGTACACTTTGGGCTTGAGCAATGTCAGGAGTGGCATGTTAGCATGTCGGCCTGCTTGCTGGGGTTGCTTAAGATTCAGCAGATGGAATCATGGGATAGAGGTTATCACTATCAGCCAACCTATTCCCCTCTGGACTGTAATTCATTGTCAACAATGTGCTATGGACCCTAAAGGCCTGCCATCTGCTTACTTCCTTTTTCTTCCAAAGGTGAGAAATTTCAAAGCACCACCTGGTTGATAATTTGGCCAGGCCTGAACCCTAGCCTCTCTTGCCCAGGCACTTCTAAATAGATTATTTACATGCAGTGAAAGCGTGAAGAAAATGCAGATTGGGTAATTAACAGCTATTGAATAGTTAAATTACTGTAAGTGGAATTACGGTCATGACATGTCAGTTGTTATGTTTGCATTTACAGCAAAAAATTGAATTTTACCGTTTGCTAGGTCCCGAATAGTTCTTTATGATAAATGCATTCATCTTAATCACAGTTCAAATGGTGATTAATACATTGAAGCGGACCTAATATCACTAGTGGGAATCTATAATCTCCTCTATTTATTGAAATTCTTCCAATGGTGACATACATATGTGGGAAATCAGTCTCGAAACAGAAACCACATTTTTCACCTATATGATTTTTCCCCTTTACAACTGCACAGCCAAAACGAGAAAAGTCCTTTAAAATTACAGGCACGTTCATGTCTGGTTCTTCAACTCTTCTAGAATAATATCCGGCACAAAAGAAAAAGCTTCTTAAGAGTGCCTGGTTCCTCACAGATCATAGGCATACTCACCGGATGCTTTGGACACGAAAGCATTCGTAATCATTGGTCACGGAGGAAGTTGTCAAGTCAATGTGACTGGTTGTGGTGGTGGTAGGTGGGCATTTATTCGTCACTACGATGTTGGATTTTGCATCTTAACCATTCAAATTGTGGAATAGTAAGTGATTCTGTTTTTTTCTAGTTTTTTTTCAGGTTTTATCGACACAGTCAGTTATTTAGTTATTATGGTTGTAGTGGTGTGTATCTATATTGGTTTTTTTTTGCCAAAAACCATTTGACACATGTTTGAATGTCTGTTAGAAGAGAGCAGTTCCCTTTTTAGATGCGTTTTGCATATCGCTGTCATCGGGTTGAATCATCGTACGTCTTTTCATGAGATGCCAAAAACTTTATTTTTTCAGTCAACCACTGTCAAGTCAATAACTTGTGAAGCTAACACCCATACCAGTGGACTGTACAGTAGTAGTGCAGATTAGTATTGCTGATTAGTAGTGCAGATTTGTAAAAAACTGCATACACTGTATACTTAGCCAATGGCCAAAGCCACATTATGTCAAGAATTCTGCTGAATGAAGTAAAATGCATGTTAAAAAAAGGTGCCATAACATCTCCCGCAGTACACCTAAATATTGAACTCTCACCCAAAGCTACTAGTCTTGTCCTCAATCCATCGTCAAATTGATCCAGTGAGTGAGGTTTAGACATGAGCTTTAAGAAAAAACCCTCACTCCAAGATCAAATAAGGAAGGTAAAGTTCATGTTTCACCTGCCTTCTCACATCTGACCTGCGCTACCGATTATGTGAGGAGGACCCTAGGGATTTACATTGTGGTGATGAGTTAAACCTGCGTGAGCCAGAGAAATCCACTGGATTTCTTATCATCTTGCCTGCTGCAATGAAAGGACACTGATCGCACTATTCAACGCCGTCAATAAATATCCATGCAACATGGGCGCAGCGGGTAGTGGCTGATGTAGCCAACACAACACATCTAAAGTTTGCTCAGCGAGGACAAGCTCTTCCTGGAAAAAAATAAAACAATGTGGAGCCAATTTATCAAGAGGGAGAACTTCGAGATGCAGAGTCCACGTGGGCATAGGAAGTCCTCAGAAGGCACTTTCTCAGTCCACTTAATCACTTGTTCTCTTGATGCATGGTGGTGTGGTGAACTACAGTAGGTTGCCATACAATGAGATCCAGGTTTGCTAAGTATAGTGCACAAAGCACAAAGCAGATGTGAACAGAAGGTATCCTCTAGGCATGCAGAGAATTGCTACATATTAAATGGGGTGGCAACCCCCCCGCCCCCCATTTCAAATTGAGCATTATGTATGCATGTGGGGTTGTTTGTTAAAACCCCTTGTCTGCTCTCAGGCTTCACCTCTTTCCCCTGAATCTCACAGAAGGAAATGTAAGCCGTTTACAAATACAGTATGACAGGTTAGATTCTGTTAACTTAAGTTGTCATGTCAGAACCTGTCAGTGGCATTTACAGAGGGCCAAAAAATAGTAATAAAGAAAGAAATAAAATCTATCCATATATCCCACCCAGTTAGAAATAGCACTAACTGCATGCAAACATAAGATGGAGGCTTGGAGGGCTGTTTTTTCTTTCTACATGTTCAGTTTTTAATGACACTATCAGAAGAACTTTGATTTATCGGCACCTTACGTTTCAAGATGGTCACAGTTTACAAGAGTGTAGCACTTCATCTTTTGAAGCGCTTTATATGTCACACCAAATAAAAAGCTCATATTAGCAAACTACATCTACAATAATAATTATATTTAATCAATACATATTATTTTCTATTGACTGCCACTGCTGTTATGATAGTAACATACAGTATGCAACCATCAAGTTAATCATAAGCATATACTTTATACTTCAATCAAATTGTTTGATAGGCCGATATTTAGTCATGTATATATACGTACATGCTTTCTTCCTTCAGTAATGTGTAACTACTCCAAGTATATCAACATATACAGTTAACTCATTCACTGCCATGCTAGTTAAAATCTAACTTTGATGTCAATGGCAGCGAATGAGTTAAAAAATCACTTTAGTCAGTTTTTGAGGTGTGCACTCAAGGAGCTGTGCTAGTTGCCTTTCTTGTAGACACGCATGCAGACCAAACATGTGCATGCACATGGGCGCATGGCGTCAACTTTGTGAGAATGTAATACTCTGAGGGAAGATCAGAGTGGAGAGACAACAAACACCAAGTGCAGGTGATATTTGTCTGTGCATCAAATTGCCCTTTTCTGCAGCCCGGCGGATGTGCCACTTGCTCTGTAGATCAAGCAAATCTGTTGTCAAGGCAACACGATAGACATAGATGGAAAATAGACCCTCCAAAACCTGCAACAAGAGCAGATGGAGTGACTAAAAAATAAAACGAGCAGAACAGTTATTCTAGATAGAACTAGATGGACTGCAGCTGCTAATAATCACCCAGAATGTATAATGGTGAAAAACGTCACTAAAATATAGTTAATGGAGGTGTGTCGAGTCAGAATTTTCATCCTCACTTCAGTGTAAAAGAAAGTGCATTTGATATCACTACCGCCACTACACACTATTAATTAAGTGATTGTCATAAAACATTATTTTGATGTTACAATGGGAAAGAAATGTCACTGCCTCAAGTTACTAGCCTTATTTGTTTTAGTTAATATGATCCAGTTCAAGATATTTAGTTTAGTTTTTGTTGTGTAATTTTCCACACAACACATTTTATAGCTTCAACAGCATGGAAAATAAGACATGGCAAATATTGATCCTATTTAATTTTATACCTTCCTATATTACTCAAGGGAAGAATTCAAGTCAAGGACAGGATGATGGCAAAGAGAGAAAAGTCCAACACAGTGAAAACCAGGATAAGAAAATGTTGTTCACATAGCATCTATACAAGTTCCATCAAACCCCAAAACATTTGTGAGCCAAAGGGCAGATCATGAACCCATTTGGAGAGAGAATGTTTTATTCTAAGAAGTGCAGGAGCTAAGATTGCTATTCAGGAACATGGAGAGCTTTTTATCTGCACACAAAGGCACCCTGGACTATGGGCTATTATTTGACTTAGCTACATGAAAAGCTACATGCTCATCCAGAAAGGGGCTCTCTTGTCATTTTGAGGTAGATAGAGACAAACTGAAAACATATCTTACTTGCACTGAGAAGGTAGAGAAACAGCAGCACACAGGTATATGCTGAAGTGATCTTTGATGGATTTTACCACCTCTTCAAGTGGCACCTTTTCATCTTCTTGGCCCAAAATCCACTCCAAACAGTTTAGCAAATGTTAAGAATATGAATGAACTTGGATGCTCTATACCAGGGGTCCCAAACTTGCGGCCACAACAGTTTGCAGCCCTCGCCTTAATATGAAAGTTGAATATTAGTGTGGCCCCCGATTTTGATATAAATGGTTTTGTGCGGTGCTGATTTGAATGTGTCTTACGGACCTTTTGAGATGCAAACCGGAGTCTCTCCATTTTTTTTGCATCTACTTACAAACCATATTTCAACTTCTAAACTGAAGCACCACAATCAGTTAATTAAGAACAGTTAAGAAATGAGTTCCGTTTGAAATAATGTGGACATTTATTATATAAATCTACATGGAAAGAATAATGAGTACACTGAGAAAGCAAACTAACTACAGTGAAAGAATAGTAAAGAAACAAGAATATCATTGAATATACAAGTCAAAAGATAAAAACAGCTCAAAATCAGCAATCTGGTATGAACCGGTATTAAAAGCATGAACCAGCTTAAACTCCCATTCCAAAATTTAGGCACCAATAGTTTTACACTGGTAGATTGCACTCACTGAAGTTGAAGGTGGTTCGCAGTGTCTTTGCAGTCAGACAGGCCATGTCGGGAGAAGTTGGCAGCAAGGTTGAAAAAAACGGTAAAAATAAAATATAGGAAATGGAAAAATTGGAAAAGGCTGGCTTAGCACAGAAAGTGGTCAGGTGGAGCTATATAACAGTCTCAGGCTGGTCATGCACACCTGGCTTTTGAAGTGTTCAGCCTGGCTTGGGCCTCAGAAAAGGTTCTAGCATGCTTAATCCACCATTGTGGAGTCGGTCAGGAAGTGATGAGAGCTCAGTCGTGGCCATTTGCCATCCAACCAGCAGAGAGAATAGGTCTACCAGCACAAGTGGGGCCACATGGCAGGTGAGCCTCATGCAGAGTACAGCCACGCCCATGTGCTTCTTCAGAGGACAAAGGCACGAGGCCCGAGCCCCCACCCCATGGGGAAAAGGTCGTAAAACGGGCCTTATGAGAGCAAGAGAAGAGAGCCAGCAAACAGAACAGGAATAAGAGCAAACAACAAACAAGAGAGCAGTGATTTGGTTTATAAAGTCCAGAAAAACAGATCCGCCTTCCGCTTCAGGGATAGGCTGAAGGCTTCTGTAAACCAATCCGGTCCTTTGAATAGGGGGAGTTAAACTCACCCATTCCTCAAGTTGAAATGTGGAATTATTCTTTGTGTCTAATTCTAGCTGAAAAATGTAATCAATGTTCAAGCAATTCAACATGAGTAAAATTTGAAAAACATAGCGCATTGCATTTCTAAAATATACCTCATATTCCTGTAGATTAATTAACAGCTCACTGTGCAGACACAATCAGATATGAATCAAGAAAAATGAAACACAGAAATGCCATGTTTCAAGGTTCCTCTCAAAATTGTATATGCATGTGGGTTTCTCAGTTTTACTTAAATGATTTTAACTACATTTAGTATCGTGCATGACTTCTCCTGGTTGGGGAGGGTGTGTGTGAAATGTGCATGCACAGGTCTTCCGAACCGTCCTGTGAGTGGAGTTTGAATGCGGAGGCAATTGTTGCTACACATTGGATAATATTAAAAGTTTTTATCCAAGCTTAAAAAACGAAACAAAATCCAGCCCAGTCTCACCCCAGACTCTACCTCTAGTTTCTCCCAAGTAAATTGAGTTTGAGCCCCTGCTCTATACATTTGTTTTAACAGTTTGCAGTCAGATCTGGGCTTGACATTGGAAAAGCCTCGAATGGGGTGATATTTCAGACCCTTTTCTGATTATCCTCCTTGGCTCTTCTGTTTCATCTCCTTTCTTGTCATCCTGATAATATTAGTAAATTCTATTTGTCGTGATTGTGCTGATGATCCTTCAGAATAAAGAAATACAAGTTTAAAGATTTGCTGGTGCCGACATGTTCTAGCACAGCTGGATTGTAGGAAAGAAAACAACGGGTGGGCTTGTGCAGCATCATGGATGCTATTGGATCATAGTTTGAGTGACAGATAACAAGCTCTGAGGCTCGATGAATGTTTTTCCCTGATGGATATAGCACACTTTATGCTGGCAGGTCTGTTCATTCTTGTCATTAAAACATTATGTCCTGACTGTGCATGTGGAAAGAGGATTGACTGACACCAAGAGATCCATAATTAATGGATTTGCAAACACTTTTCCACTGGCTCTGCATTATCAATAACTGAGTTGTTCATATTTTTAGGGTGTGTTTGACATATGAATTTTTTATTCTGTCTCTTGAGTTCCTCCCCCAATTTACTCTGTAGATGATAAGTACAGGAAGTATTTCACTCTATATCGGTGAAAGCAGGAGAAAAGCCCCTGTAAAATGGAGTGGTTTAAGTTTGCCTCTTTATCCGTGCAGCACTGGTGAAAAGTGGAATGGTGGATTTTTTGGCACGCTGAGTGCTTGTTTCCCTCCACTAGTCCAATTTCATATTGATGAGGCCCACAGCAATACAAAATGCATGTCTTATTTAAACATTTAACCGGCAAAGAGCAATCATACTCTACTCAAATCCTAATCCAGCTGAAAAACACCCACACTGAAAGGGGAAAATCAGGTACCTGAAGAACTTGAGGTTTTCCTGCTACAAGAACAGGCTTTGTCTTATTAAGGCACACATTTCAAACCTGTCATACAATAAATCCTTAATGGCTTATTTTCCACCAAGTAGACGCAATATGACTAAATTTTTTATATGACTGAAATTGCAATTCAGATATAGAACAAGCTTTTTCTGAAGGGAAGTTGGACGATCAAGAATTCATTTTGCAATCATCAAAACAATTTTGCCATATTTTCTTTGTATATGACTGTAATCACGCATATAAATACTGTAGAAGTGTAGATATGTGCTAGGACAGGGAACTGCATGTTTAAAAACAATATCTGTCATACCTATCAGAACCATGCACATTTTCTGTATTCAAAGAAGAGCACAAAACAACACTACCAGATAAAGATGTGTTTTCGTGAAATAAACTCAACCCGCTCCTTTCAGACAATTAATCATTATTTAAGCATTCACTGATTTATTCAGCAAAAACATAATTTATTTGAATATACATTCGACAAGAATGTCACCAAATAACCAGCACAGACATTACGTAAAAAAAACCTAAAAGTAGCCTTTTTTTTCTTACATATTTTTAAAGATCATATTTCTTTGTGAGTAAACATTAAAAAAGACAATAACTATTTAGAAGTGAGGAAGTTCAGACAGTTCCACTGAAAATACTGAAGAAGTTGAGGCTTTGTTTAAAAAAAAAAAGTCACAGTGCACAGGGGACATTATCAGGGCAAACCCCCTCTTCCCTCCTGGAGGAGATAACAAGATACTGCGTGTGTGTGGCTGTGGATTCCTCTGGGGAGCAGTCTTTATTGTACAGTGCACAGAACAAGCAACAAATCAGAGTGCCACTAACACGAGGAGACCAAACAAGTTGCTGCTTTCAGATATTTTGTTCTTGCTTGTGATCACTTGGACACTTGGTCAAAAGAAACCACCCACACACACAGTTGCATACGTAGAAAAATAAACCCCATACAAAAACACAAATTGCAGCACAGGGATACTGTATGCTCTATGGTGGTGGTAATATAAAGTACAAAATGTCTAGCTTTTGGGCCATTGGATTTTTTTATTACATAGAAGATAAATTGGTCAAATAACAAAATGAATGTTTTTCTTTTCCGATAATGTTCACTCTAAATGCTCCCGAGGAAACTGTTTTAAATGATAATCCAGTAGAGGAAAAGAGAATCGCTGTAGATCTGCCTCAAGCCTGTTTTCAACTCTATTAGGAAATGTTGAGCAGCCTTGCAAATAAGCCTCAATTCCAACCTTAAATTCTATCTGGTTATTTTTCCCATTCCCGGCCATATCGCTTGAAGTTTAAACAAGAATATCTGTGGGTTTCTTTCATATAAACAACTGATAACGAACTATTTGTCTATGTCTGCTTTCTATTCGATATAATGTCCTTTTTCAAAATTTCCAAACATAAAGATAAAAGAACTGTATTTAATCCTCTAAAAACAACCAGGTAACATTGGAAGCTACTGTTGAGTAATGAAACTGGGCAGCAATATGCTATAAATATTTTCCTGTTTACATCAGAATTTGAAGTATAATTCCTAGTGTAAGTCCACTTGACTTGCTTTCAAGCTTGATATAGAGGACAAGATGTCAGAACATTTTAGGAGTGGTGTTAAAAATGATTAAATTCAAATCCAAACTACAAATTACGCACGCAAATTACGGACGCACGCAAATTACGCACGCACGCAAATTACGCACGCATGCACGCACACACACACACACACGCACACATACATAAATGCAAAGCTTCAACGAGAGCCAATTAGACTGTTAATGTTTTTACATAATGAAGTGTCAAATGAGTCTGTGAGCTGCTGATCCAGACAGACCGACAGCTAGACAGTGCAACCTAATGCGCCATGTATCCACTCACACGGTAATGGCCTAAGCAGCGTCCAAACCCAACTCTCAGGGGGGGAAGCAGGTAAGATGAGAAAATAAGTGGGTCAAGCACTTGGTGCGAGGGACAAGCCTAGAGAAGGCTGCCCCAGTGAAATCAATGCACTTGTCTTGGCCCGCTTTGGTGGGAACCAGACACCAGAGAAGAAAACTTGGGCAGCTAAAAACCTACTACTAAATTTAATCTCTATTCCAAAGTTCCTTTTGGTAATGATTTATAACTGTTACATATTCTATTCTATTCTATTCTATTCTATTCTATTCTATGCTATTCTATTCTATTCTATTCTATTCTATTTTGTATTGTGTTTCTTTTTTCACAACATTCAGTTTTCACTTTGACACCCTATAGAAACAAAGCTATCACCAGCTGCTTATTTCAAACAAATCGCATGAATAAAACCCCAAATCAACAGTAAAACAACCTTCACGGTGTTTTTGCTTGTTCAGAGAAACACTTTTTGATTCTCACATCTAAATACTCTTGTCACCGATTAGTCTCCTGGTAAAAATATGGGAAAACACCTGCAATGTGTTCATCTGGAGGAGCAAATGAGGAATAAGAAACATTCCTGCCCTGGATCTGTGCTGCCTGATTTACAAGGATGCCGCAGGAGGTCAATTGTTTGACTTCTTGCCTTGATGGATGCAAGAAGCACTATTTTGAAATGTTATATGTTGTTTTACCCACTGGAAAAGCCCTTTTGTAAACATCATCTGGAGTCTTTCTATTAATGCCAATGTGATCACTGTTATTTACTTGTAAAGAAAAATGATAAATAACACCTAGAATTGTCAAAGTAGACACATGTAGATGCACTGCAAATGTTTTGTTTAAAGCCAATTCATTAATGTATAGGTAACAATACTATACATTTTGTGGCTCCCTGAAAATCATCGTTTGATACAGTACGCCCTTTTTTTTCTTTTAGAATACGATACTGAACATAACCTAACAGTGAAGAGCTGAACTAAACCAATTCTGAGGCTCCAGTTGCAAACATATGGCAAGTATTATGTATCATTCACACGCCCCCATCGTGATGTTAAATTGTTACTTAACTCTGTGATACTTTATACGCCTAAGTATCTCACATTAGCGTCCTCATTAACTTTGTATACAACCTAACTACTGAAAGTAAAAGTGACAGGTTGAAACCTTAGAGGACCTTGGGCTCCATTATGGCTGTGGGAAATAGCAGAGGTCCCCCTTTTAGACAGACACTTGTTTTTAAGGAGGTACACGCATGTGGAATCCCTTATGCGCACGGCACAAAATTGACCATAATTGAGCACTTAAAATAGAAAATGGAACACTCTGTGAACACCAAACAGCCAGGAGGGAAACAGAGGTAACCTACTCTCCTCACACATTACTTTCTTCCTTTGGCTTGACTGCTGCCTAGTTCTACAATTAGTGCACATCTATTTTTGTCATGCTCACTCAATTTTGCTGACTTGCTATATAAATTTAATATTAATTAAATAGCACACATTAAAGATGTATCATAATTTCAATCTCTGAGGAATATAATGTTCATAGTAGCTCATTTATTTTATATTTGAACTCATGCACTTCTTGCCCCTGAATGTCAGTTTATTTCTTTCTTTCTTCCTTTGTTTCTTCCTTTGTTTCTTCCTTTGTTTCTTTCTTTCTTTCTTTCTTTCTTTCTTTCTTTCTTTCTTTCTTTCTTTCTTTCTTTCTTTCTTTCTTTCTTTCTTTCTTTCTTTCTTTCTTTCTTTCTTTCTTTCTTTCTTTCTTTCTTTCTTTCTTTCTTTCTTTCTTTCTTTCTTTCTTTCTTTCTTTCTTTCAAAACATCAGCATGAAAAAGACTACAACATGATTTATGAATTATCTTATAGTCCTTAGGGAACGTTAACATTTCAATGGTTTCAATATCTATGTTTCAATATCTTAGTGAACATAGCTTGTCATAGCTGTATAGAAATTGCAGGGCTTTACTGTGATATGCATTGCCAAGGGTCAGGTTTTGGTGTGGGGGTGTCGGGAGCAGAGGTTGGCAGTTGGCTGAATTTCCATTTACAAATTGTGTCCTCATTTGTTAGTGGCATGGCGCCTCAATTACCCAGTGAGTAGGTTTTTATTTATTCATGCAGACAAAGTCACGTATTCATGAGGATTAAGCCAAAACTCGCTCATAGACTGGCAGGTCCAGATTGCATATTTAACCATAAGAGGAAGAGCTGACGTGCTCACCCCCGCAAGATTGAGAGAAAGCAAGATGAGAGCAGGAGGAAAGGCTGAGTTGTTTTTTGGGTCACAGCATGCTGAAATTCACTGAACTTTGCTTCTCATTTCAAGAATATATGAGAGCTTTCGGACTAATACGTAGTCAGTGGAGAAAAGAAAAAATAGCATTTTCAATTTCAATTTGTAATCATGACCAGACAAAATTTTGTGAAGTATTTGACAAGATTAGATGATGGAAGAACATTAACATGACATAAAACAGACCGCATGTACATCGATTCCTATAACTAAAAGTCGCCCTGTACTGAAAGAAAAGCGCATACGGTACGCTTAAGAGCTGATATGCTCATCTGGTAAACATCAAACCAATCAAATAGCCTAACTTATCCTCAGAAATTGTTGGGAAATTTTGTATCTCTTGTCATATGAAGCACATTTAGGAGGATGCAGCACAACCATTATGTCCGGAACTGTATCGAATTATCTCCTCAGAATGGTCAAAAAGGGAAACATTACAGCCAGCTGACTTTGTGTGAGCTGCTGTTAAGCAATATTACCAGAACCTGCTGCATCGAAAAGCAAATTATGGTGAGCATAACAAAGACAGAAAGGGTGGCCTCTTTATACTTTTTATGCATTGGCCCTTTTGGCCAGCTAGACAAATTTGAATTGTGCCATTGCCTTCAGGGAGTGCTATGAAATCTAGGCAGAAAGAAAGAGGTATAATGCTATAGTAATGAAACATGGTTTGTCAACATAGTTTCTGGAATCAAAAAATAACGACTTGTCATCGTATATTTCAGGAATTTTATAGTTCAAAATGCGATTCTTTTCAGCCGTTATCAGATTTCTAACCCTAGTTGTTTACTGTGCCACTGTTAAAATTGTTTAAAGCACGTTTTAAACTTTACATCAATTTAATAGTACACATTTGTATGGCACTGCTGGCTGGCAAGCAGTACCACTATTTTGAAATAAAAAGACTCCCCAATCATTTCACTGTCAATGTTGTATCTGATCTAATGTGGATATATATATAAAAAATGATATACTTTGAAGACAATGTGCTTTAGATTTCTTTTTTTATATTATGAATTAAAACAATACCAATATCCAGTACAATTAACATTAATATTCACGTGTTTTGAAGATTGCATGTGATTGCATACAGTATTTTAGAGTGCATAATTAACTCACAACATCCCCCAGATCAACTGTGCATAGAAACAGACAAGATACTAACAAAACAAAAAAGTTTCAGATGAGTTGAAATATTTCCAAATCAAGAATTTTAAGTTTCGTTGCTTATGAAACTTGGAATCTTTTTTTGCCAACAAGTTTCTGATTGGGATGAAGTTTTGTGGAGTAAATATTTCCTGGATGGTGTTTATCATTGAAGCGAGTCCCATGTGATGTTGTGTTCATTTTCATCAGTGAAACCAGCTGCTCACAAAGATATGTGCTACCAGAGCATATCGTAGCATGAGCTACCGAATGATTGCATGTAGCCTGTTGTTCGTCGAGGCAGCTCTTGCACTGCACTGTGAGATTCAAATCAGGACATTGTAAAACATATTGTAGAATGTTGGAAAATTGGAAGAGGAGGCATTTTTCTCAACATGCTTTATTTTCATCACAATTTTCCTGTTTGACTATGCTACCATGCTAATAATGTGTAACTTCATACAGACACGGTGCGTGATTTAGTATGAATTTGCACGTTCAAAAACAGACGCAAATTCAATTTCAAGCAAACAGATGTGGAACCTGAACAACTGGTAACCAAGCTTGCGTCTGCCAGACATGCTAAATTGCTACCCAGTTCAGTGTGTGCATTGTAGGAGGAGTACATGCAAATTGATTAATTTAAATTAATCGGATTTATCAAACCTCAGATGAGCTGACTATGCATCTTTTAATAGGCCCTCTGAAAGCCTGGTACAAATCATCACAGTGCAGTGCAAGGTAGCACAATCAAAATGAGAGTAAAGGGGGGGGGGATGGAACATTGCAACTCATGTAAACATTTAGCAAATGGCAAAAGGATTATTGAACATACTGTATCAACTATTCCTCTATCATTTAAATTGACGTAGAGCAAGTCACAAGAAGTAGCCATGCCACATCACCTGACAAAAGTGCTACGAACACTGCATTTCTATGTGTCTCGGTCATTTCAGTGCACAATGACATCTGGTACTTGCCTCTCCTAGAGCAGATTGCCTGTGCTAGTCAAAAACACAATATTCTGCAGCATGGGCACATACGTACCTGTACATCCAATTGCCAGTAAGGATGCAATGAACGATTATTTTAATAATCATTTAAACAGTAGAGTATTTTATCGATTTATAGAAATTAAAAAGTTTTCATTTCCATCCCTATGTTAAAGATAGAACATTATTTCAGGTATTATTATTTGGGATTTTGGTAAAAATGAAATCTAGCTGAGGTTTTACTGCTAGTTTATTTACGAATATGACAGCACAAAACACTAACGATTCCCTATAAACAAACTCAGAAGGTTAATCAAAAGAAACTTCCGGTCACATCACAGCTTTGCTTGACTATTTGTTTGAAGAGCAAACCAGAGGCTGACAGTAATGGACAAAGCCGACAGAAACGGGAAATCGCAGACACACACTAAGGTCACACACTAAGTGCAGCAGTAACAGCATGATTAGGAATATGTAGGGGTTGTTTCTCGTACAGTATTCACTAGTTCTTTTTAACTATAAAATAGGAGTGTGAAACAGAAGACATCAGGCAAACAAATATATAATACAGCGACATCACTGCTCCAAATAGTCTGTGGTATCAAATTCTTATTGCTGGGTAATTGCTTCTGAAAGAGAAAAAAAAAAACCACAACTATTTCATCAAACATAATCTGCGGTAAACTGAAATCAATGAGGCTGAATTGTGTGATTACAATTTGATCGGATCGCTCGCGGCCAACAATGACAAGAAATGAGGGGTTAGACTTCATTTGTTTTTTGAGAAAGCAAAGTCACTCTGACTTAAATGTTCACCTTGGTGGCTGCATATTGATCCTCTTTGAAATCTTAACTTTCATTTTTTAGGTTAGGTTGCACTGCTGTGAATCCTTACACATTTTGTAACCACAATAGAAGCTTCCAAATACGATTTGGTTGTCAATTTCGGCTTTTTGTGTTGTGTCTTCTTTATGTGAGAGCTTTGCTTTGCTGCATGCACGCCAAGGTGAATGATCTATACGTGTGTGCGTGTTTTCTGCATACACTAATGTGTCTGGTTTCCGCATAGATTGTGTGCGGAATAATCATGATTATAGTCAATTCACCAACTACTGAATAGGATTTTATGTCTTTCAAGAACAACAATGAATACATTAAAAAAAGTACACAAACACAAACTAGGTCAGGTTTTAAGCTTTAAGTACTGGAATGTGTTTATTTGCAGCCCTTTCTTATTTATCTCCGTAAAGGCATTAAAAGTACCAATTAGGAATTTATTTCTGTTCTCTTTTTATTTTTTGCACATTGACTGCACTTCACTGTTTTTTTTTGGTGAATATTGCACATTAAAAGTGCACTTTCTTTCAGCAACTAACACCGCACGCACGCACGCACACACAAACACACGCACACCCCGTATCTGTATAAATCCATCATTCAATGAAAAAATGGGAAACAGAACTTTGCAAACACAAAAGAGGAAGGTGCATTCCTAAACTCCTCGGAAGTCAACTTCACAAAAAGTTTTCTTTTTCTATCGTTCTTCCCAGCTTGTACACTAAGCCAGCATGTGACCCCATGGCACCTCTGTCCACACGGCCATGTGTGGCTTTAAGGCTGTGTTATACTATGGACCAGTGACTCACAGATGCGACAGCAGGGCTGATCATCCATTATTATACCTCAGTGGATCAAAATGAGCAGATCTGCCCATTGCAGCCTCCCTGGCACTGGCCGACGGCGTCCGAACGGGAGCTTAGTACCCCCACCCACCAACTCCACCCACCACCCTCCTCTGCACCTGTAAACTCGACAACACCAGCCGGAGCTCTTGTGGAGGCAGTGGACATGCCTAGAGACAACATCTGCTTCCCCTTTGGTGACCTGCCGAGTTAAGCCAACTGCAGAATCAAGGGCACGCTTGCAGTGGTCGCAGATTTGATCCAAACTGATATTGGGCTCTCAGCTCTTGCCTGTGACCTGCTCCAGGACACTTTTCTCCCAACAATGTGAACTTACACTTTCTCTATCTAAGCTTCTTACTTTTCTCCTACTTTTATTTTCTGTTATTGTGACTTCTATCGCAGATTTTCATTTGTGACCATTTCATTTGTTTTCTTGAAAATGTTCTTCCTTCTTAGCCAGACCAGACAAAGAAGTCAGAATGAACATGATGAACATGAACATTAGAACTCGTCACCCCTAAAATCCCTGTTCCCTCATCATGGGTGCATGCTGAAATACGATTCAAGCATACTGCATTACCATTTGGAAACTCAGAATGTTGTTCAAATGTGCCATTCAGTTATTCAGAGTGTTCCAAAACCCATAGCCCAGTGCAAGCAGTACAAGGAGAGTAAACTGTTGCGTTCGGAAATTAATGTGAGTAGAGTGTGCTGTCCCTCCGACAGCTCATGAGGATGACAAAACGCCTGATGAATAACTATGTCAAAATTTTCAGTTTCAGTTTAAAATTGTTTCGAATGTCTTAGAATCCTGCATCGCATTGTAGCCAAAGATGCAATCCAATTTGGCATGATTGCCAGTCTTCTACATCCAGCGAAAGCTGCTTCTTCGTCGTCTTCTTCGGAAGAACAAGAAGAACTTCCACAACAACAACGTTAAAGGAAGCTGATTTTTGGTTTCCACAACAACAATTCATGCATTTACGCAAAGGCGAATTAATCCACTAACACTTAACCTTTGGCACGATGCGACAAAGAATTCTGGTTATGGTCAGCCATTTGAAGCTAAAGAGAAACAAAATATAGTATTTCAAGTAGATGTTTTATCATTATTGTTTGCTTACGGAAGCATAACGTACGTAGTGTAAGAGGTGGTTAGATGGGGGGGAAACTGTGTGTATGTGTGTGTGTGGGGTGTAATGTCTTAAAAGGGGCGTAAAAAAGTCAACTTCTACTATTATGTGGGCTCATGGGACGTATCACCTGCAAAAAGTACCGTTTTTTTCCGTGTATAGTGCGCAAAATTTAACTAATTTATTGTCCTAAAATCTGGGGTGCGCATTATACATGGGTACAAAAAAAATTTAATTTTTTTTTTTTTAAAATTTTTTTTTTTGCTGCTGCTGTTCACTTCAAACACGCTCCATGCGACCGCAATGCTCTCGTATCAGACGCTTGCTCGATCACCTGCTCGTTTGCTGTCCCGTGCGCGCACGGAGCGCGGTGGTGCGTTTACGGGCAGTCGGAGAAATCAACGCCAACAAAAAAAATTACATCCAGCCTAGTTAAGACCATACCAAAGACTATAAAAATGGGACCCATTGCCTCCCTGCGTGTGTGACGATCATTGGGACTTAAAAAAAAAATAATAATAATAATAATTTAAAAAAAATCATAAAAATTGGGTGCGTATTATACATGGGTACAGGCTTTTTTCCAGCATCAGCATGCCATTTTTAGGGTGCGTATTATACATGGGGGTGCACTATACACGGAAAAAAACGGTAATTGAACACTGCAAAAACTGTGGCCAGAGTAAGCAGATCATTCACAGTTAGGTGGATAGCCTTCTCTTGGCAATCGCTTACAAGTAAAAGGTATAGAACCCCAACTATAATGGCTTCATTCTTGGCCCAGCATTCCCGCACTATTTTTTGGCACCACTGTTGCACAACTGCACCAAGAAATAAACAGATACATAATGCAAGTAATAAACTCACAGTCATGAAGTAATAAGAGCATTTCTTCCTTCATCTTGCACTAAAATGTTCACAATTGTTTTTATTTTAATGTTGCATATTCAAACTCCTACCTGAATATTTTCCTCTGATTGGTGCATGGCCTTTGCCTGCAGGGGGAGACTATGCATGACAGATGTTTGACTCTTGAAATCCGGTGGGGCCCCTGGCTGAATGAAGTCAAGTCAAATTAGTGCAATCATGCAGGTGTCTGGGGGAAACAGGGACAAAGGGACACAGTCTGTCTGACGCTTTGCCAGAGCTCCTGGCACCGCCTGCGCACCAGGTCTGCTTCTGCATGCACGGAATGGCAGACAGCTGACTGACCTCACGAGCGTTACATCGCCTTGAGCTTCCCACAGATGCCTTGCAAAGCGCCTTGGCGCACAGGCGCCTTGTAACCACGGAGAACGTGATGAATGCTCGGGTCTCGCGAGCTGGGTACACAACAACCGGGTTCATGTGCTCGGTTTCGAGCCCTTTGAAAGCCACCTGTCATTTGATGTTAAGCCGAACATGTCCTGCAGGGCCAAACTCCAAATGTACTCCTTCAACATCACCTTTATCATCCTCCTCTTTTTCTTCATGCACCCATTCACTACAACTCCTGCCATGCTCTCAGTCCATTTGTCTGGCTTATCATCCCGTGAGTGCTTTCTGAAGTGATCCATTTGCGTGTGGATGACAATTTATCAAGCAGTCGGTGCATTGATCAGGGTCCAATAGTGAGAACCAATCCTGTACATGCTTGCAATTCTACACCTTGATTAAATCTTTAGCCATAACCAATACGAATAAATAACAGGCTCCGACCGGCATACTTTGATGTGTCGCGGCCAATTGAATTAACTGACAATAACTTTGGCGGAATTCATGCGTGTGCATGTTTGCAGAACGGTGGCTATAACGGTGGTGAAGTGTTCACCATGAAATTTACAGAACGTGTACGCCAAACCTCATGAAATTATTGAATCCGCAGTGGCTGTGACTGGCATGTTTGAGTTGAAATATGCTCGTGCATGAAATTCAGACAGATGGCATCGTAGCTGTAGCCCCGTCTGTCATCCAATCACTTATGTGACTGCAGCAATACTGCAGCTATCACATTAAATTGGATCTCATCAAAATTGCATCTAATCTCATTGTGATTTCTTACCGCAAAAGAGCAGAAATACAAATGGGAGACATGTCACAATAATGTTGCATAGCCATGGAGAAAAGCTCTACGGAGTAAACAATTCCTGATGTCACGTCCGTTTTGAGTTGTTTTTTTTTTAAAGGAAAGCTAAGGTCAGCTGATCTTGATTGATTGACTGATTGAAATATTGGGGTAAAAAAAAAAAAAAAGGAACTGCGGTGACAGAGGAATGTGAACCAGGGTTAGGGTTAGGGTTACTATTAACTATGACAGAATAGATTTGGGAATGCATGATAACATGCATGACCTTTTTAAAGGAGAATTGTTTTATATTTTCAGCTATGAATAATTTGCGACGAATACAGTCTTGTGTCAGCCTATAAAATAGCATCTTCTGGCAGTTCAAAAAATGAAATCTAAAATAAATGTATGCAGGTAAAAAACAGTCAGTTGTCATCATTTTCTAATTTATATTTTTATGGTGGTGTTGTTTTGCCCATGGAGACCTTCTTGTTATTTTAGTCTTGATTAATTCCAGAAAAGCTGTGTCCAGTAACTTTTTTCTTGCGTAATATGCAAGTTAATAAGAGAGAGATACTATATGGTGTGGAGGGCAGTTGAAGTTATCAAAACAATGTATAATTAACAATAAAATATAATTTTTACTTTTGTAGTACACTACAGATTCTTTACTTTGTTCTTTTACTTAAAGGACTTAAATTGATACTTCTAAAAAACATTGCCTGTTTCAGTCATTTAAATTAGTGGTGCAATGACAAGCTTGCTGTTTGTTGGTCGGCATCCATTTTGTACAACTTATCAGGTCATGATTTTTTTTTCCATCGAATAACTTACATATGTTGGATGGTTTAACATTTTTTTCTAAGCTTTGAAAAATAATAGGATGGCTTTTGTATTCGTTTCTGGACCTGCATTTCTCCTGCATATCAAGTTAATAGCATCATGGGTTTAGAGTTGGAAATACAACCGCTGGGATTCTCAGGTCCACTTAGCCTTCAGGAGCAATATTGACACACTGTTATTTCGGTCAATAAGTCTTTCTGAGCAGAGGCCATCCTTACCCTTGAAGACGGACTGCATGTGAAAAATGAGATCGGGATGGGACCTTGCATTTTTATTTGAAAGAGCCTTAAAGGGATGTGAGGATGAACAAAGCATGCGGGGGAAGAGAGAACAGGACGATGCACTTTCTCTAACCTCATCTCAGCCTTGCTAATGCAGTAGTTAACAAAAACCCCCACTATTGGTTACACTGAAACATAACACGTCCAAAGCCGGAGTACAATGGCTTCATTGATAGATGAATGAAGCTGAACTCTGACCCCTTGACCGAGTTTATAGCCAAACATGTTACCCTCAAAGTTCCTGCTCCTAAGAAGCAGATTATTTACCATGTGTTAGTTACCAGGTTGAAGTCCAAACTACAATGCCAAAGCAGCAACACACTCAAGATATACATACTGTAAATGCATTTGATGAGCGGCACTTGTAGAAAGAATATCAATAACAAATCCCTTAAATAAAATATGGGGTATATACAACAGCAGGACTTTTGAGAAATGTTGGGTAATGTGAGGTGCTGTTCCTGTGGTGAGATTTCGTAAAACTTTAATAGATCAGGTAAGTTATTATTTCAGGAGCTCTGGCTTTAAGAGAGTGTTTACTAGCAGCACGGTTCCAACTGGATCAAATTAAATGGGGATATAAATATTTACTACACAGCCCTCAGCACCTCGCGCACGGTTGGCGACCGACAAATAACTTGCCCTGTTTAGATTTCAGGAATGTTGTCTTAAATGATTCATGCTTGGTGTTAGTGAGATCACATCAGTCTGACGGGATGAAGGAGCACAACTGTTCATCTCTCTCTTACCCAAACATTTCACAGGTTTAATATGCAGCCAGAGCAATATTCCAATTTTGAAATCAGAGTCGGTCAAATGGAACAAAGTGAATTGCTGACTGATGTCTTTGAGCCTTCGTTCTTGTTTGAAGTGGGTTCCCCTCCCTTCTAGTTCAAAATATATTGTCCAGGGATGCGATCAAATCTGGCAGCTATTGATCCTTTCCCAAACCACACATAAGTCTTAAAAAAACATGTTAACAACTTCAGGATGAGTACTTTAATTGTACAGGTCTTTGAGAAGCCCCCTCAAACCACAGCACTGCAAAGTGAATTTGAAGGAGAATCTCAACAGTATCAAGCCAAGTTCTGTTTTAATGTTAAGTTCTCTGAAATTATACCAGAAACAACGTCAGACTGGATGCATGAAAGAAGCTCGATTTGGTGAAAGCCTCAAAAGATACATTACGTCATTTAACTACATTTTCGTATGCGTTGTAATATCTTCCTGAAAGTATCAAATAATTTACCAATAAATCAGTGAGAGAGTCTTCGTCCTTGAAGCTCATTTAAAGAGTTCTGTATTCAGAAGGTACTTCATTTAAAACAATTACAATTTGCAGCCTGTGACCTGGAAGAGGGACTCCCCCAAATCCAGTCACTTCTCAAGGTCTCTTATTTTTTAACCCAGATGGGTTTTTGGGAGTTTTTCCCTTGCTCACCAGATGATTTTTAAATGAGACTTATTTTGTAATTAAGTCCATGTTTTCCTGTATGACCTGTTAAAAGTATGCACTTTTGTTAACCAATGAAAGCTTTATATTTTCTTTCAGACACAGCCTTCAAAATATACCAAGCTGTTTTTCTTTCGTCAAGCTATAACACATTATGACTGATGTTTTAATCAACCAGATCAACAACCTTGGATTATGAAATTTACCAATGTTTTAAGCAGATGACTATATTTTCAATGAACTGAGCTTGATTGAAATATGCAAGTAAAATAGGGAGGCTACGTTTGCCTTTAAACTTTTAATTATGCTGATTTAAATGTAAAATGCAAATGATTTCTTTGATGACTTTGCAAGCGTGGTGGAAATGTCATTTTACCTTGACACATAGTGCTGCAAGCTGAGAGGAACATGCGGTGCCTTGATAAAGTATTCATACCTCTTAAAATTATTGACATTTTGTGACCTTACAATCACAAACTTGAGTGTATTTCAGTGAGAACACAAAATAAAAGCTAATTATAAAATGGAACAAAAAAAATTAAATAAATAAATACATTTCAAACTTTTAAACAAATGCAAATGAGAAAATTGTAGTGAAAACTCTGATGTCCGTTTGTATTCAACAGTACAATACAGTCAGGTCCATCAAAGCTAGCACAAACACTATTAACAAGCACAGACATTAATGTACTTTTTACCACAGTCTATTGTCTCATAGAATGTGTCTTGGCTGCGGAGCTTCTAATCATTATTATGTTTGTTACATCTGATTGTTTTACTAATTTTACTAGCTTGTTGATTTAATCAGTGTTACCTGACCCCAGACAAGGCAGTCAAAGATGGATGAAAAGGAGGGAATCTGGTCTGAGTAAATATTTCTCATCCTCAGCTAATAAATATACTGGAAGTACTGTAAGGTAGTTCTGCTTTCATCTGTGCAGCTCACCGAGGTCCGGGTATTCATGCCCGGCCGGGCAAAGGCGTTTTAATGTTCCTTAAAAGTTATTTGTCAATGGGGAGTATCAGGGGTGGGTGATGGAGTGGTTGCCTGGATGTCCACAGTGCTATTACTT
The DNA here is from genome assembly GCF_033458585.1 of Syngnathus typhle. NCBI lineage: Eukaryota > Metazoa > Chordata > Actinopteri > Syngnathiformes > Syngnathidae > Syngnathus > Syngnathus typhle. Next base: position 11,854,728 of record NC_083738.1, on the reverse strand, counting down.
TCAACATCACCAGAGACACTGAGGAAAAGGGGTTTCGACCATGATACTTTTCAATAGTTTGAAGGAGGGTAGAGGGAGATTTCGGAAAGCTGACTAGACTCCTCGAAATCAATAACATCTTTCTCTGTCTGTCTCTCTCTGTCTCTCACTCTCTTTCTCTGAAACAACTAGTGTGGCATTTGAACCAGATAAAACAAGGCTGCCCCTCCACCTCACCTCCAAGAACTGAGCACTTCCACTAAATCCCTATCGGTTGAGAAGGATACAGATGACTCCATCTAAATCCCCTTCTGACTCAGCTCTACACCCCCGCTGGTCAAAAAAAAAAAAGAAAAAAAAAACATAAGACCATCTTAAAAGGAACGGTCCAATCTATGTAGGTTAATACTCACTGTTGCTTCATTTAGCTCTGTTGCAAGCCCACTGGGGCAGCTGTAAAAAGTTCTGGGAGCCAGAAGGCACAAAAGATTTTATTTATTTATATGAGCATTATATATATATATATATATATATATATATATATATATATATATATATATATATAGAGAGAGAGAGAGAGAGAGAGAGAGAGAGAGAGAGAGAGAGAGAGAGAGAGAGAGAGAGAGAGAGAGAGAGAGAGAGAGAGAGAGAGAGAGAGAGAGAGAGAGAGGAAGCAAACTGGTGCAAATGATGTGGAAAGAAGTGGGAGTTTGAAGATGTTATCTCATACGTACATTGTAGGATACTAACTGCAGCAGAAAGGAATTGGGTGGACAACCATTTTTAGTGTGGCATAAATGAAATATACACAGACAGAATACTGTCACTAATAAAATGCTCTTCAAATCTGCCACTTCAGGAAAATGAAAATGGCGGGGAATTCAAAGTATTGTTTATCAGCAGCAACCCTAGATGAGGACGGACTGTAAACATTTTTTATTCTTTAGAACTAAAGAACTAAGGAAAAAAGCTAACTATACAAACGAGTGAACTAGTTGGCCAGGATTTAACAATCTGCTGCAAAACTGTCCCGTTCTGAATATGATATAACTGCTATGGCAGCATTCAAACAAATAAACTACTTTTATTTCACCACCTCCAAATGCAGTAACATTGACAGTTAACATTTTTACTTTGTTCAATAACTGTTAAGGCCACAAGTTTCAAAGGATGTCAGCGGAGTGATAGAATACTCCGTTGAAAGAAATTAATATGAATATATCAAAGAGACGTCATTGCATTAATCGTCAGTAATCAAAAGTAGTTCTAAAATGTAGATAAAATTATATTTAATCACTGTTGTAGTTAGTTCATTTTACGAACCTGTGGCCTGTGGTTAAATGCTTCTTCGTGCACTGGACGTTTAATTCTCTGAACAAGGGTCCATATTTTTCCTTCATGTCAGCTCGGTCTCTCCCTCTGGTCGCTGATGATATTGTAATACTAATTATAGCTAATTGTCCTACGCTGAATGGATTTAGTCGCGTTGCAAATGATATGCCATTGGTCAGTGTCACATTGTTTCCACAGAAAAATTCGATGGGGGAGCGGAAATTTGCACAAATGAATGTAATTAAGAAGCACATTCATTACTACTAATAGCATTTGAGAAGCCTCACAGTGAAACCGAGATCCAAATAATGAATGTAAGTTAACTGTATGTAAAGTCTTGTCAAATAATGGTGAAGGGTAAAACACACAAAGTTAAACTGGTGTACTGTGGTTGGTACTGCTTTGCTCCAATCACACTAATAAAGCCTTCCCATGAAATCCCTTTATTCTTGGGCGGATTGTGTCTAGACAGTTGAATTCCAGTCTAAAGTGTAAGCTCACTATTGGCTGTGAGACAATAATGGCTAGAGGCTTGAGATGAGGTTATAAAAAAAAATTCAAAAAGGAAAAAGAAAATCACATGGTGGCAGTGTTTTTTTCCACCAGATCAAGTGATTTTTTCTTCCATACATAAGGGGAAGTGTAGTCATAAATCAGTCTGCTGTAAACTAAGTCGAAAAGCTACTATGAACATTTTGGAGGATTTAGAATGTTAGCATCGCATACAAACACCAAACCTAGAATTAGATTATTAGTCAGCATCAAAAAGGATAAAATGTGCTGCAAATGGTTCACGCACATTATGACACATAGTAAAACTGATTTAGATATAAAAGAGGAAAAGAAACATTGATTTAAATCTATTCTTAAGATCAAGCAAGTCTTTATAAATTGAGTTTATAATTCACTCAAGCCTATAAAAAACATAATCTTATTATAGTTGCAGTGTTTAAAGGGACTTAAAAACGGGATGGTCTTATTTTAATAGCAGATTTAGACCTTAGACAAAGTGTAAGCTGGTCATTTGAAAGCCATATGCCACAGATCAAGCTATGGTACTGCACTGCTGGCCCCCAATGCACCACCCCCACCATCACCACGAGCGCACACACACACACACACACACACGCACACACACGCACACACGCGCGCGCCCGCGCGCACACACACCCCCTTGCCCCCACCCACTGAATAATAGTAGACTGCGTAGATATTTATGCAAATAATGCAAATGGTCTAAACTGCTAGATTTGCAGACCATACAGTAGTCCAAGTGTTTTCCATTGTTTGTGACATGATGGATCTCATAATTCAGAAAACATTTACATCACAGCCTATACATTTAAATGCAAACAACTAAACATATATGCAGTACTAACATATATGCAGTAATATCTGTAATTAACTTTATTTTATGAGAGATTACAAAAGCATGACAATTTACACCATCCCAAAAAGTCACATTTGATGACTAAAACTCTGCCAGACTGTGTTGTCATTATGACACAGTTACAGCAAACTGCATGCTTTGCAAAGGCACTAATTAACATTGCATATCATTATACCCTGCGAGTGTTGCAATCTGGCGAAAAGGTAGTGCTCCAAAGCTTTGTGTCTGATTGTTTTAAAATGTCTCGGATTTTCAAGATTTCAGCAATTTCTTGACATGCAAAATAATGTAACCATTTACGTAACTAAAGCAACATTCTTTTAACTAATGAATAATACACATTTAAAGTCACATGAACTTTATTTCCAGTGCATAGCCAAACAATAATGCATGCTTAAAGAGAGAACTACTGTCACAATACTATGACAAGGGTTGCCTTTTGGACATACAATTACACATCAGTTGACATCCAGGTGTTTTCGACACCCAAAATATCCTGCTTCTATACTTCACTTACTTTAGGCATCTAAAAACTACGCTCTCAGAGTCTGCTTTGTTGGAAGAATGTTGACGGCTCAGTCTCAAGCCAAACTTTTTTGAAGAACCAGTTTTATGTTTTAGCTAAACATGAGACTTGGCTTTACCGTTTTTATGTTTTCACTGTGTTTGTTATTAATTAATTGTTGTTGATGAAGTCATCAACAACAATAAATGCTGAATTTTGCTCCATGTGCAACACATTGTATGTAGCCCTATAAATACAGTTGAGTTGAATTTAAATATATTTAAAGCATATATTTTGCACATACAGTCTGCACATACTTTTTTTTCCATATCTAAAATAGCATTTTTGTCATACATCTGATTAGGGGGTCCATAGACCTCTGTGTCCCTCCCTTCAATTGTCAGCCCATCCAGCATTTAAGATGCCCATCACCGTTGTACAATTTACAGTATGTGGAGCCACAATGGATATTTCTTCTGTGATGGTTCAATTCAGTCGCATGCGGCCATGTCGCAGGTTTGTGCAAAGCCTTCAGCATAATAGGCACCTTTCAAAACATTCGCACCTCCAACATGCCAAGGATCCATCTTGAGTTGTTTTCGTGAACAAGGAACTAGACTTGTGTGAAGTTCTGCTTCTATTAATAGATTATATCAGCAAGATGGAATCAATTTGGATACAAAACAATAGAAACTCATAGCTTGTTTTTTTTATTTTGTTTTATTTTTTCATTGAGGGACCTACCTACAGTTTTGATGTGTAAATGGCTTTCTAGCCACTGGCGTACTTAGTAATAAACACACATTGGTAAAGTAGATGTTCACAAGCTAAATAGGTCAAAGTAATGCTGGCTTGTCAATATACCGTAATTTTCGGACTAAAAGTCGCTCCGGAGTACAAGTCGCATCAGCAATAAAATGCCCCAAAAAGTGAAAAAAAAAACCCATATATAAGTCGCTGCGGAGTATAAGTCGCATTTTGGGGGGCAATTTATTCGCCAAAATCCAACACCAAGAACAGACATGAACGAGCAACAACAGGCTAAACGATAGGTATGCTAACGTGACATAAACACAAACAAAGAGCTGAGAACGGGCCTGACGTAACATTCAGAGTTATTAAAAAAAACTATTACATATATAACACGTTTATAAAACCATCTGTGTCACTCAAATTCATTAAGTCCATCGATCGTCCTTTGTCAACAATGGGTGCGCGCCGCTAACGGCGCTTGCACTTCAAAATATTCCACAGGCCCATATAACCTTATATAAATTAGATATCAAATAACCATTATATAAGCAATAATATTATCAAACCATCTGTGCACTCTAAATCATTAAATCGATTGATCAAATTCCTCGTCAACAACGCCGCGCGTGCGCCCTGACGTCAGCCTCGTCGTTATTCCACAGATCTAGTATATAACTATATTGTAGCGTTAACAAAGTACAAGGAAAGACGTGGGTTTGGTAAACGGCTCTTTATTTAACAAAACAAACTTACAGGCGTGTGGCGGCGTGGACTTCCAGCCGTGGAGGGGGAAGAGAGATCCATAGAATAGAACCGGGCGTGCGTAAAAGCCATGAGCGAGCCCCATTCACCATCCCCGGACAGCCACCCGGCCGAGCGCCGGCCCTCGACTTCCATCCACAGAGGTGAAAAAAAGCTCCGTAGAGTAGGACCGGGCGTGCGTAAAAGCCATATTAGTTTTTCAAACCTTCTGTGTCACTCCAAATCCTTAAATCCTTCAAACTCTTCGTCCTCCGTTTCACTTAGAAACAAGGCCGCTAATGATGCCGGTAGTACGTGGGGCCCTTCGTCATCCCGTGATCAATCTTTGTCTTTTTTGTAAACAACCACCGTGCCACGCAGCGTCGCGCTGCTGACGTTACTTGAAATTCAAATTACAGTAACCGTTTATCGCGGTTTCACTTTTTTGTTTTTGGAAAATTCTTGGAAAAAAACACATATAAGTCGCTCCTTATTATAGGTCGCTCCCCCCACCCAAACTATGAAAAAAAACGAGACTTATAGTCCGAAAATTACGGTAAATGAAAACAAGTGATTATCCTTTTAGTTTCCTTTGCAGTTCTGCAAGCTCTACAAACAACTCTGAACTGTACTGTTTACTGAGATGCCTCAATTGTCCAGCTGTGTCATCCAATGGTAGAGCCCTCTAAAGAAGGTAATAACAAAAGCATTGATTTACAATGCATGTCTAAGTATTTGATTCCGCAAATAATACAAATACATTTTAAATGTTACTAAGGTTTGAGTTGACCTGGAATGATTCTTCCTCCTGTTGGTATGAATGTAAGCGTACTGCACTGGCGATCATTTTCCTTATTAAATGCTCTGTGCACCTCTAATTTACAACCTTTTTATTGGTCTCTGCTTTCACTGTAATGTTGATTTACCACTAGTTTATTTTATTTCTTTTAATCACAATGACGGTGTGTTGTTTGGGTTGATCTACTTTTGTAAACATTTGTAATGAGGTCATAATTAAACATACTTATCTGAATCTTATATTTATATTATATCTCTATATTATTTTATATGATTTTCTTTACTCTGTCATGCAAACTGGAACAAATGGTGTTATTCTCTGTAAAAACATCATGTTGTACACCATTTAAATGATAAAAAATGTTCAATAATATTAAACGTGTTAACTGCACGTCGAAATGCCCTTCCAGTTGTATGGTCTTCCATTTAAAATGGATGTGCTTTAACAAATATTATCTCACTAGCAAAGTGGGCAGGTGGGTGTCATATAAGATGTTTACGCTAATGAATATCAATGAGGTGGTGGACAATTCAGTCTATATGTGTTAAGATATTCTGTCACCATGGTGAATATCTTAAAGTGGAGAGGTTTTATCACCCACTGGTTGTGTCTTTGTTCTCGCATTTAAAACAAGTCACTGCATCACAGGTGTGCAAGTGAGTGGGAATGTCAACTTGTCTTGTAAATATAAGATTTCTTGGCACGTTATATGAGCCTTGTATCAGAAAGCACCCCAAAAAAATCCCAAATAGGAGGGACCTTTGAACATAAATGAACTGAAAGCCATTGACGGGATGTCACCCATTTCATCTAATGTCGGACAAATACATTCACAATCACACTCGTGTTGACACCCCAGGGCCAGACTTGTCAGCGCAGATGCTAGTGGGGCTGATGTAACCAAGGACTGTTGTCTGACTTACAGAAATGGCACAATGGCTATGAAGTGTATGAAAAGCAATTTAATCCTACCTGTCATGCAGATTTGAGCTATACAGTGGATATGTATCTTTGAAAAATGAAGACACTCTCGAAGCACTTCCTGCAATGTTGACCACAACGGATAAGACTCGATCCAGTATTTATGTTGATTCCTCACTTGTATCACTCCTAGTTGTGTAGCAAAATATCGGGTGTGCGTCTGCTAAACCGCCTTTTCCCGTCAGCAAATTAATTATGTTCTTTTTTTAAGTTTCTTTATGTTTGTGACTTCAATGGTCTATTTTATGGGGAACATCAGTGGGCAGCAAAATAAACAGGGACAGCTGTCCTGTGAATATTTTGATTCATCTCAATTCAACACAGAAATTAGCATAACTCTTTAGTGATGCATACTGGTATTTGTAATACTTAAAGCAAACAACTTTAAAGTGGCAATAGCTCAATACTTAAATGATCACGAAATACTTATTTTAACACTCAACGATGGAATAATAAATTACGGCAAATACAAATTACAAATGCTCACCTGGAGGAAGCCTGGACAAAAGAAAATCAATTATTCTTCATTAAATATAAATATAATGGCATCCTTAAATACAATACAAATTTACACTAAAGGTCATTCAGACATATAGATAATTATACTAATTCATCATTTCAATTGAAAGAGTGACAGTTACACACCTACTTTAGTTTAATAATCAAGGTTACAATGCAAAAGCATCTCAAAATCAAAATACAAGAAAAGCAAGGACTCACTTGATTCCGGGTCTGAGTTTCCATCTCCCTCTGTGCGACTGTTAGGTGATGTTTGCTCGTAATACTCCTCATGGGGGAAGCTGAGCGGAAAGGCCTGGGAGGTACTGGCCGTACTACTTGGCTCTGGATCACCCAGCCCACTGTCACTGCAGCTCTCCTGGGAACCATCTGGAAGATGGAACGTCACTCGGCGCTGGGTCTGGGAACGCGGTAAAAAGCAAGAAATGTTCAATAAAAATCCCTTATTCTTTTAAATGGGTCATAAAAGAGCACTAAACAATAGTGATACGTGCATTTTTTTTGCGGGGGAAGAAGGGGGGAATGTTCCACTCTTCAATGCGTACCTTATATCAATGCATGGGCTGTGACGACATAAATATTTGATGTGTGTTAAGGCATGAACATTATGTTCAAACGTATTGTACGAGAGCAGATCTACAAATTCATGGACAATTTTGAATCAAGGAAGGCCAAAAGGAAGCACTTGTGAAATAATGTACCAACCTAGTCCCTGAGATAAAAGAAAGGAAGCTTGATAAATAAAAAAAGTCCTATTCACTGCAAAACGAATGACATTATTTTGTCAGTGAAATACAAGATTTTAGTCTCAATTTTATTTGGAATGTTCTAATACTGTATTATTTGCTTGCAATTCAATACTCTCCTATGCGTTTATCGTGTGTGTGTGTGTGCATGTGTGTGTGTGTGCGTGTGTGTGCGTATATGTGTGCGCGTGCGTAAGTATGTGCGTGTGTGTGTTTGGGGAGTTGGAGGCGGCAAAGCAGGATCTCACACAGGGTGCAATTCAAGCTCGGGATGCTACCGCTCAATGAGATTTCCACAATATCATGCTGTGACCTTTCTTTTGAGCCAAGAAAGAGAAGATGCTTCATTTCACGGCATCTTCAAACATGTTAGTGTTTCTCAAGAAAACAAACCCTTTACAACCAATCGTAGCATAAAGGCACACCAGGTAATCTCCATTGCTGGTTTGATTTTCACTTTTTTCGGCGTTAAATTGTTTTATATAATATGGTTTTTGTGGTTTCGAATTTTTTGAACTGAGCGTTTAAGAGAGAGATGGAAAAAAAACAGTGGGATACAGCGAGAGTGGTTTATTCTGACATTGAGGTAACACCAGCATTGTCACAGTCATTATGCTGTGTCATGAATTCATGTCTTCACACAATTCCCTAGGTAACATCATAATGCATCACGCTGCTGTGGTGTGGGGACGTAAAGAAGACATAAAATGTAATTACACCCTTGGCTTCAGTTGTTGCTGTGAATTTTAGTCATCCTATTATCCAAGCCAATAAGAGATTTTATTTTCAGTTGCAAATTCAACTGGAATGTAAATGACTATCTAGATTTTCATCATTGATATAGCAACAAAATCATTAGAGTTAAAAACAAATTAATACATGCTCCTTTTTTCTTCAAGCTCCTAAGGGGGTGTCATACATGTTTTTCTCAACCAATATGTTGCAGAGATAACCAAGCTGTTTTTCTTTGATAGGACAGAATTAGGAAGGAGGGATGGAATAATGAAGGATGTGCATTATACTTTATAACCTGCCAAAAGGGAAGTGTGACTGAGGACTAGGATTTGATGGCAAATGACAAAAAAATGTCAAATTTGATTCTATTAATCTAATCAAATCATTGGTAAACTAACAAATAATTCTTTCATTGTTTTTAATACTAAAATTACTTGTGCTGAAACAAAAGAATGAATGAACAAACGAATGAATTAACAAATGAATGAATGAATGAATGAATGAATGAATGAACGAACGAATGAATGAATGAACGAACAACAAATATGTGCCAAATGGAATCAAATAATGAACACAGATGTGATTTTTTAATTCTGGAAAAACTGATTAAATTGCATTTCCAGACAAATCAGTAGAAAAAACAACTATAAACTGTCACTGAACAGACTAATAGTTTGAGTGCCATATTAGGATAGTTTTTTACATTACATTCAATTACATTTTTTCGCATGTCAGTTGAAAAATTGGTTCACAAGCGAATATCATTTTCTAACCCTTTACCTTCAACCACTTATAACGGTCTACCATCCTTAGCAATCGCCCCGGCAAGTGAATTTGCAAGTTAGTTCAACATTATAGGCTCAAAGTTAGGTTTCATATCGCAGTTTATGAGTGCAAATTAACATTTTATTTCTTAGTACCACACATCGGAAAGCAGAACTGAGAATCCCAGATTTTAAGTTGAAGTGAGCTTGGGCTGGATCCGCAAATGGTCATGTGAGTGCACGATGTTTTACCTTCCCCAGGAGCAGACTTACTACAGCCCCTGGAAAACGTAAGACAAAAAGCGCTTAAGTTGACGGGTCGATTGAAGAATACCACAAGGCCGGATTTGATAGGGTAAACCCACATGAGTGTGTGTGTGTGTGCGCGCGTGTGATGTGATGTGAGAGTGCGTAAATGATAGTGGGAAAATCTGCATACCCAGAGAAGTGCACAACCACTTTCCTTTTCCCTTTTATGTACAGGAGTATAGCTCTTACTGTAGGTATAACACATTTGACCACTACAATTGTAGTGGTTCGGCTTGGCAGAGGTATACAGATTGTTTTTTGTTTGTCTTTGAAAGATGACCCAAAAAAACTGCAGTAATTTGTGATGAAAATGAAGAATGGCTGCTAACATGTGGTATTCCCTCTCTCTCTCTCTCTTTCAGGCTTTTTGAAGCAGACGAGGTTTAGAAACAACACCTTGTTGGCTAAATCCTATAGCTGTGTGTGCCATGCATGCCGAGGCTTTCAAGGAGTCTAAATATCGTGTCGTTCTCAAACAGCTTTGACAGGTGTTTCTCAAATGAGCAGAGCGTGTACGCAGACACAGAGCCCAAGTTCTGGCTTAAGAAAGAGCCCACTGAAGACGGCTTGGCAGCATTACAAAAAAATGATTCTTCCTCTCCACACGATTCTAATTATTGGAAACGTGTTTCGGCAATGGCATCCAGAATCTATTAGAACAAACAGCTGTCCGTGACAATTAGGCCGTAATCATTTTGCATAGAGTCAGAGGAGTGTCTTCCACTATAAACTGCTGTTTCTTCAAGCACACTGAAGATGGTTCCAGGTGATAAAAATAATTTAAGTTAATGACATTAATTACAATTCAATTCCATTAATGGCTCTTGAATAGTTATGTTTTGCTACGAGGTGAATCAAATCTTAATGCTAAACGACAATCATTAAAAAAAGAAAGAAAGAAAAAAGCATTCACACAGAAGTCAAGGTGAGTGTTTTACTAAGCGCTATCATTTATTTAAAGAATCTGCCAGAAATCCATAAAGCAAAGACAAGCTGTGGTAAGAGATATCAAGACCAAACAAAGCCTGTTCAGCCAGATAAAACAGCGCCTTGAGAAGTATGTACACAGAGATAAACTGAACAGGAGCGTGTGTGTGCCAAGTTCTGCCACAGAACAAGTCAGCCAATCCAAAACATTCCCTCTAGTAACCGTCCGGGCGAATAGCAGATGGGGCTGGATTCGCGGGTTACCGGATTAGAGGTCCGTCATACTTAGCTATTGACCAAGTAGAATCCGCTTGCGTCTTTAGTAGGGCACAGCCTCTGTATTATTGCTAAATATACTTTACACCACACTCTTACTCTCGCATGTCTCACTACAGCATATTTGGTCGCACAACGCCATGACTACAGCTTCACATTTTTCTAAGGACACCATACCTCCTAACCTCCTCCACCGACAAAAACATCTTTGCAGTTGTCTCAAAAAGCTTTTTCTATTTGCTTTCCAAGAAGCGTTTGGTGATATCTTGCTGCATGTGTGTGAAATGGACAATTTAACAAGAACAGGAAAAGAGGTGATGCTGGCATGTGGGTCTGGAGATTATGACAAATCAGATGAATTATTTATCAATTTATAGCTGTATCATGTTATCCTTACTAGTTCCGCTGTAGAAATGAAACATGATTTTGACTTGGATACAACACATGTATTGAAGTAAACAGCTCAACTTCCCTCAAACGTCATAAATGTTTGATGATATTGCTCTTTTTTTAATAATCTAATATTTCCACAAATTTAGCATGTAAAACTGTTTTATCTGAAACTGAAAAGTGCAACCCCAGTGCATTGTCCATTTGAATCTACATTATTTATTTATCTATTTATTTATTTAATCACTGGTGTATATTGCATCTACTGCCGATCTATTCTCCTTTCTTATTTTGTTTGTTGTTTTTGTCTTATCCAATGTTGATATTGTCTGTTTGTTTATTTATGTATTTAATTATTAAGTCATACTGCTGGCACCTCAATTTCCCCTCAGGGATCAAAAAAGATAGATCAATAGATAGATCGATAGATAGATCGCTAGATAGATCGCTAGATAGATCGATAGATAGATAGATAGATAGATCAATAGATAGATCGCTAGATAGATCGCTAGATCGATAGATAGTTTGGTAGATAGATCGGTAGATCCATCAATTGATCGATAGATACTTTTAGATGGATCGATCAGCAGTTTACAGGGAAGACCCTGAAATGGTTGCCAGCCAATCACAGGGCACATATCGACAAACAAGCATTCACACTCACACGTACGGACAATTTGTAGTGGTCAGTTGGTCTGCCACACATGTTTTTGTAATGTGGGAGGAAACCGGAGTGCCCAGAGGAAACCTAGGCAAGCATGGTGAACTCCACAAAGGAGCTGAAGCTGGAAGCAAAACCACAGCTTTTGCAATGTGAGGCGGCATACCACCCTCTTCTTAACCTCACAACTGTCTCATAAACAATCCCATTCATCCTAGCAGACTTTCTTCTATCACATAACATCCTTGACGCTGACAATCTGATTTTTTTTTTTTTACAAATGAAAATAGTTTGGGAGTGTTTATAATAATATGCCTTGATTGCTGCCTTTTAGTCACTGTAAAAATTGACAGAAATTGTAATGCCTCTAAACACCACATTCTGCGATATGAAGTATCATGCTTTATCCATGCTTATAAAGGATGCACAAGGAAGAGCACAGCAAGGAGCCTATGAATGCATGACTTACATTCACAGATGTTATCTTCCCAAGTTGACAGGCCTCCTGCAAGGACAGAAGAAGAGTCGCTTTAGATCAGCATCTGACTGTGTCTGACAGAGAATTTACAATGTAAATTAATACCAGGAGCCAACAAAGAAAACCTGCGTCAGGAACTTTTCAGGTTCCCTAAAGCGACCCAGTTCAACAATTGACAACCTCATAGATTTAAAGCAGCGTCTTTGTTTTTAGTTGGAATTGAGGTTTAGGATATATATTGATTTCTCATTCTGGGTGCCAAGCACATTTTGTGAGCCATGAAAGCTACCTCACCAAGTACACAATCTCACACTGAAATGCAGTGAAAGGAAGGGAGAGCAAAACCAACGTCCTGACACTAGCCACACATTTGACACTTTGATAAAGATGTTTTTTCTACATGTCAAAGAAGAAAGTGAACGGAATATCAAACAAGACATCAAAAATGAACAGTACACACAGACAAGCTTCTAAATTGGGAACAAAAGACACCCGCAAGCCTGCAAAAAAAAGAATAAAAGCACCATCTCCCCAAGGACTAAGATAACTCACGGAGAGATAAGTATTTAATTTTTAATCACCATTTTCGTTGTCTTTATACTGTGTATAATAATCAGAGTGCATGACTTGATTTGTTAAGAAAATAGAAATCGAGACAAGAAGAGCCACTTAGACAAGGCGAGCAGGACTGATGAGCCGGAACGGTACAACAATGACGAGGAAATAAGTTCATGTCAACATGAATCAGTGTTGGAAGTTAAGGCATCATTGCAAAAGGTAATGCATTAAGTAGTATATGTTTTTTCTCAGGCAGGAACAATGTAATACAATGTAATATGACTTCACAATATGTGATTTGATGTGTTTAATGCATTTTCAGGATTACAAAGAAAAATCTGTCAAATCAGTCTATTGATTTTGTATGTAGCAACTTTTCTTCACTCTGGTTTTGAACACTGAAGGCATTTCTTCATTCAGGATGGAAATAGATACATAACAGGTGAAGAATCAAATTTGAGCTAATTTGACCTACTCGCCCGTGGGACAAAAAGACCCAAGCCATGGTGATGAAAAGGTCCCCCCTCACACATGAACAGCTCATATATTGCATTTGCACACTTTGTATGCCAATGTACGTACGTACATTACATCCTTGTAAGGCAATATAAATGCATGTAGCTCAAATAGCTTATTTGCATGTCGGGGACTTGTAGTTTTTTTTCCACGTATACAGATATGTTCTGACCTTGTTTCCTGTATTTGGTACTGTACACATCATGGTTTAAAATCCAGCACACTATCACATGACTTGATGAGCACAATTAAAGTAATATGTCATCGCGATGGCATATGCATTTGCATTTCGAAGCTTGCTAACGTTTGTCAGATCCTTATTTTTGACAAGTGGCTCATTTGCATCCACTGACTGGTCATTTTAATTCAGGATTTTATTTAAGGCAAGAGCCAGTTGTTTCTTCTCCAAGCAATGTTTTATTCAACATCTCGTGACACACGCATCATGTTGGAGACCTCACGTCCTATTAAATATATGGTAATGTACACAAGGTATGTGAGAAGGTGACCTCTACATTCTCTACATTCAAAAGCAGTTGGAAGTATATAATTTTGATTGCTTGACTTTGGTCCTTTATTCTTTTGCACTGGGCACTGACCTTTTGTATGTGAATGCCTCTTAGACAAACAGTTTCAGAGTTGGATAGAGCTCGGTTTCCGTTAAGTGCTTTTGTTGGGTGAGCACATCAGAGTGGATGTCTTCGCCGGCAAAGTCACTCCAGTCTTTGATCACTCCAGGCACTCTGATCATTAAAATATTTCATAAATAATTGATTAAACCACCAGACCTCATTGTGCTCTGCTTCTGTAGCCCAATTTTTTCCGTTATGGATAAGGTGAAGCAGGCAAGGGTGAGGTTATTATACTATCATTAAATGTATATTTAAATATTTAACACACGTACACTCACCAAACATTCCATTAGGTACTAGGGCCTCTAATGAGATCCACTACAAGAGGCGCATACATATTTCTACTCTAAAAAAAAAACATGACCACAATCACTCTAGTGCTTATTTTACTCGATTATTGGCTACGCTCCAAAAAGGCCCGCAATAACTGAAGTCCCTGAAGTTGAGGTTGATTTTTCAAATGTTTTTAATTTATTTGTTTATTTTTTTATTCCAGGGGGCTTTATTACGCCGTTAGGAGTCCCCTTCCACCTGCATACAGGTCCTTCTAAACACTTGTTATACTTAATAAATGTAACTTTTAAAATGCAAAAGCCCAGGGCCACCGTATCGCCCTGGTTAGCATGTCCGCCTCACAGTTAAGAAAGTGCAGGTTTGATTCCACATCCGGCCCTCCCTGTGTGGAGTTTGCATATTCTCGTTGTGCCCATGTGGATTTTCTCCGGCCACTCCGGTTTCCTCCCAAATCCCGAAGAAATGCTTGGTAGGCCGATTGAGCACTCCACATCGCCCCTGGGTGTGAGTGCGAATGTGCAATGGTTGTTCGTCTCTGTGTGCCCTGGGATTGGCTGTCAACCAATTCAGGGTGTCCCCCGTCTGCTGCCCGATGACTGCTGGAATAGGCCCCGGCACACCCGCGACCACCCGTGGGGACAAGCGGCTTAGGAAATGGATGGATGGATGTGATCGACTATTTTTTTTATTATACACACCACATGGCTGAACTTTGTCTGGGCAGGAGACTTTACTAAGACTCGGCATGCATCTGTCGAGCAATTCATCCTCAGACTCGTCAATATTTGGAACAGGTGTAATACCTATAAGCATTTTTAAAGATCATGGTGACCAGCAGCGTTTGAATTGAACCATTCACCTCTGAACTGTGAGCCGGACGAGCTAACCGGTGTCCCACCATGCTGCCTCCACTGTAATTATAAATGTTTATTCATAATAAAATGACAAAAGAGGCATGTGAGGTGCAAGTATCATATTTGTCCGCTTGGGGCCAGTCTGTGTGTTGTCAAGCTAAGTTGTGACATTACCTGTTATTGATTGTTTTTCTTCAATAGAGGTTGTACACTTATACTTGACCACCTGAGGCGTGATTACAACTTGTTCTAGTTAGTGGTGGTAGTGACATTATGTTTATTTAACCTGTAATAGTACAATTTTCTTAAGAAAGTTCTGCTTTATCGTAGAGCCACTGCACTAATCTTTTATTAAATGTGAAATTATCCCAAATTCTGAACACTGTCGTTTCAAGGAGACTTTTTTTGTCTTTCTTCCTCTCTTGCACGAATTGAGTCCTCAGTAACTGCCCTTAAGGAAAAGAAAAAATACAAAAGGTGAACTGCAACATGGCAAGAACAGCTGTTGTAACAATGCTCCATATTGAGGAAAATTCATTCACACACCAGGTAGTTCTGACTGAAAGCACATCCACAGGAAAAACAAAACAGACTGGTTTTATCTCATCTATCTCATCTAACTAAATGTTTGGGCCATTGGAAAAACCAGACTTGGCATTAAACATTTTTTGTCTTAACACTTTACTTTTATGGCAACGAACAAGGATCACAGTCATACCATTTTGACCGACTTAAAATGCTACATGCCCTTCCACTGCCACACCAATTTGTCTTCTCAAGGAAAGTATTAAAATAATATGATAAGACACATAGCTGTAAAGTTATAATTAGTATTCATTTAATACCTTATGTCAGGAGATTACATGTGCAGTGCAAGGCATCCAAAGCATACTTTAATCACAGGGGATGTAATTGATTAAGTATATGAGACCGGCTCACAGATGATGAGGATGATGCTCTAAATCCATGTTAAATCAACCCAGTCCCTTCCTAAACAACCAGGGATTAGGGGCCAAAAATTACCAACAGCTGTATTTGCTCATCTCTAACATCATTCATTTAACATCTACAGCTCTAGAGCTGTTTTCAGCTGCTCTGCCCCCTCCTCTGGAATTCTCTCTTTGCAAGACTTACATACAGACTCACATCAAAATGTTATTTATTTTATTTTATTTTATTTTATTTATTACAGCCATCCTCTAAAGGACGGAGTGACGGAAGCACTTAAAACAGTGCACTGACAGATGAAATGATAACAGTATTGTTCGACTTGAAAAAAATTACGGACTGGCGATATAGATGGGTGCCCAGGCCGCTATCGAATGTTAATTACGAACTGACAAACCTTAGTGAAATGCCCAGAAGCTCAGAGCATGACCAGCAGCTGTCACAATGTGGATGTAGTGTGTATCATGGAAAATGGCTTGTTTAGGCAATTACCTGTTTAAAATGTCATATTTTAACATGAGCTCATTGAGTGACATTCATCACAACTAGATCCCTAATGAGTGACATGACCTTTCTTCAAGGTTGAGCACATCTTTAACAAAGAAAATCTCCATGATACAGAAGGAGCCATTCTGAGTGCTCCCTTTGGCAGAGATAATAACTTCATCATAATTAGCTTTTAGTACTCAAGAGTGTTGAATTGTGGGTTGCAGTGGGATCTAGGCTGATTTATTGCTTGATTTAATTACGTATCAAAATTCAATTAGACATGCTTTCAACCAAATTCAAAGTGATTTTTGTCAAGCTGTCCCTTGAAATCAGAAGCAGCTTGAAGGACATCGTTTCTAATGCAGCTAAGTTAATATTTACCCAATACTGAAAAAGCATTCATGTGCCCAAAATAAAGGGCTTGAAATGTATTACAAAAAAGCCCATATTTTTTAGAGACACGTTTTTACCTCTTTATGTCTCACTTCATAAGTCAAGTGACTTCAAACAGCATCAAGTTGCAAGAGATTTAGATTCACTGCTGCTCTGCATAGGGTTGCAGGTACTTTACTAAGTGAAGACAGATGACAAAATGCTCTTTGAGGGTTGATTTCTGCTGAAGAACTATGTGGCTTTCTTTCACATCCCTCTCTGACAGAATGTCACATTCTGCTTTTAAACTATACCGGGAAGAAAAATAATGTGAAAAGAGGGTATGAGCTGATTTAAATAAGTGTCAAACTAGCCACTGAGAGTTACACTGGTCCTTACTTCTATGCAAATTCCAAATGTCATAGCGACTATCCTGAGGAGCCACAGAGGTGGTGGAATACTATATCCGTTGAAGGTCTCTAACTGAGCGGTTTCCAAACTTTTTTGCACCACGCAACGTTTACACGTCCGACAATATTTTCACTGATCGGCCTTTATATAAATTTATAAATAAATAATATTTTTTTAAATATAAAACGGATAAAAATAAAACTCACCATAAGTATCTGCTCTATAGCTTTGCAGGCTCGACTGGGGAAACATGTTACGTGACCGGGACGAGCGTCATGACCTGAATTAATCGATTGGCCATAAAAAAAAGTATGCTTTTTTTCTGTGCGGCCCAGTACCAAATGACCCACGGACCGGTATCGGTCCGCGGACCGGTGGTTAGGGACCTCTGCTCGAACTGACTCAATTGAAACTCTTTACAAAAGTGCCAATATATACTCATTGACAATTTTATTAGGTGAAGCTAAGCTTTCCAATGGAGGGAAGTTTTTACTCTCACAGGGACCATACTTTTAGTCCTTTCGATTTTTTTTTTACAGCCACTAACCAAGTACAATGAGGACAAAAATGACGGCAAACATCCATTCACCTATCTAACGTCACTTTAGTGCTTATGACCACTAGGATCAAGAATATCGAGTTATTTAAATTTTTAAACAAATGTACTCAAGTCATGCTATCAATTTTACAATAAGCATTAAACCATTATTGTATGTATCGCAAAATTATGTTCATACACATTTTCCTTTCAATTAAATATCAAACAGGCTATAGAGTAATCAAAAAGAAGTGATTTAAATTATGGTAGTGTTTTAGAATACATATAATTAAACAAAAACAAGTGGTACTACACCTTGGCCACAACTATTCTGACCACTGCTATCAAGTAATCAAGTAATAAAAGTCAACATATTTAACATTCAGGGAGAAATTCTGCTCCATCTGCCATCTATGTTGAGACCAATGCCAAGTTCGTAAATATTTTGACAGCTAATCCATATAAATGCTAGCCGCATGATTACAAAGAAATTAGTATGCCGTTGTTCCACTCCAGGCTATTCCCAATAATTTCTTAAACACTGTTAAATTCAATATCTAAACATGTCTAAACCACATCAAATATCCTAGTTGCAGTCTCATGGCATGCAAGTCAATACCATTGTTGGTTACATTTGACTGAAAAGCCCACAAAAAGAGGGACTTGAATGTGAGTTTTGGATTTTAGGAAAGTCTTTAATGCTGCTTGTCTTCAAGCCATGTTACTCACATTTAAACAACTGATTGCACTTGTGGCAATGTGCACTCTAACCATCAACCTTTAAGAAAAGTAGCCACTTTTTTTTGACAGATTCCCTCTCCCTGCAATCAAAATGATTGTCAAACAGTCAGACCACAGAGCACGGGAACTTCTTGTTTTTTGCCATCATGCATTGCTCTTACTGCTGTGTTAACCGAGACATGACGTCATCCCTCTGTCCATCTTCGGGCATGACTAATCAAACCAAGAATAACCACATTCTTACATTAGTGTGACAGTTGGATTGAGTGTCAATTGATTAGTCATGCGCAGAGAGTGAAACGCTTGGAGTAGCAACTGAGATAACTCAAGGTAATGGATGGCAGCTTATGCTGGTGAACGTTAACCACACTTTTCTGAGTCTTCAAAGAAGGTACTGCCTGTTGAGTTTGCGACCTGGGTTTGCAGTGATGCAGTGGTGGTGCAGGTTCCAAACCCGAGTAGCTATGGCTCAGACAGAGCAGGAGTAACCACTGTTACCATAATACCAAACCCTCATGTCAAAAATAAAAATGTAACAATAATGGAGATTTTTATATCATACTATTAGTCATATTGTAAAATGATTGCACAGCATGACACAAACATATAGCCAGTCATTCCTCTCGTGCAGGAGATGGCTTGCCTCTGATTTTGAAAATGCTTCATTGGCAAACATCCTAATTTCATTGCAAGTTAGAAATGCAATAGGAGAGGTAAAAGGTGCAAACTTATGTTGCTCATGTATAAAAGAACTGTTAAATAGAGCTTATCTTGAATAATTGAAGGGCTTGGTACCCACTCCTACTCAAAAAGAACAAATTGGACTGTCAACCATCAATCTTCAAAAATCTTCTCCAAGCCAATGCGCAAAAAAGTTCTGTGAAAGTAAAATAGAGCAAAAATTCCTCCATTTAAAATTGTATGTGACATGGCGCATTGAGACACTTTGACCTCCAGCAGATATACAACCCCCCCCATATATAACCCATATACACTATAGCTCCTCCACAGAAAGAACAGAGAATCTGCCTCGTGCATATCGCGACACAGTCTATAGTCTCACAGTATCCCCGTTTGCAGATTTTCCTCAAATATTATGTTCCTGGAAAACACCATTGTATGTCTCTGACAAAAGCTTACAGTCAAAAGCGGAAGAATAAGGAGAGGGCCTCACTCTCCTTTCATTGATTTCTTCAATGAAATAGACTTTTCATGACCAGACTAACTTTCACCATCTGGGAACAAATCATATTAATATCTTTGTCAAAGGCAAATCTCTGCTTCTGGAGGCCCACCCTGAGTGGGTTTTAAAAATCTTGCTGTTTCCCTGGCCATAGCTAAGTGCATTAACATATGTTCTCGCAGTGCATGGTGCTATTCTGCATCAGTGAATGCCTATTACAGCAAGATGCGCCCTGCACTCTTCCACTGAATATCCATGAGTATTAAAACAAATTCATATAGGCCAGCTCAAAACAGTGGGGATGTGTCCCACATGACAGGGGGGAGGCTCTTAACATTTGAGTCTGAGGCCCTCTTCATCATACTGATATTCCTCCCCACACAATAAGGGTGGGTGTTAATAATGACAAATAAAGGCAGAATTGCTAACTGCATGGTACACAGTGAGCATAATAAGGTCATCAGCTGGTAATGTGTTGGTTTTTCTTCAAAATGTATTCCTTTTTAGCATGCAGAGTCAAATTCTCTCACTATGGGTTACATCTAAAAAGAGTGTGCCAGTGTGAAATATGCAAAGTTAAAGGATGAGAAAAATATCCCGGGCATTGTGGCATGATCTCGCCTGGTTACGTTAGACACAGGTAATCAATTGCGAATTCCTCTTATAATTACATTTGCTTTTATTTGTCTGGTGTTTCCTTGTGTGCCCCATGCCATAGGCTGCAAAGCATTTATTAATTATGGAATTTGTGTCCTGGGATGAAACTCAACTCTTTCAACTCAACTCAACATTATTTATATAGTACAACTGCATCTCTGAAAAAATGCTGTACACACAATTGATCATAAGTCATTTTTCACATTAGGCATACAGGAGGTCCAAAATGTGATTCCCTCTTGTTGAGTGAAGTCATTTATCTATGATAGTGAAGACTAAGGTTGAAGACTACTTTGACCAGGATGATACGGTATGTATGAGTATATCACCAGGGTGCTGAGATTATAAACTCATGATCACATGACATCACTTGTGCTGGCTGCAGTATCTGAGGGTTGAATGTAAGCAAACACCTGCAGCTTTCTAATATTTGTTAATGTCTTGGCGAGTAATCTCACATTTCCCATAATGACAATGGCAAGAATGGTTTAGATCTCCAGTCCTGTTTAGTCCTCTCCTATTCACTTTACTTTCATTCTTGTCACTCTCCTCTGATATGCAATTCTTGTTTGTAATGACTATTTCAATTGCAACAAATGAAAGGGAATTCAGTGGGCTCCTTTTATACATATACGTATGTAGTAGGAATGGGTCTGCCGGTGTTAGCCCCATCTAAAATAAAACATCTTAGAGGATTCAGACGTTTTGCGCTATATATCAATAATTCAGAACTAAATTGTTCTCAGTCTTTGCACGTTGCCAGCAATTATCTTAAAACATATTTAATTTGCTTGGAAACACATTGACAGATCTGGCATCCATGTCTTCCCACCACACTACACATTTAAGTGGAAGAGATCGAGGCCAGAATACATCACTGAGACACACACCCTTTGATTAATATTTCATGAATAAATTAATTAAAAAAAACTCTTAAATAACTTAACGCATGTCTGTGAATCTTGAGCAAGTTTTCATTAACATTTCATCTGTGAATCAATAAAGTTTTTTTTTTTTCTTGACCAATAGGTTTTGTTTCTCCTTCAGCATTCATTCATTCATTCATTCATTCATTCATTCATTCATTCATTCATTCATTCATTCATTCATTCATTCATTCATTCATCATCCGAATTGCTTAGCCTCACGAATGTTGCGGCCTAGCTGGAGCCTATTGCAGCAGTCTTTGGGCGGTAGGCAGGGTACACCCAGAGCTGGCGGCCAGCCAATCGCGGACTCTCAAAGCATTTGTCTTAAAATATTTCAAAGGATTGGGCCTCAGACTCAAGATGTATCCATTGAAATTTGGTTCATGTCCAAGTGGATGTTGCTGGAATCCTAAGAAGCTGGAGGCTCGTAGCTCTGGAGGTGTAAAATTTGATGTTGGTACAAATTAGGATTGCTCATCCTTGGTGGAGGTCTGCATCTACTGAGTGCCATTCTAGTTAATGTCTGTTGACAGAAGATCGAGAGAGGGCCCAATTTATGTTAACTGCAAAACTTTGGAGATGTATTTCTTAAGAAATCTAGCTTGGGCTGGAAGACCATGCAAACTAATGAACCTTTGCTTGCTTTGTAGGAGTCATTAACCATGAGATGCTTACCGAAAGTTTTCCTATTGGCAAACAGTTGCATGGTAGCCGCTTTACCAGGGGAATTGCTTGTTAAAGTTGGAATTTAGGGTAAAACTTTTTAATTATGCTACACATTAAAACATTTCTATTGTTTATGTGTGTGTGTTGATGTGTATGTTTGTGTGTGTGTGTGTTTATATGTATTATTAATTTATTTGGCTGCATGTGCTTATTCATGCACATGAGTGTGTCCTCTAGATAGTGATTTCCGTTTTTGCTTTGCCTCGTGTGCATATTCCTTATGTTCAGACCAAATGTGAATGTTGAAAAAACAAAACAAGGTTAATTTCTTTATGCAGGAGGAGGCGAAATAAGAATCAAGAGAAGTAAAGTAATTTTTCCAAAATCGAATGCATGAGAGGTTAACAATGAAAATAAAATTTATTCCAACTACATCTTGTAATGCTATGTAACCATCTGCTTGTCTTTTTGTTTTACCACAAAGTTTTCAGATAACTCAGAAGTTGGTGCCCATAAATTAAATAGACATGAATAGTAAATTAGCCAGCAATGAGGCCTAAAATCTTTATTATTGTGCATTATGAAACCTGAGATTTAATTCTATGCTTGTCTACAATGCAGAGCGGGACCTCGCTCAAGATAAGCCATTTTGAATTTAAAACATTTGGGCAATTTTAAGAGTTGCAAATATAAATTAGTGAATGTGAGGCTTGGTAAAGCTCTTTGGTAGCTGTTGTATGGTATAGATGTATGCACTCCACCATTTTAAATGCTTTTTTTTTTTTGGACTGATGATGGACAGACCGGTACATATACAGGCGGCACATTGACGCACTGGTTAGCACATCCGTGCAACATACGATACAGACTGTGGAATTTGCATGTTTTCCCAGTGCCTGGGTGGGTTGCATCCGGGTACTCTGGTTTCCTCACACATTCCTGTAGGTGTGACTGTGAGTGCGAATGGTTGTTTAAGAGTGCCCTGCGATTGGCTGGCAACCAGTCCAGGGTGTACCCTGCCTACTGCCCAAAGACTGCTGGGATAGGCTCCAGCATGCCGTGGGGATAAGTTGTGTGCGTGTGTATTGATGATTTTTAATGAGCTGCTGTTTTTCAACACTCTATGGAGTCATTCCATAAACCTTAGAAGTAAATTATAAATTAGGGCAATTTTATTGTCCAGTCAAGTCAAAACATCCAGTCAACATGTTTAATTATAATTAGGTAATGATGACATGTATGTTAATGAGGAACAGCATTTTTTGAGGGCTGTTTTCATGCGTCAAGTCACATTAGGGCTCCATGTGATGCATTTTAATTTGACGTTGTGCTATTAATAACACCTGCTGTACAACCTGTCAAATTCTTATTTAGCAAAAGTCCTTTGTAAAATGGAACTAGATATTATCTATAAAGGTACAAGTCAGGATAGATTGCTTATCCATTTTCAATTTCGGGTAGCGGATCAGTTAGACTGCCGATCTGGAGTGCACAATGACTTCCCATTAATAGGTTGGGAGTGTCAGGAGAGCCCAGTCTGGGCAGAGATTTCCATGTGGATATAGCCTGTGGTACTGGGGTACATGCCCCCAGCCATCTGGGCTGATTTGACAAATGATTCTCCATCAAAGGCCTGTGCACTGATTTGTGTGGTAATTGATTAGAAGCGAGGTCGTCAAATCCCTGATTGGTTTAGGTAGATATAGAGGGGAGATATTGTGTGGCGCGTGCAGGAAATAGGCAGCCATCAAGGGAGATGGAGCAAATACAGAGCAGGAGATGTGGGAATCTCAATGCTGAATTGTACTGGAATCCTAATTTGAGATATTTTGAATGACATGTTGTAAGATACGTTGTTCTTTCTATAAGGAGGGAATAACTTTCCTATAAGTCATGTCTTGCTGTTGTTTTTTCCCAGTACACCTGCCACAATATACAATTTGTTTGCATCACCATGGATATTGGATTTCACCATTCCAAAAGAAGAATTTGATTTGCAATGAAATATCATTGATTGGTAACATTTGGAGGTGTGGTCCAATATAGATATGAGCATGGCTAGTTGGCAGAGACGGAAAACACATATTAAATATTCCACCTTCACTTTCTCCAGATTTTCTTTTATGCCACTAGCCATGGATGTGGAAATTGTTGGAGAGAAATAACATCTGTCATAGAGGGTTGTTATTGCTATACCTATTGAGGAAACGACAACCTCTTTTTCATGATGGAAAATCAATGATAACTTACTTTGTGGGGAGATAAAAAAAAAAAAAAAAAAACTGATAATTCAGCCTTACAACGATAATACTTGGTTTTCTATTGGCACTTTCAGGGAAATGTAAATTCAACATGGAATTTTTTTTACCATCTGTATAGCCAATGAACCAAAAAAAGTAATACAAATAGCCACAAGCATTTATCTATCCATAGTGCTTGCCCTCATCGCTAACGGCTTCCTGTGATGCAGGTCATGCGTCACCATGGATTAATTTAACATACTTTTTCTCTATTTTTTTTTTTTTGTGGACATGACACTGATAGGGAGTGGAAGCAGTCACAGACACTCAAAATATACACACACAAAATATATAACAATAATAGGCACGCACACACACTGATTCTTTTTTTAAAGGGAAACCACTGGGGATGATTCACTTGGTGCCTCTTGAACAGTGAGAGAGGTGTCACATGAACATCAGGTATGATTTATGTGCATGGGCAGACACAATACCAGACATTATTCAACAACATAATTCAGTCAACAGCATTTTTTTTCTCTTAGCAGTTGTAACATGCATTTGGACTTCTGGTTTGTAATCATGATTAATAATTTCAGGACAGACCGTCAATTATTAAACTATTAAAACTGTTCATCTTAATCCTCATTAATATAGTTACTGTTATCAGTGTCGCTGTTATTCCTTTTGGTGCCCGAATCTACCAAGTGAAATAGTGCGCCCTTCCTGCAGTTTTCCTGGCCCAAAAATATTTAGTGGACTGGGAAGTGTTTGCTGAAGTTCGGGGTATGGTCACTTTGCCTGCACAGACTATGTTTACATGCAGTCAATAATTCTTTTAAAACCTGAATATTGGCAGTATTTGGGTTTTTAAAGTCCATGTATATGCGCGCAGAAACACAAATATGCCCTTAATCGTTTTTTGTTTTTTTTCATTTCAAATAAGACCCTTGGGTTACTTCTCTTCTAACCCGAATATCTCAGTTTGTCAACGGTTTCAAGTTTCCGCCTTCAAACTGTGCATGCTCCTGCTCTCTCTGCATGGAATATGGTCTTTGTAGTACAGGAAGTACTTCTATGCGTGTATCCTCACCAAATTTGAATACAGTGATTTTGCTGTGGCGTTTTCATATTATTTTCTATCACAGCAAAAATGCAGTGAGTGTATATAGACAGTGTATACTGTATCTGTGTGTATCCATAGAGGCATGCATGTAAACAGGTTATTATGTTATATGTTATTATACATTCCAGGGACCCGAATTCTGACCTTAACCCTAATATTGACTGCATGTAAATTAATGACCGAGTTGTAAAACAAAACAAAAACAGCTCATATCCTTGATGGAAAATTTCGCAGTTTTGTAACAATGACTTTTTAAAACTGCACGGTACAAAACCAAACCAGCAAGTTGGATGTTCTTATGATAAAGGAAGAGACTGGAAACTGGCCTGTTAATGTGACAGTGACAGTGGCTGACTGCCTTTCTTACACGGCAGGCTGGTTGCGCCACATACGTTTTCCCATTTGATCCCGACATGCGGTTGTTGGTAGTGACAGACGCCACATCGCACTGCTCCCAGAGGCCACAAATGACCTTTCATCTTTTCTTTTTTTTTTTAACCAGTAACAAAGTCCATTTGTTTGACAATGACCACCAATTGAGCATTTACACCTTTTATCTATCAAGACAATCTTACATTGGTTGCTGCGTCCGATTCGAGATGTTTTGAGTATGCAATAATACCAGCAATCATCAGACACGCCTCTGCATCTTGATATTGAGTATAAACCTTATTGATGTACAACTTTCTTGTTTGGATGTCAGGGGTATTTTTTTATTTTTTTATACAGAATGAATACTCAGGGTGTGCGTTTTCAGTGGACATTTCCTGACTTAAAATGCTGCTGCATCCTGTTTTTTCAAGCATTTTAATGGGTTGTAAGGAGTGTGTCAACATGCTACGCGTGAGCTTTCCAGGATAAATGCACTTGAAGCGCATTACTCAACTTTCCTATTGTTGGATGATTTGTTACAGGGGAGTAGTTTGTTTTGTGGGTCAAACACATTGGTGAAAGGACATCTTGATGCACAGCTGTAATTTGCCTTCAATATTTCTGAGCTGGCACAAAGAGTAGCAGTTAGGTCTTATACTATCTGAGATGCTTGAACTCCACCCCCATCCTTTGCCCTCTCCATCTGTCACCTAACTGGATTATACTGTAACATATGGAACATGTATGCTGCCTGTTATCGTGTGCATGCGTACGACAACCTCAAAAGCACATTAATTAGCTGCACAAGCCAACAAAAACACCACCATTTACTACTTGTAGAAATGTAGTTTGCCTTATTTTAAAAGTATCCAGCGTGACACGAGTGTGACACTGCTGTTAATATGCAGGGGGGGAAAATATGTATGCACTCATTATTGTGCACTACTTGTGGTTTAATGAGAAACACTTTTTCATGCTCTACCCTTGTGAAAAACTGACACAATTTTCTATTGCCTGAAGCCTGGTGTCAAAATTATGATCTTAGCCTCACCCCTTACCCATACTGCCGTCCTGTAATGATGCTCTGAAGTGAGACCACTTATCAATTATTCACAGAATCCAAGATTTTCACTCTTAATCTTCTTGCCAGCAAGAGGAGGCCATTTAAGAAAACTAGCAGAGAAAATAAAAGAAGCCGGGGAGTGAGGAGAAAAAAAAGAAGGTGGTAAGTTGCTTGGCGGGTGAATAAGAGAGTTTGCAGTGGGCAGACAAGGCATTCAATGTGAGTATAATTGTAGTTTAACAATGTGTGGGCCTTTGGGATATGCAGTATATGGCCTTTAGACTAAGTTCGCTATGGAAACCATAGGACTCCAACAACCCATGGTGCCCAGCCACCCGGACAGCCGTTAATCATCTTTGCTCAGATCCTGGCACTGCAGAATTTGGCCAATGTGTCAAGAAGCAATTATATATACCCGATCTCCCCCTCCTTCCCCCGCTTTCCCACTCTTTTAATATAATCACAGAGCAGCGCGTTTAAAAGCCCTCTCGTCATTACAGTATCTTGAGTAGAGGGCGTGGGGGGGCACGCAATTCAGATGAGGAGAAGACATGCAAAAAGACAGAGGATATTCCATTCTGACAACCATTATAAATGTGAAGATTCTTTTTCACACAAATCATATTCAGTCATTTGCTCGCTCACTTAACATCCTCCCGAGTTGACTGACGCACTAAATTACCCCAGCTGGCCCATTGCAATGGCGGCACATTTTGGGTCGGTGCAGATCACGATGACTAATGGGAGCTGACGAAAGGGAGATTATGTTCTGCTGCTAACAGCTAAAATGTAAAGAACCCCATCCACTAACCCACTACTTCCCCATACATGAGAGAATGGGTGCACAGAAACAGAATAGAGTTAAGGAAAAGCAACATCTTTAAACTGTCATTATGTCATCACACTGTGAGATAGAATGAATGTAATATTGCGCTGAATGCCTACAGTAATAACTTATTGAAGAATTGTTGAATTTTTGCGTGAAGGGCATTGCCTTCTGATCACAACTTGATAGCCTCTTCTTGTGATTTCACCATGACAAAAATGAAGTGTGTCATATTTTATTCATACTCACTGTCCTCCCACCGTCTGCACTTGCCAAAGTCATTTCTCGACAGCGAGCTCTACATTAGCTATACGAGGCTATACGGAAGAGCACACGACAGTTGATGACAGGGTGCCAGACAGGTTCCCTCCATTGAGCTTTTTTTTTATTGAGGTCGGTGGCTTCTTGCTATGCTGCCACTGCCACTCATCCGCCCGAAAAATGGAAACACAGTCAATTATGACACATGCCCTGCTAAGTGAACTGAGATTGTGTGAATTTCACTGCATAACACATTATCACATTGGGGAATGGCTCAGAATCAGAAGTGGAAAGTTACTTCAAAAGATTTGACGTCATTAGCATGTGAGGATGACTAACCCTGCATGTATTGGGGTAATTGACAATGAATACATGTCCACAATCAAGCTACAGTCAATCAAACTTTTGCATTTTTACGTAAATTAGTACATCGCTTTTCAAGGGCAGAACCCTGCCAAATATGTTTTATGTGGCAAAAACAAAAAAATCCCTATTTTCATGGCCATTTATTAGATTGAGAAAGACTACACAAAAAAAAAAATAGGTGTTTGTTGAAAGAGAAAATCTCAGTTTTCAGGTCCCATTTGTCAGATTGCAAATTTTGCATCATGTAAAAGTTAATTTTCATAACTGAATTTAACATACTCAGACACTTCCATATTGAATACAAATGTATTGTAAATTTGGGAATATGCTGCAAGCCAATAAAATATATTGCATATACTGTACACAACTACAATTTACTGGTACAATGTGATCTGTATCATTTTACTGACTCATACTGAGGTATTTGGAGCCATGTGGAACACTTATTCACCAAACATTGCCTGATTGCGAGTCAATGTTATTTTCTTAAATCCAATGTCTGAAAGCAAGTCAAATCTTACCTTATGCGGACAAATGGGCGATGGCGAGTTAAAAGACATCTCTGGTGTTTGCATCACATTCTACAAGAAAAACACATTATCATGGGGGTGTTTCATTGGAGGTCATCTCCTGTAAATCCTCATTGAGAGAAGTTGCAGCTTATTTTCTATCTGTAGGAGCACTTTGGGAAATATTTTAGTGGGCTTCACGAACTGAATAAACAAGCATGTGCCAGTTGACCACTAATCCAAGAGTCATATTAAATCTTCATCCTGTTCATATCTATCAGACATCACGTGAGCAAGGATAATGGTTTTGTTTTGCTTTCTCATCCCAACCATTATTTCAGTTCCTCTACAAAGATTATAAATCCTTTGTAGGAAGATTCCCCAAAACATATGTTTCTTTGCTGGAATGCTTTTTGGGTTAAATGATTATCACATTGTTAATATACAAATACATCGCTTACATACAACAAAACCCCATTAACAAGCAGACACGAGGTATGTCAACAAGCCAACAACAGATGGTCCCACTGCTTGTGATTATGCAAAGATCCAAATTATTTGCATACTCACAGTGCCACAGTGAAAAAAAAACAGAAAGAGTGAAGTGTCTTGAGCTGACCTTAGTGGGGGAGGGATAACACGCACAATGATCACAAATATGAGGAGAAGCCAGCACGAAAGTGATAGTTGAGCAAAAGATCTTTGGGATCAAACCGAGGACCTGTGAGACGTGTCCTGGGCCCTGTTGTTTTCCAAGCAGGTGCTTTCAATTATGCCCTCATATCCAAACATGCAGCTTGGGCACATTTAATGGTGCCCTGTACGGTATCACCGGGACAGATGTGACACTCAACTTTAGACTCTTGACATCTATATTTAATTGTACAGAAGAAAGACTCCTCACCGGCCAAGCTAACCAAGTGAGGATTAAAAGAAAAAACAGCCAGCCTTTTACTGCAGCACATCCACCACATTCATGAAATATAAATGAATAAATGGGCCTAGCTGGGACAATGAATTTAGTCGACAAAATTTTCCCTGCAGATTGAGTAGGCTATGTAACCATGATACCATCTAATTGATGTGACAAATAAACATGAGTTGTCTTGGGGGAGAGATGCAAGAAATGGTTGCTTTGTTTGAGTGCACACAAACACACATGCATATATTCATAGAGACAGAGCGATTTCCACCAATGACCTTCATTCCAAACCATTCCCTAAAAATCCTGTGAGGCTTTCTGATCAAGTTGGAAGAGCAAAATCTCAGGCAGCAACCCAGATGACTTTTGCAGTGTCACTATTACCTGGATCACCCACCTGGGTATAAAACACTATGATCCGAACGTTCCTGCTCTACAACAGCTCATTGCCAGATGACATGAACATTACTAGGGCACAAAAGAAGTCAAAGTTGACATCCAACCCTGCATATGAAAGATTTCCCATCTCATTAGCCTCGTCACCTTTTAATGTACTGCTAACAGGGCAACGTGACCACAGACAATGAACAGAGCTAATGCAACACTTTTGGAGTTATACGTTAAAAACAACCACATTCATTTACATGGTGACTTGGAAAAAATAAAGCTACATATCTGTACTTTTTTTTTCATGTTAGCACAATCAACACACCTACTCACAACAAACCACCAAACAAAGATGAATTCTGGGTAGTATTCCAGAAGGCAGGTTCAACATACTCCGAGTCTATCCCTGAACTCTGAGTTGACTTACTCTGAGATGGGGGACTCTGAGTATTTGATTCCAGAAGAACTGATCTGAGTTAGTTCAATCAACTGAGTATGTTAACCTGGAGTTACGCACATGCCCAACCACTATAAAAAGGCATCATTAATGGAGCCACGAGTCATCACGACAACTGAGGAAAAATAGATCATCTTATTTTACCACGATGGAGTTGGAGATCCTTATGCAGGCCCACGTCAAGTACAAAATTATTTTTCGCCGCAAATCTAATACAGCTGCAGCAGTAAAGGAGAGAGAGAGACGTCATGGGAGGAAATTGCTGTCCGAGTCAATGCTTACGTTTGAATGTACTATTCCATTGATGTAACATCCAACCATAAGATCGTAGCATAGCCAATGGTAATGTATTTAAGTAGGAATGAAATCAGATTTTCATTTAGGTGCATTCCAACAGGAGAAAAAGGGAATTGGAAGCAGCTCAAAATGAAACATAAAAACATTAATCAAAAAGGTACGGCATGTTACTGGGCTGTGATTGCACCTCATTTTAATTGTATTATTTTAAATGGACTTGGATTATTAAAGTCAATATTAATTTAAACTAAAATATTAATTCAGTGGCTAGTGAAAATAATTTAATAATAACAATTTAATATTTTCCTCTCGGTTCAATCTACACTTTATGGATTAACACAACACAAACGCATTTATGTTTTATACCTATTGAAGTCGTTTAAAATGTGACGATGGTACACCAACACTTATTAAAATACTATTTTAAAACAAACATTGAGTTCTGATCAGCCAACAGAAAAAAGTAATGCTCTGCATCCCCGATATTATAAAGAAAACACTGTTTGCAAAAAAATGTAGTGCTATGCATAAAGTTTGCTCTGGGTGAGTGTTGTGGTTGGAGATATATGGCCGAAATTTATTTTTTTTAAGTCACACTCACACACGTGCATCGTCATATCAAGGAATCAAACTCATGGTGCCTGCACACAAAACAGGCGAGTGTACCACTACACCATCAGCCATCACAATAAAAGGTTATTGTGATAAATTATGCTGTTCAAAGAAAAGCGGTAGCATTCGAAAATATATTCTTCTAAAAATGATAAAACGTCTAATCTGGATCGGAAGATTCTCTTGTGACGTAAAGCATTTCAAATTATTACGGCTTCGATGTCGATCGGATTTTGAACGAACAGCCAATCCACGATTAACCGCTTTCTTTGTGTGGGAGGAGACAGGTAGAGACTCTGGGTCTCTTTTAGTAAACCTCCCAGCGAGCATGTTATGTTCACAGAGTAAACGGAGTTTTCACATAACCATCTTTCTGAAATAACCCTTTGGTCTCCAGCAGTTGTTGACTTTAAATTGCATTCACATCAAATTTACATTACAAAGCCTCATGACATTTATTTAAATTTCAAAATAAAAGGTAAACAAAAAGTGGGTATTCAATTTTCATGAAGCATTTTAATCTAAGAGTGCAAATATTACAGATGATGAAATATTTACAAATAAAAATGATTTCCCCAAACAGTCCTGAGTATCATTAATTTAATTCACATACCCTATCCCAAACTTAAAACCAAAGGCTGATGATGTAACTCCAACTTTACAACACACATTTGCTCAGACATCTAATTGAAAAACAACGTTTTTCCTTCTGTTGTATGATATATTCATTATTACTTCTATTGTGTACATTTATTTGTAAGTAAATTACACTTGCAACACAAGGAATTGATTGAGTTAATCATTTTAGCACACAAATAAAAGGAGAACATTCAAGGTTTGTCGTGAACACAACACGGAAATTTGTTCAAAAAGCCTAGGTACAGAGAGTCTCGGATTACACGACAAATTGACGTTTTGTTGCTTTATAGTGCCAAAGTTACCTTTGTGATTAGTATTTTGTAATTT
The DNA here is from genome assembly GCF_033458585.1 of Syngnathus typhle. Classification (NCBI taxonomy): domain Eukaryota; kingdom Metazoa; phylum Chordata; class Actinopteri; order Syngnathiformes; family Syngnathidae; genus Syngnathus; species Syngnathus typhle. The sequence goes on along the minus strand of NC_083738.1, from coordinate 11,822,251 downwards.
GATAAGGCCTGGGATACCAGCTGGAGAAATAGAAAAATACATAAAACATGATATTTTTTGTCCGATTTCTTGGGTACATGCGGTTTTATGTTGTTATATGCTAAAAAATGTATCATGTATTATATATTTATCCAATGAGAAAAACACACCATTTCACAATGAGTTTTACCAAAGCGAAACGCACCATGGATTTACATGCAAGATTATTTCAACTGTAAATAGTAGTCCAGTCATATTCAACTTCCCAACCTCAACAAGCCCCACAAAAATAAAATTAAGGTCTATTGAAGTCTAGCCTGTGTGTGGATGCTTGAGGTTGAGTTGTCATTAAAGCCTGTGTGTGAATGCTGGAGGTTGAGTTGTCATATAAATCTGTGGGTTGTCATATACTGCCCACTGTTGTCATCACTAAAATATTCCAGGCTACATTTAATCATTTGCAGCATATACAATAAAGTAGGTACTATATAATGCAGACACGCTGGTTGCTATATGGTCCAGCCTTACCAGTGAAATGGGTTTACTCAGTGGGCTTAAAGGAGCAATGTAGTTCAGGGATTATCAAATGCCCTCCTTGATCATGTGATGTTTTTTTTTTTTTTAAATTTGTGGCACTTAGTACTAAATCCAGGGCGAGAGGAGCTCTTGACAGCAGAATGAAAAAAGGCATGTACGATAGTGATGAAATAGATCAGACTTAACAGTACTTTGCTTATCAGAGGTAAGTCCAAAGAAGTGCAGAGCAAAAGAAATGTAAATGATATGTCATTCAATGTCTATACTGCAATAAATGCACATTATTGTTTGTAGTCATGTCATGTTTTTTTTGTTTTTTACATGACGGAATTCGATTTACCTGTTAGAGCAGCCTCACTATTTAGCTACAGGGATGCACATAAATGTGCTGTAGAATTTAAAACAACAATAACAACACGGCTTTGGGTGTCTGAACCCCCACAACTGATTTTCTTGACTAAATTCCTTCCCCCCCTGCCCCCCAAGGCACCCTGCTGTTGTTCATTACAAATTCCTGAGCCCTGGGGCTATTTCGTAGTGTTTCAATCCCTGCATTATTATTTAGCTGCTAGGATTGGACATGCAATCAAAGGGACACGCAAGCAATGCCTTTTTCACGATGCCCAGAGAGAATTGCTGTCATGAAGAGCCAGAGGATCTGTGGTGCAAAACGACCCCTCAAAAAATTCGTCTGTATTCTCAATATATTATCAACCCCAATTAATGTCATTGCCAGGACTAAAATGAGACGTATCAAAACAATTATTTTGATGTGGCTTCAAGCGGCACAAAATTTCAATGTGAATGGCACCGGAACCTTGGATCATTATAATGCCCGCTTACAGACAGAAAAAAACATCAAAAAAGATTGAATATCATTTTAATGGGTAAAAACCTACAAGGCCTTCAGACTGTCTCCCTGACATGTTATTGATAGAGCATGTCAGTCAAGCTAAAGAACACAAGGACGGGATACAGAAAGACTGACAAGACATAAGCAGACTGCTTTCCATCTCACTCTCTGCCTGGCATGTTTATCTTGTATGTGAGCGGAAGGCAGTCATCATGCATATGCATGCACAACGACGTATGTTCACAAAACCAGTGCCTGAGGGAAACTGCATATAGTGTTTCAAAGTGCAAACACTTTGAAAAATTGTTAGGGTGGGGCTCATTTGCAAAGCAATTTGACAACAAAAGTAGAATACTCAACCACTTCAAACCAATCTTTTATGAAACCAACTGACATAGCTGCTGACTTTAAGATGAGAAGAAATTTGTAAAAGTAACATCCGCTGTCTTGTGAGTTTGCTTCTGCTGCGGCTTGCTGGTAGACCTTGCGCTGCACCAGTGTAACCAAATGATTGCTTTGGTTGGGGAAGAGCGTCTAATTTACATGAGAGGGAGTTCTGGAGTCACATGGGAGCTTGCCTTTGACCAACATGCCAACAACCCTCTGGAAAACAATTCAATTACAATTTATAAGGCTGTTGAGTTTCAAACAAACTTTGTGAACATGTTAGACAGTTCCTGTGATTGTGTGAAGGCTGGGAGTGTAACCAAAAAACACACACACGCAATTGTGTGTGCGTGTGTGTATGTGTATATATATATATATATATATATATATATATATGTATATGTACACATACATACATGTATTTAATATACATACAGTAATCCCTCGTTTATCGTGGTTAATTGGTCCCACACCCACGCGCGACAGGTGAAAATCCGCGAAGTAGAGAACATACATTACAATATTCACACAGGGATTTTATGAACTTTTATTTAATTTTTAAACACTTTTATGTACTTTTGTGTGCCGTGTGTGTGTATCTGTGTGTGTTTGTGTATCTGTGTGTGTGTGTCTCTCTGTCTCTCTCGCTGTCTGTCTCTCTCTAATTCCGAAGAGCTTCTGCTGCCATGGATTGGATTGTTTTGACAAGAACAATATTGCAGTGGATTAACAAGAGTGGGATTCAATACCATGTGGCTTTATAATCCGAAGTAAAAAGTTTAATATTGTTTTTGCAAACAGTTTTTTTTTTTTTTAACTGGGGGTTTGTTTGTCAGAGACAAACTGGATAACTGAGTATCTTAGGTAAAAAATGTAAAGGTAAAACGAACATACCGTAAATTTCGGACTATAAGCCGCGACTTTTTTCTCATATTTTGAACCCTGCGGTTTATAGTCCAGTGCACCTTATATAGGATTTTTTCCGTGATTTTTGTGATGACAATCACTTTTATACACTCGTAAAAAGGCTGTGGACTGCTGTTGTGCGGCACCGCAGTGTTGATCGGATGTCCATCCACCAGGCAAATAGTACCGTATAATTCACGCAAAAAAGAGACAGAACGATATCAAGACATTACTGAAAGGAAGCTTTTCTACACAAACCGTCATTATGGGGGACAAAAGAAATGCATATTATACCGCTTTTAAGTTAAAGGCAGTCGATTTGGCCCATTGTTGATGACATCATGCTGCGTCACCCTTTTCTTTCTTTATTTCCCAGTCACATCTACTCTGGAGCTATACGTGTAGCTCGCTAGTTTAATGTAACTTAGCACTTCGTGCTTGAATAAAATTAGCATGAACAGACCCTCATCATGGAAAATGCTCGGAGAAATGCATAAAAACGACGACGAAAGAGATACTGAGAAAGACAGAAAATATCTAACGCTATTGTAATCGGAAACTGAGGAGGAAGACTTCGATGGTTTCAGTGCACAGGAGGAAGATGAAGACGGCTCTTTTTTTTACCTTTACTGGTATGTTCTTTTTTAACCAGCCCTGTTAGTGCTGTGCTACTGTGTTGCTGCTGTGTTACCACCACGTCTCAGTGACTTTTACCTGTATGTTATTTTTAATCCAGCCCTATTAGTGCTGTGTTACTTCCGTGTTGCTGCGGTATTACTGCCGCATCACAGGCAGTGTTTGGAAAGAAATGTTAAGGTAAGTTATTAAAACTTTAAAAAGGCTTTCTGCGTACCATCTTTCTTTGTAAATACCTCGTGTCCACACTTCTGTGTTGCTGCGGTACTACTGCTGCGTCACAGGCAGCGTTTAGAAAGACGTGTTTAAGTATGTTGTTAAAACTTTAAAAAGGCTTTCTGTGTACTGTCTTTCTTCGTAAATAACTCATGCGCACGTGCGGCTCATAGTCCGGTGCGGCTTATATAAGAAAAAAAACCTAAAATATCCCCGAATTTTATCTGGTCCAATTTATAGTCCGGTGCGGTTTATAGTCCGAAAATTACGGTGATGATATTGTCGATTTTGGGGAAATGGTAAAAAGTGTCTCTTAATTTCTTAATGTCACCTTCAAAACTCGTATACACATTGTACAGCAAGTACTTATTACTTAGTACTTAGTACGTATTTGGAAATACATTTGGATGAGTTTGTTGTTCCAAAATGTTTGCTCAACATTGGGACTTCTAGCCTTCCATATTATTTTACAAGGTTAATCTTCTTTCATCTTTGTCTGTTTGTGTTGTATTTTTATTTCTATGTAGTGTGTTTCATGTTGCACCATTGGCTTAAAAAAACTGAACCTCAAAAAATGTTATCATTTTGATCAAAAGTCAAAGTCAAAGTCAGCTTTATTGTCAATCTCTCCACATGTCACAACACACAAAGAGACCGAAATTACGTTTTTCTCTATCCCACGGTGACGAGACACATAACACGATAGACATACATGTACGCGACACAATATAAAAACAAGAAAGCAAAAATTCAAACAATCAATAGTAAGAGTGATGAATAAATAATAAATAAACAGATAAAACAATAAATAACGGAGCCAGCAAGCATAGCGCAAAAGTAAAAAACATCATAAACAAAAAGGCACAAACAATAAATAAGAGTAATAACAAATAATAAATAATAAGAGCCAGTGTGCATTCAGACAGTTCAGACAGTAAAAGTACAGGACGCTACGCAGAACGGGGGAGCGAGTTCAGGATCCTAACAGCCTGGAGTATGAAGCTGTTTGAGAGTCTGGAGGTGCGGGAGCGCAGGCTTCTGTACCTCTTCCCAGAGGGCAGAAGCTCGAACAAAGAGTGAGCGGGGTGACTCGCATCACTCACAATCGTGGTCGCCTTGCGGGTGAGATGGGAGGTGTAAATGTCCTTCAAGGAGGGGAGCGAAGCACCAGCAATCTTGATCAGCTTGACACTTAAATATCTTATCTATGTTACTTATTCAATTGAATACAGGTCAAAACCTATTTAAAAATAATTGTATTGTATTTTTGTCTCTATTTGACTCTCTCTCTCTCTCTGTCTCTCTCTCTCTCTATGTATATAAATATATATATTAAATTCTGTGAAATTAAAAGGTCAGTGTCTCCTATAAGATGAAAATGCAGACAAATAGTTTTTTTTTTTTTTAACGCAGCATATTGAGGCCACGAGAAAAGAGACTGCTAGCTGAAAAGCTCACTAATCCATTAATATTTCTGGGTGACTTTCCAAGATAAATACTTTGGCTTTGTCTTGGTAAAAGAGCCTCGCCTCTGGGATCTGGCTCAATCCACATGGCAGGAGACAAACTTGACCATATAATGTGGCGCGTGTTTGTCACAAACTGGAATGCATTTCTTTCTTTAAAGTACATTTCTTGGCCTGCAATCGTCATTCACTCCCTCAGACCAATTTGTCACTCTAAGCCTTGCTGTGCTGCTGCCAGTGCCTGGATGATAGCAGTGGGCCTCTCTGATCCAGGCAGTGGCGAGGGAGCAGGCCAAGTGTTACGCGAGCCATCCTGAGACAACCGGCAGCCACTTATGCCGGCCGATGGACGCCTACATGGCAGGCGACCACTGGCATTGCATAGTCTTTCAATTCGACGCAGAAAGGAGCTCATCGACTGTCTTGGGACCTTTGTTTTGAGCTTGAGCATGGCATGCATTTTTTTTTAGCCAGTAGTCACTTTTCTTAGCCAGGTCAAGACTGTAATGAGGCCCCCTTGGGAGAAATAAACTTACAAAGAGTATGTAGAAAAGGTTATTCTGAATGGCTGTAGAGTCAAATTGATGTCATTGAACAAGGCTGAATGAAATGGTTGGCAAACAGCCTGGTGCTCCCGGGATTCGCAACACATTGATAGTTTTGGAATCCTCATTATAGTTAGACTTTATTTCCTTTTGAATCTTTAGATTTAATAAGTTTTCAGATTGTATTTCTTAGCTTTTAATTTGTTAGCTTTTATTAAATTTAGGTTTTAATGTTTTCTTTTGATTTAGTTTTTATTAGTTTTAGTTGTGTTCAAATATGTCAGTATATTTCATTTGTGAAAGATCAAGATCAACATAACAGTAAGTGTTGTGCAGTAACATTGCAAAAAAAATCAAAATTTCCACTTATTTGCACTTTGTTGATCTGCTTTACAAGTCCATGTTGGTCAACATTTTTCTCCTGCACGCATCCCTCTCAGGAGCACAAGGTAATAAACAGGTCACATCTTTATTTTTGTTTTGAACAACTGGTCACACCTTCATTCAAATACTTGGATGCCGTTTTATTGTTAAGCTTATTAGCAGGAGTCAACCAATTAACTACTGCTGTTCTCGCACTGGCTGGGTGAAAAGAGCGTCAAGTGTATTCAGAATTACATTAGATCAATGGTAGTGACTGTTTGTCACAGCTAGGCCAAACTATTATAAGTAATAGCAGCTTGGGCTAAACATGCCTTTTTGGACTTCTGTATGTTTCTTTTTGGTAACACAAAGGTTAAAAAATAGGAAACACATGCCTATCCTCTAATTTTTTTAAATACTCGCACTTGTTCGAATCGATGCTTAAGTTGTGTATTTTGCTCCATGTCGTGGTGCTCAAAATCGACATCATTTTTCATCTCTACCTTTTGGAACTATGTCTATAATTAAACTACTGCATGCACGCATATGCATTGAGAAGGGCATAAGGACTGAAACCAAGCAGAAAATGAACTCAACTTAAGTCAACCAAACTCAACATTTTTCACCCGTGGTTCACCCCGCACTGAAAAAGGCAGAGTCAAGACGAGCCCGTGACAGGTATCAGGCATCAGTGGTATCCAGGAAACGCAGAGCGGGCTGAGGGGGCACAGGTGCGCTATTTGTATAGTTGTACCATCTTGCAATGGTGAGCATGTAAATAAATGCTCAAATAAAGCTATTACCAATATTCTAGCCATAAATATTATGGTAATTACAATGTAATTGTGTAACAAGTTGAGCAATCCTAAACAAACAGGGAGGGTGATATAAAGTTAAGGAAAAAAGTTAAAGTTGCTTTAACAGGCTGCCAACTTATGCAGCGTCTGTTTAAAAAAGCGATAAATATACGTAAATACATTTGAAATGATGGGATCAGAAGTGTTAGTGACCTGCTCTTTGTGTGAGGCCAGTTCCAGCTATCACAGTGCTCTAAAATGATCCAGACACAAGAAACACAGATGACATTTTTGTCATTGGCAATATGGCATGACTTCAACATTGTAATTGGTTCCAAGACAGCTCTTTGATAATTGGGAAGCTCCAAAATGTTATTGGTGAATAGATGATATGTTGCGGTCATTTTTGTTAGCCTTTGAATATGTTTTCATAAGCTGAAAAGTTTTCTCTGCCACTGATAATTTTGTCAGCATAGCATGCTGGCACCACTTTACAGCGTGGTTTAAACTTGCCTTTCAAACGCTCTATATAAGGATGCAGAATCAGTCACCGCAATTGGTCTTAGATTTCATAATCACCTTGTGTATGCCAAATTAATTATCTGCATATACTTCTCATATAACGCAAATGAACTGTGCGGCAATTCAGTGCATTTGGCAGACAAAATGGTTGCACCCCATTAGTAGGTAGCTTCCACATCAATTTGCGTGCACACTCAAGTTTGCGCCTCTTTCGACACTCACAGACCTTTAGTAAATCAAGCCAAGTGTGGCTAGTTGAATGCCTTAACCAAGCCTTGGTTTTTACCCATCTCACAACAGCAACAACATTTTATCTGTCTGACTATAATTTTGGGATTGATTGGAAATGAACATAGAAAGGCCCAATCAGTTCCCCTTGTATGGGCCTGCTTAATATGCGTGACTGCTCCTTGAACACTGATGGCAAAGACATTGACGATTAAGGCCAGAGCCCAATCAAACCAGCTGCGCTCCAGCTCCCCATGGTGTTGCTTGTGCCAGCCATGTGTTTCACACCAAGAGCAAGCAGGGATGCTCCCACCAAAGCCCCAGCCTGGGGAGCTTCAGCCACACATGAACTGGACAAGCAAGCGGAATGGGCTTTCAGTAATTTCATATTTTCCCAAGAGAGACAGAGAGATAGTTGCTTGGCATGCATAAATAATTATTAGTTGCATAAAACCTCAAAAGAGATAGAGGTTTATATTAATTTGGAGGGGGGGGAGGGGTCAGTTGCTGAAGACCAATGTAAAACACATAGGGTTCATGAAGACAGCATTATGAATGGTCGTTCTAGTCACAAATAAAAAAAAATGGCAATTCAGTCAGGCTGAACCATGTTAAGTACTCCACGATCCACCCACCCATCCGTTCTCAGAACCGCTTTACCACTTAGATATTATCCGGGAGTATTCATTTTAGAATGTGTTTCCAACCTTCCCAAAATTTGTTCAGATAATTGGGTTTGCTAAAATCCTACTCTACTGTATTTCATTTCACACTTTTGTGGTATGCCTGTCTTGGCCACTTGGGGGCAGAGAGACGGTTATACTGATCATGTTATTAATATCACTTGGGTACTAGGGAATGGTTGTTTCCTTGCAGCGACAAATCATATTGCAGCAGGGTATATACTGCGTAGAACTCAAGTGGAATCATAATATCGCAACTCCTCTCTTTATTAATTAGTACGACACTTTTTTCTTCCCAGAGGATACATAATGGAGTGTATGACTGAAATACTATTCTATACTGTTCACACGTTACTGCTGATCCAACTGTGTTCAATCTGTTGCTTAAAGCGTCAAAGCACCATAAATGTTAATTAGCATTATCATCAAGCCAGTGAAGTGTTTTTTCAGGCAGTACTCTGGATATTTTAAATACCGTACAAAAGGTATATAATTATTTTTGTTTCATGTTTCGTTTGACAGTAAACTTCAAGAGGATCAAACAGCTGTATGCTGGTTTTTGAATTACAGTGATTGTTCACTATTTGCCCCAAAATTTGCTGCTTATTTTAGTTGTGTTCATTGCCACAATACATCACTTCTATCTCAAGTCTGATGCTAAGGTCAAAGAAATAAAATGGTCAAACGACGGCTTGCATTTTGAGATTTTTTTTAACTCTGGTCCTTCATATGTCAAGGCACCACTGTGGATAGATATTTTCAAAAATGTAGCATTTCTGTTCAACTTGTCTGGTTCCTTTTATACACTAAAATCCCATTTTCACTGAATTTCTCCAGTGTGTGATAAAGGCTTATTATATTGAATGATATTATGACCCAATATATATACATTCCGTCTACCAACAAACCATATTTTGCATATTCAGATGTTTTTGTTTTCTTACTTTGTTTACTTACTTTACTTGTTTTCTTACTAATTTATTTAATGATTCCTTTTCTTTAAAACATCTTTTACAAGACTGCAAATTACACAATGTAGATAAAACTATGTCAACACAAGCAATCCCCAAATCCCAATTTATGTAGTAGCTAAATTTAATTAAAAATAAACATCCCGTTTGTACATACTCAATATCACAGACTATATCGCGGGTACAAATGCCTTTAAGCTTGTAAAAATAAATTACGCAAGTAATTTTATTCTTGAAGAAATGATCAATAAGTTCTTGGAAACATCTCTAAAGGCTACCTTGACAATCCCTGCATGCACAAATAACATTTCAGTCCCCGTGTGAATGAGTTAAATTTCAAGCAACTCTTTTGAAATGATAGTGTTCAAACACATATCTCATGGACATCTACATGCTTCAAAGCACAACGCTGTACATTCCTGAATGCAATCCCCAAAAAAGCAGTGGGCTGTCAAACAAAGGCGTTTGCAAGGCCTTGTAAACAACTAATAGAGCTGTCACTGGTGGAGGCAGAGGTTGCGACCGTGGAATGGCTGGGATATTTGATTCTCACCCAGCATTACCAGCATCTTTGGGAAAGGCTTTATAGATCAGAACAAAGGAGCAGTGAGGCTTTATCAGAGCCAACACAGTGAAACACATGATGGGATCAGAACCCAAAGGTCAGTTGCGGCTGTGAGCTGTCATGTTGTCCGCTCTGTTACTCTGTGCTGTTGCTATTGGACACGTAACCCACATCTTACCTTGAATATAAATTCAGTAGACAGGTCATTTTATGCAACTGCACAATGTAATGAGATTTGATTCAAAGCTCACTTTTGAGTCTGAAGGCGGAAAATTCCACTCTTTAAATGACCAATTGACCGATGAAGTCTTATACCTTTGAGGAGTTTCCAGGTGTTAGTGATGGACATCATGTCAGCAAATATTTATTCCTAGCAAATAGTCTAATACAGCAAGCCTTTCCTCTATCTAAGTGAGTCTACATAGAAAGCTATACGTGAAATCCACTGCCATAATTAATATAATATTCGCCTAGATTTTTCTTGACTTAATGTCGGTACATGTTAGTAGACAATGCCACAATGATGTGACTTACTTTTGAGAGGGCTCCACCCGTTGAGAGAAATCCCTAATCCCTCACAAGACAATAATAACAATAATGTTATCCTTATTCCCCGATAGAACCACCAGGAGAGATTATTTTTTTGGAGGGAGGGGTGGAGGGCAGCAGCAGAGGTTGTATTTGATGAAAAGAGCCACAGGGAGTTATTTAAAGACATGGCAATTAAAATCAGACACAGTGGCCAATTCTTCCCACCATGCTAATCTACTCTGATACAGATGTAGTATTGTTTCCCATTGCGCTGTATCTGTTGTGTATCATTATACATTTTTGGCCCACTTCTCTTCATTTCTTGAAAAACAAATATGCATTAATACCTGTTATTAGAGAAGCACACCATTCCAGCCAACATGATATACAACCTGAGAATGTAAGGAGAGAGTAGGGCTGCAACAGATGTTGCTGACTGGAGAATAAACTAAGCCCACATGAAAGAGGATGAAGGTCTTCTTTATTCCCAGACTTCAGAAAAGCCTGCCAGACCCTTACAAGCACTCACAAACAGCATCCAAAACACCATAAACAACAATGAGTCTGCACACACTGAGTTATTGTTTAACATAGACAACCGTTCGTGGCTATAATTAATGATGAATAATCCACTTGGAAAATGTTCACGACTGTCATCTTGCTGTCAGCGTGCAGGCTCGTTCATTGTTATGCAAATAGATTTGTGATTAAAAACACATATGATGCATGTGAGGCTTCTGTGAGTTCTTTCATCTGAAAATGTTGCTGTGCTTTTTTTTCTTTTGCTTTGTTGCCGTTTTCTTGCAAAAGCCAGCAGGTTTCTCTCAGCATGAGGTGGTTCAGAACCTCCCTGCTCCTTATTCAGGGGTAATCCTTTCACCCAGCACCTACTTGTTTAAGATGGCAAAAGTACAGCAGCTCAGTTTCCTAAACACCTGGCACTAAAAGATGGATGGCATCTTGGTAAATTATTTTCCTTTTGTATCCTCTTTTGCTCTCCTCGCCCTGGACTCTGACTTTCTCCCACCTCTCATTACCGAGCTTTCGTCATAGACCTCAGTGGACGTGAATACTCGTCTCTCTTTTCTCGGCCCGCCTACCCAGGGTACAATTTATCTTTTGCTTCTTCTTTTTCACTCGCTCCATCTGTCAGTTACCTCGATTCTCCATCCCCTTTCTCAACCAATCATTTACCATTTTCCATCCCTGGCCATTTCAGCCGTCCTCGCCCTTCACCTGCCGCTCCACTGTGTTCGTTGTGTACCACATTGCTGCGCCTCTATCTGCGCTGCAACTTAATCTGCTTCTGTCTTCACTTTGCGCGCCCACGTTAAGCGAGTGACACAAAGGTTGGAGGAGGAAGCTGGGGTTCCCTTGGTTCTGCACATGCTTGGACGTTGTACTTAACCTAGAGGGGATGACTTCACACTTGTTGGAGTAGAGGGTCGCTATGGAAGGTTTGCCGCAGAAGTGAGGAGGGGGTCTCAGTTGGGGGCCTTGGAGTGGTACACTGAAGTGCTCATTACGGCTCTGTAGGCACTGTCCTGTGGGGCATTCTCACCGTGGCTGTGGAGCTCATTACACAGGGAAGCTACAGCATCAGAGACACAGAATGAGAAAAAGAGAGGCCCGCCCAAATTACCGTTAATCAGAGGTACCTGTAGACAGCTAGGTCCTCCCTCCCCATTACCTTCTGTAAAGCCCCCACCTTACCACAAAGCACACACTACTCCTTGCTGCTGTAATTATCGCAATTGCCTCACTTGACTTTCATTCCAACGCATAGAGCTGCGCAGCTTGCCTTCTAATGAGACACCCAAAGCTATGATCTGGAGGTTTTATTTATTATTCGATTATTCATTCTGCACAGCACATATAATGTCAATTATTTAGATTTGCACGTTAGCAGGGCATGTGTTGCAGAGCTCTCCCCAACTGCGCTTATCGACAATCACCTCTCATCCCCTCATCACGGTGGCTAGAGAGTTAATTAGGTTTGAGTTTGATGTAGACATAACTAAAAGGAGATGATTCCAATCAAACAGTGTTTGAATATGAGGTGACACATACGCATTGTAAAAAATGTTCACCTTCAATTTTAACCAGGTCCAGTTTGGGCAACAAGTACACAAGCTTGTTTCAGTATATTGCTAGGTAGATGTATACAGGAGGAGTTTATAAAGAGACCAATGTGATGTGAATGAGGCAAGGCATCAACGGGGTGAGAGCACACCTAAACATTTACAACTACAGAAGCCTTTTGGATTAAAGAGGAAACAGTTACAACAAACAAAAACAAGTCCTGTTGCCACCATTCAACCTTTGTGAATTCTTGTACACAATTTACATTTCTATTCTGAATTATTTTCTTCATGATTGATCTTTGAAAAATATCCATCCCTTCTTGTAACTGTGGTTGCGGGTGTTATAAATGTTAACACCACCAAGGGGTTGTAATAGGATCACACAAACAGTAACTGGGAAAAAACAACAGCATAATATTCATCAAAATATAAAGAGTTCTGTCTCTAAACATGGAATGTGGCCTCATTATTTCAGCTTGATGAGCTGCCACACCTGACAGAAACATGACACGTGGCAAAAACAAAAGATTTGTGCTTCTAGCCTGATCAACTCATTCCCTTGTGCCCAATGAGAAGACATAGAGCAGTTTGCACCAGGGAAGGAGGGGAAAAAAAGCACAAGTTCAAAGAGATTGTCTCTTTTCCAAAGTGGCAGAACATTTGACAAAAGATCCAGATTTATACATGTTTTATCTCGAATCTCAGTTGATGAAATGGAAGTGCTGCGCATTTTGTTTTGTCTGCACTGGAAAGCCAAAGGTGAGCGTGAGAAACAAAAATCATACAGGAAACGAGAAAAATAGAATCTTTTAATTTATTTTCAATCTCGGTCATGGTCACAAATCAAATTCCTCTAAATTTTATGAAACACTGCCACACAAGCTTACATTTGTACTTCTTCATTTTGCTTGTAGTTATGAAAATTGTAATACAGGGAAGCTAAGGGTTTATGACAGAGCTAGTGAAACTACATTGTCATAGATTTCCGCTGCTTACAAGATGATGGATTACGATCATCAGTGGAGGGCTTCTAATCTAATCTGGAACACTGCTCATCAAAACTGCTCTCATAGGAGGTGTGCTGATCCGGGATCACTAAAGATGTCCTTGTTTTTTCTCCATTTTTAGAATGATCTAAAGCTAAAAGTAATGTTAGATCAGCAGTGTCACTTTGAAAATAATAGTGCTGATCTATTTGGTGCTCTGATGTTTAAAACAATATATCTCCACATGATATCAACATGACTTTAACACTGCACTGTAAATACACAAACAGATGGATGAAGAAATGGATGACAGCAATTTGTTTTCCAGACCATTGCACATTAAACTCCAACAAGGTTTTATGGATCTTGCAATGGGTAAACATAATTCTGGACCTTGCAAACGTGTCACCAAAAATCAAATGCATGTAATTGTCATAAATGTCCGTACCTCACAGAGAGGCGAAGGTGTTAGCAAACGTGGCAAATGTTTTTTCATCAGGGTTGCAAAAGGTTGCAGAAATGTTCACCAGACCTTTGCTAACAGTTTATTTTTTATTTTTTTTATATCAGGTTTTGAACTTGACAAGAAAAATGTTTGCAACCTTGAATGAATCCTGACGAAAACCCAACATTTTGCCAACCTTTGCTGTTCAGTGAGAATCAAGATTCTGGGAAACTAGGCAGTCTAATTGCCGAGGCCCCGCGCTCTACGGCAAAAATAGACTGCACTGGACAATTGCAAAGCCATCAACAATAATGTCTAAGAAAATGCAACTGCTGATGTTCTTATTGGCAAACAACATAAAGTAGCATATATATTATTGTATTTAGCAACTAACTAGTGCAAAAAAAAGAAAAACAGAATGCCCTAGTCACTGCCAAATAAATCTTGGCTGTTGTGATGGCATTCTCTTGCGATTTGTCATTTGGAGTTGCAGCCAAACTAGATTCAGACAGTCAACATGTCGCAGAACTAGTCGCAGAAGCCCACACCCTGCACGACAAAACGGAATTGCAGGTTTGTCCCAAGTTGATAGTATTCCCATATCACGTAATACAAAAAGAGAATAACGACAATATGTAGATTGCAGTTCTGATATAATAATATGTTGACTGCAATCTTTTTTGGCTTTAGATAAAAGTCTACTATTAGGCTGTTTTTGGGTTGCCTGCTCCCTGTTCACAGTTAATAACATACTTGAGCTGTGAGCCTGTTCTTTTGCATAGAACAACACCACGTTGTCCTCAGCAATATGAACTGTGTAGTGCAAAGTGTGTTTCTTCTCTACGGCCTGCCAGTGCATTTGTTTTCATTAGATGGGATTGGTCAGCAGTCTGGACCTTCGCGTTCAGTAATGGAGCCTGCGATTGCAGGCCTATTATAGACTCCAAGTGAAATAAATGATATATTGATCTTAAATATTCCAGAGTCTTGACTCTCTGTGAACGCCCGCAACGAAAGTCTTGTTAACGCATCTTCTTTAGGGAATAGCCAGTGTATTATTTCAGTATTTCTTTCACTTGGGGCGTTACAATTATGCAGGTAATGTGCTAAGCACTCTTTTTGAAACTGGATTAAAAAAATCTAAAGGATACTTTCCTCATTGAGTGCCAATGTACGACATTCACACTTTTACACAAGTATAATTATGCTTAAGTATTCAATTTTTTGTACAGTACCAATGACTGAATACGTTCTTAGATTTTATTATTCCTTTGAGTGGTGTGTCAATTGGCATGATTTGAAATTCCAGAACATGACCACAGTGTTGTTGCCGTAAAGCTCTCCATACGATGTGCAGTCAGCAATTGACACATGCATGTTACGATGATTACTATACATTAATTAAAGAGAGTCTACTATCAGCTGGTAGTCTACAATGTTGTTGTTGGGATTCTGGCACGGGTCTTAGGAAGGGGTGGGCTGGGACAAGCAATTCAGAGTGGGTTGGATAGGCCGATGGGGAAGCACGTTTTTAATTTGGGTCATCTCTCAGTCAGCATGGGGCCGAATGATGAAGCCTCCTCTGCAGATAAACTGAAAACACATATGTTGTACTGTGTACCCACCTGAATTAATTGCCCCAATTATTCCTGATACAAGAGGGAGGAGGGGTGGGGAAATTTTGCATGTTATTCTGACAAAGACCAAAAGACAGTCTTGAAAGACCGAGGATGCCTGTCAAAATGACAGGTCAAGCCCTAATTGCTTTAAAAGGCGGATACAGACATCTGCTTCAAGCTGAAGAGTCAAATGGGATTTGCCAAATGGATGGGGTGGTCAGGGGAGTCACTATGGCTGCAAGAAGGAACATTTGCATATATTCACCAAAATTGACAACGGTTGAAAAAAAAGGAGATAGTGTCCTGACAACATTAAAGACAGGTTTACCCATGAAAAATTGGGTACAATTGGAGTATTAGTAGAAACAAACAGAAATATTTTTTAAAACTTTAAGGTGTTTGAATTTCAACCAATTTAGAGTTCTGGTAGGTTTTTTGTATTTGCAGTCACTTACAGTCACTTTTTTATTCACAATTATTTATTTTTAAGACTTTGCAAGTGGTGAAAATAACTAAATTATTTTATGACCAATAATTGCATTTGAGTGGGTTTAATGCTAGCCGCTCACAACCTAAAAACATTGGCTAATTTCTGCAGGTGTTATATTCAACTTGATTCATCTCACTTCATGTGTAACTGGTTATGTTAATAAGATTTCAACTCAATTTATTCAAGTACTGATCAATGGCGTGCAATCTCGGCACCTAATGCATTATGTATTTTAATGGAACTCACTTGCTTTATAGCTGTACGGCTAAAGGTTAACAGTCCCAATAGGTGAGACTCCCTGAAGATTAATCTGAACTTCAAACAGCTGTTTTTGCCCAATCCCCACCACTTCTTCAAAAGGCAAAGGCTCACAACAAAAGAGGTTGTTTTATTATCGCCACTCCTGATGGGTCATTGGAAGAAAAGAAGCAATTTATTATATTAAAGTCTTTTCTAATATTAATATGACCAGAAATGCCAGAAGGCATTTTACTCAGGGGAGAAAGTCATGCAGAGAAGGGATAAAATGGAGGTTGGAACTAAGTGAGGGCAAGGGAAGGGTGCAGGCACATCAGGGGGTGGAGGATAATGTGTAGGAGGGTGAAAGCAAAATGAGGGAAGGGAGTGTGACTGTAAATGGGCCTAAAATCACAGACCATGGAGAGATACCGCACAGTCTTCATGATTATGCTCCTTTGACTGGTGTTAAGACATTGAAAATGGAAGGCATCTAAGCGGTGGGATCTCAAGCCTTGTCTCCATTCCTCTCTGCAGTTTAATATGAAAAGAAAAAAAACTCAGTCGTCTCTGAGGACCATCGTCTCTTGCTGCTGCCACTCCCCGCTCAATAAAAGTGGCATGCCATTCCCTAGATGAGAGTGCCACAGAGCTAGGTGAGGACTGAGGTAAAAAGCCCCTCCAGTCCAGACTAAATCTCCAAGTGGAAACAGAGGGGTTGGAGAAATATTCTGTGAGGGTCACTTCACAGTTCTCACTTTATTGTTTTCTCACTCATCAAGAACTGCCCCTGGCATTTGGGAAACAGAATTGGGCCGTCTGGGAATCACATCTTTCCTATGAGAGATACACACTGGAAAGCTCCATTTTGTGTCTGCTTAGCAAAGCAGTGGGATAGACGGCTGGAATCACGCTACTCTAATTTATGATTACTTAGGAGCAACCCACTAGTGAGACAATACAGATATTTTAGGTTTTCAATTGAATAATGCCAAAGAAAGCCTGCAGCTGGCCTACGTCACTATAGATTGCCTCACTGGGACATTTCTCACACCATTGCTAGCTATTCAAGCTGCCACAAATCAATTCAGTTTTGAGGTAATGAGAAAAAATTTGACTTGTGCAATCAAAATTTAGCTACATTAGCCACCGTTATTATTCTGTCATTGTTTGAATTCCACACGGATGAAAGCGGATCAGTGGCGGGATGTCCAATTGCTAAGAGAATAAGGGTATTTGGGCTGTTGAGTGGAGGCTTAAAGCTGTCAGAGAATTACTTAGTCGACCAAAGATTTCAGTGGGACACATGACGTATCACCAGAAAAGGAGCACTCGCCTTCAACATAGTTTGAATTGAGGCCAACCTTTTTAAGTGGCGCCGTTACTCCTTCAGGTAATGCAATTAGATCCCACTAATATCCTGGGATGCTCTTCAAACTGCAAATGCACTTTTGCAAAATAGCATGCCTTGTAATAACTGTGTCTTACAGCACTCAAGGAGCCTGGTAAGACGGGGGGGAAAAAATGCTTTTTCCAGTGATTGGTTTTAGAACATTCAGTATTCTCTTTCTGAAGAATTCATAAAGTGAAAACAGATTTCCGTGTTAATGATTGTTCATTCTATGCTGCCTGGCAGCTCCTCACCTGAGGTTAAAATGAAGAAAAATCTAAGATGTCTGCGTTAAAACTATCTTTATATGGGCTATTGTTCTGCCAATGGATTAAATCAGTCACCAGTTTATAATGAGAGCAGAGTACACTATCTACCTGTCCAGTTGGTGCAATTAGGGCACTGTTCCATCGAGATGCAGAGTTTTGCGGAAATTTAAAAACAAACTTGTAATGGGTAGATGCTCCCATAGATTTGCCTTTTGTATTTGGAATCAAAACCTATTGGATCTTCTGAGTATCTTGGGGGAAGCAAAAGTGTAATAATCTTGCTATTATTTGACAGTCAAAGATGCCCACGGCAGGTGAATGTAGCCACTTTGCAGAAATAGTACACACCACACAAGTACGGGTACTTGCCGCGCTTACCGTGGTTCATCAAAATGCTGCAAGGCGACGCACAATCGCAGCACCTCGTTAGAAGTTCGAGTTGCCTTAATCTGAAGCTAAATCTCTTCATTGATGGATTAGCTGGAATATCAAAGAATGCAATGTAACATACAGTAACTGCACAAGCCTGATCAGGAGCTGCGATAGTGACAATGTATTCGTAGAGGCAAGCGATAGAGAGACACACGCGGGGGAATGAGCTCTTACTCCCTCTATCCCCCCTCAAGGCAACATCAGGGTAAATCTTCCAAGGGATTATCCCAGCAACACAATGTTCTCTGTTCTGCACATTGTACGCCTGTTTAAGCACAATTGGTAATTTAGTTATTTATATTGTGCATGGATGAAAGTCTGACTTTGGATTTTCTTGCTATTCTCTTTTGGATTGTGAAGTATTGTACAATAGGATGGGCATGTGTTATGTTATTTCATAGTAAACACAAAAATCTGAGATTACACAGCGGAATGAGGCAGTAGGTACATGCCAAGAGTGAAGTGTTTTAATACTGTAACCATTTTTTTACAGACCGTCTCTGTGACTAAAGACACATCAGCTGTTTCTGTGTTTGAAAAAAAGGCCATGAGCCATAGGGAGTTGAGATGCTTTGCTTTCCAAATTTTTGTTCATCTGCCAGCCCAATTGAGGCCCCCAATCGATCGTAAGTGAGCTACACATGGGATCTGTGAGGGAAACTGCCTGTTTTTCATTTAAGGTAAACCGATAGCTTCACAAATCCGTAAAAAAACAATATCTCCATCTAAAAACGGTATCCTGTGCTCGTCGTTCCGGTGGCAGCCCAATAATCAACAGTTTATAAATTTGCATCAGTTTGAATGTTATCCTGATCCCCAATTTGTATAAAGAGACACCATTTTAGACAAATCACTCTCACATTGTTTCACTGGTGGCAGCCCTTCCTCACAGCCCTATTTTCCAATCACTTCCTTTTGCTTTTTCTCTTACGTTTCACCGTTGCTTTATTTAAGACATCCCTTAAAGCGTATTTGTTTTCAGCATGGAGCATGCCTTTGTTTTTTAATTCTGCTTGCCCCAAGGTCCAGAAAATGACTTTGACACCTGATGTAACTTCTAAGACATAAAGAGAGATGCAAAAACATTCCTTTAGTAACACAATTCATCAGATGAAAGGAAACAATCTTCATGTTGCTGAGAAATGTGTGCTGTGAAACAAAGCCTGCTTGGTGCTTTGTTTTGAAAGAAGTCAAGGCTGGTTGTTTTTAGAAGAATTTCAGCCCCCAATTCTAAGAATGATTGTGGGTTTCCATTTCTGTAAAGTCCTCACCCTGGAAATTCTTCTACACGATGAGCTTGAGAGGCATTGTTACAATTTTGTTTGACTTTTTACAAGTACGGCTAGAACCTTATCTTGCATACCCATATTCTATTTATTTGTTTGTTGATATTGCCATGAGTATACAAGTCACTGTGACAATTTGTCATCTTTTATTACCTGTTGTGCAAAGCACTTGTGTTGGCTTTAGAGTGTGAAAGGTGCTCTAGAAGCTTGATTGATCTGGTCGTCACCTAAGTTTGATTACTAGTTTCTTTGAGAACAGCTTAACGAGAAAGCTTTGGAGGAGAAAAAAAGACAACTAAAAGCCCCATGTGCTTCAACTGCTTAGGGAAGGATCCAATAGTGCTCACTTTTGACTTTGTACTACAAATTCTTCTCAGTGTGATACAGTACAGGTGTACACCGCACTGCAAACAACAGTGCAACAATTAAAATAACCATATTGTTAATGTAATAACTCTCTGGCAGTCATCAAAACAATGTGATTGGGTTTGCAAAGATTGATGCTTATAACACTCTGGTATTGGATCTCATTAGGCTCAAGTGTACTTCATGTCGTAGCTGACCGTTGTACGTGATGGGTATAAATGAAGTGAAAGCATGGCTCGGCAGGCTACGAAATAACCACAAGGTGATCGTCATCCAGCCGGTGTCACATGACTAAACCCATGTTGACAGAAAACGCACACGCTTGTATGATCAGTACATCAAGTGGAGGAGACCACATGGATTCCATTTACACAGAGTCATTGAAATGACCTCTGAAGTGCTATCTTCACAAGGCAAATGTGGTAGCATTACACCTCCCTCCCCCTTTCAGCTCCCCTACAACTCTTTTCTGAAGATGCCAGGAAATATTGCAAAGATCCAGTCTCACTGCATCAGCAGATTCATATTGTCAAGGTCGAAGCCTAGAATATGGGATTGTAATCATGTTCCAATATATTAGACCTTTTACACCCAAATAGTATACTGATGGTTAAATCGCCCTCACTAAAGGTAAAATAGAACGCAGGACACCTTTCAGTTTTGCAATCTGGATTCTGACTTTTAGTGCCCCCCTTTAAAGAGACTTCTCTTAACTTCTGCTGAGGGCTTTGTCCTTTACCGACCTGCACTCTCAGAAGTGATGCCATTAGAAGAAGAGTAAATGACAAATACCGAGAACTACGTTGAGTAACCATCTGCCACATTTTTCTCATTAATGAAAGAATCATTTCCTAGGAGGAATGGATTGTGTCACACGACAAGTACCATACACATAGTGACAGACAGACGTGTATATAATGTATGTAGTAAGTCAAATAGGGCTCTGTCTGTCAGAAATATTCAGATCCCACCAATTGATTGACTAATCTCAATAGAAAAATAAATAAATACAAATATATACGTATATCAAAATACAAAAATACACAAAAAATAGATATATTATATACACACACAAATCACTTTAACTCTTTAATTAGAATAATTAATTACGCTGCAAATTATTTGCAATTAATTGTCAGTGTCAAGTCAATGTGCAAACAATTCAAACCTCGAGAGGCAAACCTAACATCATGGGATACGCATCATTCATCAGGCTGACTATGCTTGTGCATCTTGTGACTTGTTAATATAACGATTGGATGAAATTCCACAAGTTCATCAGAGAGGCCAGGACGCACAGCCTTGGCAGTTTCTTTGTTGTGTCTCTGTCTAAAAAAAGAAGTTCCCAAAAGATTCTCTTATTAGAAAAAAAGCAAGCTACATACTTCATTATTTAATTCCTCATCAAACCAGAGAAAAATTATTTTAATCAGAGCACCGTGACTGTGGTGGGGAGTCGTGTACTGATCCCAGCAGAATAGCGAGACACAAAACACACCAAAGATCCACTCTGTGCGTGCCACCCTCCAGAGAACAGCGTGCTCTCATGTTATCCCTGCTTCCCGGGCGCATCAAGGCCTGTACTCATCTGGGCATTGGAACATCAACCTTATCAGTTGCTGCAATAAATAATTGATCACAATGCAAAATTGGATACTGCTCTAGATCAATCCTACATTCTATGTTGCATCATAGCTTATGATGCCCTCAGTTTCATTCCCTTGATGTTATTTTCCCGCTTATAAGTGGCACAAGGTTAAAACACTATTATTTGCATATTCTCTCTGAAATTCTGTAAAATTCTTCACACATTTCACTGCATTGACACCGTGGCTTTAGGCCACATTACTTTGCAGTTATACTTGCCATTGAATTATTTGTGACCTCAGTGTCTCTCTCGTTGTGCAGTCTGCCCTCATAGTGAATGCAAAGCAATATAGGACACAGAGGTAGCAGCAAGCTGCACTATGCATTGATTTAACTCTATGTCATATTGTTGTCTGGTGTAAAGAAGTTCGGGGCTAATGATCCATACAAAATAATATTTCAAGTGCAAATCTTAATGTTTTTCTCATCGGTGACAGCAGTGTACTACGGCAAGATGATTATTGTCTTGATTAATCGTATTTGCTCATAATGTCATAAGGAGGAAACAAGTCAATAGGAACCTAAAAAAATCAGTCGTCTATCATAGGTTTATTCAATCATCATTACACTTTCTCCAAAGCACGTTATCAACGGCCAGTGTTTGCAGTGAGGAAGGAACCTACAAAAGACTCCCAGAGGATTTGCAGACATTGGTCGATGCGAGTCACCGGGGATGGGGAGGTTGGGTGGGTCAAACAAATGTGATGTGTCTGGGTGACCTTAATCACTTCCAGGTTCATCCAGGCTCAGATTTCACTTGTGTGCCTTATTTCAGGTCAGTGCCTCAAAGTCAAAGTAGGGCAGAGTCATTATCTGAGGGAGCACAACACAATCATCCACACAATACAATAAGGTCGGCACAATTCACTGAGTGCTGCCCATTACCTCTGGGCTTGAGCACATGTGGTATCCATCAGAAGCAGGGCCTATCTATTTTTGAGTTGCATAAGTAACATGCGGGACAATTGTCTCTAATGCAACAGTGACTTTCTTAGACACTTGGCTATTTTTCTTTTGATGAATACCATTTGCCCCACAACAAAATTAATGTTTATCCGCCATTTACTATGGTAAGCCTGGATCACCTTTGTATATATAAGGCATGCTCTTTTAATTTTTTTTTATTAATAACCCCTCTACTGTCTCGTGACCACCAACAATCATTGCTTTACAAATATGGAGTCATTGTGGCCTGTCTCATGACTTGGACAACAAGGAAACGTAATTTCGATTTCTTTGTGTGTCTTGGCATGAAGGAATTGACAATAAAGCTGACTCTGACTCTCAAAAAAAAAAAAAAAAGGTACACTTAGTATCGCTAATGGCATCAAAATGGTTCCAGATACACTGTCAGCAATGTTCACAACATAAAATCAACAATTGAGTTCTTTACCACCAACATCAATCAAAATGTTTTACTTGAAATGAAGAGGGGCTGGGTGTATGTCCCAATAATCGTGGGGCCTTATGCACCTGGCGGACTCACCCATGGCAAACAAGGACGCGGTGAAGAACCAGGATAGTTTATAGGCATCCTATAATGATTAATATACAGTATTTGGAGATAATTTCCCATATTCCGTTCTTGTTGACACTGGGCTGCCCCTCTGAAAACTAGCCTTGGAGGTGGTGCTCGATGGCATCCACCAAAGAGCCTGGCTGGGCTCAGCCCTACAATAGGCCCACAACGTGAAGGAGGGGGCAAGGGAGTCGAATGGATTGTGAGATGGGTGGCAGAGAAAGACGAGTCACTTGGTGGGTGAAATTCCTTGCTACTGAAGCCGTGCTAGTCAAAGGGTAAAATACTAGCAACCCTTTGGGTTGCTGACACTGGAGGGGCAATGGTTCTTGCCAGTGTCATGTCAAATTGGATTGAATTGATTGCGACTAGACTGCTCTGTTTGTCTTGGAAGACATTTTTTGCCTCTCCTCAACTCATGCAAGAAGGTTGCCTGCCGGCTGGTCTGTTCTAACCGATCAATTCGATGCCCTGAGAAAGAAATGACCTGAGAATATCCACAACCATGATCAATTAGCATATATAATTTGTTTAGTTTGGGGAAAAATAGGGGAAAATGACATCAGTAGGCCACAATTAATCATGTCCAAAGAAAGTTTTCTTTTCCAGTGTATTCAGTCAGCAAGAATTTTAGGGGCTCTGCATACGACTTGATACTCTAATACTGTACTTTACGGACAATAAGCTGCTAGTACGAAGACAAAGGAAGACCCTGTTCAGCTTGAGTTTGCATGGCAACACTAGGCGCACACAATTATTCTAAACTGCTACTTTAACCAAGAAAAAGGGTGTTTAAGTGTTAAGCTCAAAGATCTCTGGTGCAGTCAAACATGAGCCCATTTAACTTCATCATGACCATCTAAGGTACCCTGCAACACAGTCTTCTGCAACAAAAGGTGTCAAAGTGACATGTACTTATCTGTGTGACTGATCTCGGGAATGAGTCTCCTCTTTTCAAAGACTGCACGCACATAAATTCCTAATGACCATCGATGGCTATTGCACAAATTATTGGAGAAGACTCTTGAATATCTCCATGTGTCTATTATCCTTTTGGGCACAGACCAACAATATTTTACATGATTACCCACCATAATGTAAAAAGGGTTATACTACTGAATGCACCACAAAAAAAGTGAAGCTGGTTTCAAATACCGAATGTTATTAATCAAAATCATGTTGTGTGTTTAAATGAAAGCCTTAACATGGGCACACATAAAGGTCCATTAGAGACTACAGTCAAGCAATACAGTTTGCGGCTTACTGATGGGTTCCTGCTAATGGCTGTATGCACGATAACTCACAAATATCATATTTATGAATTGGCGCTGCATTCAACGCCTGGAAGCAGCCAAGTAAGTCATTGAAATGACAGCAATAATCACAGTGTGGAGGTGTAACTAGAGCATCAGTTGAAGCTCCATACAAATACTTAAGGTGCATTCAGCTGTTCACATTTTCCCCTCACATGGCTTTTCTTTCCATCTATCCTTCAGTTTGAGCCTCCTAGCTTACCCCCTGATTGAAGCTACTACACAAAGCAAAATCAGCAGGTTATTGTGCACGTGCGGATTAACGCTGCACAGTGTGCAAGTCTGAGCAGGGATAGCATTTGTGGCCTCAGTCTGTTTTATATGTGTGCGTCTGTGTGTGCCCCAGATTGAGCCCGACAGCTATGTGCAAGACTGTGCAACTGCAAAGGGGAGTCAAATGCATGGGATGCTTCGCTCCCCACGCTCCATTCCACTCGTGCCGTGCAAATGCTCTAATTGGGTAATGAGCTACTCTCATTAGGCTTTGTTGCAGGTGTGTTAGTGGATGAGATGCAGCCATGCTTGTAATCCTACGAGTACTGTGACTCAGTTTGTGGTTCCGAAGATATACAATGTTAAAAGTAACTAAAACACACAGAAAATACAACAGCAAATGACATACAAGTAAACCACACAATGGTTATTAGATGATTTATTTTGCTGATTGCCCATTTGCCACCTTGGTATTTTCTACTGATATAGTGAGAGTTACTAACTGTAAGTCAAAGTCAAAGTCTGCTTTATTGTCAACGTCTTCACATGCCGAGACACACAAAGAGATCGAAATTACGTTTTCTCTATCCCACGGTGACAAGACATATTACACGATAGACATACAAGTAAACGACGCAATATAAAAAACAAGAAGGCACAAACAAATAATAAGAGTAATAATAAATAATAAATAAACAGATAACACAACAAATAAGAGCCAGTGTGCATACAGACAGTAAAAGTACAGGACGCTACGCAGAACGGGGAAGCGAGTTCAGGATCCTAACAGCCTGTAGTATGAGGCTGTTTGAGAGTCTGGTGGTGCGGGAGCGCAGGCTATAAATGACCTAGGCACTTATGCTATTAGGCTAACAAATTGTAATGTGCCAAATGATTGATATTCTGAGCACCCCTAAAGTTCAAATCCTAGATTTGCTCTCAATTTATTTTAATAGTGCATGTAGGAGAACACAGAGAATCAAATTAAGACTAATCAGGTCTAAATCAGTCAGTGAAGTCTGATTTCGGTCACACAGCGATCCTGTATGTCTTTGTTTATTTTGTTAATTTTGAAACAGAGAAGAGAAGACATCAGGGGGTTATCACTGTTCAACATATGTATGTGGTGTTACTTTGTTTTCTATTCTATGCTGGGCAAAATGTGGTTTTGAGAGCTAGTAATTCTGGAGATAACACATTTGGGCTGGGCAAATTGGAAGCGAGCCTGTTTGAAATGCAGTGATTAATGTGGTGTCTAGGTAATTTTACGAGTCTCTGCAATGGTTCTAATCAGGAATTAAGTGTCGGCATCTACTTTAAATCACCTTCTTTACGCATTCGTGGGAGGTTACTGTCAGGATAGAAAAAGGCAATTGTCTGTGCTCCTCCGATTATCCCCTGCAAAAGCCCATAATCTGGCTGAAAGTACTTAAAGAGTCAAGCAGCAAAATAAACAACATTGATTATCATCCCACTGTTCTTTTCTCCCGCATGTTGTAGACCAAAGAGACAGGGAGTGGGTGGGTAAGGGGTTAAGGTCACTTCAACCCCATCTGATTGGGTAAATGTTAAGACAGGATAAATTCCCCCTGAATCCTGTGTCCAAACCAGATTATCAGCTATTCTAAGAAGGCAGGCATCTTATCATCTCCCAATCTCTTTTACAAAAGCAAATCAGGAATTCTGTTCAAGGATTACCAGGATTACCACGGAAACACACGTGGTCCTCCTTGGACAATGTCTTAAATTGATGTCTTAAGATGTTAAAGGTAGCCAGCCATCCAGTCTGTCTTCCTTTTGCATCCAACTATGACAATGGCTATGTTTATCTGGACAAATGTTCGTCAATCCGATCAAAGTTCGGATACAAATTATGATCAGATCCACTGTTTTCATGGATACTAAAAAGATTGTGCAGCGCAACCAAATATGCCGGAAATAGCAGTAAAAATACATATAAACCGGTGCAATTTCCGTGTCAACAAATTATCCCTTTCTACTTTTAAGGGTAGCATTATTTTGTACGTTTCGGAATGAGCTTGATCGGATCAGAATATTTTGAATGCGGTGTGTACATGAATTATTTTTATTCCAATCAGGCTTTTAATCCAAATGAATGTCTTTACCCGGTGCTTCACTGCCATTAATAAAAAAATATATATATTGTTTTGAATTAAATAAGCAATACTGTTACATTAAATTGACATGGTAAATATAATGACTTTTATTCTCCTCAAAAAGGGGCGGGACGAAATCTGGATTCATAGGGTTTGAGTTGTGAGTTTAGATGACAATCTGTGCTTCTTTTTGTCCATGGCCAAACTAATTTGACACTTTTATTTCCTTGTCAATTATATATGCAATGTATCATTGCACTTTTGACATGGCCTTCTTAACATTTAGCCACAGTCTGTTTCTCTCCTCTGTTATCGACTAAAGGTTTTTAGTTGTGCTTATCTTGTGCTGGTCATTTTCATTATTTGTTTTAATTATTAACAGAAACAGGAATAAATCATCCAGTTTACCAGTCATGTCTTGCGAACCCCCCCCCCCCACCACCACCACACATTTTAAAACATTGTTCTATGGCACTATAACACACATAACGCAACACTATGTTTTGACTGTTGCAGACTAATTGAATTGCACAGCTCAGCGGCACTTGAGAAGAGTCTCAGTTTTACACAAGAGTGACAACACCATCGAGTTGAACAATGACCCACGGAGGGACGTGTCTAGGTTGGAAAATTGCATGTATTAGTCTCAACAGCATGATAGATTGCTGGTTAGGTTTTTCACTGTATGCTTCAAAGAGGATGAAATGAGGGACAAATTCAATACAAGCTTCCTTCTGTGGGGTCAAACGTACACAAGACTGTAAATGCACCATCTGCATCATGGTTGCTGCAAGAAGAAAAACAACAGAAAAAATGATGAATTAAATGTTGCTTTCTTTTTATTTTCTTGTGTTTGACTCTGTGTTAAAGGGGATTAGTTGCAAAGCAACATGACCATGACTAATGTTCTACCATGATTACTTCCACCCCCCAAAAATGAGCGTGGGGGTTGATGAAAATGGTCTCACAAATACTCCTTGTGAATCTTGTTCATCCTGATATTGTGACATTTGGAATGTATCCCTCCCCCCAACAAAAAAAAGATGAATCACTACAGCATAAATAATCCTCCATGAGGTCGAGAAGCCCAGATGAATTTCTCAGCATTACCGCTCATGTTGGCACACCAGGTACACATGGTCCTTGTACACTATATTAGATCACACCTTTAACATGGAACAAACAATTGTACAAGCAATCGATGTTCCTCTGGTCCCCACACCAAAGTCACACCTCGTTTAATCAACTGGATTGTTTTCAATGAAAACAATCTTCCGCCTGTAGTGCTGCCGAGTCTCAAAAAGAAACACTCGGTGCACTTCCACACTGATTTGATTGTTGCGCACACACAAGTAGCTTAACCACCACAGCTCCGGAGGTGGTGGCTGTAGTGGCGGTAAGGGGATAGATTGAATTATTCAGTTTGGCAGAGATTGGGCAGCAATTGTGTGAAGCGTTGCCCTGGGTGGAGTGTGAGAGGAAGAGAGGATATTTTTCCTTCCTGCACATCCATCCATCCATTTTCTCTATTGGTTATCCTCCCAAGGGTTGTGGGTTTGCTGGAGCCTATCCTGGTTGACTTTGGCTGAGAGGCGAGGTAAACCCTGACCTCATTGCCAGCCAATTTTAGGGTTCTGGGCAGTACATGCTTAAGTAAACCTACGTTGTGTTAACCAGTACAGCCCCTGGCCACTCACGTGAGCCCCTCGAAACAATTGCTGCTTTGCTAATTGTGCGACTATACTCATGTTGTTTTGTTTTGTTCAAAAGAATAACTCTTGAGTGAACGTGACTGAAGTGGGACAGAAGTGGGACAGAAGTGGGCAGGTTCTCACACCAACAGTTCCAATATGTGTGGTAGGTGATGTGTGTGATTTCCCAAGGCCATGGAAGCCTGCTTATAGCTCCGTATCAACGTAGTTTATGCGGTTTGACCTGCCACAGGACACAAGCAAATCATTCATTCTTGTGTCATCATGTGAAGGACTGTCAACACACCTGTCGTGCGGCATATCAAAGGAACCGAGAGGAGCTTCTATTATCGATAGGAGCAAGCACATGGTGGTGCCCATCCCAAGGCAAACCCCTCCATCAATGAAAATGTGTTTGGGGCTTATATGTTGGCAATCAATAATAAATTAATTCGCACGTTGAAGGACCACCTGGCAGGCACACAAGTGCATAAACATCTAGAAACGCGTTTGATATTCGTGAGCGTAATGATACAGTTTATATGAACCATGGAATCGATACATCCATCGCTAGACCGTGAATGCAGAATAAGGAAAAATAAGAAACTATGTAATTCATAAAATCATAAAGGATGCTGCAAAATATCATAATGTCATCAAACAAAGCACATGACTGTTGTCTGGGCTGTTGAATGAAATGTGTCCTCAATAAAATCAATTTTCCAGTCACGTGTTGACTAAAAGTCACAGGGAGACCACTTAAAATGAGTTTTATAGATTGTAAAAGTCACTGTTTAGCTGGCCAAAATCACAACTACATAATTGCATGTAACAAATGGACTTTCCTGTCAAAACAAGAGAAGGCTAAAAGGCTCCACAAAACACTTTTTCTTTCAATCTGACTTCTGCAAGTGTCATTTATATCACTTCCATTGCTTTATTTTTGTCATTCTTGTCTTTGCAAGAGCCATCAGCAAGATACATGCACAATTTTTTCATCTCATTAATGGTGTGCCTTTGTTTTATGCATCTATTCATGGCATATTTGAAATAAAATTCATCGTCTCATTATGCATTGCATGGAATATGAAATGACAAATTATCCACCTCAAAGAGATACATATATATGTTAAGATCTACTCAAGACATGTTATAAAATAGGTAAGAGGCATTTAGCAGGTTTACATGAATCTATTAATAGTAGGCTGACATTTCTGCACCCTATAAGAGAATGCTCCACTTGAGTGTTAGCCATTTTGGCAAACCACCAAGGACACTTTTCCCAGCGGAAACTGATTAGCTCTCTCTGTTTGAGATGATGAAATAACTTTGATTAGCAATTAAATATTTCTCATTGTCTATTCTTTGTTTTGTTCCTTTCAAGTCTGTATTTTTGGATCAAATAGGCCCAACACAGAGTTGGAGCAGCGGTTATTGTGCTGCTTATTCTCTCATAATTCCTCCTCTCAGATGTGTTTGTGCACTACTGTACACCATAACAGCAGGGTTATCATTATCAGATGATCATTATCGGCTCTTGCAGAGGAGAAACCCAAAAGGAAATGTGTTCCAAAAAAAGGTTCAATTTGAGCACTTCAAAGGATGTGCTTTCACCACATTTCCGTAACTTTTTATCTGTAATCTGTTCCTAATGAGCCATCTTCCTCTCAGAAATGTGCTGCGTATCTGGACTTTGTAATAAAATTGTTCAATAGAAATGATCCAGTTGTAATGACTACATATCTTTCGCTTGCCCTATAGATCACAAGACTAAAGAAAGGATGGGACAAGAACAAATATATGCTACAAGAATACCAGGAAATCACACACAATGTCCCTACTGTATGTCTTATTTTATGACAAGAGGCTGTCAAAATAGAACCCAATTATACATTAGACCGTAAATTATTTTGACATAGATAGGCCTACTGTGTATACAGTTTAACTATATTTGGGCTGGAGCCTTTTACAGTTGAACATAGGTGAGAGGTGGTCACCATGGACTGGTTAGGAATGTTGGCACATGCACATGGATGGTTGCATAACTCACCAAACAAATAGTTGAACCAACATTTCAAGTACAACTTACTTTTGACTTACATCTTTTTTTTATTTTTTCAGTGAAAATGCTTTAAGTTTTCCTAATGACCAGCACGGTCAGATTGTACTTGTTTGAGGTTTTATCTGACTTTTCTAAGTAATGATTTCATGGTAGATTAATAATGTAGTCTGCTGTAGTTCATCCCAAAGATGTGTGACAGGTTGGAGTCAGGATTCCATTATAGTCAATATCTATAAGCAATGGCAATATTGTGCAAATTGCCTTGCCAAGGTGAGAAACAAAATTCAAATGGAAATAATGGGTTACAAAGCTCCTGATTGGGTAATTTATTGATCAATAGCTGTCTTTAATGCCTTTGTTTCCAAATGAAATATTTATTGAAGTTTATAAAAAAAAATTAAAAAAAAGATTATCCAAGACAACATAGTCCCATAATTGCAATTTGTTTGTGGGTTACTCATGTATTTAACCTTTAGGGCTCTATTTCCCTGACCAGTGCAAATCGAATGCAAGGCTCAGTCTTAATCTGTGCAGGGGTAGCCTAGACTGGACTTTTGTATTTTCGCAGATGCTCGATGCAGGTAAAAACGTGATTTTTATGCCGTTGAACATAGCTGACTTAATACGCTGCCAGACAAAGGAACTCCTTTCATTTCCTTCAAAATTGATGCACGATATAGGCATTCCTTGATGTGGCGGAAGAAGAAACTGAAATTCGAAGCGTGCAAAGTACGTTTATAACGAACTGCTAGCAGACTAAGATGAAAAGAATAATGACTCATTCAGTGAATTGAATTCAATGAATTCAGTGGTTTAGATGCACGCCATTGTCAGTTATGAATGAGACATGATTACAACCTCCTCACGTCTACCTGTGCACCGACTAAATTCACCAAAATCGTGTTACACTACATGCGCCACTATTTAGATGTGATTTCAGCAGGTGTTAAGTTTAATGAACTTTCAAACACCAAATAAGTTAAACACGCTCGGTACGCCAAACCGCCCCCTAAAGAGCGTAGTGGTATGCCAAATTGCCGAACAGGCATTATGAGGCTTGCACCGGCATAAAAATCAAATTGCAGCATTTTTGTACATATTAGCCCAGTTGCACAGTCTATGATTAAAGAGGTAAATTTTGTAAAATTGCAATAATTCTTCAAACCTTTAGAACGCATTCCAAGGTGTATGTGTAATTTGAAAATATTGAACAGAGTGCCAAACACTGGCTTTATCCTGTATAATTTGGCGCTTACATTTACATTTTTCAGTCATGCATGTGAATTGCTAGTCATGTTTTGGTCTGCAGTAGGTAATTTACAGGAAAACATTACAGTCTGCGAGGCAAACAATTGTGAGAAGTTCAAAACAATAAGCAGAGTCATCAAAATTTGCAGTACAATGCAAAAGACTTTAATAAATGTTCGAAGCGCACACATACATGAAACAGTTACAGTTTTCTCCACACTGGCAAATCAAAGTCAAATACAAAGATCATGTAAGGTGCATATTGTACTTCACATTAAATAAATGTGAGGTCATCTGTCTTTCTTACAACAATACAAGTTTTCAAAGTCCTAAGTATTTTTTGTTGTTGTTATTTCCCCAAAGATCAGCCAAATCTAACCATTACAGTACTAGGATGCTATGGAAACATCAAACTGTAGCTCCTACGCAGAAGTGAATACATTTGATACCATAATTACATGTACAGTATATACCTCCTCCGATAATAACAACCTGCCCCAAAGAAAGGCGATACAATTAAAAGCTTTAAAATAGACATAGTCGGTTGAGTCATGGCACAATAACAGAGAGGATGTTGGTTGAAAAATGTCCATCATCCAAAGACAATGTATTTTCTGGTCCAGCTCGGCTGTACATTTCTAATTGACTGGCTATGTCTATTTTAACAAATCTTATTCTATGGTTATAGCTGTGATTCATCACAGGCTTCATATACTGTAACTAACTTAACAATGTTGATCACATCAACCAGTCAAGTCAGAAATCTACTCGGGACCAATTGTGCCATAGTGATGCTGTGAGATGTGTGGAGAAAGATGATAATGCTCTGAACAAGAGGTCACAAGGTTTGGTGCTCAATGTTCTTGTCAACTATAAAAAGTATTCCTGCAAGTGTGTGCAAGAAGTGCAAGCAAGTTACTTTCACTTATAAGCCTGTCAACCAAATATTTAAAGATTATTTTTTTTTATATAGTATGTTTTCCTTTTTTGTCATTTTAACCATCTGGAGTCATTTTAATATCTCTCAGCAGGTTAAACCACTTCCCAACTTGGGAATTTAAAGTGACACGCAAAAGGTCATGCTTAGTGCGCTTCAAATCTGCCCTACATAAACAGCCTTTGATTATAACCCAAGTCCCTTGTGATTGTGGCTTATCTCAAAGTATTAAATGTGTCCTACCACCTCTTCCAGTATAGTAATAACAATGCGATCAGAACAATAGAGGGTAGGGTCGTAGGTGAACCAAAAATTGCTTTCTGTGGCAACACTAGTGAAAAGTGAAAACAAGTTGACTGTGATGTGTGCACTAGCGGAAGCCTACGGCCCAGTAGACCTTGCAGCATAAATACATATTAAGTCATTAGTTCTGAGAGCAAGCTCACATGAAAATTAATGCGTGAAAAAAATTTAAGACAATAAAACGCCATTAGGCAACTTTGCAAAAAACAAAAGGCATGGAAATGGTTGTACTTAATAAATATAAACACCATCAACTCTGTATTGGATACACATACTACATACATATAAACATACTTTACAGATCTATTGACACCTATTGTACAGCATGGGTGCTGGAGTTTAAGGTCGTAGCATTTGACTCAAACACAAGTCACACTTCCAATACATTTTACAAGAGAATTTTTGTCAAGTTTGAAGCAGGGAAACATTAAGCGTCTCTCTTATTTCCTCATTACCCCTCTCCTCTCTTTTCCACTTCCATGTCTGTATGAAGAGGTGAGCTTTGAAGCTGTACCGGCTGTAAAGTACTTGATCACCTTGGCACTTCCTGCCTTCTGCCCTCACTCGTTCTCTTTTCCTTGTCCCCCCCCCCCTCTCTCTCTCTCTCTCTCTCTCTCTCTCTCTCTCTAGGTAGTGGGAGCTAGAGATTGATTTTAATCCTGTGGGAGCGAGCTGTACCTGTGCCACAGAGTGTGCCATAGTGTGGTGGTTTCAGTGCAGTCTCCTGAAATATAGAGAGACAGACAGATATAGGGAGATTGGAGTTACAATATAAATATCATCCAGCTCTGAGCAGTCTAAACTGTAGCCTCATCAGTGCCAGGCTACACTCGACACAGAATACAAAAAAGAATACAAATCTCTTAAGTGATTGTGATAAGGATCATCAATGATAATAATAACATTCTTCAAGGGATGGCTGGCAATCATGTCATTTTCATGTCAGGTTTCCTTGAAGAATGCTACACGTTTTGTGCATTATTTCCTGTACTTATCAGAGCATGTAATCACATCCAATTGATACTCCCATTTTATTTTGTCTCCCACCACACCAGGCACACTCTTCCTCCCTCTGATACAGCAAAATCTGGATGAATTTAAGCCCACTCTTTCGGACCCTTGCCAGTGGGTCCTCTGATATGTACAGAATTATCACATGGTGCTGTTGTTTTCATAATAGAAGCAAAACAACTGGCGTTGACTGGGAGAGAGAGAAAGAATATGAGAATGTGACTCAATACACCACAGTGTTCACATACGGAAAGTGTCCTTGATGCAACGAAGTAACTGAATAAAAATAAGATGATATATATATATATATATATTGTTTGTATATATATATTGTGTGTGTGTGTGTGTGTGTGCGAGTGTGTGTGTGTGTGTGTGTGTGTGTGTATATATATATATATATATATATATATATATATATATATATATATATATATATATATATATATATATGATTTGTAGCAATAGCAGACTTCAAATATGTGTTACAATACAACACTTAGAACTGCATGGATAAATTTAAATCATGCATGGAAAAATGGACAAGTAGTGGCTAGGACACAAAAAGTAATATATGTTGCTGGTTTAGCCTTTTACAGCCATAAAGCCTCCACACTTATGGAAAGACTTTCTTCAGTATTTTGGTACCACAACATCCGTGGTAATTTGGTGAAGTTAGAGAAGCTAGACCTGAGAGAGGACCAGGATCATACTCTCTTCTGTATTTGTCCAAAAGGTGTAAGCAATTGAGTAAGAGATATGTCTCAATACACTCTTCTAGATGGTGTACACCAGAAACAATGATGGCCATTTGTCATCTATTTAACCATAGGAGAAGACCTTACGCGCCCTTGAATAAGGGGTCAGCAAAAAAATGTGTTAGCCTTTTGTCTGCCTACATGTTGGTGTGATGTTGGAGATCACTCAAACAAGGTGACGCTTGCTTAATCGGCCCCCGCTAAAGTGCACACCATCACAAGTGCTACTCATCACTGGCTGGCAGGTTGACCTCTAATACAATGCAGCACAGGTTGAATGAAAGTGATGAGATGTGTAAAAACTAAGGAGGGGTGCGAAGCGTGTGTGTACGTGTATTGCTGCTGTATAATGGAGCCATATGGTAGCACAAATCTGTAGTCTCTGAAGTGTCTTTTACAAGCTGTACTCTTTAACAGTTACATCTGTACAGTCCCTGGAAACATTTTGATGACCTGCTCTGCATAAGCTGCTCTGCATCCATGTGTGCATTATTTGTAGGCTGGGTGTTTTTTTTACATTTCAGTAAGTATCTACAAGGCAGCAATCGGGTATGGGTTTATTAAAGTACTGATCAACCACTTCCATACACCAAACAGAAAAACAAACAAAACTGTCATTGATTATTTTTAATTAGTATTGTGGTGCCTTGTCCAAAGTGGTTTCAAACTACACAGGTTGAGGACCTCACTTGAAACGGTCTCCAAAAACTAATTGTTGAACAAAAAATGCTACTTCACTACTCATTCATAAATTTAAAAAGGCAGACCAAATAGTATGTGACACACAGTATAAAAGAGCCCCAATAAACAAAGACCTATTACAACATCAACATCTGAGATCTGAGGCTGATACATCCAAGTGTCATCTTAGAGGATCACCATCTCCTTCCCTCCTCTTATCAGCCTTATACCAAACCTAATTACAGTGATTTTAATCATACTGTATTATGAGTGATTAACCCTTTAGTGCATTTAATTAACCTTTGCAGCCACAGATTTTCATCATGCGTTTTTCTTCATGACACAGGCTTTAAATAATCACTTTTAAAACTGGAGGGAAATCTAATGTCTAAAGTGGGAGCCATCACTTGTCAATTGCTTAAGGGGGGCAGAAGATGAAAATATGGTTGGTAATTTCGACCGGTGACGACTTAATTATCTTGAAAACATTGAAAGTATTTTGGGGCTTGTGACTCAAGGATGAGAATACAAAATATCAATCAAAGTTCAACAGAGTAAAATACAATTGGATAGAATATTTAGTTATCACATATGCATTGATTTTCAAATTGGTTCTAAGAAGACTTCAGCTCACCAACAAGCAAGTGAAAATCAGTTGCAAGTCACAATGCTCAAAATCCAAGATCGACAATTTGGAATTGAGAAACTTGAGCGGTATATTTTTGCATATTTTAGGACCGCCACAAACAAAATGAGGGTGGGGTATCATTATGTCAAGTCGACTGTGTCACATAAACAAATTATGAATTAAATCTTTGGTACTCGGGCCTGTAGTCGGCTTATGTATTATACACCATGTCAGAGCATGGCTTTTAAGCAGGTTTTAAAAAGAAAGGTGGATGAAAGGCTCAGTGTGGGTGTCCTCATAAATTATCATGAGCACAATACTTCATGGGATAAACAGTCATTTAGCCAAACCATGCCAGGAGTAATGTTAAGGGTTGCTATTGATGTTATAAATAAAATAAAGGACAAGAATCAAAATGCAAAAAAACAACAACACACACACACATGCACACACACGTACACACGCGCACACACACATGATTGGAAAAATGAAAGCAACCAACAAAAGCAAAGACCTCATAAAAAAAAAAAAGTCAATACACTGATGCAACGTCATGGCGGTGACCCAGAATTGAAAGAATGGTAGCTTTCACAATTGTAACCATGACAAAAAACGAAAGCCAACCAAAAAAGCACCAAATCCACCAAAATGGTAAAGACATAAATTAAATCAAACAAGACAAAAACAAAACAATTATTTGCCACTGGATAGATCGCAACCTCGGTTTGCAGTACACGATTAATGTTTTCAAATGTGTAGCTATTTTGGGATCAAATACCAGTGTCCCCGAAATACTGTATGTCGCCTGTACGTCATGTATTGGAAATTTGACTTCAGAGCTCCTCAGTATCTTTTCAAATACAAACTACAACACAGCAAAAACACAAACCTCAACTTGTATACTATTTGAGCTAATTCAAACGAAGTACTGAAAGTGCGTCTACATATGCAATTTATAACAATAATTGGGGTCATTAAAGAAGATCGTTTATGAGCTAAATGCAACGTCGGACGGGCAGGCTTTTTATGGACTAGTGCTCCCTTGGTGTTTCAGTATATTGGTCTCAAAGCTCTGCGTCACCTTGATCCCTCGACCCCTCCTCTTCCCCCCCACCCCGAGCAGTACTTCGTCTTCCCCGCAGCACTGTGCTCTCGCTGTCGGCACCGAGCAAGGCCACCTCTCCTTACCTCTGATTTACATTTATTTCCCTCATCTGCTTTTATTTATTGGGGTACTTCGCGTTTGGCACATTTCTCTTTATGGAATCATAAGCCTTTGCTGTACCACCTCATTTAAATGAGCTTGTCCATGAAACGTTTTCCTATGAAACAACTCCCTGTACAATAAAAACAGGACAGTTTCACATTTTCCAAAATGAATTGCTGATTAAGTGAGAAGTCTCTGTCAATCCAGTTACCGTGTTTACTTTTTGCTTGCTTGGTTTAAATGGATAGTCTAAATATTTGCACACATCTTAATTCGGACCTTGACCACTAATAAATCCGTGTAGTTCAGTAATCACTGCTCATGCCATAGTTAAAAAAAGTCTAAGATGCAAGCATTCAATTTTGAAGTGCATGTGGAATAACGCCAATCAATTGATGGACTTTTATAAAAATAATCATGGTCTTCCTCCCAGTAGTAATCACAGCCAACAGTGCAAATGAATTACTTACGATGCTCTGATGGTTAACTATGTGCAGGGGTTGAGTTTTAAGCAAAACTGCCCCATGAAGCAGATTTGTAAATTTCGAGTGGATGATGTTTAAAATGAAGTGCAAACGCAGTAGCTATTCATCCGAATTGTTGATTTCAGCCATCATCTAAGAATAATGAGCTAATTAAAAAACTTTACAATGTTTGGCTTCACACTGATGGTGACAATAAGTATGAGGCATGATTAAAAAAAAAAGATCACCAAATTCAAAAGACCCAGCAATCATAATTGAATTGCTGCTGCTAATCAAGCTCTAAATGTGAACTTACCCTACCACATGTAAATGATTATTCAATTCTGATTGCTTACAAACGAGGAGGGGGCATACACAATTATGTTGCCTCACTCGTGTGTTGAATTTCAGTATAATTTTCAAGTGCAAATTACATTCATGTAAACATTTTCTTGGTTTATCTCCGAACGTATTGGTGCTGCATACCGCCACCTTCCTCCTGTCATATCAACTAGCTTGTGGCGTGAGGTGTAGTAGGGAAGGGGACTATTGTGGGTGGGTTGAAAAAGGAAGTCATGAATTACCTGTCGGGTGGCGATTTGCCCAGGAGTCTTGAATCCTCCCTGACAGCCGCAGTCTGAGACACTGTATGGGTCGGAGCTCGTCGATGAGCACTTGGAGAGCGTGTCACAGCCCACCACAAATGTGTTGTCCAAAGGGAGCTCCTGGATCACGTGATGCTTCTTTGGGGCCACCGGAGTCTCCGGTTTGATTTGAAATGTAGGCTGAGGGGACGCAGATTTGTAATGCTTGGCTAAGTCCGGGCTGTCAGGTTTGAAGGTGGTGGGTGTAGTGGCCCAGTTGTACTTCCCCATGGTTTGCTCATCTAGCTCCACAGGGAGATCCAGCGTACCGTTAACATGCTCATGTGTGGGGTCGTCAGGCTTAGATTCATCTATGGTCACAAAGTTCAGGAGGAGGCTCTTTGGGGAGCGCTTCTTTCTCTTCTTCTTCTTTTTGATTTGACGGTTCTCTTGGTTCGGTGACACCCACTCGCCGCTCTGCTTGCCCTTCTGTACCACTTTGTGTCTGGGTGTCTGTCGGCAGCGCACTAAGGCAGTGACAAATATCACCAAGATGACAGTCATAGTCCCAGCGATGATAGCTATGACAACAATCACATATCCGTTAGCCTGAGGTGTTAACTCACTGTCCCCTATGTTTCGGTCCAGTGGTGTCTCCATACTTTTCTGCAGCTGTTCTTGGATAAACGTGGCATTTGAAACAGTGTCATTGACAAATAAGTGAATGAGTGCAATAGCTTGTAATGATTCTGGCTGCCCGAGATCTTTGACTTTGACAACCAGCCTATGCAGTCCTTGATCCGCCGCCACAATTTTCTCCTGCAGTGTTATGTTGCCTGTTGTTTTGTCGATGGAAAAAAGCCCTCGAGGGGAGACTCGAGATGTGATGATGATGCTGCTGGTAATGCTATATTGTAGCTCAGCATTCATACCCGTGTCGTTGTCAATGGCAAACACTCTTGTAACAACGTCACCAGGGGTGGTGGTGGTCCGCACCAGGTCATATGAGTAATTGGAAGCAGGAACAACAAACACGGGGCGATTGTCATTTACATCAACCACATTTATAGTGACCTTGGCATAGGAAGAGCTAGGGGGTTGTCCTCCATCCACTGCCTTGACCATAAATGTGTAAGAGCTCTGCTGCTCTCGATCAAAAGTGATATTGGGCTTGATTACACCTGTTTGAGGGTCAATGATAAAATGATCTTTCCCATTCAGAATGGACAGGATCACAACAGCATTGTCTCCCGCGTCTGCATCTGTCACTGTAATTAAGCCCACAGTTCCAAAGAGTGGAAGGTTTTCAGGCACATAGAAGTTGTACTCGGGGTGTGTGAAAGCAGGGCTGTTGTCATTAAGGTCTTGAACAATTAGCCTGACAGTGACATTGCTCTGTAGGGACGATGAACCATTATCCCTGCCTATGACAGTGAATGAGTACTTCTCCTGCTTCTCTCTGTCCAGTCGTTTGCCAACGGAAAGGATTCCTGACCGTCTGTCTATATTAAACCCATCGGGTGCATCGGGGCCAAGGGTATAAATAATCTCTGCATTATGTCCGCTGTCTGCATCAGTGGCACTGATTTTTATTAACTGTGAGGACGGGTCATTATTCTCTGGTATGGAAAGTTGAATTTCGGGCTGGGGGAAGATGGGCGCATTGTCATTCTCATCCTTGATTTTAATTAAAACCATAGCTGAAGTGTTCAAAGGAGGCGTTCCTCTATCCGAGGCCACTATCCTAATTGCATATTCTCGAGTTGTCTCATAATCGAGGGGAGCAGCCGTCTCCAGTAAAAACTGATCATTAAAGACAGGCTTCAGCCGAAATGGAACATCATGGTCAGTGTAGCAAGTGACTTTTCCATAGAGATCTGCATCTCTGTCTGTAACTGTGATGAGTGCTATTTTGGTGTTGAGGGGAGCATTCTCAGACAAAAGCACAGTTCCGTTCACCAAGTTGATTATGTAGCGAGTGTCAATGGAGGGAACATTGTCATTAACATCTGTAACATTTATAGTCACCGTGGCCCTGGAGGGTGTGGAACTGCCATCACTTGCCAGAACAATAAGTTTGTGAACAGGAGTGAGCTCTCTGTCCAGTGACTGCTTTACAGTGATTAGTCCCGTTGTGCTGTCAATGGCAAAGTGACGTTTGGTCGAGGCAGAGATCTGGTTACTGAAGGTGAAGTGGATCTGGGCGTTGGACCCTAGGTCTGCATCCGTTGCATGAAGCTGAACAACTGATGTTCCCGTGGGGGCATTCTCCGGTACCGTGACTTCCAACTCGCTATGCTTGAAGACGGGACGATTGTCGTTGACATCGGAGATGGTGACTTGCAGAATAGCAGTGCTGGACTTAGGAGGGTTGCCACCATCTTCTACCTTTATCTTCATGACAAAGGTGTCCTTCTGCTCACGATCTAGGTTCTGCTGAACGATCAACTGTGGCCACTTGTCACCCTCAGGCGTCTCAATGATGTCCAAGCCAAATTCTCCGACACTCTGAAAAGACCCAAAAAAAATAAATAAATAAAAATGGTCACGTCCTCGCTCTTACATGAAATGACAGTATATACAATACAAACTTATGGTTATTTAAGTGTATACGTATGCATACTATCAGTCCCTCGTATTCGTTGGACTGTGATACCGATACTGTCAAGTGATGTTAATGTAGTTCTTTAGGTTAGTTAAGCATCGTACTGTAATTTCAGTGTCATGAATGAAAAGAGTACAATTTATTAGCAAGAGATATCTTGAAACAAGACAGCAGTATTTACTATGATCACATCACAAATCCAAAGCATACTCATCAACAGCCAACCTCAAAGCTCCAGTCAAAACAAAAAATGCAAGCTGTACAACATATATGTTAATTGATTGATTTTTTTTTAAATGTGACCATTCACTATAATCACTCAAGACCCCAAGTTGGTTTACACAACTTTATTAAAAAGCATTGTGGTAAATACCGTTTTTTTCCATGTATAATGCGCAAACTTTAACTAATTTATTGTCCTAAAATCTGGGGTGCGCATTATACATGGGTACATTTTTATATTTGTTTTTGAAAAAAATCACGGTACAACAATTTTTGAACAAAATCTTGTCACGGATGGAGTGTGGAAAGGAGCGGGGCGACCAAGTGCAGCTTGGACCAGGGTTTATTGGAGGAACTCAAAACACAGACTTGGTAAACTAATTGTGATAAATAACTGGAACATCACTCAAATATTGGTGATCCCGTTGAGAGTCTCACATATTTCTTCGCTATCGAGTTTGCTACTGCATGCGCAGTGATTCTGACCGGCAGAATAACATCCGGTTGTTCCCAAAGATGATCTTTTTTCTGAAATAATTTTACGTTTACGGACTGAAGTAACCGGGCCGGGTCATACCAAAGACTATACAAATGGGACCCATTGCCTCCCTGCTTGGCACTCAGCATTAAGGGTTGGAATTGGGGGGTTAGATCACCAACTGATTCCCGAGCGCGGCGCCGCTGCTGCTCACTGCTCCCCTCTCCCTCAGGGGATGGATCAAAATCACACGGGGATGGGTCAAATGCAGAGGACAAATTTCACCACACCCAGATGCGTGTGTGACGATCATTGGGACTTTAAAAAAAAAAAGGTCAAAATTTGGGTGCGTATTATACATGGGTACAGGCTTTTTTCCAGCATCGACATGCCATTTTTAGGGTGCGTATTATACATGGGGGCGCATTATACATGGAAAAAAACGGTATAGTACAAGTGAAGTAAGATTACCGACCTAATTCAAACACACTGCAAGACCAAATCATGTTATTTTGTGATGTGAAGAGTCTTTTTCATGATGTGCTTAATTCAAGAGTATAACACAGGGGAACAAACATATGTGATAGCTAAAAAGAAACTGAACTGGCAGTAGTTGGGAATTTAATTGCATTCATCTCCATAGATACCACTAGTGTTGAGAATTTCCAACAGAATATGGTATGGTCCTATGCACAGATCCAAAACGAAGGGGGCAGATGTAAGCATGGGTTGGTGGGGAGGAGGGGATGGTATAAGAGAGAGAGGCAGACAGAGAGAGAGGGAGAGAGAGAGGCAGAGCGAGAGCGAGCGAGAGTGTGTGTGTGTGTGAGTGTGAGAGAGAAAAAGAGAGAGAGAGAGAGAGAGAGAGAGAGAGAGAGAGAGAGAGAGAGAGAGAGAGAGAGAGAGAGAGAGAGAGAGAGAGAGAGAGAGAGAGGAAATAAAAAGATCAAGCCCATGAATGAGCTGCATGCACATTATGAAACAAAGAAGCCCTTTGAAGCTCTTTCAGTCAGAAGCAGTTTCATGGTGAAAGAAGAAAAAGGGTTCTCTCTAAAAAGATAAGCTTCATGCTGCACATAATGTTGGAAGTGATTACTTCCATCTAGGCACAGCCATCAAATGTGATTAAGATACATACATTTTCCTTGTTCAAGTCAGGATACTGTGTACACAAGACTCCTTGAGGGTTTATAGAATTTAGGACCGTCCTTGTGCCAGCGTGAAGTCGACACGTGGGAACGTGCAGGTGCAGCATGTAAATTATTGTGTCCTCACAAACAAATTGCTTGCAGAGTGTTGTCAACACGATTGACAGAACTACTTAAAAACAGCCACCGCAGCAACAATGATCTCAGAGTACCTTTTCAAGTATATTATGGCATGCAGCAATGCAGAAATACGGTTTTAACAAAATTTGTGAAAATGATTTTTAGTCAAATGCCCTAGAGGTAATTCTAGCAATAGTCTTGGGTCTCTATTGCGTATCAATACTCTTTAATTCTCAGAATTGAACACAGCACAGAATTAGTGCAATGCTTTTTGACATATTCATATTAATTAATAGTGGAATGTTGAGTTAGGCTGCATGAAAAGGAATGTTGCACAATATTTGAACCAGCATTTACTTGATGCTCTTGTCTTGGTTTCACACAATTTTACAGCTGACAAGACAGCACTCAGTGCATTTCAATAAGTCGAGGAGAGCTATCACACAGGCTGCACACTCCTGAATACGGAATTAGTGTGGTGGATTGCGATAAGATCTCAGGCGGGCCAAGGGAAGGCCAAAATACTACTAGGAATCACTCACTCGAAACCCTTAGGCTGAGAAAGAAGGACAAAGCAGCTCCAAACTGCTAAGTGTGCAGACCACGTCACATTGTAGGTTGCTCTGGTTGTCACTACACGTACAGAAAGGCTAGAGGAGTTTAAGAATGTCAAGGTATTTCCATTCATACCACACAAATGAGCTAATGTTTTTTAGATGATTAGATAATTATCAGGG
This sequence comes from Syngnathus typhle, assembly GCF_033458585.1. Taxonomy (NCBI): domain Eukaryota; kingdom Metazoa; phylum Chordata; class Actinopteri; order Syngnathiformes; family Syngnathidae; genus Syngnathus; species Syngnathus typhle. The sequence goes on along the minus strand of NC_083738.1, from coordinate 11,778,772 downwards.
CACTAAGGTGGACGTAGGAGTACACCATGTAATCAAATCTGCCCAATTTAAATGAAAATCTCTGTGTGATGACAACAGAGGAAGGGTTAGTAGATGATGAGCAAGGGATGACTTCTCATCCCTCTTCTCCAGACAGCACCACAGATTATCAGCAGATGCATTCTTCGGTCAAGATGATGACCTTGTTAAAGCTCAGAGGAGATTGAGATTTGGTTAAGAATATATCAGAGGGACCGTAGTGACGATAATCACCCTCATGTAAGCCCTTGCACCTCTTTATAATGCTGAGAGAAACCAGCCATGTTTATATTATATTCCACAACAGCCCCATTTCAGACCACTGTGGACAAAAACGGGATGGTCATGAAACAAAAGTGAGGGTGACATGTGACATGCTCTAATTGCTGTAAATGCCAGAGAGATGTTTAAAGTGTCTAAACATTTACAACAGCAGTCATGGTACAGATGGAAAACTAGTTGGCCATAGTAAAACACTATGCACACAAATAAACCTGACAGTACGTAACTTGGAGGCGGCTCTAGTGGGACAGGAAGGAAATGCATTTTGTGGGTTCTACACTAAACCATGTGCTTAATTTACAAGTATAGACTAATATAGAGTATGGTATGGCTCTATGCACAGATCTAAAAAGAAGGGGGAGGATGTAAGCATAGGGTGGTGATGGTGGTGGTGGTGAGGGGGGGGTCTAAGAGTGCACAGGAGGAAAGGGAGAGAGAGAAAGAGAGGTAGACAGACAGACAGACAGACGACAGACAGGCAGGCAGGCAGGCAGGCAGGCAGGCAGGCAGGCAGGCAGGCAGACACAAAAAGTCAGTGAGAAAAAAGAGGCAAGGCATGCATAAATAATCTAATTGTTTGTGTGTGTGTGTGTGTGTGTGTGTGTGTGTGTGTGTGTGTGTGTGTGTGTGTGTGTGTGTGTGTGTGAGAGAGAGGGAGAGGGAGAGACAGAGAGAGACAGAGACAGAGACAGAGACAGAGACAGAGAGAGAGAGAGAGAGAGAGAGAGAGAGAGAGAGAGAGAGAGAGAGAGAGAGAGAGAGAGAGAGAGAGAGAGAGAGAGAGAATACAAGTGACAGGCTCTTGTCCATGATGATAGATTAGGGAATTATAGCAGTTGTTAACTGAAAACTAATACGATCAAACATTAATTGAACGGCAGTATGTGACCCCCCGCTAATACTAACTCAGGAGCTGGGCCCAGCAGGGGTGCCTCATTCAACTCCGCCAAGGCCACAAATGTGCTCCAAAAGCAGCCGAGCATCAAAGTTTCATCCGAGGAAAAAAAACATTGACAGAACATGACTAATGGGAGGGACCCTATCAGAACGAGATGAGCTGGGAAGGAGCGCACTTGTATTCAAGGGAGATCACAGGCTAAACCATAGTCTGCCTTTGAGCCTGCGGGACTCTGCAGCATTGTCCCCCCCATGGCCTATCATGGAGACTGTGAGAAAACAAGACTGCAAGACTTGAAAATGGAGAAAATAAAATGTTCCAAATAGAACGATGTTCAACAACAGTTTTGGGTAAGTGGCTTTGCAGTGCCCGCTAGTTAAATAAGAATAAACTAACATTAGTTTCTCATTCCTCTACAAGCGTTATTGACACAACTTATCAATTTTGGTGGCTAAATGTGATTTATTAAATTTGACTGAGACAAAAAAAATAAAGCCATAGATATCCTCTCATCAAGCAGACTAATAAGATGAAGCAAAAAAGCAGTAAAAATTAATATTGATACTGCTCCACCAAGAAAAATTAAAGGTATTTTAATTCTGCTTTCAATAAAATTTTCAAAACTATGATGGAGGTTGAATTTGTGCTGAGAGATGCCATTGCAAAGCCACATAAAAGAACCAAATTGATGATAGTAATTTTCAGATATCAGAGAAAGTACAATATTTGTACATTTCTAGCGTGAAAGCCTCTCTTAAAGCATTGAGAGTATTCAGACCAAAACCACAACATTCCAATGTACACTTCAATACGGTGGTTGAATACTTAATCGAGACGGCATTGAGATCGGCCAATTGACTTGCAGAAATCCACTTCATCGTGCAGTTTATCAGTGAGACATAGCCTTTATACCCGACAGCAGCACATTGATCTACACGGGGTGACTTGAACAAGACACCCACTTTAAATGTGTATGAAGACGCTGACACAGATGAAAGTCGGTTTAATGTAGTGTATGATGCTGCAAATTCATTCGGTGGGATAAGAAAAGGGGTCAGTATGAGAGAAGCAAAGCCAACCTTCCCAGCAAAAAAAAAAAAAAAAAAAAAAAAAAAAAAAAAAAAAAAAAAGCTGAATATCTTTGGGTCCTAAGTATGTTTCAGTGATGGATACTGCGTTATCCCAGGAATGAATACTATACAGTGATATCTGCTTCGTTTTTCTCCATTCATGCATGGGATTGCTTTTTTTGACCTTGACCATTTCAAAAGATGCCTATTTCTGCAGTTCAGGTGTTGTGACAAACACTCCATTGGACCACAGCGATGCCAGAAACACTCTCAAAAGCCTGATTACCAACTTTTGTTTGCTGTATTGAAGCACTCTGTGGGACACAATTACACAGTTACCCTCTTTAGCTTGGGAAAAGTGTAAAGATGCACAGAGATGTTTTGTCGTAAAACTCGGTCACATTAAATGAAGATTGACAGTGAATTTGTCAAGCACAATTATCACATTGTTGCCTGCACAACACAAAAAAACTAGGCAAACTACAGTATCATTCTGAGTGTGCTTTTCAGAAAAATCTCACAGGACCCTATATTGGTAGTCCAAAGGTGGTTGAGCAGCCAAGAGCTATTATTGGACTTGCTTGCACATTCTTTCCCAACTAAACACTTGGCTTTCTCCTACAATGTAAATATAAAAAAAAATAAAAAATAAAACATACCAGAGTTGGAAATGTCTCTGGCACTTTTTAATGATCCCTGCTAAATTTTACACATGGAACCAGGAACACAAGAAGATTAATCACAAATACAATATATGTAAGTATAATGAGAGAGAATAAATCAGGGATACTGTGCCAAGGATGCTCTTAGAGGAACTTTCTGGGAAAGATAATACAACCGCAGCCTGGGTGAGTTTTAGAGCGCTTTATATTGTGGAAAAAGGACAAAGGAAATTATTGCAAATGATCATTGTAATGAGCACATTTGCTTGGTGATTTTCCAGGCATGAACAATTCAGGACATTGCGCTGGAGAGACCTTGGAAGTAGGAAAGACTCTTTAAAAATGCAAATTGCTTTTACAGCAGACAGGGATGTTGATGATTACGGCTTTACCAAAACAATGTCAACTTAATTTGCGACTCCAAGATGGACTTTTCATTTGTCTCACTATGTAGTATATCCCTTTATTTACAGTGTCTCCAGGGTCCTTGTGAACACAGTTAAATTAAACTTAATTTGTGTTTTTCATCAAAGGCGTATTTTCCACCATCTAAAAGCCGGGGGAAATCCTGTTTTGTTCATATATATGCTGCACTGGACTATACACCGCATGTGTTTTAGTGTTTAACTTCCATATGTAAGAGAATATGCACAAATCATACAATATCCTAAAAATCCAGAAAAATCCACAGATAAGCCACAGGGTTCAAAGCTTGTGCAAAAAGTAGCGGCTTATAGTCCAGAAAATACGGCAGGTGATGAAAAGTTTTCTCTCATTCTGCATAAGGCGTCCGTTTGGATAAAACTGTGCAATTCTTCTTTACCAGTTTTAATGTAACATATTCAACCCATGCAGGGAATTGGGCAATTCGCTTATTGCTGTGTCTGCATTTTCTGATTTCTTTAAATGGTACGCTGGCATTTTCTCATAAATCTGCACATAGAAGCATTCATTATTTTTATAAAACATTGAGAACATGATATATATAACATATTTCAATGTAGGATTATAATTCTGTATGGAAATGCACTGCAGCCATACGGCAATTGAGAGATCAGTAGTAAAAATGATGTTGAAAGGTTTGCAATGGCGGGGAGGATTACCAGTTTGCTTTAGGGTTAAAAAAAAAAAAAGAAGCAAAAACCTGTGGAAATAGCCAAGGTAGCATACCCTGTTAAGCACAGTGGGATGCAGCGGGATGCTTATTCACTAATGGGGTTGCTGATGAGTATTCTTTATAGGTTAGTGTCTGCTGCACAGGACTGCTTATTTTATGAATCACAAAAAGACACTGATGTTCACTAAAAGTAATTAATTTTACAGAGTCCATGGGGGAATCAGTATCCAAGCTTTACTACTTTTACCTAACTCACCATTAAAAAAACATGATGTGAACGATAGCCTTTGGAATAGATGTGACTGAGGATATACAGTAACTGCCGACAGTTTGACTTTACTGGAATGATTTGTCAAGAAAATTCCTATTCTGATTGTTTGTTCATTTAAGCAAATCATCATTTTCTATGGCCCGCAAAAACAAATCCTGCAAGTCAAACAAAACTTTATATTGTCATCTGTAATAATGTTGAGCTATACCTTTTGTTTTGTTACAGAAACTTGAAAAATAATTGAAAAATATGCTTGGCTTCCGATTTTAAAGCCAGTCGGTATCCTGTGTATATGTAAAAATATGATGAGGCAATTTAACGTTTATTTGGTTTCACAGACTTAATAGCACTCTGAGGGAAATTGCAACTACAATGTGGCACGCACCTGGTGCAACAACAGGCCCTTATTAAGACAAAGAAGAAGTCCAATTAGACAAAAATATTTAACTGTAGGATTGAACAAGGATCTTTCTCACCTTGACCAGCTCGTAATGTTGGATCCCATTGATTCCGACGTCGGGGTCAAATGCAGAGGGCACCGGGTACCGGGTGTTAATGGCAGTGTTCTCTGGAATTGAGATGTTTATGACCGTGGACTGGAAAAGGGGGGCGTTGTCATTGACGTCCTCAATCAGGAAGCGGATCTTGACCAGTCGGAAGATCTCGTCAGGCAAGACAGCCACCTCTATTTCATAATAGCAGCGTTTCTCTGCGAAAACCCCGGAGCAAAGCTTCTCCCTGTCGATCCGGTGATTGGTTGTAAAGATCTCCCCCGTGTTGGCCTCCACCCTCACCAAAGGCACGTCCCCTGTCTTGTAGACAGGCTTGAACTGCAGGGGTGAGGACAGACGGATGTTTGGGTCCAAGTTGAGGTCGAGATCCCTGCGCAGGTTCCCAATGCGGACATTCTCCGGCTGCTCTTCCTTCACTGTGTAGTCTCTCTCCTGGGCCCGGCATATGAAGACCGTGGAGGTGAGGAAGACCACCAGGACATAAGTCTGACTTGCTAAGTTCATACTCAATGGTGGATGGCGCTTCACTTCCACAGAAGCAATTCTGTCTCGAGAGAGTGCAACAAAAACACAAAGGGGGAAAGGACAGATAACGTCAATGCCGGAATGTACATTTTGTTCAAATCTTGCTGCAGTGGTGACCTATTCATCTAAGCAAGTTATGAACACCCATCCCTCCAATGTCCTTGCAAGCAAATTAAAGGTAATTTTACAACATTAACCTTTGCTAACGTCCATGGGGCAAGAGAAGACAAAGGTTAACATTTCACATATTCTATCAATCTATGTACGCAAATTTAATGAAACGTGTCATTTTTTTGGGTCTCATCAATATGTGAACTTGTGGCAATTAAATAATTTGCATTGACAGATTGGGCACATAAGACCATCCATTCAGTGTGAATCAATGCGGTGCATAACTACAGCTCATAACTGAGCATCAGCTGAGCAGGAGAAGGCGTTACGCATTGATGCCTGCATGCATGCACACACGCATCACTGTGAGTTGTAACACTTGACAGCAGCTATTAATAGACAGCCTAATTTGCTTCCAATGTAAACAATTGAGCTCCCGAGTATTTTGTGAACAACCATGTGTAGTGGAACGAGACAGACAGCTATTTGGAATTAGTCTGAGGTTTTTCAGATACATTTTTGTTTTACAATTCACACTATATATTCCCCTGATGCGTTGTGTTGTCATTTTTTTTAAATAGAAATGAAATGCATTTGGTTTTAACATTGCAATGAATTGTCCATTTATTAGACTGACAATCAATATGCTGCTGCAGTTACTAGGAAACGGATGGACGGTAGACAACATTCATTTGAATGACGACAGTATGTAGGAGATTAAAGGTCAATTATCCTTCTTATTTATTTTTTTAAGATGAGCACATCTTTCAGAATTGTGCATTACTGTCCCGTTTTGGCACTTCTTTTTTTAAGCAGATTCAAATGGTCCGGAAGAGTTGTCATAACATGGATGTGACTCAACAACAGCCCATCATTGAGGTCATGTTCATTTTTTGTTTAAAAACCCTTATTTCTACAACAAATGTGTTTCTATGACATTGAACCAATTTTGTTGCTCTGTACGTGCAATGATAATTGAATTCAGTTCAGTCCAATTAAAAACACAAAAAAATACGTAGAAAATAAAGGTGGACTGCAGCTAAATAGCCACTTTTTGTGACGTCATTCTTTCAACCAGTTGTTAAACTTGGTATTTTGCAAATATTACGTGTCACTGAAGGATTTGACAGAGAGATTAGTTGTGTTTTAAGTAAGTGTTTACTAAAAGAAACATTGTATTGACGATGAGTCAAAAATATTCTATTAATATCAGCAGCCAATGAGAATTTTACAGTGCAACATATACACTAGCTCTTTGGGTACAGGAATAAAATAATGCTGAATGAATTTCCCAGCTATTTTACAAGATTAAAAAAATAACCTGTAAGAAAAGGCATGCATGAACACCTAAATTGCACGACAGGGGTCCTCTTCCTTGGCAAAGCAATCCCACTCACTGAAGCCCTCAACCCACTGACAAATGGGAATTGGTTAAAAATAAGAATTTAATTTAGCCATTTTTAATGACATTAATTGCGAGGAGTTTCTTTTCATTCGTGTTATAAAGCGGCCGCACGAGACTCATTAAAGAACAGTTAGATGAGAAGACAGCTGACATTGATCAGTGTGAGGATTACTTAAATTGTATGAATAGCACAAGTAGTACTGTGCTGCTGCATCAAAATATGGATGAGTTACACATCCCATCAGCAAGTGTGGAACACTTTGAAGTGTGTCATATCAGATGGCGAATCACTGTACTGTGACGATCGCAAAGCACTCCAAGGTGCATGATGAAGTTTGAATTTAAATGAAAAGTGATTCACCACTGTGAAAATGAAATAAAGCAGGGATGATCAAATAATCATCTAATGTGTGTATTCCTCATAACATGACAATTGTTTTCTAAAACAATGATCGGGTGGATGTGTGTGTATCTGTATTTGATTCTAAGTAACTTGGTAGGCTGAGAATAATATTTTACTAGAACTCAAAACACTTCCGCATAGTGGACACTAGACTATCAATCCCAATTATAATACTACGTCCAATAGTTAAGCAAGTAAACTTTGAGATTTGCAGACATGTACAATTCTGATAAATATATTGACTTTTTTTTTTGTCTAATGACGATAACACCTTACACAATAAAATGGTACGGAAAAAAAAAACAGTACCGTATTTTCCGCACTACTAGGCGCACTTAAAAATTTACATTTTACTCAAAAAAAACACAGTGCGCCTTATAATGCAGAGCGCCTTATATATGGATCAATTGCTGAATTTGTTGATCCATACTGGTTGTACACAGTGCTCTGCCAAAATGTTTCAGTACGTTTTAGTACGACTAGTAAATTACAAGGTCGCATCGCTTCCCAACATTATGGCAACTGTGGTCAGGGGGCGTCACTGAATAGCTGTTGTACCCGCGAGGCTATTTCATTTCAAAATAGGCTGCTCCGTTAATGTTTCGAGTAAATTTACGGATCGATATGGAAGGGAAACATAGGTAAGCAGTACCAGTGTTAGATCGAACTTTAGTCAGTTCTGATCATTTTATAGGAGATTGTTTGAGAAACGCGATTGTTTACAGAGGGCTCATTGGTTATTGGCTAGCCAATGCATACCGTAACCCTAGTCAACCTCAGTTTGTTGCAGTATAGCTTCTATTTGATGTGCCTTTTAATCCGGTGCGCCCTATATATGAAATAATTTCTAAAATAAAAACTTCAATGAGGGTGCGCCTTGTAATCCAGTGCGCCTTTTGGTGCGAACAATACGGTATATAAAACAAAAGACTGGTCATGTTTTGTTTTTTTTTCAGTTAGAAATGGTATGAAGCACCATTACATTTGACTAAGAGGTGATTCTAATACTGTACTTTACCCCTCATTTAATGTACCTTAGCAATTGTTTATCTTGGTATGATGCAGTGCAGTTCTTCACCAATTCAAACTCGAGCCGCAGCAATACAATCAATTAATTATCATCTTACTTGAATCCTTTGTTTCTAGAACAATATGCCAACATTAGTGCATTTCACGACACACAATTATCCTGTCTCTTCTGTTTTGTCCACGGGGGCAGGGACCAAGCCAACCAAGAGGATGAGCTGGTAAAATATAAGTGTCACTCTGTGTGTCTCCTTTGCTTACATTTTAATAGCCTACAGAAATGCTATTTTAAGGTCCAGACGGCTGGTTGGATTCAGTCAGTGAACCCAAGCTTCCCTCTTGGGAGACAACTTAAAGAGTAGTAGGCCTGCACCGGATCACTTTTCGTGACGGCATGACGGGCAAGTCTTCCTGCTGTTTGGATTTATTGGCTGAGCGGAAGGCCAAATATACTGTACAATCGCTGTTCACCCCAGAAGAGATCTTAAACAATCAAGTGCGTTCATAGCCTAACGACCCAAAAACAATGGGACTTCTTTATCAGAGCAAAGTTCTTTATCATCATTATGGAAATGGGATTTTTAAAATACTTGTCTTGGGGTCAACAAATTGAACGGCTCTAAAGATCGCCAACAGCCTGATGAAACAGCTCCACCGCATCCCCCCCCCCCAACAATTACAGATAGCCGACACAATTTTCCCTCAGTACCCAAGGAATATCATATGCTCACATTAGATTGTCCTCCTGGAAATGGACAGAGTACCGGAAAGCCGTTGTTTAACCTTGACAAAGTTGAATATAGGCTAAGAACTTAAGAGTTCACTTCGGAGTTCACTATAATCGAAATGTATTAGTTTATCAAAAAACAAAATGATTCAAATAAAATATTTTGCAGTTTGCATTTTAGATTACCAGCCACAGTGGCTTTTTCTGGCAGTTGTAGTGATTGAGAAAACATAAGTTCTGTAGTTTATATAAATCCATGTTCTTACCCTCTTCTTTAGCTACATGACAAATTGATACGGCTGTAATATTGGGCCTCAAGAGGACAGTCGATGTTCATCCATCACTGCTGACAAAAGTAAACTTTCTCACTCTAGTGACTGTCATTGATAACAATAATGATGATTTTAACAAATTAACAAGAGATGTCAGTTTAATTAAAAAAAAACACTTTTAACAACTGTGTGAAACCTTGCCAAATGTTATGGACAGCATATGCTTAAACAAAGTGAGCACACTTCAAAATAAAATACAATTGTTGAAGGGAAAGTAAAACACCATCTTTGCTTGTGTCGGTCATACAAATATTTCAGTGGCTTATGTACTATACTCTCAACAGCCAATTTTCTTTAGGTATACGTGCAAAATAAATGACATGTATCAAAATTCTTACCATCATGTACGCATGCTTATTTTTCACGTGTAATTGTAGCAGTAGTCTGCCGTTTATAAGTGCATTGCATCCCATTGAGACATTTTTTGATAGCGCTCGTATTGAACGTAATTTTATTGTGTGGTTTGTGTCATGCATTCTATATAATGAGTGAACGTGGAAGAGGAAAGACTTTTAAAGTAAGCTCTATGACATGTTAGAGAACACACAACCCACCCTTCCCAGGCCATCAATTAGTCCAATGACACCTTTTCATGCATTGGCTTTCTTACTCTTTCAAATTGGTGATAATGTTGCACCTGATGCTTTAGAGTTGATTGCTGTGGTGGGAGCTTTAAAATAAACTGTACTGCAACTATCAAAAAAATGGCACCAATCCATGTTGCAATATTATTTCAGCCAAATTTAGAAATTTGTCGGAATATAATACCATAGTGAGGAATTAAACCCCCTACATTTCAGTCATCTGAAAGCATGATCGTACTGTCAAAAATTGTATGAGACCCAAACAAGCCTTAGTGGTGATGACAGAAACATCACGACGACTTGTCTCCTAAGAGCAAAATGGAAATTGGTCTGGAACAAACGGATTGCCCCCCCCGAGGTCACGGAGTAGACTGTGACAGCTCCACACGGCTGGACCCGGATGGCGCGTGTTGCCGCGCACCCACGCAACGTGCTTTGCAGCCAAGATGCAGAGAGCGGCGCGCGCGCTAGAAAGTCGAAGCACTTTCAAAAATTGGAGCACAAATTAATTATGATATTACTGTAATATGTATATTTTTCTACTTGTAAATATCTGTACATCGAGTGCACATAAGGGGAAAGCCAGATTTATCCTTTGCTCAGCGAGGATCGGGACGCAATTTACTGGCTCAGTATCGCTTTAATATATGTCCGCTTTGAATCGGTGCGCTATGGCGCATTTTTGGTTGGAATTTGAATGTCGCGTGAGCTCGGCGATTGTTTAAACAGACTCATAATGTCAAATAAATTCCCACTCTCTCACTAAAGCTATTAAAATGCAACACGTCTTACCTTTTTCGCTTGGCTGGGCTGAAAAATCAGTTAGTGCTGCCTCCGCGTAAAGGCATCACTGATTTTCAAAAAGGAAAATATAAAAATAATAAATAAAGTGCCATGTATTGATCTGAAGTGGAGATTAGACGAGGGCAATAATCCTCGTGAAGAAGAAAAAACAATGCCAAGAGAACAAAACAAATATCCACTACAAAAACTTATCCATGCGCAAAAATCGGTTGTCCACGAGAGATGGAGGAAAGAAACACGCACAACTTTGTTTATAAATGGAATGCCAGTACAATTCCTCTTCAGCTGTCCAAGCTTCGTTTTTCTCACTGTATCTAATTAAGTCAAAATCGAATGCGCTAAAACGTGCGTCAAAAACTTCCATCCAAAAATACACTTCTTGGTGAACACTTGCAGACACTCAATTTTACAATCTTGAACAAACAAACAAAAAATCCCAAATAAGAGGGATGCACAGTTTGCATCGCCTGCCCGCCCCCCTCCCTCCCTCCTCCAAATGGATCAAACTGAGGCTCGGTGCAGCACACTTGCCGGAGCCGGGATAGACGTTTCGCCGAGGCGGTGCGCTAAAGTGGAAACGTCTCGGTAGTATTGGGTGAACTCTCCGTGTGTGCCCACCTCTCTCCCTCACCCGCTCTCCCCGCTGCTGACATCACGGAAGGAGGAGGAGCCAGCAGAAAACTCCGGCGCTCTAGTCCTGTTAAAGCCGCACTGCGCTGGTGAGAAACTCACGCTGGCTTGAGAGGAGAGGCGCTGGCTTGAGGAGAGAGGAGAGGAGAGGAGAGGAGAGGAGAGGAGAGGAGAGGAGAGGAGAGGAGAGGAGAGGAGAGGAGAGGAGAGGAGAGGAGAGGAGAGGAGAGGAGAGGAGAGGAGAGGAGAGGAGAGGAGAGGAGAGGAGAGGAGAGGAGAGGGGAGAGGAGAGGAGAGGAGAGGAGAGGAGAGGAGAGGAGAGGAGAGGAGAGAGGAGAGAGGAGAGGAGAGGAGAGGAGAGGAGAGGAGAGGAGAGGAGAGGAGAGGAGAGGAGAGGAGAGGAGAGGAGAGGGGAGGGGAGGGGAGGGGAGGGGAGGGGAGGGGAGGGGAGAGGAGAGGAGAGGAGAGGAGAGGAGAGGAGAGGAGAGGAGAGGAGAGGAGAGGAGAGGAGAGGAGAGGAGAGGAGAGGAGAGGAGAGGAGAGGGGAGGGGAGGGGAGGGGAGGGGAGGGGAGGGGAGGGGAGGGGAGGGGAGGAGAGGAGAGGAGAGGAGAGGAGAGGAGAGGAGAGGAGAGGAGAGGAGAGGAGAGGAGAGGAGAGGAGAGGAGAGGGGAGGGGAGGGGAGGGGAGGGGAGGGGAGGGGAGGGGAGGGGAGGGGAGGGGAGGGGAGAGGAGAGGAGAGGAGAGGAGAGGAGAGGAGAGGAGAGGAGAGGAGAGGAGAGGAGAGGAGAGGAGAGGAGAGGAAACTGGATGCGCGACGCTACTCCTCCTCAAATCCAACTGAAAGCGAGAGGGCGGCAATGTTCACTTGTATTTTCATCTTCGCAAAGTCCTTTTGTATCATTGGCGCCTCTGCATGAAGATGAGCGTTGTGCTTCTAACTCTTCATTTTTAATAGGGCTGAGGCAGGGAGGGGAGGGGAGGGGGGTGGGCGATAATAGGGTTGTTCACACTTCCCATGAATAGCTATTTATCAGAAACTTCTGGTGGCACCAGGAGCCGTTTAGGTTACATATAGTTTGGTTTATACTTACAGAGCATTTTAGTGAGATTGACGTGTTAGGTATAGCTATTTATCAGAAACTTCTGGTAGCACCAGGAGCCATTCAGGTTACATATAGTTTGGTTTATGCTTACAGAGCATTTTAGTGAGTTTGACGTGTTAGGTATAATTTAAAAAGTATTTGGTGGAAATGATCAAGCACATAGAAATTAGCTTGGCAAGGTAGACTCAATCCAGTCCCATCGGGTGAGTCTGGTTGGGAGTCTTGATCAAGCGCATTGCCAAGGCGGGGCTAACATATACAAACAGACAGCAAAACAAACCAATCAGTGGAGAGTGACCGTGACGGTGGGGGAAAAAAACAAAACTATCATCTCTCACGCACAACACTAGATAGGAATGGATTCATGCCTTTATTTTTTACCTTTAAAAATTATACATTGCGAGTTGCTGATTTAGTTCAAAGGTGGCAGGAGATACCACCCCCAAATCCAAAATGGATGGCTATGTTTTTCCTCAGGTCTCAGAATAATATCATGATAAAAGTTGTAATGTATTTAACGTTTGTCTAGAGACACCGACCGTATTAAATTTGACGAAAGCTGATCAAACATGATCTGTAAAGGAACTCAAACAAGATCCTTGAGTCTGCCAATATCAAGTAAGTCAACCATGAAACTTTGCCACAGTGAACAGAAAAAACATCTATGTGGTAGTTTTTTCACTTTTAAATTTCCTTATCAAACAGGGCATTCAGTTCATAAATGACTCATTGCCTTTCTCATATTTCTCCCTTACTCAGTCAGCATGGCGCTGGCCATTAACACCCCATGCACATGCTTTAAACCAAAATAATTTCCGCCCACTGTTAAGTAGTATTGATCACATCTCTGAAAATAGGGTGGGTTGCTACATAAATAATAAGATGGTCAGGTTACTCTTTTGTTTTGTCACCCATACTGTATTTCTCCCACGCATGAACTATAAAGGTTTGGAACATTTTTCAAGATTTTTCATAACATGTCATAGTATCAAATGTGGTTCATACTGTACGTTTCCAGTAGAAAGGAACTCTTTTTGAGGAGCCAGAGAATATTGGGGAAAAAGGCCCCATTTTACAGAAGCTGACTGTTTCCACGGTAACTTTCAAGAACCACTTAAGTTATACCCCAATGAGTTGAATCTCTCTCTATTGCCTCATTTCTTTCAGTTTTCTCTCGCTTTTTCCAAGATCTCTGGAGGTAGGAAAGATTTGAAAAAGATGGAGTGGACAGAGAAAGGACAATTCAATATTTACTTTTAGCTTCTTCGCAGCAGAGGTAGAATTTCAGAGAAATAGTGTAGGGACCCAAGATAGACAAAAACTGCATGAGATAATATTTGAACTTTTCTCGCAGCGCGTGAATATGCAACGTGTGCGGCCCTAGTTTCCTCCAAAGTAGTGGATCAGAAGGAAGAAAAAGCTTTAGGCTTCCCATCTGTCACGTCGGTGCTGAGACGGTTGACAACAGACACAAATCATGCTGCATGGGCACTCATGTCTTACTACTGTGAAGAGGTTTAAAAGTAATGCCAACCGTGTCCATCATGAAACAAAACAAAAAAACTCAATCAATAACTCTGGCAAAAGGTAAGTTGTAATGCTGATAAAATAACATATTTCAGAGAGGATACGGGTAAAATAATCAAGAGTTTCAGTGCAATATTCATTTCCCACTGAATTGTCACTTGATATCATGGATTACTATTTTGTAAGTATTTGTAGTTTGATTTGTATTTGATGCATTACCATGCCCTTTGGTTTGGCCTCAATTAATCAACATCAGAATGGCATGAAGTTTACTTCCAAAAAAACTACAGCTAATAATATCCTGTCAGATCAACGCGAAGCACGCTTAAAGTAAAATGAACAGAAGTCCTCACGAGGCCAAGAAATCTCTAGAATAATGAAGGGTCCAGCAATGAGTGGCATGTATTTGCAAAACACCAATTAGAGTAACGCCAGACTTCACCTAATGTCCACTGGCAAAATAATGTGTGCCTACCGGAGAGATACATGATGTTGTGACATGACAGCTAATTAATTCTCTGTTAATGTCTTGCAGAATACTACAGGCTGCATAATAAAAACATGCATTGTCGTGAGCAGATTAGCTCGACGTCTCTGTAGTTTTGTAGTGCCATATATGTGCCCTTTGCAGCTGCTAGAGAGCTCGTTATTATAACAAGAGTATTGCAACTGGATAATATTAGGTGAAGCCTGTGTAAGACGTCTGAACATTACATCCACATTAAACTTAATAATCATGCTAACCTGAAGTCTGTTTTTCCGAGGCTTCACCAGCATGTTACTTTTCCTACGCGTGGCGACAGCTTCCTGGACCGGGTCTACTCTTCGCATAAAGGAGCTTTCAAAGCCGCCCCCCTCCCCCATCTTGGACTTTCTGACCATATCACTGTTATGCTTTTGCCCGCATACAGACAAATGGTGAGAGCGTCCAGGCCGGTTCGCAAGCAGGTACGGGTGTGGCCTGAGGGTGCCTCTGATGCACTGCGTGACTGCTTTGGCTCTACTGACTGGGACATGTTTAGGAGGGCTGCCACTTGCGACGATCGGACAGACATTGAGGAGTATACTGACTCTGTTTCCTCCTACATCAGGAAGTGTATTGATGATGTGACTCTCTCAAAATCCATCGTCACTCGGGCTAACCGGAAGCCATGGCTGACAGGGGTTGTCTTCAGGCTGCTGAGGGCCAGGGACAAAGCCTTTAGAGCAGGGGATGAGGCTGGCTTGAGGACTGCGAGGGCCGACCTGTCCCGGGGCATCAAAGAAGCAAAGAAGGCGTTCTCGTGCAAAATTACCGCCCACTTCAAGGACAGCAGGGACGCACGGAGCCTTTGGCAGGGCATTCAGACCATCACGGATTACAAGCCCGCGCCGCAGAGCTGTGAAGGCGACGTCCGTCTGCTCAATGACCTCAACCGCTTCTTTGCTCGCTTCGACGCTCAGAACAGCACTTGCCCGCTGAAGGCCACTCCCCCTTCACACGAGCTGCCCCTGTGCCTCTCCGCCGACAGCGTGAGGAGGGCGCTTGCCGCCATCAACATCCGTAAGGCGGCGGGCCCTGACAACATCCCGGGTCGGGCGCTGAAGGACTGCGCTGGTGAGCTGACGGATGTCTTCACGGACATCTTTAACACTTCCCTGCAGCAGGCCATCGTCCCGTCGTGTTTCAAAGCTGCCACCATCGTACCTGTGCCGAAGAAACCCGCTCCGTCCTGCTTCAATGACTACCGCCCCGTGGCACTTACGCCCATCATCATGAAGTGCTTTGAGCGGCTTGTCATGGAGCACATCCGATCCGTTCTCCCCCCCACCACTGACCCCTTCCAGTTTGCGTACCGAGCCAAGCGGTCTTCTGAGGATGCCATCTGCTCTGCCCTCCACTCGGCCCTCACCCACCTGGAGAGGAGGGACTCGTATGTGAGATTGCTGTTTGTGGACTTCAGTTCTGCCTTCAACACCATTGTGCCACAACGCCTCATCAGCAAACTTGACGCGCTGGGCCTCAGTACCTACCTCTGCAACTGGCTACTGGACTTCCTCTGTCAGAGGCCACAGGTAGTACGTGTTGGCGACAAAATCTCCGCCAGCATCACGCTGAGCACGGGGGCCCCCCAAGGCTGCGTGCTCAGTCCGCTGCTCTTCACCCTCCTGACGCATGACTGCACTGCAACCTACAGCGACAACCGTATCGTGAAGTTTGCTGACGACACAACTCTGGTGGGTCTCATCACCAAGGGAGACGAGACTCAATACAGGCTGGAGGTTGACCTTCTGACCACGTGGTGCAGGGACAACAACCTCCTGCTGAACGTCGACAAGACCAAGGAGATTGTTGTGGACTTCCGGAAGGGTCACACCCAACACCTGCCGCTGACCATCGACGGTGCTGTGGTGGAGCGAGTGAGCAGCGCCAAGTTCCTGGGGGTGCACATCAGTGAGGATCTCTCCTGGTCCACCAACACCGCATCACTGGCAAAGAAAGCCCAGCGCCGCCTGTACTTCCTGCGGAAACTCAGGCGAGCGAGCGCTCCTCCGGCCGTCGTGACTGCATTTTACCGCGGCACCATTGAGAGCATCCTCTCCAGCTGTATTGCTGTTTGGGGTGGCGGCTGCACTGACTACAACTTGAAGGCCCTGCAGCGCATAGTGAACACTGCTGGTAAGATTGCTGGTGCTTCGCTCCCCTCCTTGAAGGACATTTACACCTCCCATCTCACCCGCAAGGCGACCACGATTGTGAGTGATGCGAGTCACCCCGCTCACTCTTTGTTCGAGCTTCTGCCCTCTGGGAAGAGGTACAGAAGCCTGCGCTCCCGCACCTCCAGACTCTCAAACAGCTTCATACTCCAGGCTGTTAGGATCCTGAACTCGCTCCCCCGTTCTGCGTAGCGTCCTGTACTTTTACTGTCTGAACTGTCTGAATGCACACTGGCTCTTATTATTTATTATTTGTTATTACTCTTATTTATTGTTTGTGCCTTTTTGTTTATGATGTTTTTTACTTTTGCGCTATGCTTGCTGGCTCCGTTATTTATTGTGTTATCTGTTTATTTATTATTTATTCATAACTCTTACTATTGATTGTTTGAATTTTTGCCTTCTTGTTTTTATATTGTGTCGCGTACATGTATGTCTATCGTGTTATGTGTCTCGTCACCGTGGGATAGAGAAAAACGTAATTTCGGTCTCTTTGTGTGTTGTGACATGTGGAGAGATTGACAATAAAGCTGACTTTGACTTTGACTTTTTGACTTAATAATATGCACCTTTCAGACATTTTCTATGACAATAGATATCTTGATGTGAATTTAAAACTACACATACTCTTATATTAATGATTACAAAAACATGAACAATGATTATGGTAACTATCAATGATGTTATTTTAGGGCAGTTTTGACGTGAAGCCTACATTAGGTGGTGGTGTTTCAACTGTGTTACACTGTACCTTGATTGGTTGGTTGGTTGGTGGGTTGAATGATTGATTCACCATATAAACATTGGCGGAAGTAGGATTTTTTTCCTTGGGGGACATGGAAAAGGCCAAGGATATCTCAGGGGGTATGCAAAACAAAACAACAACAAAAATTACTAATCCTCAAACGTTTCAAAAAACACTGATAAAGATTCCATGTGTGTGATTCCAAAAGTCAGTTATCTTGGCTGGCACTCGGTGGGGCCAAGCATATTTAAGGCCCTCAGAGGCCCCCCTCAAACGCCGCCACTGCGTATGAACATCCACAAAAATAAATATAAAAAAAAAAAGAAATAAAGGAAAAGGTTATTTATAAATGTCTTAGTTCAGCACAATTTCCATGCTCAAAGGAAGTAGGATTGGTTGGCCTTTGAATGTTAACATTTTCAAGACATAGTAACTTTTGTTTGGTCACTTTTCTATGCTGGGAAATTATTATCAGCCAACATCTTGCTTCATACTAAGAGCATACATTTGTAAATAGACCAAGACAACACCTCACATCGTTCTTTGTTGTGCACCAGAGTTTGGCGATCAATATTATATATATAGAGAGACAGAAAGAGCAGGCCTGCACAAACACAAACACAGACATACCCATGTATACATTGGCGAATATTAACACATATACGTATGCACATTTTGAGGGTATGCAAATAGAGGATGCTCCAGATGTTAAGTAAGTATGAGACATTGGTCTCATGGAACTACATGTTCCATGAGAGTCATACTTAAAGAGCATATAGTATTTAATCAAGGTGAGGGGATGTAAGCATGCCATACACATCCATGAGAGAGATTCACTTCGGACCCAAGGGGTTTAGCCAAGATCCTGACTGTACTAATCAATTTATTCAGCGACTACTAGCCATACAGTTTATGAACTCAAACTGTTCTCTTTCTAAGCTAGACATTAAGTTGTTAAGGTTTTCTGCATTTCAAGAGGTAACAACAGTTAAAACAGCATTTGTGTGTTGTACGATGTGGGCAATATACATGCTGTGGTGATGATTCCTTCCATCTGTCTACTGTGAAACAGCCTGCGGCAACATTGTCAAATGAGAGTGTTTGCTTGGCAGTACACAATACATTTCGTTGTAGGTTTATTTTCTATTTTTCTGTTTATTTGCTCTACAAAAGTAGTAGGGAGGAAACCTTAGAATTTAGGCTGGGGAAAACAATGAACCTGAGCAATATTGCTGGCCGAGTCCTGATTAATAAAGATATGCAACGCTCGTTTAACACAGTGCCAGCATTTGACGACGCGTTTGCCTTTGCATGGTGAAGGTCACTGGATTGATTTTAGATAAAAATTTTATGTCGGGAAGATTTTGATCTTAATGACTTGCCTTTGTGAGGTCAGAAACAAGCCTGGCAATGGCAACAACAAAAGTTAGTTGAAAATAAATCGCATTGATGTGAATTAAAGGTGAGATGATGGATCTTCAATCAGTCAATGCTCTGAATCCTCAGGGTATGGTTCTTATTTTGTTAGTTTTTACTGCAGCCAACTAATTTTGGGTTGTAACGGAGAGAAAAAGAATTGTGCTTTCGATAATCACCAAGGAGTCATTATTTGCCACTCATCCTCCCCAGATGGCCCAATGGTTGATGTTCTTGTCACGTTGAGTTGCGTTCCCCCTGCCTTGAATGGGCTGTGTACACAACCATTGTTTGATGAGTAAAATTGAAGGCAAGTCCTGTAAACTGCAGATGCCCCCTTGCCAAAGACATGGCACTGCAAAGACAATGCGCGCACACATCTCCTTTGCACTCTTGAGACTTTAAGCTCCTTATCTTGCTGCTTTAGAAAGGAAGCAGACTGTATTGTGCTGGAACGAATGCTACGAAGCTTGAAAATATACAGTTGAACAAAAACAAAAGTAAATAACTTAAGACCAATTAATCTGTGACAGTGACGTATTACAATTGTAGTTTTTCTCTAAAAAACAATTATTTGTCTATTTGTTCCTCTCTCATTTCTGTCAGCTGCAACTTCAAGCAGTCTAGCGTGTTTGGGATCGCGTTGCGTCTCACTGGGCATTTCAGCGCATGGAGCTGCCCCCTCTGACGCAGAAAGTAGACTGCGCTTGGCGTAAAAATGGGCATATCTTCAGTTTAGTGCGGGGCAAGTCTAGTTTACGTTTTTTGTGACTTTGGTAGACCACGCTCCGAGGGACCGAGAGCATTTTCTACTACATTCCCCGGGCGCATCAGAGAATTCCATTACAAAGAGTAAATTTGATTTTAGTCTCAGTAAAAGCAGGTCCAACTTGTGGCGCAGGTGGTGTATTTTGATTTTAGTGTATTTGATCAAGGTGAAGGCAGACAACATTGGTGCTTTCATTGTATGTTTCATTCATAAATATGACAGCAGGGTGGGATAATAGCTCTAAATCAGTTGAACAAATAATAATCTTTACCATTTAAATATTAATGTAATAGCACTCCATCACGATTGGTGGGGGGGGGGGATCATACGCAGACACACGATCAGGGTGCAAGGTGGTCTCCAATTACCCACTTCACATGGACAGCAGGGCTGACCACAGGATCAGTAAAGGGAGATCTTGCAGTTTATCTGCCAATGTCATACACATACCCCAGCGAGTTCATTCCTTTTACCGCAATGTCAAACATGGCTTACTCTGCTGTACGGGATTCTGACCACCCTTATTTTAATGTAAATGAGGGTTGCTGCCAGGATTGGCCAGTAAAAGACTACTTCCATCCCACAATGGCGCACAAAGATACAAACATGCCGTTAAGCCCAAATCTGCAAGTGCAAAGTTTGGAAAAACATAAAAAGAAAACACTACCCATGCGCACAGACTCTGCTTCGTGCTCAACTTATGCTGGGAATAAAATAGGACACTATGTGTCTATGTGTTGGACTTAAAACACTGCTGAATTTAAATGAAATTCAACATGGTCTAAGATCATAACATTTTTGATCAATTCATGTAAATGATCAATTTTGCGGGCGGCTTGGTGGCGCACTGGGTAGCACGTCCGCCTCACAGTTAGGTTCGATTCCACCTCCGGCCCTCCCTGTGTGGAGTTCTCCCCGGGCCCGCGTGGGTTTTCTCCGGGCACTCCGGTTTCCTCCCACAAGCCAAAAACATGCTTGGTAGGCCGATTGAGCACTCCAAATTGTCCCTAGGTGTGAGTGCGAGTGCGTATGGTTGTTTGTCTCTGTGTGCCCTGCGATTGGCTGGCAACCGGTTCAGGGTGTCCCCCGCCTACTGCCCGATGACAGCTGGGATAGGCTCCAGCACGCCCGCGACCGCCGTGGGGACTAAGCGGTACAGAAAATGGATGGATGGATGGATGGATCAATTTTGCCTCATTCAAACTTCAATTGATGGCCAATTGTTCTCAGAAAACCACAGATTTGACAGAACCTTTGATGTCAGGGCCACTATTAGTTCGTAAACAATAGCAATATTTTTTTTACATGCTGTTCTTGTCTGCGCGCAAGTGAACACAAGTGTGGCCTCTTCCCACATTGCCAGATGCTGTGGATAAACACCAATTCATATTCATCAATCTAGATGAATATGTGTATTGTTACAAGCTGTTATTTTCTGTTCTTGTTCTTGTCGTTGGGCGTCAGACCGAAAAAAAAAATGTTGAGCTGTTTCCAAGAGTATAGTTATTTTCTGATACCTTTCTTCATTTCATGTCTTAAATCGTCTTTCATAGTATGGTGTGATGGATTAAAAGGAGACATAACAACAAGCACCAAAAGAGCATTCAACAGCAGGAGACAACGCAAACACGTTTGGATTTTCACTACCTCGCTGTCAGTGAGAGATTGTCACAGTGTATCACAATGGTTCTTCCCACAGAGCTGTGTGTGTCAGTCCATCAGTTATATTAAGCATCTAAGTGGGCCTCAATCAAGTGCAGTCATGGTGAGGGGAATCTTGTCCGTCGTCAGTGTGTGTCCCCACATAAGGAAAATGTTCAGTATTGATTTCATGTCTTTGGAGACCCTACAGACTTCAAATGGAAGTGACAGTTAGTGACTGAGCTCAGTTTTGGTGACAGACTCAAGTGGAACGACATGCAGCTTTGAAAAGCAGATGTTTGTTTGTAGTCAGAAAATCTGAGAGATGACTAGTAGTTGTTTGAAAAGCTATGGCCTCTTGCCAAGTTAAGATGCTGAGACAATTTGGCTCCTTTCCAGCAAGTCCTCTTTTCAGGGTATTAATGTTATTAACCAAGGTTATGGTTCAGTTTTTTCTGTTAATGTTTGGTGTGTTGCCATTGCTGTCTTCAATGTGTGTGTGAGCTGTCTTCAGCCGACCAGACCTCTATAATGAGGTCAAATTTATAGGTTGGAGTCTGTATCCCTCGAGCCAATTTTGTTACGCACAAAATGGTTGTCTTGCATTAACAACATGATATGTGAAAATAGTCTATATTTCAAACTTTCAAAGGAGGCCATCATACAATCCTTCATGGTGTAAAGAATGAAAGGCCGCATCTGATTGGTTAGAATTACTTTGCACATGTTCATATTTGAAATTCACAAGATACCTTGAAGTAATGAAAATATTCTGAAATAGTATGTATACAATAATACTATATTACGAGGGATATAATAAATTACAACTAATAATGATAGTTGATATTTTAGAAAATTAAACAACATAAATGAAAACATACATTCTATATGTTCTCTTTCTTGTTGGATAGCTGTATGAAGATTTGGGCAAATAGAGGTAATGTTGTAGGAAATAAGTAGTGTTAATACATTATATTTATTCCTAGTGAGTGTTTTCCGAACTACATTTCACCAACTTCGATCGCATCATCGTAACTTTCTCTCTTCTTCAGATGCTTCATTTCTGATCTTTAAATTGACATCCCTTTAGCAAACGTTACCCGTTTTTCATAATCTAGTCATCTTTGGAAAATCTTATTAATGTCCTTTCAGAAAGTGTATAAACTCATTTTTTTAAACACTACCCCAAAGGATGAGTTTTATGCTGGAGGTTAACATGTATGCATAAAGACTGTCAGTGAATGAGGCCCATTGTTCTTCAACCATGACACAATGAGTAATTAATTGTAATAGAAAATTACAACATTGGTGCATCAGGACTGAATATTAACTTGAACAGTTCTTTCAACCAGAATGACAAATTTTAGTCAGAGAAAAAAAACAATAAACTTAGCATTCAATGTTTATTAACAACCTCTTGAACTCCTTACCCGTTTTTTGAGGAAGCAGTACAATTCTGTTCAGTACATTTTTTTTTGAGAGTTAAACAATTCTTTTTGAAGTGTTTCTCTTGGGAATACTACTCTGTTCACCCATGTTTCTTACTAACATATGATTGCCACCCCATATCTATTTGGAGTACAATATGAAGTCCAAACTGGCTCCAGTAAGCTACAAACCACATCGTGGATGCATCTACAGCTCAGGCAGCTACATTCTTCCAATGTTCTACAGCCCAGAAGATAGCTTTGTGAAAAATGTTATTTGAGATATTACCTCGAGTTTCATTATCTGGTTTAAAAGCAAGTGAAGCCACGAGAGTCAGCGCCTCCCAATTTCCATCCATATTCTATAGAACAGATCCTTTTCAGGGTCCCAAGGAACTCTAGCCGATACCAGCTGAGTTTTGATGCTATACCGATGCTGGACTAGACAAGAACTAAGTGCATGCTTGAGAAGAAAATAAAAAATACAAAATCTTCCTATCACAGAAATAACATAGTTGTCAAGTAACTTTATCAACGTACAAAACAATTGTTCTTCTCCCCTTGAGAATGAGTAGCTGTAGTAAACAGATGCTTTCCTTTGCTCCTTTGTCATGGGTTTTTTTCTTTATCATCAAGAAACAATTCCAAGAGACAATTCCTTCTCTGGTCAGCCACGGAGCGTGATTGTTTTTGTGGTGTATTATACCACTTCAGAAAAAGAAAGGCTACATTTCAAATGGTGGAATGGACTGAATATTAACTTGAACAGTTCTTTCAAGCAGAATGATAAATTTTACTCAGGGGAAAAAAAACCAATAATCTTAGCATTCAATGTTTATTAACAACCACTTGAAGTCCTTACTCGTTCTTTGAGGAAGCAGTACAAGCCTGTTCGATACGTAAATTTATTTATTTTTTGAGAGTTAAACAATTCTTTTTGAAGTGTTTCTCTTTTTTGTTTAATAAGGATGTGGATTTGGCTTGTAACCACAGCTTTATGTTTCCGTGCCATGAGATTTACATAAAAACCCTACAGTCTGGAAAGTTTAGAAGGGATTCTGGCTAAAAAAAAAAGAAAAAAAAAGACTGAGGATGAGCGACAAAATGAAAGCCTCAAAGACTAGCGGAGGGTGGGGGTTGAGGTTGGGGATGCTGTACGCGGATGTGGGGGTGGGTGATGCTGAGGGCAAAGGGAGAGGCAATGGGGAGATTGAAAGTGTGTGTGTGTGTGTGTGTGGTGGGGGTGGGGGGGCAGAGCCCGAGTTTGGCTGTGTATGAGAGCAGCAAATCCGACTTGGTTGGTAAACAGAGGCTCCAGGGACACTTCTTTTGCATGCAGGCTGAGATGGAAGCCCTCTGTGATCCTAATAGAGTAAGCTCATTGAAATCGCCATGGAAAATGCCAATAAGACAGCAGCAACACACACCGAGCAATACACAACACACAGACGTGCAGACACGACCAACTTTGAATGTATTTGTGAACCCTCTGGTTTCCCTGCTCTTGTATGCCTTCTGGAGCATTTCCTTGTTCTTAGCTCTTAAGCGTCAGAAGGGCATCTTCTTGCTTTTAATTCAACCCCCATCAGTTTAGCCTGACAGGTTTAAAAGGCAGCATAGCACTCTCCAACAGTACACAGCGAACTCATTTTATGGTCGTGACTCTAGAAATTCCCAGTCTGCTCCCTATTCTTTTGCCCTTAGACACTCGCATCAAACACCGACTTTGAATTGTATGATGACTTTGTGAAGTCACAGCTATTATTTTTTTGTTTGTTTCTTTGGTTGGGGGTGGTGTAGGCATTTTATGCCCAAGTGGGTTGGACTTTCTGCTTTATATACAGTGTTGATTTCAACTGGCTGTATACTTGAACCATGGCTGAAAAACTAGCAGCACCAGTTTGAAGCTTCTGTACGTTCACAAATGAAGTGGTTACATTTTTACCTTCAGGAGACATTTATGCATGTTGACAGAAAACAGACAAATTATACTGCGACACAAAAAAAAATATACCATTGTTATACATACTGACATACTAAATCTTTATAATTATTTTGTTTTCAGATGTTTAGTTTCATGGACACATGTGCTGTTCACAGTGAATATTTAGTGAATTGTTTAGAGGATAGACGGGACCTCCCCGCAGGTCTGTTTCCTGTCGCTTTGCTTTAGAGGAAAGTAGCTGTAATTTGTCTTCCTCAACTATTATGGACATTCTAGGGAACACAACCTAGATCTGAACATATCAAATCAACGGTACATTTTTCAGAAAATGGCAGATCCAATTTTATTCATCTCCCTGAAGTGTTCCACTAACTGTGGGTGCACTGACCCTTCACTTGTCTGACACTCCCCCTCATAGCCCAAGAAAAGCTTTTCTAGATTATTTCTGTCTTTTTCAATTGGAGGCATACTAGCTAGATCCCCCAAAGATATTTGGTATTACATTTACGATAGACACGAGGGCCTGAGAGGCCAGAATGGAAGTATTCTACATAAGACACAATCAATGAAGCACTGTCTTGATCTGACATCAACCAAGACAGCATTGTCTCATGCATGGTTCATTGTAATATACTGAAGCCAGCATCTTCAGAATAATCACATTTTTCATTTCAAGTATTTTTAAGCACTTGGATCACGTTGTCTTACTTCCTCAGATCATTCACATGAATCTTGACCAGCTACAGCAAAAACATTACCCAATTGTTCAAAGTAATAAAGTAGCAATACTCCTATTGGGTCGTCTTAATTTGTCTCAAGAGAGGAGGGGAAATGTAATTGATACAATGACGTTTCACACAAAATCTCCAACCAAAGTAATAATGATATTTAATTTGCATCACTTTTGCATATATTCAAACTGATAACTATACCAACATTGCTTCAACATTTACCTCTAATTTGTTTCTGAAAGTTTTCTCCAAACTGATTTAATCATCAATTTTCAAAAGAACAAACATTTTTTAATGCAGAAGCCAAAGAGCCATAATGTAATTAAATAGGGTGGAAGATTATCAAATAAACAGGGCAATTTAAGCTCCCTCCATGAACTCAAGATATGCTTACAATCTGATTTGCCACGATAAATGTGTTTAATGTATTTAATGCTGAATATAATATCTAACAGTACTGCACATAATACATTATTATTTCCTAACAATTAAGTAATCAATATATTGGTCACATTTTTACTTGAGTTTAAATAGATTTTCATGGTATGTACTATGTAACTGCCACACACATTGATATCCTATGTGGAACTCTTACAAGGATATGAAAAATGTGTTTTTATTAGGAAAGTAAAATCACATTCCAGCAACTTTGATTGGAATACTTTATGAGGTTTGGCCAACAGTCGTATCAAAAGTATGGATTAGGTCTACTCAACATACAGCAAACTGTCAGGTTCGAATGATAAAACTAGAGTAAAATTGGCCTGTGTGCACAGGATTGCTGAGGGCAAGGATTATAAAGGTTTTTCATCCAGCGCCTTGCCCCATATTGATTCCGTTATAACTAAGAGATTTATCAACACAATGTTTGACAGGGACTTCAGTAACACTTAGAATTAAGTTACAACTACAAGTGAGGAATAAAAATGCCACAGCAGCAGAAATTCAGAGAAGGACAAATGGGTTTGGTGAGGCTTTGCCCCACCCTTTACACTTACTGCACCTTCCTAATATATGTAGGCACTCTCTTGGTTTGACAGCTTCGCAGATTGACTGATAAAATACTGGAGACATAAAAACAGTTGGCACTGCTATTTATTATCTTTAAAGAGGCCACACTTTTGATTATGCATCAAATTCAATATGTTGCCACTTTAAATACTACAAAATAATATGGTCTTGTACGGAAATAGTGTAGAATGAATTGCTGGCATTCTCGTATTTAAAAAAAACATCACTCTCAAGGAAAGCACCAACACGACATGTTTGTTGAGATATTAGTATTGCATAGTGAAAGAGAGCAAGCCATTTTTAACACTTACATTATCAATAATGTGTAAAAACAATGGACCCACTGTGGGGAAAAAAAAAAATGGAAATTGACCAAATTTGGACAAAGGATGTTTCCATCAGATATTGATACTAGCATTGGGTCATAAATCTTCTGGGGTCACTCACATTACCTTTTAGAATTGTGTGCAGTTGCAAATTTTGCCTCGTGCTAAAATGATAGGAAAATGAGAATTTTAGCTAGTGTATAAGTGTAAGAGAACCTTTAATTATACGACATGATTCACATCACTGAGAACCCAAGTGGAATCAACTCACAGTAAATCCATTTCACAGTAGGCCGCCGACACGAGAATAAAATCTGACGTGAATCTTATCTCTCCCCATGTGACTGCAGTGAAAGGAGAGATTTGTGAGATACCAAATTAATGCAAATACAATATGAGCATTAAATTGGACCTATAATGTACATCTAGCTTAATTTTCTGATGACAATGTATGTTCACCACTATTGAGTTGTACATATCAGAATGGATAGAAAAAAATATCATTTCATAGACCAGTGGTTCTTAACCTTGTTGAATGTACCAAACTTCACCAGTTTCATATGCGCATTCACCAAATACCTCTTAAGTGATTTTTTCTTTTCTTTCAAATCCAATATTTTTTTTACTGGTGCACAAAATGAGCCGCGCACAAACATCACCTTGTTCAAGGAACAAAACCTAAACAGTTTGAAGCTTCTATCCTAAACCCTAACCTAAACAAATTACATACCTGCAAATCAGTGCGACTTGTGCTGTTACCTTTGAGAGACCGGTTCAGATATGCATCAGCACGAATTTACAATTTCTTATAACAGTACTTCTTCCACTTTGACCTCCTATAAACCGGTTTCTGCTCCTGCTGTGTTCACGCCCATGACAGCGCAAACGACCAGTGTCTAACTAGTCCAAGCTATATACATGTTAATCTAGTAGTTAAGGTAAAGTCCCATAAAAGTTTGACTATGACTTAAGTGGAACAATCAAGACAGGGTTTATTTGTTTCACCAAAGCACTCCAGTTGTTGTTGCTCACACTGAACGATTATGTAGAATATACGTATGCATTTGCTCTTTAATAATACAAAGCGATTGTAATGTGACACTAGACAGCCTAAACAGCATTTGCTCATCAGTCCGTGTTTTCTGACGTTACTGCCGAAAGGAGGTCAGCGATAAGGGTTTTGATCATTTATCACCGAAAAAAAAAAAATCTATTGTAATCAAGGCAAGCAATTTAGTGACAATATAGGACCATGAAATGTCTCTTGGTCAAAAAGGTTGCATCGTGCCTAAATGGGCAAAGACGGCAGGTTCTAATAAACTGATAAAAAACTCCCTCTTAATTCGCAATCCAGAAAACAATGCAAGCATAATAGGACTTCTTGGACTGACCTTGTCTTTACCTTTTGACTACAATTTTATATTTAGAGTATGAAAGTCAGACACGGTCATAACAATCACTTAATCTCGCCATTGTGTTTGCTACTGTGGCTGCCATGATACAAAAAACACACAAAGAAATATTTACACATGCGCACACACACACACGCACACACACACATATATATGTATACATTTTATTAATTAATTTGTTTTTACTCTAATAGCCTATAGAATATTTGTTCGCTTGAGGTATGTACTCCTGATGACAACTAATCCTCAAACAAGTTGATAACATCCACACCGGCTGAGAATGCTCCTGTTTCCATCCATTGCTGATGCAATCGCAAAAGATGCGCGTAATGACATTAACTGTCAAAATCTACAGCTGCACTCTCTTCATGTTAAAAAGTCGAGTGTTATGAAAAATTGTTTTTGTAATCTCTTGCTGTATCTAAGCCAAAACATATCACTGACGCAACTCTTATGCCTCATCTGTTTCACTCTGCTATGTTATCTTCATAAAAAGCTGTCAGTTAAGCTTTGCATTTCCTGGAAGCACATGTGGGATGAGATAGTAGACAGATACAAGAAGATGGGAGCATTGAAGCTAAGGAGCAGCAAGAGAATGTCGTGAAATCAAAGCTGAAGAGGAGAGATTCACATGCAAAAACATCCAACATGTTTATCTCTTACACATTATATACATATATATATAAGTATGTATATATGTATATATATATACATATATATATATACATATATATATATATATACATATATATACATACATACATACATACATACGCACGCACGCACGCACGCACGCACGCACGCACGCACGCACGCACGCACGCACGCACGCACGCACGCACGCACGCACGCACGCACGCACGCACACACACACACACACACACACACACACACACACACACACACACACACATACATACATACATACATACATACATACATACATACATACATACATATATATATATATATATATATATATATATATACACACACACACACACGTATATATATGTATTCCTTCTGAAAACCAAAATGTACATCTTGTGGGCCAAATAAAGGCTTGTTAAATTATATTCTCCAATATCTTACTGAAGCCCTGTTAAGGTCTGCCTTGCTCATACTGGGTTTAACCAACTTCATGGAAAATGTTCTCAATTGACTGTACTGCACGGGGTTGGAGGTAGCACATTGTCTTGCTGGCCAAGTCGCCCTTTCAGTGAAATTTATACTTACAATTATTACTCACTTGCTTTTTGCTGATGATATTGGCACAGGGTGACTAAATAATAATGAGAAGTAGTGACATTTAAATATCCTTCTTTTGTCCTTGGCTTACTTCAATAAAAATTGTAACATTTTTAAATGTTTATTCTTATAAGGGCCAAACTCCAGACACAGCAGTTTTGTCACTTGCACGAATAGATGGATGGAGGTGAAAGCATGCCAGATCAAATTTTTATACTGTAAATGCATAAAAGAGAGTGTAGAGATTGTCAAAGTCTTAACATTTTGCCACTTGGGAAATCAATTAGTGAACAGCTACAATTGGGTTTTAACAGCGAAAAGGACACTTTTTCATCCTGATCGAGAAGAACACATTACAAGATTTGTCTTCAGTGCAATAAATGTAAACTTCAACTAACGAGACATAACCTTGTTGTTGTATGTTGGAATTGTTAGCACAGGTTAGTTCAGGCAAAGGATATCGTTCATGTTGAATTTCCACCAATCATCATGTTTTCAACTGTGATAAACTTGTGAGTGTATTGATTATAAAAAAGTTCCGAATATTATATCAAAACTGTAGATGGCACGTGGTATACGTGAACATTACTTCTTTGGTGCAGGTAATACATTTTGACAACAGGAACATCGAGAGAAGCTAAAAATGCTTTGCTCATTATGCATACATCATCTGTGATGTTCATACTCCAGCTGAATCTTAAGTGCCATAGCGATGGACAAAGACACCAGTCCCAGGGTTTAGCGGCAAACAACAATCTATCATGGGATTGCAGAGCACCTGCTGGGTCCCAGATGTGCTTTGGCACTTTTTTAAGGACTGGCTGGCGGAAGGCTCCCTCAGGGGCTTTGCCTGCAGCTGTGACAGTGGCTACAGTGCATCTGCCTGATATACACTCCGAGCCTCTTCCTGCTGCTTTACATACATGTGTGCAAAAGTCTGGAAACCGGGCTTGTGCCTTGAGTGTATTACTACAATACACACATAGTAGGCCCGAAATATAACGGGGTTGATGTCCAAGATGCAAGTTTCAGCTGACTGTTGTATGTCCATAAAAATGATCTGGCTAATCTCAGTCAACTATAGCAGTGGAATGTCACAGCCAGGTTGTGTGGCCAATATACTATAGATTTGAAATTTCAATTTAAGGAGGTTTTCTGTGAAAAATTGATCCAGTTTATAAGACAATACCTCTATCACAATAAACAACTTCGTGTGGAAGCAAATAAGGAAAATGAACCCTACTGTAACTGCTTTAATTCTATGTAGCTAAATCAAGGATGGGTAACTTAAATAATAGGATGCCACAAATATACTATAATATGAACCGATGCAAAGAATGTCTTAAGATAGTTTAATGATCAAATGCATTATATAAAAGATCCAAACGAACACCTCTGGTATTGGGTCTAATTACATTGTGCAGGTATGCTTAATGAAGAACAACTTAACCTAATGAGGTGTATATCGTAGTCGTGTAGAACTGCACTTGATCAAGACTTGAGATGATTTTATGTTGCCCATCTTATGCGGCACAGCTGTTAAGAGAATAACTCTTTGAAAGTGTTGTTTTGTAAAGTAAAAAGTACTTGCCAATACATTGTATTATTCTTTTCTTCTGCAAAGAAAGACTCAAAGTCAAACAGCTTTGGTATATACAAAAAGTAATAATGCTGTAATATGTTTTAGAGCGCTTTTGGTTTGGACTTTGTGCCTTTTTCTTTTCCTTGTTCCGAAGTTAAGAAGATCTATGTCCACACAGTACCGGGTTAGGGGAAATCATATTTTGACCAGAATTAAAATTAAAATAAAAACTTCATTCCTACATATGAAGAGTTTACGCAATGCTCAATTTGAGTGGGTTTGAAGGTTCCTTTCCTGCAGCTCAAAATGTTACAAACTTAGTCATTTCCCTGGGAAAATGGAGGATACACAAGCTGTCACAGGAAAATGGCCTCAAAGCTCAAACAACCACCCAAGCTCTTTTGCCAACAGCAACCCAGAGGCTGAGCCTATGTAAAACACACATTTGCCCATGGGCCATTTTTTCAATTTTTCCGGCTTTTTTTGATCGCCCCTCCCTTGAGTCTTATGCACTGGTTTCAATTTCTGTTTGTTAGCACTGTATTGTGCTAATCGGAGCGTTGAAATGTTAGAATTAAAGAATGTGTATTGCCATTGCAAAGTGTACTTCTTCACCACAATAGAACAAAGACAAGAGACTGTACTGTATCACTGCAAGACCTACCGATCCATCTTTCCCAATTAATTATTCCCTCACTTATGAGTGAGACCCCAACATCCATTAACTCATACTTTTGGGGCAGAATAGGCAGTGAAAGCACTCCACACTTTTTCGAGATCCATGGCCTTAAGATTTAGAGGAGCAGATTGTCATCCCGACTGCTTCAGGGGAGTCTTAAATTAAGATGGTTCGTCTGTAAATAAACTATGTAGCGCGACCATTTTTTAAAATAGAAAATAAGGCATTTGTGAGGAATACAACAAGGAACATCTCATTTGAAAACATATCTAATATTTTACACATAAGTAAATCAAAATATATTGCATATTACAATTTATTGGGTGTTACAATGTGCCAAAAAAGCACTTGCCCCAAATGAAGGACATGAATACAAAGTAATTGACAGCAGAGGTGTTTCATTACTGGATGTGCATCTCATTTCATCAAATTAGTGTTCATTTTGGCTTTGTCATCACTGTGACCTGGTTTAGTCAGGCTTATAAGTCTGGTGGCTTTAAAGTAACAATCATAGAGTAAGCTGAGTTTGTAGAGAAAAGACAAAAACAATGTCTCAGGATTGTACAAAGCAACATCAACTACAAAAAAAACATATACAAAATAAAATAAAATTGAATCTTTATTCCGGTAAATTATTTCCTTTACACTCTTTAGCTTGGAAAGCCCCAGCACAACTCGAGTCGTCGTGGTAATGATAACCATGCTCAGTTATTGGGGTGAATAGGGGCTCATTTTGCAAGACATTGAACTGCCCCTGCAAGACCAAGTATTTTCCAATGGAAATTCTCTGTTCCAATATTTGTGAAAATGTTTTTTTTTAAACAAATATTGCTATTAGATGCATATATAATTTTTCTCTAACATATTACTGAGGTTAAATGTGTTGCAGAACTCATTAGCGTCACAGTAGGACTGGTGGATTCTGCCTACACACACCTGGACCTAAAAGTTACATCAAGCATGGTTAATGGCTTCATTTAGAGGAGGTGGGTGTTGGTGTCTTCGGAGGGGTTGAAGGTGCTCTTTGCCTGCCACATTTAGTAATTGTTTTTTAATTACACCTCCAACTGTATCATCTGCAGTAATTTGAGACAGCAGGTCAATTTCCTGATAGAGCGAAGAAACGGTAATGTAATTTTTGGTGCAGATCTTTCAGAGCATCTATTTCAGTCTGCTTGGACCTTTTTGAACTAAATCCATATTTTTTTTATTACTAAATACAATTATTTTTCAAACCTGCTGGCCCTACTGAGGATATAATTTGTCTAAAAATACTTGTTTTTATTGTGACAGCAGGTCGATTAATGGTGAGTAAATTCGGTTTGAAAATGTAACTCGAGCTTTAGAATTGCTTCTACTGTAAACGAATCACGTGCCACAGTATAAACATGAGTACAGTGATAACTGACCCTCTTTCTTCTGCTCTAGCTGTACTTAATGTAGAAGCAACCTCTAAGGGGTTAGCTAATGACCTTGGAGTGGTTTGCACTTGAAGTATTCATGCCCCCATGCCATTGCCATCTTGACCCAATAGTTAACATGGCTTGAGACAGAGAGTAAAATGGGACTGTTTCATGGTATTTCTCCGTTTAGCTGAATTTAAAATTGAACCAAAACTACAACCAATAAAAAAAATAAAATAAAAAATGGATTGACAGTTGGAAGACCACCCTGGGATCCATCCATCACTGGGATCACTTAAGTCTTTTTTTGTAAATACACTGAATACTTAGCTCCAGGTGATTTAGCAATTCCTGTCACGAATTTAAGATTGAGTAGCTGACAACTGCATTGCTTTAGATGATGTTATTTTGATTTTTATCCCATAAAATATTTTTGGTTTTCATGTTAATATGCAGTTCTAGATTAAATAAGTTTAGACACCCGTGCTGTACTTCATGAAATGTGGTGGATTAGACAATTATATGCTTCTTCTTCATCCTGCGCCTTTTGGGGTCTTTTCCCCGTGCACTGAACATTGTATGTAAATGCTTTGTCTGAAATGTACCATATCCAAATAAACCTGAGCTTTAATGAGAGACTTGGCACATGACTGTTGTGGTCTTGGTGCGACTGTGCCACAGGTCTGGGAAAAGAATTATGAAATGTTTCCACTTAATGTGCTCAGAACCCCTTGGGGTACGCCTAGCTCCGGTTGAGAAACACTGGTCTAATCTATAGATGTGGGCCATTTCCTGGTGGTGTTTGCATTAAACAATACCTGGGACCAACAGCAAAACAATCTTACTATTTAAAACTCAGAGAGAGAGCCTACGATATATCCTCTCTTTTTCTCTATGCTTCTGTTCCCTGCTGTGCTATCATTAAATGTCAATCACAGCTACATTCAGTGAAGCTGAAGCAATCAATATTACTGTGTTAGTTATCATGTGACAGGTGAACTCTAATTGTGGGCAACATTGGGTATACTGGTCCTCTCTGGGATAGTTCATGCTCCGAATACAATTTGTTGAAGCAGAACAAACAAGGAATCTAATTGCCTTCTACAATATTTTAGAATCTCTCTTGCTGATGAATACAGAATATTCAGGGTATATACGACTGAGACTTTATTCTAATTTTGACCATCGAGTGGAATTTTTCCCATCTACAAAATTCATTATTTCATTATTCACATTCATTTGACTTTGACTTTATTTTCTGATTTCATTTGAGTGTTTTTTCTTTTATTAAATACTTTTCACAGACGACACCTATGGTGAAACAACCACCCTAACCTTCAATAATAGCACACCCATTACTGTACATTGTTCAATGTAATAAGCAAATGATGGTTGCTGCTGGTGCTAATAGTGCTGTAAGGTTATAGCTGCCAGTGATCATATCCAGCAGTGATTATTACGGGCGGGACTCTCCCCACACCCATCCTCCAGGACCCATAAAGACCACCCTGAGCTTTTGTTAAGGCAATCAAGATATGCATGGACTTTAGTTTCCAAAGCCAAATGGTGCAATTCAACCCTGACCTCCCTTCAGCGTAAAATGAATTGAGACTGAATTATTCTCCTCCAGTTACTTTGCCATGCACCACCGCCATAAAGAGCAGTCACTCTAATTTCCTCTGACAAATCGTTAAACAGCTACGGCACTAATGTGTCAATTTATTTCCACTCAGGCTATTTTAGTAAAAGTCTAGTATCCAAACATGCTGTTCATCACGTATGAATACAGTTTCCTTACACAGTATGGTATTTAGCTATATTTCGCAACACCTCAGTCATAAAGTCCATTTAGTTCACATTATACCTATGACAATGACAATTCCGATTCCAAAAAGGTGCAAGTTTCCAATACACGTAAATAATCTTTGATTTTTACTGCTTCAACCTAGCTGTCAACATTTTCTGCTACCCAACACAACACAATGCATTGAATTGGTCCACTTGAGTACAAAATATTATATGCAGATTTGACAGTGACAATTTGAAAAACCAGTGATTTACTTCGGAGGAGGTTTGGCCCCTAGACGTGCGGCACGCAGGCCCACCGGTGTGTGGACACGCCCTGGTGCCCACGAACCAGCCCCCAACTATGGGTTCAATAGTACCACTGCCCAGTGGGCTCCTCGAAAGAGGATAGGGCTAAGGGAGTCAACCCCTACAGAAAATCAATTTCCCCTTGGGTTGGTGTCAGGAAGGGCATCCGGCTGTAAAAAGTTTTGCTCCAAAAATGTTCTCAGTATAGGACTCTCAACCACGAGATGGCCATGGACCGTCCCCGGTGGAAGAAAGCCATACTGAGAATCCAGCGGCGCTTGGAACACGGACTTTAAACCGATGATGATGATGACTGATTTACTTCATGTAGGCTACATAAAATGACACAACACATCATAAGATGACATAAAATAACAACATATAACATCTAAAAGTTTGTTCTTTGATATCAGTAAATAAATAGGCTTCTTAATTTGGTGTCAGAGTTTTTTGTTTCAAGACAAATTTAAATTTATGGTTTTGGAAATATGGGGAAAAAAAATCAGTCATGTTCAGACAGGTTGTGTACACATGTACAAGACTGTCACACACGCTTAATCATTTTTAGAGGTGGGGGTGGAGAAAAGCCAATCTTCCTTCTGTGTCTGTCGTCTAATGCAGCTCTAAGACCATTAGGATCGAACCATGGCAAAGACTCAGAACAAGTCTTTTGTTCAATGGATGTTTGTATGTGAGCGATAACAAGATTGAGTCGCTTTCATGATGAACAATGAGGCTATGAATAATCCACTGACAGTGGACTAGTCTGGCAAGGCAACAACAGGAGAGCCCACGAGTTCAGATGACTTCAGGATGGAAATTATGTCGCAGTAAAATTACAAAATAAAACTCAGGGATTAATCATTATTTCTTCTCCTCCAACTACTACTACCACCACCGCCACCACTACTACTACAACTAATAATAATAATAATGTTGGCAAAAATCTAATGGCATTGTGATAATTATCAAATGTGTGAAAATCAAACAGACATGTAACTTTGAGGTAATCTTTAATTCAAATTCATCCCAGTACTTGAGGGAAGCAATGTAGCATTCAATTCAGGTACTATTGACCAAGGGAAATCCAATTTGGTCCGCTGGCGAGATTAACCCAAAATCCGGCTTTATGCTTCTGTAGACACCAAAGTATTTGTCCTCCAGGTTGTAGACTAAGGCCCCTAGCTGGAATAACTGCCCCAAAGACTTAAATCACTGGATACTGAAAGTAACTGCTAGGTCGACCCTCATTGGCTTTTGTAATTGGCTTATGTGATGGACATAAATCTCTCCCATTTTCACTTTGAGTAGGAAAATCAACTTGAGAATTTACAAATCACATTGTTGATTGTGCCCCGCCACCCCCCCAAAAAAGGGAACTCATGATATTTACGGTATCCTACATATTAACTTCTGTTAAACTTTCTCTGGATTGATTGTAATATTGACGTTTAAAACGCGATATTAGCATGTGTCTCACAGC
Organism: Syngnathus typhle; assembly: GCF_033458585.1. Lineage (NCBI taxonomy): Eukaryota > Metazoa > Chordata > Actinopteri > Syngnathiformes > Syngnathidae > Syngnathus > Syngnathus typhle. The sequence continues at coordinate 11,742,155 of NC_083738.1, read as the reverse complement.
AACAATTTGATTTTGTCATAAAATTGATTTGCCAAGATGCTTTACAGTCATAACTGGTCTGCTGTTGCATAGCTAACGATTCAATGATTGTGTTGTACATAAATATCTGAGAGTTGACTATGAACACATACCTTCCCACCCCCGCTCAAAACAACTGGTCTGTGGTGTAATTTTTGAATGCACATACTATATGTTGGCCATGTCGGACCTGATAACATTCAAAGTCCCTAAGGTGCTTTATAAGTAATAAAAGTCAACATGTCATAAGATCGGTTGGGAATCACTGCCAGTCAGGAGGGTAGCCAATATCATTGAATATTGGCAATGCAGATTGTTGTATTATTACATTGACGCCTGTGTACTACTCTTAAAGAATGACTGTTTTCTGAATCAGAACACGTTGCTGCACTCCAGTTGGATGATTAAGGGATGGCTGTTGATCATTACCACTTCACACAGATTGTGCAGTCTTTGGCATCACTCCCTACTCTGTCATCGGGACATTCACTTTTAATTGTTGGTTGTGGGGAAAAAAGGACTTATGCAGGGCTTGATTGTTAACAACACAACACCCAGTTTATGCTGGCAGCATCGTGACACATTGAGCTAGAAAACTGGAAGTGAAACCACTCTAGTTTTTAAACATGCATGTTCATTTGATCAGAACGCATTAGAGTTGTGTCTGCGCGCATGTGTGTGTGTGCGTGTATAAATGCGTGTGTGTGTGCGTGTGTGTGTGTGAGCGTGCGTGCCTTTGTGGTTGCATGCGCGCACGTGTGCTTTTTCACATTCTCCTTTAACTAATTACATCACCTCGATAATTTGTTTACAAGAAAACTTTGCTGGTCATGTATGCGAATGCAAATGTTTGGAGAATGTCTTTTAATCATACTGTATGTCGACTTGTCCATGGAGCATAAGCAGAGATGCATTAAAGATAATGATCAGATCACTTTTGCTTTCCACTCATTAAAAATAGACCCAATTTTCCTTCACTTTGACCTGCATATTCACTAATATTCGCTAATGGGTACACTTGCCTGACTTGTGTGGGATCCATTCCTGCTCAGTGATGGTGGATGTGGTTGTTTGTCTCTCCATGTGCCCTACCCTACGACTGGCTGGCAACCAGTTCAGGGTGTATTCTGCATTTAGTCCAAGGTCAGCTGGGATAGGCTCCTGCACCCGCCATGACCTTGCATAGGTGTTGAAAATAGATCGTTAGATGGGTGGCGTTTTCACACATTGCCTGCTTCTCAGTCTCTAGAGCTCTCTGAAATAAAGGTGCATACTTTACATTGAGAAAGATTTGCTGGGGAGTTCCAGTGGGTCCTTTTAACTTTTTCAATATTTTACATCTAAGCATCAAATGGACACCATGTGGAATGAAGCTGAAAGGCTTGGGCTTGACATTTCTCACTCACACTGCTTAAATAATCCATGGACACTCTTAACGTGGCCGCAGACAACTGAAACAGTCTTATTAAGTTTGAGTAAAAAGCACAACGATAGTCTATTACTAAGAACGGATGTGTGAATTATACATAAATTATTAGGCTATAGTCTTGTTTGCAAACCCAGCGCCTTTTGAGACATTTCATACATTTGCAGAGTAAATAATTTCGAGCTCTATTGTTGTCGTTGCTGACAGAGAAACCAAGTGCTTTATTTCTAATCTAGATACATCTAGAGAAATGCAAAATGTGTCACACTAACAAAACCGTGTCATGGCTAATCGTGTTTGTACAAGTTTTAGCAGTGGGGGTGGAAACAGTTATAGGTCGTCAGAAACTTGCGAGGATGAATAAATGTGATGACGGGCTTTAATTATGTTATTGCTAGCTTGGAAATTATATCAGTGAAAATAGACAAGACCCCAGTGGGGAGTGGAAATAACTCCCACACCCTTCAGTGGGAAAATGACAGGTATTTCCTAGTGGGAATTTGATTCTGCCTGTGGAGTCTATTTGCAATTGATTGATTTTGTGCGCAAACGAAAAGTGTCAATCAATCAATACCTTGAAAGTGGGGATCTGGATTAAAATAAGTGATTTGGCTATACGTACATACTTATATTTGGGTATATTATATATACACACACAGGTATATGTGATTTGTATATATATGTTTGTGTATATATATATATATATATATATATATATATATATATATATATATATATATATATATATTGAATTATATAACTATAGCATGTGTACCAGTTCCAATTTAAAGTCCATTAAATATAAAAAATAAAGTTCACATCTTTGATCATCAACTCTATGTAACTGTGCCATAAAACACAAGCCCAAAATCAAAAAGAAATATTAGGGTTTTCATAAAAATAATTACTTCCCTAGAAAAATTCATGACTAAATTGGTCAATAATTTAGCAAATTTTTTTTTTTGGGGGGGGGGGGGCTGAAATGAGTAACTACAAGTTATTACTTTTCAAAGTAATTTGCGAAACATTGCGGATGAATGATGTGTGAATGTGCCTTTAACTTTCTCCAACTTGTGTCATACTGGGCTGGGTATATTGCATGGCACTGTGGATGCAGCTGGATGCCGACCAATTCATAGAAGATTAAAAATGTGATATAAAATGATACAAGCAGCTGTGTCTTTCATAATTGGGAATTGGGCCACCACAGGTAGAAATTACTACTCAGGTAATTAGTTTATACCAACGGTAGCAACAATGCCCTGTGCTCTGGTCTCAGTGGGTATCCAAGGTGCGTGTGTAATTAAAACTGCCTATAATCTGTATGGACAATAGCCTGCACTCTGCATGTAAATGAATCCCCTGATGGTGTGAATGTTATAATTTGGTCATAAGACATAGTAACAGTAACTGGGGACACTTTTTGTGATGGGCTCACACCAGTCAGGACACACGTCAAACTGTTGACGCTCTGACCCAAGAGCACTCGGTGGACATTAGTTCATTATTGGATTAATACTCATTACTCAAGAGTGAGGCAACAACACTTAACTGTTAATAGGGTCTCTGGTCTTAAAGCTTTTGTCTCATATTTTTGCTCTCATATCACACTTAAACTGTTTCACATTCATGTCTGTAGGGACATTAGGAACACAATCAAAGCAGCATCCATGAAAGTTTCCTCCACAGAAGGTCTGGCCGTCATGGTGAACGACTGTTAAGCACTTCTGCCTCTTAGTTCAGAGGTCATGGGTTCAAATCTGGGCTCTGGCCATCCTGACTGAAGAATGCATATTTTTTTTCTGTGCCTGTGTGGGCTTTTTTCGCAGATACTCTGCTTTCCTGTCACATTCCAAAACCATGCATGTTCGGTCGATTAAATACTCTGAAGTCAGAGTCAGCTGACTACACCCGAAAAGCTGAGTACACCCTGAATAGCCAGTGGCGGGACACCAGACAGCAGATGGGCACAAACCTTCAGATCCCTCGCATTGATCAGATCCAGCAGCCTTGTTCTAGTCTATTTTCTACCGTTGTCTTCTCCTATGGACACTCTCTCCTCTATCACTGTCATGCAAGAGCTTGTTACTTCAGGGGAACGGAAATAAGGTCGGTAAATGTCATCATCAACAACACTTGAGGGTAGAATACACATGTGCAGTTATGGTTTGTCTAACGGAAGCAACTGTGACCAAGAAGGACATTTCCTTTCTGTTCACCTTTTTACAGAGTGACAGCACATACTGGAAGTATTGAAGACAAACTTAGAGGCCAGATCAAGATAGTTTGGACATGTGCATAGCAGGAGAAGTGAATGAATTTGTAGAAGAGTGTTAGACAAGGGGCTGCCGGGTAGGAGGCAAAGGGAAAAAGAGAAAGACCGAAAAGGAAATGTATGGATGTGATGGGGTAAGACTTGGAAGAGGACGGTGTACTGTGGTGACCCCTGTATAGGGTTAAACTGAGAGGAAAGAACAAGATGGTAGGGTTTGGATCTGGGAAACCCAGATCAAACTACGTTTGAATCACAAGATATGTAGCAGGATGGCAGCTACGTAAGTGTGAAAAAATACAGCATACGGGCAATACATAAATTTACCAATTTATAAAGCAAGTGTGCTCATAGCACCTGTGAATAAAAATCACAATTTCACTTTTAGAGTTGTGAGCAACCGCAATAATTGTCAACTTTCCTCTCTTTCTATAGAATTAATTTCACCGCATGGAAGAAGGCAGACAATTATCAGACAGCAGCATGTCTAGATCCAAAGCCCACAAGCATGTCGGGGTGATGAGGGGAAAGAAAAGTGGGACAGTTTGGGTGGGATATTTTGGGAGCCTTAACAATGGAAACCCGTACCATGTAAAACTAACTGTAATACCATACAGCTTGGTAGAAAATAGGATTTCCATTTACAGAGTACAGTCTGTCAGTTTGTAGTGGAGAAAGCTGTATCAATAACAATATGTCCGTATCCTGGATTAGGATTCAATGTAATGAGCAATAATTTAATTCTGTACCACTGTAAACAACCTAAAAAAAAATATCTTGCATGCAGTAGTTTGTCAATTATATACAGTAAATATGTGTTTACTTGCTCGTCAATGTATTTACAGTATATACTGTTTCTGTAGAGTGTTTACGCAGACTTGTCTTAACATAGTAACCATGTTTTCCAAGAGCTCTGTCACACTCAAATCAGACTAACAAAACAACGGGCCAGGTGCTACTTGAAGATACTGACGGTGCCATTAAGTATTTAGCAACAATGGCATACCACCAAGGATGTATTCCTATTCTTGTTTAACCTACTTATCACGGTGTAGATCCTGAGGTTTATTATAGCGGTTCCATGTTTAAAACATTAGCTAACATTACCATGTCTTTTCCTACCACATACAGTATGTCTCCGTTGGGGATGGGCCTGACAGATAAAAAGAAAAGTTTGTAGTGATCAGATATGGATGCTCAATACACTCCAAAGCATTTTACAGAGTAGTTTGTTATAATTGTATTTCACTGTCTTAATATTGTCTCCACCATGTTTATTCGAGGCTAAAGAAGTTTAGAATAAAAATGTGTCTGTGCTTATATTTGATGGTGGAATTACTTTCCGATCCAGACACCCTATGCACCACAAAAGATGATGAAATTGTTTCAGCCAAAAGACAGTTTGTGTATACGTTAGATTGCTCGAAGTGAGAAGCTTTCACTTGGGACAACCTGCATTTGTTGTACTTCAACACAACAAGGTGTAAGGGGAAAGCGAGATTGTGAAATTAGTCGTGCCTCACCTATCCCCTCCTCCTCCAAGTCATTTGCTTACATACTGTGCTCCCACACCAATCATTATTTTAGCGGATTAAACTGTATTTGTATTTGAAGATTGCATTGCGTGTTGCCATCAGCCTTTCTATCCTGACAGGGACCATGAGCGAGAATATCAACTTTTGCAGCATTATGCACGTTGCATTGATCACCGATCAATCATAAAATGCTGTGATTAAAAATGAAATCTGGAAGCAAGTGAATGACCTCAAACGTCCTCAAACGACGAAACAATCCAGTAGACAGGGACAGACTTTTTAACCCATGGAAAGATATCCTGATTATGAAGGTCAATCATCTTTAAATGCCCACAAACCCAAACTGGGAAATGATACCATTTGTACAAAAGACAATGGATTTAACATTGGTTGAAGTGCAGGTGGATCTTGTCACACTGTAAAATACTGTGTTCAAACCCAAGTTTTATTGGTGAACTAAAATTGTTATTATTATATGTTTCAGTCCTTGTACAATCTTTCAAATTTAGCCCTCAGAGATATAATCATTTGTCTCCTATAAAAAAAAAGAAAAGCAAATTGTCTTCTGATATGACCTTGCAAGGCCACAACTTTGATCAAACAAAAAACAACCTCTAAGTCCAATACTAAAAGTACGGGCAAAACTGACACAGATGTCGTACCACTGGTGTCGTAAAAACATAAAGGCAATCGGGCTGTTTTTGTCCCGATTTTGTTCCTTCCCCACCCACCAAGGATAGCAAACGCCCAATAATCTCATTTTGTAACATTATCCTATAAGATTATGTTTTGTTCTTAAATCTGTTGAGTGGATTTCTCCTCGATCATAGGGTCCGAAATGAGTTGGTGCATAAAAGGTGACGGCTACTGAGCCGTTTGACTGTGTGGACTGTGATGTGAATGAAATATCACCAATCAAAGAAGTGCCCTGTCTGACTAACAAAGAGTAAAATCAAACTACAGTATGTCCAACCCAATGTTTTTTTGTGTGTGTGTAACGCTTCCATCTCTGGTATTCTTCAGAAACGCTCAGCACCCGTCAATGCATACCCCAAAGTATTTGCTCGTCTTCGTGTTTGGGAGTGTTCTGCCTCGGTGGGCTGAATACTAGATGGGTGGTAGAATTTCTGTGTCTGTGGCATTTTATGTTGACATTAAGGGAGTAGACCAAAAAGACTTATTTTCTATCTTGATGTGTGGTGTCAATCACAGACAATACCATCTTTTAAAATTAGAAAATCCTTATGTCCATATCGGGCCTTACCCCCTCAGCACCCCCTGAAATGCTGATTTGAGGACATGGAGCAAAGAAATATCAGCAGTAAAAATATTAATGGTGAAATTAACATGACATGCTGTTTGACAGTATGATGTACTGTTAATTCCTTCAATATTGGCTCATTCCAAACAGAAATTTGATTTCCCTGCAAAGATTTTCTGTGTTTGCGTTATGGGATTGTATGTCATTTAGAAAAGCATTAAAATATGTGAGGAGTAATTAAAATTGTCAAAGGGAATCAATGTTTCATGTCAGCTGTTAATGAATAAGTATCAAAGGCTGGTTTGTCTAATTGTAATCATGTCAGCTCAGGGGATGATGTGAAACGTCCTAATGTTTATGATACGAAATGCAGCCCAATAACCCAATTCGGTCTCTTTTAGGCTCAGACTGTACCTTGCAGATTACATTATATAATGATTTGTCACACTTAGAATTTGTGGTTATTTTCTCACTATCTGTATTTACTTAATTGTATTACGCACTTCTGTAATACTAATGGTAGTCACTTCTCAGAAAACCTCATAATTTATTAGGAACATTTGAATATTATCGTCTTCAAAAACAAATTAGGCTATTGTAGCACAACATCATACAATTGGTACATCTACCTACATAATCAAGCGAATTTTTCATTTCTTTATTTAACTCCTCTTAGTTAACACTGTTGTCTTCTAACACATGGATATACTGTGGTGGATGAATTCAGTGAGTGTCTTGGTTTCTTGTCATTTTGAGTTTTGTATTCAATTTACTTTATCATTGTTAGCAACCGCCGTGAGAACGCGCTAGGGCTGGAACAGCATTAAACTGAACCGGAAAACTGAAGTTCAAAGTACATTGGTTCAACTACTTCTTATGTCATCCTGAACCGTGGTGCACACGTCATAATTTTGAGGAGCACTTGAAAGCAACAAAACTCAAACCCCAGTTGACGGCAATGACGGACAAGCCCAAACGAGCAGCACTGCCAGCCACATTCGGGTCGGCTGTTCTGAAGACATTTTGGATTTTAATAATAATAATAATAATAATAATAATAGTAATAATGGGCGGCTCGGTGGCGCACTTGGGTAGCACGTCCGCCTCACAGTTAGGAGGGTGTGGGTTCGATTCCACCTCCGGCCCTCCCTGTGTGGAGTTTGCATGTTCTCCCCGGGCCCGCGTGGGTTTTCTCCGGGCACTCCGGTTTCCTCCCACATCCCAAAAACATGCTTGGTAGGCCGATTGAACACTCCAAATTGTCCCTAGGTGTGAGTGCGAGTGCAAATGGTTGTTTGTCTCTGTGTGCCCTGCGATTGGGTGGCTACCGGTTCAGGGTGTCCCCTGCCTACTGCCCGATGACGGCTGGGATAGGCTCCAGCACGCCCGCGACCCCAGTGGGGACTAAGCGGTACAGAAAATGGATGGATGGATGGATGGATGGATAATAATAATAATAATAATAATAATAATAATAACAATACCGGTTAGCACTGGTTCAAGTCTGGCTCCGGCCTTCCTGTGTGGAGTTTGCATGTCACCCCCCGTGATTGCGTGGGTTTCCTCTGGGTACTATGATTTCCTCCCACATTCCAAAAACATGCGTGGTAGGCCAATTGACCACTCCAAATCGCCCGTAGGGGTGATTGTGAGTGTGAATGGTTGTTTGTTTATGTGAACCCTACGATTAGCTGGCGACCAGTTCAAGGTGTGTCCTGCCTACTGCCTAAAGTAAGTGTTAGGGTGGTGCTCACTCTAACTTATTTTGCAAGAACCACACAGGAGTCAAGCAAGTCATTTTAGACACCTGCAGGCGGAGAGTTCACTCGTCGCTGTGCTTACAGCGATGGTCGAATGAAGTCTGACTCAGGCCTCGTCAGGTGCTTATTTATTGAGAGAAACAGAGTGGGGTTGAAAGTAGGGGTGTGGGAACACAGGTTGGGGTGATGCCGGTCCCCTGCTGATCAAAGCATAGCAGGGGGCCTTTTACGACGTTCTGTAAACAAAGCAACTTTGATTGCTTCCTCTGCAGCTAGTCAATAAGTTGAAAAGATCTTAACACTTTGGTCTACTACTTTTTTTAAGACAGGACAAGCTGGTTAAATTATTACAGGTTACATTCCAACATAATCATACGATAAAGATATTCTGCAAACCCTAACAGTAAGCTGGGATAGGCTCCAGCACGCCCACAACCTTCATGAGAATGAGCGATTCACAAAATGGATGGATGCATAAAATATAGTATATGTAGTTCAGTCACACAGTGAGTAAGATTTAGTGCTATTTTCAGTAGTAAAAGGTTGATTAATTTGTAAATAATTTGATAATTTCATTAATTTTCATGTACATTTAAACCTTAGAAAACATGTAGCCACTTTCTATCAACAGAAAGTGACAGCACATGGGTCACCCTGTTTTGTGGGTTTGAAAGTTTGGTCAGTTTGGTGCACGATTCCTTTAAGGACTAGTCTCAGATACAGACATTTTTCTTTTCTGGAACGTTATAGCTATCAATAACACATCGTAAAATCTGTATTATGCAAGGTTTTATAGGTCAAACTTAAAAAGAAAAACAACAAATTTATTTCTCAAAAACATGATTTTCCAGAGATAAGGAAATTTAATAAATCTAGGGAGGGATAAAACCATCTCTGATTAATATTTTCTGTTGACCAGCGTAATCTGTTGAACGTTATTAAGACAACAATACCAGGAGGAGGAACACACACGCACACACACACACACACACACACACACACACACACACAGTAAATGCTTATATACTGTATTTGAAAAACAAAAAATTATAACATTGACAATGTCCATAAGTGCATAGACAGTGGCTGATGAAGCACGACTGCAAGCTTCAGGCATTAACACACAAATCTCTCCATCTGAAAAGCGTGAAACATTGCTGCAATGTTTCCTACACCGAATACACAGTAGCTCTAAGGGACTGAACAACAGAGGTGTTTTGCTTTACAGATTCATGGCTGATGATATAAGTAGCTCGAGGGTCTGGTGCAAGGCTGTTTGCACTTTAGCTCCCATTATACATGTCTGTTGAGCTGCTAAATGATAAGAGAATTTAAATGTAAAAGGGGTAAAATATACAGTTTTTCATACTCTATATACGTATATATATATATATATATATATATATATATATATATATATATATATATATATATATATATATATTTATACATTTATATATGTATGTTCATCCATCCATTTTCTACACCGCTTGTCCCCACGGGGGTCGCGGGCGTACTGGAGCCTATCCCAGCAGTCATCGGGCAGTAGGCAGGGGATACCCTGAACCGGTTGCCAGCTGAGCGCAGGGCACACAGAGATGAACAACCATCCGCACTCGCACTCACACTTAGGGGTAATTTGGAGTGCTCAATTGGCCTACCAAGCATGCTTTTGGGATGTGGGAAGAAACCGGAGTGCCCGGAAAAACCCACGCGGGCACAGGGAGAACATGCAAACTCCACACAGGGAGGGTTGGAGGTGGAATGGAACCGGCACCTTCCTAACTGTGAGGCTGACGAGGCCAACGATGGAGGAAGACATCCTAGACTACATCCGGGCATGTCCTACCTGCAATAGGAATAAGACATCTAATCAGCTGCCAGCCAGCCTACTCCAACCCTTGCCCGTGCCTCACCGCCCTTGGTCTCGTTCATCAATTGACTTTGTCACAGGTCTTCCTCCGTTCGAGGGGAACACGGTGGTCCTCATCGTGGTGGACAGATTCAGCAACATTTCACATTTCATCCCTCGACTGAAGCTACCCACAGCCTAACAAAACGCTCAAATTCTGCTCCGCGAGGTGTTTCAATACCATGGGCTCCTGCGGGACATCGTTTTCAACCAGGGCCCGCAGTTCACCTCAACCTTCTGGGCCGAGTATTGCCGTATGCCCACAACGCGCTTCTGATCACTCATATCCCCTAAAAATGGTGATATGTCTGGCTGCAAATATAAAAAACTGCAAAATGAGTTTATGATTCTAAAATCTGATCCATCGTGTGCCATCCTGCCTCACAAGGTTTAACACAGGTGAGCCCCCTCAACCCTATAATTTTTTAATGATCTGAAATCTCAACACTTCTCCACCCTTGTTCAGCACATTAGCCTTTGCCACACCAGCCTTGTCGAGAGGAATGTACAGAGTGATATTGAAATATTGATGCCTCCGACACCAGATCTTTATGCTCTAAAAGCAGTTACCTCAAATCAAAATCATTTTGGTACTTCAGTTATTTGAAGTAACACTTGGACAACATTAACAGAAACACAGTGAAAGGTAAGATGTTTCCTAATAAATGATACGCAGTTGGTCGGAAGTACCTTTTCTTCTGCTTGGATAAGTCTATAATGCATGCCAAGCTGCTCAGTGCGTCTCAGATGGAGACACAATGGGATTGTAAACGGGGTCATGTGTGGAGCTATTTCGGCTTTGCAAGTGTGATGTTTGTGAGGACAAAAATGCTAAGAAGTTGTGGCAACACAACTAACTTTGTGAAACGTCTCAAGTTAAACCACAACACATAATACACCTAAGTCTCGATTTTACGCGGACTTTGGGGTCCAGAATTTGGGAACCGCGTTAACCCCAAAAGTGTGTTGTATAGAACGTCTTGTTTTTTTTAGAAATACATGTTTTTAGGTAGCCAAAGGCGGTCCTTTGTTACGTTACTTTCGGTCAGGCATGTTGTTGGGCAGCGGAAGGGGTCCGTTTGCTCCCCACACTTCAAAGTCTGTTTACATTTTATTAAAAGAGAAGAATACGCAGATAACAATATCAAGTGGATTAAGTCATTTTTATGATATGTGAATTGGATGGAAGAGAGAATAAAGCAGCCACTTCTTTCTACTACTGTGTCCGGCCACGCTCTTTCACTGTGTGGATAAGGTGCTTATAAGCTCAGTGGCCTAGTGGTAGAGTGTCCGCCCTGAGACTGGAAGGTTGTGGGTTCGAACCCTGACCGGGTCCTACCAAAGACTATAAAAAGGGGACCCATTGCCTCCCTGCTTGGCACTCAGCATTAAGGGTTGGAATTGGGGGGTTAGATCACCAAATGATTCCCGAGCGCTGCACCGCTGCTGCTCACTGCTCCCCTCTCCCCCAGGGGATGGATCAAAATCACATGGGGATGGGTTAAATGCAAAGGACAAACTTCACCACACCCAGATGTGTGTGTGACGATCATTGGGACTTTAACTTAACTTTAACTTTCGGGAAATTTCCCCTTTCCGAATCAAGAACGATCCTAGCTATCCATAACACAAATAAGATAAGATCAGTAAGGCGGTTACTGTTGAGGCCATTGTGAGCAGGCGTATTATCGTGGTGACGGCAGCTACCAGTTGTCCTGCCACAACTCTGAATTCTTCTTGCACACTGAAGAACGCAAACGCTGCCCAATCTCTTTGTAAATGTCCTGGTTGATCATCTGGCCCTGCGGCAAGATCCTGCGGTGGACAATAGCCTTCACATCGAAGTATGCAATCAACATAACTAAATTCCGTCTTGACTGCCTTGCTTTCTTCAGCCTGGATGATTTCAAACTCTTCCACTGAAAGTTCTGGTGTTTAGTCTGCGGGTGGTACTCAAAGAGCTGTTTCATCAGAGGTAATGACTGATCTCATTGGTCTCATCATCACTCACTGATTGTTGCATGACAGCAAGATACAGAGGATATGTATTTTAAAAGCATTCGGAAAAAGCTCAATGACTTCAGAGAGCTGGAAAGTAAAAGGCAATTACAGGGAACAACTCATAGTTTCAGTTTTAAACCGATTTTTGTGACACAAGTCCTATCACTTTTTTCACAAACTACCCCAACATTCATGTTTATGCATGATGCTGATGAATAGTTTGAATTCTAAAATCATTGGAAAAACAAAGGAACAAATTTCAGTCACAAAGTATATCCTCAGTCTGACACAGCTAATTTGAGTTGTTTCTTAATCACACAGCAGGAACTTGTTTGAAATTCAATACATTGTGTCTGCAGTAGCGCTTCAACATGATAATATACTACTGCAAAACAGCAGCTGTTTTACAGTTTGTTGTCAGTTCAGCAGAGACAAAATGCTGAACGGCATTCTCCATCGACCCTATCTCACCACCAATCATGCCTGTCTATTTATGTTTATACGTAAATCAACTGGCTTACTATACTGTACGGCTGGTAAGATTATTGGTGCTTTGCTCCCCTCCTTGAAGGACATTTACACCTCCCATCTCACCCGCAAGGCGACCACGATTGTGAGTGATGTGAGTCAGCCCGCTCACTCTCTGTTCGAGCTTCTGCCCTCTGGGAAGAGGTACAGAAGCCTGCGCTCCTGCACCACCAGACTCTCAAACAGCTTCATACTCCAGGCTGTTAGGATTCTGAACTCGCTTCCCCGTTCTGCGTAGCGTCCTGTACTTTTACTGTCTGTATGCACACTGGCTCTTATTTGTTGTGTTATCTGTTTATTTATTATTGCTCTTATTATTTATTGTTTGTGCCTTCTTGTTTTTTATATTGCGTCGTTTACTTGTATGTCTATCGTGTAATATGTCTTGTCACCGTGGGATAGAGAATACGTAATTTCGATCTCTTTGTGTGTCTCGGCATGTGAAGACGTTGACAATAAAGCAGACTTTGACTTTAAAAAAAGGAACAAATGTGTTTTCTGTACCAATGGTATGGAGCCGGAGACAGGTCACACCAAATACAAGCAAGGCTATTCATGGTAGATTAGCCAACAATTAACATTTCTTATTAAAATATCTGTGACTTTTCATTACCTGCGGACCAAAGAAAAAAGCTTGGAAAAAACATGATTCTATGACAGGTATAAACTTTCACTATGCATTATTTACGCACAGTTCACCTTGGCATCTTTCTGTTCAAGATTAAAAGAATAATTTCCAGGTTGTAAATAATCTGTGAAGGCACATATCACATCGTCTGACGGGCAGTGAATTATTTATTGTAATCTGGCAATGCAAGGTTGTTTATCACATATTAATGTGATGCATCAGGGGTGTAATTCTCCTCTGGCACACGGATAGCAGTTTCACTCAGTTGCCGTCAGAGCATATGTTGTCGATGAGGATTCATGATGCCGTTGTTTGATTCTGAGCTAATATACACCTGCAGCACCTGTCAGGGAGAGAAACTGCTCAGGTGATCATACTTCCCATACTGAACTTGTAGGTAACATTCACGTTTGAGTATTGATCTTAAGTGCTCGTAAAAAAAAAAAAGACTGGAAAATGCCTACACATCACATCAGTGAATTTTACCACTACTTGCTACTACTACTGATACCACTACTACTACTACTACTGCTAATAATAATAATAATAATAACAATACTACTTTTTCCATGTATAATGCGCCCCCATGTATAATACGCACCCTAAAAATGGCATGTTGATGCTGGAAAAAAGCCTGTACCAATGTATAATATGCACCCAAATTTTGACTCCTACTTAAGTCCGTAAACGTAAAATTATTTCAGAAAAAAGATCATCTTTGGGAACAACCGGATGTTTTTCTGCCGGTCAGTATCACTGTGCATGCGCTAGCAAACTCAATAGCGAAGAAATGTTTCGGATTTGTGTAGGGTACATTGTGACAGCAAACGAGCAGGTGATCGAGCAAACGTCTGATACGAGGGCATTGTGTTCGTATGGAGCGTGTTTGAAGTGAACAGCAGAGAAGAAAGCACATCTGTAATGGCGGCCTCCGTATGATATCCGGATTAAAAAAATAAATAAATAAAAAGAAAAAAAATGTACCCATGTATAATGCGGACCCCAGATTTTAGGACAATAAATTTGTTAAATTTTGCGCATTATACATGGAAAAAAACGGTAATAATAATAATGATAATAACCACTATTACCACTACTTGCGACGACTACTACTACTACTGCTACTACTACTAGTGTGCTGGAGCTTATTTCCGCTGACTTCGGCCAGGTAGCGGGGGACACCCAGAACTGGTCGCTAGTCAATCGCAGGGCACACATAGACGAATAACCATACATGCTCACACACCCACGGGCAATTTGGAGTGCTCATTCGCCCTACCATGCATTCTTTTGGAATGTGGGAGCAAACCAGAGTTCCGGGAACAACACCATGCGGGCACAGGGAGAACATGCAAACTCTACACAGGAAGGCCGGAGATGGAATCAAACCAACAACTGGCAGATGTGCTAACTTGTACCCCAAGGAAGTTACATCGGAAACAGCAAAACCGGTGTTGACAATGAACATCAATTATGAGGGGCTGGCCCCGACTCTGCGGGCAGGCAATTTTTCACCAGTTGCAGAAGAGATATAGTAGCTACAGTTGGAGAGTGAGAGATTGCCTGTAGGCTCATTAGGAACAACAGCTGGTTGGGTAATGAAGAGGAAACAACATGTCAAGAGGGTCCCAAACCTCCCAAGAGATGAATTTCCCAACTATTGAACGAAAGATAAATGTTGCATCATCTGTTTAAGGAGAAGGTTTAAGGCTCAGAAAGTAAAATTATGAAGTGATTTGACCTATAAATGGATGTGATGAAATAATAACAGTCAGTCCTGTTGCATAATTTTGATGGGATAAAATGTTTTTTTTCCCCTATAGCCCCTGATATCGCCCCCCCAACCTTCAAATGCATTGATCTGGTGTATTTTGAGGTTCACATGGAGAATAATTATTCATAAAACTACTGCCTAGAGTCGTGTGGTATGGTGTGGGCTCCATTTTTAGGGGTGTCAAACTCATTTTCTTTCGCATTTTTCTTTCTATGTGGCAGGCTCACTTTGATTCCTTTTTCCAATCGGGCCTACCTGTCACGTGCCTGCGCCACCTGCCACCCAATTGGTAACTTTCCTTGACACTATCGTTCTCAGCCACGCCCACATAGTATTGTTCCCCCCCTTGTAAACGGCGCTATTTAAACTCTGGACTCCCAGTTACACGTTGTCAGTTCGTCCTGTTGTCGTGCCGGTGATTCCACCCCTGTGCTCACTGTTCTCTCCCCCACTGACTCCTGTTGGCAACCTTGTCTGTACACTGACCCGACTCGCCCCGATCGCCACCCATCCTGGCCACTTACCCATCCTTGATGACGTTCTGAACGCCTCCCGTCCCATCCTCCTGCTTGTCCCCTACCACGATTATGTACTGCGTCTTGCTGAGTTGTGCGCTTGCTCTGCTGCTCTCTTGTCCCTTACAGAACGAACTGATCACAATACGACCAACACACGGATCCTATGCCCTGGACCGCCTCTCACACTCGGATCATCCAGCAGCAACGTAAGCACCAGCAACAGCTGCTCCAGCAACAACATCAGTAGCTGGACCCTCAAAGACCTTGTGCCTCTGGCTCCTTCCTCCCAGTCAGTACGACTTCTTGTTGAACCTGATGTCCGACCGTCAGCCTCCCTGATCTCAGTGCCGGACGCTCTAGAGCCCAAGATTGGAAACCATGAGCGATATGTTGTCACCCATGGCATGCCTGACCCTGTTGCTGAATTCTTTTTGACCTCCAACCACAGATTTTTGCCACAAAGCGAGCCAAGGTGGGCTACGCGATCACTCACCTGATAGGACAAGCATGACTATGGGGCACGGCAGAGAATGACCGGTCGTTCGACGCCTTTGCTCGCAAACTACTTCACCTCCTAGGATCCGCCAGCGAGTACGCATCACAGGAGCTGCTGGCTCTTTGCTAGGGTAACAGGTCAGTGGCAGGCTTTGCAATCCAGTTTCAGACCGTGGCTGGTCGCAGCGACTGGAACATCGCTGCCCTACTGGGCGCATTTCTTCACGAGCTGGCGGATCACATAAAAGATGAGATGGTCTCCTACGACCGCCCCAGGACCCTTGAACCTGGCGGCACGCGGGCACCGGTGAATCCGGACCAGACGGCGTGAGAGAGAGAAGTCTTTCCCTCCTCTCTGCAGGTGTGCTGCCAGCGTGACGCCTCGGGCCTCATTGCCCCCCCCGGACACTCAGTCCCGCCTGCGGCCCGCCTGTGACCAGGACTCTTTCATAGTCAGCCAGCCCTTGTCAGACGCTCTTCCCACTTTCACACGGAAGAACATTATTGACCGGGGTGGTTCTCGGACACAAAGTTGCCTGGCCCTGGATCACTGTTCAATCTCATACTACAGATGCTCCATTGGACTCTAATCTTGTGACTGGACAGTCTATTGCATTAAGATGAATTTAGTTCCATGACCATGGAACCGTTTCTGGACAATTCCGTCATATGGCATTGGGTGTTAGGCTGCGGAAACTACCCTTCCATAGGGCCATGCTGTCAGAGATGTGCGTGATTAGCAAATGCAGTGAACTATAACTTGTTTTGAAGGGCTCAAGTACTGCTTGTACAACCATAAGTATCAGACTACGAGCTGAACTTCTGTGCTCAGACTCAATGTGAATAATACATTTGCTTAAATAGATTTTAATTGAAGCTTAGATCTTTTATTAGTCTGAATCAGCAGATAATGTCTGTTAAATTGAGCTTCCATTTATTTATTTTTCAATCAAACAGGAGAAAAATGTTAAATATTACAGATTTGGGGGTTAGGGCTATTTCTGGGTTTATTGCTTCATATTTTAACTAGCAAAAATACTTAAAAACAGATTTATACGGAAGATGAGTTGTTTGCAGTTATTAAGTTCACTATCTATGCATATAAAATTTAAGACAAGGTCATTACACCAACTCCTTCACAAGAATTTGAGCACATTTACAAGAGGTGGCTTGTAATCCTGTGACACGGTTAATGTCGTAAATGCAACTATGCAATTCAAATTGAATTATTATATTATTGTTGCTCTTTGAGTTACAGGCCTAAAATGTTTGCAGGTTGACAAGTTGGCCTTTTTTTTTTTATATAAAACAATTTAATTAGGATGGATTAGTTATGGTTGGCTGCTGGTTGGCAAGGGTTATCTCTAATCTGAATAGTTGATGAAGACAAATTTAATCCTTCGGTGAGAGAGAAAACAATGAAAGAACTCACTTTTTAAAGTAAAGAAATATGAGGTAGAGGAAGTGAAATCAGATTGGCATGTCTTAGTGTCATCCTTAAGAAGATGAAAAACCAAATGATTGATGATTCCCTCAGAAGGTCTAATTAAAGAAATAATTAGAAAATTAACAGCTCTTGTGAATTTAAAGGTGACAGTCAGCAAGGTGAGAGTTGTGTGTCAGTTCATCTTTTTTATTATCTGTGCATGAAAAAATAGTAACAGCAACTTTCTGGCAGAAAAACGACTGTGCGGGTTCTTAACTCAAAGGTGTCATCTTCAGACACCTACATTTATTGAATTAATTTAACAAAAGTAATAAGTATACTAAATGTGCCAAGAAAAGTTAAGAGAAAAAAGAATAAAAAAAGTTCAAATGTGGCTGCAGATTTAGACAATCCGTCAGCATTTGACTGAGTGTTAGGGACGATTATATGAACTGACGAAAAGTCACTCCTCACTCTTATTTTTCAACTTTCTCATCTCCCGGATTGACCACCTCTGCCAGTGGTAAACAGAAGAAATGGGAAGAAGTGACACTTGACTCGGTTATATGAACCGATGAAAAAACACTCCTCACTCTGTCTTTTTCATGTTTTTAACTTTCTCATTCCCCGGAATGCCCACCTCTGCCAGTGGTAACAGACAGAAGAAATAGAAAGACCAAAGCATGCACAATGTGCATCTTAAGTTAGCTGTATGCAGTCTTTAAGGAAACCAGACAGTATTTGGACATAACCAGACACAGACATCATGCTTCCCACAGCGCAATACAAAATGGCTCCATTGTTACATTTCACTATAGCAATTGCACTGTGTTGACAGTCTCACTGAGCACAGCCACAATATATTTTGCTCTTTCCTCCCAACTCAATTACCAAAATGCGTCTATTTATATGTCACACAAATACTCCTGGAATCATGAGTTGTATGTACACGAATGTGAATTTAAAATTCTGACATTGTCAAGTAAATGGTAAAGAAGTAAATGTGTTAATGGGTTCCTTGTCAGAAACACATTATGTGATCTTGTATGCGCAGCCTGGCAGGTACAAATGTCTACACTAACCTTTCTCAGTGGCTGTGGCCGGTGGGTCCAATATTGAATTTATAATTAACTTGTGAGGAAAAGTGGGCATTTTTCTATTAAAAGAGACATCTTGTCAATTACAATCCTTGCAGAGATATTCACTGAACCTCTTGTTGGAAGAAAGGTCAATGTGTGTAATGAGTAATTGACTCACGGCAGAGAACAGCTCCAACTCAGACTGAGGTTCTGATCAAGTCACCCAATGTGATTTATTTCCATATTATTTTCACTCTCATTTTCCAATGTGTTGGAAAAATTATGTCTGATTAAATTGCTTTTATTGGGGGCAATTTATCACCAAATTATGACTTGGGAAATGGAGCTTAAATGGTCTGAATGATGAAAAGAACATGACTTTTTGAATTTCAGCAATGGCACAGATCGCCACTAATGACCCGTTAACAATGGTCTAATGTTTGTGGTCCAGTGGTGATGAAGGACAGTGTTAACAAGCATCTGTAAATGGAGAGTATTAAAAAGGGATTAACATAATGTAAGATATTTAGAAGCCACCTTAAAGGGTACAGCTATATGTATGCAAAACTAATAGTATATGTAAATGTGTGTGTGTGTGTGTGCGTGTGTGTGTGAGTGCGCGCGCGTGTGCGTGTGTGCGTGAAACCTGAGGAGAGGACTGAAAGACTTTCAACCAAGAATCCAAGGTGTCTTCACGATGGCAACAAACATCATTGTGACATCACAGTGTCAGTAGCTGCAGCTTATATGTTCCTCTACTCACCAAAGCCAAGATATGTCCATACATATCTAGCAGTGTTAATCTTGACATCTGTTTAACATGAATGGATTAAGGCCTGTGTGATGTTGAGCCTACACTGTTGAAAATTGCATGTATAATTCCCTGTGAAGTTGAAAAGCTAAAACTCGAAGCTCTTTTGACAGATCTCAGCAGGTAAAAGTTGGGAGAGCTTTGGGATCTGGATTTTAGCTACTTAATTGAAGGCAGAGTCACATCTCCAGACTGCATTATTATACAAACATGCCCACCTCTATCTAAAGCCCTCTTCAGGGGACTGACACAATCGTCAAAATATTCCAAAAATATCATGAATAAATGCGGGACAGGGAACTATTTAGCCTTCCGTTGAAACTAAGCCTATTCATCATATGTAAGGCTTTCTTTTGGTTGTTTTGCTTGACTAGTGGATTATTAATTATTTTAACATGTTGGTTGGACTTTTAGTCATCTTCATTTCTTAAGTTGGCCAATGGCCAATGCAATGCAAATTTACACAAGGTAAATAAAAATGGGGCCATGACATTTCTTGATAATGCCATTAGGGCCTGCCATTGTGAATGCACTGTTTTATTTCAAGCAAATATAGGAGAAAACAAAAACCCATGCTTTTCTTGACCATTGGCTGTCTCACACAGGAAGTCAAGTACAAAATCTCTATACATTATGTTCTATGCACCCCAACTAGTCTAAACATGATATTCTGATTAATATGGTGTTTTTGAAATATGAATTAAGCAGAAAAATCTTTTTTTTTGTCTGAGGAGTGTCAATTTTGCTTTGACATGATAGCTACTATATAAGAAAGTGAGTGAAGATATAAAGATTTATAGAGTGCGCTTCTTGAGAAAAAAACAAGTTACAAAAATAAACTGACAGGACAACTGAATTTATAAACGTCATTCAGCCATAGCTTACATCTTACATGTCAACATGCCATGCCGCAACTTTTTGATGGTAAATGGCGGTGTGCTCTGTTTGCCGAACAGCTCATGGGCTCACCTTCTTATCACCAGGCGACGAGAGCATAATTTCCAGTAGACCAAAAATCTTGTCACCCACGATTACCTTAAAGTATCTCCACGAGGCTGCCATGGCTTCTCCTGTCAGGATGGAAAAGTGGTATCAGTATGCTGTATTAGTTTATATTCCCAAGTACAAGGATAGATGTACATTATCATAATACGTGTTTAGGATATTGTGCTATGGACCAATGAAACCAAGCATGACCTTTTTGGACATAAGCCAACCAAGAAAGTTTGTCTTCTTTTTGTGTCACAAATATGTGACTCATATCTTTTTTATTTCTTCTTTTGCTTGAATTAGTTATAGCGGCAGGGTTTCAACAAGAACAATTTTTTTGCACGGGAGTAATGAAATTGAGACATTGGTGTGGGACATAGAAGGTCACATCTCTGCACGATTCATGTTTGCGTCTTACAAATTGGAAAAAGTAATATGACATTTGAGTGGCATATGAACGATTATGTTCAATTAATGGTGGCTTTGGGTTGTGCTGTTGTCTGTACAGTGGAACCCCAGAAGTCAACCGCCTCTGCACTTGACATATTTCGGTTTTGGACACTCAATGTTAGGAAATCTTTGCCTTGGTTCTCGGATAATGCTTCGGATAAAGCTTCGGAAACCGACGTTGGTTGGGGTTGTTTAAAAGCACTGTAGTCATTAAATTATTTTCGAGACTTTGTCTCTTCTCCCATGGGTAAGTACGGTTTGTATTTAAAAAGTGTTATTTTGTCATGTTTAACTTATTACGAGCTCATTATTTGTCTTTTAAATGTCTGACGTGTCAAGCGCCGCATAGGGACCGCCACGCATGGGTGTGTTCCAAACTTTTGCTGCACTGTATTTTTTGGTGGACCTGTTGTTCTACTGTACATACACTGCACATGATAAGTAATGCATACATTGTATGTGTTTAGTTACATTGCAGAACTTACAGATACCATGAATAATAATAAAAAAAACATGTAGAGAAAAGATAGAGAGGTTTATCGCCTAATTTACAATACAATACCAGACTGTCCATGCAACTCTTTCTGAGGTTTTTTTTTTCCTCATAGCCACTCTTGAGTTGTACTAGTTGTTGTCAGGCTTTGAGTGAATTTAACATTTGATCATCTGCAATGTCTCAACAGTCTGGCTAACCGGCACTGTCACAGAAATGTCACCCACAAGGGCTTGCATCACAATCCATCCAATGATCAAATGAACCAAAGCGAACATGAACAAATGAACCCATTTCCTTTAAATTATGATGAAGCCTTTCTGATGAAGGGGCCTTTAAAGTATATATTCCATAGAAGCAAGGCAACAAAGACCCTTGATACAAAGGGAATTTCATGCTCTAAGGAACACAATTAATGCCTGAAATTCTCTGTTCAAAGATCAAGGGGGAAAAAAAAATGTTTTTCTTTTTCACTTTTGACGCCAAAGATCGTGTTGATGGTATTTTAAAATGAATTGCATTGTAGCTCTGTATAACAACAGTAATTGCTGACAGTTTGAAGATGATTTTTTGAAATTGTGGTTGATAGCATACTATTTGAAGTATAATTTTGAATGATCTGTGAAGAATTATTACAAGCAGAGCAAATTCACTTTAATCTATGTCATAACAGTGCTGTATTCTTCACCAAAAATAAATAGCTAAGTAGAATCAATATATTCATGTGCACTGAAAAATAAATTCTTACATATGCAGTGCAGTGCATAAGAGGTTTCTTTTTTGTGTGTGTGAGCGTGTGCATGTGTGTGTGTGTGTGGCGGGGGGGCGTTTAAATCCCGTACAACCACGTCATTGTTGCGGTTAAATGCATGGAAAATGTTAAATGACCTTAATGATGATACACAAGAATGTCAAAAAAGATGGCTGATATTCCTCCCCATGCACCTGTCTTGTCCGCACAGCCACCAGCGCAGTGTCAGTAAAGCCTCATTAGAGCTGCAGTCCGACTGTGGAGAGGGAATTTTCGCAACATTAACTTTAACATTGCCAATCCTGTAAATAATATTCTAGTTATAGCCCTGGTCACTCGCTAGAGGGAGTGGAGGCGAGTCGAGATGTCTTAAATGCGGAACAATTAGTTTCAATTTTGTCAAATCTCATTCCTCATCTAATTCTTATTTTAGCACTCTTTACATTTGCATCTCTCTCTCTCTCTCTCTCTCTCTCTCTCTCTCTCTCTCTCTCTCTCTCTCTCTGTCATGTTTCACTTTTCTTCAATTTAGCACTGGCTCTCGTCCCTCTTTATAGCTCCTTTGGGATGATGCATTCTTTGCCGAATGGATGTCAGTCGGTGCACATAACAAGCATATTGCCGCCAAAAATTGTCACTTCCAAAAATGCTGGCCAAAACAGGTTAGCACAGTGCAAAGTTAACATCCATCCCATCCCATCCCTCCCCATCCCTCCCCATCCCATCCCATCCCATCCCTCCCCATCCCATCCCATCCCATCCCATCCCATCCCATCCATCCATCCATCCATCCATCATTTTTCTGAACTGCTTCTCCTCACGAGGGTTGCGGCCATGTTGGAGCCCATCCCAGCTGACTTCGGGCAGTTGGCTGTGGACACCTTGAACTGGTTGCCAGCCAATCACAGGCAAAATAAACGAACAATAAAGGTGGGCGGAAAAAGTTAGGTGGAACAGGATGCCAATTCACAGATTTATTTTTCCATCTTGACTTTCTAAAGGTTTAAATGTTGCCAGATTGTTTGCTGCATGCTTAAAAAAAGTTACTACAGAAGTTTGGAAAGATGGTAAATATTGTAACAAAGTGCACTTGCCAGAGATACACAAGGACAGGACTATCCATCTATCCATCTATCCATCCATCCATCCATCCATCCATCCATCCATCCATCCATCCATCCATCCATCCATCTATAAAATGTCTTAATCATTCATTTTATCCTTCATATATTTTTTTAATTATCAGGTAATTTGTCAGGCCCTTTTTTGTAGTACCGGGGGCTCTTTAATCGAAAAGGCTGCATGCTCAAGGTTAAATAATGAGAAAAAAAAGTGAGACAAATCAGATAAAGGTGTCAAAGGCAAATGCTTATGCAGCGTTGGGCACTATCACCTGACCTTTACACAATTCAAGTCAACATGGTGGTGATGGGCCCCCAAAATGTAATTTGCCTGTTGACAGAAATTGCATAGACATTCAATTATTGAAAGCCTGCTTTGAGACTGTGCACTAAATCACGTGTCCTGTGTTGGGGTATTGGGGATATTGACAAGGTCGGAATAGATTGACGTCTGCTGTCACTTGATATCAATAGGTCATCTGTGTGATTTGACGTATCTTGCGGTCAAAGAGGCCAGAACATGTTAAACACCTCTACAAGTCTATTGCTAATACAACAGCTGCCTCAAATTGTGATTGTGCAGTGTAGGGATTCATTTAATTAAAAACATGCATGAGCATTGCACCAAAGTTATTATAAAATAAAATCAATGGTATTAATGAATTCTTAATTTCAGGAGTCCACAAATTCTCATTAAAGACAGCATTGCTCTTATTATATTATTGCCTGAGTCAATATTGAGGAGAGGCAATTATAGTTATTATTTCTATGCAAGCTGCACGTAGACAGCAAATCCATTGGTGAGTTGCCAAAGCACAGAGGAATTACTTTCTAGGACAAAATGAAGGTGAATAAGCCATGACAGCAACGGGCAGGCCTGGAGTTTAAAGATTAAAATAGAGTGAGAAGTTATTTATTTGATCTTCCAAAAGATGGCCTCCAACCTGTGTGCTGTTTGCCTCTCTTTTTCTTTCTATCTATTATTCGATCTATGTGCTGACTTGGCTATAGCAGAGTTAACGAGGATAAGTGGACCACACATAGACAAAGTAGTTCAATAAAGAAAGCTCGAGCAGATGTTAATGATTATGGATTTGTAAGAATGGGAGAGAATACGTGATCACTCTTCACAGGCATCTGCAGCGCCACTGTGTATCTTTATTAGAAGATAAAAAGTTTTTACAAAAAGAGAGAAGTATTGAAAAAATAATAATTTTACTCATTAATATGTTCACCAAATGTATTTTTTTATAACTTTTTTACGAATTTGCTATTTATGGCGTTATCTCATCTGCTGTTGTGCATGAACAAAATGTTAATCCACAAAGGCTCATCACTTTATATTTGATTTTTTTTCCCTCTCCAATCTTAGTGCCAGCACATTATAGAACACTATCAGTTCCAGTACCTTGCCTCATATTAATTTTTCCCCTGGTTGGTTTTATATCCATTCTCTCACCTCTAACTTTAAACTCCCACATTAAAGCTGCATACCAATCATTCCAGTTTTAATACCCTGCTGAGATTAGATGGTATAATATTATGGAAGACAGCCAAAAGGTAGTTGGTCAGCAACGAGTTCAAACTGGTAAAGAAATGGTTTTAAGAATATAACCCATAACCTAAACAACTGTGTATTGGGGATCATCAAAGGACAAATATGCCAAGATTGATTCAAGGAGAAAAATATGGACAAGCAATATTTTTGGGTTACTAGGTTCCAGTGGGGGCGGAACTCTCGACTCAAAAAGGTTCCAACCTTACCACAGTTCAGCAACTCATTAAGTAACAAAACAGGTCATTGATTTTACAGCTTTGTCCAGGGATTTTATGGGACATAAGTGACTCTCATAAGATTTCACTATGCATCATTAAATAGGAGATGTAGATGAGCCCCAAAACATTTTCCCCTCTGCAATGACAAAGAGACAAAAGTGTTTAATGTCCCACCTCAAAGAAATATGTGGAGTGCAGAGAAGCCTGAAGGTCACTGGTGTGTCTCATTTCCCAGCTCAAACAAGGCATGTAAAGGATTCGAATTGATCATGATGATTGCAAGAAATATCATTAGAACCGACTACCTTGATAATGTCCCTACACAGAATGTCTAAGAAGCACTCGTCAAGGGTTAAAATGGACCTCCATGCTTCCTCTCCATTTGAAAATTGATTTCATAATACATGAAAAAGCTTTTAAAGCTTTGCATAACTTAATATGTGACCCTCTTATGAGACGGCTGCAGTGAAGTGCAAAATTGTTGCTTGAACCCTCTGAGAGAAAGTAGACATGCAAATGCCGCCATCTGTCCACTTCGAAATTAATATACCAATATGAGCGCAAATTAGAGTTCATAATATTGATGAGGTGCCCTAATTCTCAGGAGTTCAGCAATGAATACTTCACAAGAATGCAAACTTTAAATGGAAGTGATGTAAGCCACTGCTGGTTGTTTAGTATCGAGTCATTGTAACTTCAGGAAACATGAACATTGTCCTGTAATAATTTCTAGACCGCAGCTTCTGTATCTGGAGAAAGTCTAGCAGCATGGGGAGAAAATGCAAACTCCACACAGAAAGGCCTCAGCTGAGATTCAAACCCAACATGTGTCACAATCAGATGTCATAATCACTAATGTTCACAACATCAGCTTTTGATTTGAATACGTTAGATTTTCTTAACCGTATGTAAACATAGCTTAACCTCTACTGAGGGAAAAATGAATGCAGGCATGTAAAGAAAGTAGTTTATGTACATCACAACACCATCTTATATCTATTTAGTAAGAGTATATTGTTCACTAAACGCAACTGTGTTCTTTGAATGACCCAAACTCATTGCTGATCCATATTGTAAGTACTTTAAAATCTGACTATATGGTGGAGCCACCATGGGAGTGGTGTCTACGGCTGAGAATTTCATTGATTAAATTGCACTGCTATTTCTGACCCACCAGGTTAGAGACAATTAGAAATCCGCAAAACAGCTCCATTTTGGAGGTTGGAACAGCATGGAGTTTGTAAATCTATTGTAAGATGCATGAAATTGCTTTTAAATGGCAAACTTATCTTCACGGATAACAGCCAAAGAATTCCCTTCTCAGGCTATTTAGTTTTTGACCTCATAAAAAAAATGTTAGTTCATGCACACAGGCACAAGCGTGCGCACACACACACGCACGCACGCACACACGCACGCACGCACACACACACACAGTGCAAACATGAAAATGGATAAAGAAACATGATCAACAAGCGAACACTGACGAGTGCCTGGAGCAGCCAGGATAAAATTGCATCTGTAAAAGGCTACGCGAATGGCATCAACTGCCCAAATGCAGTGAGACCCAGAGGCGACATAAATGAGATGGAGAAATCTGCGCACCGCACAACCTTGTGGCACGATAAGTACAACAAGTAAATTAGACGTAAAGGAACCAGTAGTAGCGATGGCAGATTTAATTTATTGTTTCTATTAACCAAAATTGCTCTAAATAGAAAGCATTTAATATACAATTCAGTCAGCCACATGACACTATTTGATGTTACTACATTTTTGTGTAACAGTTTAATGACTGCCTTTGATAAAGTCTTATTTTTATTTTATTTCACCAAATTGCTCAGATGTCCACTTGGTCTATTGACTATTCCCTTGCGTTTGACAATTACTTTGATTTGGGCCTTAGCTTGACGAGGTGCACTCTTGTCTAAAGAGATTGCATGTCTGGCTGGTGTTGCCAGTCGCTGCACTGGTCTGCTCGGAGTGGCAGTTCAATTATTCACTGTACTGGGAGATAGCATCTAAATGTTTGTCACATCCGCTGCCCAATGTTTAGGGCTGCCATTACTTTTATTCTGTCAGCATTGTCACTTCGGATGGGGGACTACATCAGCTCACTGTTGTCCCCTGAAGCAAAAACAGCGCAGGAGGCTGTGTTGTCCTCAAAGATATTCCTCTCCGCTTCTGAGGCAGCAAAAGCCTTCGGCTGGGGACTTTGATATGTTTAGCTCAGAGCTAGTTTGTGAAGAATTATCTGTGATGATCAGTAGTTAAATATTTGTGAAGCTTACAATGAGTGCATCGGTCCATTATTTTAAATTATCTGAACTCACATTTTTATCGTGATGCATAAGATTTTACAGTATTGCAGTACTGCAGAGTTGTCTGCAGTCATAAGTTCCTTTTTTTCTAAGACAATAAACATCTCACTAAATTTGTTTAACAGTGATTGCAATATGAAGACTAATAAACCTTCATCATGCTGGTGTTTGCATTTTATGGTCCAAGCTTGGCCAGCCATGTACATTACAAACTTCAGATACCAGTTTAGGCCTAATCTATGCAACGATCAACTTTTATTACCATTCTATAATTTGGCATGAATCTGTTTACCCGAGGACACTGCCTCAGATATACAAGTTGACAAATAGCCAAATTGAAAACTGGCAGACAACCAACCTTTATCTACAGCACTTAGGGCGAACTCTCAGCCCTGATCCCTGCAAAATGTTTTCAGACTAGTGACTTTTTCTTCACCTCATTATATTTCATGATAATGAACAAGGAAAATCGTGTGTCACACAGTCGGCTTTCATCTAATTCCACCGGAACTTTGCCACAGAAACATCATCTTTCATGAAATAGTTGAAGCTTGCCATCAAATCCAGTCTAACCTAATCAACTCGGAACTCCTCCGTCCCCACTCCTTATCTTTTGTTCATTGAACGCGTTCAGGTACAACACGCCTGTTAAATATGGCCTGGAGCTCCACTCTTCACACACGCGGGGCGTAGTCATAAGAGTTGCACATGCTCGTATCCAAACGGAAACACCAAATGATAGTTTTTCCTCAATTATATATTAAAAAAAAAAGATTGTCTGAAGCCCAAATCGTAGTCATGATTAAAAAAAAAAAATCGATTAATTGAGCAGCTCTACTTTTACTAACTAAGCCGTACTTGCCTTTTTGTGACTGCAAAATGCTTTCTGCTGTGGGAATTCACAAAATGAACATGAACTCCTTTAAATCATTGCATGCCACAAGTGAATGAAGGACACAAAATGGAAACTCCTTTATGAGCATCTCTTTTATGTTTCACTACTTCATTTTAGGCAAGTGACAACACTTTGGACGAACATAACCTGGTGTATCTCATCTTGTTTCTTAGTGGCGTTTACATAATGTCCCCCTTCCCAACTATTTTATTCCATCCATATATTCACCCATACCAATTTTCTTGCACTTATCCCCGGATAGATTGCAGTGGCAACAGCCAAAGCAGAGCACCGCAGACCTTCTCCCCAATGTCCAGCTCTTCCAGGAGGATAACAAGGCATTTCCAGGCCATCTGAGACACAGTCTCTCCAGTGTTTCCTGGTTCAGCCTTCTTAATTTGGGACAAGCTCAGGACATCTCACAAGGGAGACATTCTTACCAGTTACCCAGGCTACCTGATTTGGCTCCACTCAATGTGAATATGGAGGAGCAGCAGCTCTACTCTGAGCCTCTACCAGACGCCTGAGCTTCTCAAACTGTCTCTAAGAGAGAGCCCGGACCCGATAAGTAGGAAACAGATTTTGGTCGCTTGTATCTTTGATCTTCTTTTAGTCAGTACTCATAGCTTGTGACAGGTGAGGTAGGTGATGGTGGAAACATAGATTGACAGGTATCGAGAGCTCCACTTTTTTAACCATGACGGATTGATACAAAGGGACTTGTTGTCCTCCTGCTCCCTCCTGAACAAGACCCAGAATAATTGTGCTGGAGCAGCATTTCATCCCTGACACAGAGAGTGATATCCACAATCATTTGACTGATGATCATGGCTTTCAACGTGCCTGTTTTCATCCCAGTGACTTAAGACTCGGCAGCCCAAACATCTGAAACATGGTCGAATTTATTCTACAAGGCCATAGAGGAAATGTTAAGGCCATTTTAAGTTGTTTGATGACTCCCATAGAAAACCACACAAGTGTGATCCCCCTTTAGCACTGCTACTGATGTGATGCTACTCCATGTGATGTTGCACAGCCCCACAACATCCATCCTCACTTTTTAGTTAATGTTTTGAAAAGTGGGACTTTTTCTTTAGAGCAAGATACTTACTGACTCCAGAATGAGTTATATTTTTACAAATCGCACGCATCCTTGTATCAATTAAACTTTCTGAGTCTTTCATGCAGAAGCCGCTGGCCAAATGGGTTGCTGGTTTGACTAGCTAATCACTTTAATGGGATTTTTGAATTAACTTAGCCTGCTTCGTTGACATCAAGAGTTTATTTATTATTCCACTTCCAAAGATTATGTGCCCACCCTCAAGTATCGTCTAAAGCAGGGGTCTCAAACTCCAGTCCTCGGGGGCCGCATGTTTTCCAAGTTTCCCTCGTTAAATACACGTGATTCAAATGATCAGTTCATCCTCACGTTTTCCAGGAGCCTGATAATTGAATCAGGTATGTTCAACGAGGGAAACTTGGAAAACATGTAGGAATGCGGCCCCGAGGACTGGAGTTTGAGACCTCTGGTCTAAAGCTATATATATGCCTATGCTGTACAACTTTTAAAAAATCTTATTATACAATTAAACTGCCAAAAGTCATTGTTAATGATTGAAACGCTCACGCTTAATAGACAAACAAGAGTCACAACTTGACTGTTCAAAATGAAACACAGTATTGAAGACAAAAACAATGATCCCACCATCAGTCAACTTGGTATGTTAAACGCTAAAAACAACCCAAGCAACAAATCATTTTAATTGAGTGTGCTTTCTATGTTTTGAAAACACAAAGCAACAGATATACAGTAGGCATGTGTGTGTGTGCGTGCGTGTGTGTGTGTGTGTGTGTGTGTGTGTGAGTGAAGTCATTTCAGCACAGTTGTTGTATGCCTCCCATCTGAGGTGAGTCATACAATGCTAAAATGCAAATCATCTCATGGAGAACACAAGACTGGTGGGAAGGCATTCTCTTTGTGCCCTCGTTGCTCCACTGAGCTGAGTCCAATTTTCCATTTTGGAATATTTGCCATGGGAATGCTGCTGCGATTTGCTGTTGTTCAATCCACCTTCATTCAATGGCGGGGATACTCCTGCGACTGCAATCCCCACCGTTACATCCGCTGGCAGAGCTTTCCCTGTTGCTAATTGACACATCCTCTTGTTAATTATCAGGGTGATGTGACATGCGCGCACAGAGATCAGGGAAATCTGCATTGCTGATTCTGTGCTTGGTGTGTCACCAAGGTGTCCTTTGGAAGTAAGCAGCGTCTCAGGTGATTAAAGATCCTGTCATGTTAAATCTTCCGGGGCCAATAATTAAAACAGAAACAGAAATTGTGGCCTAATGAAGTGTAGCCTAATGATTATTTCATCAATAAATACATAATATTCACATCTATTTTTGTCCATGAGTTAATGCTTAGCTTGCATTTTGTCTATATTACAGGGCAAATAATTAATCAAGAACAAGCTTTTTCCAAAGCAACAAGCATTTACGTACATTTTAGGAGAATACAATTTTAAATTTTGGTTTTGAGTCAAAGTAGATGATCCTGCTCTAGACTGTGTTCTTGTTCTTAATAAAATCACTTTGATTGGAGCTGCAAAGTAAGGACTATTTATAACTTGACATTGTCTGCCTAAATTACAAAGAGTGGTGTTGCTGGTTAACATCCTATGTAAAAATATGAGACATTGTGTACCCACCCATACAGAATAATAATAATACACTAAAAGGGTCAGTGTGTTTCCCGACATTAATGTGTTTGAGAGTAAAAGCAATTAATTTAGCACAACAAAAATCCATTGACTTACAGTACCCGAGCAGCTGTTGCACTCCAGGTTCAATTATGCATACGTTAAAACACTAGTTGTACCAATAATCACAACCTTTTTATACGACTTAGATATAAAGCATCGGGAATATTAAGATAAAGCATTGTTGAGCAGGACTGAATGCAAACATTAGAAAGTAATTGTAAGGTGCTCTGTGGGAATGCAGTACAGTGATTAAGTTTACAAAACAGTCTCATCATTATAACAATAGGGGGTTCATTCAGGAGCTTATGGCACATTTACAGCAAAGATTAACACTACATTTCACACTTGGCTTGGGTTGTTCTAATGCTTTACGTATCGAGGTGGAATTAAATCTTTTTGGAACGTCAGCATCACTCTTAAGTGTGATAACAATGCCGCATTGATGTCTCATTTGGAGCTCGAAATATACAGTTTTACATTCACTGACATAATAGAAGGTTGTGCAATTTATTGCATCAGACTGCATAGTGAATACAACTTCACCTATCTTATAAATTTCAAACAAAGCCTGTGTATGAATTACTTATCAATATTTTCTTTCAGTCTGCCTACAAAGTTTGGCTGACATGTTTAATTCAGTGGAAAGCATTACACGATAATAAGGTACTGGTATTTCTGACCTGGCTGGTGTCTGAATGACAAAATGAGTTTCCTTCCGAGTTAAGCTCGTCGTATTCCCATGTTCTGTCATATTGTTCCAGAGTATTAACGTTTCTGTGTAAGAAGGTCAGACACCACTTCATGTACACTCAAGCTCATATTATAGGGCATCATCAAGCCCCAGGCAAAAATGCAGCAACCTGGGTGAACACACTCAAAGCCATTAATGAGGGCAGAGTCACGTGATTTTTCATCTAAAACCTTATACAGTATATTCATTTGTTTCCTTTTAAAGGGTTATTCACTTGTTGAACATTTTTTTCTAATTCAGTGACATAATGGGTTTAGGCTATTTAATTGATAGCGCAAAAAGAATTTTTTTTGTGACAATATACAGATTCATTAAAGCTGTATCAACCTCTGCTGCACCGACTGCCGTGCTATAAATGTTCACTCTATTTAACATTTATTTTTATACATTCTAGTTTTTGAATTCAAATTTTTCTTAGAACAATTCTGATTTTTTGGCATATATTCTCCTTGCGTATATTTGATCTCCATTGTAAAGAGTCCAACTCCTGTGCCAGATATAATGGTACATTTCTGTTAAAAAAATCTCATC
Organism: Syngnathus typhle; assembly: GCF_033458585.1. Lineage (NCBI taxonomy): Eukaryota > Metazoa > Chordata > Actinopteri > Syngnathiformes > Syngnathidae > Syngnathus > Syngnathus typhle. The sequence continues at coordinate 11,709,867 of NC_083738.1, read as the reverse complement.
TTTTGATAAATGTATGGCACCAAATCATTCTATGAGCTTTTTTGCACAGAAACAAAATCAAAAAAACATTGTGTTTGTCATCTTAAATGATGTATCCGTGAAACAAGAACGAAAAATCTTGCCTCATTGCCCCGAAATATATTATTTCTATCTTCTCCAGAATCACTCTTCTGTAGATGGGAGATAAGAAGGGCAGGCTACAAGTCTGTGTTTTGAAAAAAGCCAAAATAATGAATAAAAACGTGTACACATGCAAATTACTATAACCCATGTGCCTCTACTGTGGTTTTCATTCATCCATCTGTTCATTCATTCATTTTCTGAACTACATATTTTTCCAAGTTTATTTATAAAGTACAGGAGACCAGGGCTTGTTGCCAAATGCGTAGAGAGAGAGAGAGAGAGAGAGAGAGAGAGAGAGAGAGAGAGAGAGAGAGAGAGAGAGAGAGAGAGAGAGAGAGAGAGAGAGAGAGAGAGAGAGAGAGAGAGAATACAAGTGACAGGCTCTTGTCCATGATGATAGATTAGGGAATTATAGCAGTTGTTAGAGAGAGAGAGAGAGAGGAAAACAAAACAAACAGAAATATAAATCATGAGTCGTTTTAATTGTCTGCGGTGTGTATGCTCTACAGGTAACTTGATGACATGGAAGGGAGGCAAAAGAGATAAGGGCCATTGTGCTTTCACACGGCTGAAGGCTGTGCGAAGGCTCAGGAGTGATATGTAGTGACAGCACAGTGCCATGCTGTTGACACAGCCTGCCTCTCCCGGGTACCGGGGCTCGTTGCCTGCGGCTTGATTATTTACAGGATCGTGTGCTGAATTGTATTTTTTTTTTTTTCTATGAGGACATCCTGAGAACCCCTCTTTTGCAAAGCCTTTTAATTGGGTCACAGCTATCATTTATTAATGAGACTGACTATATTCAAGTCTAGCTTTTTCAGTCCCATGATTATTAATGGCTGTTGGATCAAAAGACTGATTCGACCTCCATGAAACACTACAGTATGTCAGCCTGAAAGAAAACCATGCAAAAAGACCTGCACAGCAAGGTTTATGAAAGAATGTTAATTCAATCACTTCACTTGATTTCAACCTCGTCTGTGGCATACCAATCATTATTTTGTGTGGCCTTGCTCTATCATCTTTTTTTCTTCATAAAATGTAACCCCATTTAGTTAATTTTTGTCACTACAGTCATACTTTTTCAATAACCTGTAGGCCCACCAAAGGAAAAACAAAATTAAATGACCAAACAGCGTTGTCCTTTTTTCTTAGCCAATATATACAGTACTTTATTGTACACTACCATTGAAATGTTTGTGGTCATTTATAAATGTCCCTTTTCATTCAAATAAAATTGCTATTTTCTTTCAATGAGGATACAATTAAACTAATCAGGAACACACCCTATACATTGTTAATGTGGTAAATGACTATTCTAGTTGCAAATGTCTGGTTTTTAATGCAATATCTACATAGGTATATAAAGGGCCATTTCCAGCAACCATCCCGCCAGTGTTTCTAATGGATGATTAGAAAACGCTTGAAATTGTGAAATTATGCTAGTTTTCATGGGGAAAAAAATTGTCTGGGTGACCACAAACCTTAGAATGGTAGTGTATATTGTTCATATTTAGACAATTATATTTGAAAACTGTATTTTCTGTCTTATTATAACTCACAATCACGTAGCCATTTCTGGTCCTGCTTATTTTCTACATGGCTCACTGTGGTCAATGGTCTTCAGACACCAGCTCAGTGACGCTGGGGTATATACGTAAACTCCATACTTGAAACAATTGGGTTCCAATCTTGCTGTTAAGCACTTGGGGTGACAAGCTTAGCCCTAACAGTCTACAAGAGAGAGGGTTTCTGTGTGGAAGTGACATTGTGGGTCCACACAATTGAGAAAATAGAGGGGGGGAAGCGTGCTTTGCTACTTGAGGAGAGAAGTGCCTCTTCGACAATCCGTCCATTGGCTTATGACCAATGGCAACTTTCCCACTCCCCGCAGGACGATGCTCAAGGTGCAACTAACACCAAAATGAACATGATGGATTGTTTGAAGACAAAAATTGGCAGGATAATCTCTTAATCAGCATCATCACATTTGAAGCATCCCAAGTATATATTGTGCTTTTGTGAGCTTTCAAAAAATGTTGCTTATGTTAATTTTCCCAAATGACTCTGGGATTATGGCATAATACCTAGACACTAAACACACCTACAGCACCACCAAAATCTTCACCATTGGTGAGCCAGTAATATTCATTTGTTATATCATTGTAATTATGTAATGTACGAGTTATGAAATATACACTTTGAGTTCTTTATTAGCTGACGGATTCAGTTTCAGCGTTTATGCCTATGTACTGTAATGCTGTCTGTGGTAATACTTACTGGAGGGTGTCTGGAGGGTAACAATAATAACCCCCCCCCCCCCCCCCCACACACACACACACAGAGGCCCCCATCCCCTATCTAGTTCATGTGCTACCCTTAAGACTGAGGTCTGGTGACATGTATGCATTGGACCTAGAAAGAACCTGTCATAAATATGAGCAAGCATCTCACTAATTGGTCAAAGCTCACTTACATTTTTGTACTGCCAGATCTCAAGGCCAAATATGCAAAACACTTTGTCTTTACTACCACAAGGGTCGTATAATGTCATGTCAGTGTAATTCATTGTCATGGCTGGATTCAAATTAATGTGCTCCTTGTGGAAGAAAATATGCAGCAGTTGTCTTGTTTGTAATATTTGATAGATGCTTCTGATTAGTCCAATATGCTTCAGGGTGTATGCAAATCCTTACAAATAGGTTATGGAATTAGGTTTGTGGTTGAGTGTTTATTATCCAGACTAGGGTGCATTCGAGCCGTTCTAAATTGTGACGCAATGGTATGAACATGTCTAGAGCGAAACATTTTTGCTTGGCTGTGCAGGCCTTTCAGTGCTACTCTGTGGATGTAGAAAACCCGCTGTAAGGAAGTTGTCCTGGAATATTAGATTGTGTGTGGCATTTTTACGCAGATATTTTAAACATGGGACATGTCTACGGGTGGGCTGAGCTGGGCTTTGCCCACCTAGAGCTAAGTCGTGCTCACCTAGAAGAATCATCTGCCCATCCAATAAAAACTCAGTTATTTAAAAAACAATTTGGAGTGTATATAGCTTATATGTCAATGGGCATCAAAATAATGCATTGCTTACTAATTGGCCAGCATGAAGGTGTTGACGTTTTTAGTGCTGCTCTTTTACATCAGCAAACCATGAGATGTCGATGTCTTTGTGTGTCTCGGCATGTGAAGATGTTGACAATAAAGCAGACTTTGACTTTGACTTTGAGAAGACTTACATAATCTGGTACAGATGTGGTCAAGTAAACAGCTAAACCTGTTTGTAACTAGCTGCACTCAGCAATCTAAACAAAACCGTTAATACCTTAATATGTTGTTCATACTTTTCTTTAGGTCTTATAAGTTGTCTTGTATAGTTTCACCGTTGTGTTTTGAAGGCTCTGTGTTTCTTTGAGTTACCAGCTCACTTGATTTAACGTTGGTAATTTGCCATCTTCTGTCTACCTGTGGCACATTTGTTGCTAGTCACTGGACCTGGCTTGTTGGGTATAAAATAATTTTATGAAAGACTAACGATTAGGTTGTTTTTTTTCATGGGGTAACGACCCCTGACCCCCGTACAGAAATTGGATGCTGTAATTGTAATCTCTCCCACCCCTGTTCTCAAAATTAGACCGCAGCTTGTTAACATACTGTGACAAAAGAGGCTGGACAACCAAGTGCAGCATGATGCAGACTTTATTGCCCACCCAAAGATCACATACTAGTAACACCTCTGTTTTAAAGTGTTAAGTGACTAATGTAAGAGTAGGTGGGAAACAAAAGAACCTATACAGACCTGATTCACAAATTCGGCTCAGTGTAAAATAGTGCATGCTTAAAAGAGACTTCCAACCATATGCCGCTGGTATCGCCCATGTTTTAGAGTTGTCATTTTGGCTCAGCAACACCCAAATGAGACGTGACATTCTCTTGACTGCTTACTCCTTGAAATTAATTATTTATAACCTGGCTGGAAAAGTGTGTCAGAGGGAAATTTAATTGTCAAAGTCTCATTATGCTAAAGGTCAGTTAGTTGTCACTCACTGGACTAAACGTTCCCATCCATAGTACCAACGCGATCTTATTAAAGTTTCATGATTCAAAAACTATGATGGACAAAGTAATTTTATGTTATTGTGTTACACAGCTCAAATTTCAGAGCACACCCTAGAAATGCAACAAAATGCTTCCATATGTTCCAGACTGGCCATAGACCAAAGTTGTGGAGTGGGGAATGCATCACTGTCAGATAGGGAGCAACAAGGTGACAGCTTCCAGCCATGAGCTGTCCCTATTAGTTAAAAATGAAAAGTGAATTGAGACTGCCACAAGCCCTCTTTTAGAATGCCACAGAGGATAATAACACCACACATCAATCATTTCATGGAATAAGCATTACAGTGACAGACGTCTGATGATAGGACAGTGCAAACAAAGAATACATCACATTTGGTAACTCGTGATGTATCAATATATTGCCACATCACGTTCCACTGTCAGTATATTTTTTGCACTATTGTCCTGCGGCCAACCTTTTGTCACCAAACACAAGTCTGACACAAACAGGCCTATTTATCCCGAACTGTTCTATACCACTTTCTGCTGCAAAGCCTGACAGATTTCTTTGAAGCCCAAAGTTCAGCCTGATTGTTTGATGTGTCACATGTGAGAAGAGGAGTGGGTGGACCTGACTGATGTTGAGCTCCCAGCACTGTGCTGTGTGATCGAGACGAGAATAACAGCCAAAAGAACATGTACTCCTTTTGCCTGATGTGCTTTGTCTGGGCACCGTTGTTAGGCGCAAACAGTTTATGTGCACCTGTTTTTAGATAAGACAAAACTAACCTTTTAAGTTTACTGCATGTAGTTGGTATTGCATAACGGTCTGATGCTACTTCCTCGGTATTGTTGAGTGTTGTGCACACATATGAACATTAAAACGTACATGGGATTGTCTAATTTAACAGACTATGTACACATTGCTGTTGCTCTCTCTTCACTATTGATCAACTGTAGCTATGATAGAATATACTGTAGGTTCTCCGTGAAAATGAGTAAATACATTTCCCACTTTTCCTGAGCTAAAACACCTAGGAAGGGCATACATTTAGGAACATTATTTTGGATGGATACTATCATGTCTGAATGTCCATCCATCCATCCATTTTCTGAACCGCTTAGTCCCCACGGGGGTCGCGGGAGTGCTGGAGCCTATCCCAGCCATCATCGGGCAGTAGGCGGGGGACACCCTGAACCGGTTGCCAGCCGATCGCAGGGCACACGGAGACAAACAACCATTCGCACTCGCACTCACACCTAGGGACAATTTGGAGTCTTCAATCGGCCTACCAAGCATGTTTTTTGCAATGTGGGAGGAAACCGGAGTGCCCGGAGAAAACCCACGCGGGCCCGGGGAGAACATTCAAACTCCACACAGGGAGGGCCGGAGGTGGAATCGAACCTCCTGACTGTGAGGCGGACGTGCTACCCAGCGCGCCACCGAGCCACCCGTTGTGAAGATAAAATAAAAAAATAATAAAAAAAGGAAAATGTTGTCCATAATAGTGTGACTGCTTGACTCTCAGCATTCAAAAACGAGTGGCCAGAATCTCAAGGACAACATTAACACACACTGACTGGAGGTCCTCAGTGTGCCGTGGCCTTAATGTGCTAATGAGTTCAAACATGCAGTTTAACACAAGACTGTTAATCAAGCCTTTGGAATTTTGGCATCTGATACGGACAGTCAGGTCATTTCTTCCTCTGAGGGTGAGGGGAACTTTGTACACATTCAAATTGCTCACAGATTGTCTTTAACCTTAAATGTAAAAGCCATTAAGACACAAAGTAACCTCTCATTTACTTTTAACTACAGTACACAGTACAGTTTCTTTTGTCAGTAAGGGGTTGTTGTCCTGGCCAAATAAAAGCTTACAGTCAGTAATCAAGTATGATCAGGCATTTCTAGAAAGAGGCAATAGTTGTAGAAGATCGTGGGAACTGGCACAAGTAACGTCAAAAAGGTTTCCACATTCTTCATCAGCTCTTGCTTGCCTTGGTGTCTCTAGATATAAAATCCTAATTATCATATTTCAGTCCTCGAGACTTACATGACCAGCAGGCAACTCGATAATATAAAACATATTTCACAATCTATGCATAGACACATTGCAATAAATGTAATGAAAATGAAGCTAATAGAAAAGGAAACTAACAGTCTTCTAATAGTCCCATCTGGAATGAAGATGGTCTTGAGATTGCTGTCGAACTAAATCGTACCACCATTATGCTGCAGATGGTGATTGAGAGAATGTCAAAGGAAAAAAACATTTAGAAAGAGGAGTAAAGGAGAAACTGAGGATGAGAGTTGGGAAATAATATCCTCGCCTTCAAAACTATTGTACATACATTGACAAGAATTGCCAAATACCTGCTGGAGTCGCAGTACTTGACTCACTTCTCTAACCCCACCACCAATCCCCCTAGAATAGCCCTTGAAAGCGAGTGAACTGGTGCATAAAGTCTTCCATGGCTGAGACGTGACAGCCGCACATGCCAAAAAATCCATCTTCCAATGCAATTTAGCACAGAGGGAGCTGAGAAGATGGGAAATTTTACAGGACTCCAGTCAGACTTTGTGAAATGATGGCTGCTTACAAAAATCAGGAAAGTCTAAAGCTGCCCCCACTTAAAATACAGTTGTGGTCTTAACCTGTTATGACAAATTAAGAACTATGGCATTTATTAAAACATGAGGTGACTGAGTTTGATTGTAAATATCTATCTATCTATCTATCTATCTATCTATCTATCTATCTATCTATCTATCTATCTATCTATCTATCTATCTATCTATCTATCTATCTATCTATCTATCTATCTATCTATCTATCTATCTATCTATCTATCTATCTATCTATCTATCTATCTATCTATCTATCTATCTATCTATCTATCTATCTATCTATCTATCTATCTATCTATCTATCTATCTATCTATCTATCTATCTATATTTGTACATGATTACCTTGTAAATAGTAAATCACACACATGGATGTGAGCCCACATGCACAAACATCACTGTAAATAAGCCAAACTTTGTAAATAAGTTGTCAAATGTGAAGATGTTGCTGTTTATGAATGTAAATAAACGTTATTGCCATCAAATACACATTTTCATTATTTTTGCTCATGTTTTATGGAAAGGAAGGGCAGTTGAGATGTTTGAGACGTCACTAAACCAAAAGAATTGTCAGTCACACAAGTGCAGAATTACTTTCTGTGATTGCTGATTTGAGTAAAAACATGCTTTTAAATAGTGATAACTATAGAACAGTATTAGATACAACAATACTTTATTTTCGAATGAAAGAACAGAGTCTAATTTTTCATTTGGCCCCACCCATGTTTACATAGCCATAGTATACAATATTCTGTCGGCCTTGAAAATACTGAAAATCGGCAGGGATTTTAGTGGTTGTCATTTCTAGCGCTTTGCATTGAAAGAGTTAAGAGCAGATCTAATGTAAATCAAATTAAAATCAAAAAGTATTATTTAGTTATATTCCTAATATGAATTAATTAAATAATAATGTAATTAATATTAATTGAGATGATAGCTAAAGTAACCTTTATCACCTCAGATTCTCTGTATTATCCAGACGTTACAACCGGCTTAGCGGCAGTTATAGTGTACTGCTCACACTGTCCCCTTGAAAAGCCTGCACCTGTGGCTGCTCCTCTACCTGCTGGCTGGCTGATGCTTCAGCTGTTCAACCTGCTGTCGCAAAAGCATTGCTGTCATGGGAATGGAGCCTACCGAAGCCCTTCCTGCACATTTTGCAGAATCTCCGAAGACAATTTATTTGCACTCTTTTTCATTTATGGTCCATATTGCGACACACGTTGGGTGCTCTGATCTCACTCAATTGTGAAACTATCAACGGAAGTGTCATTGGCAGCTTTAGTACTATCCAGATTATATAGGTAGAGCTTTGGTAGTTTTCAAAGGCTACTATTTCTTGACTGGTTCATTATACTTTAGACAGATCGACGGGTTGCTCACTCTAAAATGTAGGCCAGTTTCTTGGGGGGAAAAAAATCCACAGCTTTACATTGACCCCAGAGGAGACTGTTGGCCCACTAGGCCTTTGTCCCTTGTGTCTGATTGCCAGACGAGTCCTGGACAGAAAAAGCAGACACGCATCACCCAAGCCTGAAAATAGAAACAAAATATAGCGTACGGTGGTCCCCACCTATAGTCTGCACAGGAATATTCTGTGTTCTTCACCCCCAAAATATTCTCTCACAAAGAGTGACCACTAACAAGTTATTTTGCCACTATTCATCTGACGTAAATGAGGAGGATTTACACAAAAAATCGGAACTGAATAGGTATTTTTGATTAAAGATGAAACATTTTCAATAAACTACTAACTAATAACTAACTAACTAATGTTATCTGGATTCTTGAATATTGCTGAGGAATATTGTCTATGGTTACAACACTTTCATTTAATGGGGTCTTTTTTCTCGTTTGTCTCCTTTGACGTCTGTCTAATCTTTGTTGATTAACCAAACAATTAAAAAGAAATGTTAAATGGAGAATTTTTGCTTTAGTCATTTTCAGAATAGTCACAGAGGAGACTGTTCTTTCAGCCACATTCAGAGAGGCAGCAGCGACAATATCTGTCCGCCCGGGGGCTTGCCAGGTCAGCATGCCCTTGTATGTGCACACGTAACCAAGACACCAGTCAAGGTCCACAATGTACAAAAACAAAGAACAGATGTTGGGGGTTGTGAGACATGTTGTCATTTTTTGTTCAAGGTTCACAAATATACTGGATTTCCCCTTCGTCTGAAAAGCTGTTTATTGTTGTTTTTTTTCTAGAATAAATGGACAAATGATCTTACGAAAAATAAATTGTCAACCAGAGAAAACAATAATTTAACAAGCGGAAATCAATTTTCCAATGCCAAATACATGCACGTTTGTAGAACTTTTAAGATCTTCTCTGTAGCTTTTCTACCGCCATTAGACTGTGCTGCATTGCAGATGTACGTTTACAAATAATCATCTATGCAGTGTTAATGAATAGATTTACTTTATTGATTTTTCTTTGCTAAAACAAAATAACTTTGACAATGTTCAATATTATGACTTGCTGTTATGCCAGTACAAAATACGGCATAGAGAAAAGGTATGTCAACAGTGTGAAATGACCTGTTTTGCTGCATAATCTGGCCATGAAATGTGATCTGATGTCATCATTAGCAAATGTTTCTTTAATACATATGGCAGATACCCTATATGTTTCATATTGTTGTCGAACGCAAAGTGATGATACTACAACATCTCAGTTAAGTGAAGGTCATACATGGGCCACTGTAGGATGCTTGATGAAACCATTCTGTTCCTTTGTTCTGTATTGTACGTCGTCCTTATTATTATTACTATTATTATTACTATTATTATTATTATTTATAATCTATCTGCAGGTCTTGTGCCATTATTACTAACCTGCTTATGGTCTCTGGGGCAGAGTAACTCACGTTTTTGATTTTTGAAAAATAATGATAATGATTAGGTTATTTACTGTTTGACTCAAATTGACTCAGCATCTCAAAATCCAACTAAAACGTTGGCAAAAGAGCAGACATTTATGTAAAAAGATAAAGCACGCTGCTCCATCCGCACATCATGGAAGAGACAAAAGTGATAACCACTGATAGCCTGCTCCTTTTACAGAGGCGTTTCACCTTTGAAATATTAGGTTGCAGTAAAATGTTGCCCTTCAAAAATGGAATGGTCGTGAAAGTCCGTTGTATAAATATAAATAAATAGAGGGAGTGGGAAAGCGAGAGAGAGAGAGAGAGAGAGAGAGCCAGAGAGCCAGAGAGAGGAAGCCAGAGAGAGAGCCAGAGAGCGAGAGACAGACAGAGACAGACAGACATAATTTGCTCTACGTGCCTTTTTAGTCAGTCATTTCCGATGAAGTGTGACTATAAGTGGGCATTTCAGTGGCTGCTCGTGTTTGGACTTGTCACCTGTCAGTCATAATTGCGTCACTGCTGATTAGTTCCAATGTGTCTCAGTGAGTCATTACTGGTGTATCCTGCCTGATCTGGACTCGATCACTTCATTGTCGCTACACATGGGTGAATGAGTTGGACATACATTTTTTGATAATATTATAGTATACGTTAGGGGAACTGTTGTACATCCCTGGAATAAAAATGATTAAAAAACAATGCACAGGAATATATCCCAGTCCTTCCAAACCTGAAGTGTGATTAGTTAGGCCTACCAGAAGGTAGAAAAGACAACAGTGCAGTAATAGAAAAAACATCTGACAAGCAGATTGGCTTGGCTTGACTGGCAACAAAAAGTTATTATAGGCTATGATGACAATTACGTGCTTTTTATGCCATTTCTTTCTTGTCTCTTGATCTCAAACATGCAAATTATTCCTTCACGCTATTAAAGTTAAGAGGAGACGATGAGCAAAAAGCAAGGGATTTGGCCTGTCATGGTTGAGCGGCTGAGTGAAAGAGGGAGACATAGTGACAAGGAGGGAATACAAACAAGATGCTTATGTTTCCAACGTGATGGCCAGCAAGTAATGGTTGTTAGTATTTGTGTCGACCGGCTCCGCGCCGCCTCAACCTAATGGAAATTGGCTGAGCGCAGACGCACAGTGACAAATTAAATGGGCCATCAAAAATGCTGCTCGTGTTAGAAAGGCAGAGCAAGCATTTCCACACAGAATTAAAATCACTGCACTTAGTCTTAATCTTTAACTCCCTCTTAAACAGCAATTGTTGTCGGAAAACAATTGGGAATGACCAATGTAGGTGGACTGCAGATTCATTCAGAGACCATTTTATTAGATACATCTTTCTAATACCACTTAATTCAGCCAATTTAGCATTGAAAAACTGCAATTAGACAAGAAGCCAAGAACATTCTACAGAGATATTCGCCCATGTTGACATCACATTGTTGATGCTCTCTATACTGAGGTGGAGGGAAAGGCAGATTAATCCTCTAACAAGCTGTGTAAAATAATTTATTGAGGCCATTTTATTACACTGAAGTAACTCGTAGGTTTGAGAATACCTGGGCTTTGTGAGATGGACTGTGGTCCCGGTGAAAGTAGGCATCAGAAGATGATGCGTTGGACTCAGAGTTGACTATAATGAGCTCACTTTAACTGACAACTTGAGATGTTTCTGAAAGATTAAGTCCACCACAGCTGGCACCTACAATCAGGCTATGTTTAAAGTCACTTAAATCACCTTTGTACCATTTAAATAAGTGGTTCCTCCATGGCTTGTTGTCAAGCAAACCTTCAGATGCTCTTTTTTGGCAGGCTAACATTTGCATGGCAGCCCCGTCGTGCCAATAAAGACATTAACCTCAGAATCTGCTAAATCTTGCTTACTCCAGGAAGTTTTTTTGACCATTTATGTTGCCATGCTTTAAATTTATGTGTTCCTTCACGCCAATAAAATCTCCTAAACTTTCTTTGGGGATTGTAGTATATGTTCTTTAAGGATCGGGTCCGTCCCAGCAACCCTCCGGAGTTGCCACAGGGCAAGGCTGGATGAGAATGGAAAATGTTCTTTTTTACACAGCCATTCTGGTGAGGTAAGTCAAGTTTCATGTCAAGTCAAGTTTATTTATATAGCCCTACATCACAAGCAAGTCTCAAATGGCTTCACATGTAGAAACATTGACAATTATTCTCAAACATCCCCTGATCTTAAACGAGATAAAGGTTTTATTCCATTCATATGCTGATATCAAAGAAGTCTCCCCAAAACAACTCATGTGTGTGTGCGTCTGCGTTCATGCTCCCTTCTTCTGCGTGTGTATGTATTCTTATCAGGAACAGTCGGAATATTCTAATTTACGAATCACATATGCGTGGATATCAACAAAACACCCCAGTCTTTGATCTACCTCAAAGGCCTGTGGAATCATTCATTAGTGTTTCTCTTAAAACCAAACGGTCAAACGATGACGCAATCACCTTCGTCTCCTGGAGCCGAGAACACCTCTTGACCAACCGTAAACATTTCACAATGGTCAGTGAAATGCAACTCTGTTTCTACACTTACAAGATAGCATTGAGTTGGATCAGAGTTTTTGAATTATTGCTATGTCAAAGTTTGTATACTATATTCTAATATTCCACAAGATACCCAAAATTGTGTTTTTCTCTTGCATTCACATTTCTTCTCAAGTCCAGTTAGCTTGTGGTGATTAAGTTGGCCAGACATTAAAACAAACAAAACATAGATTCAGCTAATCAAACAAATGATTGACATGACATTGAGCATCCTAGGAAGAAAAGACACACTTGATATCACTCAAGCCCATGGCAATATGCAAATGGAATGTAAAGGCTGCATAGGCGATAAACATGCTATATGTTCACACAATGACTTTCAACCCCTGCTCACCCAGAGCAAGAGGGAAAAACTAGGAAGAATGATGTAGGTAATGGAACTCTGGAGAGCTTCAGGCCAGTACATGTTGAAATGGAGGGAATCACATTGGAAAGCTGGATGAGATTTTTTTCAGTTATGATTCGCTAGTGAGACCATTTCAGTCATAGACCAAATCTAAGACAGTTGTCCACCTTATTTATTATCCCTGATTTAGCAGGTTTTTATTTGAAGTGACATCAATAAGAGGTTCCCTGTATATCCCTGTATATGACCTTTTACATACTATATACACCAGTCGCAACCAGTTCAGGCTGTAGTCTGCCAAAGGTATAGTCTGTATGATGATTTTATTGTGTAGTAATATACAAGATTTGTTGAAAGGACTTGGTATTAAGTATTCCTAGTATTGCACTATTAGGACCGGCAGGTGCAACACAGCGTTTGCAGCGGGACACATCATCAGTTGTGTACCTGAGCGTCATGTTATGTGATGTTATGTTATCTGTTATGTGAAGGGAAAACAGCTACTAAATATGCATCAGACTGCCACATTCCCCTGGGGACTCATTTTGTAAGGCCCAAAAATGAGATTTGTGTGGTATTAAGTAATGGTATCATGACTTCTAAGGATGTATGGGGAGAGACATAGATCATCGAGTGATTTGGATTTAGTAGTGTCTTAAAATACGATTCAATCATGCAGGACCACACAGACTTACGTTTTACAGCCATCTCTGTTGTCACACACTGTGTGCCATAACCTATAAATTTCCCATCTTAACAGAGTAAGAGCGGATTGATGTGTCTTTTTTAATGCTATAGTGTACGGTTGAATGGATGGTTGGAAGAGATGGATTGGTGGGTGGACAGTTGCGATGGCGCACTACACTTCACCACTTACTCTTATTTAGCTATTTTTGCAGAGTGGTGTGTAAAGAAAGTGAAAGGTTAGAAAATATAAAGATAGCATCAGACATCAACCCACCGCTCTTCCAGTATATGTTTTCTGAACAATGACTGAAACTGAAAAAGATTGGCGTTGACAGCTTAGAAATGACCTCTCAAATCAAATTTCTGGGGAGGCGGCAGCCTACTTATCAGCCATGAGCCAGTCCTAACCAAGCGCCACCTTTACACAAGTAACTGCAGTGAATGCAAATTATCTCATTCTTCCTTTCAGAAGAGATGGACATAATGCACTGAGCAGGATCCCTCACTGGTGGTCCTGGAGTAACGAAGTCCAACGAGGGGACTTCAAATGAAGATGTTAAGGGCTGTTGTCCACTGACAGCAGCTTTTAGCTTAATCAGATAGCATAAGCACCATAAAAATGGACTGCAAATAACCTTGGTGGTAATAAATTATTGATGTCTGGACTTGACATGTAAACAGCGCAATAACTCATATGCTCAGCAAAGTGCTGACAGGACTCCACATCTCACAGCTATGTGTCACCGACTTTATGCATTCAAGTCTACTTATTACTTAATATAAACTGCAATTCCAATGAAGTTGGAACAATGCTTAAGAGAATTCAATGATTTACAAATGCTTTCATTTTATATTAATTTAATACACTACTAAGAGACAGTATAAGCCAATACTGTGGAATTAGGAATGTCCCTTTACAAGATCAATTTGGGTTCCTCACAATGTTCGCATAAAAAATTACTTCTATTTTTTATACGAATGGTCTTGGCATGGATGAGTGGATCTATGTTATGTTTTTTCTCGCGCAATCACAATTGTTAGTGTGCAGTAAACTGAAAAGTAGTTGCAGGCCTCTGTGCCTGAAAGCAACACACTACTCTAAATTAATTTTCTTTCATTCAATTGGGCAGTGTGGGTGAACATTATTAGTGAAAATATCAATGGCATCTGATTCTGAAAAAATATGGTTAGGAGAGCTATCTAACTTGTGGCAGTACTCGGAGATTCCATACAATAATTTCAATGCATATTGACCAGGAAACAAGTCCAAAATTAGCAGCAGTGTAGGAGAGCACACATGACGACTCAGTGATTATTTGAACGTCAAATATGTCAGTGTACAGTGTTCTTATAGTATACGTACTTTCCAGAAAATAAATAAAAAATGTCCAAATAGTAATTGCAGAAGACTTCTACAAAATACTTGCCTAAAACAGTTTTAAAATCCAGATATTTGTTCAGCAGCTTGCATTCTTCTGTCTTTGGGAGATAGTTTCCAAGAGCATAGCTAGACAACAGCAAGTGTTTCATGTGATAGTGAGTCTGACTGGTTATTTGTCTGTCATTAGCTGTCAACCAGTTCAGGGTCTGGACGCGACGGGACGGACGGGACGGAGGAACGGAAGGACGGAAGTATGAAATTATTTCAATAAATTCTTGATACGAGTTAGGAACGAACACTGCTGTTATTCGCGAATCCTTGGTCTTCATCATGAGGAACTTTGATTGCTATAAAACCATTGCTGTATATCTCAAGCCAAAAGCTTTGAAATGAGTTCAGGTGACCATTAAAATACCACAAAACATTTTTAGCACACTCCTTCCTCATTATATATTTAGAGTGCCAGGACTTTCATTACATCATGGCCAGAGGCACACACAGCAAGGTACCAAACAGCTTTCTTATTTTATGTCCTTCAAGCAATTGCACCATAGGTTTGGCTTTTTTTCCCTGCTGCCTTCCATTTTATCACTAAGAATAAATAATTTATCAATGCATCGGCTCGTTATCTCAATAGAATCATTACAGTGATGAATTACATACCATGTGACTACTTGTGCACAATAGCTGTGTCAAGGTTTGACCTTGTAAGACAAGACAGTGTTGTCATTTCTTAAAGCTGCAAAGGAAAAACAAAAAACGATTGTTTAAAATAGTGATAGCTGCACATATTTTGCGTAGGACAGGTTTCTAGGAATTAATCTGATTTTAGGGGTGAGGCTTAGTTGTGAGTGCCTGGTCATGCACTCATGTGGCATAGATAGGCGCAGCCAGAAGAGCTCAGCACTTGTGGGAGGGGACCAAAGATGACCAAGAGCGGGCACCTAAGTGATGCAAACCTAATTTTTAGAGAAAAATTGAACATCACCTGTTCGGAAGCAAAGTAACTCGAGTTGCTGTTTGAAGTGGAAGCATGCTGACTAGTATAGTTGGGATCATCCCAAGGAACATTTTTGGCCCAAAAACTTGGGGTTAGACTTTCCGTTTATTGGTAAGAAGTGCCACAGGAAGACGCCTCCGGGGAACTGATTCACCTCAGGACTTTTCCCAATCGGTCGATGTGGAGTCCTTCACAGCAAAACCACCAGGGAAGAAGTCCTCAGTTCTTGTACTGCTTGGTCGATGCAAAACCCTCCATAGCAACAGTCTCACTGTACTCAATGCCAATTTAGTGCATATAGCCTGCATCCTACATTTATCCATTTACAGTAATAATGTCTATTTTCAAATGACCCATATCAGCTTTGTGTTAGCTTTTAAAGAACACTGTGGACAGTCGTAATGTGAATGCATAAACAGCTAGGGTCGGTATGCTCTATTCATGCGTAATGAAAGAACTAGATTCAAGTAATACTAACTTTAAACAACCCATTTGATTGGCCTGGAATTACTACTTACTACTAAAGGTCAAATTTTATTGATAAATGGAATACATTTCCCTTACATTGTCAAGTCAGACTTATTTTTCAGAATAAACTGCACAAAGTGATTACAAGAAGACTTCTATACCCTGACCCCCAGGGACTATTCAGAAGGTACTACACAATCATTTAATGATAAAAATAAATCCTCATTTTACTTCTTTTCTGGAAATTAACAACAAATATTACATAACATTTATGGAAACCAATTGCTTTTCAGATACAATATGTATTCAGGGAATGCAATAAAAACACAACATTCCTCTCAGAGTGCACTTTTCTCTTTAGGAAAGAAAAAAAAAACTAAAACAATACCAACTTGTGAAAACACAACAAATTAAGTACAAACAATTAATCCCCTAAATCCTTTGTTAAAAAAAAACAAGCCACCCTGTGCAGTACAAATGTTAATTGGCTGTCCTCTGAGTGCAGTTGTTGAAACTGCAGGAGTGCATACAAGAGCCAAACAGAAACTGCTATATGAATCTCCGCATGCTTGTACCGGTCCGATAGTAATACTGAATTGTTAGCAATAATATCGATACTTTGATTGATCCTCCCCACCAATATCTTTCAAAATAACACATTATTACTTGGGTAACTTAAATTAACTGAGATTTAACTGCCTATGATCACAATGGACCACACACTCTTGTTATACTGAAGTGTACATCACCATTTTGATTTGCATGCTGTTAAATTATCCTCAAATTATTCCACGAAATGTCTACAGCACTTATGTATTGCAAGTATGTTTTTCCTCAAAGAAAATCTACAACAAATCAGTGTCAGAAAATTAGAGGATGCAGAATTTCTCTTTTTTTTCCTGTCACCACCACCCAAAGAAAAAAACACTACAGTTGAATTGCCTCACTTTATCACGAAGCATGTCCTTCCTCTAAACTCTCACTGAATGCCTGATTTTTCCTGGATGAGACCAACACAAGAGATCTACAACAGCTCCAAGCGCAGCAATCCCACCTTGGCCCGAATGCACAGGAAGCCATGCCACCATGAGTCTGGTCCATGCAACTCGATTCAAATAACTACAGCCCTGTCTCCCTTGAGTGATGACTCAAATGAGCCTGTTAGCCTTTGAACGAGTCGGCGAGGGAAAGAGGACATGTCAACCAGGGAGAGCGCAACAAGGCAGAAAAAGCAAGGAGCATTTGTTCTGCCTGGGGCAGTTGCACTGCACTAGCTAGTTTTATGGTCTCTCTGCTGCACTGATTTGACAGTCAATGCTTATCCTCCCAAAACTTTTACTTTTAATGAATGAATGGAAACTTTACTTCGTTTCATGTCAAAATTGTCAAATGGTTTAGAACTTTTTTTGTGCTCAATTACACTTCTCCGACGACACACATGGAAATGTAGTGAAAAGTCACAGAGTGTTGCATTACAATCATGTGCTGTTTACAAACGAAACACAGGAGAGGTGTAAATAAAACAAAGTTAAACCACTTCACAGTTTTGTGTTTCCATCTGTTTTGATACACTGTGTCACGAGTGGTGTGATAAAAAACACCCACTGAATAAAAACAATTTGTGTTTCAAATTCACAGTGCCCACTGATTCTGTTATGAAACTTGTCTCTTGGCGAAAGTCTGAGAAAGAAGGCTGTTCTGCTGGCTTGTCTCCCAACCACAACCTGTTTGAATGCTTTAAGATCAATTGAGGTGTTGTCACCACTCAGTGAACAGAGTTTAGAAAAATCAAACACATGAAACTCCTCTGCTCACAGCAAAGAAATGCAGCGCAAAAAGAAACCGTCAACATTTTCACCCAGTCTTTCCCCACTGCATATCAAAACACTTTTCACACTATTGAACTTGTGAGCTGTCACATTCTAAAAATGTAGGGCCTTAAATCACTTGATGATAATAATAACAATAATAAAACTAATAATAATGATAATAATAACATTGATACTAAAATAATAATGATAGTATTAATAATAGTATTAATAATAATAATAATAATAATAATAATAATAAACAGCTGCATTATTATTATAACATTGTAACCTGGTGATTTATATAATAATAATAATTATTATTAATACCACTACTACTGCTAATGATAATAATAATAATAAACAGCTGCATTTGTATTATTATTATTAGCAGTAGTAGTGGTATTAACAATAATAATAATAATTATTATTATTATTATATAAATCACCTGGTTTCAATAATAGTAATATTCCTACTATAATAATCATGATTATTATTATTAGTTTTTAGAGTTACTATTATTATTTTTTTATTTTTTATTTATGTATTCGCCAATGAGACAGAATTGTTGGAACATTATATCAACTTGAAATTCCTACTCACGAGCTCATGATAGGTCAGTGGCTTGACTGACAAAGTAGATGAAAAAAGTCACACAATGGTTGACAATAAAAAAATAAATAAAACACAATATCTGAAAATATATGCATACATCACATGTTCTCCATGATGATAAATGTAATACATGAAAATAAGCATTTAAGGTTTTAGGATCGGACAATATGAAATATGAAGGATTTTACAATGTTTGGAAGTTGAGCCTGGTAAAGTACCACTAAAAAGAGCTGTACCCTCTGAACTCTTGTAACATTGGAAATGTGTTTACAGTTGTGTTTACAGTTCTAATTAAGGCTACTACAGTAGTGAGGCAGCATGGTTCTGGGGGATAGAGTGGTCGTCACCCAACCCAAAGGCTTTGTGTTGGATCCTTTGCTATTGTGACCATGTGTAGCTAGCTGTCCTTGAGAAAGATACTGAACCCTTAATTGCTCTTGGTGCTCTGTTATCAGTAGGTGAATGAGAACACGATCTTAAAGCGCTTTGAGTACCTGGTAGATAGAAGCACTAACCAGGAAAAGTCAAAATATATGTACTTACCATTTACCATACTGATTGATTCGCATCTCACCACTTAACATGATGACATGCTCATATGTAAGGCAAGAATTGGTTAGTTATATTCAACATTTGAATAGGCAGTGGATCGATCTACCTTGTTGTTGCACTGCCCCCTGTTTTTCTTTAATCACAAATTGTTACAAAACATTTTTCCTCTTGATAGCATCATTATAAAAATCATCACACCACATTAGTAATTCCCCTTATGACTGAAATGTCTTCCAATACCCTTCCCTATAATGACAGTAAAGCCATAGACACAAACAGAGGAGTGCGCCCAAACAAATGCAAAGCACAGAACCACATACTCTGTTTGGAACAAACAGCATTTTGGGGGAAACAAATGTTGACGTGTAAAATACCACGTGCAGAGGCAAGCCGGAGCATTACTTCCCCTCCATGCTGCCACACGCACTCTCACAACATAGATTGTGACACTTAACTGCATGTGTAGTAAACTCTTCAGCCCAAGCCACACATCTCCTTTCCACCAAGATAGAACCTGTGCAGCAACTTGGCTTCTGCTTCAGTATCTGTTATTCTGTTATGATTCATATACCGATTAACAACATTGCATATGTTTGCATGTATTAGCATGAAATCATTTGGCGGATGAACTAGTGATCAATTCATTAGGGAGCCAAGACTGGCATTGTTGTATTTCCACTTATATGATGCGTTATATTTTCAAATCTTAATGAGAAGATATGATGTAACCTTTGCCCTTAAAAGTAGTTTAATTGACACAGTCATTTGTGTAACTTCACTAACAAGAGAGGCATGCTTCAGGCGAAAAAACACCCAAGATCTTGGGTATTATGCAGAATCTATGGATATATCTTTTCCCCCCAATCCAGGGCTGCCACTGATCAAAATGAGGCCCCAGGCAAAATTTGAGTGTGTGAGTGTGTGCGTGTGTGTGTGTGTGTGTGTGTGTGTGTACACGTTGATCTCCAAAGGCACAATGTGTGTGTGTGTTTTTTTTTTTTTTTATAAATGTCTGTATATATGTGGGCTTAGCATTAGGGTTAAGAATTAGGGTTGAACACATTGGTTTTAAACATCTATATTTTATCCAAGACATCTGTAAGAATTGGTGCTTTTGCAAATATAACATTAGTCCTCCTCTGTTTAGTGGATTTTTTTGTTGCCTTGAGTGCGTAGTATGAAACTTAACGAACGTGTTCCCTCCATCTTCAGTGCCATCTGCGCCTATGATTGAGTACCAGTTGAATACAGGGTCAGTGGGAACCTTTTTTGAGATAAGCATTTTTCGGGCGAATATTTATTCTGACTTGAGAGCAAACATTTGAGACATGAGTGCTTTGGATAGTCACCAACTCAACTAACTTCACAACAAAAAGTTGTTTGGCAGATAGGCTAGTGAATTTTCTCCAAGGGGCTGAAAGCTGTTTATTTCCATTCAACGTTTATTGTTAAACTATGCATTGAACAGCAAAAATTATACATCCATTTACAAAAATCTGTGCTAGATAATCTAGTTTAGTTTAGTAGAAAAAAAACAAGTGCAGAACTGCAACTCTTCCTCTCCAAACATATATTAGGTGCTAAGAAGACAGTGAGATTCAGTCACATCCTCAATTAAGCCCAACATCAAAGAGCAGATTATTTAGATTTAGCACTATATGTACACGGATATTACGATAAAGGTGTGGGGTCACTTTTAATGTCTTCCAACAACAACAAAAAAACATCCCTGAAGGTCTGCTTTTGAAGTCACTTGAGCACTATAACAAGGGGAAAAATCCTTTATATGTCAAGAGGGTTGGACTGATTGAATTCCGTTGCCTATCAGTGAATGGATCAACTAAGAAAGAGGAGCGGATTT
Organism: Syngnathus typhle; assembly: GCF_033458585.1. Lineage (NCBI taxonomy): Eukaryota > Metazoa > Chordata > Actinopteri > Syngnathiformes > Syngnathidae > Syngnathus > Syngnathus typhle. The sequence continues at coordinate 11,688,887 of NC_083738.1, read as the reverse complement.
GTGCTTGTGATAAACTGCAGCCTCTGCTGAGCTAAGGATTTACTGCAGGACATGTTGATGAAATCCACTCCTCCGGGATGCACTGCAGCACTTCTAACAATCGTGCTTAATCCAGATGCAAAAACTGACAAGCTGCAATACTACTATGTAATGGAAAGAATAGAAGAAAGTTAATTTAAAACTGTCGCAGTACACAAGATGCCAACGTAATCTTATTGTATCGAGTGAATTAGATCTTATCCAACTTTAATTTATCTTTTTTCTTTACCATGTTTTCAGGGTGAGTGAAAATATTTCACCTATCCTAGCTGACTCAGGGTTACAGAGCATGGACTGCTCATCAGCCAATCATAGGATGGACACCTAAAGGAATAAAAGTAACTTCACTGCCACTCAATTTAACAAAGTCCTTTACGAATGAATGAGCATAAGAGTCACTAGCGTTCTCAATGGAAGTAAACCCCCTTCAGATCCCTCCCTTGGGAGACCAGAGGAAGGGTAAGGTATTGACAATTTAGGCAGAGAACAAATATTGTGCCCAGAATTAGAGAGATATTAGAGTCGATGTTGGAACTGGAGGTCTGAAGTTGGAATGTTTTCCAGCCAGTGTGTATTGCAGGTGCAGGGAGTGGTAGTCTTATGTTTGGGGACAAGTTTGTAGTCATTGGGTTATACTCCAAAGAGGTTGCAAAAAATTGAAATGTGTGTGTGTGTGTGTGTGCGCACGCGTGCGTGCGTGTTTACCACAGTCCCCGTTTGATTTAACAAGATTCTTGAGCTGTTCATCCTCTGTTACCAGCCCTCTAAATCTCTCATATTTGGCATTTTCTTGCATTATATAGATGTACCGTATTTTTCGCACCAAAAGGCGCACAGGATTATAAGGCGCACCCTCATTGAATTTTTTATTTTAGAAATTATTTCATATATAGGGCGCACCGGATTAAAAGGCGCATAAAATAGAAGCTATACTGCAACAAACTGAGGTTGACTAGGGTTGCGGTATGCATCCACTAGCCAATAACCAATGAGCCCTCTGTGAACAATCGCGTTTCTCAAACAATCTCCTATAAAATGATCAGAACTGACTAAAGTTCGATCTAACACTGCTACTGCTTACCTATGTTTCCCTTCCATATCGATCCGTAAATTTACTCAAAACATTAACAAAGCAGCCTATTTTGACATGAAATAGCCTTGTGCGTAAAGCAGCTATTATTATAGCATTAGCCATCCGCAAACTCCCATGAGCCTCAGCTCGCAGACCCCCATGAGCCTCAGCAAAGTGTAAACAATCGCGTTTCTCAAACGATCTCCTATAAAATGATCGGAACTGACTAAAGTTCGATCTAACACATTGGTACTGCTTACCTATGTTTCCCTTCCATATCAATCCGTAAATTTACTCGAAACATTAACGGAGCAGCCTATTTTGAAATGAAATAGCCTCGCGGGTACAACAGCCATTCGGAGACGCCCCCTGACGACAGTTGCGTAATGTTGGGAAGTGATGCGACCTTGTAATTTACTAGTCGTACTGAAACGTACTGAAACATTTTGGCAGAGCACTCTGTACAACCAGTATGGATCAACAAATTCATCAATTGATCCATATATAAGGCACTCTGTATTATAAGGCGCACTGTGTTTTTTTGAGTAAAATGTACGTTTTTAAGTGCGCCTAATAGTGCGGAAAATACGGTACATGAACATTTGTTTGTGGGTTAAATTGCTGCATTACTGTTTCTATTGATTGTTTGACCTGTTTGAAGAAACTGGGAACCTCTCACGCTTCATCATCACCATTTCAGCAGAGCAGATGACACCTCATGCAAATGTGTAAACACATTCTCATTAGTTTGACAAAAATGTTAACACAGATGTCATTCAAGAAATCCAAACTCCATTGTTTTAGCTGTGGTTACAGAACAGAAACCATATGCTCCGAGCCCTTAGAAACTCCGTGATCAGTATGCAATAACAAAGCACCTGTCTGACACACAGAATTTTTCAATTTGCAATCAGTCTTCAGACCTGTGTTGTTCTTTGCAAGCATAGATCGAGGAGGTCTAAGGCAGATGAGAAGTAAAGTGAGAGGGTAAGAGGTAGAGGGGTCAGACAAAGATGAGTCCGTGCGCAAGGTGGAGGTATAGCTGGAAGGGCTCAGAAGAAGAGACAGAAGAGTATCCCTCGTCGCTAATTCTTGTAGTATAGGCCGACTATCGATTTTTGTTCTTTACTGTGTTTGTAATTTAATTTTTCTAATTTGTCACGCACTAATTGATTTTATTTTTATTTCCACGTATTCTCTGTGTGAATGTGACATTTTTGCCACGGTCTGAAAAATGAATGCAATCAATAAAATTTGCATTAAAGCTTATCTGATTATGGATGCATTTTTTGCAAGAGAGCAAATTTGACTACAAACGGCACTGGCATGTAAGCTACGTACAGTCATAGGCTGCAATGACAAGCAATGGTACACTGATTCCCACAAGTGCTGTATAGTTTGTTGCTCATTGTGTAATGATTGATTGGAGGTGCTCATAGATTTTTGTCAAAGTTGAGTTGTTTGAAGGCAAAATTTGCTTTTTCTCCATATTTTGAATGTTTCAGCACTGGTGTTGCCTTTTGCAAAAAGTCATTTTGACCAATCTGGCATGTGTATACCCCTCTGTGTTAACTGTTTTGAAAATGTTGATTTTGGGTTGACCGCTAAGTCAAAACAATCAATAAAAACTGTAACCTCTTACCTACCCAACCGCCTCAACAATTTCTGAATAGTACAGAAAATACAAATCATCATTTACAGGCTCATATATGGTTTCTTTTGCGTGCAATCTTGGCTCTTCATTCAATGAACGAAGATTTATTTTTATCCTGTAGTCAAAGGCTCCAACCATGATTCAGATAGGCATTCATAACATACAAAACATATTGAACATATTCTTTAGTCAATGTCACATGCATCAATAGAAACTTTTCTTGATTTCCTTTTTAATCAAAACACCTACATACCCTCCGATACAATGTCACTATCCTCCACAATTTTTCGATTTAACATCTTGCACAAAGGGGGGCGCTGGCGCCTCAGGAGGGGGAACCAGTGCACCGTTAACACTGTTTATATTGGAGACGGTGTGCTGCTGACCTCGACTCGGGACGTCGTGAGTCGGATCTCGGATTGAAGAGGAGCAGTGTGGTTTTCGTCCTGACCGTGGAACAATGGACCAGCTTTATACTCTTGACAGGATCCTTGAGGGTGCGTGGGAGTTCGCTCAACCAGTCCACGTGTTTTATGGACCTGGAGAAGGCGTTCGACAGTGTCCCTCGGGAAGTTCCGTGGGGCGTACTTTGGGTGTACGGGGTGCCGAACCAACTGATAAGGGTGGTTCGGTCCCTACATCATCAATGCCAGAGTTTGGTCCACATTTTCGGCATAATGTTGGATTCGTTCCCAGTGGGGGTTGGACTCCGCCAAGGCTCCCCTTTGTTACCGATTCTGTTCATAATTTTTATGGACAGAATTTCTTGGTGTCCAGTTTGGTGACCTCAGCATTGCATCTCTGCTTTTTGCAGACAATGTGGTGCTGTTGGCTTCTTCAAGCGGTGATTTCCAACTCTCACTGGAGCAGTTCACAGCTGAGTGCGAAGCGGTCGGGACGAAAGTCAGCACCTCCAAATCTCAGACCATGGTTCCCAGTCGGAAAAGGGTTGAATGCCCTCTCCTGATCGGGGATGAAATCCTGCCCCAAGTGGAGGAGTTCAAGTATCTTGGGATGTTGTACACGAGCGAGGGCAGGATGGAGCGTGAGATTTATTGCTCTTGTTTGTCTTGTTGCTGTCTCCTTCTCACATTCCTTCTTGTGTTCTGTTTTTCTTGTGATGAAGTTCCTCCCTGTCTCCCCGATGTATGATTTATTGCATGATTTGCATGGAATCTCGTATATAGAATTGCTTTTATTTTCCAGGTTGACTGTCTTTTGGGTGGACCAGTATCTGACGGAGTGTTGTATGTGGTTTGATAGGCGTGCTCATGTTGTATTTTTTCATGGCTCTTTTGATGCGTTCCGTAATTCCTCTCACATACGGCAACGTCACCATTTCGCTGGGTTCTTGTTTCCGTGTTTGTTTCTTTCTTTCCTCCTGTGTTTTGTATTTCTTGTTTTTTACCTGTTCTGCACCTTTGGTTATTGCCCATTGTGGATACTGACACTTCTTGAGTGCGTGTTGTATGTATTTTTCTTCCTGTGTTATGTCCTCCGGATCCGTGATTATTGTTGTGCGTTCGTATAGTGTTCTGACTACTGACAGTTTGTGTATAGTGGGATGTTCTGATGTCCAGAGGAGGTATTGGTCGGTGTGTGTTTTTTTTTTTTGTGTACTTTTTTTTTTTTATGTCTCCGTTGTCTGTGTGGTGTATGTTGATGTCTAAAAAAGCTATGGATCGATCTGCTCTTTACAACCTGGAACAGCATTTTGGAGAGGTGAACTGACAGCAGAGGGCGTGACTCACCTGTCAAATCTGACAGGTGAGCCACGCCTTCATCCATCAGCTGATAAAGATGCGTCACAACCACATCAGTGACACTCTGACAAAGGCGGAAGAACCCGCCGAAACATGTCAGGTAAATACACCTAAAATAATTTGTTTGATATAAAAGAACCAGTGAAGTAGATATGAAGTGAGTATAAAAATCCCTGGAAAGTATAATTAAAGGTCATTTTGAAAATGTTATCCATTTTCTGAATTCAAAGAGAATTATATGTGCAGGCGATGTTAACACAGACCCCAGTGACGCACTCGGGGGTCCAGCATTAGTTGCCCCTCCCTCACTAAATACAAAGCTAAGATGCTCACTTATGTAAACTAGTAACTTATGGTAATTGGGTTATTTAATTTTATACTCCATCATCAACTCTTTCCCATTCACAGTGGGATGGATGATGCTACTTCACTTTCGCCGATTTATCAGTCATGGCCACATGGCTGCATCGTTTTTGCTGATTTCTTTTGTCCAGTTCGCACCAGAGTTAAACAAGGTAAAACATTTTGAATCATCTTTGGTAATTATTCACCATAATGCTAATATGTACATTGTAATATACCTATCCCTTACATTCATTCATTTTTTTTAAGGACTGACACCTGTAGCCTACTCCTGCAGGTCACAGGTGTGTTAAAGGGTATTCCAACTAACTTTGGGCTGGTCACCAGTCTATTGCAGCGCACTTACTATTTAGACCAACAACCATTCATTCACAATGCAAATGTCGACAAAAACAGATCATGACAGAGTCTTCAGTGAACCTAGCATGCATGTTTTTGTAATGTTGGAAGAAGCCACAGTACACAGAGAAAATTAAGAGAAACAAACAGGTGAATCCTCTCAACTTTGCGGCAGATGTGCTAACTGCAATTTCACTGTGCTGCTCATTTAATAGTCCCATTGGAAGAACTAGAAATGAACAAACTACATTATACTGTAGCATTACTTTTGCAATATCGATAAGAATTTAAGTTACTGTCAGCGCCAAACTGCACCACCATTTAATGCAATATGTCCAATATGTGATTTTGGATCTTTTGTTTCTTGTGACAACACATACTGTACAGTAGGTTGATTTATTTTCTGTGCCTCCCAATGATAATTTCATGATTTTCTTTCTATATGCACTTTTTGTGCCACAGACTCTAATTAAACTTTGGAATTAATTAGAAATTCATAACATCATTCTTATATGTTCTCAATTTCTGTGTTTAGCAACTTTGAAAACGGGATAAAGATTAAGAGTTATGAACGTTTATGGCCATCTCTGGCAGCTTTAAACATCAGCGCATTGGTTTGGCTTTGTCAAATAGATGCTCATGTATAGGAAAAAAAAGTGGTTTATGGCTGTCAAGTTGTCCTGATTTTCCCATTTCTTTGCCCCAACTTAAAAAAGGGCCTTGGTCCTGAGAACTCAGATCTTCCACGGTTTCATTTTTAAACAAAGAATACATTGCATTATTTTAACTAAGTTCAGTAATTGCGTACATATATAAAACTATGAAACATATGAAAATATGAAGCATAAGTAACAAAGTAAAAGTAAATAAGCAACTAAACTGAATGTTTAAGCATATGCTTATGCCAAACAAAAACATCCACTTTGTCTTTGTGAATACTTCAAATTGATTGAGCAACTCAAAGTTCAGATAAACACAGCCTGTAGCTCAAACCAAACTTAGAACTATAGCATCAAAGTCCAATTTCTCACCAGTTGCGTGTGAGCAGGGAGTGAGAAGTCTTTTTGTTTCTTTCTTTTCTTCTCTTTTCTTTTCCTGTCTAAGCTTTTTTCTTTCACGAACAGGCTTTCCCTTGTTTGTTCCCCCAGCTCCCATGCTGGTCTGTAGGCAATATGGCCATCCCTCAAATCTGGCAGAAAGTTGGCTTCTTTTGGCTTTTCTTTCTGCCCCCTGCAGGTCTGGAGAGGAACAAGTAGATATTTTGACTGAATGAGCTCTTCCTTTTGTCAGTTGACGTGACAATGTTGATGGCAGCAGGCAGGGACAAAACCATCATTTAGAATGAATTCCGATTGACTAGAATACAGTACGTTCGGTGGTGAGGAAATGCATGTCCGGTACAAATCATAAATGCAGGACTCCCATCTCACAGTGTAGCAGTTTCAGGGCCAGTTCTGGCTCCAACATTTCTGTGTGGAGTTTGCATGTTCTCCTCCTTCTCCCAGTTTCCTTTCACATTCCCAAAACATGCATGGTAGGCCGATTGAGCACTCCAAATTGTGTGTGGGTGTGATTGTGAGCGTGAATGATTGGTCACCTCTTTTGCCCTGTAACTGGGTGGCAACCAGTTTAGGGTGTCCCCCGGCTTCTGCCAGGAGTCAGCTGGAATCGGCTCTTGCATGGCCGCAACCCTTGTAAGGAAGAGCGGTTCATAAAATGGATGGCTGGATGTACATCATGAATGCGATAGTGATTTTGCATGTACGCTGAACAGAGTAAGAACATTTCTATGCATTTATTAGCAAATGAGGCCCTTTGTTGGTAGAAACAGCAGCTGTTAATCTGTTAATTACCCAAAACTGATCTGCTATGAAGAATTGTTTACACATATTTTGTTTAAAATGTTATATTGGCATTAAAAATAGAAGTAATCCATAATGCCTTCCATTTATGTAGATGATTAAAGAGACGTGTGGAACCAAGCACATCCGTGTCTATTGCAACCTCTAACTCAAGCCTTTATTGGGACCATTTATTCCCCCATTGCCTTTGCTGATGGTATTGAGCAGTAACTGTCCTAGATTTATATTGGCTGCCCTGCACCCTCTTTCCGTCCTTTGCTTATGTTTTCACAAGGAAGAAAGAGATTAATAGCACGCTATTATTTATTATTATCATTTTTTTTTATCTGTGTGAGCCTTCCAAACGTTTTGCGACAGCAGCCATAAAGATACACGAGTTCTGAATCATTTGCAATGGTTGTTAGGAAGACTTCAACATTTAAACATTTTATAGTCACAGTATGTCTAAATACTAACAGACCCATAATTTTAACTAACATATAACAACTGTGGTTAAATCACTTAACATATTCAGGCTGTGCAAAATAAATCAAAGTTTTGTGTCCTCAAACCTCATCGGAAAACTTATTCTTATTTTTTTTAAACGGGATGTGGTGCGGTATATGAGATAAGGGTTTTAATATGGCTTGTTTTTGAATGTCATTGGTGAAAATGCCACACATTATGTCCTGCAAACTGTCATTATGTTCAATTACCGTTGCCATAAATGTGCAATACACAAACAAACACGGATGACCAACAATATCCTCGTGACATTTAGAAACATCTCACAGAAAAGGGACGAAATTGCTTTGAAATTACATTGGCATATAATTTTACTGTGTCCCTTTTAGTCGAGCACATTAATCAGATTTATGATGTCTCAAATGCATTGTCATTCAGAAAGCCACAAATAACTCTTTTAGCCTCTGCCAGATGGTTGCTGTGTTCCAACACTGCTTGTTTATTTATGACCAACGATGCACACAAAAAAAAGTCTTGTCACTTCTGGGCATTGTTTAATCATATTCTTTTATGATTTAAATCCAGAAGTCTTAAGAGTACTGTATCTAAATCTGATTTTCTGGTCCTGCTCTATGTTTGTGTTTGTTAGATTAAAAAATGGCCACAGAATAACAATTCAGGGGACCTAAGATAGGAAAGATACATATAATAAAATCTTAAAATTGAATTGCTTTAGATGTCTAGACAATGAATAATGTGTTATTCCATTGTAGGTGGTGGCTGAGCATACTGCTGGGCTTTGGTCTAGATTACAAGCTATTTTAGTGTCTTAATGTTAGAACTTAATGTTCTCCCAAATAAAAAAAAAGGTTAATTGCTGAGAATATGAAAAAAAAGGGTGTTTGTTGCAGATGATGATACAACCCTCATCTTCTCTTGTTCGATGCAAACATATAAGACAATAACAACAAAGCATGCTGTCAGATGTGTAAATTGGAGGACACTTATTAAAATCCCTTGAGGGGAAATTCAACTCACACTTACCCTTGTGTTTGCACACAACACTGAACCATATCACACACATGTAAGCAAGCAAGTAAGGAGAGACCTCAAAAGGGTGTTCAAACTGTACTGCTTCTGTTGAGTGAGTGGGTAGGTTCAGTGCCTTGCTCAAAAGCATTTTGGCATAGTTGAGAAGCAAATTGGTTGTATCCATTCATTCATTCATTCATCCGTTCATTCATCCATTCATTCATTTATTTATTTATTTATTTGTGATTGGCTACATGTTTAAAAAAAGAAGTGGGCCAAAAATGCTCTGTTCTTATTCACAACTTTCCCTAAAGTGAAAACTTTTTCCAGTTGAGCTCTCCCAACATTAAATCTATGTCTATAGATAAATTTTTATGTCCTTAAAAAAGTTAAAGTTAAAGTCCCAATGATCATCACGCACACATCTGGGTGTGGTGAAATTTCTCCTCTGCATTTAACCCATCCCCGTGTGATTTTGATCCATCCCCTGGGGGAGAGGGGAGCAGTGAGCAGCAGCGGTGCCACGCCTCGAGAATCAGTTGGTGATCTAGCCCCCCAATTCCAACCCTTAATGCTGAGTGCCAAGCAGGGAGGCAATGGGTCCTATTTTTATAGACTTGGGTATAAACCGGCCGGGGTTTGAACCCACAACCTTCCAGTCTCAGGGCGGACACTCTACCACTAGGCCACTGAGGAGATCCAGATTACCGTAATTTTCGGACTATAAATCAGGTTTTTTTTTTCATAGTTTGGGTGGGGGGGCGATTTATACTCAGGAGCGACTTATATAGATATATATGGGGTTTTTTTTCACTTTTTTGGGCATTTTATGGCTGGTGCGATTTATACTCCGCTGCGATTTATAGTCCGAAAATTACGGTAGTCTTATAATTTTACAAATCCAACTTCCTCATTGTATTTAAATGACTGGATAAAACAAGAAAGATGTGTTGAATCCATGTTCAGATTTGGACACATCTTCACATGAATAGTTACTTACTCCACTGAAAAATTCCGCAAGGACAATAAGGCAACCAATCTGAATATTTCCTGTTCAGAAGAACTGTGCAACCTTAAAAATAACAAAACCTCGCAGTAAGGGAAAGCATCTTTTGCCACCCAGAAAATGTACCGTATATCCATCCATCCATTTTCTGTACCGCTGTATCCCCACGGGGGTCGCGGGCTTGCTGGAGCCTATCCCAGCTGTCACCGGGCAGTAGGCGGGGGAGACCCTGAACCGGTTGCCAGCCAATCGCAGGGCACACAGAGACGAACAACCATCCACACACGCACTCACACCTAGGGGCAATTTGGAGCGCTCAATCGACCTACCGAGCACGTTTTTGGGGATGTGGGAGGAAACCAGAGTGCCCGGAGAAAACCCACGCGGACAGGGGGAGAACATGCAAACTCCACACAGGAAGGGCCGGAGATGGAATCGAACCCGCACCCTCCTTACTGTGAGGCGGACGTGCTAGCCAGTGCCCCACCGAGCCGCCTTTGCACCATATAAATCGACGTTATTAGAAAATGAAGGTTACCTTTTGTTAATAGTGTACATATATGTACATATCTACCGTAGGCCTACACTTCAACTGGTGGACAATTCACTGATGCATTATTGAGTGATGTTACATTCTCCTCATGTAACATAGAATAATATGAGGCTCAAGGGAAGGTCTAAGAGATGAAGGACTTCCATCAGCACTTGTGTGTGAAAACATTAGTCCGTCTTCTGCGCTGATGATTCACTACATTGTTGAGAAAATAAAGTTGCGAGAGCATCCCTGGTGGCAACGCGCTTGTTTCTTCAGAACATTTCTGCAGGCTTCGAGAATGCTGGAACATCTGCATCGCCTGAAAACTCCTCAAAAGAACTGAGTATTGTCTCAGAGCAATAGAGTATCTCAACGCACAATCACAGGCTCAGGCTTTTTTCAGACTCGTAGTGATGCACAGTGTGCCAGACGTGCTGCCTTGCCTCTGAGCTCTTCGGAATCCATGTCACACGCAGTCAGACTCGATATCCTCAAAGCTCTAATTGGGACACGGGGAAATTAATTTTACAAGAATGACCTGTCGAGAATTTGCAACTCAGAGAAAATGACAACAGTCCTCATTACGTAAAGAAATGCTCTCCTCTTTCTTATCACAGAGAGGCATTGCCACAAAGAACCCATTTCCTTTTCATTTCAACTATCTATTATTTAATTGCTATCATTTATTCCGATTGAATGAATATGCAGGACATGCAACAGCCCCTCTTCAACATAAGACTTTCGATGAGTCGCCATTATGAATTCCGTCTTATCAGTGAATAGATGATGAAGACGACGGGACGCTGTAAACTACACCAAAAATAGCTGGTTCCTCTTTTTCCGAGCATCATCAAAGTGTAACTGTAAAAACTAGAGACATCGCAAGGCTCTCGCACGTTTCCCTCTCGGTCTATCATACTTACACAATACTGTTGGCAGATAATGAGTCATTACATTGTAATTTCCGTCTGCCATAATGTCATTGTCAGGGAGCTCACATGGTGTTTGCAGGGACTTGATTCATGATAGCCTCCATATAACAGCAGCCAGTCTCTGCTCCTCTTTCGCCTTTATCTGACAGCATAAAGCAACAGAGTAAAAATCCAACAGAGAAGCATTAAATATAAATCAACTGGGGCGCATTCTGGAGGATTTCGTCTTACTGCTTTTCTTTCTTTTCTCATTTCCCTTCATAACATTCATCCTGGCAGAGGCTTAGCCATACAGAGGTATTATTTATGAAATCCACACAAACAACACACCCTTTCCTGCAGCTGCGCAGGACTGACTGTCATCAAATTAACAGGAGCATGAGACAGTGAACTAAAAATGCTTGCTGCCAGGGACTATCATAGTCACTGGCTGCAAATGTACTAGGCGCTGCCATGCAGATAATCAGCCCTCTGCTGCAGGGAATCAGACGCCTACATGGTGGCCACTGTGATGGGGTGAGTGGGGGCCTTCTGTAACAAGAGTAACCTGGAGCCTACGACCCCTCCCCCTATTGTCCGCGCGCAGAGATCATCATCTGAAAACGACATCTCAAAGGCAGGGTTCAGTGCCACTGGAGGGGGCATGAAGTGAGAACAGGTCATTATTGCCCACCACAGAAAGAGCCTCTTACGGCTTTCTTCACTTGATCATGGTGAGGACGGAAAGGTCTTGTCGTCAAACTATTACACCCCAGTAACCTTTTTCATTGCATCTTACATGCCAATGATGACCTTCACAGTCGTATACTGTATAATAAATAATATGTGAGGGACATTATTTGCTTGCGAAGAAAATGAAGCTGAGTCTGTTTGCCTTAGTGACATCCCCCATTTTACATTTTAAACATGTACTCAAAGAGCTGCAAAAGTATTTTTGAAAATTCCATCAACCCTGCCCCCTTCTTTTTATCTTCTCCCCTTCTTTATGGAAGCATGAAGTTGGCTGAATTTGTCAGTAATGGCTAATAACTAATTTATTGGTCCTCTCCCTTTTTTTCAGAACTTCGTTTGCATCTTATTTGCCTCTTTGGATGTTTTCACTTTTGATATCATTTATATTTTAGTCTGGCTGAAAAACATTTAAAAAAAAACATGCACACACACACACACACACACACACACACACATATATATATATATCACACGCACGCGCGCGCACACACACACACACACAGACAAACACTCACACACACAATACAGATGTCATGAAACCTGAGCTGGAGGTGCAGAGATTTTTTTATTTAATAACTTTGACAACAATGGAAGATGATTATTTAAACAATCTAAAATATGTGTATGGACAAAGCAATAATTTGATCAAATAAAAATAAAATAAAAAAACAGACTGGATTAGGCGTCCTTTCACAGCAGGAAATATCCGTCCATCCATTTTCTATGCCACGTGTCCTATTCAGGTTCACAGGGCGCTATGCCTATCAGCTGACAGAGAGACTTCACCCTGGAGTGGTCGCTAGTTAATCACAGGGCACATACTGTGTGAAGACAGACAATCATTCACATCTGCCGAATGAACAATTGCACCATAAGTATCCTCAATGAGAAATAATAATATTAGAATATATCTGAATGTTTATTTCTGTATTTTATACTAAGTCTGCCACCAAGTGTGAAAGCAGAGATCTCTTGCTTCATTCAATAGCTAGATTACTTGAAAACATTTCCTTGCAGCACCTGCCTTTTTGTCTGTAAAGCCTTAATTGTAGAATGTTTTATCAGCAGCGGTGGGTGCTGCAGAAAAAAATATGATAGACAATTTAAATTGTAGAGAGACATGACTTTCTAAATCAGTGCTAATGTGTATGAAGCAATGTGCAATAAAGTATTGCCCTCTGTTGGGCACCGGTGCAATCTGCATTGGTCCTGCAGCGGCAACAAGAGGTTATCAGATGAGACAGACTCCGAATGTTCTTTGTCAACCTGAAGGGCAATATTTTTGCTCTTAGGATCAGGAGGAAAAAGTGAGCTGTAAGCATTCACCGTGCATATTTGGTGATTTTTCTGTTGAAACCATCTAATGTTGCAAGGACTCCATACCTTCCGCCTACTTAATGTAGTTTAGGTGGATAATTGGATAACACAGGTTTATCCCCAGCAAGCACTTTGTATGAGCAATCCAATTTCACATCCTCCTGAAGGGAAACCATTATTCTTAACCAGGGCTTGATACTCCCGTCACCTTTGTGCAGAAGCACGGCACAGGGTTCTCCTCAAATCCTATCAGCTTTTAACCTTGTTACCAGCCAATCTGTATTATTGTGCTATAATTCCATATTTCGCCCCCTCCTCACCCTGGCACTGGCATTGGAAAAGATAAAGTGTTTGCTGCGGTTTTGTTGACAACAATGCCGTCGTGGTCTGTTTGTCTTCTATCTGTGGACATTGGCACGTTTAATCTCACTGTTCAAACCAACATCTCGGGTGAACGTTTAACTCTTTCATTGGCGGTTTCCTAAAAACAACCTTGCAAGCACAGCTCCAGTGAAATGATCTTTCTACAGATCATAAAATATTCTACATACACCACATTCAATTATATTTAACTACAATTTGAATTTACTTTTCAAGCTGTATTCTGAGTTACCAATTTAAAGTAGTACATATAAAATATAAGAAGTGTTTCCCCCAAGCCATTGAATGATAGCCAACACTGGTAATGCGTGATGGCAAAGAATGCAAGCCAAGAGTAGCATTTTCAAAAGCTCAGTAATTGTTCAGCTAATAAATCCTGTTTGTTAAGTGTCTGAGCACATTGTAAATGGAAACTTCTCTTGGGAGTGGTTACGTCATGTAATGTTGGTATTTTGCGCTGATCCCTTTTTAACAGTGTATGCACGGCTGAATTGGGATTTATTTGTACACTGAATGAATATTTCTTTTCAATTTGATTTAATTTATTTTCATTCATTCACCACAACTAAAACACTTTTACTGAGATTTTTTACTGAGTCCCATGCAGGGCCGGCCGGACTGATCCGTGGGACACAGTGGGCAAATGCCTGGTGGGGCTACGTCTTCAGAGGTCGATGCTATGCAATTATTATTTTTTTAACCAGTTAACTAGTGTTTATAAAATTATTTTCTCCCGGTTTCCCCGGCCTACATTTCAGCGAGAGCAACACTTAACACATTAAGACAATTATAAAATAATCAGTAAATTGAATCATTGGCAAAGGTACGCAGTTGACAGCCATGATTGCCATCTCAGACAGAAAATATTTTTTGAAATAATTTTATTCTCACAGTCAACGTTAATCAAATTCATTGCTTTCATTCCATAGCAAGCAATCATCATGGCTGGGAGGCCATTGTTTGTCTTGCTCTCCAGTTGTGTTTCATGAAGTGCAATGAATACGTGTTTCTTGGGGCAGGTGTGACTCAACGTAAAAAGCAGTGTTGTGTTCGGCTGGGTTCTGGATATGTGAGTTTTATTTTATGGAACTATGATGATAGACTGTTTGAGGAGCAATGGGCATCATTTACCAATAAATGCATAGAATGTTTGTGCTCTGTACTCAAGTTGAGGATCTATGCAAAATTGCTGTCATTTTCTTTGCACTTAGTATGTGCTTATACAGGTTCCGGCAAAATGATCTGACACATTTGTAGGTTTAATAAAATGCAAATAAATTAAAGAAACAATAAGGTTTTTTTTTTATTTTCAAAAAGTACATGTAATGCCATTTTGTTTTGTTTTGTTTTTGTTTCGTTTTCAAATAATGTTATTTTGGTCTTACAGCTGCCACATTTTCTGGAGTTGTTTTGTCCCACATAATGACGGTTTGTATTTACACTTCAGTAATGTCCGTCTTGATCTCGTTCTGTCTCTTCTTTGTGTGAATTATATGGCACTGTTTGCCTGGCGGATGGATATGCGATCAATACACCACTTTTCTCACCAGTGACCGTGTCACATATCACTCCGCCCAACAAAGCAGTGCCGCACACCAGCGGTCCACAGCCTTTTTACGAGTGTATAAAAGTGATCAAGTCATCACAAAAATCATGGAAAAAATCCGATATAAGCCACCAGACTATAAGCCACAGGGTTCAAAATGTGAGAAAAAAATCGCGGCTTATAGTCCGAAATTTACGGTATGTATATATATATATATATATATATATGTATATATATTTACAGTCGTATGCAAAAGTACATACTATATTGACATATGTGTGTGTGTGTGTGTGTGCGTGCGCGCGCGTGTGTGTGTATATATATATATAAAAAATTCCCCTCTCACCCTCCGCGGGTGGTCTCCCACTCCAAGCTCGGGTCCTCTACCAGAGGCCTGGGAGCTTGAGGGTTCTGCGCAGTATTTTGGCTGTTCCTAGCACTGCACTCTTCTGGACTGAGATGTCTGATGTTGTTCCTGGAATCTGCTGTAGCCACTCCTCCAGTTTGGGGGTCACTGCCCCAAGTGCCCCAATGACCACTTATATATATATATATATATGTATATATATATATATATATATATATACAGTCGTATGCAAAGGTTTGGGCACCCCTGATCATTTAAGATTTTCCTTTATAAATCATTGGTTGTTTGGGTCAGCAATTTCAGTTAACTATATCAGATTGCAGACAAAAACAGTGATATTTGAGAAGTGAAATGAAGTTTATATGATTCACAGAAAGTGTGCAAGTGTACACACACACATTCTATATGAAGGTTAGGCTGAATATGAAACTGCAAACAAGAAGCTTAGTTCATGAGGTCCCTTAGGCCTTCATCTCCACAATGTCACTGGGACTCTCAGGGATCACAGCTCAGGCAAACCAGCCAATTCCTTAAGCAACACTGCATTAACATACAAAACAACGACTTCTACCTTTACAGAGGAAGAAGTAACAAGGCTCAGTGCAGTTCATGAAAGACTGGAGACATCTGCGCCCCTCTGAGATTCCAATGTGTGCTGCAAAGCCTTTTATATTTAGACCCGCAGCTCCCAGTGGGGGTTGTAAACATGTAATACTTTGTTTTTGTATACCTGCGACTAAATAACTCACTGTCAAGTACAAGCACTCTGCACTTGAGCAGAATAAACCTCACATCTAATTTTATATATTTTTAAAAACATTCTCCTCCCACGTTTAGGCAAAGGCGGATTCCCTGAGGACTTGCTACACTGCTTTCTCGTCGCAATATGTTGGGAAAATTAAGGCATTTCAAAGAACAAACCGCCATGATTTGTTTACAAGTTGCATTGCCCTATATGTGTAGTACAAACAAATCCAACCATATGTGGAACACTCTGCCTCGTGCCATCGATCCAGTTTACAAGGGTTGTTTCCATTTAAGGAAGTCGCAAAGTCGAAATTATTGTAGTGTTGTTTCAACAGTAAAGATGAGAGATTTTGCTTGGTTGATAGATTTACGTATGTGTTTCATAAATCTTTGACAATAGGTGACATGTGCATCAAAACGACCCATTGACATTTGGTGCACATTGAAATAAAAATGTGAGTATATATATATATTTTTTTCTTTTTGCCATAATTGTTTATCTTTAAGGAAAATTAAGAACTACGACTTCAGATTACTGAGTTGAGAAGAGTAGTTGTGGCAGTTTTCTTTATTTACATCTGCATGACTGTATTATATTGCCCCCTCATGGAGAAGTTATGCAATTAAATTTACGGTGGTTTTGGTTTATGTTCTGTTGTTTTTCTGTGATCCTTGATCCATGTGTTGTCAGGTTGTCAGCTCATCAGCCATGTTCCTTGTGTCTGCCAGTCAGCTCTCTCAAGCAACTCGTGCCAAAAATCTTTTCGGTTTGCTTGTATTTAATGCCCAGCTTTCTTTTCTATCAGTTTGTTGGTTCGTTGTTCTAAGTCATATTTCCCTAGTTTTGTCATGATTCCAGCCTTGTTAAGATTTGTGTTTCCTTGTGTTCGGTGTTGATTTAGTCATTTTTTTGCATCGTTAGTATTTAGATATTTTCATTAAGTGTTTGAGTTATGCACATGGTCACAAAATGCATCACCACTGTATGTTTTCACCGCAACACCTTGTAATTTGTTTTACATTTTGATGAAGCATTGCATAAAAAAGTGGATGACATTTTTTTTCATCACCTATTTGTGGGTTTATCATTTTTGTGGTCAATTGCATGAGTCGAATATAGACACACTGACGCGATTCACTGACATATAACCTTGAAAATATATATGATCTTTAAATTGCTTCCACACATACATTACTTTTTTTTTTTTTACAATACTGCTGCATATAATCATCAATTTGGAGAAAGATATACGTATGATTGGGAAAATTGATGACAACCTCTTCGATAAATCGCATTAAAACTCCAGTCAGAAACTCACACACAATTATACATGCTGAAAAATCCTTTGCAGAGATATATATATATATATATATAAAATGCAGTCTGGGGTCACTGCTTTGAGGGTCTTACAATGACATGAAATGCTTTTACAGAGGAACGAAGCATTTTCAACATTATGAATACATATTTTCATTTTTAAACCGGCCGACTTTTTGAGCTTTCTCAGTGAGTGTTGCTTGACAGTATGTTGCACTGCTGACCTGTGAACACCACACACCATTTTTGTACTTTACTGTGTGTCTTCAAACTTTGGCATGACAATATGAAACACATACGTAGCAATGCATGTTTTTCTTTGGGCAGTGGCAAAAGCCTTACTTAGAAGTAAATTAAAACATTTCTGATGAAGATCTTGAGTCATAAATCAATATTCATTTAAAGAAAAAGTGGTGGAGGAGAATAAGCTACTATTAATTTGGGTTCATGTACTCTAGATGTCACGTGTCGTTTTTGTATGCTCTGACCAAGCTCCTATCAAAATGACATGCACAATGCACAATTGAGTCATATGAAGACATTAAAATGTATTTTTTTTATCCTACTGAGAACTGTTATTGTTTCATAATATTCCTTGTGTGCTCCCTTTATATAGTCATACATTATTTCTGATGCGTAGAGTCAGTGTGATTGTGTCACACCATACATTACAGGGATGCCTCACTCGAACAAATTTCACGCACATTCTGCTCCAATTAATATCTTGCAAAGCTGCAGCCGTTCTCATATCTGATGAAAACTTGGGGTGGTTACCAATTAGTCTGCTGTTAATTATCGCCTTTTCCTTTTGATCTCCGCAATGACTGCTCCATCAGACGCTCTCTTTTATTCATCGCTCCCACTCGGTAGATGGACCTTTCCAAAGATTGCACAGATGGATGTGCATTAAAAATGGCTTCAGAAGCAAGCTTCAGTCTTGGGAGAATTCAAACGTAGTGGTTGCACTTTCTTTGTACTATGTCTGTACGGCTTCTTACAGCTGCAGTTCCCTGCTGTGTAAAAACCCACATCATCGGATGATTGTTTATACTTTTAATGCCTTTGAATGGTGTTACTTTGAAATAATACTTAAATGACAGTAATATATAAAATTAAGGCACTCAGAAAATTAAATGGCCATGTATATGCAATCGTTTTGATTGCCAGTGACTAGTAATTGCACAACATCAGCACAATTTGATCTGATTTCAGATGTGTTTTTTAAACAAAATAAAATAAATAAAAATAAATCACAACCCTGTAAGCAGGCAAATTTGCAATTTGTTACGAATTGATGACATCACACGCTCCAGCATCCTCCTGGTCCCTGTCACTGCTATCTAAATGAATAGGCATATAGGATTAGACTGAAATAAAATCATTTGAATTCTCTTTTGGGGGGAAGCTTTTCCTAATGTGTTCCACTTTGATCACTAATACAAATCTCATCCAGGTTTGATGAGTTTACTGTGTGAGCCTAATTAAAATAAAATTAATTCAGGAGATCGTTCCACACTGTCAAGCATATCACAATTTTCTTGCATTATAGGGGAAAAGGAAGCTCTTCCCAATGATGAAAAGCGTGGAATTGTCCAATGCCTCTTCATACTTGGAAACACTAGACATTTCAAGAAACTAGCAATACAAGCATCCTGTTGTTAAACAATTTGTGTGTGGCATGGAAAGTAAACAAGTTTGTCCGGTTTTGTCTGGGATAAGCTTCAGCCATGATGACAAGTGATGTAGTAAATGCATGAAAAGATTTAATTACTGACCTTCCCCCACTCCTAGCATAAATGACAAAATAGTTTACCATTAAATTGGTGTCATCAAATATTCTAATTGTGGACAGATAGACATCCACTGTTTGATCAGATTATGTTTTCTTAAAACACCACTTGTTCACAGTGTGAAAGCGCTTATTGCAAAGCACTACGGCATAGCTTGCAGTTGGCATTGCTATTCTTGCTTTTACTAACTTGGATTTCTCCTTACAGCAAACTGGCAGACTCTCACTGGCACTGACCAAAACAAGTATGAGGACGAGCTATGGTTCATTCATTCAGAGCTTTGAATCAGGATGAAGAATCCGTATTTTGTATAAATCTATCACATACCATGTGAAAAAATTCAGACCCATATGTGGTTTTGAGTACTACCGCTGAAAGTAGACTATTGGCTGACAGTAAAGCCCTTTTAACACTGCACTTAGATTTGATGGTATTCCCCTGGGCAAAGGTGCAAGATGGCAGTGTTTAAGCGTGTCCTTATTTGTTTGTTTGGATGTAAAGTATTAACTTTGTCAAACTGCCTTGCTGTTGTAACTCTGGAACTACTCCGCTGCCACCTCTCCCATTGGCTGCACCATTTTTTTTTGCCCCAGAGTGCCACTGTCCAAATAAAAGAAATCTGTCGTTGCTGCACCATGGCAGCAAACTCTCATAGCTACTACGTATATTTTCGTTGCTTCACTTTTTCCCTCCGGACACCTCATTGGGCGATTTAGTAGTTTGTGTTTCAGTGGTATTTTTGAGAGCATTTTAGAAGTGTGTATCAATAAAATAAATTCAGTAGTGTGTATGAGAGTGTTGCCGTAGGAAGAGGGTGTTTCAGCTTTGTGTATGAGAGTGTTTCACTCGTGTTTTGCATTTCACAAGTGTTTATGAGCAAATGAAATTCCTCATTGTGTGTCATATCATTTCAGTTATGCGAATGTGAGCTCTTTAAATTCAAGTGTGAGGTAATCCTAAATTATGTCCCTGACACCGCTTACCTAAAAGTATGGCAATTAAGCCTCATCTTTGAGTCCCTCTAGTAACAAAGCCACTCGGGGCGGGGGTGAGGGGGTTTGTTAGGTGATATCTAAATAAACATGATTTAATAGCTTTGCTAAAGAGATTCATTTCAAATTTAAGAAGCCCAGTGAGGAATGACTATTTGCAAAACTAGCATATTTAATTCAGAACGGTGTCTCATTTAAGAAAATGAACTCAAATAAATTAATACTTAAAATGACATTAATCTATATTCCTTTGTGTTGTGATTTCCACCAGTGAAACAATTAGTGTTTGCTTTTGAGTCCTATTGCTCTGATAAATTGCTTGGCAAATCATGGCAAATTTTACCATGGTAATGATTAACACCCTTTCGATGTTTTTGTTGTTGTTTAAAGCAGACACTCCAGAATGTAATTTCTAATGTGTGGTCTCAAATAAGCAGACCCACCATACATCCTTCTGGGACAGGACTAATTATGTGTTCAGCATCTGCAGCATGGCTCTCTGGGCTTTTATGCCTCTGTGACTTCCCATCCACTCAATTGGATTGGATATATCCCAAGAACAACCTACAGCCTCAATTCTCTTTGAAAAAAAAAAGGTCACAGTGAGTTCACTGGGTGTGGATCCAGAATGTAAAATGGAGAAAATGTGTTTCACTACCACCCTGAAGAAGCAGATCATGTTAGGTAATATGGCGTTCCCACCTGTCAGACATTGGCCTATTGCAAGCCTGGATGATGAACACTGTGCTTCTGATAAGACTAGGCTGTTACAAAACATCATTTCTCAGGGTTTTCTCAAAACAGAGACACAATATTATGGAAATAGCGGAGGAAATAGTGAAGCATCGGAAATATAACAAGCGAGTCCTCATGAGAGAGTTGGCTGCCGTGGTGCAGCAACGACAGATTTTCTTTACAGTGGCGCCCTGTGGCAAAAAAAAAAAAAAAGGATGGCGCAGCCAATGGGAAAGATGATGGCGGAGCGATTCCAGTTAAAACAGCAAGGCAGTTTGACAAAGTTAATACTTTACATCCAAACAAACTGGAAAAGCTCCCAGTGGGTAGCTTTGCGACAAGGGCCAAATAAGGACACGCTTAAACATTGACATCTTTCACCTTTGCCCAGGGGAATACCATCAAACCACATATGAATTGAATCTAATCGCATTTACATGAGAATGGTCAAACCAGAATTACAGGATATCAATCTATACGAGACTTTTGCGCAATTCTCTTGGGCCCCTAGACAAAATGAAAGCTACTTTTTCCATGTAGAGTATTTCATTCCTTTCATTTCCAAAAGTAAACTATAGTCCTAAAGAAAAAAACCAAGGCCACTGACAACCTCCCAAAACCCATGGGATGCACTTGAACGCATGCTTGAGTTGTTGGATTCACATGTAGACCTTCCCAATTCCCTTGTCTATGTGTGTCTCTGTCTTCTGTCGAAGGGGCAGTGGATCAGAACCCCCTTTTACATACACTACGCACTTAGCAGGTCATTCTTCTGCAGCCCTACATCACTGTCAGTGAGCTGGATATGCCAAATTTATCATGGGCTGTGAATTTTTGTGTTTTAGGCTTGTGAGGGTGAAAGTGGATACCTCGTTCTGAGTGACAAGCTGCTTTACTGGACGGAAATCTCAACTGGACTGTTCCATATTCATGAGCTGCTTTAAATTCTGGCACTGTACACAGTTCTTGCGATGTATCAGGGAAGACAGTCTGTGTATCCTATTCCAATCTCATATAGCTGTCTGAGCTTAACATTGTATTGTTAAACTGAGTGTGCTCAAGCTACTTTTTTTAAAAAAATTTAATTTCTTTACACATTTTGGCACATTTTTAGTACATTCAACTTTAAACTGTGTTGTAGAGCAAAAATGTCATTTAAACTTCCCGTTTTTTTTTTCTTCATGGTACTTTGATTTTAAATCTAGTGCCAGAAATACAGACCTTTACCATGCTGAGAAACAGCCAGACATTTAGGAAAATAATGGTCCTAAGCATGGCACACACGTACATTTTGCCATTTTGAATTTAACTTGATCTTAAATGAGAAACCTCAGACATGACAATGAAAAACTGTGCTCTTATACTGTGTGATCTACTTGCGAAGACCAACTCAGAACAACACATAGTACATAACAAACATCACCAAAAATCACAGATTTCAACCCCTAAATCAGATGTATGCTATAGTACCATGACTGACCTGTGAAAGCTTGCTTGGTGCCACAGCCGGTCAATAAAATTAGCGGGATCAAAACCGGGAATCAAGTGGAACCAGGACCATCATTACCATTGTACCGGAATCGTTCAGATTTTAGAATGTTGGTGCTTAATTTCGATTCCCAGTTAGCTGCCTGGAAGAACCAAAAATAAAAAAGGATTGCTAAAAACACATATGGACAGCATGGAGTCCCTCCTGCCGAAGGAGATTCCTTTAGTGGTGTCAATTTTAGTGCTGATGTCATTTTTACATATAGACCTATCATATAAATGCCAATGTTCAGTGCAGTTTAGTGTCCCATTAACGTTAAACAGATGTTTAATATCAAGAAGTGACTCAGTCACTCGTATTTGTTCCCAGAATTTTTTGAGATGCTACTGAATGCTTTAAAAACATGAAATGATCCTGTTTGCTATATTATTAAAGGTTCAAGTTAAACTATGTTTCTTTTGCCAAATGTACTTACCAATTGTTACAAGCCAGGGGTCATGTACTGTCAGTGATGTGCAGTCAGGGCCAATAAAACGCCTCCTCTGCTGACCTAAACACAATCCGAAGCACTGAACTATATTCTGCTGACGTCATGTACATACCTTCAATCTTCAAAATCACTTTTCACAAGACCAAGAAAAATGGCATGTTTGTTCAACCATTAACACTGCAAGCTATTTTCAACACTACATTAGTCTATTATTTGTATAAGTAACACACACACGCGCACGCACGCGCACGCACACACACACACATCAAGATATTACATTTGTAAAATAAATAACTAAATTGCTTAATTTTGACATAGAAGGTTTTGGCCCAACACCATCCATATCCAACTTAGATGGAATTGTATTTCAAGCAATTTAATATCTTTATTTCTTGTCTTTCAATCAGATTTTAGCTTCTATGAGTTGCCATGTCATTGTAATTTGCCTGGGGCCTTGAGAAGCCAAAATGCAGGTTTAGGCCCATACACATAATCTTTTATGCTATTTATTTTCTTTGTTTGTTTTGTTATTTTTTAATTAATCCGTTTTTAGATTCGCCTCTCTTATACCTTTGCTCAGGCTCAGATTGACGTCAGCAATTTTCGACCTTTGAATTAGTTGAGCTAGTATATGCTTTCTGATTGGGGTAGCATGCATAGTTATTTTGTGTATTATTTTGCTACATCTTAGTGGTGCAGTAAGTGGTTTAGGTCACTCAAAAATAAGCATAAAAATGTTGCGGTTGTGATTCAATGCATAATGGAGATCACTTCCCATTCTTAACTAAAGGATGATATGTCATTGATCAAAAGGGTTATGCCCAAAGTTTGAGGGTCAATGTTTACTCAAGCATTTGTTCGACATGTTGTACAGTGTGTTGCTAAAGCCAGAGGAGCAATAATCAGAGCACAGACCTGTTGTTCGTATGTTTTATTGACTTGCTCCGGAGGCTTCAGCCAGTTCACCTTCCGGCTTCCGCAGGGCTAATTAACAACTGCTCCCATGCTTGTAAGACAGGAGCACACAGCGCCACATCATAAACAAGTTCAAAGCATACGTAGCTCTCTTTGAAAGATGAGCACGACACTTCCTGAGGCCAAAGACAGTATGTGTAGCCGCAAAGGTTTCATTACACCCATCGAGGTGTGATGCATCTCTGTGCTATGTGGATTTATTCAGTGGTCAAATGCAGAGCAAGCTTGTTTTTCTTTCTGCACGTCAAAAACAAAGCCTTGTCATATTCTTGTGAAATAAGCCAATGATTTTTAAGTGGAGATAGCGGAACCCATACAATCTCACATACCGATAGCCACGGAATATGTGCACATTTATCGGATACTCCAAGTAAAGTGCAATGAAAATGTCAAAACACTTAAGAACGAATGAGGCAATAATGAAGGCCTCTTTGGCTTTCTGTCAAATCTATAGCATCAAACTGAAACCCAAGTCACACTACACAAAGGGGAAAAAAACAACAGCAATCAGGTTGAATGCTGTTGCATCATTTAAAAAACAAATTAAAAGTGAAAATGGCTCCTATGTCATGTGATTAACTCAGGTCAAGTTTATTTATATATCCCTGAATCACAGAAACAAAGTTGTTGAATTTGGATTACAGTGGGAAACGTATTTTTCATTGAGTTAGGTCTTACAGCTGTTTTTAACAAATTTTTGGGTGTGCAATCTAAACCGATCTCAGGTCAGGTTTTTGAGATGTATACGTATATATATATATATATATTCCGAATTTTAATTTGGGAAAAAAATCTGTGATGTACTGAAGCCGCGATAAAGGAACCGCGATGTAGCGAGGGATTACTGTAATGCTGATCTCTATATACAGGATCGTGAATTTACTCTCAAGAAGTTGTTTTCCTTTTTTTTCCTGCCAGACTGCTCACTGACATACAAAGGAACAAATAGGTCAAAATGTGGTAGGGTGCTGTGACTAGATCATTCGCTTTAAAACACGCGTGATCTTGCATAATAAGACCATTTACAATCTGACATGCAATAATGAATACCAGCAGACTTATTGCCCTGAAAGATAAACTTTAATCAAGCTTCCTTTGATTTCATTCTGTTTGAGCATGGCTTGGCATATGCTGTTGTATTCACCACACCAAAGGTAAATAGCAAAAGGGAAGTTATTTAAGATTGTTCATTTAAATGTGAGTGCTTCTGCTAATATAATCACCAAAGGGTGAGCCTCCAATCAATCTTTGTTTGATTTATTGTAACCATAATCTGATTCCCTATCAAGCGAAGCACAGGTGCCACACTACTAAATGGATTACTATATTCTATATTGTTTAATTACAGAGTGAAGACAAGGAAAATCCATATATATAGTATATAGAAGACAAGGAAAATCCATATACCGTAATTTTCGGACTATAAGTCGCGTTTTTTTAAATAGTTTGGGTGGGGGGCGACTTATACTCAGGAGCGACTTATATACATATATATGTGTTTTTTCACTTTTTGGGGCATTTTATGGCTGGTGCGACTTATACTCCGGTGCGACTTATAGTCCGAAACTTACGGTATATATATATTTTAGGTGACAGGGTTCAAACTGTTAAAAGAGTAACATAAAACATATAGCACGTATTGTATATACTAAAGGTGTACTTCCATTTCTGTTTGAAGACTGTGTGCAAAGCAAAGACCTCTCCTTGTTGCAACCTTTTCAAATGCAAAAAAAGATACCAACCCCTAGTTCTTAATAATACAGAAAATTGATGCAACAAGTTAACAAGTAATTGCCTTAAGTAATAGGAAAAAAAGTAAAAGGATACACGTGCAAATACGTATAGTTCAAACTAACATTCCTAAACTATTGTTCTGTCGCCCAAGCAAACCCAGCTGAGCAAGAGGGGGTCGTGGTAGATGGGGAGATGTACGAGGTGGTGGGCAGCTTCTGCTATCTTGGAGACATGCTTAACGCTGATGGGGGGGTGGACCTAGCAGTGACCACAAGGGTGAGAAGCGGGTGGAAGAAATTCCGGGAACTCATGCTCTTTTAACATCTAAGGCCCCATCCCTGAAGATGAGAGGCCAAGTGTACTCAGCCTGTGTTAGAGGTAGTATGACGTACGGAAGTGAGGCATGGGCCCTGAAAACAGAACACGAAGACAAACTAAACAGAGCAGAAACGAGAATGATCAGATGGATGTGTGGTGTTTCAATGAGGGAAGAAAAGAGCAGTGCAGAGCTGAGACAGAAGATGGGAGTGGAGGCCATAGTGGATGTGGTGAGGAGAGGCAGACTGCGATGGTACGGACATGTAGTGAGGAAGGACGAGAACGACTGGGTGAAGAAAGTTATGTCGTATAACGTAGAGGGAACAAGACCCAGTGGCCGACCTAAAAAGACCTGGCAGGTGACCGTGGCAGCCGACATGGAGGCACTCGGCACCAACCACGAGATGGCCATGGACCGTTCCCGGTGGAAGAAGGCCATATTGAGAACCCAGTCCAACCCAGCGGCGCCTGGAAAGCGGACTTTAAACCGATGATGATGATGTCTGCAGAGGACATGTATCTGTAAACTAAAGAATGCTTTTCAATCAAGTCAACCAATTCTCTGGAGAGCTCAATTCATTTGTCTTTTTAATAATGCAAAATGTAATAATGGATATAATTTGCTTCTTCTCGGGGCCTCTGGGATTCTGAGGATGCAGAATGCCATCCTAGCATCTAAATGTCTTCCATACAAGATTAACAATTGACAAAAGGGTTGTGGGTTGCGGGGTGATTATTGGCTGAAGGCACAGATTAAAGCAAAGCACAAATGGGGCTGACAGTTTGGTTATCTGTTTTGGACTAAATGAAAAGCATGGCCTGAATCCATCAAAGGAGATTAGGAAAATGTGAGCCCATTACTGACGTCCTCTCAAGTCGGCATGTCTGTAAACATCCATCTTATTCCTTCTTTTTTTCCTGGTTTTGATTGAAAGCTGAATCTTTCACTTCACCCCATCACTCAGAAGAGACATCTTCAAATATTGTTAGCAATCCAATTTCTGTAGTCACTCAAAAGGTATTCTTCTAATTCTCTTCCTTATACAGATTTTGATTTAAAATAAAATGTTCTCGTTGATGACATACAACAGTGGTATAAGGGGGATCAGATACACATATGTTGTGTATTAAAGTTGATGATAGAAATAGCTGGAAATAGAATTATCAGGAGACTTTATCCAAGTAGTCTTAGAGCACCTCTAAGTATTTTGCCCGTCGAGTGACAAAATCACGGCTGACGTCGTAACTGTCAAGGGCGCATTTTCCTCAACTCAAGGGGAGATCCACAGGGAGAAACAACTAAGGATGTCAGGAAACGTGACAGTACTTCGTGACTTTATTGCCCATGCACATTTTTCAGTCATAGTCATTACCCTTTGCCACGCGCCATCCTCCAGGCACGCTGGCAAAGAGGCCTGTGATTTGTGTTATATGTGCAACCTATGGTCTTCAGGAAAAACAAGGAAAACGTTTTGTCAAAACCCATTTTATATCGCATTGGGTTGCCAATTACTCATAAAGTCAGCTCAGCAACTACAGCTTGGGATTGATTTAAAAACATGTCAGGACAAATTATTCTAAGATTGTCATTTGTATGGGTCATATAAACAAAAAAACAAAGGGCACTTAATTAAAGGACATATACCTGCTACATTTGTACTTTTAGGTAAAGAATCATGCTAAAAGATCTATATTATAGATATATTGTACAGATAAAGTGTACTACTAATAAAATAATAAAATACTGTACATTTAAAATATCCACATTATAAGATATTTAATAGGTGGTCTCTGGGCCAACCATGCGCCTATTTGTGGCCCCTGAACTGTTATGGCCCTTTCCAAGATCCAAGTGGGCACTCTCATAGCACTAGTATGGTTGTAAACCAATTTTCATTTCACACAGCACTGTGGACTAACGTAGTTAGTGTTTACTGTATGTGAGGCGATCAGTGCACCAGGTTGGCGCCTGACATGTGGCAGGCGCACGGAATTAAAAGTGTTTTCATTCACTGTTTTGTAGTTTGGGCAGCACGTGTAGACTGGTACCTGCATCAATGCAAGCAATACACAGACAGACTCTATAATAGGGCCCCAAATCACTGGTCGTTATCGAAAATATGTTGATCTCTATTCTTCATGTACCTTCAGCATTCTTTTTCTTGTACATTTGTTATTCAAGCAGTCCAGTTCATGTGGTTTATGGTCATTGATGATAGTACAGTGACTGGAAGCAGAGGTTGCGACTCAGTCTGCACTGCATTTTGAATTTTGCTTGGCTGTGTGCATAAATCACAAAGTAAGACGCGACACTTTAAGTGCCCTGTTAGCCGTGACTGTGCGTTGATTGCAAAGTCAGCTTTTTCTAATCGACTAGCAGAAGTCTTTGACTTTCAGAATAGGACCGGAATACAGGAAGTGCTATGTTAACAGCCAGACACAGCCCTCCACATCATTTAGTGTGACCCATGAAGACATTATCTGTCGACTTTGTGTGTCAATACTAAAATAACAAATTATCTTCGCTTAAGAAATACAGATATTGCTAGCAATTTTTATTACCATCCAGCTTTTTAAAATATTTCAACAGTTTTTACTAGTCTCTGATTTCAAAACTAGTTATCAGTTTGTTGTGTGTAGTCCATATTTTGAATAATACAAGGCGTTGACAGTCATGATGGCAGTGTTCTTAGCGGATATCATTTGTAAGTGTACTCATAGATTACTGTTATTATCAATCTTTGTTTATGTACAATTACCATTCTGAATGTGATTATTCTTTCTCTCTTGAAGCCAACCCAAATGTACGTCATGGAGTGTGAGCCACCGGCTTAATTACATAATCCTCTCAAGGAGTCTTGGAAAGCTTGAGATGCACCAGTTGGATATATTCCGGCCACTGGAGGCTTTCATCTGAAATGTTCATAGCTCAAACATGTAGGTGTAAGATCGGTGTTGACAGCAGTGATGGCTCGAATTCGTTTTTCTCTCTCTCCTGGGTCTAAGGGGGGTCTTGACCAAGATATAGGGGGGCTGAGAAAATAATTAAAGAATATATTTTAGAATATCAAATGCTGGGGAGACTTAACTGTTCATGCTAACAGCTTAGTCACTACCCTCTATAGTAGCACGTTTATAACATTTCCGACCATGTGAGATCAGGCAAATAATAAGGGGCTTCCCACAAAGCAACATATGGGCATGTGGAAGCACTAAGACAGCTCCTTGGTAGCATGCTGATATGCTCCATCTACTTCCACCCAGGTGCTACAACTACCAACCTGCAGTGATGACAAACACTGGACTCATTAATGACAGTAAGCACCCTTGTTATCAAGGTACCCTCCCAGGCCAGACCTCACAATTACTAGTGTAAAATAAAGAAGGGAAGAAGGCACTTAGCTAGAATAAACAAAGAACACAGGAGGCAAAAATAAGTAAGCCAATGAAAATGTAAATATCTTTGTGTTGCCTGTTTCTGGACTTACTAATAAAAACATCAGTTATATAGAAGCACTATCACATCCTACACTTTACAGAGATCACTGATAAAATATAAAATTCAGTATTATCTGTGCCTTATTATGTTAATATCAGAATAAGACTTTGTTAAATCAAAAGCCTAGATACTACTTTGAGTGTACTGCTTGATAGCCAAATATAGCCTGTTGTCATTATAATTTAGTTTTATCCTGCATAAAAAAATGCTCCACTAGAAACAAACAGTGTATAACTGTGATGCAAAGTACCTATATTTAGGATGCCCGCTAATGGCCGCCGGAGAATATTTTGTACGGCCAATAACCGATTGCTTCTACCCTTGGCTACAATGCCGAGTGGGACCCGCGTTAAAGTAAGTCATTGTAAACTTAAAACATTTTGCTGTTATTGCGGGTATTTTGACAGCTTGTCTGCGACTAACAGACGTGTGACATGTGACATAACCCTAACACTATGTCCGCCTGAAGAAGCTTTTGGAGGAGGAAGGCGGGAGTGAGCGGGTATGAACAAGGAGTGGATAAGAACGAACGAGAGAATATTGAGTCGAGTGTAAGAAGCAACAGGAAAAACAGTGGCGCTAAACTAGGACTACAATGCGACCCCTGTCTCCCTGTGACGAGTGCGTTGTTGGGCCGCTGGGCTTCCCCTGTTGATGACCTCCGACAACCGCGAACCTGTCGGCAACTGCAGCCTTGGAGAAAAGTCTCCCCTGTGTCCCTTGACTACGGTTAGGCGGTGAGGCTTTGTAAAGCTCTTTCACAGCTACTAAATAGTGTAGATATTCTGATATATGCACTTCACCATTTTAATCAAAAAGGGTTACTCGTCTGTTGAACTACGACTTTTTGTTCACGTGTGCTGACGATGGATGGAGGGGTGGACAGGTGACCAAATCTCTTTTAAAATGACGAGGACAAATGGACAGGGGGATGATTACGTATATTGTGAATAAGCATGGACGGATGACGTTGGAAGAGTGCCCAGGTCGCAAACGACGGAGGACGGACCAGCAATTATTTTTTAAGTTCCTACCTGTGGAAATGAAATGAGCAAAACGTATGTACCTGTATTCAAAAGTTAGTCGATAGTGTTCATAAATGAGTGCTTTTGAGTGTATCCACCACCTACCTACAATAAGCAATCATGAAAAACAGACGGTATTTCTACAACACAGCACGCTGTCGACCCTTTTATGTTACGATGGACGCAGACATTTAAGGTATAATTTTTCTGATTGATGGAAATGGGGACAAATCATGGGGTTAAATTATCCATTAGCCTTTTAATTATGTAGATCAATTCATCCATTTTCTACCACTTATCTCATGCAGGGTCATGAGTGAGCTGGAGCTGACTTTATGTGGGCCCTGGGCTGCCAGTTAAGCACAGGGCACATATACACATACAGTACAAACAAATGCCAATAAATTAACCTAACATGCACAATTTTGAATGAGGGTGGAAGCCAGAGTACACAAAAAAAAATCCATACCCAAGCAGAGACCATTGCGAATGCAAGATTCAAACCCAGCTGGCAGACCCCGTGGCCCACGGTGCTACCATTTATAACGACTTCAATGTGAATGATTAATGATGACAGCGTTAGCTTTGTGAAAACATGTATTGGTAGACTGATATCTACTGTCATGAGAGGCAAGGGACCTAAACAAAAGCTCGAAACTATGATTTTGAAACCCATTTTGATGAGAGCAAATTACACACTAAATTGTTGTCAACATTTTAAAACTTAAGATTGAAATAACAGAGCCCTACTTAAATTTTTTATTCCTACCTGAGGGAAGGGATCAGAACTTATTACTCCAGTCCTAACGCCTTTACGCTGGCTCCCGGTCAGCTGTCCAATTGACTTTAGGATTCTGTAACAAGTCAGGTCGATCAGTGGAGCCCAGGTTTCAAAGCAAATATGGTGAAGCGGCATTTAGTCGTTATGCTGCACGCAAACGAAAAAAATTGCCAACAGAAGAGAAGTCAACCCCATGTATAAATGCCTTTAAATCCATGTTAAAAATTATGCCTTTTACCCCACAGTGGTTTGATTTACATCTTGTAAACATTTTTAAAGTGGCTTTCATTATACGGTCTGGCAGTGATGTCAGAGAGCTAGGTTTTTATTTTTATTTTTTTTGCTTTTAAATGTCAAATAGTTTGTTTGTAAATGTAATCTTTGTCAATGTACATTCTTTTAATGATTTTAATAATATAGTATATTGTGTGCGGCACGGTGACGCAATGGTTAGCACGTCAGAGTTCAGAGGGTGCGGGTTCGATTCCACCTCCGCCACTTCCTGTGTGGAGTTTGCATGTTCTCCCCGTGCCTGCGTGGGTTTCCTCCCACATTCCAAAAACAGACTGATTGAGAACTCCAAATTGCCCGTAGGTGTGACTGCGAGTGCAGATGGTTGTTCGTCTCTATGTGCCTTGCGATTGGCTGGCCCCCCGCCTACTGCCCAATGACTGCTGGGATAGGCTTTAGCATGACCGCCACCCCCGTGGGGACAAGCGGTAGAGAAAATGGATGGAAGGAGATACCTTTGTAATCTTTGCTTTGCCTTCAGCCGTTCTGTTTGTAAATACTTTTACATGTTGTGCTTTTGGTTATATGAAGCATATTGAGTTAGCTGCCCTGTGTATCAAATGTGCTATATGGTAAATTAATTTGCCTTGTCTAAATTTGTGATGTGTCCAATATAACTTTTTTGATTGGGCGTTTTTCTTAAATAATTCGCTGCATACAATGAAACAGAGAGAAACATTATACCAAGTCGTACTATTAAATGTGATGTATGACAGAAGTGTACTGTGCAAGATATTGAGAAAACAAGGACTGAACAATAAAAAGCCCCTGTGTGCAAAATGGGTGAAGTCTTGTAGTCTATGAAAATGAAGCCAATGAAAATGTGCTTAGGTGATGTACCTCTGCAATTCCCTCAAACCATAGGGGTCTGAAATAATGGGTCCTTGGCAGTGTGCACTCCATCTTTGTTCTCCAGCAGATCGACACATAAATGCCATTGGACAGCTCATACTTATTATGCTCAGATGGTTTTGGAAATGAGACCCTGGCTGTTTTCTCAATTTGGAGCCCTAAGGCAGTGATTTAAAGAGATAAAAGGGGCTAAATTCTGGCACAAAAGTATAGTCCAATTTATCATTGACATGACCTTGACTCACTCAGGAGACATGCATCTTGAGAAGCTGATGATATAAAGGTGGAGTGCTACAGGTCCACCATCTCATTCAAGGTATCCTTAGTAATAACCAGGCAATCTTAAGGTTAACAGGGCCACTCTCACTTGCATGTCAATGTTTAGACATAACCTCAAATGGAGACCTGTCAAACGCACCCAGCTAGTCTTGATTATTTAAGATGAAGACAATTATATCTGACAAAAACACATTACACTGCATTAACACTGTCACTTACTGTACAGTACGTATATTAATTTTGAGCAATGACAAATTCTGATGTCACTTACTTATTTACGTCTTGAGCTCCACCTTGATGTTCCTCCTGTTCCAAAATATTTTATTCCACGGAGTCAACTTGCCGAATTTACTGTCATTCATATGCACACTGCAAACTTATACAGTGGAAAGTTGGGGGGGAAAAGTAGTCCAACGCCTCTAAAGGAGACGGCTACCAGAGTCAAAACTGTATGCCGAGGCGAACTTGATTTTATGAGGTCAAAAAAGTCAAAGTAAAAAAGTAAATGCAAGCGGCCAGTTGCGTTGATTCAAATAAACCAATTGAAGTTACATCAATAAATGATGATTATATCAAATACTAAGGTGGTGAAAAAAAATCCACCCCCTACTCAAGACTTTCTTTTAGCGAGCAAAAAAAAATATTTTTTATTCAGCCCTACAAAATGTTGACGTAGGCTTTTGAGGTTTTATATACTTTCTTCTTTTTGGCCTCTGTGTCCCAGACAGCTGTCCTTTCCTTGACATCGGTGAAAGCCATCTAATCTCACTATGATCTGATTAGACAGCGGGTGCCAAATTAAAGAGCAACAACCTTGGGCGGGCTGTCAGGCAAACATGCTGCAAGACGCTTTTAGATAGATATTATAATGTGCTTCAAATCAGGTTAAAATACAATCTGCAAAAAGTCCCGTCTTTTTTGGCCTGTGTTTATGCAGTGGGGCCCTGAAGACAAATGTCCCTAACGTTTGAAAATTCTCAACTCAAACAAAATCTGAAGGATAAATTGGGCTCTACAGTTATAGGTCCCGTTTATCAAATACAGCACAGTAACACTCTCCATTTTTATAGCATTTTTGACCCTGCTCCTCTCTCAGACCTAAAAAAACACCCCGTCCTCTACGGCTACACCCTGTTAAGTCCATATGCTCTGTTGTCCTAAATATAGCTGTTTTGAGGCTCCCATGTTGCCACAATTCAGAGAAGATGCAAAGAGGAGAACAACTTGCAACTGGCCACCTTAAATACCCGTAACTGGAGATGTTTTGTCAAAAAGAATGGTCAAAATACCTTCAACCAGAATCCAGACTTTTATTGGAAGCTATAGAAAACATTTAGAGGCTGTTATTTCTGCAAAAGGAGGATTTTTCTGTTGGGGTTCCCAAATGTACGCACCTGTCTACTTTTGTTTAGGTAATGATTGCACACTTTCTGTAAATCATATAAACGTCATTTCACTTCTTGATCCGAACAATCAATTATTTATACAATCAATGATTTATAAAGGAAAATCTTGAAAATGACCAAGGGTGCCCAAACGTTTGCATTCGACTGTGTATATATATATCACACAAGGATGAAATGCTTTGACCACAAAAATCCATCCATTCATTTTCTATACCGCACGGCGGTCGCGGGTGTGCTGGAGCCTATCCCAGCCGTCATTGTGCAGTAGGCAGGGGACACTCCGGACCGGTTGCCAGCCAATCGCAGAACTCATCTACACAAAATGTACATATTAGAACTAAAAATAACCACTGGCGTGTATTTGAAGCCAGAAAAGACATCCTGTTGCTCAGTCTGCATGTCGATATGTCAGCTAGGTAACGTTTGCACAACTTGGCCAAACAGTGAAACCTGCCCTTGTGGGGTCACTTTTATATATATATATATATATATATATATATATATATATACATTTATCTATTTTATATTTCCCCCATATATATACATATATGGAGGAAATAGCACCTTTGCTGCCTTGCACCTTTGCTGCCTTGCGGGTATCGTCTGGAACGGAAAGGCTAAGGGAGCAAACCCCGACAGGAAACCCGGCTCGGACTCCGTTAGGCAGACTCATGCTTTAAAAAAAGCATTGTTCTGGCAACTCCTGCAGCCAACCTGATGCCAAACGTATCGGTTCACCGTTCCTTTGGATGACAACAGGAAGGCCGAGAAGGAAGCCCTGATGCCTGGGAAACTCAAGGCTTCCATAAAACTTGCCCTGGCTTCTTGCGCATTGGAGAGGCTCATCAGCCACAGCAGACGCTGTGCAAAGAACACCTAACCTCCAGACACAAGAAATGCTAGCTCATTACCATTATAATTACAGTGGTTCATCACAACAATAAATTTATTCACACACTACTTGTAACCAGCAAGCTGATTTCCATACCAGCTGATGACACTTGAAACTACAGTAATGTGGTTCTCTGACAGCCACATGTATGCTGGTTCAGTGGTTATGTAATAAATACTAGAAAATACTTCAGATGTGAATAGGACAAAAATCTGCCACTGGTGTTGGTTATATGAGGCCTCATATAAATACATGTTTGGAGGTGAATGTCCACCCATCCATTGTTTACAACACTTGTCCTCACGAGGGTTGCGGGCATGCAGGAGCCTATCCCAGCAGTCATCGGGCAGTCGGCATGTTTTAGGGATGTGGAAGGAAATCGGAGGGCCGGGAGAAAACCCACGCGGGCACGGGGAGAACATGCAAACTCCACACAGGGAGAGCCGGATGTGGAATCGAACCCGCACCTTCCTAACTGTGAGGCGGATGTGCTAACCCAGGGTCTGCCAACCCAAAATGTTCAAAGAGCCATATTCCTCTTTTTATTATTTGACAACTTCTCATTGATAATCAAATATGCAAGTAATGCTTCAGCATTGGCAATGGAAGCAAAAAGTTCCGTCCATTTTTTCTTAAAGCCTCTGTTCTCATCAGCAATCTTTCTCTTTTTGCCTTTTGAATCCATAGCTGTGCTGTGTCGCAGGCTATGACGCAATTTTGCTCTTTGGCGTCATTCTTAAATTCGATATTTTTAATATATTTACAACTACATATATTTTTAAAGCTTAAGGATTCTTGTGTCATGATAACCATCTAAAAACCATATTTAAAAAAACACCACCGACAACAAAAATCGTATTTTTCCATTTTTACGCATTTTTGCAAAAGGTCCAGGGACCCGCTAGGGGCGTGTTAAAGAGCTGCATGCGGCTCTGGGGCCGCAGGTTGCTGACCCCTGTGCTAACCATTGTGACACCGTGCCGCCCTGGAGGTGAATAATCTCAATGAAATAAATATCCTCGATGACAAACAAGTGGACAATTTGAAATTCATGTATCATTCAGGTATCATTATCTTAAGGACTGATAGTAAACCTCTGAAGAACTATGATGATTACCATCAACAGTCCAGTTCTGTATGTTTGTAATGTTAAAATAAAAAATGATAAAGAAAAACAATCCTGAGAAAAGATGACACATTGACTGATCATCATTATACAGAGAGAGAAAAGTAAAATACAATTCACATCACAGGTGTACAATACCAATAGCTATTAAGCACACTCGCTATTGTATGTCACCATAAGGAGTTTATTGTTGTTTTGGCGTTTGTTTTCTTGCATTTTTTGATTGTTTCAATCCTTATGAACCATGCAAAAAAAATTCTGTTGGAGTTACCAAGCCAACTCCTTTCAGAAGTTTCAATTATGGTGACTTTTGTTTTCTCCATCACATTTCAAAAGCTGAAATAGACATGAAATATTTTATTATGTCCTCGGAAAAAGTGAGCTGCCACTTCATAATCGCTTACAGTGATACTCATTGCCCAGGATAAGGAGATTCATGTATCAATTTTGAAAGTAAAGTAAGTACAACAGTGGAACAACCTTTGACTCAAAAGATTTGAGTACTTCAGCAGCAACATTCTGATAGGAGTGTGTACTTTGTGATTCAACAGCAATTGTGTGGTCAACACGAGTTGGTCCACTCTATTACAAAAAATGGTCCCTGAAGCAACAATGTTTGGAAACTCCATGCATGAAGAATGTGCACACTGCAGCTCACTTGGCTGAAAGCCCGTAGTCATGGCGGTCTAACTGGAGTATGAGCAAATGTGAGCTAGTCTCCGCTACTACATGACGGGAGCATAAAAAAATTGAGGATGCATTAAAGGAGTTAGGAGTTGAGAAAATGTTACATAATGTTCAACTTTCTATGACAAATCAGTTTACATTGTTATTCGGTACAGTACAGTGATTGTTTAAATACTGTCTATGATTTTGTGATTGTATCTGTTAATTGCTAATTGATACTGCACTTTGCACTGTGATTGCTCAAAGTCAGCTGGAATATGCTCCAGCTCACTTGTTACACTAATTGCTTATGAAAATGGGTGAATGAGTGGTATTTTGCATAATTGCCAATTTATACCAAAATCCATAGCTAAAAGGGCTTTTAGATTTAAAACATTTTGTTTTTTTATTGTTTCATTGACAATTCTTGTTTATTAATTCAGACAAGCTTGTTATCTAGAGGCTTGCCTCAATCTTGGTGCAAGTCCAATCCAAAGTTGTTTGTTACGGCGCCCACATTCATACGTACAAAGCCCATTCCAAAAATTTTATTCACTGTTGTTCCAAAGGTCTTATACCATCCTTGAAATAAATGACTAAGAACTACTATGTCTAATTGTGTCCTTATAGTTTATCAGAGTGAGAAAGACTGTAAAATAGCGCTACTGTATTTTCATGCAGTGGGAGGCGGTGCAACCCCCCTGTCCAGACATAATAA
Organism: Syngnathus typhle; assembly: GCF_033458585.1. NCBI lineage: Eukaryota > Metazoa > Chordata > Actinopteri > Syngnathiformes > Syngnathidae > Syngnathus > Syngnathus typhle. Next base: position 11,651,380 of record NC_083738.1, on the reverse strand, counting down.
ATAACCCATGCACTTGAGTTGAAAAGTGATATCATCAAACAACATGAATCAGCACTACCCCATAGAGTGCCCAGCTCATCCACTTTTAAAACATCAGCAAATACAAAGTCATACAGTCAACGCATTGTTTAACTTCTATTGCATAAACAGTTTGGTTTTGTGCGTTTGAGGCAATTAGTTTCAGTTCACATAAATCTTTATTGGCCTTGAACATTCAGAAAATTAAATTATTTGGTTGTTGGTTCTGGGTAGAAATTTACCCTAGCTACAACAACCAAAGACGGTAAATGTATCAGATATACTGGGTCAAGCAGTTAATTGACCTCACGGGCAAGAAGCTTCATTAAAAGTGTTGCTAATTTCACGGAAATGAACTTGAGATGAAGAAGCTGATGTGAGCCAATATCTTGACACCAGAGTGCAGGGAGGGTCAGGAACCGAACTGTGAGCTACACTACACCAACGCACTTACCATCACTATACTAATGTTCTGAGACCGAAGGTAATGTGAAAGATGTGTAAGTTGGTTAATTTTTAATGTTTCTTTGAACACAATTCTGAAATTATCTTGATCATCACCATCAAACTCTGGCACTTTGCTCCATTACGCTCTTTGCAAGTACATGCAGGTCATTTGAGAGTTCTTGATATTAATGATGGCGACTCACTCAACTGCTATCCCCCCATCACATATTTCACAAATCCTGTAAAACAAAGGGTATTAACACAAAACACCAAAGAGAATCAGATCAAGTCAAGACAAGTCAAGTTTATCTGTATAGCATTTAATCAAAAACGAGTCTCCAAAAGCTTCACAAGTCCAAACTCAACAAATATTAGTGGCATTCTCTGATCTCAAGCTCCCAACTGGGTGAGGATAAACTCCAAACCCTGAATTGGAAAAAGAAACAAAGAAGAAACCTTAAAAAAGGTTCACAGATGCGGGAATCTGCCTTCCAGGTTGTCCAGGCTGCAATAGATACAGAGTGGCCGACATTTATCTCATGTGGGGCAATTTTTACTTGAACAGGATGGGACCCATTCAATAAGATGATCGATAAAAAGTTCTCCCTAGTAAAGCGGTCCACTGCAGATCTTTTCCCGGTCAGTCGGTGCAGAATCCATACAGCAACTGTATCAGATTTACGCATTGTTACGTTGCACCTTTGACGGAGTCTAATTTCCACAGGTATGGCACCCAGACTACTGGAGCCCAGATAGAGAGTCAATTAGAACCTGTAGACTTTTTTCAAACAAAAGGGGGGTGTCCATTTCAGGGCTTGGTCCATACCCCCAGAAAAAAGCAGGAGTTTCTTTGACAACCAAAACATAATGAAGTCCTCAACAAACTATCACAAAACAACAGATTGAGTTTTTCTTTGAGTCAGTTATTATATCAATGCTATATTGGGAAAGTACCATGGGAAAAAACCCTGCTATTGATTATCTTTGGCCTACAATCTTAAAGGGGATACTATTATTTGAAAGCACACACAATTCTAGTGGGCTAGGTATGCCCACACATGAATTTGTACATGAGCTATGTAGCCCAAGAGCATGGCAAAAAGAGACAAACCTCTAAATAAGGCTACAATTGGTGCATAAACAGAATATTTTACAAATGTGGATCATCGTTATGAACAACCAAGAGGTGCAGAACGATTGGTGATTGGTGGAGAGTGTTGCCCGCATCTAATGATCCATTAGACTATTTTGCTTAGCAACGATACGAGAGCCTTTAAACACCGCGGAGCGGTCACGGGTAGTAAATTAGGAAAATCGGCAGCCGCAGATTTCCATTCTATGAGTTCAGCCGAACAAATTGAAAACTATTAAAATACCCTGGGCCATAGCAAGACAATGTTTGCTTGCTTTCCACCATGAAACAATGTCAACGGGATATGCCACACGGTATTTAAAATGTCTTACATCAAAACTATATTTTCTTTTAACAACAGTTCTCAATTGGATGTTCCTATATCACCCCTTACATTATGGTTTACCATTTAAATCCTCCTTTGAAGACTGAAAAGTGAGCACTTTGTGCCTCTTGCTGTTTCAACCTTGTACTCTGTTGCTGGAGCCTCTAAAGCTCTGGCGTAATCTTTATGTGTTTCGTGTGTGTTTGCATGAAGAAAACCTTGAGAGATGAATGTCAGTCAAATTATATATATATATATATATATATATATAAATATACACAGAGAGAGAGAGAGAGAGAGAGAGAGACAGAGAGAGAGACAGAGACAGAGACAGAGAGAGACAGAGACAGAGACAGAGACAGAGACAGAGAGACAGAGAGAGAGAGAGAGAGACAGAGAGAGAGACAGAGAGAGCGATTGTCAGTCAAATTATATATATATATATAAAAATATATATATATAATATGTTTTTTTTATTTCCAATGGTTGGTGTTGCCATACCAACCTATTGTGGTCTGACTTGGGTCCGTTCTGGTTTGATTTAGCAATGCTCTCATTAGAGAAAAAGCTGTACCATGTGTTCGCTCGAGTTTCAGCAATGAAGTAAATGAATATTCAAGGCCTTTGTAATAAGATAAGATAAGATAAGATAAGATAATCCTTTATTATTCCCTCAATGGGGAAACTCCTATGTTAGCAGCAGTACACGTAACATATACACACACACACGCGTGCGGGGAAGGGGGTAAAAGATTTAAGAAGTAGAAGGTATATATAATTAAAAAAATATGGACAGTGTATTTATTTTAATTTTCTTTACACAACTCATATGCTCTGTACATAATTTGTGACAAATGAAGAGAGAGATGCATTTGAATAATTGTTGCTGCAATCACATAAATCTCAATGTCAGCTCAATGAAGCCATTGGCATGATTCTTCATTAAATAAAGTTGAAACACAGCATATTCTTCAATATATCTACTTAGTGCTTTGGATGTTTTTTTTTTTTTTGAAGAGCATGTTACCCCTTATTTACTGTAATATTTGGCCTAATGACAGCAGCAAAATATTTGCTGGCCATCAAATTTATAACCCCAAATTTACGATGCCCAAAATGTTAAAAGTGGTATAAAAAAGCTGATGCTGATCCATGCTTATTAACTTTATTCCAATTAATCAATAATTCAGTCAGATGACTTTTCACATTGTTGCATCAGAAATCTAGTAATAGAGAAAATCCTTGAAGTAGAAATAACTATGCATAAATATTTCATTGGATTCTGGGCACTATAAGTTTCCATATTCAGGCAGACTTGCCATAGACATTAGGGAGGGTCTATGTCTCACTCTAATATCAAACTCTAAAAATATTTTAATAATAGAAGAAACAGTGCTTAGCTTTCAAATCGTCAGAGTGAGTTTCTATCAAAGGGGAAGCCAGAGAAAGCCCTTAAGTGTGAGGGAGATGGACAACTTTGGTCAGTGTCTACCCTGCCAGACTGACATTTTTATTCTCGTTTACTTGACAGACACCTATTGTTACTGGCGCATCTCGTTGTTTAATTCACAGCGTTCCACTGGAAGAACAGAGCATTTTTACATACAGATTTTTATATCAGTCAAAGTCAGTTACCATTCTAAAGTCAAATCCGTATTCAGACACGCTGACTGTGTTCCGTGTTCAGAGCCAGCTGGCCTGCAGAGCAGAACATTTGAATTTGGAAATCCACCGTCAGCCATGCAGTGGGAATAAAAGTGGAAATGTGGATACCGTTCTCATCTTTTTTCCACATTCAAGAGTGCAAAATACTCAACGTAAGTGGCAAAAGGTAGAATGGAAAAGGATAGCTAATGGAAACACTGTTTCTTCACGTATTCATCTTTAAAAAGAGAGATTGGCCATGTAGGCTGAAGCACTGCAGCGACACAGCCATCATGCCGGCTGAAATCCATTACAATAAAGTTACATTTAAAGAGATTATTTATTAATATGACACTGAAAGGTGCAAGAAGCCTTGGTGGAAAAGACACTGTCTTCTAGAAGTAGAGGATGTGAAGGTAGAAACCTGAAAAAACTCTTTTCACCATGAATCTATTCAGGTTGGCTTCCATTGTTGCCTCTGTCAAAAGCTGTCAGACCCGAAACACTTCTGACAACAGTCTCCTCCAGATATGTACCCTCTCTGGTCTTGGACTTTTACAGATGAGAAACAGATGGTATGTCTTCGCTATAAGACATGAAGGGATATATTTCTACTTGCTTCAGTTGCTTTTGAAAAGTGTTTATCTGCATGAGTGTTTATTGGGGGTGGGGTAAATGGATAAATGAGCAAGAACTCACATTTACGTGGCTCTGGGGAGCTGTGAGACCAAATTGTTAGGGATTGCAGCGATTGACAACCAACAGACTTTTTAAAATGCAATTTATTTGACGAAAGCCTTACTTTTATTTGGGAAAATATGTGATGCAGTACGCAGTACACAGCGTTAATTCAAACATAGTGCTCAAGCAAAAAAGCAGCACCGTGCAGCAGCCAAAGTGGAGCTATTTATTGCTGACTTGTGCTTCTTAAAGTATTCTTAATCTTAACTAATTAAATGGCAGACATCACAGTGACCAAATTTGTTTTTGTTTCTACGTAATAATTTTTTTTTTAAAGAGTTGTGGGCGAGAAGGTTAAAGATTTTCAACAATGGTATTCCTAATGGCCTGTTTCAGCTCTGATCAGCAACTGTGGTGTGAATTTGGCTTTTAATTATTAGGAAATCATTGACCGTTAGCCTGACCCACTCTGTAATTAATGCACCATATTAAAAAATGACAAACTAATAAATCACCCTGCTAGTAAACTGTTAAATTATCTGATTATTAACAGGAACTGCATGTACACATGCACAAACACACACGCAGACACACACGCACACACATGCAAATATAAAACCAAACATTTTTCTTGTGAGAAGTTTAAAAATCTTTAAGATAAACACATGGAGTAGGCCAACAATCTAAAAATAAGTATATCCACTATGGAGAATGCGCATGTAGCCGTAGTTAAAAGCAGATAAGCAGACTCTCCAAGATGTTCTTGGTCAACAACTGTTTCTTTGCACATACTCTATGCGGTTGGGATGTTGACAAAAGTAAGATCATTTGCCCTTCTTAAAGAAAGCATACACACACGCGCGCACACACGCACGTACGTACACGCACACACGCGAATAGCACGCATAGTAGAGATAAAAGACTTCCAGCCATGTGGCAAATGTTTTTAATCATTGGCATTCCGGAACAAATTCCGCAATTTACATATCCTGTGCTTCTCTCTGAGCTATAAGGGAAATATTACACATGATGAGCAGCCACGGCATCGACGGAATTAATAGACTTATGCTGTTGTCACTTGTGTTGCATTTCCACCAGCCTATGCGGCTTGTGAGGGAAGCCGAAGCAGATTAAATTTGATAGAGGAAAGAAAGGGAATAATATGCACACGGAGGCACAAAGAGAAATTATCTGCAGCCGAGTTGTCACCAAATGGAATCACTGTATGTTGCTCAAAGTGATTTTGTTTCAAGTAATATGAGAAATGCAGAGACGTTCGCTGGGCTTTGATATGACCGGATGTATTCATATAGCGTATGCCTGTGTTATGAATTTTGATTTTATGTATTTTGTGAAAACAGGGTGTGAACAGTGGCTAGCCTGCTTTCACTGCCTAATGTGTTTTGTCTGTTTGTAGAAATGCTTCCTCTCCTCTGTGCCCCATTTGTCAGTGAATCAGGATTCTCCCAGAGATCCAATAAATAACACCAGTCCATCATTGAACAGATTAGGTGTCAGCTAACTTCCGCTCCGCCCCATGTGCCGTGTAGAAGCCTCAGGGGGCCTGTGTCCCCAGAATGATGGGTAATAAAAATGAATCATAGATGAAGGCCAGAGACAGAGTGCTACAGGAGGAGTCTTGATGCATTAAACAGGAACAGTCGATATGTCCTCTTGTGATAATACAGCATACAGTAGCTGCCGCCAAGCTATTTAACGCTTGTCAATCTAAACAGTAAAGGGTGGCGAGCTTCAGCGGCAACACTGAAAAGGGTTCATTTGGGAAATTAGGAATGAAAGTTGTACACTGTACATCTGAAAGTCAACTGAAAGTGTCAAAAATTGTTTGTTGTTTGCTCAGCTTTCTCTAGGAAACAAGTAATGACATTGGATCTCGTGTTGTTTGGCCCTTGACATCACCAACAAAGAAAGTACACATTTTCTTGTTAGCGCTGTAGCTAAAAAAAAACACTACGTAACGAAGTGCTACATGATAAATTATGCTTCCTCGACTTAACCCATTTTTGGAATAAATTGCCTCAGCGCTCATTGGCGGCGGTCATCACTGTAAGGAGCGCTTTCGATAAGCGTTCCACCTCTGTTAGGAATAATTACGTTCCACATACACTGTAACAATCTGCAAAGGCTGTTCATTCTCGAATCTTTTTTTGTAGAATGTCACTTGAAGCGTATTACATTGGTTCTCAGTGATGACATATTTTGCAAAATGTGTCTTCTGCGGGAGTAAAATAAAATTGGTTATTTCAATCAAGAGTGTCAGATCCTGGTGGTTTGGCATCATAATATTAACATGGCGCATACTCGTTCAATCTTGCACCAAGAATCTGGGGCTGATGAAACAGGGAGACAGTCCATACTCATCACTGTCAGAGAAAGTTGGCCTACCTAATAAATAGTGACATGTGAATGCCAAGTGCCCTCTGCCATAGTTGCGCCCAGAAACAATTATTGACGTGCCGCAATCAAAAATATGCTGCTTAAGTCTCAAATACATACACGAAGAAACACAAGAGCCAAGTATATGTGAGAGCACTGTGAGAGCTCCAGGCTCCATTTTCAGACAAACATTCAATATTAAGCTTTACATCCCTCATTTTGGGGTTTGAGATTCTCCTAGTTTGAAAAACTAAACTACGTAATAAAGGACTGAGAATGATAGTTATCGGTGAACACCTCAGCAAGAAATAGAAAACAAACCCTGGAAAGGTGCCAAATTTAGCATTTTGAGGATACGTATTAGAATGCTGAACATTCATTTGTCCTACACTTGTCCTGCTGTTTCCTCATTGTAATAATGAAAAGGAACTTATCACATAAAAGTCATTTATTAAAAAAAGAAATTAAATGGGAGCAAACAATTTTGAGACAGGTGGAATCAATTATGTCTGGTCATGAATTTGAATTGCTGGGTTACATGCTGACACTATTTGATCTTCTTGCTGGACAGTGTGATGCCAATGTAAAGTCTTTTGACAATCACAATGACAATATTCATGTTACAGAAACACAGAGCAAACAAAGTTTAAAGGTACGATTGTGAAGCAAATGTAGATTTTCTAATGTGACATATACTAGGTAGTCACTTTTGACTTGCACACACAGTTCCAGGAAACTTGTAAGGACGAGTGTTCTTGTTGGACTTTTGCTTCTGCTACAGTGCCAATAACTGATTCCCTTGACTTCCTTGTGTCTGTTGCCTGGCTCCCCCTAGGCTGCACCTGTGTCTACTCTTTGTCCGCTTGTATTTCCCTGCTCCCCGTTTCCTCCATTCATGTTTTACCAATCTACAATGCAGGGGTGGGTTTAAGACAAAATTCTTATTTTTCATTCTCAGAGCGTTTACCATATGTTTCGCATTATAAGTCAGGCATTTTTTCTTGTTTGTTTGGTCCTGCAACATGCGCATGTACAACTTGTATCTGTTTAAATTAGAGATTGATCTGGTACTCAGAATCCTTTCATTTCTTAATCATGTTACTCTCTTTTGGTAAATACTTTTGATGCATCACTGCCATTGGCAACTTGGCAGGTATGCACCAAAAGAAGAATAAATGTGATGTATACAGTATCTATGTTTTTGTTTTTTTTCTTCATCATGATCCATTTTCAGACTGGTAAAACTTGTACTCCGGACCAACGTATAATTCAATAAATATGGTAAATATGTTGGGGTTTTTTTGCAGTCAACCTCTAGCCCTTGACATATGTTGATTGTCATTTGTGCATATGTCGCTCGTGCTCCTGGTGATACACATTTTGTCAACACTTCAAAATGTCATTTTGGTCTTGGTTCTCAAGCACTGATGTTTGCTATTCATTCTGTTAATAAATCTTTTCAGTTCCCAGCCTGTGCTTCCTGACTTGCATGCTTGCCAGCACTTGTGTGGCTTTGCTTTTATCCACCATGCTCGATTCTGACAGGTAATCTATCTTTATTGTTTATTGTTATCTTTCCAAAGCAGGTTGTCTCCACTATGTTCATTAAAACAATGTGATGACACATGGCCCCCATCTATTGCGTGTTGTACGTTGTTGAGCTTCCCAAAGTTAAGGAGAAGGGGTTCTTTTTAATAATGAACGGGCTTTGAAGTGTTCCCTCTCAACACTCTGCAGCAAGGTCTTAGGTCTTCAAGTAAACATTATCTGAAGTTGAGATGGACTGAATGCTGAAATGCATTTCCATTTATATGCACTCTTTTATAATGTATGTATTGAATTTCTTCAGAGTTGTCACTGAAGCGTAACATCTGTTTCTAAAAGAAAAATAAGTGTGCCAATTTCTTTCTCTGTGGTCTTATGCATAGCTACACTACATGCAACAATTGTCATGGGAGCAATGATAATGTCTGCTGTCTACACAAGCACATATTTTGAGTATATTTACTATTGAAATCAAGTTAGAGTTTGATCAGAGCAAATGACTCCAATGAATCATCTTTAACTTTCTGGAATTTGAAGGAGCATGATTTCAAACAAAAACATGTGGGCCAATATCTCAAATGGTTAAAACTGGGTGACAGGGTGGCTAACACGACTGACTATCACCTGGAAGGTCCACGGTTCCCTGCCTGGACCAGACTGTTTGTATTGTCTCCATGCCTCAAGTGTGCTTGAAAACGTCAGATTTTTATGGTCTAATTGAATTTTGTGTCTGAATGAAACGGTGACCCAGCCTTTCATTATAAAGTTGTATATGCTTGGCAAGAGTTAGCGGCAAAGGGCTGTAATGAATATGAATATCTAGAATTGCAGCATTTTCAGCTCGTATTGCATATTTTTTGTTGTTCGAAAAATGTGACCACCTTTTTTTGTGTTTGCCGCTCAATAAACACCAACAAATTAATCTAAAATGTGCATGTTTATAAGCCGTTTTCCCGGCTGTGTCAAGAAGTAATGATAAGAGACCATCTTTCTGCAAAGGGCAGCTGTGAAAGCCACGGGGAGCAAACAAATAAATTCATGAATACAATGCATACTCAAACAAATAGCACCATCTCCAGCATTCAAAAAACAGCATCTTGGTTTGATTTAGTACCACCACATTCATTTTAATAATTTTGAATTCTGCTTTTGTTTTTATTACAGTGAACTCTCTTAACAATTTGGAGAACCATTTTCTCTTCTGGATTATGTTTCCATAATGTGAAATGACACTCGTGGAAAATAAACCGGAACTGTTTCTTAAGGAACTGTCACTCAGGGTTCTCTTGCAAAAAAAGAGCCAGACAGGTCCCACAGATGCAATAAAAGCAACATGACACAAGATCATTTGCACACATCAGATAGTATTACTCATCAGTATGAATAAGTACAGTAATGAGTTTTTTCAGTCAAGCACCATCTGTTGGAATAGGTGGTGCACTGCATTACTTGCCCCTTCTTTTTCCCACTTGCAAAATATCAGTCGTTTATAGTAGAAATACGCTCTTAGTGCAGTGTCTTCTTATTTCTAGCGTTATGGTATTTGTATCATCTTTACCTTAAATCGGTAGCCATTTCATTATGTTTATGCAACTGCAATTAACAAACCAAACATACTGTACACATGTGCATGTATGACTTTGGTGTCATAGACTTTTGAACTTTGACCATGCTGTTTATGTTGAAGCAACCTTTGATCATACACTATATTTTTCCTCCCCTGCCACACATGCATACTTGTTTCATTCTTTCTTGCTGCTGCTTTCATCACCAGGGAGCCACAGCCCCCACCCCTGATGGGCTGTGGCTGGATTGCTGTCATGGTGTCCCTCCCTTAGTTCTCTGTGTGGCACTTCAGCCACAGCGATGTAGCCGGCCACAGAGCCTTTAGGCAACCAGCCGCCTCCAAATCTGAAGGGATGAAGCACATGTTGCCACAGATAAACCACCATGATCAATCTCATGGATGCACAGCGAATCGGTGGAGCGAAAGGCTTTGAAAATCAAGCCTTGTCCCCCATGTGCCCAGCAATGATGATATGGTCAGTGGAGCCACCGGCAACCAGCAGACATCAAGAAAGTTGGACCAGCAAGTCTGTCAGTTCTCAACACTAATTAAACATACACAATCAGACCAAATATTCTGCCAGCAGGGCAAAGCTCACATCCTTTGGTCTCAATAAAAGCCATCCCTGCCAGTGAGATTATTTGTCACAAATATCACGTGCAACTATGGAGACGCTTGTCTGGCATACATATGACAAATGACGAGGTCGTTGATGTTTATTAAGGGATTCTGTGCTACAAGTCTGGACATGGCAAAATTATCTATCTCTTTAAGACAATAAACATTTAAAAAATGTCTTGAGCGGTTTAGTTTTAAGTTTTAGATAAGGTTTCAATCAAACAAATTAATTTACCCAAGGTCTAATTTGGATTTTGCATCAACACGTGAAATCACAATTACATAATTATTCACCCATCTAGTGTTGTCACCATACCAAAGTTTCGACTTGAAGACAATGTTCAAGTTACATGGCACATATTACATAGCACAAATGATATGAGTGATCCACTTAATTTTATACGCCATATGTTTTAAGATAGTGATCGCTTGATAGGAGACCCAACCAGTCGTATGTATTGTTTCACAACAAGATTTATAATTCCTGTGGATGAAATGTTTAAGTGCCCAATTTGTGCCAAAATGCACCGAGCGGGTGCGTATACTGCACGCATATAAAAAAATGGGAGCGATAAAGGCCTTTGTGTGGCGGCAGACGCGCTGTGTGGCGGTCCCGTCTGAGTCGGAGTGCTTTGGCTGTTATTTTTTTCTTCAAGTACCGATACTGGGGAATTATGGTATCGTTTTTTTTTTTGACAGCTAAAATTCATAATATGATACTAGTATCAGTACTTGGTTCAACAGTATACTCCCATAAACATTTTCTGTACTCTTTAACCACAGTGGTGAGCGAGAACCTAGCTGACTGAGATTTCATATGTATTCCTTTAATGATACTTGTACAATGACAGGTAGACAGGGTCTATTTTTTGAATAGCTGCCCATGCTTCCCTTGCACAAGACTTGTGTTTACTGACACGTGTGAATGTGAAGCAAAACCACCCAATTGATGGTGAACCTGACAATAGAGCCACTTTTGAACAAGAGTTACGTACTATGTGACGTTAAAAAAGATTTTCTATGAATGCAAGTTTCAACAAATTCATGTACTGTGTACACAAAGGCCACATTTCCTCCAAGGACCTTGGTACTGCGTGAAATGACAAACCATGGTCTGTCAGATGCAATATTTCTTATTAAATAAATGAATGAATAAAAAAGGACACCATGAAACATGCTTTCATTTCAGTTGACAATATATGTTGTAGTATATCTTATTCATATTCATGCATACTTATGCATGCATTTTTTTTACGAATGAGGAAACTGCATTCAGTACTGTACTAATGGCAGCTGAAAAGAAGACAAGTTGCCTTTAAAATAATACATATGGTATGGTAAAGCCTTATTGAAAAGAAAAAGAATGTTTCTTGCAACAACCTAGGCAAGGTTGCAGCAAGGCCCTGTGATTTCATGAGCAAAGATCAGAGTGACAGTTTGACTGAGTTTGAGTGACATCTGTTCGGGTTCAAGTAACTGTTCTTATATGATGTCAACAGTTCAAGTGGACTCCTTGCTCAGCTTGAATTAATAAAAGGGCTTGGCTCCCGCTTCACTCCAGCAGACATATACGGTATGCTCTGTTGAGGGCTGCAGTCTACTTCCTCTGCAGGTCCTCATTTCTATCCAAAAGCAGAGAGAAAGTATTCAACTATGCTACTACCATATTTATATAAGATGTTTCTGGAATCTGTCTCGTATAGGAAACTGTTATTCATGAACATGAATACACATACACATGACATGTTTACAAACAAGAAAACATTTTATTTTCCTTAGTAGATGAACATTGGCTTCATATCTTATGTCCATTTCCATCTAAATACTGGTTTCCAATTTCCATGTATATTAGTGGATTTCGCAATTTAAAAAAAACACACACATTTTGTGCATTATTTTAAAATTCTCTTTATGACCTGATATGACATTTTAAAATGATCCGTGCCTGACCCCATTTTGTACCTTGAGTTCTAATTAAATTGTTTTTAAGAATGATAGCCTATTAGAGAAAGAAGGTGTGACACGGGAGATGTTGTCAATCATTTGCATGCATCCGCAGGTCCATCCAGCAGCCTGGTGCAGACTTGTTTCTTTAGCCAGATTATTCACCTCCCGTTAGCGACAAAAGTTAAAAAGAAGGACTTGGGCAGCCCTCGAGACAAAACAAGGTCACACTATCTGCTTCTCATGCGCCGAGTTTAAAGCTAATGAGAGGAGCCGGTACTATCAGACTTGCACTGGGCATGAAAATGGAGCGCTTTGTGTTTTGCAAAACTAATAAATTGATATTCCAGGATATTGACAGTGCCCCCACCCCAAACAAACAAACTGATTCAATGTGAATATAACTGTCTAGGTAATTTGGTAATTTTTGTTGATTTTGGTAGCTTGTCTGAATAAATGTGGCACAAGTATGGTGTAAATTGAGCACAGAAGTGAGGTATGTTGCGCCATCTCTCATTTTGCCCTCTCTTCATCACCCAACCTTCCCTCCTCCCCTTTCGCTCTTTAGAAAACCTCCCCATCCATCCTCATCTATCCCCCTCCCTTCAGATCTCCCTTCCTCTACTCTCTTCCTGGATTAAGCGATCCGATAGTCATACATGTTTGTTCTGGATGACACCCATCTTCTTTTCCCCAAGTACTTCTAAGTATTTATAAGCAAACATGCAATAGTAAGACAATAGTTTCTTTTTCTTTCAACATAGGATGGAGAATGCATTAACTGAAAGAAAACATGCCCTGAAAGAAAATATATAAACATAGTTTGGGTTTATTTTTTATTTTCTCTGGGTCCCTGAGCACTGATTGCAAACATTTCAATGACACATTACACATGAAAAGGTTTTGTCCATAGATAGTAATTTTCACCCCTTGTTAAACAGTTAATGTATGTATTGTGACATTGCACAAAGATGCAAACTTTGGTAACGTTTACGTTCATGATGTCGCGATAAATTGTATAAAAAAAAAAAAAAAACGATATGAAACAGAAAATCAGTTTTAATGGAACCGAACCAAATCGAATCATTCCACTTCAAAATGTGCCATTCTTGAAGCGTATCGCACCCCATTTATTGTGATGCGAATCTAATCGGCTTTTGAGAGCGGCACACATCAGACATTGACACGACAAAAGCTCCCAATATACTTATTTTGTCTCTTTGGCTTACAGAATTGCATTGCAAAATTGTCTACCCTTAACAGAAAATTAATCACAACTTATTCTTATTTCAATTTGTAACAAATATCCCTCTAATGTAATCAAGATGTCAAAAGCCAAACAGCTCAAGTTCATTGCAACATCTGCTATTGATGTTAAGATTTTATGGCTATTTGTTTCTTTTTAGTAAGCAGAGAATGCGTAAAGTATGTGTCACTGAATTGATACGTGATGCTTAGGGCAAAGAGCAATAGGTTCAATTCATGGTGAAAAAGTTTTTGAAATGTTGAAATCCCCCTTTATATCTCAGTAAATAAAGCATGTGGTAAAGAGCTATCTAGGAAGGCACGCAATTGTGTTGCAATGATACAAATTTAATTTTGATCTGTGCTCCAACGGGACCTTTTCTATATGTATGTCACACTATTATCTTCTCAGTCTAACGCTTGAAGCCAAGTCATTTTGATGTGTCACTATCTGCCCTATACTAATGTTTGCATATTTTAATAAGCTTTTTGCAAATTCATCTGTTCGTTGACATCTTTTACTTTACACCAGTCTGCTGCTGCTCAGGAGGCAACAGTGAGTGGCTGTACACTCACAAAAGTGAAATGTTGATTCTTTTCCCACCAAACCTTTGCATGTTGCCCTGAGAAATGATTTTCTATTCGTATTTTTGTGTTTAAAAAAACATTGGTTGGGACACTGATATTAAAATATTTATAAAACACTGTCGTAAATCAAACTGTACCCTAGAGCCTATGCCTGTATCAAAAGCTTAGTTTAGTTTCATTTTACTGTAGTGCGACATCTTACTCTACCTAATCTGACCATGAGTGTTGCATTTAGATGTTTTGTTGTGATCTGTTGTGTTTTGTTTTGTTTGAAGTCAGTTAATTTAAGAATTTGGCCACTTGTTTCTGGAATGTAGCTACTTTCAGGCAAAACTTTACACACTGCACAATATGTATTAGTGTATGTGTTCAAGGCCCAGAATACATAAAATGATCCGCAACTATGTTGGAGCTGCATGAAAACGTGTCTTAAGGTTCGCCAGATGCTCAGGAATGCCTGGGGCACTTTATGTTTTCACCTTTTCTGAAAATGAGCAGAATTTGGTTTTGCATATTTTATTAAATGTGAAATAGCAGTCTTAATATCACGGTTGGATCAAATTGGACCTCCAGGTCAACATTTACTCATTCTAAAACAGCTTTAGCTTCCCAGAACTTATGGCTTTCATTAGTGCAACATGCAAATGATCTCACTTTCTGTTACATGTCCAGATTTGAGTTTCTCTCCGTGATGTGAAACACAATAAAAATGTGTCATTCCACTCATATTGTGCCCAGCTGCCATTACATTAGTGTTAAAAATCAGTAAGCTCTGTTTGGCAACAATTTGTCAATTAACAAAGGTAATAAAAGAGATGCCTCAACAGTAAAGCAACATCAAGATATGCTCTAGGACAGCAGTATTTTCACCCTAAACTTGTCTAATTTTCTCTTAACATGTCCTTGAGCAAAGAGATGAGCAGGATTGAGTGGAGGTTCCTACTTGGACCAGAGGCAAATACAGAAACTACGCAGTTTCGCTCTTATATTAAGACGGAAATAGAAACATAGAAAAATACCGGAGATCGCAGATGTCTATCTATTTTTTCTTAATGTATACCTTAATGCTTGCATGCTCTCAATCAGAAATAAATCTAATTATTTGTTTATGTGTTATGACTTTATTTTATGAAGCCTCCGCTCATCCAATTCACACCTTCTCCACGTCCCGAAAACCAAGTTGCGCACCATGGGCGACCGGGCCTTCTGCCATGCAGCCCCCACACTGTGGAACTCCCTCCCTGACCACCTAAGAGCACCCCAATCCACTGACTCTTTCAAAACCAGACTTAAAACTCACCTCTTTATTTTAGCATTTCCGTAATTTCTGTTCTCATATCCTGGTTGTCGTCCAGTTGTTTTATACTTGTCCTTGCTTTGTTTTCTTGTTTTTACTTGCCATGTAGCACTTTGAGATTCCTCCAAATGTAAAATGCGTTATAAATATAATTTATTATTATTGTTTTTTTGCTGGTGTATTGGCTAAATATTTGCTAAATGTAGCCAAAGTGAAGTCTGTTATACTTAATAAATATGATAAAAAGTGATTTCTTGGGGGAGGGGGGGGGTTGTTAATCTGTAAACTCCCCCATTTGACTCTTCATTGCATTTCGACTTTGCTTTGGACTAAGCTTGAAATTGTTTTACATTGCATTGACTGATAATCATCCCAGACATTTTATCACACAACCAGCCTACTATGACCACATTTTTGGAATTGTGTTCCTGGCTAACCTTGTGTGATGTGTTTAGTAACCCACTTTCCCCTCGATCTTGATATGCTGTTTGACTTGATTACAGTCGTGTTCAACGGAACTTGGGACGGGCAGTCCTCCAGCTCAATCATATTGATTTTCCATAACAATATGAAGAACACTGTTCAGTGCCAAGGATTAATGAATTGCATCTTCAGAGTCACTTTGGCATTTCTAATGAAGGTAGATGAAATTCCCTGAACAGACCAGCTGTGTTTGAATTGAAGCTCACTGCGCCAGGATCCGGGCATGGTGAAGTCAGGGGGAGAAAAAAAAAACATTTTCCACAGAGTCATAAATCTTCCTTTGGTCCGTCAGATAATTTTAGTAAAAACATATGATTCAAAGTGTGACATTTATCACCATCAGGCCCAGAGCGTTTTAGCCTCTTTTATGGGCCCTCCTATATTTTCTGATTTGAACACGTTTGTTGTCTGTAAAGACGATTCATAAAATATTTCATTCAACGTTGGATTTGAAAGTTTGGTAAAAGATTGGATTCTTTCCATTTTTTTACTAAACATTGAAAATAATGAATTTCATTCATGGTAAGGGAACCAATAATACCAATATGTATTAATATAAAAACAATACATACTTGGATTGCAGAATTTAGTGGTTTTAGATACAGTATATGAAATTCATCTTTGTATACACAATAAATGATCATACCGTATTTTCCGAACGCTACATAAGTTGCTCCGGAGTGTCAGTCGCACCAGCCATAAAATGCATAATGAAGAAGAAAAAGACACATAAGTCGCACAGTCGCATTTTTGGGAGAAATGTATTTGATCAAATCCAACACCAAGAACATATATGTCATCTTGAAAGGCAATTTGAATTAAAAATAGAACAGGCAACAGGCTGAACGGTACGGTATGCTAACGTTACATAAACACAAACAAGGAACTGAGACTGTGCCTGACATAACATATTAAGAGTTATTCAAATAACTATAGCACATATAACATGCTAACAAGTTTATCGAACCATCCGTGTCGCTCCAAATGATTAAATCCAACGAAATCTTCATCCTCTGTGTCACTTCTAAACAACTCTGCTAACTCGGGAAGTAGAACATGCAGCACTTCCTCTTCTACATGGCTTACGTCAGACCCGTCAGTTTCAGGTCCAATTATTCCACAGGCCTAGAGCGTCCTCATGCGATGTAGCATGAAAATAACATGTGAAACGATATAATGTGTTAATAGTTTCACACATTAGTCGCTCCTGAGTATAAGTCGCAAACTACGAAAAAACTACGAAAAAACTGTTACTTTTACTCCGGAAAATATGGTATATGGGTAATTTATAGAGCATAATATTTCTGTTAATCGATTGCAAGGAAAAAAATAAACCAAATAATCTTTTTGACCATGTAAATAGTGTTCAAGAAGAAATTAAAGCAGCAAATAATGTATATTTGGAGAAAGGTGGTGCTCTACGTTTCTTTGTCTACGTAGAGCAGTGATTCTTAACCTTCTTGGAGGTACCAAATCCACCTGTTTCATATGCGCAATCACCGAACGCCTCTTTAGTGAAAAATAAAATCTTTTTTTTTTTCAAACTCAAGACATAGATGATTTTTACTGGTGCACAAAATGAGCCGCGCATGAACGTCACTTTGTTCAAAGAACAAAACCAACACAATGCATGAACTCACTCAATTACATACCTGCAAATCAGTGTGACTTCTGCTGTTGCCTTTGCAAGACCAGTTCAGATAACGCATCATCACGAATTTACACGATAAACCAATTGTGTTCAAACCTCCGCAGTGGAGGCTCTGCCGAACCCCTGCGACCGACTCACTGAAACCCTAGGGTTTGATAAGAACCACTGATGTCGAGTAACATGGGTAAAAGATGCACCAAAGCAAAGCTGAAATGCCCTGTTAAGTTTCTCAATGTTCGCAGCACATCTCTTCATTCCCAAGGCAACGGTTTCAAGACATTTAACAGAACAACTTATCACCAAGGGGTTCATGCATTTTTCTTTGTGATGAATAGATTAATGAAATGGAAAGAAGAAAACTTGCTATAATACAAGTCCCCTAATAGACTTGGCTGGAAGTGGAAAATAACGATTTTCTGTGTTGGTATGAAAATATTTCCCATGTCAGATTTGACTGCCTTGCTGAAAAATGCAAAGACCTGTTTCTGATCTCATATACTTATGGAACTCAGCAGTTAGATATTTCATGTAAAATATTCCAGAATGTGTGCCACAGTTTACAAGTAGTGAACCAAGAAGGGACCTGATTTCCCCAATCATCCAATCTCCAGATTTGTTCGAAGTGTTTTGTCGCATATTGGGGTCCGTCTGGGGTAAACTCCCTACCATCTGTTGCTGTTTCTGATAACAATTAATTCACTGAATCAGAACCACTGCATGACACCCGTTACTATTTCGGAGCAGCAGTTATGTGAACATTGACTCTGGAATAACCATTTGTTGAATGCTCACATCAGCTGTCCTGATAAGCAAGCCTTTGAATTATTTTTCTGCTTGGCTGTACCTGTGAAATAGCTCCCGGCTAATGTAAACCCGCTGTCTGATACAGTGGGTTAGATCAGTCGCAACAGGAGTGGGACCTCTTTAGCCTGCACGTATTTGTGGGCGAAAAAAATGCTGTTCAATTTGTATTTTCATCAACATACTGGATAAGACATGTTTGCTTTTTCAATGCAAGGGTTTTTAAATTAGCACCTTAAATACACAGTATTACAAACAACAACTTACTTAGGCATAATTTATACATGAGTTTTCTGCTGGTTGCAGTGAAATGACTCTCAACCACTCATTTACTCTAGAAGCACTTGAGCTGAGAGGAATAGAGACAACACTACATCACTCATGCAACACATCTTGATCGACACTGGTCTTTCATGCTTAACATTATCATACATAATATCTGCTCACTGAATGGAGCTAGCGTGCTGGGTAGCAATGATGTTTTTCTCGATGAAATTTTATGTTATTTATTATTTCCTAGAGACTTGATGACTGGAAGGTTTGGTTGACAAGACAAGACTGGACGGAAATGTTAGTGTGTTCTGTCAGATGTTCAAAGCGGATGTTCACGACGCTGATTGTTAGAAATTGTGCTGACGTGTTCAATAAGTGCTATTTAGTGGCCATCACATTGACTCTGAGTCGCATCCACATTATGCACTTTCCTACTATTCCATGACGCATGCGCACAATTAGAAATGGGTAGCTAACAGACAGGTAGCAAGCCAGATGAACTGACCAGAAGGGATGGAAATGCAGGGTTTAAGTAGCAGAGTTAACGAGCTGGTGTGGTAATGAGCAGCAGGAGTGGACAATCAATGCTAATCACTGCATAACAGGACAGAAGGGGCAGGAGCAGAGAAAAAGAACTGTCCAAGGTGCTGATGGCACAGACGCGTGACAAACTGTGCTTTGCGCTAGACTTGGGCTGGGCATGGAAATAGGGCCCATAAAGTTACCTGCCAATCGTCTTGTAACAAACTAATCAATTGAACTCCATATAAGATAATTTTGGCTATGGCAAGATAAAAGAAATTAAAGTACAGGGCGGTTGTTTGATTTTGATTTTGGCATCAATGAATTTTCTTTTTGTTTTAACAGTTGGTAATATGTCAAAATATGAATATATATGCAAAGTATGACTTCTTAAACATAATATACCTTATAAATTATAAATACAATGTGACTCAAACTAGACTAAAATCTTTGAGGTTTCATTGACTAAAACATGCTTTACACTGCCACATACAGAAATGAAATTAATATACAAAATATCAAAAGATTAAAAACCATGATTGTAAAAAATGCCAAATGTCCAAAAATACATTAAACATTTTATCTCACTTGGTCATTGTATACTTTATAACGATCACATTTGTTCACTGTGGTGAGTGAATGAAACAAAGAAAAATAATCTTCTATTAGAAATTAAGATGATCTTTCCAAGTGGGGCCTTACATTTAAGGAAGTGCATTTTATAGTGTGATCCTGTCAAATATGGGGGTTAATAGTTTTAACTGAAAATGAAGTGACTTTCGGTACATTTTATTTGTGATATTCTTATAATAATTATTATATTTTTTAGGTTGTTTTCACATCCTTTGTCTGAGGACTCAAAGACTTGATTAAACAGGTATGATAACACTGTGCAAGGCATTCATTAAATCCACCTCGCACTATAGTATGTCTCTGTATGTTTATATCCAGCGCATAATAAGATGACAGAAGCACAGAGAAGGTTACATTTCTCACATAAGGGGCATGAATCCATCTCTCTCAGGGTATGTCCTCACTTTTATCACATAAATTCTCCCTACTGACATTTTTCCAATAATTTCACAGAACATTTTAAAAGCATTCCAAAAAGAGTGTGCAGCCATAAATCCAATTTAAACCTGAAAGCTAAAGGGGGGGTGGGGGGGTGGTAAACCGAAAGGAGACAACACGGACTTGAGTAGCCTGGTGAAGTGTGTCTGCAATTTAACTCTGAACAAGCGTAACAATGCACTTGCAAGAGCAACAAAATAATATTGAAGCGACCTCCACGAAAGCCGCAGCTTTAGTTCGCCAAACTGCCTGCAATCAGCGTGAAACTTGGCTCACATGTAACAAACTGGCTGAAGCATGGTTTGAACTGAAGGCAAATCAACTTTCCACACTTGCATATATGTCTTGTGATCCACACAACCACAGACACACACAAGGATTCTCAAGCCAGTTTGGAAAATGGCTCACATCCGGGTTAGAGAACAGGCAAATGATGGATGGCTTGGACTGTTTAAAAAGTGGTTGCCAGGTGACAGAATGCCATTAATAGGGTGATTGCAGGACTCCTCTCTGGGCCATCATCATGAGATGCTCTTCTTTGTTATTTCCTAGCCATGGATAATAAATACTCATAAACCTAATGACGCCTGATTACAGCGGCAATCTTTGGCTCATTAGGCTGATTAGCTGCAACTGCGCGGCTGCCGGATGTGTAAAAATACACTCCTGCTGCGCTGTGTCTATGGATGTTGGGACTTAATTGACATATTTACTGCACCTCCAACGACTGGAAGTTTAACACGTCTTCGTGGTTTTATAAGTAAGCAAGCTTTTGTCAACTTGAATGTGGTGAAAAAACACTTAAACCTTCAAGCGGTGGTAGCATAGGCATGTCATTTTACTTGCACTCATTGTTGGTGAGGAATGTCCTTCAACGTCAATGTGAGTGTTGTGTGTCCACAGACAAATCAACAGAACAGGTGGAGTCACTGACCCCAATAATTTAGTGCATTACTCTGGATGCTTTGAGACGCTGAAGAAAATGCCCATTTCTCCCAAATCACACCTCGGCCCCTCCTTTTTATTACACGTATGTGACCTCTGCAGGGCCCTGTTGAGCAGGGCTGGGGAAGAAGGGGGTGTGGTGACAGCAAATAGGGGTCGTACCAATGACACTGTGCATTGCTCGCATCAAGCACAAGACAGAGTCAGCAGGCAAGGGGAAACATCCTGATTTGAAAAATTATAACCAGAGTCTGCAGGTGACACATATGTATATGGAGTAAATTGTTGACAGCTTTCTGTTAACAATGTGCGTGTGCATGTGTGTGTGTGTGTGTGTGTGTGTGTGTGTGTACAAATATACAACAAACTTTGCTAACTTTTCTCTTATGACTGATCGCAACCTATTATCTGCATGAATTGTGTCTTCCCAAATCAACTTATGGCCTGGCCTGCACCTACGGTGCCTGGCCGAGGTCATCCCAATAGGGCAACGTGGGCGCCCCTTCTCATTAGCTCACCACCTGTGGGAGGGGCCAAGAGGGTCAGGTGTAGTGTGAGCTGGGCGGCGACCAAATACAGAGACGTTGGCGGTCCAAACATATAGCTCTTGGGACGTGGAAGAGCAACTACAAAACACAAACCAATTTCTCTCTGGAATGAGGCAACCCGTTTGCTTGATCAGATATTCTGGTTAGAAAAGGGGTAACCCAGGGTTCTTTTTCAGGGTTGTAAAAACCAGAATAAGAGCATATTTACATGTTTACATGGCCGTCGGTTTTTAGAAGGGTTACTGAGTTCACGTAAAGGTAGTCGGTGTGGTTAATGAAAAGATTTCTGTGACTACAGTGCATTTCATGTTACTTGTGTGTTGAGGAGGAGGCATATTGTTTTCATATGGCAGGAAAGTGAATAAGGGAAATCAACATTAATCTCGGACCCCGAGGCTTTATTTTCCCATGAGACGGCATATCTAATTAGGCTAGCATGTTGCCTCTTCCAGCACAGCTGCACTCAGAGATTAAACAGACAGTGGTTGCCAGCTGTTACACCGATTTGCTTGCATGGACTAATCGAGATCAGCCAATGATGGCAGAGTGGGGCCCATGTCACTCGTCCTCATCATAATATGTATATCATCAGATGATGAGGTTAATCAAATAGGATTGGAACAGAGGACCTGATTACAACGTAAAAATTCCAAAATGTAAAAGATTAAATTGAATTGCGTGTAAATTAAAGCTTTTCTATTGAGAGTGCGTTGTTTATTTAAGGGGTTCTGCTGTGTTTATGAAACTGAGATTTTGCTGTTCAACAAGGTGCAGACAGTCACAGTTTATGGTCTGTTAATTGATGCAAATGTAGCTAATTGTGATAACCAAAAAATGCATGTTGTCATTGACTTCAAAGTTTCTGAACGTAATGTTACAACAGCCAAAATAGATTGAGAAAAAATTCTTATAAAAAGTAATGCTTGACAACTTTTTCTTATCAGTTCTCATACGCTATTACTGCTACAAGTTTTACATTCCTTGCATAAGTTTCAGCATTTATGAAAATAACATTTTGTAGGAGTGCTTCTTTTGATTGCCACTCATGCTGATGAAATCTATTTGGAATATAAATTGAGAAATGTTCCATTTCCAACATGTCCAATAATCACCATGCGGATCTATTCATCCCATTCTCTTTACCAGCTAGCCTCACTAGACTCGTGGTTGAGCTGGAGTTTATCCCAACTGCCTATGGGTGAGAGGCAGGGTACACGCTGGACAAGGACAACTCCAGGATTGATTTTCATCCGAGGCTGAAGGGGGGCTTGACCAATAGGTAGAGAGACTGAGAAAGTAATTTTATAATGCCAAATAAATGCTAGAGTGGCTTGACAGAAAAACACCCGTAAAATCATGCCCAAGAACAATTTTAGTGTCGTTCATCAGCATAACCCGCATGATCTTAGAGTGTGAGAGGAATCAAAGGACCAGAAGATAACCCACGCAACAAGTACTGCATACATGCAAAAGCCTTTATTTGAACCCCGAACTTTAAAACTATGACGGAAGTGCTACCCATTTGGTCACTGTGTCGTAGTACCGTGTGTAATTTAAGATTATGTCTACACTGATTTTTAAAAGTTACATTTCTTTCAAAGGGCTTTGGAATAATGAGACATTGTCTTTTCTGTCATTTTAGCATGTGTAAAAGCCATACAAATGTGACTGCTCTTGAAAGAACGCACCCTAATATCTCTATCTAAACATTTATCCATTTTAGATATTATAATCTGTAGCATTGTGCTTGGTTCTGTTCAGGCTCACAGGGATCTGGATTTTATCCAAAAAGACTAACTACATTCAAGTCCACAGTGTCACACAGTGAGTACTCACTGCCTGAATAAATTGAGGTGAGTGAACCACTACACCATCAGTGACTTTATAGTCAAGCATAAAATACTAATTAGTTGACTCCAACCACTGCATTCCTCTGCACACTTACCCATCGCTTGACAAACCATCACGTACAATCCAGCTACTATACAGTGCTGTCAGACAAAATAATCTCCTCTGCAAAGAATTTAACTCCGTTCCTCCTAGCACAGTGCGACGATGCAATTTAATGCCTCCTGTGATAACTGAATGGAAGAAACTCTTGAAACGTCACAGCTTATAATAAGCTTGTCAGCTTATCATATTAGGGATGTGAGCTTATAACATTAGCATTTAAATGTTCTCGCATGTACAGTAATGTGATTGGGGAGTGTTGCCATTTCTGCACTGCCACTGAAGAGATGAACAGAGTTGATGATTCTGTTGTGATGCTGCGTTCAGGGTCGTTGGTTGAAGATTCAAAAAAATGCAATGATTTGTGGGCTTGATTAGATTAACTGCAACTGGATGTGGCATATTTCCATGTGGTAGGTGTGGGAAGCAGGAGTTGCATTCTATTGAGGTCTTAATACAATTTTACATAAGAAGCATGTTAATGATGTATTGTAATTATTTTGTGTGGTTGTGTGTTTTTGGAAGTGCTCTTGTAGCTATGCCATTTATTTAATGATTTCATTGCATTTATATTCGGTGTGGTGCCGTATGATACAAATTTTAATTTGTTTCTCAAAACACTCGTATCTCACATTTTAAGCCCCTTTGAAAACAGAAATGCCATTTCATTAATCAGAGTCTCCCGTAAAACGTTGAACAAAAGATATGGTTCAATATGTTCAAGGAAAAAAGCATTCTATTATTAAGTACTTGTTAAAATTGCAATAATACTTAATTTTTCCACAATGGATGAACAATATATTGACAGCATTATGGTATTGTCTATGTGTTGCTTCACCATTTGGGATCAGACACCCAATTATAATTTGGGTTCAGATACTCAATTATAACACTGTTACTATTAATGTTAATAGTTACCACAAAATACGAAACAAAATACAACCAAGTGTTTAAAATTAAATTATGAAAGTCTTGAGCAAATATCGTAAAAATATTGACTCCACATCGTGGCTTTTCACCTATCGCAGAAGGTCTTGGAACCAATTATCAGCAATAGACGAGGATCACTGTATATGAAATATATTTTGCTCAAGGAATTAGTTAGTCTGGCAGAGGCTTTTAAGTGGGAATGGCAAACATTTCGTTAGCATACTTGGATATACTTTTGTACATAACATAAATTGTTTTCCAAAAACCTATGTTCCTTCATTCCGTATTTTACGTTTTTTCTTCTATCTTGATGGTATAAATGTACGAATCCACAGCATGATGTGGGGATGGACACATAATATTAATCAAACTAATTATAGTCATTGGTACCGAACAATCATATCCTGCACATTAAAGTATTAATGCTGGAGATATAAATAGTCCTATCCATTAAATGACACAATATTTCATTCTATCAACAAGGAGGAAATAAGTTTAATAGTCCTTTATATAAGTGAGGAAATGGGCAGTGGTAGAGGTACATCAATTAATAATTGAAGTTGCTTTACTCTCATAATAGCACCTGTAAACGCTGTTTGCACACTTAACAGATGACGGCACTTCAAAAATACAAAGCATTATGACATGCTTGAATAATAATAACACTAATACTACAATAGTGTAGTACCACAATTATGTATTGTACCATACATTATTAAATGTTAAATGCATGATGGTAATGATTGTTAGGGTGAGACTATAGCAGACCCCTTGTGCTAATGAGACAACGACATTTTATTTGTGCCTACGGATTCTCCCAAAAGTCTTCTGTTCTCTATTTGGGTCATTCGCAACACTCATTAATTTGTTGAGTGCACTATTAAGATGAAAAATCACATACTTGATATAATTTAAAAACCATTGTTATTGGAGCACATTAATCTCCTGTTTCTTTAAAGTGTTAATTTAATGCCCCTGTTCTGTCTAAAAGTTATTTCTGGAGGAATTGCTCAGTAAATACTACTTAGGGTACAGTTTAACGTAATGAGTATAGAATAGCATGCAATATGCAAAAACAGATACACAGGTATTTATTTTAGTTTTTTTCCCAATTGGTCTGAACTAAGTACTTTCCTTTTACAGCACATTTTATGCAGTTTATACTTTTGCTCCGTTTTGTCCCAACGTAATCTCACTGTGACCAAAGGCTGCTTTGCTCGTTAAATTCAAGGCAATGGTTTGAGCTCATACTGAGATCGAAAGATTTGTTTTCATATTTCTCACAGCGGTGTTTGATTTCATTACATCTCGCAAAAATGAGCTCTCCAACCCATCTGAGAAATTGGACCTCCAACAGAGTGATCAACCAATGGGAAGAATGAATACTGCATGAATTTTTTTTTGCGCATTTAAGGAAACATTTGTAATAAATATTAATGATAAAAAAAATCTGAGTAGGGCTGATTAGATTATACATGGATCAATGGGGTTAATCAATCATCAATAATTGAAAAAGGACAAAACATACCTCCTCCTCCAACAAGACTAAATGGAGCCGATTGCGTAATGAGTTACTTGGAACCTGTCCTGCCTCGTGCATGTGCTCTGACAACCTAGCATCCAGTCCTGCAAACCAATCATAAGTATGTAGACAGATGAAGAAGTATAGTATTTTATGAATCTGGGGTAAATGTTACAATACAATTGACTATTAACTTATTATGCAGAATATTGATTGAGAGTTTTATTTTTGTTTTAGCTGACACCTCATCTAATCGAAAGATCTAATTTCGTACAATGTCCTTGATCTCTCCTCTGTTTACGGTAGCGGTGAGTAGAGATCTTATCGAGGAGAACAACAGAGGTGCAATGAGGGACAGACACATTTTTGGAGGAAGACCTTGTTGTCATTTTATGGAGATGACATGAGCTCTAATTTGGTGACACAGGTATTTTACACAGGGATGGATCAATACATTCCATGGATTGGCGAACATGAAATTATCCTGGATGATACCTATCAATACGCTGCCTTTTGATTTGGCATCTTGTAACAGCGCTATTCAGTTTTTCACTAATTTGTACTTCCCCAATTTTTTTGGGCCATTTAATATTCAGGGTGCATTGAGTAAATTCATTGTGGACTGTTTTCAGCATTCTTGGCCTTAACGTTCCTTGGCAGAGACTAGTCTATTTTGTCCACCTTTGCCGGCAGCATTTTTACAACAGCCACGTTTTATTCAGGAGAATATCAGTGCTGTTAGACTTTCTATGCCTGTCTACGATGCCAAGCGATGCCAAGCGAACGCAGCTGATGAAGACGCGTCACAACCACAATCAGTGACACTTTGATGAAGGCGGAAGAAACCGCCGAAACATGTCAGGTAATGCACCTAAAATAATTTGTTTGATATAAAAGAACCGTGAAGTAATCATTCTGTATGTGTTTCTCTCTAATGGTCGAACTATATCGGCTGTTAGGAAACTACAGTTGCCTGGTAACTTCCACACTTGTGGCAAATGTTACTGACGTCATCTTCGGGTGTCTCTCAACAGCTTTGACCCTTTCACCTTCATGCTGGTAAATGATCTTCTACTAACTGCTTCAAATGTGCCAAAATAAAGAGAGGATACGACTGGAAATGGACTGAAATTAAGATTTTACATTGTCATTTATGATTATGTTGTCTTTGACATAAATCTTTTTTTTCTACAACTCAACAACTCAAGTTGTATTAAAAAACTGACCTGCCTCCTGTTCTTTTGAAACTTGGATGGATTGAGTATGATTTGATATGTCGCTCAATGTACTTTGATTTTTAAGATTTCACAATGTCAGGAATGTTTTCATGGTTTTGTGTTACAATAACCTGGACACTCGAATCTCCGGTAAGCTGCAGTGACCTTGCAACAGGAGCCCTGTAGCGCTCAAACGCTTTATCGGCATAAAGCAATCAAGTGTATTCAAAACCAAATGACAGACAGGAAATATTAAAGCTCACTGACATTTACCTTTATTGTGCTGCCGCTTCTTATGCATTCTGGGATTTAAGTTAAACCTCCAGGTTATATCAATCCCTCTCTCTCTGAGTCAGCATGCTCTCTCTGCAGCAAATTCACCAGGTTCACCTGTGCACTCTTATCTATAGGTGTGGATAGGCATGGGGGGGTGGGGGGTTACCGTCATCAGGACCAGTATCTCCCCCCCCCCCCCCCCCCCCCAGTTAAGGTGGCAAAATAGCTGGTAAAACGAATACTAATGTTCCTCTGCCAGAGGGATGGGCATGCAGCATGCATAGTGTATATTGTACTGCCGTTGTGTTTAGGTTCCATCAAAAATGTGAGATATCGGTCCTCTGTCAGAATTTTACTCAACCGTCTTCATAACGATCTCCATATCGGCAAATTTACCGTATGTCTTAAGCCCCAAAAATCATGGTAATATTTGACAACTGGCATTCAGTGGAAAATAAAACAATTGAGTCACCTGGACCGGCAAAGAAGAAAAGACTAAGAATGTGTTTAGTCAAGTGTGGAACCCCATGGTGATTAGACAACACAGTGACATGGTGGCTGTGTCTGAGGGAAGCCATCCAGAACTAACAATAAGTCAGATCTTGATAGGCCAATTAGCCCTCAAGAGTTCCCATGTAAAACCTTTCATGAGGATCCTGTGATTGGAGGCCATTATGGACAGAGAACTTCGCCGGGGTGAGCCGTTGCCTCCTCAGTGGGATTCTTCTTCCGTGTCCAGTCAAGCTTGCACATGTGACAAGCACACCAAAGTTCCCCAAGTGACAATATCTCCACCGGAAACCAATTACAGCTCTTAAATCAAATTGTCATTGACCATTAGAGCAGGCATCTGTGGTTGATTGATTCCACTTCAAATCATAATTATAGACAGAATCTGACCATTAGACAAGATTTGTGACGGTCATCAAGAACTGAATCTTGGTACTGTAACTCAAAAATGACTTTGAAATGCTCCAAATTCCACAAAGCACACACACACAACTCTCTTTCACACACACTCACGCACACACCCACGCACCAAACCCCTCCACACACATGTTAGAATCTTTAGGTAGAATGATTTAGTAACATCAATTAGCATGCTTAAATAATTGATAAATCCAATGTAGTTACAATCAAACTCAAATATTCACCCCCTCTTGGTAAGGTTCAGTGGATACTCTGGTTTGGAGGGTTGTAAACATACTCTGAAGGCCTTAATACTACTATGTGACCATGCTCAAAATCATTATGGCATATCACGCAAGATTTAATTAGACTATTGATGTTAAGGACTAATCATTATTCTTGGAGTGGTTTTGTGAATGCAAATGTGAATAAAAGTGCGTATGCAGCAGGTTATTGGCACTCTTATGAAACTGAATCACTCACAGTTGTGATGTGTATGACTGTATTGGTGTATATGAGTTTTGCACAGCAGTTTTGACTGCACACTTCCCTAAGCACAGCAGCAGAGACCGTGGTCCTTGAAATCCCATGCGTCTTCCCATACTCCAATTCAAGGATTGAGTCACTTTCACATTCAGAGGTGAGCATAAACTCCAGCTGCTATATTTTATTTATTTATTTATATATTTATAGGAAACAAAAAAGAAGTGTTTTCCTTTTTTGATATTTTTGCTCTCCAGAGGCCAAGATTTCAAAAAGAATAGTTGGAGTAACATCCTCAAAGCACCATATTTCCGGTGAGGATTAAACACTTGCATTTGAATTTGGTAGAAAATGAAAGACTGCCTTGCTTGCATCAAAGAGCATCCTTGTCATTATTAACTGTTGGGGTAGGAATATGCAGCATGACAAAAGGGAACATTGTCTTGTGCTTTTTTTTTGAAGGTGTCCTCCTCCTCTTTCCTGTCAAGCTGCTTATATCTTAAGACCCAGAAAGGGCATTCATGTTACTGTACTAATTGGAGCTTTGTAGAAGTCGATGGTTTATTTGCACTGCAGGAAACAAGCTCATCATTTGTTAGCAAAACTGTTTAGATGTTACTTTTTTTGAAGCAGTGACATTAAAACAACACATGCCCATATAACGTGTATGCTATAGTTTAACCCATTCCCACAATTAAGCTTTCAACTGTAAACTGCTAAACATACACACATGGAGCAGGGGTTCTAACTTAATAACTTAACTCACAAAGCTCAATTTTTAGTCATAAGTCTGATGAAATGAATGACAAAAGGTAGTGTTTTTGTAGCACGTTATGCATTCCTAAATTTTGTGTTGCAGAAAACGTGGTTTATTTTACAATACTATGAAAGCATGAAACTGAATTATGAATCCCAACCTGTCTGTGAATACATTAGGATTGGTCATTGTATTACCCTGGCTGAATTGGTGATTCTTTATTTGGGCAGCAGAAGCTTAGTCTGTAAGGACTTGGACTTTGTATTCAGAGGACAGATTTGAGTCCCATAAGACACACATGTTTAAAATGTTGGTGAGATACTAGTCTGCTTGCTACCTTTTGTTAAAGTGACCTTGTGCAAGCATTATTCCCACCACCCCATCTCAACAGGTGCAGTACTCTTTGCACATCTTTGCGCCTGGATTAATTCCAGCAATCACATTACACCAGCCATGCCACAACTTAGACCACTTTTAGCTGGTCTTAATTCTGGAGTCCAATTTCTGTCAGCAAATTGACAGGTTCGCCCCAGGCATGTAATAGGAACCGAAATGTCTGCCAAATTTCCAAACATGGTAGATTTGTCCTGGCACAAAAATGAAGATGCACCAAGTTTTATGCTGAGTACGCACGCACTTGTCTAAGAAAATATTTGTAAAATGTTTGTAAAGTTGAATCAAAAGTCAATAAATGCGCAAACTAATCCGTTATAGAAGCCTGTAGTTTTTGTTGTTGTTTGGAACCAAAGAAAGTTCCCGAAATAATAGGTAGCGATTAAACTATAAATGTATTTTTAAGGGGAGCTGTGTCAGGACTCACCGGACGAGAGTATTCCTGCATTTTACAGTGAAAGTGATGCTCAAATTTCTAATCCATTTCACTTATTTGATCTGTTTCCAGAAATGAAGACATATAGAGCGTTTCCTGTAGCGCGTATCCCTTGTTTGAGGCACAGTACATGCCGTCTTCCAAAGTGTACGACAATATTTGATAGATCACTCTGTAATAATTTTGGTATAGCATGAAAATTGCAGACATTAAGCGATATCTGAGGGCTTTGATTTTCTGTGTGGGGTACCACCCTCTGCAGTTCCTTCACTCCCCAAAAGCTGACAGGAATGGATAAGCTCTATTACCGTAGGTTGAGGTGGTCTGTGGCTGTGCTGTAACCGGTGCAATTAATCCATATAGTAGGTCTATCCCAAGGTGCTATCCTTTGTGCAGCTGCTGTCATACAAGCACGCCCTGACTTTAAAAAGATTGTTCCAAGTAATGGATACAGATCTTAGGATATGACGATGTGGACAGGGTATTCCTCAGCAGACCTTTTGTATTCTTGGGAAAAAGTCTGATGATGCCTGTGACCAATATCCCATTAGCACCCATGGAGTGTTTTACCAGTCAATCTTGTCTGTCTTTTTTTTTTTACATGGTTTGAAGAATCCAATAGTGGACACGTAAGAAGGTAGGAGTGCTTCAACACATTTCATTGACGCCTCTTTCTCAGTGGAGAAGCATGACCCTTTGATGACCACCAGCACTACAACTTGGTTTAGCCACTAAGGTTGATTATCAATTTAGATATCTAACAACAATAACAATATTATTGAGACATGGATGTAATCTTAGCATTTAGAATTGGGGAGATGTTTCTTTATTTTCTGTTTTGTTGAACCCAACCCATGTATCTTTTACATTGGAAACAGGATGGAAAGGGGAAAAGGGGGACTTGTGCCAATATATCAAGTGTTGAACCGTTTCAGCATGACTTATTCAAAAGGTTACGCTGACATTCTTATTGATGTAAAACAAAAGGATGGAAATGTAATTTTCATATCATTGATGCTGTGGCCATTTGATTGCAAATCTTTTGTCTTGTCCTTGTTGGTCATTTGAATGACGAAATCACATTAAAAACACATTGAGAAAAAGAATAGTAATTCAAAAGCTTCAGTGGATTACAAATGTAAATCTGTATCAATGGCACACTTGCTCTGCAAACCTGACAAAATACAATGGCTTGCGCTTTTGTGGGCAATTTCTCCAGGCCACTTCCCAAGTCCCTCTGTCAGCTGGAAAATGTCTCCTGTAAAATGTGCTACTTTTATCGATTGTTCTAAATGTTAATGCCTTTTGAGCAAGATATTTCACCATTAAGGCAACAATAAAGCATGGACCATTGTAATGATATTTACCGACAGCTGTTCTCCCATTACTCCCTGGGGGGATGGGGAAGACATTTATGTGGCCTGGGTAGTTTTGTCTATCGATTTTGTAAAAAAACAGTGGGGGGAAAACGAATATGTCGAGAGAAATTTTCCTTAACAATGTGTTTGTACCTTTGAGAGGCTACTGCGGATTGGAAATTTTACACTACCAAAATGAGTGTTTACTAAAAAAGTATTTGAACTACTATTCAGAAATCATGCCTTTCCAAATGGCACATTTTTGCAATACCGCAAGAGTAAATATCATCATTCATGACCTGCTTCATTGACATTGAGAATTGGGTTGTATTTGATTCAATCAACGCTCTGATGAAATGGTGGTGATGGATTTTCAGACATTGTTCAGCATATGAAGAGTTTGATGAGCTTGTGCAAAAAAAGTTCGACTTCATCAAACGAATGAGCTGCTGGAGGAATGTGAGCTGTGACACAACGTAGGGGAAAGCGCTTCCCATAATTGCTTCGTTAAAAACCAGTTGCTTTGTGCGTCCTGGAGTAATTAAGCAGTTGGAATTTTACATTACACTAGTGAAAATTAACAAAGAGCACATCTGGGTGTCCCATAGGTTTAGTCATTAAAAAGCCCATTATTTTTCAAATTACTTTTTCAATCTTTCAGCCCCCCCTAATCTGGAAGAATTTCCCAATAGACAAGTTCCTGTTCTTGTTTTGAATGACTCCTTTAGGAAAGTTAAACATTTAGAGTACGCTGTGAGACCGTGGTGGCTATGCCTTCCTCCACAGTATTTCCAAGCCAACAAGTTTGGTACTGTATGTGTATGTGTATATATATATATATATATATATATATATATATATATATATATATATATATATATATATATATATATATATATATATATATATATATACATACACACAGATACACACACACACGAAAGGTCTGCGTGCTGAACGTATACACACAATAAACAATATATGGGCTGTAATTGCAGAATCACAAAGTGTTTCATGTGTTTTTTACCCTTTCAAATAACACAACTCAGAAAAATAATTGATTGCATATGAATCCCAAATGAATGCAGAGCTAAAGCACAAGAAAAGTGCCATCAATATTATTTATTTTATTTACATCTGTCTTGAGTCACATAATTAGGTTATCAAATAATCCATACATCATCCTAAATTATTTGTGTCGTAGAGCAAATTTAACATTTTCCAAAGCGTCTCTCTCCCAAACAGCTTCCCAAAATAGAGTATACATCCATCCCTGAAAAGCCTTTGAACTGAAAAACAAACATTCATGGCTGGCATATCAAAAATGTTTTCTTCATCAGGGGCTCCTCAAACTTCAGACACATTTTTACTTCAGTAGCACAAGTACATACAAAGCATACTATATACATGAACTGCTGCTGTTTGTATCATATGTTAGTTTGTGCTATACGAACACCTGCATTCATACTACAGCACGTTCCTAGCTTTATTGCTGTTCAAAATCTGTAGCTCTGCTGCATCAAAAATCTAGTCGCAGTAAATGTGTAAGGATATCTTTTTAAACTTGCATTCCATTTGTTTTTTAATGTGAATGGCAAATTTGTAAAATGTCAGTGTTTAAATAAATAAATAAATAAATAAATAAATAAATAAATAAATAAATAAATAAATAAATAAATAAATAAATAAATAAATAAATAAATAAATAAATAAATAAATAAATAAATAAATAAATAAATAAATAAATAAATAAATAAATAAATAAATAAATAAATAAATAAATAAATAAAAAAGGGGTGGCAGGGTGGCGCATCGGTTAGCACCTCCGGCCCTTCCTGTATGGAGTTTGCATGTTCTCCCCTTGCTTGCGTGTTTTCTCCGGGCATTCCGGTTTTCTCCCACATCGCAAAAACATGCATGGTAGGCTGATTGAGCACTCCAAATTGCTTGTACGTTTGAGTGTGAGCGCAGATGGTTGTTCGTCCCTGTGTGGCCTGCGATTGACTGGACACCAGTTCAGGGTGTCCCCCGCCTACTGCTCAATGACTACCGGGATAGGCTCCAGCACGCGACCACGCGATGCTCATGCGGTAAAAGTCAGTGATAAAGATAAGAGGAAATTCTGACCAAATTCTCCTCCTCATGATAAATCTTCATCATTGTTGATGATGGTCTGACCTCTGCTAGTATGTGCATTGGGGTGGGGGAGTAGGGTTGTAGTGTGATGTTAAAGCAGCTTGCTCATTAATACAAATTGATATCCTGTAGGTTCATTCTATCTATTTTCTAGATGCTTTTGACCTTTCCAAATTTGCCACTATCAAATATCGACCGAAAGCATTTTTGAAGCCAAAGGCCTCATATATATATATATATATATATATATATATATATATATATATATATATATATATATATATATATATATATATAATCAGTTTGTGTTGAGGCAAAAACCTGCTTCCTCATAAGAGCAGGGTGAGCCTTTTATGCAGTAAAAGGAGTTTGATCAATTATTGGATGTCTGAAGCGACCTTTTAAGGACTATTTGTTTACCCTATTTACCCAATTGGACAACCAATTGCGGCACAATGCAGACTTGGAGCGCTGGAGATCTGGCTGGGCTGCTGTGACGGAGAAACTGGGACGCCACTGGTGGGCGAAGGCGGCAGTGGTGTGACTGGTCGCTGTCCCCGGCGTGACTGGCTGGCAGATAGAAGGAAGCAACCTAGCCAACAGAGCGGCAGAGCAAGCGCGTAGCGCAAGAGGGCATAGCGGGTAATCGTGGTCAGGACCAAGCAAGGGGTCAGGACTGGCGACGACCGAGAAGTGGTCAGAAACTGGCAAATGGTCAGGACAGGCGGCAAGCAGGGCTAGACGAGTCAGTGCACGGACAGAGTTGGCAACGGGAGTCAGATGGGGGAAACACAGTGAGCGATGACGGGCATCATGTCAGACTGACAATGATTGCTGGGAGCTCGGGTTTACTAACAAGCAGGAACAAGTGCCGGTGGTTAACTTGATTCCGTAACTTGATTGCATGGGCGTGGCTGTGATCAATGGAATGTTACCGGCTGGGTAACAGGTCACGTAGACACGTGACAGCAATTATAACTGACCCTGATTCTACCGTATTTTGTGAGTTTGTAGGACTATGATAATCTTGATACCCAGTGTTATGACCACTGTATTTGAACATGTTCAGTAACGGGAATAATATGCATTAGCACTAATAATTGCTTGGGTTGATTGAAATTTAGTAGTTCTGCATTCGCTGTTTCTTTCTGTAAAATGACAGTACGATTATTGATTTCTTTGGGAAGTAGTGGTTTCGTATCACAGTCAAACCATTGAACCTAATTATACTGGGATTAATGGTGTGGTAATTGCGATAGTTACTCAAACCACTCGGATGTGGTCAAAATGATTCACGATGAGTATAAACGGGAAGCCCCAATGATGGATTGTCATTGTCAAAGGAACACTTGTTCTCAGAGCCGTCATTCAGGTCCACCGCGTATGCAATACATCAACCATTTTTATCCCATGTCTAAGACTCAAATAAATTATGATACTGTTCCAACACACACACACACACATATATCCATATATACATAAATGTTCATTGTTTGTGCCTTCTTTTTACTCTTTGTGCTGTTTACTTGTATGTACGTATATACATACATATATATACACACACATATACACACACACATAGATACATACATACTATATACACACACACACACATATATACATACATATACACGCACACACATATATACACACACACAGAAATATATACATACATATATACCGTAATTTTCGGACTATACGTCGCACCGGAGTATAAGTCGCACCAGCCATAAAATGCCCAAAAATGTGAAAAAAAACCATATATATGTATATAAGTTGCTCCTGAGTATAAGTCGCCCCCCAACCCAAACTATGAAAAAAAACGCGACTTATAGTCCGAAAATTACGGTACACACACACACATATATACATACGTATATATACACACACACACATATATACATACATATACACACACACACACACACACACATATACACACATATACACACACACACATATACATACGCACGTATATATATATATATATATATATGTACTGCTTATATAAAACGTTGTGCTGTAATTATTGCATATAATGGTTTTGTAATTGCAAGTTTTAGAATCTAACAGTGGAGACAAATTGTCCTTAAAAAAAACAAAGCAGTCATGCCCTTCAGACATTTGTTTTCTTTCTGCGTTTTTCCAAAGCACAGCACTGTGGTGTATAACTGAAATGTATGAAATAATTAAGACTATTTTCTCTCCATGATGTTAAGCTTATTTCCCATTCTCCAGACGTTGCGCTTAATTAAATCGTCCGAAAGCATGAGTCAGCCTCACCTCCATGAATAGTTAAATGCGGGATTTTGTACCCATCCATGTTATTTAATCATTACAATTCCATCGGGCAGTAAGATAAAACATGACTACCTAAGCTAAGCGGAAATGGAATGCATTAAAGGACACTGATCAAACCACAATTGTCTGGATTTCAAAGCAATATTCCTTTAAAAATAATAATATTGTGTTCCTGTAGTAAACTGTGATAATCATAAAACTTCTCTAAATTACTCTTTGATCAATGACGCCGTGAGAGCGACAGTCAATTTCAGCAACTCCGGCCAACTGAAGCCTGTGGGAGGGAACATGTAAATCTGGCCTGCCTTCACTGGCTCCCTGTACATTTGAGAGGTCATTTTATTTGGATTTTTTCTATTTTAAGATTTTTTATTTTTTTTTTTACTTTCAAATGTTCTATTCTTGCCCCACTTTACCAGGTCTAAATCGAGGCTCAGAGGGGATCGAGCCTTTTCCATTGCTGGTCCCTCTCCTTGGAATAACCTCCCACTAAACATTAGGCAAACCTCCCTGCCGATTTTTAAAACACATTTTTATTGTATGGCTTTTGACTAAGCATGAGAAGCTGCGTTGTTTTAGTGTTTTATGTTGTTCACAGTTTTTATGTTATTAATTTGTTTGCTTTTGTATGGGTGATTTTTACTCCCACTTACATCGAGTTGTATGCAGCAATGGTTGTTTTTAGAGTGCTCTATAAATAAAGTTGAGTTGTTTATCATTACATATATTTTTCAATGGTATTACCTCAGCTTTCTGGACATAAACGCACAGTGTGTAATCGGGTCGGACCCATGCCTTTGTTTACTCACTGCTAACACCATGATGGCTCCCGGCGAGTTATTTGACATTTCTTGTCACTCAACCTTCCTCGTGACATGAGGAGAAGGGGTTGTTGAGCCAGGTCAAAAAGTTGAATTCATCCAGAGGCATCAAATCCACGTGCAGAAAGCCACAGTTTGTCTTTAGACACAGGTGCTAACTGTGGCAGGGTTTTTACTTTCTGGACCTGGATTTGAAATAAAACTCAGTCTTGAAGACTAATGATAACAAAATGGCAAAGACCTTTGAGGATTCAGCATACAGAGAGGTTCCACAGTATATTATGTATGCTTGGTGTTATTGCACTGGACACGTTGATTTGAAAACAGTCTTGCCAGGGCATCACCGTTCACAAAATCTGCAGCATGTAGTCTTGCCTTTTTATAAAAGACATCTTCTTTTACCTCATCATTATACAATACATTATACAATATAGAGAGCACAAGCCTGACTTATACTAAAACAGCCTCTTAACACATGTTGCTGCCACACTTGAACAGCCTCATTGGGGATCAGCTAAAGCAATGGGACATAATGTCATCTTATGCCACCGACAGTGCAGTCTGTCTTTGATATCGACTAACACATAGCAAATTGAATTGCCAACTGAATGTGACAAATTTGAATCAACAGCCTTGATCTGTAACCAGCTTTCCTGGCAGATGAGTGTCTCACCACACAATGGCCTCTCTATCATCAGTTTATAAGTCAAAGACAACACATGCATGCAGCATCAGTGATGGACGCGGGAGAAGATTTAAACTCTCGTTCGATGGATATAGATCTCAACCCAATTAAGCTTTATGAAGACGGTGAGGACAGGTGTACTACTTCTGCGGTGACGTAAACATTTGTGACAGCACCCTCAAGCAAAGGCTTCAACTTCTGAAAGGACACCCAAGTGTGTTGGGGTTAATTGGATGACCCAATCCATCCCAATTAAAGATTTTAAGGCACCCCCCCACCCCCATGTGTGTGTGAGGAAATTGAAATCCGTTACAGATGGCTCTTCCTGTGGGGTTGCTCCAAATAATTGCTGACAGATATTGTGCGCATGTGTGTGTTCGTGCGTGTGTGGTGTGTGTGTGTGTGCGCATGTGTGTGCGCAGCCTTGCGTGTTTGAGTGGTCGTGTATCTACCGATTGAATTTGAAAAAAATTTCAAATATTTAGGTCGAATACAGTGCACATCTTTTGCATTCCCATTGACGAGAGACTTCAGACTTGAGTCTTTCTTAAGAATGTTATTTGAGCTGAAGAAAAAATAATGCAGATGCACATGAGCCAGTTCAAGACATGTCACTAATACAGAACGTGTGGAATCTTGCATAATCCATAGCCTAGCCAAGTACAATTCAAGTGCAATTCCACAGCAGTTCTCAGTGCCGTCTCTGACTGCCAGGATGCTATTATGATCAGTTATAATTTTTCATTTTTCAGCAGATCACTCATCTTGGGCGTGCCTTAGGCTCTCCCACTAGACATTAGATGTCATGCTCAAGGCACATTTTCTGATAAAATATGCTTATGTGTTTAATCTCAGTTGTTCTCACCTTGTCATACCTGCTGGGAGTTTGCATTTCTCATTTTATTTTCCCGAGTTCTCACTTGATGTTGAACATTAGATTGATTTACAAACCACAACTTTCAAGTTTTCCTGATTTATTCATACGCATTCATAGGCCTCATTTCTCCACAATACAAATTCAGTTAGTATCCATAAAAACAGTTTGAAACATGATCAGCGTTCATTTAACTTCCAAAATTGAAGTTGGAAGTAATTCAGTTCTTGGTTGCATGTACTAGATTAAGATTTTGGACGCGTCCGTTTCTCAGAGGGAGAGCGGATCGTCCAGTAAACAGAGGGACCACAATTCCCACTTTGCCCAAGTCATGTGTCGTTGTGTCCTTGGGCAAGACACTTCACCCACTAACATGAGTGTATAGCTGGCTGTGAATGTTTGGTGATGGTCAAAGGGGGGCATAGGCCATACAAATCTGATCAATTATTTATCATTATTTTGTGTAATTATATATATTGTACTACATAATCAGGTACATCATAAAGATATAAATGCTTAAATTTGTATTTGCTACTTAGTAAGTCATTATTTTCACAGTGAAAAGACAATTGCAAATTATTTTCTTGCTAATGTGTAAACAAAAAAAAACAAAGGTAAAGATATCCCACAATAATGACTCGTTTTGAGACTGTTATGAAAACAATGAATTTTATTTTGTAACAACCCATCGCAGATTGTCGCAATTATGCACATTACCCTTATTTGATGAAAAATGCCGTTTAAGAAGGCCCACATGGCAGGAATCCTCAGCCCATCTGCGGTTTTTAGTGTCAAGCTGTGTGACTGGCCGCAGTTCAAAATGCTCATGAGTAGTCATTACAATCATAACATAACTTCTATACTATATAAATCTGTGTGGATTGCTACTTGATATTCTCTTTCGCTTGATACTTACTCTACCAGAAGTCTTGACACTGTACTTCTTTGGTTCTTAAGCAATGCACCTGCCATGACATAGAGGAATCCCTCAGTGTGAGAAAGTCGCAAGACTGTTGAATGAGCTGCAGACTTTAAGCTGTGGGCTGAAATGGATCACTGGTAAAGAATTGGAAAAGTCTGCCAATGCTCCCGTAAGAAGACCCACTGTGGACACAACTGAACACTACTGTTAAAGTATAACAGAGAAAGCAGCCCAAATGATGAGACTACTGACTGAACTTGACACACTTCATTAAAGTAAAATTGAAAGAAGACCCAGAGTACATAGGGAATTCTTTCTGTAAGATTTGTAAAGATTGGGGACAGGAAATTTGAAGGTTTAAGACCAGCTTAGCACTGACAAGTTCTGCTTCAGCTAAACACCACACCTTGATCTCTTAAATCTGACTGCCTTCCCAATAAAAGCTGATAGAGACGTCAGCATCAGGTGAGGTTTGTTATGCAATACATAAGCCCAATTGCTTTTGTTATTTCACTTTGAAGAAAATAAACCACCCTATTGGATCACTACTGTATAAAATACAAACTACATACGTGTCTGAATGAACACTCAATTGTGCCATTTGCTAGATTAATCGTGGCACTGCCCACCTGTCCATGATGCAACGGGGCTTAACAACATGAATTTGGGTGTTAGAATGTCACTGGTTATATTTTGTTTTTGATAACTACAGACAAAGTTTGTCAAATCACAGTTAGAGTTGCTTTTTGACCTGCTTGGGCCTTTTCCAATCCATTTCCATCATCTCTCCCAAATGGAACTGTGAAACAAACCATCTGCCAGGTCAATAATAAAAGAAACCGTCACAATGAAAGAGCCATTACATTTGATGAAAGCGTTGGGTATAAAAAGGTGTCAATGGTGTATTAAATTGTCATTCCTATCACGTCACTGCTCCAGTTTTTCCACCTCGTTTGGTTATTAAGGATGGACGTGCAAAAAGCAACATGCAAAGACACATGTTTCCATATTCCAAATGGACATGTCCACATAATATGTTGAAATAGACACAAATGCACAGGTCCAAACTCCTCAGCGGCCAGCCGCCTTGGCCGTGTTGACACCTCAAGAATTGATTTCCCAATGGCAGCACGGTCCATCGGTTGCCAGAAACATTGGCTTGGACTGTAGTCGCATCATGTTGACACAGAGTGCAATCACTTCTGCTTGCCTGCATTGTTCCTGTGGAACAATAGAAAACATACAGGACTAGTGAATATCTAAAGGCTCGCCGCACAGTTCAAATTCACTAAGATTCATTGTTGACCTTTTTTTCCTGAACACCCAAACACAAACTAGATACAGTGGATTTAAAAAGCCCACACAACCTGTCCAACCAAAAGAACACCATCTCTAGTGGTGACCTCATCATGATTTGAGGCGGTTTTTCTCCAATCAAAACTTGGATCAATTTAGGGTTAATCAGTGGTACTTTAAACTGTGGCCACTATGTGTTGACTACCTTGGAACTGTTAATTCTCAACAGAGCCAGATTGCCACTTATTAGTTATTGATTCAGTTGTTTATTTTAACACCTCGCCCCCCGCCAAAAAGTGGGTGTCTTTTGGGATTGTCATACAAGTGCAATATAATGATCTTTGCAATATTGTTTCATCATTACCTGCATGATTATAATCACACTTCAGCCATTGCAAGAGAGACATGCTCACAAATGTGAATATTTGTACAATTTGTGAATAAGTGACTGGGATAATTGCGTGCTTAAGGTTTGTTAGCTCAACGCTGCAAATTATGAGATGCCTACATGATTTTAAATGTCTGTGACAGTAAAAGTTGTTTTGTTTTCAAGATGCCACAATGCAGTAGGCAATAGTTCATTTTGCAGTTCAGCACCCAGCTTGCTGAAGTGAACTCCCAAAGTGAATTGAAGGTGTTTAATTGATTTTTAAAGGCATTACACTATTCATAAATTAAGTGCCTGTAAAGCCATCTAATATTGGTATTCAATTCAATTACGTCGTGCGCCGTATTGATATTTTGTTACGACAAACATTGTAGCAATTATTAATAGAGACATCCTGCTAGTAATTACAACACTAATTTGGTTATGGAACATTGGGTAAGTATCTGATTTTTCCATTGAGCAGATTTGTTTGACCAAACAGAGGCCTAATTATCCACATGGAGGAGGTGCAAATTCTTTCACAGTCTCAGATCACGGGGTCTCTAACAAAGACTAGCTAAGCCATCAGTACTCCCTGCCCTCTGCAGTGAAAGGCTTCCTTATGAGGCTAGCGGCGTAAATACAGCAATTGATTTGGTGTTTGCATTGAGGGGAAAAAAAATGTGTACTGCACACAACGGATGATTCAGGTGGACACACAGTGAGGGATGCAGATGTTTGCAATCATCTGCAAAACTGCCTGACCAAAATGAATCGTTTATTTTTCCCGGTTGTTCATGCTAATGCAGAGTCATGAGTAAGCGGCTAAGTTTGGCTACGCACAATTGCACTTGAGTCATGAGGCTAATCAAGCCCTGTCTACGTGGTCAGACTAATAGCGCTTTACATTGCTCAATTCAGTGCATCTACATCAACACCTCCATTACAATTCTCTCTGTACTGCATCAATCATCGTCTATATCTCCTGCAATGAAAAATGTAATACTGCACAGACTACATATGTCACTGTGATGATTGCAGCGCTTCGAACAGCTGTTGTCTCCAGTAAATTAGTGAGTATATTAGTGTAATAAATGTGCAATTAGTCTATCTAATTGAGGGACCAGTGCATTCAACGGAAGCCTAATGACCTTGAATTAACTGCACAGTTTCTAACTGGACACTCCACTAGTTACACCTTACATTCCTATATTTGCTGATAAAAATCCGACCACTGCATTCATTAGCCTGAATGGCAAATATCACATTGGAAACATCTTTCATTAGAGTTGCGGATGAGCTGAAGCCTATCCCAGCTGACTTTGGACAAGAGGCGGGTTACACCCTGGACAGGTCATTACTTAACCGCAAGGCACTCACTACAAAAATGCCAGAACTGAACATAGCATTTCTTAGAATACTTGTCAATGTTCGCACATCCCTGGCTACAGATGTATTGTGCATAGAAATGATATAGTTGTCCTCCAAAACTTGGCATTGTGTCTGACATTCTGGTTTCTTTGTTGGAAAAATCTTGCTGAAGGTTGAACCTATTTAGCAGTGTCTTGACGGTGAAAAAAATACATTAAAAAAATACACTACATTCACAGATACAAGCTGCAAAAGTATTTTTTTTTCTCAAATAGCCATTCAAACTACAGTCGTGATAATGATATGGATGTACGTATATTTTTCAAAGAAACAACAAAATAAAATATTCACAAATTAAGCCAAAAGAAAATAGTACGTAAAAGGGAATTAGTCAACTTTCTTTCAGTTTTTTATTTTTAATAAAACAAATTCATCAAATAATTTCTTTGAAGGTTTTATGGAAGTAGAGCCAAACATTCTGGTCTGACAGCAACACAGCAAATCACTGACAGGGCAGTGAAGTGCAGACTACAGACATACTACCACCTGATCCCAACACTACTTAGGTACTGAAGGAAGGGCACTTGTTTAACAAGAGGGGAGTAAAATAAAATGTGTGATAAGGAAAGAGGTGGAAGAGTGGTGAGCGCACAAAAGTAGGATTCTGGACTTGAAGAGATGAGTATGGAGGAATAAAAAAGTGACATGTATTGAATCGAAAATTGTGAAAGAGAGAATGCAACAAAGTGTGAAAGGAAGGTGGCAAGGGAAATCACACCCAACAGCTGCACAAAAAAAAATAGGGAAAAAAAAGAAAATAAGAGAAAGGATATTGGGTGGCGTCACCGCAATAATACATTCCAGCAGCAATGGCCATTGGACAAAATAAAAGTGTTTCATACATACATATGTGTCTTATGGCCGTTGGCAATAGTGCACATTGGGGCTTCTTCATAATAAGCCTTGCATGTTTAGGTAGGGAATAGTGTTTCTAATAAAGCAACCTTTTTATCTGGCACACGCTTCAACATGCCAGTTTTCTCAATACCGTCCACCTAATTAAGGCCCACCACTGGACAGCCAGAACTTCCTGTATTTTCTTCCAGCTCCAATTTGATACATAATAGCTGGGTTGTCAATACGTTCTGTTCGCTTTGTTCTGGAATGACCATGTTCACACTTGACATCTTGTACCTAGTTACCCTTACAAAAGGTGTGTCTGGTGGCTTTGGTTCTCATTATAACATCCTGTAATTTGACATATTGCTTCTATATGCTGTATTACTGTGCAATCAGAAATGAAAACTTTTCAGTCTCATACAAAATACTAAAATCTACATAGATGGGATAATCTACAATATTGTCAAATAAAACAGATGTTTTATGTCTTCATGTTCAAGGGAAGCAACCCAATTACATAGTCATTGTCCATCTGTGGATCTGTTACTTAGTGTGTTACTGTGGAGATGTAGTAGCTTGTTTCTAAGCATGCATTCACTTGTCGGTGTGTGCTGAGCGTGTGCGTGACCAAATGCGGCCACATTAACGTCCAGCATTGTGCTTCCTGTCTGCGCTCATCAGTGGATGTGCATGTGCATAATGGTGTGTAATCAGGAGGCCTTCTGAACTTAACAATGAGTCATTAACAGTCAAGACTACTGTGCAGAC
Organism: Syngnathus typhle; assembly: GCF_033458585.1. NCBI lineage: Eukaryota > Metazoa > Chordata > Actinopteri > Syngnathiformes > Syngnathidae > Syngnathus > Syngnathus typhle. The sequence goes on along the minus strand of NC_083738.1, from coordinate 11,606,966 downwards.
ACCATGGTTTTAAAGATGCTCCACAACAGCTTGGGATGATTGAACCGGCGCACTTGAAAGGGGGAGAGAGATGTCAGGTTCACAGCTTCCTGTCGTGGCCCATCTGCCTCGCTTTCTCCTCCTGCCGTCAGACTCCTTTGTGAAGAGGAAGAGGTTTGAACTTCAAAGAACAGCATTGCTACCTAGGAGACAGAAACAATTACAATGGGGTCTGGTGAGCAATGGCGTGAAGGAGTTACACCCGTCAGTTCGGGCTGATAATATGCCACCTTTCTTGCTCACTCAAAAGCCACAATTCCGACGAGTGGCACAGTTCAGTTCAGCTCACTGTGGCACAATATAGAATGAACGCCTTGATCTACTGGGCCACTGGTACTGTGGTGGCTGACATGGTTGACTTTGATGCAGCTGGTGGGGACCTGATTCCCACGGAATGCTCTATTCATAATTGGCACAACTGCCAGACAACCAGTCTATGGTGTGATTCAGCCATATGGTCTGTTGAGATGATGCTGAACAGGATAAGTAATGCTGGAAAATGATGGATGGATGAGCCATGATCTGACTTTGTTTCAGTGGTAGTCAACCACTTTTAAAAGGTTCAGCCATCATACAGCTCTGAATTCAGTGTACATGTTTGAGGAAACTATGGTCCAACATTTTTAGCCTCCAAATTTAACGCTCATCTCTTTGTTCGCCCAGGTCAACTCTACCCCTTGAAGGCATCACCAAAATTTAAAGTCTAATGGGAGGAAGTTGCAAGAAATGCTCTTCAACACTCCAGAGGTCAAGTAGTACTCTGTGTATACATATATACCATTTTTTTATTTTTTTTTTATTTTATATTTTAAAGTGTGTTTATGATTTCACTGTGTTTCCCCAAGCAACAGTCTTTCCCCACGTACTTACATCTAACATTTTTAATATGTTTTATCTTGATTGCTCATAGTGGAGCCACTGCAATAAACATTTCCATTAAATCATGAATACATATTTACTTTTATTTGTGTTCTTACATTAAGCATCCAGCACCATTCTCCAGTAAAATGAGGTGAACTAACTCAGATGAGAGCACATAGAGGTAAGACTCGTGGCAGTAATAAGTATATTCTCATTAACACTTATATCCCACACTGTCTTTGCAGCAGCCCAGCTTGAGTCCAGAACAAATCTCAGGGGAATGCTGCCTCATATAGAATACCCTTGAGCCATTTCACTACGCTCTAAAATCTCCTCCATGTCTTTGCTGGCTCGTTAAACAGCTCCACCTATTTTCACCTCGCTTGCATTTCATTATAGTGTGAAAGTTGTAGTCGGGAGTCTTTAATAGCGCCTTCTCAGACCAGGCCTGACTGAGCGGATCATCCCGATAAAGAATTAGTCATTATCATCTTTTCTTCTAGATTAAAAATCAAATAATTAATGAATAAAACTTACTCCCCTCCTGTTAAATTACTTTAAATGTTTTGCACTTCATTTGTACATCCATCTGACACCTACAGCAAATTGTTTGTTTGCACATTCTGGACCACAGTCATGTTTTTGTTTCAATTTATTAAAGAAAAAGACAATTCAAGCAATTTTCTCTTGCATTTAGGATTGTAAGGTGATTGCAGCACCTGGATACTAGTGTGAATGGAATGCGTGAAAATGTCAATATGGTAACAGCTCGCAGCAACCTTCTTTTTGATTGAGGGTGAAAAAAATAATTTTGAAGTTTTCATTTTTTGAACGATGAACTTAGTTCATACATTTTCAGTAATGAACTATGAACTGAATTGGTTCATTTTAAAAGTTGTGAACTGAACTTTGAACTAGTTCATGTTGAAAATGAACTTTCCCAACACTGCTTGAGAGGAATGGAGGGTGTATGGAAAGTCCTTTGGGAGGGTTCAGCTCATGTTTATTTTGCTTATGTCCAAAAAGTAACGCTTTTCATTAAGCATTTTAAATTGCATTTGAACAAAGTGAATGTTTGCTATGAATGCACAATTACATTTTCAAATTTAATTTTGTATCATTATGTTTTTGCTATATAGTTTTATTGTATGAAATCGTCCGTGCCTGAAGTGTGTACAGATAAAAGCAATGCACAAACTTGTGACCACAATATGTAACCTTGCTCATTGCCAATCTATATGGAAATATAAAACTAAATAAAAAAAAGTGACATAAGGCATAATTGTTTTTTATAATGACTTTCCCTGGACACAAAACATATATGAACCTAATAATTAAGTATGGGTATAGAAAATGAGCTAGCAAACAAATGAAATTGAATTAAAATACAATTAACAGAAAGCTGTGTTCTTCACGTTAGATGTCACTTTCATATTGTGATTGTAAAACACGCCTTTTTTTCCAGACTGAAGTGATTTAAAAATGTGCATAGATAGTGTATCACATTGTATAATTGTTGAGTGCAGACCATTAAAACATCTGTACCCCGAAGAAAAATTCAGTTTTAGACAAATGTAGATTGTTCCAATTTAGGATAGTTTTCTCTACAATGTGACCTTGTTGTGCTGAAATAGCAACATGAATGTATTTTGTGCATTCAGTATACTTCATTTGTGGGATATGAAATTATTTTATTTCACTTAATGAAGTAAAATGAGCTGAGAGATGTGTCGGGACAGCCACTAGTTCATTCTCAACATAATGCATCTCCTACAGCAGTTCTCTTTCTTGAACACATGGAGAACACTTTCAAGGTTACTGCAGGTGTTTTGTAATTTCCAACAGGCTCAATGTTGGAGACGAGATGAGAGAAGCACACTGACACCAGTTGCGTAGCGAGCTTGTTGGACCTGCAGACATGAGGACTGTAGGTGGTATCAATCCCTGGAACGAGGCCGATGACCGATTCTGATTCAGGGCCGCATCAAAGAATGTGAATGCAGCAGCACTAACAGGGAAGCTGGGGGTCAGGGATACTGACTGAGGGATTTAGTCATTTCAGGGCTTATGTGAAGCACCATGGAGAGCAGCAATAAAAGTACAATGTCACATTGTGACCTGCAGTTGGAGTGCTACAAACTAGGACCCATGTGAACTGGATGATAAGTGTTTTGACATACACCAGCATAGTTTCCTTCAGGATCCATAAAATAGTTATCTATCTATCTCTATCAGCCTGTGCCTTGCATATCTGTATTGTTTTCTAATGAAGACGCATGCAAGTCAGCAGCCAACATCACCAAAAAGATGTTCATCTCATTTCTGTTGATACTGTACGATATTGAGAGCCACCTCTAATATTTTGGGGGGTTTCTGAATTTGGTTTTATACAAGAGAAGTACATCTCAGGTTTAACATTGCTTCTAACGTAGGAACCCACAATTTATAGCATTGTTCGCAAATTTGCCTAGTAAGAACACTTCAAGTTTGAGTCCCTATTTCTTTAATAAAACCCTTATTGAATTTATAAATAAATAAATTTCAAACCCTCTTACATCATCCTACATGAACCAGAAAGTATACCGCTGGTGCAAGTATGGCACTGTGGGTTTTGTTTTGGTCTTTGTACACCTTGACGGAGTGCTCGTAGCTATGTTTGCAGAGCATAGATATTGGACCTGATTTGTATAGTGAGTATAAAGTGTGTAAATGTGGCTAATATTGTGGCTTTGGCTTATTTAGTGCATATGTCGAATCCGGAACAGTATTTTTCTGTGCATCGTGCGTAAATGCCATCGGTATTGTTTGCCAGTTGTCTTCCGTTGTCGAGTACAGATGTGGCAGTTTCTGGTTTAGCTTTGTATGGCAGCCATATCTTCTACTTGGGTGACATTTACTGAGCACAATGACACTCTCAGGACACATTCACATCAGTCTGATCTGTATGCATCGCTCCAAACAATCCAGCCAGGAATAGGTATGAAGCTTTTAGTGGCGATAAAGCTCTTCATGGGCTATTCCCGTGTCCTTTCAAATCATGCTTTTTTCCCCCTGACTTTGTTTGCTTTTCAATGAGCTGGGGCAAGCCTGCTGGTTCCACTGCAGCATGGGCTGTAATTCCATTAGATCACAGGAGGTATCATGGGATCAGCACAGCTAACATCTAAACCCTTCTTTATCATCATCTAATATTTCTACAGTTTTACTATGCTACTGCACATCTCACACAAACCGTCATTAGCTTACTATCACACACTTGAACTTTTGTTTCTTTACTCCTTATTTGTTAATGAGAGCCGCCGCTGCTGTGGTTGGCAGCCTCGCACATTCTCGCCTACTTGCTTTGCTGTCATGATGCGCACTGTGGCATGCCGAGGACAAGCTACTTAGAGGCACACCTCAGCTGGATGGCCCGCAATGACAGCGGTGTGTGTAAAAGAAGTTTTTTTATTTATTTGTTATGTTCCTCTCCTTCCTTGCGGCTCCACATCCACGTTCCTTTTTATGTCGTGACTGATGGAGCCCTAATATTGCTGGAGTTGTCAGCCAAGATGCTAAATTAAGTCTCAGTGCATACATTTAGAGCCCATCCACATACAGCAATGCTGCCCCCCAGTGCATTCTAAGGTTGACATTAAGTAAAAAGCATTGCAGTGAAAGCTTTTCAGAGTAAGGCTGCCTATCTTCTGTTGCTTGCTTGTGATGTGTTAACCAAGTGACATAATTTGTTTGTCCCTTTTAAATGATGCACCAGAGACTCGCAAGCGCTGATTACACTTTGCAAATAAGTCCGTGGAGAAAGAATGCCTTGCTCTCTGAGTCAACGTGGCTGTGATTTATTTTTTTTGCTTGCGATGTGTAGCTGGCAGCCATCCAGGAACATGACATCTCCTCCATTTTTCAAAGTGCATTTATATTAGCGGCACTCTTGGCAGGCAGGCGGGCCTCTCCGGCGGTTAAGGTTGAAGCGCCTCCCAAACTGACTATCACTACGATGGCTATGACATAAAACCTGTTATTGGCCTTGTTTGGTGTTGGTTATTGCAAGTGTATAAAAAAAATACTGCACGTACATCTCACTCTCCGCATCCTATTCAGGGACGTAATCATATATAGGCACTAATAAATAGGTGATTTCGATGATTTGACATTGGTCATAAATATTAAATGGCTTTGCCTGCCCTTGGTTACCTTTGCTGCAGAGTAAGAAGTTTAATCGAGTGTATAGCAGCTCTTTGTAGTCTCGTTGACAGAAGACAACCCCTTGCTTCACATTTCTCTGATATAATAGCCTCGTGTAATTTGTGTTTGTTTTATTTTTTTATTATTATTATTATTTTTGCAGATACTCAACCACAATACCATCAATCATTTTGTGGTTGGGATCATTGTTTATAAGAGGCAATAAGGAAAATGTATTTGTGTTTGTTTTTTGCCCCTAGGTTCCTCAATGTTTGGATGTGCACTTTTGTTTGACATCAAAAGGTATAATATTGTAAGAAATTGATTTTCTTCCATCCATCCATCATCTGCAGCGCTCATCGTCACAAGGGTCGCGGGCGCACTGAAGCCTATTCCAGCTGACTTTGGGCAGTAGGCTGGGGACAACCTAAACTGGCTGCAAGTGCAGGGCACACATAGACTAACAACCAGTCACACTCGCACTCAAATCCACAGGCAATTTGGAGTGCTCGATCGGCCTACCATGCATGATTTTCGAAATGTGGGAGGCAACCGGAGCACCCGGAAGAAAACCCACACACGGGGAGAACATCTAAACTCTGCACAGCAAGGCCGTAGTCGGAATCAATCTCGCCACCTCTGAATTGTGAGACGGATGTGCGAAGCAGTGGCCAACAACCAAGTAAATATTTAGTTATCAGACTATTTCTGAAAGTGTGTCAATGAGCAAGACACAATTTGGGTGATTTGTAAAACAATCAAACCCTTCACAGTTTTTCTGTCCATGACCTGGGAAGTAGGCTGTGTGATGATCCACCATTTGAGGAGGCAGATGGATGAACTGATGTTCATGTTCACTACCTCTAGAGCAGTGGTTCTTAACCTGGGTTCAATCGAACTCGAGGGATTCGGTGAGTCAGTCTCAGGGGTTCGGCAGAGCCTCCACTGCGGAGGTCCGAACACATCTGATTTATCGTGTAAATCCGTGATGACACATATCTGAACTGGTCTCGCTAAGGCAACAGCAGAAGTCACACTGATTTGCAGGTATGTAATTTGTTGCGAGTTCATGCATTGTGTTGGTTTTGTTCTTTGAACAATGTGTTGTTCATGCATGGCTCATTTTGTGCACCAGTAAAAAACATCTGTTTTGAATTTGAAAAAAATAATTTAATTTGTTACTAGAGGGGTTCACATATGAAACTGGTGGGGTTCGGTACGTACAACAAGGTTAAGAACTACTGCTCTAGAGGACTTCTTAGCAGCTGATTTATCAAATACCATATCTACACCCTAGTTGTCATGGTAACAAAAGCGTATGGCTTTTGTTACCATGACGACCCGAGTACGACCATTGTATAGATATAGCATGAGAATGTCACCAACCTCTTTTTAAGAGACCTGGGACCTGTTTTCAATTGTTCAATATCATAATAATAATATTTATAATATTCAACATTGCAATGATAGCAGAGTCTTCAAAAGTTAAAACTCAAACACTAAACACAAGAGAAGATGAATGTATTGGAACATCACGGCATATTAAAGAAATATGATTATTTAAAGTATGGCAGAGTATGTGTGGTAAATCATGTAAACTATTAATACCACACTTAACAAATGGATGTTATTTTGCCTTTATAGTCCATAGTTTGATAAACTTTGTTTGATTGTTTGATATTGTTTAATAAAACAGATTTTAAATTTTCATGCAAAATCAGAACATGAAAACATTTGTCTGAGGCTAAACCATTTTACAATAAAGATGTAATCTGAAGGTTGTTGTTTTTTTAATAAATATGAAGAGAAAATATTTGGACAAAGCAGAGCATTCCATCTTAATTTCACTGATACATTTTTCTCAAAATTCCAAATAAAGCAAAGTTAAAATGGTTGCCTATTTTATAGCCCTCTATTCCAGTATCTAGTCGGTAATATTATAGATTTAATTTATAAAACAAGTAAATGCAGTATATACAGAATCAGAATGAGATATAGAAACAAGGTTTTGCTTTTGGCTGTTTGTGTCAATCAAGATGGTCAACATAATGATGCACTATACATCCAGTACTATGTACCAACAAACCACATTTGGATGCAATGTTTAGGGAGTACAAAGTTTAATAAAAAAAACATCCATTCATGCGTGACAAAATCCAAAGGCACCCTTTGTTGAATTAAAGTCATACTTACTGATTATTTTTGCACACAAAAATAAATTAGTTGGTTCCTTGTAGCTACTACACAAGACACTCCGGACAGATCTTTTTTTGCATCCTTCAATGCATACATTTGTTTTGTGCTATGTTGTCACCGCTAGATAAATATCAAGAATGTCTCCCGAAGTGTTTGTTTGTAATTTGTTTGCTTCAGACTGTGGACAATAAGTGGCAGAATAAACACTCCCCCACATTTCTCACGGCAGGGAGGCCCAAGCTGTAAAATGTCTGGATTGATAGAACAACGTTCAATTCATCCCTAGAGGAGAAGGGCAAAATCCTGTGGCGCCGCCCGCATCAAGCGTGCCCTTCCCGCGACTCGACACCTGAGATAAACTTTTCCACACAACAATGGCTCTTCAGTGGCAGCAATGATGGTCATCTCTTGTATAGCCGAGGCCTTCACGGTGAACAATTAACTCCTGAACGCAGTCACGAAATAATGAAATAGCCACGTAAGCACGGCCTTTCTGCAAATGCACACGACCTTGCGCTGACCCTGTAAGCACCAGTTGTGTAAAACTGGCAACAGCACACGGAGGCAGATACAAATAAAGGTGATTTGGCCAAAAGAGATGCTGAGCGATGGCTCTCATTAGTCCCCAGTGGAAAGCAAAGTCGAGGTTTAACTGAGAAAGATTTCTGGCCATTAGCATACTGGCAGCAGCTGTATTGATAGGATTTTAATAAGACGCTGCATTAATGGTTATCATGAGTGAGTGGCTTTATGGTAATGAGAAAAGGCAGAGGAGGAGAAAGGACATGTTTTCTGTCGCATTTGCCCCACGCTCGAGGCCACTGATGCTAGCAGCTTCCAAAAAGTGCAACTCGTAAAATGTTGTAAAAATATATAATTACCGTTATGCAATAATAACAAGCATTATTTTAAAATGTGTGAAATATTACTCATTACAGTGTCAGGAATAACCTTTTACTGCAATGAACCAAATGCTGTCTTTTATTAAAGTAAACGTGTCTTTTGGATTTGAAGAGCAATGTTTCAGTGTGTATTGTATGTTTTCTTCATACAGTAGCCTGCATGTCTGGATAAACAATCGCATACTGCATGGTTTCATGGATTTGCCATGAACTTAATATTTACCATTCATTTGTATTTTAATAATTTTCTGGGGCCAAACATTAAATAGAAACCATTAGGATTAATTGTTCAAAGAGTAGCCCAATATATTGCAGCAGTCCCATACATGGACAGACTGCCGTAGAAACAATGAAACACAACTCACCATAATGTTGAATGTAAATGTAATTAGTGGGAGCACTGCGCATATTTCTTTTGACTTTGGTACTTATGTCCTGTCTTTGTCATATGTAATTATTTTTTACTGATAATCAATTATATATAATATTATAAAATATATATTGACATTGTTTTATTTTATTTTGTTTTTCAAGTAGAACTTGGTCAGCACTGCTTTGAGGACATATTTTCTGGTTCACAATGCTTGGAATGAAGACCCTGGTCCCAATGTGTAAAATTGTCCCATTTTTAGCTATAAATTGAGTGAAGGGAATGAGGAAGAGGTGCTGTCAGCCACGTCTCCTGTGTGCACAAAAGTCTTCATTTCCTTCTGTTAATCAGTTGGACTAATTTTCCCCTTGTTCCATTTTTAACCTTACAGTGTCACTGCCTCCAGTAGCTCTAATTGAAATATTAGCAGCCAGTTAAGTAAATGACGGCAATTTAATCAGTCCCCCTACTTCTTTTTTTAAGCTTTTCCTCATGTGATGGAGTGATCTTTTTTTAATGAAGACAGAAGTTGAAAGGCCAATTTGCATTGGCTTAGATGTCTAAGATGACAGTTTCTAATTATCAGTGAAACACAAACCTCAATTTTACACGCTTCAATTCCACGCGACTTTCTGTCTGACGCAGTTTGGTCTTTCAACGTAAATACATTTTCAAGTATTTTGAATGAATGATATCAGGACCGTATGAAGCTAAATGACTAGCGCGTAAACCTTAGCGCTAGTGATTTGATGAATTTCCGTGACCAATTTAAATGTGTTTGAACACAAACTTTGATGTGTGTGGAGAGTTCACGGTAACGGACGGTAAACCGACCCCTTCGGCTGTCCCCAACAACAAGCCTGACCTAAATTATTGTAAAAAAGGACCTTTAGGAATAACTGTCCCTTTTTCTTTTTGTAAACTAAACCTAACCTTCTGTAACTTCCCAACCCTCGGAATAAGGTTTTTAAGTAGTGGCTAAGTCTGTGCCAGGATTTGGAATACAACCATTATTAATAACTATTTCTCGACCCACCAAATTGTTATTTACTCTTAAAGTCAACCCTAAACCTTTCTTTACATCATACATGTTCTTTACAATCATGTGTTGTATGTGCCCCCACTAGTCCAAACACGACATTCTGATTAATAATGAATATGAGTTAATGACAAAATGACATCACCGTTTCCAGGTCTCAGATCACAGCCAATCATGGCTCAGCTTCAGAAATCTGGTGAGCCGTGATTGGCAACTCTGATGTCATTTTAGTGAACAGCAAGTGGCAAATAATAAACATTTTCTACAAACAAAACATGAATGAGAACACTGTGTCTGTGACAAATTGGGCTGCACAGAATATTACAAAGAAAAGTTGGGAGTTGACTTCCCCTTTTATATCCTAATCTCTCTTTTTTCCCCTTTGTGTAAAGAAAGGACACACTTTTATAGACACCTTGTCAACTTCCCATTACAATTGTACCATGTCATTTAATAAGCATGCCTATCTTTGTTTTGCAGTTACACTACTCAGAATACTGATGAGGTACATCAATAAGTATTTTAAGATTGGTCCTCGAGCAGAAAATCTGAGGATTTTGCTCACTTATATATGCTTTTTACTGTAAGCCCCGTGAAAAAAGTGAAACAAAAATTGAGAAGCCATCAACTGATCAATCTTTTTTTTTTTCCAGTTTCCCTATCAGACGTGAATGCCTGATAACCGATGCCCCTACCCTCCTCTTCACACACCCCTCTCTCTTGCCCTTCACATCTGTGTGTCTGCACAGCCGAGATAAGCAAATCAATATCCTGTCACTTCTCATTTTTGCTGGCCCAATTCGGCTCTTTGCACCTTCCACAAGGTGACAGTCTCTTGCCTGGCTCTACTGACTTGCCGGTCCCTGTCGCTGCTTTGTACAATATGTTCCCACACGATCGACACTCTATCACTGGTATGATGTCAAATTGTAGGTGGCCGCTCAGCCAAGGTGCTGAACCTCTACAAACCATTGGAGCTTGTTCCATCAGATAATAATAAATCACAATTTCTTTTGCGAGACTGTTCATCTTGATTGATCATTGATGATTACTTTTCTCTTGCATGGCCACCCCAATAAAAGACAGCGCGACCACTTTAGTAGAAGCACGTTGTTAGCCTGCTCTAACGGTTCATTTGCCTGACTTTCATGCAGGCAGACAATTCCTACTCAATGGTGGTATAAACATACGTACAGTAAGTCTGAAATGGTCTCTGAAGGCCTCATGTCAAGTCTGCTTTTGCCCAAAAGTTAGCTGCGATAGACTCCAGCTTTCCACCACCTTGAACGAACTATGGGGTAAAGAAAATGGAGGGATGGATTTTAGCATGCTGACAATCTAGCAGCTCTCCGAGATAGTATATATCTCAGCCAGTGAAGGTCAAAGCGTGGACACTATCTCAATCTCATAATAAAGGTTGATGTACTAAATTCACATTAGATGGACTTGCTAAATTGGTACCACTACTTGGTACGGGTGTTCAAACTTTTGCGGAATTATTTCTCTATGGGAGTGCAATAACTGTAATGATTTATAATTCATTTGATCCTATATGCCTGACTAAGCAAGTTGTTGTGCCCGTGCGACCTGCCATCCCACCAGTGATTTTCCTTCCGTGTATTGTTCTCAGCCACGCCTGGGACTGATCAGAACCTCGGACAGTTCTATTTCTCTGCTCCTGCCCCTCCCGTCCTCTTATGCAATGATCAGCATTGATTGCCCACACCTGCTGCTCATTACCACACCTGTTCCCACCTTGTTCACTCTCGTACTTAAACCCGTATACTCATCACTTTGGGTTGGTTTGTCTGGCACGGTACCTGTATGCGAGATACCTGTATGCGAGCTACCTGTATGCGAGCTACCTGTATGCGAGCTACCTGTATGCGAGCTACCTGTATGCGAGATACCTGCATGCGAGATACCTGCATGCGAGATACCTGCATGCGAGATACCTGCATGCGAGATACCTGCATGCGAGATACCTGCATGCGAGATACCTGCATGCGAGATACCTGCATGCGAGATACCTGCATGCGAGATACCTGCATGCGAGTTACCTGCATGCGAGTTACCTGCATGCGAGTTACCTGCATGCGAGTTACCTGCATGCGAGTTACCTGCATGCGAGTTACCTGCATGCGAGTTACCTGCATGCGAGTTACCTGTATGCGAGATATCTGTATGCTAGATATCTGTATGCTGACCTGTTCTTCTGCCCTTGTTACTCCCCATCATCCAGCTTCCCACTTTCTCATTCCCTTCTATAAACCCTGGTCCAAGCTGGTCAGCCTGCTCCGTTCTGTGACAGTTGTTTATACAAAGATTTTGATTTTGGCCTTTGTGGTGTTTTGGAAGCCTTTAAGAGCTTGTTTTTCTCCACTGCTTAATGGTGCGGAAACAGTTCTACTACATTATGCCGGACGCACACAAAAAAGGAAGGCTTAAAGTGCTTAAATTACAATCAGTACCCAATGTGATGATTTAATCATAATTTAAAAATGGACTGTCTTTTCCAGATTATTCCCTGTTACTTCCACAAAGTAGCAAAGATGGTCATTTTTGTCACACGGCAGTAAGATAAACACAGCTAATAGACAGACAACGTTGGCCTGCTCATTTTACCATCTGACAGTGAAAGATGAAAATTAATTTTGCTGGGTCCACCAGCTTTTTATCCATGCATTCCTTGTCTGAGGACAGCAAAGGGAAGATTTGTTTAAATATTCAGCGCCTCCAGCAATGTCAAATAACAGCAGCGTCTGATAAGATTTTCAAGGCTCACCACAGAAATTAGCGCCTTAAACAATTATTTCTTGGAAATATTTCTCGAGCTCATGGCTTATGGTTTAGAAAAATTAACTGTGGAAGAGAAGGGATGATATGCCCCTCTATGGACTCTTTCATATTCTCCTGACTAGTAAATGCCAGTCATGGAGTGGGCATAATGAATTGAGCCATGGACCATCACTTGCACATTAATGATGATTTGCACCAAATGTGTATTCTGAAGATTATTCCTTATCACTACCAAGACACACTGTATGGGGTAAATAAACAGCAGCTTCTAAATGGGTAGGGCAAAGCACAAACAAGATGGCTTTGTGTCCATTTTGAAGTTCGAGACCACGGGCTAAATGGACTTGACAACCGTGCATAATCACCTGCAGTCTTTCGCCGGGAGTGCCTTGGCTGTAGGAAGCAGTCTTGTTGAGAGCTGATTCAGCTCCAAAAGCCCCATTAAACTCTAATCCTAAATTGGGTTCTGTGCCCTGACCATTTAGGGGAAAACAGTGTTGTGCTGCTCTCTCGCCAACTTGGACAAACTGGAGTCGTGACACTCTAGTTTGTGATGGAAATAGGATAAATATGTCCCATTTGCAGTCTGTGGTCCACGTTAAGTCCACAAAATAAATATTGGATGTGCTTTTAAAAGTATTTAACTGTGCCATGAAATACCGTCTCACCATGCTCGTGTCTGTCTGCCCAAAAAGAATTACCAGAATTACTTGTCTCATTTTCTTTCCTCTGTACCACGGGGCTTGATGTAAAATTAATTGATTCACCGTTTTAAGAAACTTGAATAATGCAATTGTTTGTTTTGTGCACTTGAATGTTCCCCCACGAGATTTGCTCTATCACTTCGCATCAGATTAGCAGCCGCTTTCATTACTGTAGTTTTCAGCAGTTAAAATTAACAAAGACTCAACCAGATGTTTAGAGGCTTCATTTGATGCTTGATTACATTTGTCTTTGAGTGCAGGCTTATTTTGCGGCACTCATGGGGAAAGTAAATGTGCACTGTGGGAGCACAGTGCTCGAGTGGATTGATAGGACACCAAACGCTCTTTGAGATACAATGATGCCTCTACATTGAGTGCCTTTCACAAGAGAAGGAATTCTGTTCTGGATCTGATATGAAGGCTGTGCAGTAGCTCAACCAATTCTACTCAATAAATCGCATTTCTGAAAAGTTGGAAAGTCTTTAGACACTTACGGTACCAACTACCAGATTTTCCGGACTATAAACTGCTACGTTTTGCGCAAGCTTTGAACCCTGTCTAATGTGGCTTATATAAGCACAGGTTTTATGATATTGTATGATTCGTGCATATTCTTTAATATATGGAAATTAAACATTAAGACACCTACATGGTGTTCTGAAACTGTAACAGATAGAAAAGTAATTTATCTTTCACTTGTTGTACATTATGTTGCGATTGGGTTATGGGCCTGCGTTAGTTTAGTGTTTAAGTTTGGGGGTTTCCTGTTGTCTTCTGTTCATGGCCTTAATTCAGTAGACTTCTTTTTTCATTTGCAACCTCCTCATTCCTTAATCCTCGCATCTATCAAAATCGAGGAGACCACTTGAGAAGCGACACATTCTTGGAGTAATGATACAATGCAACTTTGCTTACTGTAGGGCTAATAAGGGTTATCTTATTATTATTTTCCCCTTATAATTTTATGAAGAATTCAGTGATAGGTATAATCTTCAAGGAATTACAAATTCAAGGGATGAACGCTATTTTCAAAGTCCTGCTCTGCACGTTGAGTGTGTGTGGTGAAGCTTGTTTTCCCCCTGTTTTGGCTCAGATATTCTGTGGACTTTTAATTACCTCCAGCACAGTTGTTTGCTTTTAAACAAAAGTTTTGAGTTGCTGCACTCTTCCCTAATTTATCTGCTTCTCCATGCTTTATCTCCTCGCCTTTGTCATCACTCCACCACACCGAACCCTGTGGATGAAAGATAATAGTGCTTAGTTGATTTTTGTTAGTTTTACTGAACGTTACAGCAGACTCCAAAAATAACTTGGAACTCCTGAAGAGCTAGTTTTTTTGCTACCACACCAAAACATTTTTTTAATATTTTGGGAACCAAAATGATGCTGACCCTCCTCCCTGAATACACATGTTTCTGCTAATGAAATGGAATTGCGTTAGGTAGTTATTAGGGGTGTAAATCACGGGTTTCGTCACCATTCGATATCATATCGATACAAAGGATCGCGATACGATATTTGCCGATATCTTAAATCCTGCTGTGATTCATTCACGATACATCACGATATAGTGCTCCACGATCGATATTTTTATTTTATTTTATTTTTTTAAATAAAAATTATAGAACAATATCCTGATTTATAACAATTCATACGCAAAATCAACAAGGTACTGCAAACTCCTTATTTAGGAAATTAATTATTAGAGTATTGTAGTATACAAAGTACTTATTTTAACACTGAACTTTATCAAATTCCTATATTTTTTCTCATATAAGTAAAGAAAAATTAATATTCTTTCTTTTTTTGTAATACCATTAACTTTAAAGTGCATTACTGAACTATTTATTTACAATAATTGTAATTGTCCGTTGAGCCATCTTTTCTTTGGAATCCAAAGTGCTTCCAAACGAATGACTTGAAGCCCAAAGGGGACCGAATTTCCTCGTCTTCTTGGACACTAGCCATAGCACCAGCCCAGGAGCCGCGTAGTTGTCGGCTCCCCTTTCACGTGTCTGCTCTGCTCACAACACCACTCGCCGCGCACTGCTCCCGGAAAGAGGAAGCAAGCAACAATGAACTGGATTTCAAAATAAAGTCGCGTCTAATGTCCGAGGTCAAACACGGCGATATAAATCGATGTTTACGTTTAGCATCGATGCCAATAAATCGTAGAGCATTATATCGATTAATCGATGTGTATCGATGAATCGTTACACCCCTAGTAGTTATGAGGAATTAATCCGGTCTGCCAGCACCACAAATTACCGCCTTTAAAAAACAACTGAAATAGGCCTACATCTTTGTAAAATATCAAAGTCAGCTTTATTGTCAATCCCTTCATATGTCAAGAGACACAAAGAAACCGAAATTCCGTTTCCTCTATTCCACGGTGACGAGACATAGTACACAATAGACATACAAGTAGACGACACAAAATAAAAACAAGAAGGCACAAACAATAAATAATAAATAAATGGTATGAGTGATGAATGAATAATAAACAAATAACCCAATAAATAAGAGGAGCAAAACCGAGCCAGTGTGCATACAGCAAACAGTAAGCATAGAGCAAAGTACAGGACGCTACGCAGAAAGGGGGAGCGTTTTGGTGTGGTAGCGGCTTCCTGGTTTGACAGTGTCTTTCTCCCACATCATGTAACCCAAACATGCATTTCAGGCAAAGAAATCAAATGTTTAGTCCTTATTGTGTTTCCTAAAAGAAGATATTAGAATGCAGGGATTGGTTTTATCATCCCCCACCCCCAGGTTATTTGGGCCAGAAAAATCATGCTCATTTTGGTTGGATTGTATTTGACGTGCACTATGTTTAGGCATTAAAACTGTACTGATGGCTTGGCTCAAAATATTGATTGCTGACAATATAATTCCACCTCTGGTGCAGCCTCCAACTTTCTGAGGGTTCAAGATTAGCTTGGACTAGACCTCCAAATGTGAAATTACATATTGATTCAACAGATCCCAAACACACTTTTTCTCTGTGATCTTTCATTCACACACAAACAGATGATTTTGACAGGAGAAGTGGGACCTGCAACTACTTTATTTTATGGTGTCTCTCTTATTGACACATAGATAGTAACTGCCATTTCTGTGACAGATTTCAATTCATCTTGCAGATGAACAAAAGCAAAGCAAGTCATTATGTGTCCTTAGATGTGACCTTATCATGCAGTATACCAAGCTAGTGCGTATACACTAGCGTGTGCAGATTGGTGTCTTTGAGCATGCGCTTGACTGACACGCATCCACACAGCTATTCACACTCCCACATATTCATTTTCCTACCCACAGTCACCTACACCCAACCACACATTAGCGCCCACACAAAAGCACAAGTTAGCGCTCTCTTTATCTCATGAAGCAGTTGGCTGAACATCTATAAATAGGCTGTAGGGCATTGCACAACCTCATTTTGCCTCCCCCATACACTCCTACAGCAATTATCCAAAGGTTTATTTCGGCTAAGCAGTCAAGCAGGGGGAATAATTGACTCAGCCCATTCAGCAAAGTGGGCAATGGTGGTAAGGATCAAAACAAAGCAAGTAAAGCAGAAATATATGTTAACTTGACCGGATATGAAAAAAAGTTGAAATTGTTATTTTTCATTGTGATCTTATTTGACTCTCCATATCGACCCATCTCTCAAAGAACCCAGAAAAGCTTGTGTTTTCTTCCCTGATGCTAGTTGTTTATGTTGGGTGTTATTTATTCTTGTGGTGCCTCAGAACTTCTTGTTCAACGAAAGCATTTAGCATTTTTTAATGAGTACGAAAACATTAATGGTAAAAAAGATCCTTCACCCAACTAGCCAAGTGCAATATGATTCATTTGTGGCATGTTTGTGGCTGTATTATAAGACACAGACATGTTAGCTCATTTCCGTGCTGGGAGTGTTGGGAAACAAACCCAAACCACATCTGGGGTAAACAACATAAAATCAGAACAGGCTCTTGCAGTTTTTCTCTTTTTCAGTAGGGACACATTCCAAACCCTTACCATGTTTCCAGGTCTGACCCAAAAAGTTATTTTCAGCTTTGTGGCAAATATGAAATTGCCCATTGTTGTTTGTTTTTGTGTCTGTGACACAGGTTCATCATTTCTAGCCTTGAGGACTGAGAAAACCACCACACGAAAAAAAAAAACTTAATTGCCTTTTCCCCAAAATGGCATGAAGTACAACTGGTCCAGAGATGCCAGAAACAATCATTCATACTAATAAAAAAAAATGCACTCATTTTTTATACTCTTATTTTAACATGCTTAATCATATTGAACATGACACACACAGTGCAAGAAGATGAAATGGAACATAATCATCAAGCTGGTGTCCTGGCATCAAGAGGATATCACACCACTTCAGTCTGACAGTTCTCATGCTAGGTTGACTTTCATGCAGGAATGTTTTAACAAGTATTATAGTCATTTGTCATCCTAAAGCATCGTAATTTGTGGTAACAGCATCATGTCATGACTATCGACACAGAAATGCTCAAGCATGGTGTTAAGTGTTTATCACAAACGGTTCTAGTTTGCAATCTCTGCTCTCACCCATCTCAACTCTGGATTCTTCTTTCAGGTGTTGGTACGACATATTGCATGCGTATACATTTCATTATTGAATCTGCGTAGATGTTTGTCTCAATGAGTGAGTCCAGTGATTGCTGGGTGATTACTCCACTGTGTACAGTACACTGCCTCGCAACGCAAATCAACTGATAAATCACCTTGTACAAGATACACAGCATAAAGAATGGATGCATTGATGATTGCTCACCGTAGTGCATTCTTAAAACAATGCTGTTCTTTTATAATCATTGTACCTTTCTACAGCTGTATAGATGACAGTTCACACTTATTACCTAATTAAATATCTAATGTGCATTTGTGGAACAACGTTAAGTAGTCATAAAGGAGTTTGAACATACGACAGTAGCTTCCAGCGATGATACCGTTGCTACCTAAACATGAGACAATGTTTCCCTTGGTACATGTGATGTTTGCTCTATTGCCATAGTTTTGCAGCTGTGCAGGCTGTAAGGGGGCCTATTCAATGTGAAGATCTGCAGGCAGCGCTGGAATTGACTGTGCCACAGGGAAGTGAAAGTGACTCATATCAGGACTTTGTTGAATGAGAGACACAAAGAGCTAGGTGGAGCTGGAAAAGATAGCAAAAGGAAAGTTGGCGGGCATACCAAGCGCAAGACACAGAGATAGTGGGGAATGCGAGGGGAGGAGGATTGATAGAGAGAGGTTAGCCTGGATGGAATGTAAAAGAGCAAAGTGAGAGAGAGCAAGACAGAGAGAGAGGGAGAGAGAGAGAAAGGCCAGACTGAAAGGGAACATAAAGTGACAGAGGTATAACAGCCAGCGTCGCTTTGATATCCCCTCGGCTTCAGCTCGACCTTCACCTGCTCCACATAAACCAGGCGAAGAATACGCAAGGTGAATGGACTGTTCCCCGAGCTGTCCTTTCGCTCACACCCTAGTCACCGTAATAAAATGCCTGTGTGGATGTGGAAAGGCGTGAGAGAGGGGAAATGCTCCGGTGACCTGCGCGTGTGACCTATTTGATAGGAGTAAAGAGGCGCTGATGTGAATAATAAATCAACAATAAAATGATGGAAGTACCTTGATGCAGGTTTGCGACCCATCACAGTCATTTTTACCTCTGCCAAGTGTAAAAGTGAGAGCTGTTGTTTGGATTGCTGTTGTGTGTTAGTCAACAGTATTTCACAAAATGGACACAGCCCATTTCCATGAATCTTTGTGACAGGATTCCAACCCATTACACGTCTGTGCATATCTAGGTGAAAATTGTTGAAAGAGAAACAATTTACCTAAACAAAAAGGAATTAGTTCTCTATCACAAAATGCGAATGGTCGTGTCCTTTTCCCAACTCGTATCATTCTCATATTTGGCAAAACTCCACAAGGAGTCTAGCTGGCCCAGTACTCTTGTGGTTCTGTAGCTAATCAAAATGTAAGACTTAGAGCTAGTTTCCAATACGGTCTTGCAGGAACTATCAATTCAGATATACTGTACATAGAAAAATAAAAAGAATGCTTACAGTTCAGATGACAGAGCACAGCACTTTTCTGCAGCAAATCAGAAGCACTAAAAAACCTTTACATGTGTCTTAATAACTAAAAGTAACAGACGATCAAGTAGAATACATGTCTTTTGTTTTGTATCACCAGTAAACATCTCATTTATGCTATTCCTTCTTGACTTCTGACAAACACTTGGCTTTTTTACAAACAGACTTTTCTACAAGTGCCTCTGTGATGCCAACAAGGAAATATAACCCTGGCATGGCTCTTGAACACGAAAAACCTCTTCCTCCTCCGTGATCGTCTGTGACTCCCCAAACTTGTCTTGGCCTCCCTCGCTTACTAAAACTTAACTTTCTTCCTTGAGCTGACACCAGAGGAGAAACAAAGTATAAAACTGATGAATTTGATATATGCACGTAACTTTGCTAGGCAGCTTAAAAAGGCTTCATGCCAGATTTCGGAGACCCCAGTGTATTGCTAACTGTACAAAATATTATTCCACAGATAATCTCTCCCGAGATTCCTTTCCCTCTCTCCTTGTAATGTGAACTTGAGTCTCCCAAGTCATACAGAGCTGCTTTACTGCTACCCATATATCTAGTGATTCCTTCTCCTGAAATATTTATCATGCGGGTGAGAAGGGGTTAGAGTTTGCTATGGG
Source organism: Syngnathus typhle (assembly GCF_033458585.1). Taxonomy (NCBI): domain Eukaryota; kingdom Metazoa; phylum Chordata; class Actinopteri; order Syngnathiformes; family Syngnathidae; genus Syngnathus; species Syngnathus typhle. The sequence continues at coordinate 11,587,135 of NC_083738.1, read as the reverse complement.
GATCTTATCCACCTGTGGGGGGGAAAGGATTGTGCTGAAATAGGCAGACTTCCTTTATCTTGAGACACAAATCCATGGAGTGTATGATGTACTTTACGGAGCGTCAGAGAAATGAAAAAGTGACCTGAAGAAGGGCTCAATATTTATTTATTTATTTATTTATTTATTTATTTATTTATTTATTTATTTATTTATTTATTTATTTATTTATTTATTTATTTATTTATTTATTTATTTATTTATTTATTTATTTATTTATTTATTTATTTATTATTCATTCGCTCATTCATTTAATCCAACACTGACAACTTGAGATATCAATTCCATAGCAAGAATGTGTGGCTGCATAAAATGACAAAAAAAATTCTGAACGTTTAAACTCTAATACTAATTCTTGAAGTACAATTTCTAAAACTATTAGTGTCTATCGCAAAACCACTCACAACATTTGCAAAACTAGAAGCATAAACACTGCTTGACACTGAGTTTGCAATTTTGCAATCCACACTTTGAGTGCCCAACACTCATTGTGCAGATTTGTAAACACAACTCACTACTTAGACTCAATTTCCAATTGATCAACACACTCCTTGCAAAACGAGACACTCTGTATTAGTATTCTGCAACTGGCTGGCCACACTTTCACAAGAAAAAACTAGTTTCGATAATTACTGCAGTCCACTTTGCAATCAGCATGAGCAGTAGAAATAAGCCTGAGGTAAGCTGTCGGTGTGGAGGACAATGGAGGGAAGCCAGAGTGAGATTTAGAAGAGATATTTTGCTATGAATAAGCCTAAAAAATATTTTTTAAAACGCCGATTTTTGCAGAACGCTCTTACTGTCATAAAAGCTTTAGGTTTCTGCACTAAATCATAAATGTGAAACTGAGAGTGAAGCTGTTGCTGTGTATCAATAAATAGTTTTGTTATTAAGATTCAAGATTCAAGAGTTTTTATTCGCCATGTTTGAGTGTGCCAAACAAGGAATTTGACTTCGGTAAAACACACCCTCTGTTCAACATTTAGGTGACTAACAACACTCAGGACATGTGAAAAATGGCAAAACAGTGTAGACAAATTCAAAAAAGGTGTGAAGAGCAGGATGTTATTGCACAGTAATGACTCTGAGACTCTAAGAGTGGTGTGAGTTCCTCAGAGCAAGAACCTGGGGGAAGAAGTTGTCGCTGTGTCTGCTGGTTTTGGCGTACCGAGCTCTATAATGCCGTCCGGAGGGGAGTAGTTCAAACAGACTGCAACCTGGGTGAGAAGGGTCTGTAGAGATGTCCGTTGCACGTTTCCTGGTCCTGGACAGGTACAAGTCTTGGATAGATGGGAGGTTGATTCCAATAATCTTTTGTGCAGCCCTGATTGTCCGTTGCAGTCTGTGCTTGTCTTGTTTGGAGGCCGATCCAAACCAGACAGTGATGGAGGGGCAGAGGACAGACTGGATGATGGCAGTGTAGAAGGTCTTCAGAAGCTCTCGCGGCAGGTTGAATTTCTTGAACTGTCTCGGGAAGTACAGCCTCTGCTGGGCCTTCTTCCGGGCAGTCTATGTGGCCGGTCCATTTCAGGTCCCGAGAGATTGTGGTTCCCAGGAACTTGAAGGTGTCTGTGGAGAGAATAGTATTACTGCGGATAGTGAGGGGTAACAGTGGTGAAGGATCTCGCCTGAAGTCCACTGTCATCTCCACGGTCTTGAGCGGGTTCAGCTCCAGGTGGTTTTGGCTGCACCAGTGGACCAGCCGCTCCACCTCTTGTCTGTACGCAGTCTCATCACCGTCCTGGATCAGTCCGATGAGAGTGGTGTCGTCTGCATACTTCAGGAGCTTCAGAGGAGAGTCACCTGAAGAGAGATCATTGAGAGAGAAGGGCAGTGGGGAGAGGACGCACCCCTGAGGGGCTCCAGTATTGGTGGTCCGGGTGTCAGATGTGATGCCCCCCAGCCTCACACGCTGTCTGTCTCCTGTTGGTCAGGAAGCTGGTGATCCACTGACAGGTGGAGGCAGGCACCGCAAGCTGGGTGAGCTTCTGTTGGAGGATGTCAGGAGTGATGGTGTTGAACGCCGAGCTGAAGTCCACGAACAGGATCCTGGCGTACGTTCCTGGGGTGTCCAGGTGGTGCAGGATGTAGTGCAGTCCCATGTTGACCGCATCATCCACTGACCTGTTTGCCCGGTAGGCAAACTGGAGGGGGTCAAGCAGGGGGCCCGTGACATCCTTCAGGTGGTTCAGCACTAACCTCTCGAAAGATTTCATGACCACAGATGTCAGTGCGACAGGTCTGTAGTCATTCAAACCTGTGATGGCGGGCTTCTTGGCCACTGGAATGATGGTGGAGCTCTTGAAGCACGAGGGCACCTCACACAGCTCCAGAGAACGGTTGAAGATCCGTGCAAAGGTGGGCGCCAGCTGCTCAGCGCAGACTTTCAAGCAGGAAGGTGACACGCCGTCTGGGCCCGGTCCCTTCCTAGTCTTTTGTCTCCGGAACATCTGGCGCACTTCCTCCTCACGGATCTGGAGTGCGGACGCGGCCTCTGCAAGAGAGAGAGTGGGTGACAACGATAATAGAGCTGCGGACAGAGTAGTTGTGGGGAGAGGTGAGCATGTAGATTGTGCTGCAGGAAGTCCCGTTGTGTCGGAGGACCGATCAAACCTGCAGTAGAACCTGTTTAGCTGGTTAGCAAGCCTTGGGATCTCCACAGTACGGTTTGTTTCTTGTAGCCCGTGATGCTCTGCAGACCTTTCCACACTGTTGAGGGATCAGGATTGGCAGAGAGGTGTCTCTTCAGGTTCTCCTCGTAACACCTCTTGGCTTTCCTGACCTCTCGGTTCAGAGTGTTTCTGGTCTGCTTGAACAGGTCGCCGCTCCTGTAGGCCTCCTCCTTGACTTTGTGCAGCCTCCTGAGGTTCGGTGTAAACCAAAGTTTGTCGTTGTTGTACGTGCAGAAGGTCTTAGTCTGCACACACAGATCCTCACAAAAACTGATGTATGATGTGACAGTGTCAGTGAGTTCATGCAAGTCTGAAGTTGCAGCCTCAAAAACTCCCCAATCGGTGCAGTCAAAGCAGTCTTGGAGGTCCTGCCTTGACTCCACTGTCCACTTCCTCACAGTCCTCACCACAGGCTTAGAAGTTTTTAGTTTCTGCCTGTAGGCCGGGATCAGATGAACTAGACAGTGGTCCGAGAGTCCTAAAGCTGCACGAGCCGCAGAGTGGTATGCATCCTTGATCACGGTGTAGCAGTCCTGAGTCTGTGCCCCTCTGGTGGGACACGTTACGTGCTGTCTGTATCTGGGGAGTTCGTGTGTGAGGTTCGCCCTGTTAAGATCCCCCAGAACAATGATTAGTGAATTTGGTAGAAGTTTCTCCATGTCTGTTACCTGGTCAGCCAGCATCTGCGTGGCTTCACTCGCACGTGCCTGTGGTGGAATGTAAACAGCCGCCATGACGATTGAGGAGAACTCCCGTGGTGAATAGAAGCGCCGGCAGTTTATGAAAAGTGTTTCTAGGATAGGGCTTCAAAACTCCTTCAACACCGTGACATCAGTACACCAACGTTCATTAATGTAGAAACAGAGACCACATCCGTTTGATTTTCCGGAGAGCTCCGCGCTGCGGTCTGCACGAGTAAGCCGAAACCCCGCTAGCTCCACGGCGTGGTGGGGGGTTCGTTCGCTGAGCCATGTTTCAACGAAGCACAGCGCGGCAGATCTGCTGAAGTCCGTGTTCCTTGAAGTGAGGAGCAGCAGTTCGTCCATCTTGTTTGCCAGGGAGCGAACATTTGCCAGATGAATTGACGGTAGGGCAGAACGGAACCCTCTCTGACTCAGCTTTACGAGTGCTCCGGCTCGTTTTTGGCGCCGCCGTCGACGCGCTAGCTTGTATAGCACCACCGCTCCGGCTAGAATCTCCGACAAACAGTCTGAAACAGAGAGAACAGGAGAGAAAATACCAGAAGAAGACTGTCCGATGTTTAACAGCGCTTCTCTGGTAAAAGTGATCCGGGATGGACAGCAGAGGACACAGAAAAGACACAAAATAAGACAAAGAAACAGAGAGCGACTCACCGTGGCTGCCATCCGCGGCACCATCATATGACGTTATTCTGCCATGACACGACAGGGCTCATAATGGAGCTATCATTTTAGCAATTGTTTTTTCTCACCGTAATCAGACATGTCTTGCTTCTTCAAGATGGCCGATTTCTCTTACTCCAGACAACTGGCCATTGGTGGTGTTATGTTTCACATAAATGACTTCCATGCAGCTGGCATTAGATAAATTCAAGCTCTTTTCTGCATCCAAAATACCCTCGTGATTGGAGTTTGAAGTGATTTCTATGACACAACTGGGCTAGTTTTGGTCATTACAAATGCTTAAAATATTATCTTCTGATATGCTGACAATAAAGCACTGAGCCCAGAGCAGGAGATAACAAATACATGCAAATAGCTGTGAAAGTATTCTTTGAAGAAAGGCTCATTCCAATTGTCTAAACAGATGTCCTGTGGATGGATTCCAGGTTTCACTAAAACTCTGTGGCATACATTATCGAAGGCAAACTGGGCTTTGATCACAGAAGATGCAACCTGCAATCATTTACACTTGTAAATGCATGAAAGAGCTAGATTGATTTAGCCCAATGGATTTATTGTCCAAGTGTATTTGAGTTGCACGTACCACGGTGTGAAGTCTCAATAAGACTAAACTGGTTCCCTGGTATAGCAAAGCTGTAATGATAATGAATGGCTTTATACAGGTATTGAACTTGGACAAACACACATGGGGAAATTTGATTTTAGATGGTTGTACAACCAATGTGAGACACCAGGTTCTGTCAAGAAGATGCAGTGACTTTTTTCTCTGTGCTACTAATTAAAACCTCGAATGGTGAAGAGTAGAGCGAGAGAGAGAGCAAATGAGGGCAAGGGAGGGAGAGTCATGTCCATTCCGATTTGTGATTCATCTCCAAGAAAGAAATTACTGTTGACTCTACCTCTAGTGGGAAAGCAAACTGCTGTGCAGTCGCAAAAACAACAGCAATGATGCTTTGAAACTGATACGCTTCTATTCATTATTCACTACAACCTGTTGACTATTATCGTTCACAAACTTGAAGCAAAAAATTGTTTAGAACAGTTATCAATGCTGCACACATTTGTTTTGCTTCTGTATCAGTGTTGACAGAGGTAATATTTTAATCATCATTCAAGCACATTTATATTGCAAAATTAGTAAATGTTATTGAAAGTTAAACTAAAAGAACACACTTTGAATACCACATTGTTTGTTTTTAAATTTCTGAATCTAATTTAGTCATTGAGTGACCGAATTATTAGAAAATCTACTAGAGTGGTGCCATGGCATACGAGTGTCTTGATTTACAAGTGTTCCAAGAGACGGGCTGTTGCTCGGTCACTTCTGTGGTCTTGCGCTAGAAGAAATGACTCTGAAATATGCCTTGGACCCCCACCTCAAAATGGTGGTAGGTGATTGTGTGGTTACTCCACATTGGAAAGCATCAAGAAGCCAGTCAAATGCTACAGCACAGCATTTTTGCAAATATCCCATCATCATCAGTCCAAAGTTGCCCCTGTAAAACACGCTTATTGCCCCAGAGCTGTCATAATAGAAACACGCCCCATTGCAGTGTGTGTGTTCAACAAGGTCGCCTCTTGTGTCTCCCACCAGGGCAATGTTGTCCTGTGGGTTTGTGGCCAAATTGGAGCATGGCGTGTCACTTTCAAGGTCAACCAAAGACCGATCGATCGATGTCAGATTTTCTTTCCCCCAAAGTCATCCTACTGTTGTTGTGGCTTTGATGGCTGGCTGCTCACTCACAACCAGGTGCACGTTCTGCCACCGCCGCCTCACAAATGGCGTGTTGCAGCACCTTGACATTGTCGTGCTCGTGGGGTGAAAAACGACGCTGCGCTTCATTAGGTCCCCGCTAGTGGAAATCTGCTCGTCCCATTAGGTGCTGTGGCGGGTCGCACCGTGTTACTTGCAAGCCCCATTGCCGTTTATTTCACGATCGGTCGGATGAAACGGCTGATATCAACAATCTGTTCCTTTATGTGTTTCTTTCACTCCCACACACCTGCTCAGACACTTTATTTTGCCTTCCACCCCCTCGTCTTTGTCTTCTCTGACGCCCGCCCTCACTTTGGTTTAAGTCATTTGTCATGTTAGGTCAGGTTTCAGCATGCAATTAATGGGGGATTTGAGTGGACAGGTCATTTGAATCATCAGCTCCATTTGTTATTTACAGTTGTCAATTATGCAAGCAGGAACCGCACTTGCGTGTCTGCCAGTCGCCAATTACTCTTCTGCCTACCTCCCTGACCTCCCAGCGCTCACGGAGATGAGGGGTGGACCAGGCAAACACGATCCCAACGAGATGTGAGGCATCCGGGCCATCTGCCGCCTGCATCTTTCCAGGAGAGAAAAGTGGGAAGGTAACAAAGAGAGCAGGGGACAAAGAAATAAGGAGAGTTCATTCAAGAATAAGTCTGAAAGGAAGATGACCAGCCACAAAACACGACCTTTGTAGTTGAATTAGAGGTCACTTCCATCCAAGCATAACTGCAGTGGGACATTCTCCACTGTCTTTTATCTTGTTTATGCCTGGAAAGAGCAATCACGTTTGTGCCTCCATGTTGAGCAATAAAAGCTTTTATTGTTGTGGTCTATGATGGTAGAATTAATTAGGACTAAGGCAATGCAAACATTTTTATAGTACCTGACCGTGAACAAGGCAAAACATCATGAACCAATTGCATAAAACAAGTGTAATCACATTATGAATAAAAATTGGGCTGATGAGAGCATCTCAAATTAAAGAGGTTACATTTCAGTCCTTTATGTTGATGTTTTTCAATTCAATAATTTCAACGATGTCATCAATACAATTATTAAAATATCGGATTTTGCGTATTTCATGGGCGAGAAGGGAAGAGCAGCTCCGATGAGAGAAACAGACTTTCATTCCTTACGCGATCACACACACATTAATTACAGAAGCAGGCAGTTGGCACATGCTCTATCTAAGACAAGAGACATTGCTTGCTTCTTTTTATATCGCTAAGACAGTTACGTAGTATTTCATCACACATGTACTGTACTGTTGACATTCAACTATCTGTTTAATATATTGAATGCGTGAGCATGACATATTTAGGGCTCTAATTTCATAGACATAATTTCATACGTGTTACGCGTAAAAACCTGCACGTACCGGGGCAAATGTAGTTTAGCACGTTGAGCAGTTTGTTCACGCAGTCATTCTCCAAGTGATGAATCTTGTCCCGTCTTTGCTTGTGAACAACTTTTTGGGCATGCTCTATTGTATCTTACTGAGAAGCATTCTGAAATTGCAGTTACTTACATTTGCTTTATCAAACTGCAGACTTAAAAATTGAACACCCAGTGAAACTCAAACTAGAGAAGATTTGGTATGAAAAGAGTCCAGCACAACTTTTATTCCAGTGATTAGGCCAAAGAAAGAGAAACACGGGGAAGGTAGTATGTGGGTTGACCTTATGGGACGTTGAATTGCAATTTACCACAGAAGCAAGCTTGACAAATACAAATGACAAAGAGACCAAAAATACTAATTCCTTTGTGTCGCCTGGCTGGAGGCTTTGTAACAGGAACATGACATAACCAACCTTGCAAATATGTCTGATGGCTCTGTTATAAAGGAGTTGTGCTGGGAGGATAGAGTGAATATTTTTCACTTTTGTTAGTGCTCACACATTTTCCATGAGACAGTTGATATTTTAGCTGTGGCGGGCTATGGGGTTTCAGTCCTCGGCTTTCAGTGGGTATTTCAGTGAGCTAATCCGCCTTTTAATAACACCATTACATCACAAAATGATGGGGGGAAAGCTATATACCTATGACATTAAAGAAGAGACAAATATATTTCACATGTAGTACGTATTTGAGGATGAATACCATCATCACTAAAGCAAGAAACACAGATTTGTAGGTTTATCTTCCAATACATCACTTCTAAACCATAACCTCTTCACTACATTATAGCAGTTCACAACAAATATTTATCAATACAAAATATTTCAATAAATCACATTGTACTCACCAGATATGATCATGCAGAGGCAGCTGACCTACATTCTTTGCTCATGCTTGTTTGTGTAAGTGAATTGTTCTACTCATAAATACTGCCCTGAAACGGATGAAAGTGAGTTGAAGTTACATATATGTAGAGCGAGTTTATGGCCGCTTGGTATCGTCGTTATTTGTTGCCAGTGTATACTGATGATGTGAGTCGTAATTTCATTGTGTTAAGTCTAACGTGCATTACATCATCTCAAATAAAACAAGATGTTGATTTTGATTTATAGATGAACAGTGGCACTTTAATAGCAAATGGATCCTCCTCCCATTCAGTAATAATGCAGCACTAGGGTAAAGCTTATTTGCCATAGAAGAGAACTGTTCATGGAATCTGTCAAGAGGAGCATGTATGAAACACAGCTCCTCGTGAATTTCTGGGTGGCTTGTCCGGCTAAATATTGAGCACTTTCAGCAAAAGCAGTCAACGCTCTGTGACCTTTTGCTACCACATATCTCTGTGAGAGTAGATTTTCCACACTGGCCTACCTAAAAAACACAAATGCAGATCACGACTGAAGCTAGAAAATGATATGAGACCGTGCCTGTCCACCCTATGGCCATAAATAGACAAACTGTGTGCCATTCACCATGCCCAGAAATCACACTGATGGGAAAAAAAAGAAGAAAAATCCCAGCAACTCTCCTCTCACAGTGACAGTGAAATTTGTGGCTTCCCATGTGTGATTTCTGTTCATTATTACAGTTCAATGTGTTCATTAAATATTATTTTTTTCTTTTTAGCACAAATTGCAAATAAATAGGCATACAGATGCAAATAAATAGCCTGTATAGGTCTATCCTCATTTGGTGCTAAATAAAAAATATTGCGGCAAAGCAGTGGTCCCCGAGTTGCTTCTTGGTTATAATGGTGGTCCCTTGGGCAATAACAAATGAATAATTAGTTACTTATTTAATTAATTTGATCGTTAATTATCCCATATTCGTGTCATCTGTTTTAATCCAAAAAGAGATTTTGAATGTAGAGAAGAAACAAAGTTGCATTTGGAAATACGTATGCTGCAAGTCCACACTGGGTCACACCAACCAGTGTGAAACTGAAAAGCAATCCTCAAAAGTGCTGTTAGGTTGTTCAGAGTGCACCAAAAATGGAGTGCTGGTGTGAGTTCTCGATCCTCCAACTGGGGACAGGGTGCATCAATGTGTCAGGCAGTCCAGATGGAAACAGTTCAAGAACAAGTTTCTGATTGGTTTAGAACAAGAGGCTGCTGCGTTCAGTAATTTATGAGAGGGGAGCATGCTTTTCCTCTCCGAAGGCGCGTACACTCAAAGTAGAGCACGGGCGTCAGTGAATTTTTGAATGTGCATATATGTACCGTAATTTTCGGATTATAAGTCGCACCGGAGTATAAATCGCACCAGCCATAAAATGCCCAAAAAAGTGAAAAAAAACATATATATGTATATAAGTCGCCCCCCCACCCAAACTATGAAAAAAAAGGCGATTTATAGTCCGAAAATTACGGTATGCTTTTTTTTTTTCTGAACCATGTGAATCAATATATTTGCTGATAAATGCAAATTTCATCACTGTTCATTTTGAATCAATCAGTTGCTATTATCCTGCCAGGATAGCGACATAAACACATGATGTCTGAAAAAAAATATATATATATATATATATATATATATATATATATAAATATATATATATATATATATATATATATATATATATATATATATATTCATTTTTTTTTTTTTTTTTTTCAAGATTAATTGTCGAACATTCGCTGAACTCTTGGAATTAAACGAATAATCAGTGCAAATGTAGTTTTACTGTGCAAGTTCCCAATTTAAAACGTGAGCTAGGCACTGACCACTACTGACCTTGTATCTTTTTTCCTGGCATTCATCTTTGTAAACTTGTTTTTTTTTTTCCTGCAAAGGTTAATGCGGTACAGACTAGCCTCACAAGTGATGGTGGCTCTATTGATGCAAGATGATATAGGTCACAGCCTTGAAGCGACTGTGGATGATTGATGAACTGTGTTTGTATTGATGATTCTATTCTACTGTGGATGTAGTCTGGGTTATTTTTCAAACCCTCTTAATTACTTGCCAAATAATACATATCTGAACTGCCCAGGTGACTTTGATTCCTTTGACAAGCCACCACAGCCAAATGTAACGGTGTCTAACCTGTCAATAGAATGCACATATCGCAATTGACTGCCACCATTATTGCTTGAGACTAAATTCATTATAGGATTGACCAAGGCTGTTCGAGAGAGGTACAGAGGTTGAAGGTTTTGAACCTTCAAAGTGAAAGTAAATCTCACTTTCATTGCTTCAGGCTGTGAACAAAACAAACTATGAAATAAAATGAAAGTATTATGTCAAATCTGTCTTTGCAAAATAAAAGTAATTTAAAATAGTTGAGTATGCAAAGATATTTTCCATAAACTGTTGCATACAATTGTGATTATTTCAACAGGTCCCAATTTTATGTGGCACAATCTACCCAAGACTTTAACAGGGACCAAAAATTATATTTCTTCATTTGGGAAGTCTCAAGATGCTAATACTGTGCCAATGTCATTCAAAAGACTGTTACGACTTTTCATCTCAGTTGACATTATCATTTAAATCATATTCTTATGCTCAACGATTCTTTGGTACATTTAGTACATGTTGCTCATGAATGAATGGTACAGCCCGGTAGGAAACATTGTGCACCATGCGGGCCCCATTTTTCCAACATATCAAAGTCAAAGTCTGCTTTATTGTCAACATCTTCACATGCAGAGACACACAAAGAGATCGAAATTACGTTTTCCCTATCCCACGGTGACAAGACATATTACACGATAGACATACAAGTAAACGACGCAATATAAAAAACAAGAAGGCACAAACATTAATTTAACATTTAATATGTTACATTAAATAGAACCAAAAGGTTTAATGTACCCCCAAAAAAGGTTGCTGCTAATATACTGAAATAGGAACATGGCCTTATTTGAAATGCAGAGCACGTTTGTCCCTTTGTCCATTGATCTCATTCTAATTTTGCTGCTCTGTGTTGATTCTGTCAATTGAGTAATGTGGCCAAACAGGCTGACAAATGGAAACTGAGACACAAAGCATCTCTTCCTAATCTGCTACTTTATATTGATGGAAATAAACCTGTTCCCGGACTTCATTTGTTCTTCTTGCCCATTAATCCACACCTAGACATTCTTCGTCCACGGGTTTAGGAGCTCTCGATTCCATCCTTCCTACTTGGAGATTGGGAGCACCATAGGGGGGCCTGAAGATTCTGCAGAATACCAATTGGCCACACCAGGGGGGAGTCGAATGAGCGATTATAGATTTTGCCTCAAACATTTTTTCCCCTCCTCTTCTCATCTAAAGTCCTAGAGAGGTCTGAAGGAGAAAAAGTGTGTTTCTGTGTGTGCATGTGTAGTTAGGCGGGGTTTTAGACTTGAAGAGTAAGAGGGTCATCAAGCCAGTGTTTACTGCTGTTAAATAGCAAGCGTCGTGTCTTGGTCAAAAGTTCCTCACTGCAGTGTGTGATTTACGATCCCCTTCAGCAAAGGTCTCTCTCACACACGACAGGAAGGGGTGAGTTGCAATATTTATTTTTGGTCATATATATATATATATATATATTAATAATATTTTTTTTTTTTTATTACTTAATGTCTGTGTTTTTTGACCAATGCACTTGCTGTGCAGGGACAAATAATGAGAGAGATGTGGAAAAAGTAGGTGAGAGGGAATGGAATGGCTTCATTCATCATGAGGTGGCCTGCCATCTCTCACACCTCTGTGATTTCACATGATCCAGGATTGGGTTTGAGATCTTTCTGTACCTTCAAGAAAAAAAAATGCAGTCGGAAGATGGTGCGGTGCGTGTCCGGAAATCTGCACAAGCGAGACTACAAAATGACAGCGGTCGCGCTGAAGAGTTGAAGTCACGCCATGACAACCGTTTTTACAGATAGCTACTTGTAAACAATAGCCACCATCAATACACTTTCTGGACATTATTTCCGGGACTTTAGCTCTTCCACCACAGGCAAGTATGTTTGAATAGTGTTATTTTATCACGTTTAATTTATTTAGAGCTTGTTTTTTTTGTCTTTTAAATATTCAAATGTAATTAGCTGAAATTTAATGGGTTTCTTCTTACTTTTGATCCACCGCACCATGAACTTAGTCCTCTATAAAGTAGTTTTGTCCCATCCCAAAGTCCACAAATGTCTTAAATAATGCACCCTTTAAGACAATAAAAAGAACTTGTAGGAGCTATCTAATCACTGAACCAGTTGCTGGATACTTGATTTAAAAACATGGACAACAATCCTCGCAAGATACATTCATGGTAGCTGCCACATGCTACTAAAATACAAGATGATGTTTAGACCTTAGTTTTGCATCAGATAAAATCCTTTGCACAATGATGATCAAATGTCGTTACATCCTGCAACAACTGGTCAGATCAGGCGGTCTGAGACACGTTTTCTTCTGATCATTGCAGCTTCTCACTGTCGCTAACTGAGCACGTTATCTGCCCTCACCCTTGGCTTAATCACCCACTCACTCACTCACTCTCACTCACTCACTCACACGCTCAGGCACCAGACAGGCCATCAGTGCCACTTGTTCTTCAGAGTCACAACAACACTGCCCCCTTTTGGTCATTTGGTTATTCATCTACCACCGAGAAATAATGGCGTCAAATATGAAATATGACTCTGACCAAGAATTTCTGACACTGTCTTGCTGATTTACAATTGGGAGGAGAAAAAGATTGTTAATATGGAGAAATGGTGGAAGATGGTGACCGTTGGCACACTTTTGTGTCAGTCTGACTGGGCTCCATCTCAGGCTGAATCACTGCCGCTCTGTGCTCATTACTAGGACAAGGCCATTTCACAAGTGCTGAAAACTACTCTTGTGGGAGGGCTAGGCCAGACTGTGTCGTCCCGGAGGGGCGTGTAATTATCCATTATGATCACTGGTAGACGACATGAGGCTCTATGACAGCTTTGGGTTGTTCTGATTACCAAGACGATGACCAGAGCCCTGCGAGGATGATTAAAAGAGTGCCCACCCTCCTCATGTCTGGTGAAAGAAGCATGATGATACCCGTTGAGTTTCTAAGGATGCACCTTGGCAGCAGGGGTGAAAAAGGAATGGACATGACAGAAAAGAGCATCTTGAGAAGGTGGCGGTGAGAGGATTGAGATCCCTTCAAGTCCTCCTCCACAGCTTTGTTGCTTAGAGACATTTGAATATAATTCAAAGGAGTAAGAAAGAGATGAGCGGTTTATTGCGCAAACATGAATAATTATGATTGTGATGGATTTTCTACGTATGGTTAAAAAAAAAGAAGGTTCACGGAAAAATGAATCACCCAAACCAAGAAGGGTGAAACAACAAATTCATCTAAGATTCTTTCTCAAATTTGAGGAGAGGATAAATAGACAAAGCTCTGAGGCTTAACAGTTTATGTGCTCATGTCTAAGATGCCAGTTGGTGATGATTGCTTGCCATTCATTCGTCAAGCTATTGCTGGGAAAGTTTTAATTAGAGCCCAAAATGTCAGCCATTCTCTTACAAAGGCTTAATAGGATTTGGGTGTTTGAGGCTCTCATAGAGTTCCTCTGACACCCTTGTAGTTCCATGACAAGTCTCGGATTACACCCAGAATGGTTTATTCATTTTTAGTGCACTTTGTGGCCAGTTGTTTTCATCTTGGCCCTTAAAGGAGTTTTCTTATTTATGCCCATCTAAAAATAAACATGAAACAGTGGGTTCATAGTGTGAAGAAAATCTGAGATGCAATAAAAATTCAGAGAGAGAGAATAAGAGAAAAAAATGTATCTCCTGAGTTTTTTTTTTTTTTGCGAAGAGACATGAATTAGAAATGTGTGGGTGTCTCAATACACTGGTCTTAAAATCCCCATGCTAATAGCCCCTGTGTGTCGGGAGAGACAAGTCCAGATTCCAGCATTTCATCTGCAGTGTGTGTTATCTTTGTTTTTATTGCTTGATTTCTCCATGGGCCATAAACTTTTATAATGAATATACACAGATGGAACATTTTTATTCAACAAGAATACAACTGCAAAGATAAAAATCCGGTAGAATAAAGTGCCACGTGGGTGGAATTCACATTGTACTCGCTAACGCTGTCAGAGTCGGAAGCAGTTTGGTTGTATTGAAATAACTTAAATTAATATACGACCGACACACTTTTTGCTCAGACATAGAAAAACAATTGGATGTGTTCTTGTATAAATCTGCAACATATAACAATCAAAAAATGGTTTAATACAATTTCATGTATCATGTTACTTAGCTGCGCTAATTAATGGCTTTCCCACACTAATATATTAGAATTGCATCATAAAAAAAAATCAAATTAGATCCATATTTGACTTAAGCAAGAACACGGGTAAGAGCATCTTGCGGTCTCCTAAATGACCAGGTAAAACGCTAGCCTTGAGTGAAAAAGTGCAAACCGATGCTGAGCTAAGCGAATAATAGCTGTGTTGGGGTTTCTAAGAATTTCTCCCAAAATAGATTATCGCCTCTTTTTCCTCTACTCTTCCAGTAGCAACTCTACAGCAAAATAACGCCAAAATCTGATCAGCTAGTTTTGCAAGCCTTTAGAATTTTGCCGACGATTGCATATAATCAACAAAAAGCATGGATGTCAAACCGGTTGTTTTATTATGTGTAGGTTGTCATGGTTTCTGTCCGCGTCTGTGTACTCGCCCCTCCCTTCCTGTGTCTACTCACAATCAATGTACTAATTCACAGTCACCTGCCTCTCGTTACCTGTCTCGTATATAAGTCGTGTCACTCTCTGTCTGTTGATGTCTTCTTGTCTCACGGCTTTGTCGTTCAGTCCTGTTGGTTTTGTTCGGAAGTTATGTTAGTTTGCCGGTTCTGTTGGTCTTTTTCCCCTCATACTCCCTTCCGACTACCTTTTCCCTCAATAAACCCTGGTCCAAGCTGCATTTGGTCACCCTGCTCCATTCCGATCCGTGACAGTCACGTCACACACTCATTTTCACCTGTTACTACTAAAACCGTAGAAACAGATAGATTTTGATTGCATGTGACTTTACAAATTTGACAAAGTAGCAGGTGGTTTTATTCCAATCAAGATCATATATGTTATAGTATCACATTGCAAACCTGACTATACCATGATTTAATGTCCTTCCTTCAGGTAGGTCCTAACCTTTCATTAAACTCGAAAAATAACCACGTTCGTAATCCATCACAAGTTGTCTATATGTTCAGTTTGTGTTACACTGTGGTCGTCTGTAGAGAAAGGACCATATTTAAATCTTGCATGCTTGCTTTTTGTTAGCCAGGTTTGATTTGCTGACAGTTTTAATCGGTGAGTGAAATGCTGGTTGGCAGTCAGATCTGAAATGGATCAATTCATTTCCCCTCAGGGGTTCTGGCTAAGAAGAGACAGGATGGTGTCTTAAATCTCAACGGCTATTGGAAGAAGATGCGTTTGACCTCACTAACCCTCAAAGTCCCGCTTTGCTCTGTATTCACATGGCTTCCTCTCAAGGGTTCTTGGGACTGAAAAGAGGAGAATTTCAAATTAAAGTTTCTTGGTGGCGTTTTTCTGTACGTTGCAATGTCTTTGTACAGACATACGCTCAAGAAAATGGCTGCAGTTATTTGAGGGATCAATCAGAAATATATCATGAAAACGCTTAATGTAATAATTGATATGACACATGATTGACAGGAGACACAAAGGCTGTATTTCAACGCACCTCTTGTACGTACAAACGTCAAAACAACTGCAATAAGACATACAATACAGATTGAATTCAACACAAAATAGATTTTGTTTGGGTAAGCTACCCATTACTCATACAGACAGCCGATGGAAAACATGAACTTGGTAGAGATTTTTAGTAGGTATGATGTCTGCTGACATTGTTTTTTTTTTTTTTTTTAACTCCTACAGCCCTTACTTTCAAAAAAATTTGTAGCTGTACTTAATGTGACCCATAAGCTTATTCAAAACAATGCACAGTAGCTACAAATAGTTCTGATAGCTCATAAAACTATGAGTACCTCTAAGACATTTAATTAAATGTTTAAAAGCATAAAGAGAATAAACAAATTTTAGCTCAAAGTAAAAAATTCTGGTACCAAAATCTTATATGTGTGTCTTCTAAAATGTGTATACTCCAACTGTCATCATGTCCTTGAATTCACATTGGACAATCTCTAAATGCAATGACAACAAATCTGAAACTTTTGAAGAGAAAAGGCATGATACTGATTACCATTTGTCCATTTTCTATACTGCGTATATACTAATTTCTACACAAGACACATCCTCCTGATTCATTTTAATGCTGCTTATCCTGTTCAGGGTCACATGCCAATACTACATATAATAATAAATGTAAAATATATTTTACTGTAATAGGATCATGTTATCATGCATATTATGTGTTTATTGACCAATCAGGTCCCCAACTTGCTTGTATCTGTCTGCGTGTTCTTTATTGCCTCACCAATTCAGAGGCCTTTTAACTCTCCTGGTAGTCTCATGGTTCTTTCAGGCTTCGGCACGTTCCCTGTAGATTTGTTAACATCTTCTGTCTTGTTGCAGCTTCTGCACTTAAAGTAGCCATCTAAGATGTGTTCTTTGTCTCTGAAGGTTTGTTTGGCTCAGTGATTTTTGCACATGGCCCCCCCTGTCTTCACTTACTGTGACAGTTTGTGAAATGAACCAGAAAAATAGCCAAAGGCTAACAAAGCTCAACATGATTCAGAAATTTGGATTCAAATGCAGACTTTGGAATTACCTCCCAAAATAGTTCTCTCACATAACTTGTATATCTCACTGTGGGTTGTTGTCGAATTATTTTATATATCGCTGGTATCATGCAAAAACATCATAAGTCACAATTTTTCTTATTATTATTATTATTTATTTTTTCATGTAGTATGTTAGTCCACACGAGGATGTTTTTTATAGGGTCTTTTGGATTTGGCCTCATGCCGGTGATGTACGTTTCCTATATATCTGGCTATCACCTTTGGCGGACTCACTGTTTGGCAGATTGTTTTGGTGGGGGGGGAGGTTCAGTGTATCATGCTTTTATTCATTTATTTAGTTATTTATAGAGTAGGAATGGTAAATGGCGAATGGATTGCCCTGTACATGTGTCATTCATATCGAATTAAAGAGAATAACAGTACAATAATATTGGCTGCATATTGACTGATAACTGTAATGTAATACAGTACTTGCACTGAGTTTGCAAATTGTATTGTCTTTGCAATTCGTAACACATTATGAGCATCTTCAAGAGAACATTTATTTCTTAAAATGGTAACTAGTTGCCTTTCTTTAGCAAATGTTTACTTTAAAGTGTAGAATGTATTCTCACTAAACTAACAATTAAAGACTTTCCAACCTTGCATCTTGAGGGGCAGAAAACAATTCCAGACTTCTTTTTATGCAATCTGTAATTGTTTATTCATTTTCTCTTTTGTCCAGGGGGATAATGCTACTTTGTTGTCATCCTTCCATGACCTTTACATTCTTTACATATTTTCAGTGGCATTTTGAGATGGATGGAAATGGTGGTCAGGCCCTAAGGAAATGCACAGGTTCTGTGCAACCTGGCTGGTGTGTGTGTGTGTGTGTGTGCGTGCGTGTGTGTGCGCGCGCATGCTTGCGTGTGCGTGCGTGTACGTGCGCGCGTGTGTGCACGCGTGCGGGCGCACGTGCATGCATGCGTGTGTGCGCGCGCGTGTGTGTGTGGACACACTAATTCGGTAGAAGAGCCTAGAAGGCAAAGAAACATGGTAGTCTCTCATGGTTTGGCTTTACTGTGGCAGTGTGAGGCTATTATCAAGCCAAGGCAACAGAGGCGAGGAAAAGGGGCCCTGTAATAGTTTTTTATAGGTTCACCACTGCCTTGTCACTGCACCTGGCATTTATTTCCCCCTGGAGGTGTTGCAAATGATTTTAAATTAATAAGCAGGAGCAGGGTGGGTTTCTAGTGATGAGCTTGGTTGCCCTAATGCAATAAAGTGAATAACTAGCTTTACTATGTGGCTCAAGTACATTTTTTTTTTCCTTAGTGTTTTCACATTCTGAGTTACCAGAAGCCATTTGAAGGGGGGGGGTGTTATCTCAGCCAAGGCCTAAATATTTGTCATGTGAAGTCAGCAAGGGAACAGCTTCGCTCAATTATTTTACCTCCTGAAAAGGTCACTTATTCATGCATTGATGCGCCTGACATGTACAAGTAAACATAAAAGCAACTGTAATACCAGCCTGATGAGTGAGCATGGAGCACTGTGAAATGATGGCAGCATTGAGAGAAGAAACTTATTTGGATACCACTGATTATCAGCTAGACCTAAGGGTATCATCTGCAGATAGCTTCTTCTTATTCAGTTGTATACTTTTGGCAGCATTTTACTTTTCCAACATACCTGACAACTGCCCACTCCCATGAACAGGAAATTTCATTCCAGGTGTTTGGATGTGGGCAGAAAAGGCGCAGGGTGGGAAGTTGAAGTAAACAGCATGTGTGCCTGCATTTTTATGCAGCATCCACAGCCCTCCCGGATCCTGTTTGGCAAGTTGCCTTCTTACCAGAAGAAACACGATCAGAATTCCACCTACACATAGTCAAGGTTGTATGCACGTGAATGCCCGTGAACTCCAAAACAATCATGTACAATAGTTCAAAAGAGTAGATTGCCATTCGGCCTTGATAGTTATAATTAGGTTTACATTCCTCAAGTTCATGCAATAACACAAAAAGTCAGTTCTGAATTTATGGAGCCACAAAGTAATGTTTCAAAGTTTTCTTCGAAATTCTCTGTCAGACTCTCATTAGATTGTTCAGTTTGTTATTCAGTTGCAGTAATGTGGTCATTTAGAGAAGTGCGTTCTCACAGAATTAATTACTTTTTCCAATTTTCCAGGAGTTCCATTTATTTTTTTATCCAATCCAGATTAAAGACCAAAAATGATTGCTAACTGCAAAACAGCTATTAGTATGGAATGAAGATTGCTTTGTGGCTAAACACTATTTTTTTGGGAGGATTTATTAAATTGCAGTATAATCCCCTCCTTTAAAGGCAGTTATGGTATTTGTGCAGATGTGAAAAATATGACACACATCCCTTTAATGTTTCTGCTGTGGTCCATATCACGGATTTTCTTGGTCATCATGCATTTGAGCATTACAGTCTGCGATGATTAGAATAATACATGATTTCCTTTTTCTTTTTTCTCAGCTCTAAAAGCAGCAAAACACAAGTTGTCAATGTACATTAAGTGTTGTTGTTTATGACACTGGCAATTATGCAACGATATGAATTGTCAGGGTTATTTGCTCTAAGACATCCATTAGGAATCCAAATTATTTGCTCTATGGATCATTGTCTAAGCCCTAACCTGTGTTTCAAACCCATCTCATTTTAGCTGATGAGAACAGTCCCCTTGTGGTCTGTGAACCTGGAGAGACTCCTCGTTGCAATGTTTTGTATTCCACTTATGCTGTCAAATTTGGGCAATGGAAATACAGTACACTATCATTGTGGCTAAATGAGATGAAAAAAATGTAGAAACAGCTCTGTCTGTATATCATGATGCAAGCTCTACACAAATTGAATGCAACGTTCAAATCAAAAGCTAATGTTATTGCAAAGGTTGACTGTTTTCAAACATGACTCCGGTATGAGATATTTTTATTTACTTATTTTCCAAATCATTTGTTTGTTTGGGCAAATATGGACTGAGTAAACATTCCAGTGGGTAAATATGGCAATGTTGGCGCTGTAATTTATTGTACTGGAGCCAGGGTTTAAGTTTGTTTTGACCCTTTTGTACTCTGTGGTTGGAGATTCTCTGCTTTAAATATTTTAGCTAGTGAAGACGTTTTAGCCTGCTGCGGCCACACCATAAAGAAGTCAACCTTTAAAAAAAAAAAAACATATAGAAGCACAAAAACACAAACCACACAAAAAAAAAAAAAAACCTGAGAATATGTCAGAAGACTGTGACATTATGATATTTCACCTGAACTATACCATATCACACCATTCTCGGACGGGTGGAGAATTGCTTGCTTTCATAAATCAGGTCACAGTGTACGGAGATCCATCCATCTCCAGGGCCCTTCACCTGTGTTTGTCATGTTGTGTCTCATTGGGCCTCAAATCACCAGATTACTGGCTGGTTGAGCTGTTTCACTGCACCAAGTATACATGCACCTGCATAGCTACTACACGGGCATTATGCAGCTCACTTGCACATCTGTTGAGGAAGCGACGGGATGATTTATTTATTAGCTCCCAATTAAAACTTCAGGAACAAGAGCACTTCAATGGGAATATAAATATCAAATAGAGTGAGCTCTACATCACTACTTAGTCATGCAATCTGGCTTTGGCACCATGGCGCACCTCGGAAAGTAAAAGAAGCAGAAGATCAGGAAATGAAAGTGGAAGCACTCAGATCTTTTGTGCAGCAAAAGAAGCCTTTTATAGCGCACTCAATTTCCACAACGCCCTCTACCACGTTCTTCTTTCTATGGTGCAACTGTAATTTATTTTTCATTCTATCTCTTTCTTTCTTGAAAGCCAAACAATCTGTATTTCGCTACGGCCAGCATGCGGGACGATCGATTGGCCTCGCTTTGTTCTGCGCAACACTAAATGTTGAAGCCAAGAGCAACAGTGTTTGGCTGAATGGGGATTTCAGTTATCCTTAAAATCGACTGACTTGTCTCCAAATGTGTCACTATGACTGCTGTGCACAGCTAACACCTTTTATATATATATATAGTATATATATATATATACACATATGTATATATGTGTATATGTATATATGTGTATATATATATATACGTGTATATATATATATACGTATGTATATATATATACGTAAGATGTACATTTTGGTTTTCAGAAGGAATACACGTATATATATATATGGGAAGCCAATCTATCTACTTGAGAAGCCAATCTATCTGCTTGAGCTTCACTTCTCAATTATTCCTGTACCAAATTGCAAGATAGGCACTGTTAATATGCGAGGCACATTAGCCACTTCATGAATTAATCCAACAAGTGCGAGATACTGTACAGGATAAGCAGCATGAGCTGAATTTCATTTTAAAGTTATTAATTAATCAATGCTGACAGATATCAGGATTTTAAGGATGGTGGTAAGGGGGTGAATTTCTCACATGAGAATGAGTTCCAGTCATTTACACATTGATGTCAGATATAGATTTAATATAACGTACTGTACAAATGTTGAAAATGTGAAGCTGTTTTGCTAATCAAGGACTTTATTTGAGGAACAATTCGTTCAAATTTCTAATTATGTCGTTAATTTATCCCCAGGTTTACAGTAGAAAACTGCGTTTTCTTCTGTATAAACATTTCCAGGGGCAATTTCAAATATAAATTTGAGTTATAACTAAGCAATTCTGAATGGGTTGTATCATCCTTTTAAAATGTTTATTTTTTAAAGATAGTAAAATAGTAAAAAAGCAATATCATTTTGAGACCTCAAATACATGTATATCGATAAATACGTACCATACCTGATATAAATGTTTGATAGTATGCCGCAATTTACCGTAACTCATTTCTGGTTTGCCATTTAGGTCCTGTTTACTGTGTTACGTACTGCAGTGGTCCCCAAACTTATTTATTTTGTGTATCCCTGAATGTTTTTTTATCATACCTAGAGTACCCTCACTCATACCTATCTGTTGATAACAAACTACAAATAAAACAACAAAATACAATATTCAGGCCCACTACAGCTGTGTTACTATTTTTTTTGTCTTTGCTTCAGCATGAGCAGGTAATTGTCTGCCCGGGCAAACAACTGGTAGCACACATAGGATAATTTTGTTGACAAGACTATGAAATTGTCTTATCATGGAAATAAATCAACCATTTCTATCTACCTCCTGCTTATAAACCCACAGTTGCACGTATATTTTCCCTAAAAGAACATCTTTAACATTATTGTGTCATAATACCTTTGTTCCGTTCAGTACTTTTCCAGTCACTGAGCCCAGTGGATGGGTGGAGCCTCCAGCACACACTTGTTTGGCAATAAAATGAATAGAAAACTAATCAAAACTAACAAGCATGCACAGAAAACCTAAAGAATGATCCATAAAAAAATTGAAACAAAATAAAAACAAAATATAATCAAAAATCCAAAAGCATTATAACCCTGATTCAGATCCCCCCCTTTTTAAAACTCAATTATATACCCTTTTTTAAAGTCAAAGAAAAAGTAGAACAGAATGGAGGGCAGGGGGATCATATCTTGTTAAAGCGACTAATGTCACTTACACTTACAAAACAGCAGCATGTCTGTAAAATGAAAAGAAAAGCCCGTCCATAGCAGGGTGTCTGCCACCTTGCGCCACAGTGTCCTTATCACATCTGGACTATTAGATGTGATAAGTTTTGAAGGTGTCATCAAAAATGGAGACCCCCCTACATCCACACAACCCCAAAGACTGCTTGACATCACATGATCCATTTGTCTTTGACTTGCTACTGCTGATGTTCAGTTAGTCGACAGATGTTCAAACGCACGCGCGCACGCACACGTAGACACGCGCACGCACACACACACTCACACACACACATATTAACATTTCAAGAACGTATCTGAGGATTTAATGAAATGAAAAATAAAAGTAAAAAAAATGCAATCTAGGGAGAAGGGTTTTCTTTTCTTCAAAATGTATTCATGAAGTAAATAATCAAAAATGTACCTGTTAGCAGGAGAAGGTGCGCTCGAATCAGTTCATAATAGTATATTTGGCCTTTGTGATGATGAGGGGTTCATTGAATATAGAAATGGTTTTGCTATTGTTCTAATGTGTGGCCAAAGTTTCCGTGACAATATTATTGCTCTATAATTTTCTTCCATTCTTCTCTACTAAACTGGTTCATGTGTTCTTTTGATTCTTTCCTGTTCTGAAGTGGACATTTGCAGTCATCAGACTGTCTATTTGACAATCTTTTGCTGCATCCACCGACAAGAAACGACAGGGCAGGTTAGCGGTACACGGGAAAGATTTGTCACACTGTCCGACAACAAAAACCTGCACACATGCTGAGCTTAGGATGATTTATAAGGCTTATTTCTGAGAATGGTAAAGTGAAATTCATCACGTTCCCACCTGACAGCATTGCTCAGCAGTGATAAATGACAAGCTGCCAGGGCCAGACAGTGAGCCTTCCATGAAGTGCAGATAACCTGACCCTGGGTATTGGCTTGCCACATGCCCTGCCTGCACGGCCAATGCCAGGCGCACTAGAGCGAGCCTCCTACTGCACGCCCTCCCAGCTGGGCTCCCAAGTAGAGGCCTAATGACTTGGGGACAGCCAGTCAAACAGATGGCAAGTGGAGTGGGGTAGCTTAACAGCAAGCGGTATTGTCTTATATGAGAAAATAGGAAGATGTTAAACTGCACACGAAAACATTCAGTCTGATGTTCAACAGAGCGTGCCATGTTGAAGAATCAAAAAATACAACTGATTCATGAAGCAAACTTGAAACATCATTTTACCCTCACTACTTAAAATAGTGGTTTGCGCTTGACGTTGCTGAGCTCCTAAGTCATATTTTCCCAACAAACTAGTGACTCCTTACAGCACCACAAAATCTCGCAGTTCTCTAACGATTGCGAGCAAAGTTTTGATTAAATAACTTAGTTACGAAGTTGCGAGTCAATTAAAAGTAGCACAACGCTCCATTAAAATGTTAATTTCTCCTTGTTTTTTCAGCAACGGCGTGCACAACCTTTTTACTTCTTGGTTGTTTCCAATTGTGCGATGAACCCCGGACTCTGATTTATGTGTTGTCACGGAACGTTAGAAGCACATTCCTTCGGATGTCCTGCTCCATCTTTCCATTATTAGACTTTTATGAGGACATTTGGAGGATGACAAAGCAGCCCTCATTACTGTCAGCATTGACATGGCCACATTTGCTTTCTCATAAGTCAAGTTAGCCATTTAATTCTCTGAAGAGGCCTGGAGACTTTAGAAGCCTTTGATTGAATGTTTGTTTCCCTGTAGTGTTTGGAGGTGCATTTAGACATAAAAATGAGAGTCCAGCAAAATTACCTACGATGTGATTTTCATCCTCTCAGCCACGGAAATAATCTTCGCCCTTTGACAGCTATATAATTAATTAATAAGTTTAGCAGATCCATTTCAAGTGACCCATTTAATCTAATTTTGTTTCCACTCTGTGATTTGTAAATTACTGCAAAATGATGTGCCATTTAACACTGTCTGTGCCTGTGACAATGGTGATTTTTCTTCCTTTGCGATTCTCTCTTTTTACATCTCCTCTTTTTCTTTTAGCGATCTCATTTAGCGGCATCTGCATTAAATGCTTTTACAGCTTCCCTAGAGCTTATTTGGAGCACTGATGTACGTAAATGTCAGCACTACAAATGCTATTCCCACATTCCACTATTTGCCGTAATAAATGCTGATTATTTGTTACGCTGACATTTAAGAAGTGTGACTTACCATTTGCAAAAGAATGTTAACAAATGACAAATCAATCAAAGTGTCATTAGGTTCTTAGTCAGATAGATCGTGTAGGGTTATCTATTGGTAAACTGTGAAAAGGTTACATTAACTTTAAACTTGCACTGTCAGGAAATAATATCTTGCTCAGTATCATAGGTGACATATACATAACCCAAAACACTTATTCACTCCCGCTGAGGTTTTGCAGGTTTCTTTTTCATCTCTTTCTCCTTTTTTTCTTCTTTTTGATAGCTCGAAAAGCCTGAATTTGCAATGTCTCCAGTAGCTCTGTTGAGAAACCTGCCTCCACGTTCAATCGTCCTTCACTGCAAGATACACAACATAAGAAATGCTATTACCTCTAAATATGTTTTGTAGACATTTTGCCGACTTACTTAGGGTTTGGAATGGAAGGTCTCTCATTATTTGTGTGCAAGCTGATCTCATGTCCTCCCAGATAAAAAGGACAGGCATGGCAAACAGCCAGAAATAACCTGGGTCTATGTCTTACTTTCATATTTTCCAGGAAAATTAATGAGGCGAATCAAAATGCTGGAACAAACCTTTTGGCCCAGAGGAGAGTGGTGCTGTGACCTGACAACTATTCACAATATCAACTAGGTGGACTGTCATTTTATACATGCAAGGGAAGACTAATGAAGCCTGACAAACGCCACCAAGTAAGAGAAAATACAATTAGCAGGCTCATTGGACAGGGGAAGAGGCTCTCATTTATTTATACTGCTGCCTGACAGATGACCGCTGGTGCCGCCACATGTGTGTGTGTGTGTGTGCGTGTGTGTGTGCGTGTGTGTGTGCGTGTGCGTGTGTGTGTGTGTGTGTGTGTGTGTGTGTGTGTGTATTTCTGTGTTTCACTCGGCAATATATTTGGATCTGACCTTATATTGGTACAAGTGTAAAGTGTGTACTTTAATGGATAACTGTCTTAATCCATAAAGAGAAGTGGACATGCTGCCTAGAAGCGTTTAATCCCGACATAAGGCACCATGATAAACAGGTCTCTAAGCGAGACCGGCTTGGTGTAAAGAAACTTTTGGGAGGGATAACAAGGCTTGCAGAAAACAGTGATTGATTAGCTACCAATCCATTTATGTATGGCTGTTGTTTTACTCCCCCCTTAAGGCATGGCTATGTTTACAAGGACAGCAACAAAAACAAAACAAAAACGACTATTGACATCCATCTATGTTGGAAAGTAATTTAATTATAGTGTTTGCATAACTCTCCCATTCTATATTTTATTCACAAACTTATTCAGGGCTAGTAAAATATATTTAGTATTACAAAAATATAGCTGGATTTTGACCTCAATAACAATAAGATAACTACAACAAGGCCCATTTTAATCAGGTTCATATCAGAATAATATGGCTTGCCATATAAACAGAGCAGTTGATAGAATGGCTTTACTGTCACTGGCAGTGTATCTAAAGGGGATGAATCATTCAAAAGACAGTTAACATTTCCATTTAACAGTGTATTTGTTTCAGCTTTTATCGTATACGTGTAAATATGAAGCATAATGCAAAATTTAGGAAGCCCGGTATACACACTATTTGTCTATGCATGTGATTGATTTGACCCATCATCTGAATGTTGCTCCAAAAGTCATTTTCATTGTCACATTTAAATGTTGCATTAAAATGCGCAGATGACAACTTCAGGAGGATTGAGTAAGTCATGTTGATGCTATGAAAAGTGAATGGAAGAGAGAATAAAGCAGCCACTTATCCTAGTACTGTTTCAAGCCATGCTCTTTGACTTGTGACTGACTGTGAGGATGTGGTGCTTCCGCTAACGTGGCTACCGGTAAGGTTTACGCGCTAGTCATTTAGCGTCATACAGTCCTATAGCGTCTACCGTAATTTTCGGACTATAAGTTGCAGCGGAGTATAAGTCGCACCAGCCATAAAATGCCCCAAAAAGTGAAAAAGAACATATATGTATATAAGTCGCTCCTGAGTATAAGTCGCCCCCCCACCCAAACTATGAAAAAAAACGCAACTTATAGTCCGAGAATTACGGTATTTAAAATGCTACTTGAAAATGTATTCATAACAAAAGAATTGGGGTCCATTATCAATCCATGTTAGACAGAACGTCGCATAGGGATCGAAGTGAGTAAACATAAGTGTCGCACCTCTTCCCTCTTGACAATGTCTTCATGTAGTAATACACAGAGTTGCAGTGGAATTGAAAGAACATGTTGGGTAAACAAACTTTTAAAGACCTTGTAAAGTAAATTCAGGTATTTCAGGTATTCAGGTCTAATACGCTTGCACATTGCACCTCACCTTGACACATGACAAATGAGATTTGAGCAAGACTAAAGAAGAGTTGCTTTGTTTAAAGCTAAATAACAATTTAGCTGTACAACTTCAATACTTTATTTTATTTTCTACAAGGTGCTGGGAAAACAATAGAGCAATGCCACAGACTGTGACTGCGTGTCAATAGGCTCCCAGTGTCGTCACAGGTAATCGGGCGAATTCTCTCAAGGACTTTGATGCAGCCAAACAAGAGTCATGCTGAGGTGGGAACTTGAAAGATCAGAGAAATTTGTTATAATGAATAAAAAGGAGGGAATTACACAAGCACTTCTCCTTGCTTCGACCACACACAAACACGATCAACGCACATACTGTTTTCTTTGTTACGAATATTATCAACAGTCAGTCACTGTCCTTCAATGTTTTTTTTTTTTTTGAAAAGGTTTAAGGGTGACTCTGATAATACATGGCTCAAAAGATAATATATAAAAAAATGAAGCCATGACCTTGGTGAGGCAGCTTTTTGCTCGAGTTTTATTTTGCCAAATCTTATTGTACGAACTGGATTTCACCGGTTGATGTTTTAGTTTTAATTGAGTGAACTCTTAACTGTTATGAACTTGTCATCACAGTTAATTCATCTATTCAATAGAAATGTCCACTTCCCTTTTCTTTTGCAGATGCCCATTAAACTCATAACCTTCGAGTGTTCATCAAAACTATACTGACCCAATGGCAATTTTCCTGCTTGTGCTTTTGTTTGTGTGTGAGTGTGCGTGCGTGCGTGCGTGTGTGCATGCTTGCGTGTGTGCGTGCATGTCCAAGCATTCCTCTCACATGCAGCCCTGTGGATGTCTACTTAACATGCTTTTAGGGATACAGAGGCCATTGTTGAGCACTGAATCTGTCGCACTTTTTCTCCTTTCCATTTGCACTTCTTTGAGTTGAATCAATGTACTGTTTTTACTCAAGCTCCTTATGTAACAACAGTGAGAGAGCTTTGTATTATTCATATGCCTGAGAATATTGCACCACCTCGCCTCTTGCACCTTTTGGTCCGCTTAGTTGTTATCTCCTCTGATTTGTACATCTCATTTTCTATTCCTTTGCCTACTGATTTACAGAGGCTTCCTTTCCAGCTGGGTCATGTGCATGTATGCTTGTGTTTCTACTACAATGCTCCAGCGGTCTTTGCATTTCAAGCAGGTCGAGCCCGTCCCTCACGATGCTCCCAACTGTCTAAATGAGTATTTGCACTGTATTGATTAGCCTTAAACCCACAGAATTGTCTCTCATTTGCATCTAGCATCCCTGGTGGGAAGGGAAAATGGAGGTGGGGGATGGCTGCAAAGAAGCCACAGGATGCATTAGAAGAGATGAAATGGGAGTTGTGTGGGTGGTTGCAATGATATCAGAAAAAAAGAAAAAATCTCCCCGACATGACTTCTCTTAATAATCCGCCCATTATCTTGTGTTTCTCCACTCACCAATGGGCCTCAGACCAGCATGAACCGCAATCTGGTCCTCGTCAGCGCAGGCAGCCAGATAGAAGAAGAGCAGCCATGCTGACAGATGTGTGAGGGGTCGCGGTTCATGCTTGACTGGGTTGCTCACTATGGTAGCGATACAATCATGTGTGGAAGAAAAGCAGGATCCATGTATGTCTTGCGAATAATTGCCACCCCTTTTCACATTCCATCTCTTAATTGGCCCAGTGCTCCTGTTTAGGAGAACTTGGAAAGAGAAAGACTTCAGGAGGAAAAGTAGGAGGAAGCACATCAAGGTAGAGACTGTAAAATCCTCTCTAGTGTCACAGAGATGGGTGTGGGTCTCTTCTCCTCTACCCTCTTGTGCACCGCTGTTACTGTGTGAGCAGCAGTCACACATTTCTCACACTTGTTGAAGTGAGACTATTTTGACAGCTCACAATTCATACATTAGTTTTTTTTCCCCACACCTTTTTGTAATTTATAGAAACCTTCAAATTCCTCAGGGCTGAAGCATCCGGGCTCGGATGGCAAACTTGCTGTAACGTCTTTAGCCTCATAGCCTCATTTCTCTTTGTCTTAGTGTATGAGCACAGAAATATATTTTGTTTTGTTTTTGAAAATACCGTAATTTCTGGACTATAAATCGCACCTGATTATAAGCCGCACCAGCTAAAATTAGTTTTACCGGACTATAACCCGCAGGTGTTTTAATGTTTTATTATCATTTGTAAGAGAATATGCACAAAGAAGATTGTCAGGAAAGTGATGGTTCTTTGGGGACGCATACCTTTTATTAACATAATGTTTACTGTCAGAGATGAAGGAGCTCTGCAAACATACAAACATGCATAAATCTCAGCGACGATCATAACAAACCTCATGTCCAGGGAACACTAGCAGCTCACTAATAATAAATAAAATGGGACCACTTACAGGGGTAAAGTTGGCAATGCGATACGAGCTGCACATAAAGCTCCGGAGAAGACATGACCCAGTGCCCTCTAGTGGCCGGAAGAAACCTCTACAGTCGATGCAGCATCTCTATTGCCTTCGTTAAGACCCAAATCTACTGCTTTTAACTTAAAAGCGATATCATATGCATTTCTTTT
Organism: Syngnathus typhle; assembly: GCF_033458585.1. Taxonomy (NCBI): domain Eukaryota; kingdom Metazoa; phylum Chordata; class Actinopteri; order Syngnathiformes; family Syngnathidae; genus Syngnathus; species Syngnathus typhle. Next base: position 11,557,520 of record NC_083738.1, on the reverse strand, counting down.
GTCCCCCCATACTGAGGGTTTGTGTATAAAAGCTTCCTTTCTCCAGTAATGTCAGTCTTGCTCTTGTTCTGTCTCTTGTTCGTGTCAATTGTGCGGCACTCTTTGTCTGACGGACAGACATGCGATCGACACATCACTCTTCTCCCAGTGACTGTGTATCTGGTCACATATCCCTCCGCCCAGCAAAGCGGTGCCGCACACAAGCTGTCCACAGCCTTTTTACTAATTCACATATTCTGTCACTGGCAAATTGCTGAGAAACAGCAGAGAGTGAATTCAAAAGTGTAAAATAGAAATAGAAAAAGAAAAACATAAGCGTTTTAGTGGGGAAAATGACATCTTTATTTGAACCCTTTGTAACAACTGTGCAAAATGGTTGGCTATCAAAAGAGAAAGGACCAAAAATATAGGATTGTGTCAGCGCACTGGGAAACAATGTATTTTCACCACGGTTCATTGCATATGTACGTTATTGTTTAGGGGAAGTGGACTCAGATGAATCATTTTACCGGGAGCAAGTGAAGGAGACAGAGGGAGATTTTGATTGAGTGCCCACTGAGGTCCCATCAGATGTGGCTTAAAGGAATAAAAGATTCATTCGAAGGGGGGTGAGGAAGATTACGGTCCTCACATCTATTCAAATCCCCCGAAATCCCTCGACATCACACTTATCAAGCCATGAGCAGCGTGCTGTACTAACCCGCACTAGGCTTGTCGCCATGTATCATGGAAGCACGAAGCAGGTAGAACTTATTCCTCAATAGACTTAACACAATATATGTAACTAAGGTGCTTACTGACGACATATTCTACTTCCCTGCTGAGGTATTTTCTTTGTTATAAATACGGTATTTAAAAACAAATGTAACAGTGGCCATGGTTGTAAATAATGAATTACAAAACACACCAAATTGTGTGAGAATTAAATTCAGTATGAAATTGGATGTTAATTGGTGATAACGTGTTTTTGCGGTGTTCTTTGTTGTGCAGACCCACTTGCATAGCAAGGATAAAAGCCAAGCTCCGCCACCGGCCATTGCACTTCCCCTCGACAAAGTTTTGATGATTTTTTTTCATGTGTTTCATGTTATCCTACCAAAAAATGTGATCCTATTAACAAGAAAACCAAGAAAGAGCCTTTAAAGCATTACCTCTAAATATATTTTTTCAGCAAAGGGGAAAATTCATTCAAGCAACAATGGCAATTGTTGCTGTGAATTGTTGTGACAATAAAATGAAATATTTATTTTCTTGTCAGCTAAATGCAAAATATCGAAGTGGCCAGTGATCCTCTCCTTTAACAAACAAAAGAATTCCCCAAAACATTTTGACCATAGTTCATGTTTCATGATTCAACATTTTTTTTTCTCCTTTTAGTTTCTGTTTCGTTGCTAAGTCTACTTGGGCGGACACAAATTGACCAAACCGGGATTTCTTATACATGCACCACACTATAACTAGATACACCTTTAAACTCTAATGAGATTGAGCGGACTTCATCTGCTATTTTGACTTGGAACAAAAAAAAGTTGTTATTGTTTTAACCATGCATTTATTGTTTTAACCATGTATATCATTCGAGTTTTCAAACTAACTCCAGTGTTCTGAATGCTGTTTTAGTTTAGTTAGCAATTCATATCATTGAATATATTGCAGAGGATGTCATCGACATTAGACTGGTAAACTGGCGTATGCTGAATAATAAAAAAAGAACGGATAGAAAATAATATGATGGCATGGAAAGCAAGCAACATTTATAATGGGGGATGGCTTTTGTTGACATGTCACTTTGCAATTTTTTTGCAGTCTATCAAGTCAAACTCTCAAGGTTGCTGCATAATTGCAGATTTGTGCTACTATTCCTTTGTATCGGCGATGTGTATTACTCACTCGATTCACCCTCTCAATCGAGCTGCTCCCACTCCAAGGCTAATCTACTTTGTGTTCTCTATCAAGCATAATTTGGCGCTGCATTTGGCTATTCACATGGCTAAATTGCGTTAAGAGGGATTTACCACAGGAGTGATAAACTACTGACCGATAATGAAAATCAGTCACTGACACGATCCCTCTAATAATGAGGGCTGTGTTGTGTTTTGAGACCCATGGAGGCAGACAGGCAATCTACACAAAAAGAGAAAACGTACCTCCTCAAGTAACTCAATAGAGCCCGCTGAAGAATGGAGCTTACCTGAATAACGAACAAAAACTGAATAAATGAATGCTTCTCATGAGTGGAAATTCACAAGGTGAAATATAGCACGGGTTGAATGCAGGGATGTCTTTGCATTAGTTAAGAAGAACAAACAGCCATGTGTCAAGGTCCAAAGCGGGGAATCATTAGAGATGAGGACACAAAGTGTAGGTTGGGCGAGGCGTGCATTTTTAAAGGTCCGTAAAATTTACTGTTGTTTGAAAGGTCACTGTCTGGTGCTGGCAAGCAGCTGGGAGTTGTAAACGAGCCTCCTTATCAAATGTTAATGCTGGCACAGCGCATGTCACACACAGCAGTGACTAGAATATGTCTTTGAGGTCCCACAGGTTCCATGGAAACAAGTCGTTTCATTTACATGCAGAAAGGCAAGCGGCTAATTGCTTTTCTCGGAACATCAAATAGCACGATGGCTTTTGGAGGTGGACGCTTAACCGAGTGGCTCGCAGGAGGGAAGGAAATGGAAGTCCCCCCCAAGGATCAGATCAGACTGTGTTTATCGCCATTAGATTTTGTGACAAATCTCAAACAGAAAAGATTAGAACTAGGTAAGGGAGGGCCTGATTATATTAAGTGTTGGTTTTTGAAAAAAATGTCAATCCTCCTCTGTTTGAATGGCACAATATTAATACTGTATCTGTGTGGACACGGTAAATCGACACCAACAGAGCAATTACAGGATTTCAAATTGACTTTTACACACCAAATCAGGCCGGCGCCAAGCTTTGTTCCATGAACTAATGAAGCCTGCTTCAATGTGAAGCAAGAAAAGCCAAAACTACAAAAAGCAAACCTTGAGTTGTATGATTCCAGAAATGGACAAAACACATTTGATTCAAACTATTATTTTGATGGTAAACTGAGGCAATTGCAACTATTGCTCACAATCGATTGAAGCACTGTTCTTCTAAGGTTTGCATATAAAATAACTATTTTATATCACACTTTGTGACTACTCCTCCCTGCAAATATGCCTGATGGTAGTTATTCTGAATTTTAAAAACATCAATTCAATCATTGTAAGAGCTCTGTGCATCAAATTAACAGCACTAGGGAAGCAGTTTTGCAACAATGTTTATGTTTTTTATTTTTATATATTCTATATTTTATATTTCAATTTTTATGTTTAGTTATTGTTATTTTGACATGTGCATACTTCTTTTGTACATTTAAGGCTTTTGGCCTAACCATATTCGTGAATAGTCATTTGATACCATCACTCGAGATTGAAGATTCAAGATTTGTTCTTAGTCATTCCAATGCATATAGAAATAATAAAATTGAGTCCAGTACACTTAAATAGGCCTACTGATAAAAAAAACAAGAGCAATAGTATAACATAATAATTTCAAAACAAGTACACTTGTGCATTACACCATAAACTAGTGAACACAGCAAAAAAGAAAAAAAATCCTGCACCTTTGGGATGTTAGTCACTCACAGCAGGTGTTACTTTTGCATCAGGGAGGAAAATTATCTTTGCAAATGTCTCACCTCTTCATTAATTGGTAATGAGATAACATTTGCAGACAAACATAGCAATGAGAGCCATTGAATTCCTATCACAGCACTTCTAAATGCTTGGTTATGCAGTTTTGTTTTTTCACAGTGTGCTGGAAAAAGTCATAATCAGGATTTACAGATAAGCTTTTGTGCAAGTGTGCGCGTTCCTGCAGAAAGCAAATATGCAAGATAATCTGTAGTTATAAAAAAAAAAACTTGTTTATTCACACAGCTACTAATTATAAGATGTATCAGGGCGGGTTCCCACTCTTACGTTTCAATAAATCCCACAATTGAGGAGCGTGATTTATGACACTCACTCTATTATGCACATCAGCGTAATGTGGCTCGGACTGCCTCTTGCAGAACAGAACGCTTGAAAGATGTCTTTTTACTGTGTCTGTCTCACATCCAAAGCCTGTTAACATGATGTGACGGCTGACAATTGGATTTAATCAAGTGCAGGGCGATGAATGTTAATTTCCCTCCAAAGTCTCATCTTTGCCATTGAGGGTTTGTTGCGCATACTTTAGCCGAAAGAGCAACTATCGTTATTGTCCCTTTGTCCCAGCTGGGTAGGTGATCAAATGATTTGTGATTAGTATGACGGGATGTTGTTTACACCTCAGAAAATCCCGGAAGAAGGAAATGCACCCTGCAAATCTCCCCGAATTATTCATAACGCTAATGTTATTCTGGCGGAAATAAGGCATGCATATGAATCCCCCTTTGTCCTTGAGAGCTATTAATAAGAGTAAGTTCACAGTAATGGGGAAGAGACAAAACAAATATATGGCTAACGCACTGATGGCCCGCGGTTTTTGTATTTATGAGTGCCCTGGAGACAATGAGCATACTAATCACCTTGGCGCGGCCCTCGCGTGTGTCTGGAAAGAAATGTACCAGTGTCAGTGGTAATTACACATGTACAGTGGGGAGAGACCCCGAACGCAGTTGAGATGTAAAACAAGGGGCTGAGCGCTGTCCATGCAGATGTAAAACCGCTGTCAAGAGGGCTTGTGCACTGCAGTCACCAAGCACACGCCATTCTTATCTTTGGTCTCCACCCTTTCATTCTCTCCTTGAAGACTGCACCGGCCCCCCCATCACTTGCCAAAGTCACGAGGAAGACCCATACCTCATTTAAGACTGCCCCCTGATGGATAGAAAAAGTAAGGACATCTCAAAAGGGAAAGCAGAAAGTTTCATTGAACTCCTGTTTTGCTCCAACCAAATAGCCATGATTGAATTTGACATCAGCTCCTTGGTTCGCAATAAGGAAAAATACAGTTTTTACCCTCCACATGAAACATGTGCTATACAAACTAATATTGTATTCATATAAATCGTCAGTTTGATTGTGATGCTAATATTTAAACTGCTTGCATGTCACAATACAAACATGCACCACGAAGTCGGTAACACAGCAATAATAATTTTCCTGAGGTATTATTTAAATAGATGAAATCCTTCACAGTGCCAAAGGAATACATTAACATTGATGCCAATCAAATTTGGGGATTGTAAAAGTAAATCTTGCCACACAGGTCTTTAATAGATCTCCTTACTGCGGATATGCTTAATAAAGGGATCATCTAATCTACAATAGCCTATATAGCCTATTTGTCTGTTCTTTTTAAATTTGAATCTAATCATGAAACATTTGAAAAATAATTCTCAGTCAAATATGCTCATTACGAAGACTGAAGCACACAGGTTTTTTTTTTATCCAACCATTTTCTCGTCAAAATGACAAGATGCAAGAAAGTCAGTGCTGGCCTGACATTTTTGCGTATAGCAGATACGTGGAACCTGTTAGAATCCTTTGAGCTTTTTGTCTCGTTTCAATGTATGTAGCAAGCTATTTCAGCCTTGGAAATGTTTGAAGAGAAGAAAAGCAACAGTTATGCTGCTAGTGCTTTAGCAGGAGATACAAAGATGGGTGAAATGAGGCACATGTATAAGACAGACAGAGAAATGCATTAGGGCAAAAGAGCATAGATTTTCTGTCAGGACGTCATTGTACAGATGGAAGTCATCTTCTTTGTTGTTGAGAGTATAAATCAGAGCTAAAGTAAAGTGTGTGTGTGTGTGTGTGTGTGTGTGTGTGCGTGCGTGCGTGCGTGTGTGTGGATGTGTACGTGCATGTGTGCTTCACAAGACACCTTAAAAACAAAGCCAAAATTGCCGGCACAACGTTTACAAATTGGTGCTATTCTCAACATCCATTGTTCCTTCTTTCTATCATACCCACCTCCATCCCCTCCACTCACTCGATTGCTACTGTCCGGGGGAAAAAAAAGATCAGCGAGAGCAGGCGCAGCGTGAAGCCGACGTTAACTTAGCAGTGTTATTGAGGTATTCTTTGAATTGTGATGTCCAAAGGTCACACTTTCTTGCCTGCCACCACAGCTTTGAGTGCTCAATCCTCACCGACTGAGCTGGCCTCTGTGGAGCAGGTCCTCTGTGGTGGACAGCTCCTCAGATCGCAGCACGCCAGCGTCAGGATGCGCACACCCACTGCCCTAGTCACAAAGAGTGCTGACCAAAGCTACGAAATGGACGGAAGTCTTTCCAAGATGAAGCTCAAATTGTGAGCCGATGGAGAGAGAGAGAGAAGCCTACTCATGTGTAAATCTCTTTTTATTTTTGGAGCTTTGAAAATGCAGAATGCTGAATCCCTTCCTTTTCTCCTTTCTCTCCCTTGTTAAGCCAAGTCCAAATCTGGAGCCCCCGTGAGTCATTTCTCAACAATGCTTCAGGCTGCCGGGCCTGATGGCTCAATGCTCCCTCTATGACAAGCACTGCCTCAAATGGAGGTCTGCGCTTTTATTCAGCTCAAAGTTGATACCAAAGCTGTTCAAATACCAAGGACCTGTCTTTTAAATACAGAATAAAGGATAAACAATGTGCGTGTGCGTGTGCGCGTGTGCGTTTGTGTGATGACAACAAGACTGTCTTGTCAAGTGTATCTTTTTCTTGTGTTCAACCATTCTTCATTCCAAAAGCAATCTCTCATCTTATTTGCCATATTTTTTGTGTCATGTCCTTTTCACCCCCATCCCACCCACAAAAAGAATGGAGGTATTGTGAGCCTCGCTGCTAGAAAAGTGAATTCCACTTTTACCGAACATGATAGATTTCTTCAAGTAGGCAACAGGCGTCTTTATGTACTATTGATCCGCGTCCTTTTTAAAAGCCACAAATCTCGCCCGGTGTATTTATGTTTGTACGCATCACGACTTGGGGACATAGATTTGTTTCCGCTGTCAGTCACCGAGTCTAAAAGTCAAGTCCCCATAAGGGAGAGAATTTTCAATTAATCCAGCAGCTACACTGGATATTCCTATGCAGTGTGGGCTCCGTGCGAACATACAAAACCCCCTTGAGCTGGCAAAGGTTTGTCTCAGCCAAATTATTCTTGTCAACCTGCGGCGAGAGGGCAAAGTTACCCTTATCTGCATTTTTAGCAAGACACACTACTGATCCCCAGACAGATGTGGACTGGGTGCTCTATGAAGTGGAGAAAAAGCACTCCTTAAGGATTAACACCGGGGGGCATGGATGCCCAATCGCAATTCTCCTGACACCCAAAATGACATGTACATTACCATGTTGCGGATCAGCACACAAGTGTTCTTGAAGACAACCAGAACCTGTTTGTAAGACCACGAGCCCTGAGACACATGCCTTTGCGACCATGCAAAGTATTGTGGTCCAAAGGCTCACTCACAGTACCTCTGCCATGTGGCTTAAACATACGTCTAAATTGTTGACTGTGCTGAACATGACGCCGAGATGGACATAGTATTGGCCCTCGGGCATAACATTAAAGACCGTAGTGAATTTTACCAGCAGGGAGGGAATACAATTCTGAGGTGGGACTTAGAAATGTGAAATTGTGTTGAAATTCCATAAAGCCAGCATCAAATGTTGCTGATCTGAGTGTGTGGGGGCAAAAAATGAACAGTTAAATAAACAGTCTACTGACCAAATGAATTTGAGCCACTAAAGAGTCATTTATTTTGAGGGGAAATCTAACTGTGTACGACGAGAGTTGGACTGCTTCTTAGAAGGGCTCTGGCATAATCCTCTCTCATCTGTCTCTTGAATGGCTTTTATGCGAGACAGCATAATGAACTGCAACTCAACAACATTGGAGCTAAATGTTTTAACCTTGCCGATTCACTAACGCCACATAATAGTTAGATGAAGAATTAGATGATCCTCATTGTGTGTGCGACTCAAATGTTTGCTTCTTTTTCTTGTCACACAATGCATTCATGCACTTCTAAGTAGGTTGGAAATCAAATATATTTGTTTTATCTCTTCTAATCAAAACTACCCAATGCTGTGATTCATAATCAATTTTGTCAGATATTTTGTTTTCATAACAGCAGTCTGATTAATTCCTTTTCGTTATGCTCCCATTTGTAAGCAAAGGTGTTCAGTTGGGTGATGAGGAGTGTGGATCCTCTGCTGACTGAATGGCTTCAAACTGTGTTCTCTCCTGCCACCATGTGGCCAAACTAATACTTACTGTTAAACTGAATGGAAGACACATTACCAGACTGATGCATTTGCCGTTCACTCGTCCATTTCTTTTCCGTACAGCTTGTCCTCATTAGTTTATGCAATACGTTGGAGAAGCTTTCATTTCAGGTTTCTCACTTTTTTTCTCATGCAGGCACGCACATTATTGGGTGGGATGTACTTGTGTCTTGCGAATCAAAGGTGAAGTTACTTTCTTCCCCCCAATCTTCCTTGACTATTATAGCATATCCCTTTGTGACATTGCACCTGACTGAAGGGGGTTCAGGGTTATGGCTAGGAAAAAGAGTCTATCTTGCAAAGGCAACCTCTGTACTTTGTGGGAAATCATAAATAGCGTATATGCTGTTTTATGTATATATAGTTGAGATGAGGAACACGCGTGGCACACCCGGATATCTTAACAAGCGGCACCATCACAGACATCCCTTTGTGATTACAGAGTGAGACAATAACTCCTGAAATGAGTTGCCAAATTAGAGGAGGAATGGCACAGCTGATTAGAGCAGTGCACCATGCCAACAAAGGGTTCTTGGAGAAGAGCGAGCAAAGTTGATGGAAGTATCAGAAAGATAGTGAGAGGAACAATCAGAGAACGAAAGAGTTGTATTCCTTAATTACTCCCTGAGATAAACCATCTCCGAGGCTTGCTTTGAGTTTTGGCCCAGCTACAAAAAGAGTCGGGATGAAGGGGCCAAAAGGACAGTTTAATCTTGCTTCCCTGAGTATTTGTGCAATAGACTCCTTTGCTGTCTCTTTCTCCTCCAGTAGTTTTTGTCTACCTGCATGAAAAGACTCTGTTTTGCAGCCAACCTTGCTGCAAGATAATGAATTCAGACGAGAGACTGCAGGTTATTTGAATTGTGGCTGCCATCAAAGGTATGTGTACACTTGCGTGCTTTGCTTTTCATCAGCAAATAATTGCAATTTCTGTTCTGTTCATCCACAGTTATCGGCTGGTTGGGACCACAATGTTAAGAAACATTTGTCCTTTCCCCTGACCATTCAGATAAAAATCTAAAGTTTTCAAGGTTATTTCAAAAGTATTTCAAAAGTTGTAAAAAAAAGAAAAGTGTAATCTCACAATGTTCTGAAAATAAGGTCATAATATTACAAGAAGAAATGTTCATGAATGTGAAATATTTTAAGTGCTAACCTGTTTTTGTAATCTTAATATTCATCAGAAAGTAGCTTAATATCATTTTATTTCAAACATAACAAAAAGTATATATGTATTTAGCTAAAAAATACCTTATGAACATTCACAGTGCAGGTTTGAAAAAGTATATGAATTTAAATGTTAATGACAAGATCTAATCCGAGTCAAGGGTCAGCAACCTGGAGTCCAGTCAATGTGATTAGATTGGAGGCGTTGGTTAAAGCACAGAAAAACACACACACGCACGCATGTACGCACGCAAATGCACATGCATTTTGATTTTCTTACCCATAAAAAGCATTGCCGACACAAAAGAGCTCTCCGAACACCTGTAATTAAGAATTGTTTACTTGCACAAAGCTGGAAAGAGTCAGAAAGTACAGTACAGAATTCATGTTCACCTTTTTACGGTCAGACAGACCTTCTCTAAATCGAGAAAGTTCAGCACTGTTGATTTCCTCCCTCAGTGTGGCCGTTTTATAAAGATGACCCTGCAATGCCAAATATAGTAGTGCAGAATGCACTGTGTGGTAAAGAAGAATCATTTGTGTCTCAGCCAGGGTGGGACTGGCCCCTTCATCCAACTTTGTGCTTGTGCACACATACATGCTCGCCTCTTGGGAGTCATTAACATAAAAATGCACACAATAGCCAGAATATAGCTCAACACACTCAGAACACAATCAGGGGAAAGTCTAGGTAAAACGTAAAACGATTTTATAGTCACGCACTGATTTGCATTTGTTTTGCTTCAGTCCGGATGCTGTAATTAACGCCCCATTCATTCAAATCATGTCTCAGGCACAATGTCGGGCAAAAAACCTCCCAATTCTCTAGGCTGCAGAATGCGTAGACATAAATACCGCTGTTATCAACTGGAACCCGCAAAGCCCCGTTTGCACCTAAAATTATTGTCCACAATCGGTCATGTTACACTTGGTGTTCAGTAAAATGATGGGAAAGTATCTGTGATTTGTGAGGTAGCCTGTTATGAGTTGAAGAGAAAAATCACGAGTCATTTATGCACAAATCAAGGTAATTCCCAAGGGCCGCCATATTTTATGTGGAGTGTATTTATCCTATTTATTCTTTAACCTTCAAACAAAAAGCGAACTATTTTCTCAAGTCCAACTACTTTTCCAAGGAGCAAAAGAACAGTACACTATTTTCCCGATGAAGTAGGTGATCACTGAGCGTCTCGTTATCAGCGATATGGATTGATAAGATGTTCTCTCTCTCTCCAGCTTACGTATGCACACAAACATACGCACACGAAAAATAAACAATGTTTCGAAATGCTATTCAGAGCACAGACTCAAAGCTGTACTTCCTAAGAATACTTTGTTCAAAGATAGACAGACAGACGGATTGACTGACAGACAGACTGACAGACTTGATAGATATGACAAAATCAGCAACTTATAGTTTGGAAAATACGGTATAAGCAGTACACACGCACGCACGCACACACACACATATATATCGATAGATAGATAGATAGATAGATAGATAGATAGATAGATAGATAGATAGATAGATAGATAGATAGATAGATAGATAGATAGATAGATAGATAGATAGATAGATAGATAGATAGATAGATAGATAGATAGATAGATAGATAGATAGATAGATAGATAGATAGATAGATAGATAGATAGATAGATAGATAGATAGATAGATAGATAGATAGATAGATAGATAGATAGATAGATAGATAGATAGATAGATAGATAGATAGATAGATAGATAGATAGATAGATAGATAGATAGATAGATAGATAGATAGATAGATAGATAGATAGATAGATAGATAGATAGATAGATAGATAGATAGATAGATAGATAGATAGATAGATAGATAGATAGATAGATAGATAGATAGATAGATAGATAGATAGATAGATAGATAGATAGATAGATAGATAGATAGATAGATAGATAGATAGATAGATAGATAGATAGATAGATAGATAGATAGATAGATAGATAGATAGATAGATAGATAGATAGATAGATAGATAGATAGATAGATAGATAGATAGATAGATAGATAGATAGATAGATAGATAGATAGATAGATAGATAGATAGATAGATAGATAGATAGATAGATAGATAGATAGATAGATAGATAGATAGATAGATAGATAGATAGATAGATAGATAGATAGATAGATAGATAGAATGTGGCATTTTCATCACATATTTCACCCATAATATGATATTTTATCAAGCCCTACACTACACAAAATGGACAGTAGGAGGAACCCCACGCTTCGTCTTCAAAACTTCCTGACCTAGTTTCAACTCAGAGCTGTCTAGGACATGGTGTACCCGTCTCACTCGTCAGCCCTTCATGATCTCACACGAGTTCAACTGCTGCTAAGTAGCTTATCAGCCAACAGTCAGTCATCTGAAGCCAAAAGAGAGAGAACATGGGACAGACCTTTTTTCAATGAATGAACTCAGTCCGCCATCTAAACAGTGGCATTACTGAACGTGTTTGACACAGTCAGAGACATTTGTTGACAATGATCCAATATAGTATAGCTGGCAAGTGCAGACATAAGTTTTGTGGTTAGATTAGAAAGGGCTATGTTCATTTCCTGAACACTTTGTTCATTATTGTTGTTGGAGATGTCGAGTGGCGTAATACAGCATATGCATTATACTGAGAAGTGTGGCTAGTATTTTTGTTAACATGAGACTCAACTGCATCTGGTCATCATGTTGGGGCCGTTAAAATGTGGAATATGTGGTGTCAATGGTGAATGAAAGAAAAATGCTGTGCTGTTTTCTGGCACACTCAGTCCTATTTGTGCACGTGTTGAGAAAATAAATGGAGGCCTCGCCTTGGAAAAAGAAGCAGATGTTGTCACGGGAGTGCAATTGGAGCTGTGTAAAATGAAAAGAAATGTTATTCGAAAAGTTCTGTTCATTATGTAATGACATTTTTTCTATACGCGTGTGTGTGCGTGTGTGTGCGTGTGTGTTTGTGTGTTTATGTCTTCAGATGAGATAAGAGGCTTAGAGGATGCGGGTGCATACGTGAAGAGGAGCAGGTGTACAGAATGGCAACAGTTCCCAAATGGGTGTCTTGTAGAAGAAAAAGAAGAAAAAAGTAATCTCCCTTTCAAGTTTCCGATTTCATTGGATTTGACACGCACCTCTTTGAAATGAAATGCATCTTTCGTGCCACACTCCACTTCTTCTCCACTGTATTCTCCTCGACGACACTGAGAGCAGTGCAAATATGTATTAGCATCTGACTTTTGCTGTCGTTGTTGTGTCGGTGAAAAAGGTTGAAATCTTTTGTAGTTTTGATAACTTAATGATTGCCATGTCACACTCAGAACAGTACCAACAAGTTTATCTGCCACCTGCCTCAATCAAGTCTTCACATTCGCAGTCTGAAAGTGCAATAGTCAGACAGGAGAAGTGAGAAGGTAAACTCAAGGCAAAAGTACGAAAGGAAAAAGTATGAATTGGTTTTCATCAGAGGTTTGGAGGCCTCTGGAAAGCTCAGAGGGGCCAAGGCAATTGCTTGTATTTGCCTAATTGAACGTTAACCTCTGCATGGAGAATAATAACAGATCCAACCTACACACGCACTGGAACAGAAAATTATTTTCTGTCCGTATCCATGTGTTGTGTACACAGCAAGGTAACGAATGACACCCAAACACAAAGATCCCCAGTTTATGCCTTTGTTCACTCTGAGAGGTCATTCTTGAAATTCCTTCTCATAGAAAAGGTGTCTGTCGCACACTTGTTGCTGACCTCTCTTGCTGCTGGGCAATTTGAAAGCAAGCACATTATGTCCTTAGTTAGGTTTGACAAAAGAAGTGGCTGCAAACCTCCTACACACTGACACAGACGTGAGGCTTTTATTTATGTGCACACAGACATATGTACTTAACAAGGATATTCAGTTAATGAACTGTAAGGATACGGCAGATGTGTTGACAGCGAGAGGAATAAAAAGCTGAGATTCCCCAAACCTTGAGACACAGGTCTTGGTGGGTCAGCCAATTTTCTGACTTAACCTCAGAAGTCACCCTGGCTGCCTTGAATACATTTGAACGAAAGGAGAGATGAAATATAGTCTGCCAAAAATGTTATTGAAAAAAATAAATTGACATGAAACATTTCTGGTTCAACTTCCCATTTCAGAACTGCCACAGAAAAAATAAATAAATAATAAAGCCCTACAAATTGTGCAGAAGGGGTTTGTGGACACGATGATTTATATCAGGGGTATCAAACTCATTTGTGTTGCGGGCCACATTGTAGTTAAGGTTTCCCTCGTGGGGCCATTAATACGAAATTATATAAAAACTTCAACAGTTTTCTCTTTTATTTTGAAAGTGGGGTTTTAAAAAGATGTCGCAATATCTCACTGTTATTAAAAGGGAAGACACTTTACAATTTGGGTATTTTAACAAGAAACATTGAGTTGACACACGAGTTGCCTTCGCGGGCCACATAAAATGATGTGGCGGGCCGGATCTGGCCCTCGGGCCTTGAGTTTGACATCCGTGATTTATATGTTAGCAATTTTGTAGCTCTGGAATAGCAAAAGTGGAATACACTTTTACTTTTGGCAAGCCAGGAGGAATGCCAAGATAGTTAAGTAATGAAAATAAAAAACAAAACAAAAAAAACCAAAAAAACTTGAGGAATAATAACAGCTAACTACTGGTGATTTGCTCGTTCAAGTACTAGGTTCCTTGTGCTTGTTCGTTTTGGATACAGTAGAGGGTAGACTTTGGCCTGCTTGTAGCCCTTGTGATGAATGACGACATCTTTGTTGGCAAGTAGAGCAAATAGTCCCAAGTTGTCTGTCACATGACAGTAGAACTACTGTTTTAGTAGCACATCTCTCCCTAAACAGCGAGACTTCTTAGCTCTGCAGATAGAAATTGCTAAGGGCATTAGTAATCTAGTGTTATACATAGAGCACCTCCGGCTCTTTCCAGTGCATTACATTCTTTGAAGCAACTTTTGTTTGATCTAATGAGCAAACTTTTACTTGTGAAGGACTTGGGATTGATGATTTTAAAATGCCACGTTTTTTTTCCTAACTTTGTCTCAACTTATTGTCTCCCCCATCCGTCCAACCCAAAGTGTTATGAAAAGTCGGCATATGCTCCATTTTGAAAATTTAGGATAAACCGAAGGGACAACCTATGGTTTTAATCAGAGCTTTCAAAACATTATTGGTAAACGCAACAAAGCATGGGTGTCAGATCATCTGATCTCATGAGTGATTGGCTTATATTTGGGAAATTAACAAACAAATGATCCTCTTTAAACAAGAAAACCAAGTTGGAATATTACTTGTCAATTACTACTGACAGTCGTAATATTCTAAAACGTTTCTGGAAAATTATCATTGCATGAAAAAGTTGGTTCTGCAAAAAGTAGTACTCTCATGCAATGATAAACAAAAGATGTTAGACCTCAGTGAGACAACATACTCTGCAGAGATGTCACAGACGTACATACAGACACAAAATGCCTGGTAAGTCATGCAAGTTTACTCAAGGCCTCGATGCAAATCTACCGTGACAGCCATGGCACGCAAGCAGCAGAAGCAGCAGCAGCAACTGGGTGTTGTACCAGCCTTTAAAAGGTACTGTGCTGAGGAAAAGGCGGGTACATGCAGGAAAGTGAATGTGATTCTGTCATAATGGAAAGAAAGGTTTTGCTGCAGCTGTGGCTTTTAGCATAAAAATGTGCAGCTATGTACTATGCACTATGTCTGAACCCTGCAATGTGCTCTGAGTGAAAAGTACTTACGGGCAATCGTTTTTGGCCTCATGCCAAATACTTCATGTCCACCGTGAGAAGTATCGCAATACAAAAGGAGTCACCTTTGCTCCTCATTCTTGCCTTGCTAAATTTCTTAGGAGCACATCTGAGGAAAAGTAATAAATTATTAACATTAACATGGTTCCTCAAAATTTCCCTCAGTTACGTATTTCACATATTTGTGCATCCTTGAATATCACATTTGTAAACTCCAGTGTCACAAACGCTGGATTTTGCAGCAAGGGTGCCAACTCTAAATCGAACTCTAGGGGGCACACTAGTACATGTTTCACATGCATTGCTGTGGAGGAAAAAGGGCAAACAAGTTCAGGAGTACAAAAGTCACAATTTGTCCTGGCCTGACAATGCACGCACGTCTTTAGTTCAAGTAGTGGGGTAAACATATAAATGATTATCGCAAGCCTCGACTTCAAGAAATTTAACACCAGGATCTGCAGAGGTGATAAAAGTCGACCTATAAATTAATTACACAAAGGTTCTGTTCTAAAGGTGGACTTGGCTATGAAGAGTCATACAACCCTTGACCTCTAGACAACATACTAATATTGATTGTGCTATCTGTACACATTATGTTGCATCTGTTGGTTTGTGTTGAGAATTTTATGATAGCCCAGTTTGGCAGCTAGATAATTTGCTTTCACTATGTGAATGTGCCCATATGAGGTAGGGATGTTTGTCCATTATGTGCAACCTTGCACATTCTGTATCATTAAGCTAATGGTCATAGCATAAACAGCTCAGGTGTGGCTATGCAGAGCTTCATGAATGACATTTTATGTGTCACTGGCAAAAACATGTATCCTAATTTCATCTGGAAAGAAAACACAAGCATTTTGTCATTATGAGCTTGCTGCTTGAAAATAATTGCCAAACTTTTGCAGCTTGCCATTACCTCAACTTCCCTGCTGCATCCGGCTTGCACTTGTCTTAGTCCCTTAATGGCATGTAAATAATTGTGTCTGTCAGTCATATAGAATTATATATTTAGAAGTTTATAAAAAAGAAGCGCCAAAGGTATCATGTGGTACCAGCTATATGGAACAATCTATCAGCATGTTAATGACTTTCTCAAAAGGTGTCGTATGAGCTCTTTTGAACTTCCACACGAGCAATACCATCCAAGGATTTTACAACTTCCTGCACTGTTTTTATATATTTGTAGATCATATTTTCATTTTGAATTTGGGTTTTAATTTGTTTGGCTTTCACTGTCCTCATTTCCTTGGCATATGAAGCTGGGGTTTGATGGTCGAGGAAAGGCACGAAAAGGAAATGAGCACCTTAAGCAAGCACACCAAAAGAACTCTGATGTGTTAAAAACAACCACAAGCTTTCATGGATTCAGTTTCATTTCAATAGTTTCCATGTTATGTGAAGTACATTGATGAAAATAGGTGTTATCCACAAAAGTCTTGGGACACAATCAAATAATCAACAACTTAACCCCAATATACATCTTAGTGGAAGAACAAGAATATAGATAGGTTCACAATCAGTGAAGTGCTGATCTCACCAATTTTCCTGGATTTATTGACCAAAAAAGATAAGGCGGTGTGAATGACCTGACTTTATTTCATATTTTTTCTGGGATACGAGCTGTAGGTTGGCTTTGACCTGCGAGCAGAAAGTTTGAGGTACGAGTTGTATGGTGAGCAGTGAACCCAACTCCCTTCTCAAAAAGCAGCAGTTTGGCAATTCTTCGTTGTCATCTCTAGATGTTTACCATTAAACTAAACATGAAACAAGGAGAATTATCTTAGAAAACAAAGACACTGTACAAAACACCATAAACGGGATCATCTTGGAATCATCTTTGCGATGTTATAACTTTTGAAGCAACTGATACATACTGTAAATGGTGGATCACGTCTCCATGTGTTTATGTACATATAAATGGGAATATATGATTTAAGACAAGAGTGTTTTGAGCTACAAATGCGGTCAAATATTGACTGAAACTTGTATATCAAGACATAATTGCTTTTTAGAAGTTCTTGCATTTTAGGTGGAATCTATTACACCTGCAAAAGGTTACGCTCAACCTCTATAATGTTTGTGATAGAAATGTGTACCAATGTAGAAAGTGCTTGAATGAGCCCGCAACAGTATTTTGCTGTGCAGCATGCTCTGTATGTCTTTATTATTTCGACTCTGGTTGCTTAATGTACCATCAAAATTACAATAAAGTTAATTTTGTCTTTCAGTGTACTTTTACAATATATGTTCTGTCACGTTTTTTTTTCTTTAAGGGCGGCCCCTCGTACACATCCTTGTGTTTACTTCTATCAAGATGTGTTGCCATCCAAAAGTGAAGAGGGCCTTTGGGTTGGGTTCTCATTTCTACACACTTCTCGATAGTGCTTGCAGAAAGGGGGAAGTTGCCAGTCTTTCATAAGGTACATTTGTATCTCAGTGTGCATGTGGCGTCACCTGGGTGTGATGAGAATCTGTCTCAAAAGTAACATCACGGTCATGTGGTCCACTTCCCCTTTGGTATGATATAAAAGGAACTAGTGTTATTTTTGTGTTCACAGCGCTGTGGCGTTCTGACATGGCAACATCTTCTGATGTGTTGATCTTTCTTTCTTTCTTTCTTTCTTTCTTTCTTTCTTTCTTTCTTTCTTTCTTTCTTTCTTTCTTTCTTTCTTTCTTTCTTTCTTTCTTTCTTTCTTTCTTTCTTTGTGCCAGGTAATTTCTATGTTTTCAGCTACATGGCATAATTGCCCAAGACATATTTCAACATTTTTGAAAGACAAGAAAAAACACAAATTCTCACATAAAACTGTCTTTTCATTGTTATTGGTTAAGGAAAACCCTTTTGCGTCCTTGTTCACACATTTGATTGAAGTATTTATGAAATTATGAATGAATGAATGAATGAATGAATGAATGAATGAATGAATGAATGAATGAATGAATGAATGAATGAATGAATAAATGAATAAATAAATAAATAAATAATGCCGTGTGAAAGCAGAAAGCAATGGGAGAGTGGAAAGCCAGTAATGTGTGTGCTAGCTGCCAAACTCAATTAAAATTATTGACCTTAATGTTTCTTATGAGGTAATGCCGGTCTATAAAACAGCCTTTTCTTAACTTTTAATGGTTTCATATTTATAACAACGTACATGATGGTGGACACTAAGCTAGTCTTGTTCATTGTTTTGTTGCCATATTCACTTCCACTTTATGCATGTTACATAGACCCTTTGTGATAACATTTAGAAGTATAAAGATTAAGATATATGCTGCTCAAAGTGCATTCTATTTTTTTTTAAAATCCATATTACCATTAATGTGTTTTTTTATTGATTTGTTTTATGATAGTCATTTTATGATTTTAGCTTTTGTATATTGAAATTCATGTTAGATGCAAAAACAGCTGCAGTAATAATATGAAGTATACAATACCATGTAAACAAGTCAACATGTCAACTGAAAAAGAAAAAAAACACCTGCCACTACCAAGGGTGACTCAAATAATTGGCCCTTTTTTCCACCTGTCTAGAGATGTTATAAAATTACAGAAAACTAGCAATGCTCACGTCTCACGCTGAGGCACATGTTATCCCCTATCATCCTGCTGTGCAACACACAGGCAGGCTGTTGAAGGAAAGGACAGATTTTTCTGTAATCCAGAATCCTTCACTCAGGCTCCACTGTTGAAATAGTATTTCTCATTTGAAGATCAAGAGGGATCCTTGCCATTCTCTCAGATTTTGTGTTTGTTAAAGTATTTATGAGTGTGGGTTCAACAGCATCATAATAAAACATTATGTGCATAAATAGGTTATATCGGTATATAATATATTGCAATGTGGGTTTATGTTTAACCAATTAATAATGAACACACAATCATGATACATCCAGACTGGCCGTTTGGTAAAATACAGACATTTGCCCCAAATTCCCGATAGCCACCGCCCCACTGGTCACAGGAGGAGGCATCTTTAATTTGAACAAATATCAATGACAGTGGCAGCAATACGGATGGATGGATGGATGGATGGATGGATGGATGGATGGATGGATGGATGGATGGATGGATGGATGGATGGATGGATGGATGGATGGATGGATGGATATTCTCTGTGGCTCAGTAAACAAAAATGCACTGCAGGGATTGTTGAAGTCGTTGTCCATGTTTTTGTTGATTTCCAAGAAATATTGTTTGCAAACTAAATAACTTCATCTCCATAAGTGGGGTGCTGTAAGAAAACATTTGGGAGACTTTGCTTTAAAGAAAGAGTAATCAGAACTCAATGCACTGCACCAAATGGACATTTTTAAAATGTAATATTCAAAATGTCCTTGTTGTGTTGTCTCCAAAATGAATCTCTGTGAGCTCACTCACTTCTGTGAACTCCCCACCCCTCGACAAAGCACTTGTTTTGCAAACGTCCCCCTCCGGGTGGTAGCTGTGTGTTTTAGCCAGTCATAAAGAATTTTCAACGGGTGATCAGCTTGTGGCAGACACATACAGGCTTGTTAGCTGTCTGGATCTAGGGTCTTAATCCATGCACTGCTTGGAGTTAAAAAGGCTTTCGAGGCGGGAGACCATCTATCCGGGCAAAGCTTGAATATCCTGGCTTGATGTTGCATTCCGGAATGTCCTTCTGCAGCCAAACACGTGTGCCTCAAAGTGCATGATTATGAAGACGTATCACATACAGCCAGGTGCACCTCAGTTTGGCTTTCTCTTTCATCAAACATGAGAATTTTAACAATTGAGTTGATAATTGCATCGAAACAGAACGCTTAAAAGGAACATTATTCAACAATCATGAGAAGTTTTATACTCTGGTTGATAAGAATGGTTAGCAGCGCTACCTCTTTTCATCTTATCCCTCCACTAACCCATTGACCTTGCTAGTTAGATTAAAGGAGCTTTAACCGTCATCTCCCCTTTATCACACACTTGAAGCATATGGTGATAATGACAAGCACTGCTGTCGTCGGCATGTCATTATCACATCATTTTGTATTGCTGTCCATTATATCATCTAGGGCCTAGATTCTAGGCTAAATCCATCAATGACTTCCGTGAAGAGGGTAGGCCCTTTACTAAATTTTGCCACGCCATCCTCTGTCCTGCCGACGCGAGCTGGCCACCCTTCCTTCATCATGACATTTTCTGCCATCCTCCTGCGCTCTGAGTAGGAAGTGGCTGCGTGGCTGCTTTTTGCAGGCCTGTGGCTGGTTCCCTGCCGGTGACCGTACTTTGAACCAGGTCTGTGAGTGTAGCCAAAGATATACGATGAGTTGGAACATACAAATACGACCTCCTCTCATGTGCTCTTTCTATCTTTCTGTCATGCACCATCTTCTCTTGCATGCGAATTTAATTTGACCTATTTATTTTGTCCAAGTCCCTACTAAGTGAAAAACATCAATGCGTTTTTTTGTTCTCAGTACTGATTCAATGGCATGAAGACAGTCTTTTCCAAAGAGAAATGGAGTCGATGGGGTGGTCCGTGTATGCGTTGTTGGTGTTGGAAATGTTTGAGAGCTGTTTCCACAATGACCTCCTTCCCTACGTCACACATTCAAGGCTTACATGCACGTCATCTTGTTTTTTCAGCTGTTTGTCAGTTACAGTTATTACTAGGAAATCAGAACCAGTATTTCCGTAGAAAAAAAGAAAACCCACTGCTAATAATAGTGTAAATTATTGACATAGAGCCAATAATCTTTTTCTAGTTCGAGTACTTTGTGTGTTTTTCATTCCTTAAATACAAACAGATCCTCGCCGGAATCTTTTCACTTGCATCTCATGTGATTCAAATTTTGCTGAGCCAGGGAGTGGGAGGGGTTCTGAGCACAATTGTATTACTAACTCTTAGCTGCAGAGATTGCAGCTCAGAACAAATTAATTAAAGTCAGAAGGTCACCCTTAAAGTAAACAAAAAAATAAAAAAATACCTCCCACACACATACAGTATATACACACAATGCATCTATGCAGGTTGGTATTGACACAACTTTTAAGTTAAATGATGGCCGTGGCATGCATCCAGACCTGTCTCCCATTGAAGATGTGTTACGTTATGAAACAAAACACGACAATGGAGACCCCGGAGTGTTGAACAGCTGAAGTGCTACATCAAACAAGAATGTGCAGGAGTTCCACTGTTGTTATGAAGGAAAGGTGATGTAACACAGTGGTAAACAGGCTATTGTATAATCTTCTTTTAGATATGAATCAGAATTTGCAAATCAAAAAGTGTGTCAGTTTGAACATTAACTATCCTGTCTTGGTTGTGTATTCACTTGAATATTAGCAAATGATTGTATTCTGTTTTTATTTACATTCTACACAATGTTCCAAGTTCATGGAACTTTGGTTTATAGAATGCAAGAAGCTGTACACGCAGAAAATCCATGCGAGCATGTGGACAGCATGCAAAAGATCAGAGTGATGCACACTATTAGTTCCAGATAATTCATTTACCCTCTGTCTTCACGTGAAATACAAACTGACAGCACTCTCTTTTTCTATAACAGACTTAATTAACATTAATCACATTTTGTTTTCGATGGGATCAGCTGATTGTCTGCACATGCAAGTGAGCAACAAGCTAATTACATTTGGCTGAACATCTTGAGGTTTTAGTTCTTTCTGTACTTTTGGCTCTTCAGCTAGGACATTTCTGAATGACTTCAGTTCCGTCGCACGGAGAATGAAATACTTTGAAGCAAACTCTGGCTTCTATGTGCGAAAACACAAACTTGAAAATACATGGCTGAAAGTGGTGCAATAATTAAAGTCAAATGACGGCTGAGGTCTACACATGGCACCCTTCCAACATGAGCTTACTTTTTACTCTTGCCCTGATTGAGATTACTTGAAGTTTTTCAAAATGAGGTAAAAAAGGCCGACTATGAAAAGTGCAGGTGTGGCTCATCAGGAAGTTGGTCAGCGGCGTAGCCAAGCCGAGGCGAGCTGGGGCGGCGCCCCGGTTAGGACTCCCTGCACCCCGGTTCAAAATAATCGAGCTTTTTCGATTCTTCATTTTCATGCCATTTTTTTCTTTCGGTCTTGCGCGTATCTGCTTGCGCTATTCTATGTGCGCGATGTTATCCATTCACCGTTTGCCTCCCGGACCCGGATGTTGTTTTAGCGATCAGCGAACGGCGTGGGTGATGTTCGATTTTTTTTCCTGTGGGCGTGCGCCCCTACTGCAAAAATTCCTGGCTACGCCTCTGAAGTTGGTGTACCTCTTCTGTAAATAAAACGAGTCACCATTGGGAACGTGAATGATTGGGTTGTTTGTGAGTCGGAATGCCTCCCACCTGTGCTGGGAAAAGCTCTATTTATACATTGAAGCATCCATTTGGGACCTCCTTAATGGGCTTGGGACTGGGCCAGCTCTTGTTTTGGCTGCTGCTCTGACAGAGACTCTTTACCTGCCAAGATGTCATGTCTGATTCCAGGATGGACTTTGTGAGAACAGATTTTGGTTACCTTGTTAAATGAATGCAAATGTTGAAACTGGGGCGCAAGAGTGTTTGCTTAATGAGAAAGGAGAAAATAGCCCAGTGAAGTTGGACACAATTATTTTCCATCGGTTTAGTTGTTTTTTTACATAAAGGAAAATATCAAGATGTTATGAATTCTTATCATTAGCATCATAGTGCTGTCATAGAACACACACAGAATTTGATCCTATATCAATAATAAAAATGTTGTTTAGTTTTCATTTGTTAATAAAGGGATGCCCTGACTGGTTCACCAATGTTAATGAACTCGAAAGGTTGCCAAGATCGGACCATAGCAAGTTTAACATTTTTTTTTTAAAAGAGCAGTTTGAATCCTTTGATTTGGAAACATTTAGATTAAATAAGTATGAATTATTTCCTTAATCCAATAGCAATAATTCTGAGTTTGAACGTCATACCCTTAGTTAGCTTCAATAATTCAAAATCTTTTTTGAATTACAAGGTGTTGGGTTTGACGGGCATTTGCTCAAATCTGAGCTGCTTACCTACTGTGGCGTCTGGTATCATTTTGTGGGTAATCCTGGTGCCAGACCACCTAAAACATTTCAGACTGACTCACCTTTGTCCAACTGCAGCAACAAAATCAATGTGATTAATGTCCAGTTCATGTTTCCTGTCCAAATTGAAAGTGCACAATATGTCTTTTACAAGCCTATTTTTAAATTAGAACCTTAAAATAGATGTCAATGAACTAGAAAAATGGCTCAGAGAGTAGGGGGGAAAATCAGGTTAGAGCCAAAAATAGAGCCATATTTTTGCAGTGAGGTCAGTGGAAAAACAAAATGATGGGGTGACCAACTTTCTTCCTAGCATGTCCCCTCCCAAAACAAAAACATGGGAAGAGAAAAGCCTTCTGGGTCATTCATTATGCAAATTTAGCTGGTTGTGTTTTATAAATATTGTCTGATCAATTATTAAATCAGGAATACGAGAATTATAATATGTCCAAATACCGTTGAGGTGAATATTGCCATTGGGAACAGCAATTTGCTAAATAACGCTACAAATGAAACCAACCCTGGGAGATGCATTCCTCAGATGGGCGGTGTAGTAAACACCTCCACCAACATCTCTGTGGTTTATTTGGGCTGTCTGACTAGCCCCACCTTCCTCAATCACCCCTGATCATGATGAAAGGAGTTTCTTGGTGGCTGAGGAGTGGAAAGGGAGTGGATGAATGAACCTCTTGTACTGTCACGTCTGCATCAACAACTTCATTGACCACCAGTTGTGTTGACTTTAACACCAAATATAGAAGCGCTGCACGACGTAATGTGCACTCTTTAGAAACTGCAGTGTGAGCGTGCGGCTGTGACGGCCCGGTGGTATGACATCTCCCACAGCCAATCATTCAGTACGCGTTTTCCACCTCCAATCCAACAAGGCTAATGGTGAAAACAGAGCCAGATGACGTCACTGTGCTACCGTTACACTGCTACAGCAGTTTCATAGTCAACGAGAACACAAGGAACCAGACTACACCAAAGTTATTATCACAAAAAAAGTCAAATTGCAGTGTGATAGATGATTGATACATTGATGTTTTAACACAGAATTACAACCAAAGATAAACAAAAATTATTCTTTTTTGCCCCTTTCCGACTCCATGCTAAATACTACTCTATATTGCACTTTTTTGTTGATGTCAAAAAGAAGATACTTGCCGATTCTACAACCATTTCTAGTATCTGATCAGTTATATTTCCAATTGTGCCTTCAACAAATATTAATTAGGAGTATCAATTTAGGTTTTGCTCAATCCCTCTAGGCAACACAAAGTAGTGAGACCAGGGGAAAAAAAGCATTTGTACTTTAGTAGCTGATGCGCCACTGTGAGAGTGTTAGTTTGCCCTCACAGAAGACGGTTGGGAAACCTTCCTCTTTTTACATGACTGTTTATAAGCATTGGATGTTGTCATAGAAACTGTCTCTGGAAAAAAAACACACACGCATAAGCACAAAAACAACAATGTGATGGGGAACGTGTAAACAAAGTGGAACATTTCCTCAACTACTAAAAATAAGTGAGCTGAGCATTCATGTGTATGCCGGTTTAATATACAATACAGCATTTCAACAGGCCAGATGGTTGAAGAGTGGAGCACTAGTGGGGGTGAGGGGAGGTTCTACATGGAAAAGCTGTCTGGGTCTGGCCGTCTTCCTGATCATTACCGAGGGGTTTCCCACCACTCAGCAATAACTCTGACCATCTTTACCCGTTTTTAGTTTCTCTTTTCAATCCTCCAACTCTCTCTCTCTCCGTCATACCACCCTGCTCCGTATTCTCCGAAGAGTTGGAACCTTTCCATATAAGGTGTTGTGACAATAGGCCAGAGGCCTGTGAGCTAAGTGGTAGGTGTTTCCCGAGGCTCCCGCTGACAGACTTAGACGTGCAGGAAGGTAAACAGGAAGCAGATAAAAAAGGCTGACATCACAGCCTGTTTTCTTACTGCGTCTGTACGTTCATTTAAGGTAGTCAGATGTTATGTCTGTGGTGCAAGCCTGGGAAAGAAGCTTGCTCAACAAAAAGTTCTCACTCAGCAGAAATTGAGAAACAAAGTAATTTTCTTGTCATGCGGGCCTTACTGTATTTCTGTGTCTCCGTTGAAAATGTAGAACGCACAGAGATAAACATTTTTTAATGTTTTTCTGCTTTCTGTGCACTTTTTAGGCCACTTGTATGTAGCCTAAGGTACAAATTCCAGCACACTTCCCAATTTTCGACAATGCAAGTATCTAAAAGATTTAAAGATTTTCCTTGGTGAATTATGTAAAATATACGTATATACTATATAACATAGTATATCTTCCATCTTTGTTGAGGAATTGTTCTGTTATGGCACCTTGACTTTGCCCTGATTTCTGCAGGTTAATATTTTAATTGATGAAAAGAAGGGTGACAGATTTTTACTTATTGGTTTCCTTCAAAATTACATTTCAGTTTCATTGTGAACTTTGACTGACTAGCTTGACACTTAAGAAACAAAATTTGTGCATGCATTTGTCACTTTCATAGATGATACTTAACATGTTAGTAGACCCTAAGAGATGTTGGCTCTGGTCGTATTTGTTGTGCACGTGCCTCCTTGATTTGACTGCAAATGAAAATTGATATTCTGAGCCTATCCAGGAAATCCATTGAGTCCCCCTAATAACATTTTATTTGTTCTCTCAAAGTAGCAGGGTAGGTGCTAAGTCGAGATAATCAAATTAGGTCTCAATCTATGGCAATAAATAGAACTGCTGTATGGATATGACTTTCTCACACGGAGAACAATGACCCACGTAGGGTGACAGTTCATCTGACAAAAACAGCCTTCAGGTTTTAGGTGGATAAGCAGGTATAGCTAACATTGTTGATATTGGATGTGCAACTTATTATTTCCCAAGCGATTAATTGGTGAAAGATTGAGGTTTCGAGAGTATGCTGAAGAAGGAAACATTAGTTAGAACATAAAACTAGCACGTGGGTTTTGGTCACATAGGGATGATGAGTTGAGATGTAAAAGCACTAGAATAAGAGTTTCTCTTCAAAGAAGAAAATCAAGTAGACACACTGGTAACCTTTGACATTGTATGACTCATACTCTCACTCTGATAGTACACTAGCAACACCTTGCATTTGCATTGCAAACTCACGCCACCCTGCACACACAATGTTGCTATGCAGCAAGGTGGAGCCTTTGTTGTTGATACTGGTAACCAGACATGGAGTAAGACAAGGTGACTCATCCAGAGAACAAGTGACTACTGCCTATTTGTGGACTGAAATATTCCAAATGGCAGCAGTTTGTCACAAGAATTAAGTCTAATTGTATTTGTAAAAATAATGCACTGTAAATAACCAAAGAGTATAAGACATTGCAGAGTGTAAGTAAAACAAATTATGGTAAAACTCTTATCCTGTGCTTGTCATCTGAAAGGCTTCCCACCATGTATCGTCAGCACAGGAGAGGCAGTAGACAGAATTGGATGGATGGATACATTATTAAAAGGATGATCAGGGTGATAACTGTTGGCATGCTCTCTTTAACTTCCAAAATCTTCACCTGGAAACATTGGTCAATAGACTTTAAAAACATAACCCGCTTGTCCTGTATGCCAGATGGTCTTGAAAAAATCACTGCTGCTGGCAAAGAGCGGAACTGAGAAGACTGACGACCAGACATGACCAGGGCGCACTTAAACCCATGGGTCAGTGTATCACATCATGTCGCGAGCCTTCAGCACATGGCGCTTTGCATCTGTCAAGATGTCTTTACTTCCGCTTGGAACAGAGATCTTGTTGGGAATGTCAACACTTATTGTGTTGATGTTCCAACCATATGCTGTGCACCCACTCAGAAAAAAAGCTGTCTTGATGTATTACCAGCCACCACGTCATCTTGTGCTGCTCTTCTCACTTGTTGGTTTTGTCGCTAACCACAATGGAGATAGACGATTTTGTCGCTAACCACAATGGGGACGGAGGGTGACACACGTATTGTACTTACATAACACACAGTTGGCTGCAGAGGAAGTGAATTCAAGCAACCTGTTCTTTAGTAAACCATAACAGAAGCAATGTTTTGTTCTGGGTTTTTTTGCTCACTTTTAACGTTGGTTTACCACTTATATAAGAACATACATTGGCCATGACATCGACTGCACTTGCACAATTGAACATGACTAAAAAATAAAAACAACGGTATCATACAAGCTTGCAGATATAAAGAAAAAATACGTGTTTTAAGTGACACTGTGAAAGTAATTATTACGATGTTGTTTATGACCATAGCAGGTGAGTTCAGTCAGTGCAATTACTGTTGTGTTGTTACCCAATAC
This sequence comes from Syngnathus typhle, assembly GCF_033458585.1. Taxonomy (NCBI): domain Eukaryota; kingdom Metazoa; phylum Chordata; class Actinopteri; order Syngnathiformes; family Syngnathidae; genus Syngnathus; species Syngnathus typhle. The sequence continues at coordinate 11,529,934 of NC_083738.1, read as the reverse complement.
TTTTATTTTTAATACAGTTGAGAAGTTAAAGGACAATTACAATGTTATGTTTATCAGTATGTAAAATGTATCCAGAGTCTAAAACAAGCATCATGTGATTCTGAATGACCTCAAAATGGATGCATAAAGCTCTGATATTACGCTAGGGTGAATAAAGATGCAAAATAAATATCTTCTGATGACGACAGTGACAATTGGTTGTAATATTTACCGTAATTTTCGGACTATAAGTCGCGTTTTTTTTCATAGTTTGGGTGGGGGGGCGACTTATACTCAGGAGCGACTTATATACATATATATGTCTTTTTTTCCACTTTTTTGGGCATTTTATGGCTGGTGCAACTTATACTCCGGTGCGACGTATAGTCCGAAAATTACGGTATAATGATTTGGTACTTTAGTGAGTGCAAGCTAGGCCAGTTTTTGAATGCGTTGTGATTCTTGGTCAAAGCTAATAAGGACCGAAACTCCGTCCTTAACCTGAATCGCAATCAGTCAGTATTTGGAAGTCAGACATGCCCTGGGCGTCTGTGTGTGTGTGTGTGTGTGTGTGTGTGTGTGCGTGTGCGTGTGTGTGTGTGCGTGTGTGTGTGTGTGTGTGTGTGCGTGCGTGCGTCTGTGCGTGTGTGTGTGTGTGTGTGTGTGTGTGCGTGAGAGATACAAATCAGCAGCCTAGTAATGTTTGACTTGTGGCAGGTGTAGCTTTGGGATTCATTCTAATTATTTTGTCTCTCCTATGAAATAAAAAATGGTGATGACTTACATAAAATGAAGAAAGGGAAGAAAGTAGTTGTGTAATCCTGGCATGTCACTCTTATCGGGACACACACTAGCCACTCTGAAGGTCAACTGATAGAAGGTGACATGATTAATTATTCTTGCCCATAAAATATTGTTACATGAAATGTAATGCCATCACCCTGACAGAAAAATCTTCATAACTTTGAACATAATCATTTGTTCTATTCCATTCCTTTTAATTTTCATGTTCCCTTCAAAGAAATTGTTTGAATGCTGTTTTGATTCACAAATTTGCTGCAAATGTTTTCACTTCAATGTGTCAACATATGTACAATATTATCTTTAAACTCATGTGGTCCATGTCATCTGGGGGTTGTTATGTCATACACAACTCGAAATAAAGAGCAAGCTTGTCATTTTCTGTGATGCAATGCTGAAAATAGCTCTGTCGCATCAGTTATTCTTGGATAATCTGTGATTTTCTAGAGATAATTGTCATGATTCATATTTTCTGTATGATTCAATGTCAACATCGGTCATAAAGCACATTTGACTTTAACACGAACCAGACGGACTTCTCGTGAAAGATTATTCAGGGTGCAATTGTCTTGTCACGTATTAACCAGCAGCAATTTTCTCAGAACTGGATATGCCCCATTCAAGAGAAACTGTTCTTGTGCTACATGATATTAAAATTCACCACATTATAGTTTAAGCGGTATTAATGGTATAACTTAAAAATAAAATGATATTGATAAGCAGCACACCTTGTGACCCTGTATGCTTATCACTCTTGGATACTTAGTGGAACCTTAGACACAACACATTACAGGAGGCTGGTTGACTTCTGATTTATTAAGTTTACAAACAAGTCAACATAGGACAGGAGTTTGAGAACTTTCATATCAGGCTATGTTGTTATGGCTGCCTTTGAAGGGCAAAAGTACAATGTATAAGCGGTGTAATGGAAGGCAAATTAAAAAAACAATTCCGTCTGTACCTTGGGTTTAAATTCAGCGTTTGGTTCACAATAGAAAGGGTACAGAAGAAAAATAAACTTTTTAGCAAAGTGCAATATTAATAAATTGCCAGTCTGACAGAGAGGATTATTGTGCTATTAAACACATTCATACTCAGAGTGGCCCTTTGTATTTGCTTTGGCATCTTCTGTAGCGGTGACGGCACGGTGGGGCACCGGTTAGCACATCTGCCTCACAGTTCAAAGGTTGCGGGTTCGATTTCACCTCCGGCCACTCGTACGGGGTTTGCATTCTCTCCCCGTGACTGCAAGGGTTTTCTCCGGGTACTCCGGTTTCCTCCAAACTCCCATAAACATGCTTGGAAGGCCGAGTGAACACTCCAATTTGCCCATAAGTCTGAGTGCGAAAGGGAATGGTTGTTCATCTCTGCGTGCCCTGGGATTGGCTGGGTGTCCCCCGCCTACTGCCGGATGACTGCTGGAATAGGCTCTAGCACGACCGTGACCCCCGTGGGGACAAGTGGTACAGGTTAAGGGTCGATATATGGATAGATCTTCTGAAGCGCTTGAGAAAGACCGTTTAAATGGCGCATTTGGATCACACTGCTTTTTTTCGTGTGCCGGGGTGATATTCAATTGTCCATGGCGCCATTTCACATAAGCTAACATGTTTGACCTTTTGTCAAAAGTATGTCACTCACAAGGCGTGATGTCCTTTAGTCAGAAACTGAGCTGGACTGTGTTTTCGGACTAAGCATGTGGCCAGAGCACAAGGCAGCTGCACTTCTTTTCCCCAACCTAATATGATCTGTGTGGTGAACCTTAATCATTGCCTTAACGTTTATGGATTTGATTACAACGTTTTGCTGAATAGGTACCATATTTTTCAGGCTATAAGCTGCAACGTTTTGCACAAGTTTTGAACCCAGTTTAGTCCAATTTGGCTTATCTATGGATTGTTCAGGATTTTTATGATATTGTATGAGTTCTGCATATTCTCTTATATATGGAAATTAAACATTGAAACACCTGGGATATATAGTCCAGTGCGTCTTATTCATGAACAAAACAGGATTTTTCCCTAATTCTAGCTGGTGCGGCTTATATTCGGGTGCGGCTTATTCAGTCCAGGAATTATGGTAGTTATTAAAAGAAGTCATGAAAAAAAATGTCATGGGCCACATCAAATTCATGGATGGCCTTAAGTTTGGCCCCCCTAAAATGGGGAATCCATACTTGGGTAACATCTTCATGGCTGTTAATGTTTAAAGAATTGAGTACCTTCACAGACAGTAAAGACTAACTTTGCAGTGTATCGTCTGTTGTTCTAATATTAACCAACTTCGCCGTATTGTAATGAGTAGCCAGACGCAAGTGTAATCTTTCCTATGTCAGCGCTTCAATCGTCATCTTTTCCTTCTTGTCATCACAGGACAATTCCGTGAGTCATCGCAAAGAACACACTTGTGGAGCAAATGGTTCAGATATTCTCTGCATGAGATGTAAGACTATTTTTTTTCTTTAAAATATTGGTCTGTAATCTGGATTTTTATAGAATGCTCAGTCTTGATTTAAATTGTGGGTCCCTTTGCGAGAATTAACAGTGTAAAGTGAATGCATCTGAATATGTTGAAGGTTTTTCTTTTGTATCCCTACATGGGCAAGTTACCAGTATGGATTTGAGCCAATGTCTGTCATTTATTGTTCCTTTCTGCATTTCATAACAAATTATTTTTGGAGTGTGGAGAACACTCCCAAAAGAAACTGTTGAATGCTTTTACTTGTCGACACTAGTGCAGGGGAAACACACCCAGGAAAAACTCATTCATCCTGTGTCAAGCAACACTAATGTATCCCAGATATAGCTTCCCAGTAACCCACCTTGTTTCGGTCTATGTCATCAGGAAGTCATTCATGAGGCGGGCTATTTTAGGACTAATAACTGAAACAGGGATGACTCCTTATTACACTTTCAAGTCTGGGTGTCGCAGTGTTTCCAGCTGTGCTATTTTGTCTCCGCTTGCTTTCATTACCATGGGAACGAGTTCCAACCAAGAGAGAAATCCATAATCAGACTGACTAATCATTGCTGGGGAACTCCTTCTTGGCTCATGTCAACAACATGCTTCCGAATAGAATATCACAGCCAAAATTAGTTGTCTGTGTGCTTAATTACACAATCAGAAGGACATTTTGTTTTAAAAGTTGAACTAAATTGAATCAAGCATTAAGGAGAGGGTAGGTTGGAAAGTGATTCACACCATGGTCAGCATTGGAAATCCTCAGCTCAGAAATGTGTCACTGGAGTCCCAGTGAGAGCTCTTACGGCAGAAAGCAAGACAGAGTTGACACAGTGCCTGGTGGCCATTGTGTGTCACAATGTGTGCTGCTGCAGCCTGTGCCAGTGGCCACCAAACACTAATTCCTTGTTAGGCTCTTTCAGATAAGTCGATGGATTATCTCTGAAGAAACCTGAAAAAAAAACGGTCTTGAACTTTACTTGTGATCACGTGTTGGTTATGCAATAAGCTATGCAAATGCGTAAAGAGTAGGCTGTGTATGCAGCTGTCTAAATAGCCAATGAGGCCTTGAAGCACTCTATGTACAGTATGTTGATGGGTGTATGTGTGTGCGTGCTTGCGTGTGGGTGTGGGTGCAAACTGGCAGCCTGCATGGGAAAATGTTCAAAGACACAGTTAATGAATTTAGCACTGATTTAACTTCGTCAAGCTAAGAAAATGGCTAAACATAGTGCAAATGGCTCTTAAATATGAACAACAGCGTGCAACCCACCTCATTGAACACCATTATTCTTATCATCTCTATATTTCTTTTATTGGGGTGGGATGGGGGTTGTCACACACGGACACGAACGATCAGGCTGGAATGCAGTCCATTAATGGAGTAAGTGGAAATCTCCTAGCCGTTCGTTAAAAACATATGCACATCAATCTCCTGCATGGACTCCAGCCATGTAGACCATCTCCTGCGCTCAATTTAAAAAGAACGAGATGTGCTGTTTACATTTGGCAGGAAGCAAGTCAGCTGTGTTCACACCCACAACGCAAACGCCCGTTTTAATTCCACCCATGTGCACAGTTAGACTGTGCTTTGCGCTTTACTTGCACTGGGCCCAAAAATATCACCTATTCTATGCATACAAAATTACACAAGGGAAAGAGGCAGGATATCTTCTTACTGTCGTTTTAGTTAATTTAATCGTAATTATAACGTAAATATAATCTTTAACTAATTGAAAATCTGCAATTAGATGTTTCAATTTACAAACTTGTCAAAGCTAATGCAAACTGAATGTCATTCATATTTTCATTATGGCTAAACCATGAAAGGCTGCCATGAAGTTGCCAAACAGGTTAAGCTTATCTGGTTAATGATCAGAATGTATGCACTAAACACCAACACCCAAACACCACCAGCCTCGCGCTAACTCTAACACTATCAAATCTTCTTAGCTTTAGGACTAGAAATAGAAGCTATTATACACTTTATCCTCAATCTCTTTGTTATTTGTCTGTACAACTGAGCAAATCCGTTCTGAATGGAGTCTACTCTTCATGATGTTTGTGTTTCAACATGCTACTGCACAAATACTACTAAATGTTTGTGGTCTTTTTTCAACAAACAAATGTTTTTCTGAGTGACAGTTCACACTATAAAATAACTATCCACCCATCGCCTTCAACTGTCATTTCAGGTTCCGAATTTTATATTTTAAGTGTGTGAGTGCGCGCGTGTGTGTGTGTATGCCTGCGTGTGCGTGCGTGTGTGTGTTTTGGAGGTGATTGGAGGTGATTTCAGGTGTGGTGTGCTGGGGTCACTCAGCAGCAGTCTTCCATCATCATCAATACCCTACTTAAGACAGACTCAACCATAGTGTCAGATTTTCAATACTCAAACACAAACTTGTATATCTGCGCACCATTTTGCGTCTTTAGAAAATCCTGATGTGCTTTTGCTCCCAATTCCCAGTCTGCAGCACTGCCCATATTGCAAACACCCAGCAACCTTGGCACTGCTCCTGCTCCTGCTCCTGCTCCTGCTCCTATCACCACTCTACCTTGCTGAAAACAAATTCAGAATCATCTCCACTCCATACTTTTGTCCTTCAACTGCATGTGGGTCCTTTTGAAATCCTGTCAGTTAGTTTGTCAAAAAGTAAGGAAAACAATATCACCCCTCTATCCAGATATGCGCCAAAATATAACAAAGCAAATCTGACGAACATATTGTCGCTTATGTATTTGTTGAAATAAAATGCTACATTTCATACATTACCACCCACTGAGTAATCCTTTGCCTACGCAATGGGGCTGCTTTGCTCTCATTTGACATTAAGGGCCTGCCAATGTGGGCAGAAAGCACAAGAGTGTCCACTGTTCTATTGTGAAAGCCCTTCTACACACAGACTGCAAGGACACGCGGTTACATTCCTAACAAGGATGACATTCTCTGCGCGACTAAGCACATTTAGTGTGTTGTTTGGTAACATCCACGGGAATGAGCATCAACAATGTAGGTCAGAAAAATAGCTGGTGGTTTTCTCCTCAATAAGTTTGAATCTGATTATTAGTTTTATTTTACTTTGTAAAAGGGCTGCAAAGTGAAGGTGACGTGACAATTACTTACTGCAGTTAAGATCTAAATGCCTTTAAATGCTCCAATGTAGCGAGTTCAGCAACAGTTGTGCCTGCTTTGCTTTATTGGTGAATAAATAGGATTGTGTGAGTGTACCAGCGACTTTCTGTCAACCACAAATTTGTTGTTAATCTACAAAGCAATTTTGAATTTTTAACTGCATGGGGGCAGGCTAGATAAAGTATATTTTCGCAGACCACCTGCAAGCAGGTCCTGCTTTGCACATTTAAAAAAGGCGTTTGCGTCTTTGTAGGCATGAATACAGTCGACTCCAAGCCAATCCAAGCGGTGCGTCACATTCCCTTTAAATGCCGCGCGAGAGGCATGCAGACAGTCCTTGACATTACAGACGCAGAAACTGATTTGCTCTTGTCCCATGGCAGGTTGAAGCGTAAAATTACGTTTATAAGGAACAAAAGTAAAAGAACTCCTCGAGTGAATGCTGTCTAGGCAGATCTGTTAAGAGGTGGCCCCTTGCAGACCCCTTTCCACAGTGATCATTTATGTCCGTGCGTGGGAACTACCCAACAAATGAACTTATTTGCAGCTTGTAACCCTATTTGAGCGCCTTATGCCGGGAGTTGGAAAACATTACACTCTGATTGGCTTTTGTGGTTAGAATCAGATTATTTACAGAGTAAATAATATTAGGAGTGATTTGAAAAGTGCCAGCATATTGTCGCTTGTTCCCAAGTTGTAGTGCAGCTTAAGTCCATTTTAGCTACTTATCAGCCAAAATATTATCTCTGCCAAGTTATGAAAATATCTTGATTAGACTAATTTTGTATTTCTTAATAAAAGGCCCGAGCTGATCTTTGAAAACACTGAGTTACGTAGAAGTTATATAGAAGTTTTCGTTTGTGTTTTGTGACGTGTTTTAACATAAAACATTACACATAAATATGAAGACGTGAATCCTTTCGATTTACACTCCAGTTGAAATCCACTGACTGTTAAGGTGATTAAACACCAGGCAAAGACACAAGAGAGGGCAGTTATGAAACCATGACCCTAATTTGTCCATTGTTTAGGTAATGCAGAACATATATAGTGTACCCTTACCCAATCTCCACCACATACAGTTAGTCAGAAGGAATGTTCTCTCTTCTGTGAGCCCCATGACCTAAAACAAAGCGAGGAGCCTGAGATTAGTGCGAGAGGTTAATGCGCGAATCCATGTGGGTCCGTTGATCCACCGCCATAGAATGTCGCATACCATGACTTTAAGGGTAATGGAAAAAGTTCATATGGGTTTTGTGTTGGGCTCCTTGCATACCCCGAATTAGCATATCTGCACACATACACTGTGTGTGGCTCACATGTGTCTAGGTTGCGGGCGAACTGAACTCAAGCTATTTTACAATGATTAAAAGAGAGAATAGCAGAATAAAGCAGCAATATAATATTGGTGAATGGGGTTTTGCAAGACGCGCACAACTTGTTCCAATAATTTCTCATTGTAGTCAACTGCTCATGTGGCCAGACTTTTGGGACACGCATCACAGATGGGTATTTTTAGAGTTTAGCACATGTTGTACACTCTTGGAAGGATACATGGAACATTAAATTATACATCTCAGATTGTATCAATTAAATGTTCTGGTTGAGAATGTAAGAGGAAGAGCAACCAATGACATTATATAGTATGTGGCCACCACATGCAAATAAGGGTTGTCTCGCTTGCTTGAAATACAATATTGCTCCATCATCATTTAGGCCAGCTTGAAGTGTCATTGACATGCAGTCACGCTAAGAAGACATGACATGTGCATTCATTTTAACAGCGCCTCTACCATGGGACATAGCCAGAATTTTTCAGTAGGGGGGAGAGGGTGACAAAACATTCCAGGTAATACATACTCTCTCCCCCTTTCTACGCAGCATCCTGTACTTTGCGCTATGCTTACTGTCTACTGTATGCACACTGGCTCGGTTTTGCTCCTCTTACTTATTGTGTTATTTGTTTATTATTTATTCATCACTCATATTATTTATTTATTATTTATTATTTTTTGTTTGTGCCTTCTTGTTTTTATTTTGTGTCGTCTACTTGTATGTCTATCGTGTACTATGTCTCGTCACCGTGGGATAGAGGAAACGGAATTTCGGTTTCTTTGTGTGTCTTGACATATGAAGGGATTGACAATAAAGCAGACTTTGACTTTGACTTTGACATTTAATTCATTAATACATAATAAAAACATGTTCACTGCATATATAAAAGATCCACTATCCTAACACAACCTCAAAGGGTCTGAAGCAAGACATAATCACATACCGTCACCTTTTTCCATCTACAATTATTACCACGCAAGTGTAACACAAAACAGCTGAAGAAACTAACCTTTGTCGCAAAAACGTTTGTCCTACATATCATTTGAATCCATTTTTTTTTTCGCCTACTTCAGGTAGTAAACCGTTCAGCAGAATAGGAACCAGTTTAAGAGGTGGGCAATTTACCAAACTTTGTGGTTCAATCATCTGTCCTTTTACCTTTGATTGACACCGACAGGAGAAATCAAACCTTCCTCACATAGATTCTAATAGTGTTTGCATTAAAATCAATTGTAAATGTGTTTTTTAAACGTACAGTTAATATGAATAAATGTTGGCGGATTATTAAGGGTTTAAGATCGCTGCGTCTATTTGAAAATGACAGGAAAGTCAAGTCCCCTGGCCACCATGTAGCGCCGCCTCTGTCAGTCCCCCATGCAAAGTCCTGAGAAATTGCTGCAATTATTTTCAAACATCAAATAAGTAAAACTATCACCTTTTATAAAGAAAATGGTGAAATTTGGCTCCTTTAATAGCGTAAATAGTAGGAAAATACACTTAAAATGTGAAAGCTATACGTATTTAGATTTTTACCATCGGTTTTTGGTTCAGGGTAATTTCAAAGGATCCTCAGGAGAGGTCCAGCAGAATCAGGAAACGTGTGGCCGTTTATCTTGCAAAGGTCTCAACAATGACACTGAGAGTAACCGCCGCCCTTGGGCGACCGGCCACTGCTTTGACAGCTGAGAGGAAATGACACTGAGGCTGGCCACTGATCCTTCCATGCCCAGCCAGAAGTAAAACATGCTTTGTGAGACAGCATAAAGAAGAAGGCTTTCCAGCATATATTTAATTTACAATCATTTTTACTCCAGGCTTCTGCCAAGTTTACTGTTAAAGTCCAAGCTTATCGTACGTTTCCTAGGATAACTATAGACTCTAAATCAGTGAGTTTGAATGCTTGCTTGTCTATTTATCCCCTCGTGATTGTGACTATGCTTCTTACCCAAAGTCAGCTGGGATAAACTTCAGCTCACACACGACACAAGTGTAGCCAAAGGTTTTAGCTTTGACTTGCATACAACCTGTTTATCAGGCATTCTGAGTATCACCCCCCCCCCCTTTTTTTTTACGTGTGGTCAACAACTTCCTGTGTTTGAATAAGTGTCTAAACACTACGAACTTCACTTCCCATGATTATTTTTCCATGTAAAGTTATCTACTAAGATTTTGGCTCATGCCAGAAAAAAATGAATGTATGCCAAAAGTTATCATTTACACGAATATGAGAAAAAAATGTTTGGTATATGGGTTGTACTTTTGCGCTATATTCTGACTGTCTGCTGTTTGCACACTTGCTCCATTTTTTGCTCCTCTTATTTATTATGTTATTTGTTTATTTATTATTTATTCTTCACTTTTATTTATTCTTTGTTTGTGCCTTCTTGTTTTTATTTTTGTTGTTGTTTACTTGTATGTATATTGTATAATATGTCTTGTCACCGTGGGATAGTGGGAACGTAATTTCGATTTATTTGTGTCTTGGCATGTGAAGAAATCGACAATAAACAGTTACATAAATAGAACATTTGTAATTAATCACACAACCATTAAAGAATTGGAAAAGTTTCCGTTTTTAAAGTTGAGTGTCTATGTATTGTTTATAATAGGCTCAGAAACAGAGCAAATATGAGTCAATGGTGCATTAAGTACTCAAGCAGTCACAATTTCCATTTATTTAAACTCTTATTTATATAAAGCGTAGATGTCATGCTAGTTTCTTCTTGATTTAGTTGATTCTTGGAAGCAATTCACAGTAAAGATTGTTAGCCACATGAAAAAAGTATTGTTTGTATTTGTCGCTGTAGCACCTCTATCATTGTTCTTTTCAAGCCTTTATCGGTTCAAGTTTACAATCAAGTTGTCGAACTGTCAGGGATTACTGTGAATTCCTTGTATTTCATTTACTGCTGACCTTTTCAACACATCTGTAGAGATTACTAGTGTTTCTAAAAAACAAGAAGTCTTTTAGTTACTATTGATCCGATTCTTTGAGATATGATAGTCCTTCTATAGTACAATCAGTTCAAACAAAGCAGAGCCTCATTTGAAGAACACACGTGCGCATAGTCCCTTTGACTGGGTTATATTGCGTGTGAAGACTATTGAGTCTCCGCCTCCCGAGATTACGCAACACAAGGTTCGGCAATACCGACTCGCTCAATGGAATATGATCCTTTGCGTGCCTGCTCCTTGGAACATTTTCCAGCTACATTTAAAAGTCTGTTTGGATTTAATTTAATGACAGGTTTTATTGCAAAATGAAAAACAAAAACACAATGCTGAATTTTAAATTAGCTCACGCATATTAATTAAAAAAAGTTCCCCTGGAAGATATAAACTCAGAAAAGTGAAACAAGGATTGAGAGGAGAAAAATGAAGTTGAATAAACAAACCTAACATAATTCTGTTTTTTAGGACTCAAATCAAATAAACTGGAACAAGGATGTAGTTAGTTGAATTGCTTGGATTGGTTTCCGCCACTTTTAGTGAGATACATGACCACTTGTTGCTATGCAGAGCTCATAAGCCTAAAACCGTGTCACCCAATTGACCAACACTGGCACATCCAATCACACTCAATAGATTCTGTTCAGACATATTAAGATCTAGCAGCACGGTGATCCAAGGAATAAAACAACAACAATAAAAGAAATCAAACAGCCATGGGATAGGGTAAATGACAAGAGTGTGAAAAAGTTTAATGAGACAGATTGTTATTAAATTGGTTACAGTGACCAGAAAATAGATGACAGTATATTACTCTGAATGATGACCCAATTAAACTAATGGAACGCTGCAATAAAGCAAAAAATACCCTGAAATATGAAATAACAGATAGCAAACTTAGTGGTGTGTTTGTTGGAGCAATTTGAGCTTGATACACACATACTATTTTTGTCTGTACTGTAGACCATAATTCTAACTTGGCTTGGACTCAGTTGGAGCTCTTCAAACGTGGTGATAGGAAAGACGAAAAAGGGGGATGCAGAGTGTGAAGTTAAAAATAGCCATGTGCTTTCTGCACATGGCTCCAAGTCAAACATATGTCTCACGAGGATCGCATACAAAAAGCAAAAACAAACTCAGCAGCAAAACACAAGTCGCCTGCACATGCACTGGTAACGTCCCACTGTGAGACTGTTATGCAATGGATGACACAGTTGCCCTAATAAGTGATTCTTGTGCGGACCTCTTTTAGCTCAGGCAGGCACTGGCTAGACTCTTCACATAATTGGAGTTGTGTTGTTTGCTACAGTCTATGACTGCTTGATGTGATGTGTGGTATGGTGTTGGGATGTGTGCAAAATACACAGAGCCTGACAGTAAACACGCACAATGTTACATAAAAGTGTGCATGTCTCCCCTGCGGCGCATTCTTCACACCTTTTGATCACCCCACCCAGCTCCAGTTAGTTGTGTGTGCCACAGTGTCTGCTACGCTGCTACAAAAAAACGGTTCGGAGTGCTTTCTAAGATGTCATCACATGGCTGCTATTGCAGTTTTTTTTCTCAGTCGCCCTGATGCATTTCTCAGATCAGTTGCAATTTGCAAAGCACTAAATGCAATTCTCATCATGGGTTCCCTGAAAAAAAACGATTTTCTTACTCCAAAGCCTTAGTACATCACTCCAAATTAAATATTGGTGAAAATTTCAGTCTTTGTGCCATTGGGTGAGGACAGATGAGGTAGTCCAAGTGAGGACTGCATGCTCTTTTGAGGTGTGGACTGCCACTCAGGTTTTGATGACAAACTGAGTATTCTAAATTGATAATTACCGTAATTTTCGGACTATAAGTCGCACCAGAGTATAAGTCGCACCAGCCATAAAATGCCCCAAAAAGTGAAAAAAAACCATATATATGTATATAAGTCGCTCCTGAGTATAAGTCGCCCCTCCCCCACCCAAACTATGAAAAAGAAACGCGACTTATAGTCCGGAAATTACGGTATATCTTTGTGTATGTGGGCCATAGATTGCAGGAGACTATTTCATAGTTCACTTTTCAAAATTTGGCAAATTTCCAGTAAACTGGCTGATGTTGATCTAGCATACGTATGCAGAAACATATTATAAAATAAACCTGGATGTTATGACATGTTGTTTAAAATGGAAAATAATAGATGTGAATTGCAAGGGGAAAAAATACACTGATGCACAATATCTATTTAGTAACACTCTACATTTGACTTCCAACAATTGTGTCAAGTCATACACAAGTGGATGATTTGGACTGCATACTATATACATGCATTTATGTAATGTACTCCTCATTTCATTGTGATAAGTCTTATGTGGGTTTTCTCAGAAAACTCCCACTGGAGAGTTGTGTCACAGATGCTCATGTGAAGTCTTAAGTTATAAATCAGTGCTGCTGCTGAAAGACTGTGTGCATGTCTTGACCTCCTCTCACATGTTAACAATGTAGATTAGGCCTATAGCCTCCTCAAAGATGCATCGTGGTTAAAAAAAAAAAACATTATTAATATTTATAAGTAAACGAAATAGATGAGTCAAATAGATGAATAGTTTTAGAGGAAAAATAGAAGTTGTGCCTCCACTAAAAGAATGCTTAATAAATGACTGTGACAGAGATGCGTTATATAACAAAATGGTTATCCGTGTTATTTGTGTGGAATTGAAAGATGGCTCTAATTATTTGAAAAACTGGAATGAAGACCCCCAAAAGAGTGGTATCATTAAAGTTGAATTGTTGAATCAACTTGATGAAGTGTCGAGCCAGTATGTTTGTTTTTTTCTGTGCTGCAACGGCCTTTGTCCAAACGTTGCACTGTGAAAGAAATGCATTTGTTCCTTTAACACTAAATACAAAATCAGATTTGACAAAAGAAAATGGATATGGAGAAAATATATTGGACCTAACCTCAACTATTTTAAATGGAATGGTCACGACACCTTGTCTCTTTACTTGGCCGGTCCCTCTCCAGAGGCTAACATTCTAACCCTCTAACAGTCCTGTCGACAGACACAACAAGGAGCTCCTAATGAAGACAATTGACATGTTAACAACAGTGACCCCTCAGTTTGAAAACTACAGAGCAATTGTGGCTCATTTCCAGATTATGTAACCAACTGTCAGCAGTCATTTGCAGTCCTTTTGAACCTCTTTACTTAGAACCTGGGCCAAGTCCTTACTCATATTACAAGAAATGCCATCTGCATCCAAAATGTCAACAAACATTAGTTTAATTGTGATCTAACTTTTTTCAACAGTGACATTTCAGGGGAAGCAAAAGTTGTGATGGTGCACCCAAAAGAGTAAGTTCTCCCTCTGCGTGCAAACTTAACCACATTGAGGAAAATGTATCCCAGCGCAAGGCTAGAATTTCCATCTGAAACAGATGTGGGTATGATGATTGGTAGCCTTTTTTTTTGTATTGCATAAGACTTGAAATCCAAAACAAACTCTTTCCTTTGCCACTTGATTGTGGGCAAAGTTCAATCGAGTGTTTCTTACAATAATCATAGTGCAAGATCTTCTCAATTTCTGTTACAATGTCTTATAATCAGGACAAAGTACCGCTGTTGTTGCTGTGGCGACCCGAGTCCCTTAATTCAGTGTCCGGTGGACCAGCTGGCTCAACTCGCATGTTAAACACAAACACTGCAATGAAAAACACTTGTGGATTGGTCGTTTTGCATGTTTGACCATTTGCTTCTAAGCTGCAAGCTGCTTCCCGGTTTGTGGAAATTTAAGTAAAACCTTAGACAGTCTCAATTTTGAGGCCGACTTTTCTATATAGGGTTAAGCAAAGGAAGTAAAGGAAAAACCTTCTTGTTTGACTTTAGTTTTTAGCAAAAATGAAATGGTTTTTTTTGCAAAGGTAATGGAATCTTGGTAAGTTTCTAGTGATTTTCTAAAACAGAATGTATCCAAAAACAAATCTACAAAGGCTGGTTTGGTTAAGGCTTCCTCAAGCATAGTCAATACTCAATACAAACAACTGCTGCTCCCGTTTGCTAATTTAAAAAAATAGTCCATCCGGACGCTTATTAAATAAGACCCCTGAATATTACTCATTAGTTTTGTCACAATACACACGTTTCACCCGAAAAAATAAAAATAAGGACATTGCGTTCACTGGCTCGTGATTTGATCCACGGAAGTTATTTTTGTCTAGCTGTCAAGTCTCTGTGCTCACAGTGCTGGATAGAGGACAGTCCTATGTAGGAAAGCCACAACATATCAAGTTACACATAGGCTGCACTGACTGTCTGCCAATACGCCTGAGGGAAAATGCTACTGGGGACAAACGACCAAGTTTCCAATCTACTGGAATCATCATCACTTCACTATCATTAGTGGCCACACGGTTTCTCACACCACTGGAAAGAGAATCTGGTTTTGGAGATTGCTTTCACCAATACTCCACACCTTAACATTATGAGACGTGTCTGTGCAAAGTTTGAAGAGCAAAGCAGGCTTTTTTTTTAATGAAAGCACATTTGTCCCGAGTAGGAACCTTGTGCATCACCAGCCTGCAATTACACATCACATGCTTTTTATTGTCAGGCAGCCAGTCTGTAGCTCAAAAAGTTGTTTACAAATACACATCATTTTGCACACTTGTCACGATGGAGTTCCTACGACCAGGAATGTACGCGTGGTTTTGCCTTTAAGGACACTGAATGTCACTGAACTGCAGTGCTGATTGATTTCACAACCTTAGCTGCAGAAAACGAAGTCAGTATGATTACACTTTTCATTTTTCCTGGACAATGCGTTCTTTTAAATTTAACACGCAAGACTATAGTTTGGAAAGCAATCAAAGACCAGATAAGCTACATTTATCATATGTTTACTGTCAACTGGATAAAGTTACTGAATAATTTCATTAGGTCAACGAACACTTGACATGATTGTTAGTTCCGTCAGTGGTAATAATTTAGCAAAACTATTGTGCGCGTAGTCAGAATGCATCTCTATATCACACAGAGGTGTTTTTAATGTTTTCATTTCGGGTAAACAAAAGTATTAAAACACCAACATTGGTCAAATTAAGACAAGTAGACTGTGTTTGCATTCTGTAAACATAAAGGTTTATTGCAAATGTGCAGTTGTATCCAAAGAGGGTAGCAAAAAAATGTTTGATGGATACCTTACAGCAACAATTCCGTTATTTTTACAAAACACAGAAATCTTTAGGATTAACTAGAAGCAAGACTTCTCCTGTGAAGTTTTAACCCATGAGCCTGCTGGTTGGCTTTCTTTCTGCTGTTTTTATTAATTAAAAAAAAAGAAAAAAAAGTCTTTGGTCGTTCAAAACCAACAATCAGCAGAGCTTGAAGTAGAAATCTGTTCCTCTTACAGGCACTGTTGTCATGCCATCGTTTTAAGTTGGCATCAGGGTAGCAACACAGCAGATGCTATCATCGGAGATACCGTCCACTGCTTCCTTGTTCACCCGGCGATTTTACTTTACGCCTTCAGTGTCAGGAAAATAGACTCCAAAGAGAATTATTTTACATAACAACTGATTTTGTCAATAATAAAACCAACAACGAACAAAAAAACAAAACAAAAAACAGAATATGGCCGGATGAATTTCCCACACGAGCAGCAAGCCCCAACTGCAGACAATACAACAGATTATTGATCAGTACAGTATATGAATCAGTTCACCAGCTTGATTATACTGCTCTAAGCTTCACCTCTGCTCATCCTGTTGATTATTTTGGTTTAAGTACATCAACACGTAATACACGGAGGATAAGTCCTTGTTAATGTGGACGTGGGAATCCTTGAAACTAGCATTTGGATTTGGAACTCATCCAGGAAGTGGGGACTCCCCGCTTGTTAAAACATCTTAGGCGGGCCGACAGGAAGTAGCCTCACGCGTTCCAAGTCGGCGCCGGCAGGACCAGCCCAAACGAGAGCAAAAGGACAGTCGCTGGCAACCTTCCGTCTGAAAGCAAGCCCTCTATCGTGTCCAGCCCGCTCTTGATTCGGTGTCTGGCAGAAGACACTGTTGGACGGGATCAGAGGACAGCCCTGACACAGCGCCGGTCTGACTTTTTGTGCTTATCAGAGTCAAGTGTTTGTCCCATCGAGCATTTGCGGCCACAAGGCCATGCCCTCATTGCCACGACAGTTTTTCAGCGGCAGCAATTGTGTAGCGCAATAACATGGAGGTCCATTGCTGAAAAGGGAAAGTGGCTCTGCCCGCCCCAAGGCAGAGCCACTTACACAGCAGAGCCAGTATTGCGGCTACAGGTCTCCTGCTCCGACATCACCTGCACGCTCTGATTGTCCAATGGGAGGAGAACATCTGTAGGGATTCGAGACTGGAACTTCTCCAACTGCTCCGGACTGGCCAGGTTTTTCAGCAGGTAGTTCTCTCTCTCCAGCTGGTTGTTCTTTTCCGCCAGCTCCTTGATCTGCTCCTTGAGGATCTCCACCTCCTCCCGCACGGCGTACATAAGATGGTTCTTGACCAGGTCCTGCAATGTCCAGGGAGGGAGTTGGATCAGCCATTAGTGTTCCTGACTATCCGCAGCACTGACATGTGCATAAAGGGGCATGCGGATAATGACTATACAGTACAATGCAATTTTCCCCAATTGTGTTGTTTTAAAGGTTGGAATTTCAAATAAGAATCTGAACACAATAAACTTTTCCAGATAAGGGATAACAAAACTAAACAACATATTAAAAAAAGTCATGTTTTCTTATAGAACTGCAACTTAAAATGACATTATTATCAGTTTACATGATAGAAACAAAACAACTCCTGCTTGCATTATGCATTTTAGGGCATGTTGGGCAAGTTAAACTTAACACTAAAAAGAGCAGTCGGTGGTACTGCAATAGTAGTAAAAGGTCAAGGTAAGCAAACTTTGTAGAATTGCATGACATGAAGCACTTGTTTTGAGCCTGTGTTTGTTTGCAGCAAGCTTACCATTGCCTGCTCTATCTTGTTGTCAATGGCCACCACGCTAGCACCAGAGGCACTGCAAAACAAAAAGAGAAACTGTTAACTTGGAATCCCCCACAATAGTAGCCTTACACGAAGACAACAACATTTCACCCCCAGAGTACTTCCAAAATGCATCGAACAGTATAGCAGCCAAACGACCACAAAGAAACACTGCAGACTAAAGAAGACATTTTGTTCGGTTGGCTGATTTCATCTCGCTCGCACACCGTGCCCTAAATTATTTGCAGCATATTTTTTGGGAGCAAATATCAAACAAGCAGCTGTAGACACGAGCATTGCTGCCTTTTTAGATTTTCCGGTGACAGACATTGTTGTCTTTGCAGCGCACAAAACGCATTACTTCTTTCGGCTACCGCGTTCCAATATCGTGCGTACGTCGTGATGTTGTTTACCTGTTGTCAAGTTTCACTGACACGACATCTCCTCCGAGTAGCGAGGAGAAGAAAGATATCGAGAAGTTGTGCAGCTGGTACACGGCCACCTCCATCGACGTTTTAGCGAACATCTCCGTGCTCATGTTCAGTGCCAGACTCGTTTGAAAAATGCTTCTCGCCACGTTTGCGAGTAGTTTGTGTCTACTAAAATATCTAAATAAGTCCTCTTTGATTCGGTCGAAGCACTACCTTCCAGGGCAAGTGCGGTGTCGTGAGCTTTTCAGCTTCGCTTCCTTAATGGGCGACTGTCTGCTGTGCTATTTTCTGCACCCGACCACTATATAAACGCCCTGGGTCCGTGACGTCAATGACGTAGGAATATTTTAGTCAAATTAGCTGATGTCTTTTGTTTTTCCTTGAGGGGGGGGGGGGGGGGGGGGGAGTGCATTTCAGTCCCCTGGGGAAAAAATAATA
Organism: Syngnathus typhle; assembly: GCF_033458585.1. NCBI lineage: Eukaryota > Metazoa > Chordata > Actinopteri > Syngnathiformes > Syngnathidae > Syngnathus > Syngnathus typhle. The sequence goes on along the minus strand of NC_083738.1, from coordinate 11,511,414 downwards.
ACCTAAGCATTCTTATCTTCAAAAACACGAACTTTTGGATACAACTTTTGCATTTAATCTCATTGTTTTCAATGTATTCATAGTATTTCTGAATAAATAAACAGAATAAACAGACGTTGCATCTAAAAATGTGCAAATGCTCACTTCGCTTGATAGAGCCCACATACTATTAAGATCCATACCACACTTTGAGAATCACTTATTTAGTTACCAATGCCTATGCAGTTTTAAGATTATTGCTGATTAGACATAAATCGTCAAATTATGCAACTATAATATTTATACAATTAGTGGAAAAAGTGGGAAGGCTAATATGAATGGTACTGGCTTGTAATGACACAATGGCATAAATAAATATTTATTAAACAATGCACAGTTGGATTTGGTTTTATTATTTATATAAAAACTATGCAATTCAGTATTGGTAACAAAAAGGTTTGAATTTGGACAAGCCAACACAGTAATTTGTTGTTGACAAAATTTCATACTGTATTTGTTTCAAATGTGATGGTACAGATGAACGCGCTAAACATCTGCCCAAGTCACGCATACATTTTGTTCTACAATAACAATACTCGTTTGCAACGGAATGTACCGTACTGCATGCACCAAGTACAACGTGAAGGTACTTTTCCAGTCTGTCTTGAGGAAAAATTTCCCCCCTCTCACTGTCTGCATTCTATGGGCCTCTAGTGGACAAAAAGTATAACATAACAGGCAAAACGTGGAGTCCTATGGTGAGTTTTAAGGACATGGGAATTTTCCATGCGGCTGTTAGTGAATCCATAAAGAAAAACTACCGTCTTTTCCAGGCTTTACTTTTCCATAGGATTTATTTAAAGAATCAAAACAACTTGTTTATGCAGACCAGCCATATGCAACTCGCGTGTATCAGTAATATGTTAGATCATATAGAGAACTCAATTATGTGACCTTTGGACATCACGTCATTGGATTATTACTATCAGTACCAAACCTCATGCACAATGTGAAAACGATTTTAGTGGTACATCTTGTCCACAGAGTACACCGAGGGAGGAAAAAAACACACCTGTTGCGCCCCCCCCCCCCCCCCACACACACACACAATGTGTGCTCATAATTATTGTGCAATACAGCTTGTTTTCACACTGACTTTAAATAAGTGCCTGTGTATGACACAATGTGTGTTCCCATCCTAACTTTCTATTTGTTGCTTGTAATGAATACATTGTTTCATTTAAGTTTTTGTATGATGCCAGTTGTTCCAGAAAGCCACATACAGCATTGTCAGCAAACCATCTGCTTCAATTTTCTTCTGCAGTTTAACAGTACACTCACATAGGATTGATTGAATCTAGGAATTGTGTTGTTTGAGTGGGGACAGTCCACAATTGTCCAGGAGTAATGTGAGGAAACAAATAACATTTCATGCAGATTATCTGTGAAATTACAATTTAGCTAATGGAGTTCTGCAAAATGAAACACACCCTCAATGCACAGATTTGCCTCGTCTCATTAGCAGCAGAAAAAAACCCATTGCAGTCCAAACAAGTGTAGTGTGAGGGTTGACTTTTGATGAGCTTGTGAGGTTAAAGAGAGAGCCCACTTGCTGGGTCATAGCCAGGGCTCAAAAGGCCGAAGTCTGTGACAGTACAGCTGTCAGCTTTGATATCAAACTCTGTTCTTGGGATGAAGGGCTTATCTAGGTTGTCACATCAATTTCCTGTAGTTGGTTCAGGATGCGCAAAAAAAACTACAGACTATAGGGAACATCTTGGTACCGTTAAGTCATTCCCAATACGCTAAATGTAGGACAACAACATACAAACTGAGAAATGTTTCAATAGAATAAATGCTTTTCTTTAATTATGACACTCACAGGCAAAATAACCCTAACCCACATCCTTAAAACGTTGGAGCCGTTCTGTTTGGTGTGTGCAAATCTGTTCAAAAGCTTGCAAGGACGGGACCTTTTCCATCAAATGTTCCCTGTGCTATAGCCAACTAAGTTGTATAACACTGTGATTCATCTTCACCAATAGCTGAAGACGATTGGGGCGGAACCATAACATCAGTTTCCTAGCTCGTGGAGCACTTTAGGGCAGAAAAAACAGGAATGCGCAACACCATTGCATACTGCAAAAAAGTCATTCACGTTCACAGAAGAACACGATCAGAAAAACATCGCTTTTCCATTTCCACCTGTACGTGTTTGAGTACAGAAAACCTCGAGGCTTACCAAAGGGTGTCTGAAGGGAGCACTACAGTGAAGTTATAACTCTTTGTGCACTCTATAAATAAACCTTAACCCAGCTTTCTTCAAAATACTCTGAAGTTAAACATTCGTGATAAAGATTCGCATCACAACGATCAGCCACAGAACTTACCGCCGATCTGGCCTCTTGAACAGACTTGGTGAGTATGGAGGTGAATAGCTGAAAGGTCTGTCATGATAGGCAAAGTGCTGCAAGTGACAGCCAAATCTATGGGGTGGTTCAGCCAGGTGGAGGGTGCAAACTGATGAACGTTGAGGTAAATTTGCATCGCAGCGACATGTGTGACGCTGTCCCATGGTGGCCTCCAAGTAAGGCAGCACCCCTTTGACTGCCGCTTGTTCCCACAATGGCACAATGGCACAATTGAGAACAGGCAACATCTCTGGACATGCCGTCATGAGGGTGCGTACAATGCTTGAACTGACACGCCTGTGATGTGCCCTGCTCCACAACATCTAGCAAACAAAAAGTTTATGTTTGACATTATCCAAGCAGCTATTTTTTATTAATTATTTTATATAACAGCCCCCGGTCTTATGTAACCAAAATGTTGTACTTAATAACCCCCCCAACACACACGCACGCACGCACGCACGCACGCACGCACACACACGTGCGTACACACGCACACACACACACACACACACACGTACACCTTTTTTCTTCTTCTGTCTATTACCATTACTTTTCATTTCACGTCTATTACAAACTGAACAATCATTTTTGGACGATAAAGTGGAATTGGATGAATTCCTGCAGCACCTTGCACGGCACCGTGGTTGGCAATCACTGCTTTGGTTTTTGCATAAAAATGGCAGACGAGCCTGATCACCTCGCTTCAATGTTAACATTGCGTAACATTCTACTTCAACCCTTCAAAAGACACTGAAAGTGTTACTCATCTTTTTGTACTGGATTTTTAATAATAACAGAAGAAGCCTATGATTTCTTTTTCAATATGACAGTATATGTAGATTCCCCCCCCACACACACAGACACTCACAGCATATAGGACATATAGGAACATTTTTGTCATTTTAGCTAATCTTTTTTTTTGGGCTCATTGCTAGAGGGATCTGAATAGAGCAAAATGATTTCCAAGTTGGCAACACTGCAGACAAGATGTTGCTCTAGCTTGCTATTTTGCTTGTACTAGTATCCATACGTTTACGCCTAAATAAAAACACAGCATTCAAAATAAAAACACCACATATTTTATATTTTACTCAATGTATATTGTAATCACTGTAAGAGCCAGTAAGAGACTGTGATCGGTCGGATGTGGCCCCCGGATCGTACTTGTTTAGACCCAAACCAGGCACCCAAATTTCTTTTTTTCAGATTTGATGTTCACTGCAACGTCACTGGCTGTATTTACACATTAACATTTCCTCTCACTTAAATGACAGACTGCACATTGCCAGTGTTCCCATAATGACATAAATGGCAGTGTCTGAGCCACATGGGTGATTCCTGGTTGGATTTACGTAAAGAGATCACTTAGTAAGGCAAACATTGTGGCTCTGGTTGTCAAGGCTTCAGTGCTGGAAATAAACACCCGACTTACATTCCAAACTTGTGAAATTTGTTCTAAACATGTAATTCATGGGCCAATGGCTTCCAACAAGAAATCCTAATTCTTTTTACACATATATAATTAGGCCTTTATTGAGGTGAATTCTTATAGGAAAGCAGTCAAGTATTTGAAATGTGTTTTTCTCTTGAGACCAAAGGGAATTTCAAATCAAAATGATCTGACATCATTGAATTCGACACAGCCTATCTTGCTGTCACACCATCTTAATCCAGTCTTAATTTCCGAGCTTTTCTCATCTTGTTCCAGTTGGGCTTGCAGCTGTATGACCCGAGTAACAAACAACTGGGACAAACCCTGGAGGGAGCCGTGCCCTCTGTGTGTGTATGTGAGTTTGTGGGCTTACTTGTGTTTGTTTGCGTGCAGTCGGCCACGTGTTCTCATCCGTGCACACCCCAGCATGTGTGAATTTCTCAGATGGGGATTTTTGGTGCAGCGCAATTTCTTGCAAACACTCAGTCCATTCCCACAGACTCCAGCAGACTTGCCTGCAGAGCTGTGGAGCTGACTGGTTGTCACCTGTGACATGAGGATGAAGAAACAGCTACGTTCCCATGGGTAAATGCAGACAATGTCATCTGCGGTTACTTCTGAGGGGACTGAATGTGTCGACAGCTGGAAAAACCGCTGGCTATGTGGATTGTTTACATTTTGTGTCAGTTTTGAAAAATACACAATTTTAGGCTAAGATGCAAGTAATAGAATATAGAGTCAACTACCTGTACGTATAGTGGGAACACGGATCCAAAATTACTTTGGAAGAAAGTCCAAATGCCTGATGATTCTTGTATTCTTTAGTTTTTTTCAAGATTATTTGGTTTGTTTGGAATACATTTAAAATTTTGGTGCATCCTACCTGGTTTCGGAGGACGTAATTGCTCATTGGTAAGAATGTTAGTGGGAGTGGTTGTTTGCCTATAAAGGGTATACTACATAAAAGCGGCGGACCAGTCCAGCGTTACCCTTCCTCTTGCCGGATGGAAGAATGATGGAGAAATAAAAAAGGCAAATCGTGCCATATCATTCTTTTTGTGTAGTTTTGATAATATAAATGTTTGATACATATATTCAGACCGGGTCAAGGAATAGTTTTCACCTGAAGAATTTGAAAGTAAATGCATGCCATTTGTCCGGCAATCATCCAAATTCATAATGATTTGGAAAACACTTCTTCCTATGTTTGTTTGTTTAACAGCTAAAGACAAAACAACGGACCAGAAATCTAGCAAAAATATATCAAATAAATCAAAACATTTCACCAATTCAATTTTCTGTTTGATTAATCTACCACTCATCATGACCTTCTCTCTAAATATGTTGATACTTTCTCCTGTTACACAATAACCAACAAGCATTGTTCCTGCAACCGGTCTTCCGCTGATCTCTACAAGCCAAACAAATAATTTTGTTCTTTCTCCACAAGAACACAAAAATGACACAGATCATACTTAATTATCTTTCCATTTTCCCTATGCGTGGCACACCCATATTAGGTCAATTTTGTGCACGACATGACTGATAAGAATCCCACTGAACACAATAAAAATATCTGTACCGAAAATAGACAGAAAAAAATATTACATTGCACAAAAATTAATTCATTCATTAATCGAAATCATTATATATAATTCATGCAAACGCATATCAGAGTGCCTTCCAAAGAAGTAGCGTGCCTATACTATGTACTTGTCCAGTACATGTATAAACTACTGGGCTTTAAAAACATGATTGTAAGAAGTACTGTATTGTATTCTATTTTTATTTTAAATTGCCTTTCAAGACATGTCTGTTCTTGGTGTTGCATTTTATCAAATAAACTCCCCCCAAAAATGCGAGTTATACTGCAGTGCGACTTATATGTCTTTTACTTTTTTTTATGCATTTTATGGCTGGTGCGACTTATAGTCCGGAAAATATGGTATGTATATTACATCTTTAAATGTGTATAAAAAAGTTTGTGAATATCATAAATGCATTGAAAAACCATTTGCCACTCATAAATCATCAAATATGAATGAAGAGTTTGTTTCTGGAAATCGTTCTTAAACTTCTATTTAAAAAAAAAAAAAAGAGGTCGAGTGAATATATCTGCTTTATACCCTCTATAAACAGGAAACATTTCTACTTGTGACTCTTGAACTTGGAGTGGGCCACAATGCACAGGAATTATCTTTTGACTTTCCTGGTTTCAAAGTTACACAGATGAACACGTACGAAAATACAACCAGCCAAGACAGTGATTGTATAATAAACACTGTTGGTGTGTACGTGAGGATTCCAAAGTTCAAGATACCATTATTGTGCGTCTCACAGGTGGCAGGTACGCAATGGACAAGACCAGCGACACACCTATGAACATGCAGTGGTGTGCACTCAAGCATGGATGCCATTCACACAACAATTCAGGTCCATGCATGTAGTTAAAAATAACAGGCAGACTCACACTCTCACACACAAAGTAAATCTACTGTACGTGCATGTCAGGCACGTAACAAGCACCCAAGCATGAAAAGTGCTGAACATACTGTAACAACAACCCGGTTACGACCAAGTTGAACAAGAGGTCAAAATAATGCTAACGATAAAATGATGTGCATCCGTTGAAGACGCCGAAATGTGGGACGAAACCCCATGCAAGCACGAGGAAAGCGCCAAACTCCTCACAAAAGGCCAGCGCTGAATTTGAACAACCATCCTTAAAACTTAAACAGCTTGAATATTTACTGGAGTCATTCCAGTTTCAAAATCTTTCATCAGATTTGTCATTGGTTAAAAAAGAAGTGCGTAAGAGGCCTTTGTTGTTCAGGTGCCGATGTAAGCAGCTATCTTAGTATCTTCACGCCCAAACTGCAACAGGCAATAAAACAACTTTCTACCAGTGTGGCAATAGAATGAGACAGAGAATTAAACCCCATGACATTTGTTGTGCCTTCTGTATCATCCGGAAATGGAAATACTGTCTGAAAAGCAGGAAGCTATTTTAGGGAACTACTGTAGGATTGCAGAACAGAAACAAAATCAGGCATTTCCTTTTTCCCACACCCTTGTAATCTATCAGTATATTCAACATGTCTTTGTTTCAGACAATTAACCATTCACCACATTCATGTAATGTTCTTTAATTATATAGTGTTGGACCACAAGGAATTACTGCCACATAGTTTGCAAATTAAAAGGAACATTAGCAGTGGGACTGTATCATTACTAAATGTGCCATAAAGAAAATGAAATTGTTCCTGGTATTTTGTGTCTCACGTCTGCCACCTTGTGCATGGCCGTTAGTCCTGCTCCTGCCGCCTCAATGTCTTCATCTGTCCCCTCAACAGCCCACCTTCCTCCTCCTCCTCATTCAAATCTATTGTTATTCCTGTCCTTCCACACAGTCTCTGAGCAGTAAATCCCATCTGACATGCTTGAGCACGGCCTAACCCTGAGTCGGTGTCAAGGTAATTATCCTGTCACTGACCTGTCTTGTCACAGCACTCCCTGTTGTCTGGTACATTTTCAACTATTTTGGGCAGAGGTAGACTACCCATTGTGGCATGCAACCTGTGAGAGAATGTTTGCTATGTAAAGTTCTGCAGTACTCATGGCATAGCTGTCATACCTTAGCATTTATTTGCAAGAGTGCCCCTATGCATTTTTAAGGACATACACACCAAACTATATAACATTAAAATTACATTAAGGACATCGTTAGACAACTCTTATTTGTTTATTTATAGCAATTATTATTTCCAGTGTGCATGTTCCCTCAAACACAGAGATAACCGCAAACATAATTTGATGTAATGCTTCCTCCATTTGGCTGCAAGGCATCATGTTACGAAACAAAATTCTTACTAAAGCCCTATTATGGCATCATCTTGTGATGAACTTTATAAAATATTGCGGTAGTGGCCTTGACTCACAAATTTTACTGGTCTTTTCTCAAACCTTTTTAGAAAAGGCCTTATGTCACCTAAAAAGAAACACCAGACTCTCCAAATCCATCCATCCATCCATTTTCCGTACCGCTTAGTCCCCACTGGGGTCGCGGGCGTGCTGGAGCCTATCCCAGCCGTCATCGGGCAGTAGGCGGGGGACACCCTGAACCGGTTGCCAGCCAATCGCAGGGCACACAGAGACAAACAACCATTTGCACTCGCACTCACACCTAGGGACAATTTTTAATTTGGAGTGTTCAATCGGCCTACCAAGCATGTTTTCAAGCATACACACTCCAGAGCCACAGAGAGACTACACTTTGCAAGCCTACCACTCATTTCTTCAGCAGAAGTGCAAGCAAAATGTCATCACAAATGACTTCTATTCTTCCCTCAAGTGATGAAGTAAATGCATTGCATTTGTTACACATGCTGTAGTTATTGAGGCAGCAAATTTGTAAATGGGTGATTGTTTCCTTCCGGTGTCTGTAGCAATAAGACGGCGTTGACACATGTCAGCGTCCTGACCTGGTACTTTGTGAGATAATTAGCGATTACAAGAACTACAATTATATAAAAAAAACAAAAAAAAGTGTTTTTTTGAATGAATGAAGACTAAAAAGTATGAAAAGTTCCTTTAACTATGCCAAAATGTTACATACAATTTTAAATGTCCACTATAACTAAGTTTCGGGCACTGTGGCAACATACGACCGCTACTCATGGACCAGGCACTACCAGTGACTGGTTAGCTAACATTAGTTTAGAATATTAGTGCCTGGACATCTCATATTTTGTTTTAAATCAGAGATGTGCAAGATGCCTGGTCAAACCTAGATCCACACTAATACATCATTAGTCAGTTTTAATTCTAAACACACGATTGTTTATTCCAGACCATTGCTTTCATGTTTGTTTTGTCGCTGTTGCCTTTAAGCCTTGTTATCGTAAGGTGGTCAGCCATAAACAAATACAAGCAGACAGACGTGGAAATTATAACAAAACAATATTCCACAGTATTGTCAGGAGGGCAACCAGTTGGTTGGTTGATAGCAGAGACGAAGCGGCCGTGCAAACGACATAACAGGAAAATACAAAAAATGAGGAAGAGAGAAAGCGGGGAGGAAAGCGACAGAAGCAGAGAAGGCTTGCGCAGCTGTTGTTAGGTGGCGTTTCCTCTGATTGGAGGCTTTGGCTGTACTCCCAGTTCTTGAGGTAAACATTTCAACATTGAAGACATTTCACTTGACCCAAATGCTCCAAGCAGCAGGGAAATGATGCCAGACTATCTTATAAGCAGCAAACAATTAGGCAATTTAAACCATTCTTTTGTGTTGTGGATGAAGATTTATTTATTCATTTATTTATTTATTTATTTATTTATTTATTTATTTATTTATTTATTTATTTATTTATTTATTTATTTATTTATTTATTTATTTATTTATTTATTTATTTATTTATTTATTTATTTATTTATTTATTTATTTATTTATTTATTTATTTGTTTGTTTGTTTGTTTGTTTGTTTACTGTCTGGGGATGCCAATCTTGCTTACTTCATAACATTGCAGACAACTGCAAAATAACAGTGTAAGCTTCATATAATGGGATGAAGGGAGATAAGCAGCATCGAAGTGTATAATCTGCCCTGCCATGCCTCATTATGCTTATATTGGCCATGTATTAATTAAAGGATTACTATAGGCCAAAATATTTGTTTTATCTTATTTTTTTACCTTTTGACCCTGCACTGTCCCTTAATACACAAAATGAAGAAAACAATACGGCAACAACTCCTACTCACTAATGTGTGGAATGGGCTTGATTTGATCAGTGTTGGAATAATTGTTTTTGCAGAAGCCCTGGTCGGCCTGAACCGGAGGCCTCATATGTTCACTCAAGCAATATCTGTCTAGCTCTGGGGAGTTCTTAGACTCCCTTCCTTTCCTTATCTGTGAGAAGCCCTCACTAGTTATGAACAGAACACCTTTGTTCTTTGTTTAGTTCAAGAGAAGTTCTTTCTCTTTTTCACCTCGTAGTTTCTATTCATAAATTGTTGTTGACCAGGACAGTTTTTAAGTTATCCCATATTTACTCAATGTTTGTTTAAGTAGACTTCATGCAAGTTATCTCACATCTACTTAACGTTTGTGGGAGTGTATGTACGAGAGGTATCTGATTATTTACTCATTATTATTATTGTGTGATACTTAGCAAGAAAGTCTAGAGCCTTGTTTTACACGGACACGGCACCCAGCACGTTTGAAGATCGCAGCCTAGGACAAGACTGCCAACCAACTAAGAACTGACTCTGCATTGCTGGGGTCACATATTGGCCAAGGCCTTGCACCACACAACATCTTTTAGTTAGCTAAAGTTGCTACAGGCACAATCTCCCCTCCCTTTAGTGTAGCAACGCCTCTTGTAACCAGGGCAACCCAAAATAAAAAGAGGAGATACCAGCAGAAGAGGAGTCCAGAATTGGTGGAGGACTGTAACTGGGCCTTCTACGTAATTCTCCTCGTGAGCAAAAGGAATACTGATTGTCTTCTCCACTTCTTTCAGTGTATAAAATAATGTCTTATGGTACTTAGATCTGACATTTGATCAGAATAATCCAAATGTGGTGTGTATATGAAGCATTTTTATTCCGATCAGGCTTTTACTCCAAATAAACGTGCCCATGTAAAGGTAGCCATTGAAACGCAAAACTGTAAATGTGCATTTATGTATGACGATAACAGAGCTGTGCTGTCAAATAACGCCCTGAACGCTAACATGTTACGTCTCTAACACATCATGATTGTTCCAAATATTTGTTATCAGTGGACGCCACTACCATTTGTTTTTTATATTCCTCCGCTCCCGCTATCCGGCAGGTAACCCTTATCACCCAATAGGAGTCCCAGTGAGCCTGTCATGGCGGAGAGACTGAATAATTGTTGCATCTATATTCGCTACAGCTGGCTTTTATTGGATGCAAGTATCCTGTTTGTTTTTTATTTGTTTCTTCATTTTCTAGCTGGATGAAATGGGAGTGAGCTTTATTTGTTTGTACTTTTAATTATTTTTTAAATCAAGATGTTTCACTGAATTTCTTGCTGACATGAGCTACAACAGAATAAATTTACCAACGGTGGTCGAAAGTTAGGGAATATGTGTACAAAAAGAAGTCCTTTAATCCTGTCACAATAATTATTACATTGACAAAATGTCCAGATTTATGTAAAGATTACCTGTGTTTAGTCAATAATGGCATAATGTTTAGTCAGCCTGTTTGTTATGTAACATGGCAAGAACGGGACACTGTCTCGCCGCCAGACGCCAAAATAATATTGGTATTTTTCATCTCACAACACTTCGGGCCACGAGATGACCTTCACCTGCCGTACTTTAAAGGACTCGGCGTACACTTTCATTCATACAATTACATATGTATTGTACATGTATTTCGCAAAATGAAGTGAGTGTGTGAACCATTGTTGCAAATGATGCTTTTTTTGTTTGAAACAGCATTTTCAGATGTGTTAGTGAACTCATTTGACCGTAAAAAGATTTGGATTCTAAAAAGGTAACATGCAAATTTAGTCAACTCATCCCCATATTGTCAATTAATTCATTTATTTCTCATGGAATATTTGTCCAAGTTTCACTTTTTTAATTCCTGGAAGATAATGAGAAGATGCTTACATTTGGTAATTAGATAGAGGTTCTGCTAATCGTCATGTTAGCTACAAAGCTTTTTTCCCCCAACCTATTTAGTGCAGATCACTAAACTGGGGTTTAATAAGTGAAGGGAAGGTCAGGGGTCGCTCTTCCTGGTCAGTAAAGCGGGGGAAAAAAAGACAGCCCTGTTGACATAAGTCTCAGTTCACATCCACGCCAAAGAACTCTGAGGCACTGAAAAATTGACACCTCAAGTGTTCCATAAATTCCATTCTTTTGTCACCCGCTGCCAGAGGAGCGCTGGCCTCTACTTCCCTTTTATATGCCACCTTGCATTAACAGCAGACATAAATAGGTCTGTGGCATAAATGGAACTTTGTGTAGGCAGGCTCTTGACAAGGATATGGATGGGTGCCTGAGTGGAATTTGCCTAAGTGTGTCTGTCGACTGTTTGCGAGATGAACCCATTCCAGTGCAGTGGGTTCCAGTGCTGGGAAGTTAGCAAGAAAACAAGCTAATTGCTAAAATGAATACTTTGATCAAAAGAGTTTTATGGGCCTAAAGACGTTTTTTTGTCAACACGAGTTCAGGCTATAAAATTATACCATCAGGTTACAGAGCTGGAGCAAAACATGGAAATGATAACTTCCTTCATATGAGCTGAGGTCGTAACTATCATTTAAACAAGTTGGATAAAAACAAATCAATTCCTTCCCATCCAATCCCCCTCAAATGTTAACAGGATATCTAAAGGAGGAATCCCAATTTTTTTTTTAAACTCATGTTGCACAAGATGACCTATGACGCACAAGGCGATTTTGATTTTCATAACTTTATGATTATGACTTTACTTTGTTGTCTGCCAGACTGCACAAATTCTATTGGAATGATTTGAAACAAATTATAATCAGAATATCTGAACCTAAAGAGACATACTTGATGTAAGTACACTATGTACTGTACTGTATTCAAAAAACAAGTTCAATGTCTGTAATTATAGTTGTTTTGCAGTGGGACTTTTGGAAGAAGATCCCGCAAACAAACAGAACCAGCAGATTAAAAAAAGGGGAGTAAGAAAGTGTCATCAAAATTCCTGCCTGAGTCCACATTTTCTTGCCAGCGTCCCTCTTGTGAATTCAGCATCAGCGTTCAAACCCATTTCTGCAAAGTTTACATTGCCTTTGTGGTTAAACAAATGATTCACATGCAGCATATATATCAATGCGGGTCTGAGTCAATTTTTCCCACTATGTCAGCAGAAGGAATGTAGAACTATGTCATATAATGGCCCAGGCTTGATGGTACATTGCAAAAAGTGCGCCCATTTGATCCAGGGACTGGGTTCAGCTGTTGTTTTGAGACGCAGGGACAGAAAGACGCAAATGAGGTCTTGAACAGGATACATCTTGTTATTTGCGCTCTTTTGACTCTGAATTAGGCACCCTCTTATCTCACTTCCCATCTTTGAGCTGAGGAAATATCCAAAAGCTATCACAGACTCAATGAAACTTGGCATGTTCTACTAGAGAGAGAGAGAGAGAGAGAGAGAGAGAGAGAGAGAAGAAATGCAGTCAGTCAACCATAAACTCTGATTGAAAGACTTTCTACAAGTTTCTAAAGCGTGAGACTTTGTGTTTGTAACGTCAGCGGTTACTGATGTTTGCTCTGATAGTTTGTTACAAAAGTGTTTGATGGGCTTGAGATAGGGCTGTCAAGTTCTTGGAAACCAAACTTGCCCAACCTTGCTTTGTCCACCAGTGTGCTGCCGTGTTGGAACACAAAAGGGCCTTCTCAATATCTAAGCCACAAAGAATCTTTGTAAGATGAAGAATCAAAATTTAAGAGGAATGAAGGAGAGCCTAAACCCTGATAGAGGAATTATTTAGGAGCGATATGTACATAGACAGTGTGTTAAATGTTCTTTTTTCCCCCCAAGGTTTTGTTTTTCTCACATGTCCTTCGTTGGTATAAAAGAAAAAAAATGAAGGAAATGTTGCAGTTTGGAACCACTGTTAGGAACAGGAACCCATATTCATTAAAGTTAAAGATTGATTCTCATGATACAAAAAGTCATTCATAGTGGCGGGTCATGGTTCATTTAGTGGCAGTGCAGTTCATCTGCCAAGCCACAATGTACCCAACAAGTGGGCTCATCGCTTGCTTAAAACCAGCTGTATCGCAATAGTTCAATGTTTTGAAAATGAGGCAAACTCTTCAAATATGTTAGGGCATTATGTACATGCAGATCAAATTGAAAATAATGTGAACGTGTTTTCTGGTCAACAGTCACATTTCAAATCTAAACGTTTAGCAGACCAAAATAACTTAGCCAAGTCTGACACACTCCCTGAATGAAATTGATTTTTTTTCCTGTTTCTACAAGCTAATTTCCTTGTTTCTCACTATTTGACATTTGACTCATGTTCAGGGAAACTCAAATGGCATGTTTGCCGCAACAGTTCCCAACTGTTTATGAGAGCAGGGTCTCTTATGTGATTGGACTTGGAGGACTTGTACTGTGGAAATCTTGGCCTTTGCAGTAGCAAGCTTTTGGCAAGCACACTGCTCAAGTATTTCTAACTTAAGCACAAAGGAAGAACTTCCAATGCATGGGTATGCGTGTGCGTGCGTGCGTGCGTGCGTGCATGTATGTGTGTATGTATCTATCTATCTATCTATCTATGAAAATCCGAATCTGCATTTCCCCATGATCTTAACAGAGATCCCAGAAGTTTTGTGTGCCGCGTTCTTCCTTCTTCTGTTCAGCAATTTAAAAAAGTTAATTCCATGCCCATGAGACTGGGATAGAACAAATAATCCTTTGCTCCTCAGCCATGGAGTCTTAAGCGTGAAAGACATTAGAGTCTAAAGAGAAAGGAAATGGACTGCAGATATTTTCTTTTTTCACTGCTGCAGGTTCTTGCACTCCATCTTGCAGGCTGATGAGCAGAAGAGTGCACTCGACCCCTCATGGCCTGGCTTATGTAAGGTGTGTCAACGTCTCTTGTCTATTTAAAGGTTGTAATTGTATCATATTGTCTATTTGTGAAACTATTACTCAGCACTGTCTGGTCTCATGTCACGGAAGGGGCTCTGTGTGTGTGTGCGTGTGTGTGTGCGTGTGCGTGCGTGTGTGTGTGTGCGTGTGCATGCGTGTGTGTGTGTGTGCACGCGCGCAGAGGAAAGTTTAGATTGTGTGTGTTGACAGACTTCTTAACTATATGAGTGTGAGCCATTGGCAAGGTCCAAACAGATAAACCCAGCATACAAGTCTCCAAAATCTCCACCCTCTGTACCCCCCCACCCCCACCCCACTCGTTACATAAGCGCAACGACTGCCAAACAACACAACTGTGATGTAGACTGAGGCAAAGTAAATAGGAAGTTTTAAGAAATAGGAAAAGGTGAGGATGTGCTCTATTCTTTTAACAAAAGCGTGTTTATGTGTTGAAGAATGCAGGCTTGTGTGCTTTTACACATTATTCATTTAACTTTTTGCAAAGCCACTTTGTATGCTTTTACACATTATCCAATTAACTCTTTACAAAGCCACTTTGTATTATTTTGACTCATTTTACATTGGAATTGTTTTCGCTGCCATTTAACCTCCTATTAAAGGTGTGTTTATGCGACAAACCCACGGGTTTATTTCAAAGGGTTCCCGGCAGACACCACAACATACTTTAAGGCTTTGCTTCGGCACGTTCCTTGACACATGGATATTGGAATGTTATGATTTACGGGCCAGTACCGACAAAATGTCAGTTGTGTCTTGATACTTGAGATTTCAAACTTGATGCTCAAATTTAAATTTATTTTTTAGCAACTAAGGTGGGGGCAACAGTGACTACATTTAGCAGTTGCTTCAGGGTTTTTGGTTTTATGAAGCTGTATTTATTGCGGTGGATGAGACTGTGGATAATCAGCAAGCTGTCATGTGGAGGATTTGACTTTCTAAGTAGAATAGAATTATAATCCACCTGTGCTGTCTGAGTAGCCGGTTATGGAGGACAGAACAGCTTAGCTGGATTCGGTTGACTCATCAACAACAGTGTTACGGTGTGGGTCACCTTTATGAACTACGCGTGTTCATATGCGTACTCTGATATGTACAGTGCGTTATCAAGGTCACAGTAAGGTTATATCTGAGATATATATTGTTCTTTGTCCTGTGTAATAAATATAACACAACCAATTTCACCAACATTTGAATTTGCTGTGATTAAAAAGAACTGTTTTGCTAGAAAATATACAATATATTTTAGTGATAAAAATGTTCACAACATTGTTAGTCAAATGTTTTAAGTGTTCATAGTTACACACCAAATCAAATCAATATTATACTAACTTCAGTGACTGCCTTTCTGCGAAAGCCCTACACACCCGAACAACCAAAGCGGCAATGTGCAGTGTCACATACTTGTGACACGTTGCATCAACCGGTGCGGTAAGGGTGTGGGTTGATCCTTGTTCATGAACATTGTTCTGTTTAGTGAGACTGTTCCAATGTTAAATGTCAGATATGCATCATGAGATCTCACGCAAAAATCATCCATCTGGCGGTTATTCAAACAATTCAAAAGTTCAAAGAGTTCATGCAGTTAATGTTGTATTTCTTTCTGCTGGTCCATTTATTGAGTGTACTTTTTATTGGATATTATATTATTTTAATTACTAATGAGAAAGATTATGCAGTTGTCAACATTTTGAGTGTGCAGAGTAGAAAACAATCATATCACTATGTAGCTATATCTGATGTTGGCGCTAATTTGAGGTGGTTTTGTCAAAGTTCTGTCTGCATAGACTTTTTTTAATTTCATAGGGACATGCATGAACAGCATGAATCTGTTTGTTGTCAACTACGTTAGTCCCAAATGTGTACAGCAATGTATGGGTCTTTGTACTTAATTGTGATCTCTGATTTGATGTACAGCGTATACTATGGATTGTGGTGCTAGGAGTTTCAGAATGGAATGCTATCCTGTAGACAGCCAGTGTTTTATTTTCCTTCCTTGCTTCTAGACCATAACCACACTGTCTTCTCTTGGTGCTTGCTATTGTGAGTTTTCCCATGTTTTCCTAAATTCATTACGCTGCAACGTAAACACCCGTCATGTACTATGATCCCTCACTGTTAGTGTACACTGTTGGAAGTAGTGCATTCAGATAATGCTCTCAATACATAACTGATCCTGTATTATCAGATGTGGCCTGCATGTCTCTGGGCAACATTCATTTCCCATGTGTTCAAAGGTCTCACACACTTCTGGACATCGTTATATACGGAAGGTATCTTTTTTTGGATTGTATGACCGTGTGTTAGTGGATCAAATAAAGGCTTCTGTATTTGGATTACAGAGAAGAGTTTTTATTCCCCATGGGGTCTGCACCCAGCTGGATACCGTCTCCACGGCATTGTTGGACGGCTGTTCAGTAGTCCCCTGGACCATGGCCAGAGCTGGTGATCTGAGGCCAGTGTGAGGGACATTTGAAGGCATTAGTCTTCTTGATCACTCCTTATATCACATAGTATATATGGGAAAATATTATGCCTATCAACTGCTTGTTTTAGTTTTTCTCATTCAAAATGAAGTCAAAACTGAACTACTCGGTGCAACTTCCTGTCTTGCATGCAACTTGTTCTTTTTTGGAATGTTATATTTTAAGCTTTATGATTTTATCATACTGGGCTTCAGGCAGGGAAAGTCTTGTTTGGATGACTTATTTCAGTTAATGATCTGATTTAGAGGACTGAATATAAAACTGACTGTCTTATCGCCACTGTTAAAAGTCTGTAGGTTGTTTTTTTTTTCACTTGAGCATGTGATTGGGTAAGCATCAGAGCGGACGACTCTTTGCACCCCTTCAGCGTGGCAAGCCGGGTGTTTACTGGCTGCTAAGCATCCATGAGTTGACTGTCTGAAATAAAGTTGACAAACGTTGAGCTCCCGTCCGGGGTCGAGCATTGCTTTCTTAGTTAACCAGCACATTTCCTTTTAGTTTTATTCATCAGCGTTAACAAACCCGAATCCCCCTTAGACTTTCCTGGCTCAATATGCACGCAGAACTCGAAAGTCATAATTGACCTTTCAGCCCGTTTCTGCGACCCTTGAATCACTTACATAGATAAAAGGTTTGCTGGCCTGTGGCCGATGTTTAATTCTAAAAGATAACCTTGTATGCTCTCTATTGCTAAACACGAGCTCTTAAAACTGGCATATATGCAAGATTTGATACCCGGGGTAAAGTCAAGGCATACAACTGCTCGATTCAGGGCCTCACAAGCACTTGAAAAACACATGAACTCCAGTGAATCTCAACGAAACAGGACAGCTCCCTCACTCGTTTCAACTGACAGGATTAAAATGCTCAGCTTTAGAGAATGAATGTGCCCGTTTGTGCTGCCGCATGTGTGCAAGTGCAAACAGTTTTCTAATTTTGACAATACTAAAGTCTAGCTGTGACAGTCACATGATCCGTGACACTGTTGTCTTTCAGCACACTTTCAGGAACTATATGTTCTAGCTGCATGCAAACCTGTGTTTGTCTGCCAAACAGAGACAAGATCATTCTGGCATTTTTCCTCTGATGCTTGAATGCCAAACATTTTATTCTTGTTTTAATAGAAAGTCAAAAACTGGTTTGTAAGTAAATGCAAAAAAATCGTGAGGCCCCAGTTGGTTTCTCAAAAGGTTTGTAAGTATAGGCGTTCGTAAGTAGAGGTACCACTGTATTTGGATTCACCTGCTTCAAGATATAACCCCCCCATACACACACACCGTTTTAGAATTCGTAATGTTATTTTTCCTATTTATGGATGGATGATGGCTAGAACCAATGAGCCAACCAAATTTTTGTAAAGCAAGTTCGACGACATTTACTTATGTAAATATGAACGTCATTCAAAGTAAGCCGTGCAAACACATACCGCAATGAGTAAGAGTTAGTCTTAGCGAGAAGTTGAATCTGACACACAGTACAATATGAATGGGTAGGAAGGACTCTGAAGTTTGATCATAGATTATGGCTGACATTTGTTTCCTCATTTTTATTCCAGTATGAGTGAAACACGCCCTCTTGCTCCTTCTTGTTTTTTATATTGCGTTGTTTACTTGTATGTCTATCGTGTAATATGTCTTGTCACCGTGGGATAGAGAAAACGTAATTTCGGTCTCTTTGTATGTCTCGGCATGTGAAGATGTTGACAATAAAGCAGACTTTGACTTTGACTTTGACTTTTGACATGTAATTAAGAACATATTTTACTTTACTAACCTTGTGTTTCAAACATTAAAGTATTCTTATATCACACGACAGCAAGTTAAACATATTGGCATGTAGCATGCCAATCAAATACTCTGATCAAGAAAAGCGATCTTGCAACAACAGAGGTATTTTCCAAAATGAAGCGGTGGAGCCTGTCTGCCATCACTCAGCTGCAGATTATATCCAACATATCAAAGCTTTTGTTTATTACTGACTGTATCTGGTATCCTGTGTACTATGCATTTGTTATCCTCAAAACAGCTCAAAGATAAGAGCAGCATTAACATGGGTAAAAATTAACTAGGTTTTATTTGGTAGCTACAATTATTTACGAACTAACAGAGATAACAAGTACCCTTGATATCACTAGTCTAGACAAAATCTGGGTTCAAAGGATATGTGTTAAGTAATGCAAGGTGACCTTTTACTCTCAAGAATGAAACACTATACTAACTCATAATATATCTATTGAGTAAGACAAATCAACCTCATATGTTGAAATATGGTCAGATTCATTTTTTTCACTAATTATTACAAATGGTCCATCGTAACTTTATTTACTCTATACATTATTTTTTATGCAATTGAAACCAATTTAAAGCGGTGAAAATTTGTCTCATCAATCTGCGGAAACCGTGTGGTGGGACCGTCACCTTTACTTAAAATTGTAATTATTTTTTTTGACAATAAGGATTCAAGAGTTTTTTTTGGGTTTTTTTATTCGCCATGTTTGAGCGTGCCAAACAAGGAATTTGACTTCGGTAAATCACAGCCTCTGTTCAACAAATGAGTAAAAATAGTAAGGTTAGCTACACTTAAATTAGTTTGTTAATTCCAAATAGATTGTTGTTCTGCTTCGTAGCAGAAGGACCCTGATGAGTCACGGAGATAAGTCAATGTTTAATAATGATATCAGTTTCATATCAGCTCAGTATTTTACTAATTCCATCACTCATAGCTCCAGACCTTTACGAAGGTGTTTATGAAGATGATGTAGGACAGATATTTGCTTTTGTCATGTTTAAAAGGGGATATGCAGTGGGGGATGCTCAACATGACTGCGGACTGAATCAATATCAATATATGCCAGCGTAATAAATTTGCACTTTTTTAGCATAGATTGAATGTATTTTCTGGGTAGTGGTGTGTCGATGTGAGTGTAGAAGCATTTATGATAGCAGTATAAGGAAGCGGTGTCTGCCGTTTATTTGATTTGACAGCGACAATACAGTATTCTCATTTTGAGTCTGAGCACTATGGTAAAGAGGCCTATTATACAGCTCACTCACTTAGTGCAAGTTGTAGCAAATAAGATTAGGGGCCGTCTAGCCAAGGAATGTGCTTTTAAATCACCAACGCAACAACAGAGAACAATTTGCATCTTCCTCAAAGTCATAGTGTTCTATAAACCAAGAAACCCGAAAGCCCTCAAATTTAGAATAATGAAGACTTTCCAGAACACGTTCCTATTCATTTTCTAAAAGAAATTTGTGCGGGGCGGGGGGGACACTTTCAACATGAAAACTGGTCTATTCTTCAACAACATGCAGCATCCCACAGTAAATATCTGCCACTGCACCACAACAGACATGTGATACTGTTATACTTTGCCATAAAACAAAATATACTTACATTACTTAGTTGAAAATGGTTTATCAAGCGCCTCAAAAATATGTCCACATCATTTATGAATTTTCACATAAATGGGGTGTTACAGGGTGTGTCAGAAAAGTTACAGGACTGATGTCCCAAGAGATATATTTGGAGCTGTTTGTTGCTTCGATTTCAAAGTCATTCCCTGGTTCCTAATGCCCTGTGCCAGAATTACTTGGTAAGCTTTCATACAATCCTGGAAGAATTTATATGGGATCTATGGTAGCTCTGTCAGCATGCCCGTCTTGATGTCCTCCTGGTTCTAAAACCTTTGGAAGCATCATAGACCCAGTTAAACCCTGGAGAGAAAAAATCTTGGAGCTGTTCCTGCTTTGAAAACACCAACATAAGCAACCAGGTAAGGTAAGAAGGGAGGTTACTCTACCAATGCGATGGATGCTTGGGGCATTGTGCGTAACAGTCATTATAGACCAGCCACAAATTGTCTTAACCCTCTAACCCAGGGGTGGGCAAACTACGGCCCGCGGGCCACATCCGGCCCACGGGACCGTTTAATCCGGCCCGCCAACCCTGAACAAATTGTATTATTAAACTTTTTTTTTTTTGGTCATTTTGCCTGCAATGACTGCGTTTTCCCAGTAGATGGCGAAGCGCTCGCCTGCGCATTTACTACCGGAAGCCGTGTCAGAAAGCTCGGTGCACACTCACAAGTGCGTGTACGTAGTAGTACGGACTTGGCGCACTCTCGCTCTATTCGTATCAGTCCCGAATTTAGAGCGTGGGCTTTGACGACCGCATTCTTATAATTCGCGCGCTGAGCTTTCAGATGCAGTTTTGCGCTAAAGCCACCCACAAACCTTCCCCTGGAATCCTTCCATTAAAATGAGTGGCCCGAAAAAAAGAAGTGAGTGCCGAATGTTAAAAAAGAGTGGCCAATTTGGCTCGACGTACGCGACGTGACGTTCAGCCACATCAACATCAACCCGTCACAGATCAAGGTAAACGGACCAACACCTCGGATCTCGCCTAAGAATTGCCACAACAAATTTTACTCCAGACTATGACGCACTAGCAAAAAAGGGAGACCAACAACACTGTTCCCACTGAAAATAAACGGGAGGCTCTCAAGTTTATTGTAAAAAAATGCATTTTGAATATGATTTGTACACATAGCAGGGATTGAAACTAGCGACCATTCTCATTTTCAAACAATGCAGGATGCTCAAGGACATTGATGCACCACCTATTTGCGACTAATCTTAACCTGTAAAGTTCTTAAGGCTTACTTTAAGGAGGTGTTTCCCGTTTCCTCACCTCTGTTACCAGGTGTTTGCGAGTTAAAACTCTGCTCTGATTTTCAGATACCCCTCACCGTGTTGCTGTTTTGATTACTTTATTTGGATGTATGCTTTCACCGATTCTTCAAGATGATATATTTGGTCAGAATGTTTGCCGTTTGATGTGATCTCATAAGATAAACATTTTTCATTAATCTGACCTGCAGGCACTGAAGTGATGGAAATTGTTATTCATAATAACAGTGTCGTATTTTATGAGAATCACTGATAGCAGTTTTTTAGTGAATTATTATTTTTCTAATGCTGTTAATAAATGCATTTGTTCTCAAAAAAATTGTTTGGAATATCCATGCTTTACTACCTACTAAAGGCCAAGATCTTTTATGCAATGACCTTTACAGGTCGCTTATATGACTTCACACAACGCCTACGTCCATCTGCTCCTGGTCCGGCCCTCCGGTCCAAATTTAGAACCCAGTTCGGCCCGCGATTCAAAAAGTTTGCCCACCCCTGCTCTAACCCCTACTCTTACCTCTTCTCACAGGCTGAATAAAGCAAAGCAATTTTTTTGTAGATGTGCTGGTTGATTGTCTGGCCCATAGTGAAGGGGAAATATGCATGTTGAAATCTATACTCTATGACACCATCTCTGACACGCATAAAACGTACATTTGGAGCTTTGTTCTGGCCTTGCTCAATGTGTAAAGGGCCTTAAATTAACTTCTGTTGAGAATTGGTGCTGAAGAAAACAAACTAACCTTCACATATTTAATCTGTGAAGACCAAAGGTCTCCCAAGCAAGCGCTGTACAGTAACAGTCATGAAAAGGCACTACTTTAAGGCTGAAGTGATTCAACAGGAGCAAACTAACAATCCATCTGGCAGGAATCTATCTTTTCCTCGCAAACTTGTTTTTTTAAACACCATTTGGCAGTGATGCAAAGGCCTCACACAAGTTTTAATTGAGCCCTCGTCGTAAAATATCACCCAAATTGATTCCATGTGATGTCATTCTTGATTTGTACAATAATTATGTGTTTGTTCCCTGCAGGTTGGATTTTGTTTACCTCACTTGGCTTTGCGACCCAACAATTGCCTTTATTGTTTTCTACTTTAGGTCTGAAAGTTGAAGTGGTTACAGGAAACATGTTTGACAGTGTACTGTACAAACCCGTTAACAATTCACCCAGTCGAGCAGGTTGTAAGGGTTAAGAAGTGATCATCATGTTTTGCAATTTATCAGATTGACGCGGGGATATGAATAGACGCCCTTTGGACTGGATACACTGTATTTAATTCTTTGTTTTGGACCTAAGTAAGAAACTTCATCATAACCACAATTAACCCGATCCTTAATGCCACACTATTAACACTTAGGTCAGCCTTTTGAGGAAAAAAGTGCTGATCCAAAGAGATTAGTCTGCTTCAGCCATCTGGTTCATGTAAAAACAATCACGAGCACACACTGTATATGCAAATGAATGTGGTGATGCACATGCACAAATGAGACATGCAAAATCAGATTGAGAAACAAACCTATGGAAGAAGAGCAGGATAGACAGCATGGTCTGGTCTATGTTGCTGTTGCAGATTCCCTCATTGAGCAGGAAGCAGGGGTCCCTGACTACCGACTCAAGCGAGTCCTGCCGCATGATGTTATTCAGCTTGTCCGTGTTGAGATTTTGGTACATCAGCTGGTTGCGGAGTTGGCGGAAATGACTGACACTGGGACTGGTGGGACTCGCCAGTGTTGTGCTGAGGCCCTGAGACACCGAGTCATCGCATCCGTTAGCCAGGTCCAGGCAGCAGCTGCAGCAGTCCAGGCCGATGGGTGAGCGACACTCATCGTCTGACATCTTGGAGAACAGGTGGATCAGAAAGGGAGGGTATGGGAGTCCCAGGCAAGGATATGAAAAGTAAACGCAAAGTCAAGAAGAAAGTCAACATTTTATTGCACTCATCAGCTTTAACAGATCTATAAAAAGGAAAAGAACCTGCCTTATCGTCACGCCTGCAGTCCAGGACAAAAATGAGGTGTAGCAGCAGGTTCAACTCCTCCCTGAGAAGTGCAGTCACACTGGGCCCCTTTGCCTTCTATCCTTGTATCACCCCTCCTGCGCCTCCGCTGCGTTTAGCCTTTTGTCTCGAGCCAACACCGCTGCTGTGCGTTCCTACTGTTGCAAGAGAAAGAGTGAACACCCCTTTCCTTAACACACAAACATGCTCTCACACACATTTAGCGCGAGTGCACTTGAAAGCAACACCCAGAAGCAGCTTGCTGCTTATCACTTTTTTTCCTTGCACTTTTTTATATTGACTTGTGCTTGAGGACACAGAGGGAAGGAGCAGAAGCAAGTATGGTGACGGAGAGGGCGGGGAAAGCGCTGTGATTGGTAAAAAGCAAGACTCTGTGGTTACACGCACCAGGGCCCTCCTCTTTTAGGTTTTAGCCAAGCTCTGTGCACATTAGGGAAGAGAGACAGCAAGGGAGGGAACATTTTGGAGCATGCTGGAAACGTGCAGCTAAAACCTGCCATGCTGACAGCAGAAGGATTGGCTTGAGGGAACACACACAAAGCCACGCTAGCAGGAATTCATTGCTAAGCCGTGAAAATAAGAGGAGGAAAAACACTAAGGATGAATCATACACTCCAAATTAAAAGTATACAGTACCGTAGTACTTGTATGGTTAAGAGTACAGTATTATGATTATCTTCAATAATTGAGCTTTTTCCTGTGTGCAGCAATTTGAAAGTACAAAATTCTGTGTCAGATGTTAGTTTAATATGCTTTGTTTTTGGAATCAAGTCACAGTTAGAGATGTCAAAATGAATCGATTAATCGACAACAAATTGATTATCAAATTAATCCATCCATCTTATTCCGCTTATCCTGGGTCGGGTCGCGGGAGCAGCAGCTTTAGGAGGAACGCCCAGACCTCCCTCTGCCCAGCCACTTCGTCCAGCTCATCCTGGGGGATCCCAAGGCGTTCCCAGGCCAGCTGAGAGACACAGTCTCTCCAGTGCGTCCTGGGTCGTTCACGGGGTCTCCTGCCGGTGGGACATCCCCGGAACACCTCCCCGGTGAGGCGTCCAAGAGGCATCCTGATGAGATGCCCGAGCCACCTCATCTGGCTCCTCTCAACGTGGAGGAGCAGCGGCTCTACTCCGAGTCCCTCCCGGTTGACTGAGCTTCTCACCCTATCTCTAAGGGAGAGCCCGCACACCCTGCAGAGGAAACTCATTTCGGCCACTTGAATCCGCGATCTTTCGGTCACAACCCATAGCTTGTGACCATAGGTGAGGGTAGGAGCGTAGATCGACCGGTAAATTGAGAGCATTGCCTTTTGGCTCAGCTCTCTCTTCATGACGATGGACCAGTACAGAGTTCGCATCACGGCCGACGCTGCACCAATCCGCCTGTCGATCTCACGCTCCATCCTCCCTCGCGCGTGAGCAAGACCCCAAGATATTTGAACTCCTCCACTTGGGGCAGGATCTCATCCCTGATCCGGAGAGGGCATTCCAACCTTTCCCGACTGAGGACCATGTTGTCAGATTTGGAGGTGCTGACCCTCATCCCGACCACTTCATACTTGGCTGCGAACTGCTCCAGTGAGAGCTTGAGATCAGGGTGTGAAGAAGCCAACAGCACCACGTCTTCCGCAAAAAGCAGAGATGCAATGCTGAGGTCCCCAAACCGGACACCCTCAGCGCCTCGACTGCGCCTAGAAATTCTGTCCATAAAGGTTATGAACAGAATTGGTGACAAAGGGCAGCTTTGGCGGAGTCCAACCCTCACTGGGAATGAATCCGACTTACTGCCGGAAATGCGGACCAAACACTGGCATCGATTATACAGGGACCGAACCGCTCTCAGTTGGTTCGGCACCCCATGCTCCCAAAGGACCCTCCACAGAACTTCCCATGAGACACGGTCGAACGCCTTCTCTAAGTCCACAAAACTCACGTGGACTGATTGAGCGAACTCCCATGCACCCTCGAGGATCCTGCCGAGGGTATAGAGCTGGTCCAGTGTTCCACGGCTTGGACGAAAACCACACTGCTGAATCCGAGCAATTTTCTCTTGCATTTAGGATTGTAAGGTGATTGCAGCACCTGGATACTAGTGTGAATGGAATGGGGGAAAATGCCAATATGCCAAAAGATCGCAGCAACCTTTTTTACTTATGATCGATTGGGGGGAGGAAAAGAGCTTTTTCATTTTTGGAACAATGAACTTTCAATTATGAACTATGAACTGAACTAGTATTTTTAAAAGTTGTGAACTGAACTTTAAACTAGTTCATGTAGAAAATGAACTTTCCTACCACTGACTGTAGCTCTTTCTTATCTGGCCTGTTTGTTTACAAATACGTCAAGTCCGTTATCGCTTCTCATACAATTTCACATTGAGTAAAACATAGTCATACCGCTACCGACGAAATGCTTCAAGAGGCCGTAAATAGCACACACAATCATCACACATCAGACCTTGTTCCTCGTGGTAGAGCATAATGACAGAATAATTGCCTGTGGTATGTGTGCAATGCAATGCAAAGTTGGGTAGCAGTGGGGTGAATTAAGCAGAGTGAATGGCTGACTATTGTTTTATTGAATGTGCAATGATGTTCTCTGGCGGCATGCACGCGAGTTGGACTAATTCAGGCGCACACTCCCCTCTTGTGGTAACTTGTTAACATAGCAACTTAAGTCATCAATTTGTCAAATTTCACCTTGACGCTTTCACTAGAAAACAAGAGGGAAAAACAACAACCAGATTGTTGATTGTCCATGAGACGTGAATTGGAAATTCTACTTGAGTTATTTGAAAACGAGTATTAAAAACATTTTTTTTTTTTGCTGCAGACAACAAACGTCCCTTCCACAAAACATGTGACTTTTTGCAGTTTTGGGAATGCAGTGTGGTCACAACCTGCTTTCCAAATGGCCTAAGGGAGGCATATACTAGCTATCTCACCATCAAATGAAATGCAATCACAGCCTAAAGTCGTGTATGAAAATCGGCCCCATTGACTCTCGTTGAATTAAATCATCAACATTATACTTACAAATGTGTTAGTTATGTGGAGTGTAAAAAGATACTGCATCCTCGAGGGCAGATTTTGTCCTGAGAGGGACAAAATGTTCACAACTCTCGGTTCCACAATACAG
Organism: Syngnathus typhle; assembly: GCF_033458585.1. NCBI lineage: Eukaryota > Metazoa > Chordata > Actinopteri > Syngnathiformes > Syngnathidae > Syngnathus > Syngnathus typhle. The sequence goes on along the minus strand of NC_083738.1, from coordinate 11,484,616 downwards.
CTCATCAAATTACAACCACAATAATAAACTTGCAAATCTATTGTGCATATGCACCTAACGTTGAGGACAATGTATTCCAACATAATGTTACTCTGTAAATCCCGATTTCCATTTTTATTTATTAATACTGAGCTCCACATTACAGTAGTCTATGTGGTATTGAAGATTGTCCATAGAGAATAAGTAATTTTGGATGTTAACATATCCATTTGATCAAAACTGAAAGTGTCCACTATAAAAAGTAGGTCAATGAAACCAGGGTACACATTTTTAAAATTCTGCACCCCAAAAAAGGAATTAATTATGTCCTGAAGGTGTATATGTTTTCACACACTTATGTCAGTGTTGCCCAGGTTTGGTCCTCAAGAGACCATATCCAACCTGTTTCTGATCAATTATGTGTTATTAAACATTTAACATTTGTCTCTGATTTCTGATTTCTCTCTATGTAATCCTCTATGACATAGACATAGGAAAATAAACTGAAAATTTATAGCATTACATAGAGTCTATGTAATGCTATAAATTTTCAGTCAAACCCCAAATAGTAGAAAATGCCAAGAATTTAGCAACTCCATGTTGTCACCACCAATCACTGTCACTATTAAACTGGCTTTTACACGAGTATTGTACTACCAGTATATTGACACAAGAGGGCCCTGAAAGTAACCAAAACACACCATTGAAATGTGTTACAAATTCTTCTTCCTCCTCTGAGACCGGTCAGACAGGATCAAACAAATTCATGCTTGGTGAGATATGGCATTTAATCCCTTAACCTTTTCTTCACAGTCCACTCATCTTTGTAAAGGCTTCGGGTAAGGCTTCTGTTCAAATCAAGCACATCAACTATTTGTTGACTCTTTCATCACTGGGAAAGTCCAATAAGTAACCATTGGTACTCTGTGAAGCAGATACAGGCTATGAAATAAGCCTGGAGGTGATTTTCACGAAAACGAAATGTTTTTCCTGCCCCCAACTGTCAAGGTCAAATCTCGCAGGCTCTTTTCACAGTGAGACTGTCTGTCTTCTAATTCTCTTTTAGCCTTATCTCACACTCACGCTCACTCTTCTTTATTGACTTTGACTTCTATCTGCCACTGTTTGGCCTCAGTTTGCTTTCTATCAGCTTTACTCGACACGTGTGACTGGTTTGCCGTCAGCGGTAAACCCCTCGTTGTGCCCTGTCACTTGTGCTTTCATGGAAAAGCTAAAGAGTAGACATTTCCGAGTTTTTTTTTTCTGTGCTAGACCCCGCATTATGATCCTAAAGTCACTGTAAGGAACATTGTTTGAGGTCCAGCATTCCGCCTAGGGCTGGTAAGTTGACTTTTTCTCTGTATATTTTGCTTATTAGGAAGCATATTTAAAACAAGTTACTGTATAAGCTAATTTCAGACCTCACGGTCAGTCGGGCGGTGTATTGAGGGTAAGCTAATTTTTGTGGTTATCAACGGCATTCAAATTTAATGGAGAGGAGGTAGAAAGTTGTGATCGGGTCATTTCAGCCACTGTTTTTATTCATGTATTTGTTTGCTTATTTATTTAATGTATTTTAGACATGCATATTCTATGTCTCTCTGTTCCCTTAGTTTCAATATACTAACAAAATACAGTAAATTTGTTCAAGAAATAAGTACATTTAAGTACATTTTATGCGTCCTTCTGGAATTTTTCAATCAGAAAATTGGGAAGAATGAATTAAGGTTTACTACCATGTCTTTGGCTGAACTTGGATCTTTGCAATGAATGCAATGGATCCTAAAAGAAATGGGAAATAATCACTTATTTCTGTGCCTTCTTGACGTGTATGACACAAAACGCATCACCGTCTATAAGAAACTGCTCACAATATATGCGTGGAACTAAAAAAAATGATAAAATATATGCATAGAACTAAAAAATTTGTTTTAGTAGTGAACCTACAACTGCTATGTTTATGCAAGCACCATTTCAGCATGACTGTATTGCTATTCACTGCTTGCGCTGCTTTTGCGTACTTGAAAGCAACTTCCACAAAATGGAGCTAATTGCAAATAGAAATCAATAAATCATTGATTGTCTTTAATGGGGGCAAAAATAAATGAAAGTCCCTGGCTAAATGGCAATGCTTGTTCAAAATTATCTTTATACAGCACTCTGGCTTAACCCTTTATAGTTCACGTGTTGTATGTTCTAAACCTCTACTTTCTCCATTTTTGCAAATAATTGTTAACCTATTCATGAATTAATGGCCCTGCCTCCTTTAGGAGACAAGATTATCTGTGGCCTCGGCAAAATCAGCAAGCTGAGAATTGTCCAACTACACAACAGCGGCTGCTTTAAAACGCCACCTATTTTTGAGTCAATTGTCCTCAGCAGATCAGTGAAAGAATAGATGTCTTTATTTTTAACTTTCCAATGCTTTGGTAATGACAGACGAGTCTAAAAACAGAATGGAAAACCAACAAACGCCCTTAAACGCTGTGATGTGAGAACTGTTTGGGGATTGATTGACTGCCGCTGATAAAGCATGTTTGTTTGTTCCTGCACCTGTCTCTAGTAGTCGTCATTTGTCCGGCCATTGGCTAGTCTGGGAGGATATGCGTCTCAAATGCACATAATGGGGGAAACATGCACTGACTGCAACTATTGGTGAAACATTCATGAGAATGTAGGATTTCGTTATCATAAAAAAGTCATTTTAAGAGTGCATGAATTTCTGCTTCTGACAAAACAACATTTTTATTATTATGTGAATTTGTCCTAAACAACATAATCTTTACAAAAACAAAATTTTGATTGACACTATCACATTGGTATTCATTTCAAAATTATTTGTTTCATTGGGGGTCTCAATCAGTACAAAGCAGGAATGTTAATAAAAAAAGGAGTAAATTCATACATAGAAAAAACCTTTTCCATTGCTCTGTGAGGTCAAGCAGTACATTGAATCCATTCGCTTAACAAAATCAAAACCTTGAAAATCTAAAAATGTGTTGGTATTTTTTGTACCCCCTGGCCTATGATGATTATTTTCAACACTAGTTTTTGTTTCATAGAGGACTTTCATTCTTTATTTTATTTTTTAAACTGATGAATCGTCTACAATGGCGATCCATCTAAAATTTCTACATAATACTCTTCTTCTTAAAAGTTAAGTTTTAAGATATATGGCTCTAAATTCTTCACATTGCATAATTTTATACCGGTCAGCATCAAGTTTATTCCACCAACCTCTCTTTCCTTCAGTATATGGACATCTGATTGTTTGGTGGCTGGTTAAAAACAGAACTCAAAATAAAGGAGCGCCAGGTTCCTGGGGGTACACATTAGTGAGGATCTCTCCTGGTCCACCAACACCGCATCACTGGCGAAGAAGGCCCAGCGCCGCCTGTACTTCCTGCGGAAACTCAGGCGAGCGAGCGCCCCTCCGGCCGTCATGACTACATTTTACCGTGGCACCATTGAGAGCGTCCTCTCCAACTGTATTGCTGTTTGGGGTGGCAGCTGCACTGACTACAACTTGAAGGCCCTGCAGCGCATAGTGAACACGGCTGGTAAGATTATTGGTGCTTCACTCCCCTCCTTGAAAGACATTTACATCTCCCATCTCACCCGCAAGGCGACCACGATTGTGAGTGATGTGAGTCACCCCGCTCACTCTTTGTTTGAGCTTCTGCCCTCTGGGAAGAAGTACAGGTGCCTGCGCTCCCGCACCACCAGACTCACCAACAGCTTCATACTTCAGGCTGTTAGGATCCTGAACTCTCTCCCACTTTCAAAGTCAAAGTCAAAGTCAGCTTTATTGTCAATCTCTCCACAGGTCACAACACACAAAGAGACCGAAATTACGTTTTTCTCTATCCCACGGTGACGAGACACATAACACGATAGACATACAGGTACGCGACACAATATAAAAACAAGAAGGCAGAAATTCAAACAATCAATAGTAAGAGTGATGAATAAATAATAAATAAACAGATAACACAATAAATAAGAGGAGCAAAATCTGCGTAGCATCCTGTACTTTGCGCAATGCTTACTGTCTGCTGTTTGCACACTGGCTCAGTTTTGCGCCTCTTATTTATTGTGTTATTTGTTTATTATTTATTCATCACTCATATTATTTATTTATTATGTATTATTTATTGTTTGTGCCTTCTTGTTTTTATTTTGTGTCATCTACTTGTATGTCTATCGTGTACTATGTCTCGTCACCGTGGGATAGAGGAAACGGAATTTCGGTTTCTTTGTGTGTCTTGACATATGAAGGGATTGACAATAAAGCAGACTTTGATAATATGGAAGCGGAATATAAAATGGATGGATAGAGCATGCGATCATGACTCATTGGTTTGATACTAATGTATGTCTAATTATTAGTAAGTTTCAGAAAGTTGGCCCTCTTCCCTGAGAATAATCTCACAATCGGTTGAGTATCCCAGTCACACTTTAAATTTACGCTACATTTTCCATTGCCTTTTTTTTCTCAGCCAGATCTGGATCACACATCTGGATAATCTTATTTTAATAAATTTTTTTTCTTGACTGCAATTGCTTTTATGGATGACATTTTGATCAATCAAATCACCAAAAGTGCACAAAGAGTCAATTAACAGTCAGACACTCAATGAAGGTAGTCCATTTGAGTGAGCTGAATCTTCCCTTAAAAACTGGGGCATTCAATGAAACACGGCATGTGGTAATCTTGTTCGCAACGCTTGTGCTTTTCCGAAGTCAAAACGAAGACCATGAAATTGTTGCATGCCCTCTACATCATTTCACATTGAAAGTTTGAAAGAGGGTACATCAATGCACGTCAACATTCCACAGGAAAAATGGTTTGTTCACAGTCTCAACATGCTGTTGTGGTGTGTTTTTTGTCATTTTTTTCCAGCGCGACGTCTGATCCAGTTTGTCACCCCTGTTGAAATTTGGTTGCGCTTTGAATTCCTTTCCTATTTCACTCAAAGGTTGACCCATCTGCGGTTGCCCGGTAACCTCTGTCCAACTTATATGCTTCAATTCCAGATATAAATATTATGTTATTATACCAAGGTTTGCTCGACTGAAGCTGTCTGTCCCGGGAGTCATATTAGTTTTTTTTCCTGCAGGAATCAAAAAAGGCATAGCTGGCAAGGGTGGGGGTGCTTCTGATTTATAGGCTGCCTCCCCAGTTGCACACAATCAGTTTACTCAACTTCTAAAATGGGGAAAACATGTTTACATTGCCTTTACATGGAATGCAATATCATAACTTGAGCAAAAATAGAGGATGGATACATTGTTAAGTTTTGACTCAACACTGCAAGAAAAGTATTAATTTAATAATTGTTTACAGTGAGCCCCAACCACAGAACCGGTAGTGGCCGTTGGACCGACCCCTGCAGGTACAGTCAAACATATTTGCTAGTCAAAATATTTTAACGCCACATTGGCAGCTCCATGCTTCTATAAAAAATGCCAATGTATTTGGAAAGTTTCTTTGCCTAGGGGAAAGGGTCCAAGTTCAACACAAGATCTTATACTATTATATTTACACTTGAAATATTCATTCATTCATTCATTCATTCATTCATTCATTCATTCATTCATTCATTCATTCATTCATTCATTCGTTCGTTCGTTCGTTCGTTCATTCATTCATTCATTCATTCATTCATTCATTCATTCACATTGGAGTGTAAGGATCCCATTTTAAAATGATTTTGCTTACTGCTAATAAGGTGGTAAGATTGTTTCGTGGGAACACTCCACTGTCATCTGCAGTTACTATTTGATGCAAAAGACAAATGGCATGTTGTACACTGGAATCACACGTTGCTCATGGGATATCTAATATCTGCAGTGCCCTCCAGTGTTTCTCCAGGAGTGTCACACATCAATAGTCTAAATAAGAAATGCTTATATATAGTGAGAGGAAGCAGCTCAATTTTGAATATAGTTTACATTTCTGGTACACACGCGCACACTTACACGCGCGCGCGTATATATCTTTGCAGTATGGATATTTCCATATTACTTTCTTCAAACTGATTGGCAGAAGGGGTCGTAAATAAAGTAGCTTCATAAAATACTTTGTATTGTGAATGTGTTTATTAGAGATCATTCATATCATGAATGTGTAGCACTGTGGGGAAACGAGTCTCAAGAGAAAGTGACGCGGACGCGAGGCATTGAGGCTCCCAGTGGGCTGGTCACGTGTCCACGCCAGGGGAGCGTCAATTCTAGTTCGTGGTTTGCGTCACTTTCTTTTGAGGACAGAACACCCATCAGAGATTCAGTCCCGCGATCTTGATATTGTGGGGCGTCATAGTTCACACAACCCACGCCGGGGTGTGACACACCCATCCACCTGATCCACGTACTCGTCCAAACTTCTGTCTGCTGAAAACGCGATCCTGTCAAAACGCTTTGGGGGGGAAGAAGATCACAGTGAGTAACACGCACCTTAATGTTGTCTTTTGCGAATGACTCGAGTGCGGATGACATTTAAAAACAAAGCGACGTGCATTCGATTGACGTTTATTGAGGAATGCATACAAATTGTAATATTGTCATCCACCTACCTAATGTTGTTCAGCGGGTTGTTAAGCACAGAATAATGAAGACGTGTTAATATTCCTTGCAAAAATCTTTTGTCATTTTCCAACAAAGAAAGTAGTCTGAGATGAACTCCCACTCCTTATTATATGATGAGCTGTCAGATTATGGCGCAGCTACACAATTAAATTAAAACAAACACAATAGCTGTCTCCCAAAAATTTGCCTCTATGACGATAATTATGCAGTTTTGCACCAACACTGAGGCATTTAACGGCGATCACGAGCTGGTGTAGAGGAGAACTGCAGTGCATATGCAGAAGTCAAATTACATCAATTTGAATGGATATTCAATTTATACTTATAAAATTGTTTCCCAACCTTTATCAATCTGGAAATCTCAAGGCACACCACCATCAAATTCTTTGTCTCCGAAAAGTGATGCAGTACTGGATGCAGGTTGATTATGTGCCTTCAGTCATATAGTGGTAGAACTTTTAATTGTTCTCCCCAATATGGCACTGGCAAACAGAAGAACGAGGACACAATATTTCTTTTGAGTAAATTATGTAATTTTAGACCATGCATCCGTCATCTGAAAATTCTACCTGAGATTTGATGAATTCTCATAACACACCTGATGATCACTCACATTAATATGCCTCAGTACAATGGTTGGAAATCATTGCACAAGTGAACTGATCCTTTTCTCAACATTTAAAACCGAAATACCACACTAACTTAGTTACTTACTCCAGTCTGTGTTTAATGCGGGCACAGGCTCCTCTGGTTTTTGAAATGGCCCATTTCCTCTTGAAATTGTAAAAAAATTAAAACCCAATTTGTACATCTGCAAACAGACAACAATGTGGATAGAATTTGAAACTATTCAAAAACTATAACAATGTCACACACACACACACACACAAAAAGTCCATACATAGTCTATGTTTGCCACTTATTTACTTTGATGACATAGGACAGAAAAGGATTTGTACGTAGTTTTACTTTCAGTTTTACTTGCTTGATGGGTATTGGCAAAGTAAAAAATAATTTGCAAGCCGAATCCAAATACCAATAAAATTTTATGTGTTGGGCATATCACCTCAAAGCAAAATACCGTGCTCAAGATAAGCTGCACATTTCTGAACGTGTCTATCAGCCAACAACAAAAAGCTCATTGATTATCCATAAATATTTTTGGGGGGGAGGTGAAAATCATGCTTGTTTTTACTGTTTGAACACTGTCATTTTGAATGCAACTAATGAGTTGCTCATGTTGTACACTAACAATTATTTAGCGAAAGATTTCTTCTTCGTTTGTGTCTTCTGGTCGGTTATCTTTTCAGCACATGGAGTTTCTGGTTCATTGAGTGGTTTTTACTGTCTAGTTGGAGCCAGTTTTTTTGCTGCCCTCTTTTAGTACCTAATTGCTCCTAAAGGGATTCTGCCAATAGAACTTGACCCTCTAGGAGATATTTTGTTCCAGCTGGATGCATACAAATGACACCTAGTATATATCATGCATCTGCTCACACTCTTCTGTGCCTTATTGCACCATGGGCTTTTTTTTTTTTCTTTAAACACGAGTCACATCCGATACATGCAGGGAGGATAACGAGTCATTTTGTTGTTGACGCTGTAGGTGTATTGATAGCAGTTATGCTTGCTTGATCCCTGTGACCTACATTACAGAGTAAACGTAAGCGATGATCCATTGTAGAATTGAACTTTAAAAATCAGATAAAATTGAAAAATCATGTAGACTTTAGACAACAAGGGATTGAGTGCAGTTGGTTTCAAGTTTCTGGACTGGAAGCATTCACACGGATTCAATTTAAATTTAAATGTAAGAAAAACTGTTGAATATCTAAGAGCTAAAACCCTATTGATCGTTGATTATTTTGTGAAATGCCTTATTTTCTGTTGGATATTCATAATTGTTCTTTAACCAAGCAAACACATTTCATTCAAACGTGATTGTTTGATAGAATGTTGTGTCAGGCAAATATAGTTAAAAGCACTTGCATAGAGGTGACAGTTTGACCTTGTGATACTTTACTACGTACTTATTTCCTATGGGGAAAGTCAGGACAAATTAGAAGTTGACATCCGAGAATGAATTGTGAGTGTGTTTGTGTGTGATTTAGATGTTTCGCTCCGCCTCAGTTTTATTTCTCCTGCCAAAACCCTGACAACCTTCCTCCAAACATGTGCATCATCCATATGTGCTTCCTTTTAAATAAGTATTATATTTTACATACTTCATGCTGTGTGTATATTAAAATGTTGCTCTACATGCTCATTTATAGCAAATCCTCTTAGGTGAAACAGGAAATTGCTAAATTCTTGTTTTGTGAAACAAAGAAAATCATACTTCTGTTTTGGGGTGGAGAAGTTATCTTAGCTGATTCTCGTTTGTGTGTGAATTGACTATTACGCCTGATGGCATCTTGTCCGAGGGAGTTTCACACAGAACCACTCTGGTTATTGGAGAAGAACCAAAGTCCAGCTTCCTGTGGAGAGAAATGCATTTGATGACATTTGTCATCTGAAGGATTAGATTGCATAATGTTTTTGCACTGCACTGGGTTATAATTAGAGCATGGCAAATGTTTTACTGTGCGATTCTGAGAAATCTTTAAAGAACTGTGACAGATCATTTTAGAACTGGTACTTTAGCTGAAGGGCGCAACTAATGTCTTTTTAGCAATCCTGTTTCCTACCATAACCAGCAAAAGAAGTCAAAATTGCATCCAATCCTACACTTGTCTTGATAGATTATTTTTAGCTGTTTTTGTCCTGATTTCTTCTAAGTGTGATATGGTTCGGCACAGGATGTCTGTAAAAGCCACATCCAATTTGGTCTGTGAAAAATAAAAATTATGTTCAGTTACTCATGCTATCATCCTACTCATTTTGAGCAGGCGATGCTAAACTGAGGTTAAAAAATGTAATAATGTGTGTCACCTTGTAAATATTAAGTTCTGCTGTTGTAGAAGCTCATTTGGTAAAAAAACACATTTCATGGCGTACGCCATTAGGTATATCTTCAGTTTTGATTGGAACTACCAACAGTCATTGTACCAAATTCTTCAGATCGGCTATAAGAAAGATTAATGGTTGGTTGACTGTTTTCTCTGCCCATTAATCAAAGGTGAATCAATGTCTGAATGGTTGGAACTCCCATTTGCCAGTGTTGTATTGAACAGATAAAGGTTTGCATAGACGTTGCTTGTATACGTAGCTGTCACGCAGCCTTCATAGAACGGCAAACTAATCAAAAGTGAATCAACAAACAGTTATTTTGTTTGCAGCCACATATTGCACTCCATTTTGCCTCAACTGACACATTAAATCAATCCATTTCCGATTCATCAATTATTGTGCTTATTTTTAGTTCTCGCCCACAGGTGTATTGAATGCAATAGAAAATCCCGAAGATGTTTGTTAGGATCATTTGTGGTTATTTACAACCCATTTATCTTAAGAACAGCAGTTTTGCTTGCTTCATTGAAGCCCTGTTGTTGTGCAGCATTGCTCAGTATTAGTGAGACAGACATGAAAAAAAACAACCTCAGGGGAGACACAATGTAACACTACCACACAAACCTCCACTGACAGGAGCACCACTTCTCATCTACAAGCTGCTGGTGTGCCTCACCACTTATCATCTGTTTATTATTCAATTACTAGGGTCCTTGAGTTCAAGATGGGCTCAGTGGAGTGGAAAACAGACCCACTGATTGAGAAGCGTTTGTCTCGGCTTGCAAACTTGAATGCATAAACTGTATGTCAAAGACATCTGTGTTAAAGATTAAAGGTGTGTTTTTCCAAAGGCCTGCAGAAACTTTCTATGACAGTGTGCCAAAACGTAAACTCCCACTGTGCTTGCAGACATCTATTACGCAGGTTGTGTTGACAAACAATCGGCAGCCAGACAAAGAGGCAAAGAGAGAGACAGGTGGCAAGATTCACCTCCCTTCCCCTTCTTCTCATGGTTGTTTATTCTTCAGCTGTCAGGTGTCTTTCAGTACGACTGGTGGGCTTTTACTTGGTAGTAGGAATGTAGGACCAAGCTGTCGATGCGATTCACAGGAGCCTATAGTGGGAGAGCAGTTGTATCCTCTGGGGAACAGCCGCCAGAAAGTGCTACAAATTCCCAGATACAGAACCTGCTCACAAATAAAGACATGCATGTCAAAGCCCCACCAAAGACTGAATTGAGTCCTTTAAGGGTTGGCTCAGTTAAAACCCTGACTCGAGAAACTTTTTTCTCCTCTGTGCCTGAAGGGCACATGTTGATTAGCAAGTCAACGAGGAATTATCATGCTGCATGACATCCTACATTATATGATATTATAACATGAGTCTATCATACGTGATACTAATTCTAATAGTTTACACCCCTCATTAAATCTGTAAGAAAAATGTGATTCCCTCCTGCCATTTACAGCCAGATTATCTCTGTCACGTCTTTTGATGACTTGATTGGAATGTTAATTATTGACGCTCATGGAGAGTCATAACGATCAACCATTACAGAATTCCTTAACTTACTTTATCTTTGGAAATATCTATCTTTGCAGCTTTTTTGAGCATTCTTGTGAATACTGTGATTACTTCTGCTGTCACGTGTCATATTTCCAACCGTCAATATGAACATTGTAGGCAGTTTTCTTTCTTTCCGTATTTTCCTAGAGCTTGCATCGGTTTGCACCATTGTGAGATGGGACATGGCATGCTCACAGTCAGTCATAGCAAATCCCCTCATTTACATTAAAATCACAGTGGTTTAAGCGCATGCGGGGCTTGACATTAAGTAGCAGGAATAGATTTGCTGATTTATTACCATACCAAAGCATGTTGGCAAATCCATATTTCAACATTGGCATGCATCCTTCTCCAGCATTGAGCTTTTCACACTCAAAACAGAGGCTTGCACTATCACCCATGTTCTTCCCTCTCCCAGGACAATTTTGCTCTTAACCCCCCCGCCCGAAAAAGCATATTCTCATGCTGCAGCACTACTATTTGCGGAAAATGAGTTGGAAAAAGCTATTCCCACCATCCCCTTCGTTCTGCAGCTGTGTGAAGATGATGTAAGACAAAAAAAAATGCTTTCCTGCTACCAGTGTGTTTGTGGATGTGGATGATCATTCTGTTGCATGGTTTTTTTGGGCTTTGATGCTAGCAATTTATCGTGGACATTAATTTTAAATTCTACCTTTCTCTCAATGTCGGTCATATTGTTTTAATTTGTTGTATTTATCAGCCACACCTAAAAGATTGGTCCGTGAAAATATTGTTTTACATTAATCCGGTCCTTGGTGCTAAAACGTTTGGGGACTGCTGAATTAGGGAGTAAATTATTTCAGTATTAATACTATTTGTGACATTTTTGGTGGTGTAGTGTGCTGTCAGTTTTTTTATGTGAAGAAGGTGCTTAAATAAAGTTTGCTTTAAAGGTTGACAAAAGTTTCTGGCACTGCAAATTTATCATATTTTGATCAGACATGCCCATCTCATGCATTTCACAGACATTGTGTGGTTTGTGTGATTTGCTACTCCTTGCTTCATGAGATTCAATATTTTCATCTAAAAACTGCAAAAGTAGGGCAAGCTATTGTGTGATGTTGTGGAAGGAGCACACAATCCCTTTGGGTGGTCAGGCAGTCAATGAAGGATCCACTTAAATCCAGACCTACTTCTCCAAGTAAACGTCGATCAACATTCTTGAAATATGTGTGCAATTAAAAAAAATGCTAATCAATATGAAAAGTCATACTAAATCATACTACATTGGACACACCACCTCATTTTTCATGACCAGATGATATCTGCTACACTACATAAGGTCGGACCTTGAAGATCAGTCACTGCCCACACTGCTCCCAGCAGCAGGCTTGATAGTGGCATTTTAGAGCGACAGCTTGCACAGTCTGTGTAAGGCAAAAAATAAGTGCCACAAAAAAGGGCCAGATAAAAATAAGGGTAGCTGCTTGCTGCTCTTGAATAAAAAATGTAGATCTGATACTGAGCATAATCCGAGCAAATTAACCAAATACATTCTAGTTGGCAGTACATCACAACTGGTCTGTATCATGTTTTAATTGCCTTATTTTGCCATTTGAGAAGAGCAAAACATTGAAACTTTTGTCAAATTAATGTTACAACCATAGACTGAATATTAAATATACGTGTTGTTAAATGATTCCCTCTCTGACAGTCAATCAAAATTGAGGATTATTGATGTTGAATCAGAATTGGACTCTTCATTACAGTATCTGCAGGTCTACCTAATCCTGTGGTCCCAGAAGTCACACTTTAAGCATTTGTATTCTAATCCTTTAACCGACTTTATTAGATCATTCTTGCATCCCTTTTAAAGCGTGAAGATTTGCCCAGAGTGTTTGCGCAAACCTTTTTGATGGCCTCATTTTCCTTTGTACAACATGACTTTTTTAATCAATCCCCTGTGGCACAAAAGAGATGTGAGCCCATCCTCCATCGGACACACTGCAGCACAGTGTGGTCAAGGCATTTTCTCATACATGACAATGACATTTCTGAAGTCACTTGAAAGAAAAAAAAACATTGGGAAATCACACATGGCACTAGAAACACTTCTGAATAACATTCTTGTATATTATAAACAACATAATAGCACTATTTTGCTGAGTTCAACTAACTACGTAATGCTACATACTGAGGTGTTAGGTCACTGTGGTCAGCCCACTGAAAATGTTGTGGTTATGCCCCTGTCTGGGGGGTTTTGTGCCTCAGTGACGCTAAAGCCAACAAAGTCCATGCAAGTGCTGTCTCCACTCATTTGACCAACACCTAGGCTTAAGGGCTATCCCAAGTGAAGCTCTGTCTTGAGTCGGGAAATCCAGGCTGGATTTATCTCTTGGAGATTGGACACAGCCACCAACCTAATTCCATGAAGAAATACAACCGCAGATACGTATGTGGGTGCTTGATAAGTACCCCTCTTCCACATTCCTTGCGGTCCCTTTATGAATGCATACTTAGAAGTAGTCTTTCCACCCTGTACACCTCCAGCCACCGGTATAGCAATTACTTGTGAACACACTCACACAGCCGTTCAAAGCTGAGGTCTTTGTGGCTGCAAGACGAGCTCTGTTTCATTATGCATTTCACAGCATATGGCTCCCACCAGTTGCTTTGTATTGAATTTCAGCAACAACAAAAGCTCACGTGACTTTGCTATTCAATACTTCAATAGACTAGAGACAGCCGTTTTGATGTCTATGGCATTTTGATTGTTTATCCCCTCTCCTTTTTTCGAATGCACTAGAAGTATTGGAATAAAAAACTCTTACATGAACTGAAATTGAAGAATACTAATAATAGAATTGAAATAAATAGAAATAATAGAAGAAGAATAGATTTTTTTTATTTTTTATTTTTTTAGTCTTCTGCAAAGACTTTGTGTGGTGGGGTTTCTGTTTTACATTTATGTGGTTGGAGGTTACAGATGTTTGACCTAAGAAAGGCTCTGGCTCACAATGCTTGTTTAACCCATCCTTCCATTTTCTATTGCGCTTGTAGTTGTTAGAGTTGATGTTGAGCTGGGGTCTATTGCAGCAGGACTTTAGGCAAGAGGTGGGGTAGACCTTGGAATAGTCACCAGTCAAATAGAGGGCACATAGACAACCAATCTGACTCACATTCACCCCTATGGATAACCTATGGAGACTTCAGTGCATTTTTGGGAGTGTTGGAGATAGCCAGAGAAAACCCATCCAGCGGGCATCATGACAATTCAACGTCAATATGACATGTTTGATGTCAAATTGATGTTGAACTGCTATCAAATGCCCACTGGGCACACAAATACGGGGGATATTTTGCAAACTTTTGAGACACAGTTCAAAGTCAGAACCTCTTAACTGTGAGCCGGATGTGCTACCCACTCAATCAGTGTGCTGTCCTATCAGTTATCGGTCATACTAAAAGTGTTCATCATTAAAGTTCCTCCACACCAGACTCGTCCAAGCATGTTTTTGCTAAGTTGAGGGCAGATAATTGTCCCAAAATTAATCGGGAATAGAATAGAATAGAATAGAATTTGACATTTTTACAGGTATAATAAAAATCAGTTGAGATGAATAGGTCCGGCCCAATATGTTTGATGAAATAAATACTTTATATCTTTTGTACTTGAGCATCAAATAAAAAATATTTATTGTAGTATGTAAGTTGTATCCTTTGTCTTAACGAGTGTGTTTACAGAGAAGATCTATGAAAGTGAATGGACAAATCATTATGCTGAGCTTTTAGGATGCCGTCAGTTTGAGAATCCGTGACTCATCCAGATGTTTCCTGCACTTGCTCAGCTGAAATTTAGTGTGTTTTTCCGAGAGACACTAGATGGCACTCTGGATATGTTATTCTGTAGAAGTGTGATTTCCTCTCCTCCCAATTCAAGTCGGGTTTAGGTGGTACAAGAGAAGAGTAGAATTGAGCATAAGGGTGATTGGTTTCATGATACGTGGGAATCAGAATGTGTGCTTGTGCATGTACCAGAGAGATCACCTTATTTTATCTAGAATCTCAGGTACTGAAGAATAATTACAACATAAGCAATATTATGGTACTCTTGTCACATCAATGCAGCCGGGTGTACATGTGCGCCTGTGAATGAGGAAGGGAGGGAAAAAGAGAGAGCAAAAGCACTTTTAAAGGTGATCTCCCCAGCTAAGATCGTCCTTATGTATGCAGCATTTACATCCGTGGGTGGGATTTGCTTTATTTGCTTGCATTTCTTTGCCTTCCTGCTTATTTCCCTTCCCCCCTTTTCCTCTGCGTTCCTCCCCCTTCCATTCCTCTTTTCATTTTCCTTTGTTTTTTCACTCATTTAGTCTTTTGTACTTTGCTTTCCATTTCAGGAGTTTCTTACTGAGCTTCATTATGCAACAGACATACAGACTATGAATGAATGACATGTTTCTGTGGATCCCATTAGACTGGCCCTCCACATATACTTGCCAAAGCTGTTGTGTATCTCCATCCCATGTGACCTTTTCTTCAACCGAACCAACAAATCAATCACAGAGAATGCTCTCTTTGCTTTAAACAAGTGCTCTCCAATATTTATCCGCACTAATTAAGGCACTTCATAGTCAAGAGAGCTGTCTAGCAAATTTTGTGAATGTGCGTGTGTGTGCGTGTGTGTGCGTGCGTGTGTGCGTGCGACAAACTCAGGCAATATCAAGCCCATTAAAACTGAGATGACAACAGAACAAGAGCATTTTCACTAAAGCAGCCTTTACATACCAAGATTAGTAAACAAGAGGTTGTGTGATTTATAGTGTCATATAGTCCCATTTAAAAGCTTATGGACTTTAGGCATGTGCACACTTCAATGAATTGGATGTTTGCGAGCGTTGCAATATTGCATCTTCAAAGGGCTGCAAAAGAAAACTATGACATGGCACCTTAAGGCACGTAGCACTTAGTTGACACTGATTAGCAATGCAAATGTTTAGGCCAGTACTGTATTCCCAGCTAGCTGTATTTAAATTGATGGAGAAATTTAGTGAGCTATGAAGTGCTTCAAACCTTCAATTCAAATGTAACACAAGCTAAATATTTTTCAGTGTGTGCGATTGGCTGGCAACCACGCTAGGATGTACGCACCTTTCGCCCAAAGTCATCTGGGAGAGGCTCTAGCGCAGGGGTGTCAAACTCATTTTTTTCGCGGGCCGCATTGAAGTCATAGGTTCTTTCGGAGGGCCATTATATACAGTAAAAGCTACAAAACAAACTGACAAATAACTCCTTTTAAAATAAGACGAGTAAAAATTGGTCAAATATTTAAAGAAAAAAATATTATTAAAAGTGAAGACAATTTGCAATTCTAGTAATGACACACGAATTTGATGCACAATTTGTCTTCGCAGGCCACATAAAATAACGTGGCGGGCCGTGTCTGGCCCCCGGGCCTTGAGTTTGACACCTATGCTCTAGCTCCACCTCGACTCCAGTGAGGATAGCGATATAGAAAATGGATGGATGGAGTGGATAGATGAAGTCCAACAGCATTATTGAGTAAATATGGCTTTTTTTCGCTAACTCTTTGCTGCTCCGACTTCACTGCTCCAGCTTTCCCAGGTTGATGTATGCTTTGTCCATACCGCATGTTTCAGATCCTTCAGCAAAGAAATTTGATTAATGATTCACGTACAGCCAGTTCATAATCATTTAATGTTTTGCTCTTCAGCTGAGTGTGCAGGGGTTTTGTACTCATGGTGGAAGACCTATGACCTGCGGCTGAGACAAAACTTTCTTTTAATGGGCAGCATATTTATCTCAAGTATGTATCACTATTAAAAGGAATAACGGCCTTGTTATACTTCCAACATGTTAGCCAGTAACAGGTGTCATGTTGAGTTTGAAAGTACCCCTGACTGCCCTAAATTCCCCTTGTTAAAATCGCTTCGATAACAATGTGTCTTAGCGCGTTGAGATGCTCGCCTCATGCTGCTGCCAAGGACATTTGTCATTTGTTCATTTCCATCTGCAAAATTCAGCAGCCCAAAATAACTCAAACAAAGGGTCTCCTGTCATGAGAAGTTCAAGCGGGTCTGTGTTCTTTTAACTTGGGAGTGCAGAAAGTGTCTGCATTAATCCATTCGCTTGCTTCTTTGTGTCCGTCTTGCGCATATGTGTCTGACATGAGCAATTTGGGAAAACCCATGAGGTATTGTGCCACTGTTCTCTCTAAGACTTACCACAAAGACTCCGTTTGATGCTCAAACTCTTTAGAAGCCTGTAGATCAAATATGCCCCTGGGTGGGTAATGGGCTTTATTGTCAGCGATTTGCTTGAGGTTTGTATCCTCGGTTTGACTCATGGGAATTGTTTGGCCTTGTGTGGTGCATGTTTCAGCTTTCAGTCTTATCATTGTGTAAAGTCCCACATTACGTATGAGCCGATGAGGTATAAATTAAGTAATTGAAGGCAATGCAGGGAGGGAGTTCACTCTCGCTCGTGTTTTGCAAATTCATGTGAAACTGGAGTAGACCCGCTGACGCATTTCTTACGCTTTGAAATGTAATCATTCAACAATCAGTTACTATGTCTTCTCTTGAACTGCATTACACAAAATCTTCAATGGTAATGAGGCACATTTTTTAAAACACTCCAAGTGACACCGCAAAAAGCCACGATGCACCGAAATATCCGCAATATTTAATATTTTTAAAAACTCGCGATGCACTGAGGCCGTGAAAGACAAACTGCAAAATAGTGAGGAATCACTGTACAGTCTAATGTTTAGTTCTCATGAGGGCATATTTTTATTTTACAAAAATAGTTTTGTTCAGAAAGCAATGTAATTTTTAAGAAAGCAGCATTTTCGTGAGTTTTTTCAATGGGTGAATTTTAAAAATGTCCTTGCTCAGAAAGCTTTGGAAAAATAAGACTGGTAATTGAAAATTCTGGTATTTTCAGTGTACCGGGTCCCTTTTTAGAATGTGTTTCACAGTAACTACTTTTTGGAGCATAGCTGCGGGTGTATTGACGCTTGTGGCTCTGAAAGTTTTTGAACAGTGTAGGGCTTTAGTTTCCATGGAACTTTCTACTTACTTTTGATATACTATATTCCATTTTAGTTTAGCAAGAGTGCAATTGATGACATGGCCCTGCGAGTGTCAACAAGACCGTTCATGGTGCTGAATGAATTTGTACAAGTTCTACCTGCTTAGTAACTTGGGTCAAGAAAGGAGAAGACATTTGTAAATTGGTGGAGACTGGACACTTTATTCTTCACCAAGAGGATTCAGCACAAGTTAAGTACGTATGTGTTGTCATATTTCACACAGAATTAAAAACAAATATCACATATTTATGAAGTTTAATGACTTGCGCTGACAGCGGCTCGGTGGTGCACTGGGTAGCACGTCCGCCTCACAGTTAGGAGGGTGCGGGTTCAATTCCACCTCCGGCCCTCCCTGTGTGGAGTTTGCATGTTCTCTCAGGGCCCGCGAGGGTTTTCTCCGGGCACTGCGGTTTCCTCCCGCATCCCAAAAACATGCTTGGTAGGCCGATTGAAGACTCCAAATTGTCACTAGGTGTGAGTGGGAGTGCAAATGGTTCTTTGTCTCCGTGTGCCCTGCGATTGGCTGGCAACTGCTTCAGGGTTTCCCCCGCCTACTGCCCGATGACGGCTGGGATAGGCTCCAGCATTCCCGCGACCCCCGTGGGGACTAAGCAGTTCAGAAAATGGATGGATGGATGGATTCGCACTGAATCAATTGCTCGTGATGCAAATCTTTACTGGATCAAGTTCTGACGCGCCTTCCCGATGTGCTGTTGAGTTATAAACAGTTTTGTAGGACCCCATGTGTAAATCAATTACTGTCAACTGTATGTTGCCAAAATTCAGAAAAGTACCAAAAAATAAATACCATTTTTTTCCATGTATAATGCGCAAAAATTACCTAATTTATCGTCCTAAAATCTGGGGTGCGCATTATGCATGGGTACAATTTTATTTTTTTTAATTTTTTTATCATACGGAGGCCGCCATTACAGATGCGCTTTCTTCTCTGCTGTTCACTTCAAACACGCTCCATACGAACGCAATGCTCTCGTATCAGACGCTTGCTCGATCACCTGCTCGTTTGCTGTCACATTGTACCCTACACAAATCCGAAACATTTCTTCGCTATCGAGTTTGCTAGCGCATGCGCAGTGATACTGATCGGCAGAATAACATCCAGTTGTGCCCAAAGATGATCTTTTTTCTGAAATAATTTTACGTTTACGGACTTAAGTAGGAGTCGAAATTTGGGTGCGTATTATACATGGGTACGGCTTTTTTCCAGCATCGACATGCCATTTTTAGGGTGCGCATTATACATGAAAAAAAACGGTATTCACTTGAACAATTTCTATAACACATATTTGATCAGCTTAATGTCTTTTCTTTTCCTGTTGTGTCATCCTCACGCTGTCTCGTAACACACAAAATTGATTTGTAACTAGTTTGGCAATTAATTAATTGTTTGACACAATAGTGGCCTGAATTTCCCTTTCTTTTTTCGGACCTCTTTTTTTGCCAGCACACAGAAAACTCAAATACAAGCTTGCATGAGTCACTCATACATTCTCCTACATTATTTGATGTTTGTTTGCCATCGAAGCCATTTGAAGACAAGCTGCTAGTCCCTCTAGCGAATGACAGCAAGTCTTGGGAAGTTTCAAGGACATGCCGAACTGCATTCATATTCATGCATGGTTTTCAAATGTAAACGATTACCCCGAGGATTATGGTAGCAGCGCTTCCTCTCGCTCACAGATTTTAAAATACTCGTTTTTTTGTGGGGGAGCTCCACAGCAGTTTGAGTCTCAAAGGACCAACATATTTCTAAAAAGTGTTCCCATTATAAGGACTTGCATTTTTAGGCAGGGATTGCAGTCTAACAGTAAATGTGCGATGTTGTACTGTCGTTGTTCCCTTACTATCAAATTGTTACACCATCAAATTAACTTTACTCACTTACTTTCACTTACTTACCATCTGGATGATGCTGATTACTGTTGCAAAAATAAAACAGGCTTATTGTTCATTATTTACTGACGAGCTGTCTCGTCTGTGAAGCCTGTCATCCTCATCACATTGTTTCTCTGTCAATGGCTGACTATGCACTAGCAAAGCATCCTTGACAGCCAACGTGATCAAAGAGTGGCAAGAATCCCTAAAACAACATCAGGCACTGTATGAAATATTTAGATGGTGCAGAGGAAGACGGTACAATGAGAACAGAGCAAAGCTTGAGGAAATGCTGCAGGTAGACCGAGGACTTGGAACGCTTGCACTCATCAACCTCTTTCTCAAGGTCAATTTGATGTGATCCACTTCTTCTACTGGTTGTTCTCTAATAAGTAGCTGAACGGCAAAATTCACGACGGGCATTCCATCCGGGAATGTACCCATAAAGTTCGTGGTTCAATTAGGATGTTCCTCCGGTGTTTCACATGTTGACATCATAAGACCATGATGACAAGGACTGTTTTCAAAGTCAAAAATTCAAAGTCTGCTTTATTGTCAACGTCTTCACATGCTGAGACACACAGAGATCAAAATTACGTTTTCTCTATCCCACGGTGACAAGACATATCACACGATAGACATACAAGTAAACGACGCAATATAAAAAACAAGAAGGCACAAACAATAAATAATAAGAGTAATAATAAATAATAAATAAACAGATAACACAACAAATAAGAGCCAGTGTGCATACAGACAGTAAAAGTACAGGACGCTACGCAGAACGGGGAAGCGAGTTCAGGATCCTAACTGCAAGGCAGAAGCTCGAACAAAGAGTGAGCGGGGTGACTCACATCACTCACAATCGTGGTCGCCTTGTGGGTGAGATGGGAGGTGTGAATATCCTTCAAGGAGGGGAGCAAAGCACCAATAATCTTGCCAGCCGTGTTCACTATGCGCTGCAGGGCCTTCAAGTTGTAGTCAGTACAGCTGCCACCCCAAACAGCAATACAGTTGGAGAGGACGCTCTCAATGGTGCCGCGGTAAAATGTAGTCATGACGGCCGGAGGAGCGCTCGCTCGCCTGAGTTTCCGCAGGAAGTACAGGCGGCGCTGGGCTTTCTTTGCCAGTGATGCGGTGTTGGTGGACCAGGAGAGATCCTCACTGATGTGCACCCCCACGAACTTGGCGCTGCTCACTCTCTCCACCACAGCACTGTCGATGGTCAGCGGCAGGTGTTGGGTGTGACCCTTCCGGAAGTCCACAACAATCTCCTTGGTCTTGTCGACGTTCAGCAGGAGGTTGTTGTCCCTGCACCACGTGGTCAGAAGGTCAACCTCCAGCCTGTATGGAGTCTCGTCTCCCTTGGTGATGAGACCCACCAGAGTCGTGTCGTCAGCAAACTTCACTATACGGTTGTCGCTGTAGGTTGCAGTGCAGTCACGCGTCAGGAGGGTGAAGAGCAGCGGACTGAGCACGCAGCCTTGGGGGGCCCCCGTGCTCAGCGTGATGCTGGCGGAGATTTTGTCGCCAACACGTACTACCTGTGGCCTTTGACAGAGGAAGTCCAGTAGCCAGTTGCAGAGGTAGGTACTGAAGCCCAGCGTGTCAAGTTTGCTGATGAGGCGTTGTGGCACAATGGTGTTGAAGGCAGAACTGAAGTCCACAAACAGCAATCTCACATACAAGTCCCTTCTCTCCAGGTGGGTGAGGGCCGAGTGGAGGGCAGAGCAGATGGCATCCTCAGAGGACCGTTTGGCTCGGTACGCAAACTGGAAGGGGTCAATGGTGGGGGGGAGAACGGATCGGATGTGCTCCATGACAAGCCGCTCAAAGCACTTCATGATGATGGGCGTAAGTGCCACGGGGCGGTAGTCATTGAAGCAGGACGGAGCGGGTTTCTTCGACACAGGTATGATGGTGGCAGCTTTGAAACACGACGGGACGATGGCCTGCTGCAGGGAAGTGTTAAAGATGTCTGTGAAGACATCCGTCAGCTCACCAGCGCAGTCCTTCAGCGCTCGACCCGGGATGTTGTCAGGCCCCGCCGCCTTACGGATGTTGATAGCGCCAAGCGCCCTCCTCACGCTGTCGGCGGAGAGGCACAGGGGCAGCTCGTGTGAAGGGGGAGTGGCTTTCAGCGGGCAAGTGCTGTTCTGAGCGTCGAAGCGAGCAAAGAAGCGGTTGAGGTTTTGCAATACTTGCCAAAGTTTCACATTGATTTTGAAAATTATGGACCGGATATGGTGTCTTCCGGGCCAAAGAGGAAAAGGACCATGGTGATTGTCATAAGCATAAAGTTCAGAAGCCTGTACTTGTCATGGTATGAGGATGAGTTAGTGCCCATGGCATGGGTAACTTTCACATCTGTGAAGGCTGCAATAATGATGACACATTTTGGAGCAGCATATCCTGCCAGCCAAATAGCATCTTCCAAAAAGTCCCATCTTAGTGAGACAGTAGTTTGAGTATTTGTAATCGTAGTGCATTCCTTGCAATTGAGGATTGTACGTTAGCAACTTCTGACGGGATTTGTCAGCGGTAGCGTCATGTCATTCTCAAACCAGGAGAGAAATCGCTTTGTACTTTCAGGGTAAAGACAGCTCAGGGTAAAGACAGCTCAGACCAGCGCCTGATTTTGTGTTTTTTGTTGCTCATGCTGGTGCTGCTTGTGTCACCAGCAAGAGAAAAACATCAGTAGCAGCAGAAGCAAAAGAAAACAACCAAACAAGATTAACATGTTGCTGGGGTCCAGTTGGTCACGCTGGTATCACCTGTACATGCTCACAACAGCATGATGGTGTTGCGCAACACAACAAAACCATGCTGGTTGATGCTGTTTTTGTTTTTTGGTTTGTTCGTGTGAGCAGGGAAGATCACACAATAAATATTCATGTTGAATTCATGTCCTCATATAGCTGTTGCAAGGAAGAGAATACTCATTAACAACAAACCAATAAAATGGTTTTGGCACACTTGGGACCCACTGCGTTAGCATTCCCAACCAGACTTACGTGTGATACACTTTTATTGACCCAAGCACCTTTGGAAGGGGTGGTCATGGGCTTGCACATTTCACTGGCACTTGCACGTGCACCCAACAAAACCACCATCTGCTGTCATAATGGAAATAAATGGAATGACTCTAAATACATTTATTTATGTAGCGTATTTTACAACAGCTCCAGCTAAAACAAAGTACTTCACATACAGAAATGGGGCAACCACAAAGACAATGAAAAGAGTAACTTAAAACATTCTATAACAGAATATATCTAACACAAAAATAATTGGAAAGAATAATGTCATGGCATAATTGCAGTTTTCCAAGAACAGAACAACTCTTTTTTTATGTGAAAACAACAAAGAATCCCAACTAAAGGCATTTGTTTTGTACAACCTGGCTCTTTTTCATAAAGGTATATCTTGGGAAATACTATTTTGCTTTGACACTTCGTTTCCAGGGTGCCTTAGCTCGAGCCGACCCCAGCATTACCTGTGTTCAAAGGTAGATAGTAGTAATTGAATACGGTAACACAGTCTTCCCTCTTGTCCTCTGTGCTCCAAACTCATTATTAGCTTGTGTATAATGCACTGCAAACACCAACTCATTTTGTCATGTTCATAGTTTGTTTTCGATGGCCAATATGAAAAGTCATTTCCCAATTTGGGCAAGGTGGATGTGGTGTTGGACGTTAACATGATTATAGTACATAAAGCAAAGTATTGAATAAGCCTGTCAGTGGCTAGTGGTCACAATCTTCTTGAGATGAGCTACTGTAGAAAACTGTGGCTTGGCTCAGTGAGTTAGCTGCTCTCATGAGGCAATTTGTACTGTGGTTCGTTCGACCAGTTATGGGTAATGGTTGTACTGGGCGGACTTGCATCACTGTAGTCAGAAGACTGTGGTTTGGAGTACTGGAAAAGAGGGGTGCAACATTTTTAAAACTGAAACTATAAGTAGATAGTTGGAGGCTGAGTCATGTAGCTGTTTGCTTGAAAAAGCTTCATGGGTGTAGTCCATTGAGCAGATTGAGCTTCGATTTTACTCAATGAATGAATTGTGAAAATTGTGGAGGTACAAGCTTCACAGGATGAAGGCCAAATAATACCCAAACAGTCTTCAACCTTCATCACAAAAAGCCTGACAAGTTTGAGGCCAGAGGGGCCTTTTATCCATTGCTGTGGCTTTTTAGGAGTCCGCAGGTTAACACAAGCTCAGCTCCCCCCACCCCAACACCACTTGTGCTCGATATGTGGAAATAAAATACTATTTTAGCAATTATATTTTTGACACTGGCTTATGACAAGAAGAATAGTGTCTTGATTATTGTGGTGACCTTGATTCTGTCAAATTGGTGGACAAGCTTAGCCATTGCTTATACGATTGTGTGTTATACGTGAAAAAATGTATTCCACACAAATAGGATTCCTGCGTCTTGACCATTCATTAGCTTCTTCTCTTTGTGACATAACAAATATAGGGCCAAACTAGATTCCACAAAGTGATTTGTTACCAAAAATAGTGCTTACACTTACTACTTGTTGGCAAAAGACATGAAAAATTGAGACGTTAGTTTGTTAGTTCTCTTGCATTATATAATATTGTGTTTATCTGCATCACATGCATCAACTTGTCTTTTTGCGTATATTCATTTCTGGACCTTAAAAGCAAGAAACATAGCCCCAAGCGCATTCTGTAGTTTTTGCAAGTGTATATGTGCATGTGCAATTTTATCGATGATGAGGCATCCTTGATTTGCAGCAATCCAAAGTCACTAAACTTTCATCTGCTTGAAAACGTTTTTTTTTATAACGATTATATAAATCTTTATCATTCCCTTCAACATTATAATCTGCTCCACTGATGTATTTTATTACTGGCAATTGTAATTGTGTGTGTGTTTCTCTGCATTTGAATGAGGTTAGATCAAGTTGATACAAATACAGTGCCAATTTTGCATTCTAAATAAAAGTAAAAACAGTTTATAAAAAATAAAAAAAACGTAAAAAAATTGTGATTGTTATAGGATGTACTTGAGCCAAGTAATCCTGATTGTAAATTACAATTGCCAATTTTTGTCTTTTCACAGTGCAATAAGTGTGCAGAATTTTCTAAAGTCACTTTTTACCCACCAGTTCAGGGTGTAGTCTGCTTTTCGCTCGTTGCCGACTGGGAGAGGCTCCAGCAACAGGATAAGCGGTGTTGAGAATGGATGGACTTTTAACCCAAATATTGACCTAAATTGACATTAAATTTAGAAACAACTGTTACAGACTTTCACATCTGGTTAGACTCTAACCAGATCAAATATTGAAGAATCGAAACTTCTGGTGTTATTGGTTCCTGATGACGAACCTCGGGTGTTTTGTGTCCACATTGGTATTGTTTGATGACTACTAGGATGCCTCCAAGCCCACAGGTAGTATACAGCCCCTCCCTCCTCTCCCCCATCCTCTTCATGTTCTATTTTTAGCTGCGCTGCCGGATTCTTCCCTGGGATCTTCCCTTTCTCTGCATCCCAGACTTTTTGAGTTCCTACCACTCCAACAGTACCTGCTTGATCATGTATGCCAATGCATCCTCATGAACTTTATTTTAAGAGGAAGTGCTCCTTCAATTAAATTCAGTCCCTCTGTGGAAAGTGATGAATGTTTCATATGCTCTGCAGAGTCAACGTGAGGCGTGAGTTATTTGCAATCAGATCTTACTCATGTTTGATTCCGTTACAAGCAGATGGATCTCCTCTCAGATATGGCTGCATCTGTTGGTCTGTGGAGATGAAGCGTCCTTATCTGAAGTAGGCATGTAGAGTTTAACCACCTTTAGGCTATAAGTATCCTGCTTCAAGATCTGCTTGTGTGACTGTAGTGTGGTGGTATATTTCTCAATTTAAAGCAGTCCCCAATGTCTTGACAGCATGTCTGCTGGCAAAATACCCGAGGATCCATAATTATTGGCCTTTTAGAAACCGACAAATGGATTTTTAACTGTTATGTAGATTCATGAAGAGTTTGTATTAAAAATAATAATAGAGGGCTGACCATCCACGTTTACTGTTTGTTGAAATGGCTGACCATGCTTGAGGTAAATCACATTTTGTCCACCGAGAAACGAGTGATGAGACACAGACGAGACTGGTGAGCCGTGTGTCTGTTGCCTCAAGTAGCATTTTGACTAAGGACAGACCTGCTTTGCAGCATTCTTTCATGATTCCCTCATGCACCCTTTGCACAGGACGCTGACAGGAATGAGAAGAATCCATTTGTCAAGTTTCCAGACCTTTATGGCGACAGACTGCGACTAGGTTGATCTCGATATGTGCAACACGGAAAAAAGCCTAAAGGCTGGATGGAGAGTAGAGTCCAGTTGTTTTATTTGTTATTTGACTTGGAAGACTGAGAATTTACACAGACATACTTGAAACTCGTATGCATTCTTCGTAAAACCGTCATTATGTTTAGATGACATCTAATAAGTATTAGCTGAGGTAGCTGGGAGCAAATAACACTTAATTTGCCTCTCTTGAGAAATATAATATTAGCCAGCCAGAATTATTAATTATTAGTACAGTGGAAACTCCCCATTGCCAATTATTAAATCGTTGAGAAATACCAAACAATTTTAAGACAGCCTGGGTCACTGAACAGACAACATTGGAGGTTCCAATTTTTCAATAATCTATTCTCAGTCACACTTATTAGACTTCATTCCCTTTGCTTTCCTCTTGTGTCCTGCTGTCTCCTCCCTCCACCTCTCTTGCGTATGGCTTCTGACAGCTCAGGTAGCCTGCAGCCTCCCTTGGCCAAGTACAGCACGAGATGAAAGGCTTGCAGCAGGAGCTCGTTCAACAGTACCGTCTGCTCTACCTGAGCTGCTCTTCATAGGCACTGCCAGGCAGATGGAGTGCAGAGGAAGAGTAGAGGGCAAGAAAGAGACAGAGGGGGACACATAATGTAGATAATGACAGACAGAGAAAATACAGTGATGAGAGACCAAAAAGAACTGTTATGGTTGCCTTGCTCCAAATGTGGAAGTCTCTCACAGTGAGTGACCAAAGGAACTTGCATTTCTTCTTTTCCTCCTGTTTCTTATGATTTAGTACACCCATACTAGAGGCCGCCAGGAGACTTGAAATTGATTCTCAAAGTCCACATATTTTCATGTACGGAATCAAGCTGAGGTCTTGACAATGTAACCATCTTCCGCCATATTCTACCGACCGTATTATCTGGGGATGAAATTCAGACTCGCTGTCCAAAGTCAGCATGTATTGCATCATGTATATTAACTCAACTAGGCCAGGTTTTATCTGCTCCCTACTGGACACGCAGAAAATGTCAGAACAGCAGGAAGTCATCCAATCATTTAAAAATGCTGCCACCACATCAAATGTTTCTGTTCTACTTTTGCATTGCTGTAGAATGGAATGAATAATTCTCAGACAGTGCCACTCAACTAGGTTTTCCCATCTTTTTATAGGCAGATATTTGCATTAGAACTAAAATGGGCCTAATGATGGTCGGTGAAGAAATTATATTTAGGTCTCTCCGATTGGATTTCCATTGCTTGCGCCTTAAAACATAGTCACAGTGTATACTAAAATATCATGGCTAAATGATCGATTTCTTTAAGCTAATCGATGCAAGTTCATCCTCAGTTAAAATTGATGGTCTCCCTGTGCAGTAAATATGTCTTGCAGTATGCCCTTATTAAGTTTAATGAGGAAAAACATTGTTAAAAGTCATCGTGATGGTTGATTAAAGGGTACTTTACAAATGCAAATCATTTTAATGAATGACCTTCTGTGATTGATTGCATGGTTCCATGGGGCACCGGCATATATATGATGTGTCCACTAGCTAGGTTAAGTATCGTAGGCCTGATCTGGAAGATTCAACATCGGGTGTTGCAGTAACATGAAATAGTAGGTACTAAAACACTTGGCAGTTGGTGATAAGGAGAAACTCGGGCGGGCCAATTCACAATCAAATTCACACTGCCCTGGACATGGCTGACATCTGCCTGATGAAGAGCTCTGCCATCCCGCCAGAACATGACAAAGGAATCGAAATGTTAAAGATGAGATGGGGTGTATTTGCAACCCTTTTGTTAGTGTAATCGCATTTATAGATAATCAGTTGGGCTGTTACCTTGCTACTGACTGGCAACCGGTCCAGGTGTAGTTCACCTGTTTTTCTACAACGTTAGTTAGGAGAGGCTCCAGCTCCCCATGACCCTGAACAAGCCTATGTGGTATGGAAAATTGATGGATGGAATAGATCATTTGGTTGTTTGCTTCAAGCTACTCGCAGTATGTTTTACAATGTCGCTGACTGAGGGAGAACCCCCCTCCTTTCAGTTTCGACATCCACCGCCCCTCCCGAGCCAAGCCACTTCAACAGCTCTTTGTTGCAACGTTGGTCATGTAATTGGATCCACTAAGCACCTTCCCACAAAACGTGCATTTAATTAGAAACAATGGCATTAGATAATGCCCAGAAATGTGCAGACAGGCTTGTATTAGCTGTAGTTACAATGTTGTTGAGCCTTACAATTGGCATCCGTCTACGAATTAATTTATCTCTTGAAGCGAAGAACGCAGACACTCAGAATTGTTTCATGCCTCTCACAGTTTCTATCCCTCGCGCTCGCTGCCGCTTTTCCTGTTCTCCCTCTTCTCCAGCTTCAATCGAGCATCTGATCACAGGCTCGGGAGAATGGGGGATAATGAGATTAGGCCTGTACATGTTTACACATTCTGATTTGCATTGAGCTTTTCCTGTCTCTCAGTCTGACCCACATTTCGCTTCTCCTAGTTTGTGCTTTTCATGTCGCGATTCACTACCTCCCTCTGGTTGTGTTGCAGGAGTGGCGTTACATGCATGTGCAAAAGATATGTTTTGTTAGCTAGATAAGAGAAGCTTCAAACATTTCGCCAATGTGGTCTCAGTTGGTTGCAGCCTGTCGGATCCAATTGACCACTCGAGTTTATGCATTCTGGGCACGAAATGTGCTGTAATGCTGTCAATATACGTGATGACCTTTTTAATGGGGGGCAGCATGCAATTGCAAGATGTATTTGAATGTGAGATTGTGCAGTACACTTGCACTATGCACACAAAAAAGCAGTCTTTAAGTGCAGCCACCCGATGGTCTCAGAGCTCCATAAGTCCTCAATTTTGATACACCGGAGGTTTCTAAATGGAAAGAAATCCCACTGTTGAGACTAACTTAAACAACTCAAAAGCAGTAGAATCTCAGGTTTCCACTGCAAACATTGAGAGGAAACCCAGTAGGCAAATTCGATTACAGAAGCGTACCACGAAGGCCTATATGATTGACATGAACCGATTGTGGTGATTGGGGCAAAGTCGTTTTGCTACTTTAATAAAATTGTACATATGCTAAAATTGACAAGAGGAAATGTATTACACAATATTTGGTTACAATGTCAATTATGTATGCACCCAAACATTGATTTCTGACTACCATCTGGCACTATTGAGCCTTTATTTTCCTTCCAGGGTGTTAGACAGAGCGGCTGTATCTAATGTTACTGGCGGTCACCACATATGCTCTGATTTACAGCCTGAAGGTTGAATGTCTCCATCTATCTGTCACCAGTTCGTTTACAATCGATCCAGCCTGTGGCAATAATATATATGTTGTAAATACTATGAAGGTAAGAATTTAATTTACAGCTACAGTAAGGTGTACTCCATTGTAGCCAAGTTAAAGTATTAGAGTCATAATGTTGCAAATTTGGATGAATATTTACCATTTAACATCAAATTCTCACCAGCTCACCATTGGTTTGATTTATGATTCAGGGGGCTACGATTTGATTATAAATTTCAGTGAATCTTTTATCACTGCTTTTTGAATTCATGCAGATTTGTTTCTGTGAATGCCATTCTTTTTTTGGGCCGAACTACTTACCGGTACTATTTTTAGCACTTGCAATGGGCCATCGTTCCACAAAATTTGTTTTATTTAAAGCAAAATGGAACTTGTGTATTATTTAGAACAAACATATGAATTACAATGTACACAAATGTTTTTCAGTATTGCAACAAGCTACGACTGTTTTTCAAAAATAACATGTTAATATGTTTTTGGTGTTTTATATTTTATATTTGAATGCAACTATGCACACACGCACATGCACACACACAGACACACACATACAAATCAATTCCCAAATCAATAACATGTTGGACATTATGCATGGTGCACGCTGTTACCTCGGCCCTTGAGGACCAAGTTTGCACAACACTACTGTAGAATGTGTACTCCATTTCTGAAAAAAAAACAAGCCAAGCCAAATATTATAGTCTTCTGCCTAAACCAACAATTACATCTGTGATATACCCACGTTCAAGCAGACTTCATGGTATAACCAGAATTTATCTTGCTACATTATTGGAGCATAAAAGCAGCTCGTGCAAGCCAGCAGTTTATGACAGCTGGCAGCAAGGAGCATGCTCCTAAGCCGTGTTGCTAGTCGAGCAGATAATATGAATGCAGTGTTACGGAAGCAAGGATGTGCAAGGAGTGCTTGATTCTGGATTCCTTTTAAAGGCTCTAAACATGTCAAAAGCTTGTCATATGAACTTGCACACATTAATTTGTTGTCATGTGAGATTGACGTGGCTTGTTGGTGACCGTGTCTCTGCCACGTGTCACCTCTTTTTTTCATCACTGTGGAGTCTGGGTAATTGGTGTCAAGTTTTATCTTCTTATTTACTTGTGCCTGTTAAGTGAGTGACATTTAGAATCTCTTTTTAAGACGTTTTTGGTGTTGCCTTGAAAAGAAAAAGACCCTCCTGGTTGATTTTGAATCGTATTTGACATCAAATGTAGCAGAGCTCCAAACGTACTATATTATCCTAGTTGCAATATTCAAACCCACTTTCACGAGATTCTTGTGCTGATGTCAAAACAAGATCTCCGTCGTTCACTGTCAGTATATTGCTTTAATATTTCAGGAATAGCTATTTGTGACCGCTTGAAAGTATTAGTTGTATTCTTTATTAATCTGATCACTAAGATTTCAGCTATTTGCCAGTAACAACCAATATAAGACCTGTCCAAAGAGGGTGAATAAGGTAATGTGGGAATGAGAAGAAAATCTTTGCCTTCCCTCGGTTCAGCGCACAAAATGCACTGCATACGCGTGTACAGTCATGCGCACGCACAAGCATTCACAATTCAAAGGTCATGGAATCTTTTCATTATTTTGTGGCTTGTGAAGCCACAAGAAGTTGCAAACATACTGAGAGATTTAATTAAAGCAAGCATAAAAATATACAGTCGCCTTTTTAGCTGATTTGATGGATGACTGTGGAAACGGTTTGGAAAAAAAAACTCAACAGATTGCCGCAGATTGACCGGTCAAGTTATTATCGGACTCTGCTCTCAATGCAATGGAAAGAGATTACAACACAACCATGGAGCGATGGATCAATTTCTTGTTTGTACTCCGATGTTCTGAAACGAATACGTAGTGTCTGTTGATGGGCCAGTGCTACACAATGCACCCCAGATGAGCTGCTGCTTGAGAGGTGGGGGAGGAAACAGGAAGACGTGATGCATTTCCTCTCCCACTTGCGCTGGTCATTTGTCATGCAAGTATGCATCATGTGTGTGTTCTGGGTGGCCAACTGTGCAGGTGGTGGTGGCGACTGTGATTGAATACGAAATGTATCTCAGTGGCCAATCGGTAGCTGGGGAACAGGAGAAGGTCCGGTCTCGTGAGGCCACTTTATATTGTGTCAACAACCTCAGTGGCCCAGCCTGCTCTCATTCCGTCACCACGTCTGTGTCCCATTGCAACAATTCATCACACTTTCGTGCCAAACTGTTGACGGAATAGCAACAACTTGACTGTTGTGATATTTCAGTCAGCCGACTGACATGGAATTGATTTGGAATGCACTAATCTATCCACAGGATGGATGACTTTGTCCTTCCCACCAAGCTGGCTGTAGAAGCTGAGAGTAACATTGCTGCATTGAGGTGAGATTGGAGGCAGCAGGCAGTGGACTGAGTACAAGAGTAAATGCAATACTGATGGCACAGCAGCAAACTTCTGTTGACGGCCTTCCTCTGGCTGTATTTCAGGTTTTATTAGTTGTTCATTTGCTTGCGCCTGCTGAACACAGGGCATTACTCCACTTTTATTTAAGGTGTATCTCAGTGGCTAATGTGTCTGCTAAATCATTGTCAGCTGCGGCCTGGCATTAACTTGCAAAGTCCCAGAGTAAACAAACAATATTAAGTGTTGAATTTTCAGAGGCTGAAGTTTCTGAAGTTTGTAAAGCCCAATATTACCTTTCCAATTTTGCAAAACTAGGGTGTACAACCATTCCATTCATTTGGACATTTTCTATTCCAAAGATCCTGATCAGGCAATAAGGCAACATACAGTATGTTATGTCCTGATGTTCTTTTTGGTATTAATCAGACTACTTTTAAAACTCCACATTCCCCGTTCATACATCTTATCCTCATTTCGTTTGTTGGTGAGTAAAACTGGTTGCCAGCTAATTGCGAGGCACATAACAACCATTCACACATGAAATTGTATGTAAGGACAATTTAGATACTTAAATTAACCTTGGTTTTGTAAGTTTGGAAGAAGCCAGTATAGCTAGAGAAAATCCTGGTGCAAGCCTGGGGAAAGAAATCATGGCAACTCCATACAGGACAGCATGAGAACTTCTAACCTCTCAGCTGTGAGGGAGAAGTGCCACCCACTAGCCACTGTGCTGCTCCAATCTAAATCAAATGAGCTCGGCAATTCTGCTCCGAATGGTTCATAAAGAAACAAGATTCTGGAGGATGCAGTAGAGTCCAACCTCACTTGAAACTATACACAATGATGAGATTGTGGAGAGGAATAAAAAGCAATGACGTCTGTGTGACTCTTGATTACATAGACGTGTAAGGTGAAATAAGTAAGACCGATGATTTAGTAGCGCACACACACTTGTTTGTTTGGCCATGCCTTGTCTGCCACATAGCTGAAAACAAGACCTGGACACTTTGCAAAAGTCAAGACAAAACATTGCATTGGAATTTTATTATGAAAAGGCATCTGTTTTTGATAAGAGAGAAATGTTTGGTATTTGGCACGAGCAGTCGTGGAATCTTTGACGGGGCAAGAGTTTGAAGTCATTCCTTCGCTCTCTCTTTCCACGTGCCTTGTACTATCCATAAACCCGCATTGCTTGTTCAGTGCATCTTCCTAACTCTGCAGGTGTTCTAGGTGCTATAAATTCCATGGAAAATCTACAAGGGTAGAATATTTTCCCCTAAGATTCCAGATTGGTACCATGCATTCGCAATATTTTTTGTAATCCTTCTCATAAACAAAAACGTCATCTTTTACAGAGTATTATTAGCCCATTGTGAGTGACACTGTCCAAATTTTTCTTTTGAGGTACTTTCAATATACTGTATGCGTGTGACGCAACAACCAATTATATTCACGTTAAATTTATACATGTTACCTCGTAAACAGTATGTGCAGTGCTATGCACACAGACGCTATCTTAAAAGAATAATGACTTGTTTAGAAGTTGATAAACGCACACAAACACAATTTAAGACAGGTATCGCCTGCCACAATAAATTGGACTGTCGTCCAATTAATCCAGCAATTAGAGCCTTAAACATCGCATCAATTATGAATGTTTTTTTCTCAAATTCAGATGTGAGATTATTGTATTCACTGCCTTGAAGCCTTTTTGCATTCGCACTGGATTCCGTCTCTTTTAAGTCTCTTTATTGCCCAGAATTGCATCATTCTGCACAGAGAAAACTAAAGTTGTTTGTTGGAATTAATTATATCATGAAACCTGCACTACTTCATTCTGAAGGCTGTGCTTGGTGACGTTGTTATCTGACCCCTGGCAGCAGGTGAGGCATTTTACATTACATTGTGATATGAATATCGATGCTCACTGTAGCATGTGCACCGTAGTTAGTATGTGCAACTCTGTAATATAATATACAAACAAAAAAAAATCTTTATGCACACTCGTCTTTTGATTCTCACCATTTCAGTTGTGGTGAATCCTCTTGTTTTTAATTTACAGCTAGAGAATGGGCAATGCTTCCTATGACACTGCTGTGACCTCATCAAGTTGGAATACTATATAATATTTTAATTGTGTTCTTTCTCCTCAGTATTTGTTTACCTGTAATTGACTTGTGTCCAGTCCAGAGTGAGTCTTGCTAAAAAAGCAGCTGAGCGATCCAACTCACCTGTGACCCTGTGCATGAAAACCCGAGAAAAATGGATGGGTGGATTTGATTAATTGACAGTGTCACTTTCCCTCAAGAATAGGAGCATTTTAATTCAACGATCTGTTTCCTGTATGTGTAGGTGGACTTCACCTCCCACCACCGGAAGATAGACATGATACGATTAAAATAAACGTAATAAATTCTCCAGAATTTCTAATGAAGGTAAATAATGTGGGCTGTTCATCATGATGTAACGTGGTTTGCACCTATCTGGTGCTTTATGTGTGTGGATTGATGGCCTCCGGTAGGAGGAGTTACTCTGCAAACTCAACACTCCTCCCTCGCTCTCTCTTTCTCTCTGAGAAGAAGTTGAGGCGTCGACTTTCCGAGTTGGAATATGTGAGCCACTAGGGCAGACACGTCAGTGGGCGCTCCTGTTGTTTTGTACCAGCTTTGCGCCGCGCACTCCGTGGAAGCGTTTCACCGAGAGGAGGTTGTCAAACAGTATCCGGAGTGGCTTCTCGTCTTCGTGTTTTTTCAACTCGTGCAGTATTCTTTTTAACTTTGCCCCGCTCCAGCTCCACGATGATAACCGATCAGAGCGCTCCACATGTTGGGCTGGTAGGTGTTTACGCGCAGACGCGTCTCTCGTGCCGGGTGCCATGGACTCACCGGGAAAAGAGCCGAGCCGCGGCATGCTGTCATTTTACAATTAATTGCATGCTTCTCGGATGATTTCGATCTTGAAATTGGTCAAGCTTGTGCTGCTGGTTTGAAGTTTGAATTTACCCTCTTTGTGCGTAATGCGTCATTCGCTTGTGATAAACAGGTACGTGCGTCACTTATGGACGACCCGGGTCGAGATTGGAATATTGGGGGCCACGATCAATTTTTATTACTCTTTACTAATTTCACATTTTAAGACTGGGTTTGGAAGCTGTGACAGTACGAAGCACAAAACGAAATCTTCTGTTTGTATGACACATTTTTTAAAATCACGGTTATTGTTTGTTTCATTATTGGTGGGATTATAATGGAGTTGCGCGATTGGGGGGAATGAGCGCCGGTTTGATGCCCAGTTTGCCTCCAGAAGGATGCTTAACTCTCCTACTGTGTGCTCTGTAGTCATAAGAGTTTTATTATACAGGTATAGAGTACAGTAACACTTAATTGCTTGCAAACAAGACACCCTAACATTGAAACAACTATACCTGACTTGCTGATACAACAATATCATTACCTTCCCACATGGTGATAAAATGCAGAATCTATCCAGAGAGGGTGAAAAGTGTGACAATTGTATTTTAGCTCCTGCAGGCCTGAATGTGTGAACATTGATTTCCGCCGTGCTCTGTCATCCTCCTGAGCTCAGCAGACTTTGTGAAAGATCGTTCACAATAATTTTTTGTTAAATCTTGGGGCTCAAATGGAGTGAGATTAGGAGATTAATTTGACTATTTTTTTTTTTAATGTCTTTATAATGTGGAGATTTGATCCTGTGTGTTTACTGAATTTTGAGTCCTTTCTTTGCATCCCGTCTGTTTTAGTCCCTCTCTTCCCATGTTCAGTTGATGTAATCAGAGTAAATTCATGACCATCTATGATTTATTCTTTGACATAGTGGTCATTCACCCATATGGGGAAATGCACTAGCATTAGCAGATAGTAGTTTCTTATCCTTCTATTTAATTTGTATTTAATAAAATTACATATTTTATAACATTACAGAATAATTCCAGCACACATTACTGATCCCTGGCTGGATTTTTCTCTTTGATTTTGAACAAATTGAATAAAATCCTTTACTGTTAAGTGACTATAGTGTTACTTTATTAAAACTTTCCAATCCCAAGCCTTTTTTGCAATGTCTGAAAAGATGTGGTGACACCATTGAACATCATTCAATAGAAGAGTCGTTAGGATGCTAAAAGGATTCGAGAGTGACAGCCCAAGTAAATTTACATTGGACAGTGCAGTACTCTAGTGATCCTCATTTAAAAGCACAATCCGTATAAGTGCTTGTAAGCATTGACAGCAGCTTGAACTGAAAACAAAGATGAGTTAAAAAAAACAACAACATTATTTCAGTTTTATTGGAAATTTGAAAATCCTCATTATTCCTAGAAAACTTTAGGCTATTGACTTCTTTATTATAACTTTTTTTGTAGATAAATATCAGCTCCAAATGTCATTGTTTTTGTCATTTTATTACTAGTAATCGGTATCGATATCTGCGGTGAAAAATATAAAAACATACGTATCATCTACCCCTAATACTGTATAACAGTACACTCCCAGCACCTGGCAGTCATTTCTATACAGAGTGACTGACGTACAGTATACTACATATCTCCAAGCTCCATATGGTCTCTTTTCTGCCTGTCTTTATCTTTAGGCTTGCCACTTTTCCTCTTGCATTACTTGCTCACCTGCCCCGTTCTGCCGCCGTACAATTTCTCTTCAAAGTCTCTCGTCTATTCAGCTCAGTCAGTGCAAAAATGTGGTGCACCGCAAAGTGCATGGTTTGCACCTGCTTTGTCTGCTGTTAGCATGACTGAAATTCAGGGGGAATGTGTCACACTACATCTAAAAGTGACACTGTTTACTGTAGACGATGCTTCTCTTGCAAATGTTTGTGCAGAGAATGATATTGCTGACTATAAAGGCCGTGCGTTGACTTAGAAACATGATGTTTGAAAATGTTAAAGCAGTACAAAGCAGTGAGCTGCAGGCAGTGTGCACCTTTCAGACTGACTGCCAGTTATAATCTGAAACGCATGAGACCCAGAATACAATAAAAGAATCAAGAGGGCAGAGGGCCATCTCTGTAACTTCTTGGCTTCTCTTGCCTTATTTACTTTTCTTACTCTGTCACTGTTGCAATCCCACCATCTTCAACAACTGGTGCAGCCTGCCCGTGTGAAGAGTTAGACCATGTTTTGCGCCAGCCGTACAAGCGTGATGCAGTGAAAAAGTACTTTTTGGT
The DNA here is from genome assembly GCF_033458585.1 of Syngnathus typhle. NCBI lineage: Eukaryota > Metazoa > Chordata > Actinopteri > Syngnathiformes > Syngnathidae > Syngnathus > Syngnathus typhle. Next base: position 11,447,320 of record NC_083738.1, on the reverse strand, counting down.
TTTGCCGTTTTTGAGAAGCTTCTTTATGTGCCGGCTACAACTTGGAACAGTCCCCCAAACTGTGTCGTCAGCCAAAACACAATTTTTTTTGCCCTCTGCTTTCAGTGGAAAAGAGCCCAGTTTGAGATTTGTGATTCCACCCAGACAGGAAAGAGTGAGTGAGAGTGTTGTTTCTCCACCCCAGCCTAACAGCAGCTGAGGATGAAGAGGCAGCTGACGTCCTCCACTCAGCTAGTTAGCTGCCAGCTGCTTGTGTGTTCGCCTGCGGCGCTGCATATGTTTCCCATGATCCAACCTGCTGGCACCAGCAGTATAGGCCCACGCCCAACCCCTACCTCATGTCAATAAACCCCATCCAGACATACACACACACACACACACACACACACACACACATAGGAACTCTTCCATCACATCTTCACCCGAAAGCTCTCTGAGTTACCACACCTCTTATCTTCTTGACAGGCAGAGATGCTCAGAAGTTTGTCAGGGGGAGGGGTGTGGTTCATAGGATGGAAAAACATTTTTTTCTTTTTACAGAAATGCATAATTTTACTTCAGGTTGTATTTCCATCAAGGTTTCAAGGACGTACAGGATATATAACATTTGTGCGTCTGTGATTGACTGGTGTCCATTCTTAAAATTAGTTGGTATAAAAAGAGATACAGTTTTTAAAGCAAAATATATCAGTACTTTTTTAGGTACAGCTCACCCTGCAACCGCAGTACAAACTTTTGTGGAAACATTTTACCACCAGTGATTATGTTGGCATTGGCCATGGGAGACATTTTGATTGGAAAGTTGAAGCAGAGAAATATGTACCGTGATTTTCGGACTATAAGTCGCACCGGAGTATAAGTCGCACCAGCCATAAAATGCCCAAAAAAAGTGAAAAAAACATGTATATAAGTCGCTCCTGAGTATAAGTAGCCCCCCCACTCAAACGATGAAAAAAAACGCGACTTATAGCCCGGAAATTACGGTACCAAGAAACTGAGAGGATGAGGGTGACAAGAAGAGCCAGCAGCTTCAAGGTATTCACAATCTTTGAGGAGTGCCATATCATGTACGAAACAAAGCCCATTTGCTAGTAATTATAGTGATACTGTCCAAGTGTTTTGTTCCGCTATGAGAGTGTGACATGTAACACAACAGTGTGGGTTCAGTATGATGTCGAACATTCACTGTCCCTGCTGCTACACACATTTTTAGCATTATGGCTCACACTACTGCTGGATTAAGGGCCAAAGAACAGAGCTGCCCCCTTTTTCTGTCTTTGTGCTGATACAGACTGGTAAGACGTAACAATGGTGTGCAAAATTTAGCCCGGAATAGGACACAGCAAAGAGGCTGTTCGGAATAGAGGAGGGGGAAACGTGATTGGAGTCCAAGCAAAGCAGTGAGTGTGAGGGATTTGACTTCGATCCGCCAATTCCTCAGATGTCTCTATCAGCATATTCTGTTAAGTCTTCAACCAATGCACTTCAAGCTTTCAGCGATTACTTGTAAAGACAAAACAAGAACAAACAGGAATCTCTTTGATTTTGGAGGGTATCACTTCTGGGTTAATGCAGAAGACTAAGGTCAACGCCTCAAATGCACAGCTCAATTGTCTTTGGTGCTTTGCCTCTCACAATTTCCATTCGATAAACCAATGCCTGCTATTGACTGGTCACAATTCCATGAAGTCAAATTGATATGGTTTTACTTAACAAGGACAATAACAAGGACAAGCACTCCATAGAGATGGATGCATGAACATCCGTTATACAAGTGCTGTTGATGTACTCACTGCATTTATTTTTTCTTTCCCATTATGATTGATGTTTAATCCAATCCAAAAAAGGGAATAACCAATCCTAAAAAAGGGAGTAAATACATACGCATTTACTCTGCAAGCATTTCACATTAAAATCACCCCCCCATCCATTTGAGATCGTAAGTCACCCAAATCAGACGTGAAGCAAGTTTTACCCAATCCGTTGCCTGCATAATCAAGATATCCCTCATCTAGGTGGTGCTTGCCTGAAATATTTGAAAATACCGTTCTAGTTATAGACTTTCGATAAGGCTTTGGGAAGTTTTTTTTCGTGCTGGTCTCCAGGCTATCGTTAGTTGTAACACTAATGTAGCAGTGGGCATTGTTAACCTTCATGGTTATTCTCTTTGGTTTTGTAAGGCCCTGGAGAGTGACTATTTTCAAAAAGTGTCTGTGTGGGGCATCTATTGTTAAGTTAACAACCTATTGATTTATGTTCGCCTCAGACACATGGCTACTGGGAGGGGACGAAAAGTGTTTTTGTTCTCAAATACGCAATTGCAATTGTTTTACAGCCCGCAATAATTCCGCATCATTTGTACTCCTACCTTGTCTTGATATTTGTGTCAACATTTCGGATATTTACTGCCAGTGGCGGCTCGTTACTAAAGGGCGCTCGGGCACCTCCCTACCACCCAGCTGTGTCACATAAAAAGGGACAAAAATTAAATAAGAAAAATACTTCAATATATACATATGTACCAGTATATGATTTTATTTGAGCATGATGAGTAGTTTATGGTTATTAATGAGTTAAATTGATTTATATAGATGTTTGATCCCTGGTGTTTCAAATGGCATACAACGGTTAGAGCACATTAAACATCGCCGCCTCTTGTTAAAAATCTGACATGCTCAGTAGGGCCTCCTGCCATACACTGAAGTTGGGTTGCTCTTACTCACCATTCATCATTCATACTTTTTTATTACATATTTGTTATCTATGCTTATTGGAAGCAAGCACCTGCAGATGAGACAAATGAGTGTTCATTAACAAATTAAGTAATTAGTAAAGAAATTTATGTGAGGCAGTTGAGGTTAAACTCAATCAAACAGCAGTGGGGGAAGACAATAGCGTTCTCACCCCCATCAAAGGAAATGCTGTACATTAGTGTGGTATTAATAGCCAAGTCTGACTTTGTAATACTAAACAGAGAACCGGAACCACTCCCACCCCAATGAACGGAATCTCCGTTGGGTCTGTGCCTCTCACCTCACCTCACCACTCCTTTTAGTTTGATCTATTTTTGTGCTGATTTCTCTTGACCTCATTGTTTTTCTGGTCATCTCTCTGTTTACTCTTGCGTGCATTCTCCATCTGCCCCCTTCCCCTTTTCAAGCAATCATGAATAACTGAGAGGCCTAGTAACACGTCTTGCTTTATTAATGGTGCCTCTTCTTGAGTTGAAGTGGCAAGTGCTCTCCATGGATTTATTAAATTTAGAAGGGGGTAAAAACATGCTTGCATTGTGACTCAATTTATAGAATTATTGATGTAGCTCTCATATGAATGCGTTGATGGAGCCTGTTTACATTAGGACCATCATTTCACATTTAAAATGGGTCATCCCCTTCTAATATTAATACCTAAAAACTATACAATACAATTTTAGTAATGAAAAATGAATAATTTAGGCATAAATATATTGTGGTTTACATTGAACATGTGACTCAAATGGCCACACAATTACACTTAACTAGCAGTGCCAGAATTAATTAATATTGACAATTAATTGACCATCAAACGAGTCAACAATTATTTTGATAATTGATTGATTGTTTAGAGCGACTGTTTAACCTAAACTAGTCAAAACTCTCTGGTTTCAGCATCTTAACAGTAAATATTCTATAATTATCAACTATCCAAATTCTTTAACAAACATTGAGTGCATCATTATCTCTGGTGTGGTATTACTTAATTATCTTTTATTTGGTTTTGATAAACCATTAAGTAATACCGCCCACAAAACAACCACAAAGATCTACAGTAATTGGTATAAAAGATGTGTTTTGCTAAATATTTTTAATACAAACAATAATGATTATTTGATTAATCAATGGAAAATTGATAGAATAATTGAATAAAAATATTTGATAGTGACAGGCCTACATTATTATCTAAGTGTGGAATTACTGTATTTCCTACATGGCGGTTGTTCAAGCCACCCTATTTTTTAAGCTTTTTTTAAAATGGAATCATGACTTTCATAGTGGAATATTTTTCTCATATAGTGATATGTTGAACATCTAAGATAAGGGCACCATTTCTTTAGACATTTCTGCTAAGATATTGTGAATTATAGAGTGAAATATCATAGCATCACACCGTGGCACAAGACAAAACAATCCAAGTGGTGTATGAAATATAAAAATGTAGTGTCTGCCAAGATGAATCTGAGTGTGTGAAAGTGACAATTCCAGCAAGCTTATCTTTTGTCCGTACTGTTTTTGTGTCAAGTGGACACTCTAAGTGCTGTCACACCAAAACACTGTCACTGACTGTTTGGTGTCACATTTTGCATTAGTTTGACACTTGAAAAGCATGTAATCTATATCATCCATGTGGTCAGTGTGTTATTAATGCATATTAATGCCTCATGGATTAGCTATCTGCCTCATTTTTGCACAGAATCCTGTGCAATTTATGGCAATTTAACCCAGGAATTGATCATCAATCTTAATACAGATGTTTTTTTTTTCCAGTTGAATATACTGTTTGTGCGGGTGTCTTAGGAATTGCTATTACTCTCTAAAAAGATTCTGTTTTGGGAAGCCCACAATGCCGTTTATTTGGCGCAGATTGCTTTTTTCCCCCTACTCAAGTCTGGGGTATATTTACATATTTATAGAAAATTCCAGTAAAAGGTAAGCTTGTAAGGAAGCTTCATGCTCTCTCTCACACACACGTAGTCATGATCGTGGTATAAAATCAAATCTGACTAAGTGTCAACTGTTAACACTAGCAAGTTTGCTTTCTGCACCACTAGCACTTCTTGAATTCTTCATTTCGTACTGCATGATCACTACTATCGATGATAGTCGTCACTGTATATTAGAATTAACAGGTTTGAAAAAAAGAATACAATAGTACAAGTTGATAATGATTTCCTTCAAGATTGAACGATGCCAAATTTGGTAAACTGCAATCGTGTACATTTATCAAGCACTCTTGTATGTGTCTGGATTTAGAAAACACAAAAGTAAATATAGTTCCAGCATTGTTTACTAAGAAATGTCTCCAAAAAATACCCCATCGCACAATATTAAGTCTCTTGCCACACATTTCTTTTGTTTGTTTGCCTGTTTTTTTTTTTTAAAAACCTTTCATGTCCTTTTATTGGGTTTATAAGATAATTGGAGTTGAAAATACCCAGGATGACCTTTTCAAGCTATTTTTGTTGGCCCAAATTGCCTGGCAGGTTGCTATATTGACTATTCATCCTTGTCTTGTTCATAGTTCTCACAAATAACTATAAAATATGCGTTCAAAATCTGTGTGTGGGGGGGGTGGGGGCTTATGTGTCTACTCCCCTCATTTGCCGGTTGATACCTTCTCTGTTAGTACCTTCAACTCGGGTCTTTAGTACGCTGCGGACCAACCACTGCATTCCACTTGCTCAGGTGATAAGTTGTTTCTCTTTTTCCGTTGTCGTAAAAGATGTTGAAGTACAAACAAAACAGACGCGACTTTGTTAATAGAAGCAATAGCATTTGGGACACTTGTGTTGAGAACGAGTTTCATAAAGAATGATGTAGTATCTTTTTTAATATTCTAGCTTTATTCTAAATAATGGCGTTCGATTATATTCAGTTTCTGAATAAGATTCACTTTTGGGGTTATACCTGCAAAACACGGCCTCGTAGGCTGTATGCCAATGAGCTCTATTCATCCTGGTCTTTCCAGCATGCTTGGCCACATCTAAATATGTAATAAGCTGTGGACCCATCTTCCTCAGTTCATGTGGACAAAAACACATTCATAATGTAAGCATCACTAGAAGCAAGAGTGTGGTGGCACTACAGTGATGTTTCCCGTTAAATCCTCTGCAGCCCAAAGAGATGAGAAGGCTTTTGACTGTGCAAATGTATCATGCACTGGCTGGAAATTCTTAGAGGTACAAGTGAAAAGGCCACTATCACAATCTGACTTGATTTTTTTTTCCAGGTACAACTGCATTAAACCATTCAATGGGCATCAATTTCCGAGGATTTTCGATTTTTATGACACAATCATTGAGATAGTTGACAGCCACCAAATCAACCAAAATGACATTTATTTTGGTCTATGCAATAATCATTTTATCATCATTTTAGTGAAATCCATTTGGTAGTTTTAAACAAAGGTCCCAGACATGGGTTAAAGTGTAACAACTTAGCAGTAGTAAAATAACACATACAACTGTCAAACGTACACCTGGGTTGGAGCGTGAACAAAACAAACATGTCTTCCATTCAAGGCGAGCACACAGAGCAGAGAGTGAAATCCACACCACACACAGCTAAAATGTAGAAAAAAGTGACGGATACATAATCCAAGCTAATGCTTTGCTTAACCAGAATACAAAATATGAGAAGGCAGAAAAATGTACACACACACACACACTCTGTGCATATTGTTAATTTGTGGGTTTGACCGACAGGGTATGAACAATCAGGAACTTGTCCCCCTGCAGACGCCCAGTCCATGTTATTCCATTAAGTGCTACCTATTGGACCACAGAATGGAAACCGCATCTATGCCTCCTGCTGCCCTTTTTCTTTAGTCCACAACAGATGTAGGAAAGTGACCTTGAGGTGTAAAAAGTTTAGTTTTAAAGAATTTGAATTGTTATACATTGACAAAAGCTCACACCGCAATGTTTTTACTTTGTAACTTGATATTACACTGCCTCAAATACATGAAAGTTATCTTTCATGTGCAGACGTGAAAGCCATTTCTAAACCGTTCTGCTGAGTGCAGTGAGTGGGGGAATGGAAAGACTCGTTTGGCTGTGCGACTGTTTACATTTTCAGAACAGGCATCAAACGTTAGAATGAAACCAACCTATTTCTAAGGCTGAGAAAGAGTGAGAATGAAAGAGAGGAAAGTCAGGTTGAGGCTAGGAGTCGAAGAGGAAAACAGAGGAAAATATGAAACATTTGGAATGGATGAGGGGGGGCGTGTGCTAATACCTTTTTTTCTTTTTATCCTGTGAAGCAATTGCTTGCAGGCATATTGCTGGCGTCTAAGACTGCTAAGGGACACAAGTTTAAAACAATATGTGTGTATGTAATCTTGTATTCTGGGGTCAGCAGGTCTTTTGGGGGGTGTTCGCAAGTAAAATGGCTGGTCCCACACTGAAACGCAAACTCCCAAAAGAACTGGAAATAAAATGTCCAACATTCAATCCGATAAAGTTCCTGAATTCCGCTGGATCCACTTAAACAATGTGCTGCTTCTTAGAGGTTTAAAAGCTCCGTTAAGCGCATTAGGGGAAATGCCATGTTTCGGGTTTAGGAGTTATGTTTGCCGACACAGTCTAGAATGAAAGTATTCATGCAGCTTGTTCATATACATGACTTGTGTCCTTGGACGAAATGGGAATGATGTCTCTGAATTGGACAAACAGGCTAGTGAGTCCTCGGAACGTGGTGTGTTGGCCTCTCGCTTGGTATTTGGTTACGTCATAAACTAGTGAATGAAAGCTCCTTGTTTGACTAAGTGAGACAGGCTATGATGCAGATGGAGATCATTTTGATTTGTGATTTGACTTGTGCCAGACTCACGATTTGGAGGCTTGGATTTACAGGCATATATTAAATCTTTGCCACATAAACTGTTCCCAATAAAAGAAATCTAGTCTAAAATAAGCCTCTGCTAAAGGTGTAATTTAGTTCCTCAGAGTAGATGTGTTTTTCCATGATGGGATTACAAATATAGTCTTTCCAATACCACAGGGGGGTTAACGTGACAATTTATCCAAAGTCTGTTTTCCATGACGACTGCTGCTCCTTTTGATTGTTTTGTCACTCTCCAGGACTTTCAAACAATGCGATTCCCCACTTCTTTTCCTGTCCTGTTGTGAAAGTGGAAATTCATGAGAGGATTAGCCTCAAGATGCACTTGAGGAAGGGAGGGTACTGGGAATGTGGTTGTTGTTATGGTGAGGGACGTGTTGGGTGTCATAGGATGTGGAAAACCATGAATTTATCAGATTGAAGACCATTGATCTCTAATGATTTTAGTCATTAACTGATGCTGTGTGACCTTTTCTTTAATTTAACCATCCATCATAAGCGGTTCGTCAATAGAGGGCACTTGTGCTGCCTAAATCAGTCACCTGGAAATGGGTAAAAATTACAGAAATGAAATACATTAAAATGAAAAAATGAAATACATTAAAATATATGTCAGGGTCTGACATTAATAATAATAATAATAATAATAATAATACATTCAATTTATATAAAGAAAAGAGTGGAGGGGGGGGGAGAGAGACAGTAGGTTATAGTTAACAGGACATCGGTCTAGTGCAAAGGGGATGGATGGAGGAGCAGGAGGGGCGGGAGCGGAGGTTGTTGAGGTTGCCAGTACAGGAGGTGGGGGTGACGGGGGATTGGTAGTCCAAAAAGAGGAGATGGGTGAGCCATCGGGGAAATGCCGGACAGATGTGTGACGGCGAAGGATCCCAGCCTCGTGTGGAAGGAGCAGTGGACCAGGTGGTGATGCCAGTCGACCTCGACTGCACCCGCTCGAACGGCAGGCCCCAACGCACCACGGCGGCACACAGCAGAGCCACGGTTGGCGAGCCCGCAGGGAGTGGAGCCCGCCCCCCGCGGACGCCGGACGGAAGGCCAGAGAGCCAGGCCAGAGCTGCCGTTGAGTCCGCAGCAGGCGGCCACAGGCTCCGAGTCGGGAGGCAGGAGGGTCCGGTGGTGGTTTTGTCCAGTTGGCTGTTGGCTAGCTGGCTAACGTAGTTGGTAGAGGAGACAGATAGGTGAGAGCGGAGCTGCGGGGATGTGAGGTGGACGGAAGACACAAGAAAAATAAAAGAAGAGACGGGTGCACTGAAAACAGGAAAACGAAAAACAAGTAACGGACACGGTCCGGGACAGAAGCGGCAGTCAACAAATCTGACGCCAGCGTGCTCTAACCCGGAAGACAACAGACGGTGGGGGAGGGGACAATTAGGACCTGAAAATTAGTGGAGCAAAGTATCACAAACGAGGCAGGACAACCATGTGCAACACGGGCTCTATTTAGGGAAAGGGAAAAGTAGACAAGGATGGCTGGAACGCCAGCAAAGCAGGAGCACAAGGCGGGCTGACGACTCGGTCAGCGAGCGTGCGTCGTGTTGGCAGACAGGGGCAAAGCAAGCTTGTGGTCAGGCAGATAGTCAGCCACTTAGGAAGATACCCACATGAGCCACTTTTCACTAGACAGTATAGTAGGTGATTTAAAACATTACATAATCTATCCATCCATTTTATACTGCTTATCCAGAGTCAGGTCACGGGGGCTCAGCAGGGAAGCCCAGATTTGCTCTCTGTTCAGTTACTTCATCCATATAATGCTCTTTACATTTCAGTGAAATCTTAAAGTGCATCGAATGGTTGTCATGCTGGAGCTGTACAAATGTGATTTCATGTTTTGCTTTAATTTGGATTAGTGGCTGCAATAACTATGCTGATAAATGTGTGTGAGCACGTGTGTCTTTGTGTGTTTGTCTGTCTGTGTGTGTGTGTGTCTGTATTTGTGTGTATGTGTGTGTTCGCCACTTTTACTGTGCAGCTCTGGCCCTAAGTGGCTCCCCTTACTGTCTGCATTGTTTCCCCAGAGTGACACGGCCAAGGCTTAATAGGCCTGCTGATGGTGTGTTAAAGTGTGGTGTTAATTATAACACTATGCTCCGTTAAGCACAGTCACATTAACGTTGCATCGCTTGGGCTTGAGATGGCCAGACTGCTGACTCATTCTCTAGTTTGGATGATAAACAGAAAACCCCATGCTATCAATTTGATGAGCTAAATCAGTTGATTCCTGTCTAGTTTTTGCGTTGTAACTTAAGACACTCTGGTGAAGAAGACATTTACTTGAAAATAAAGTATTGGTTTGATTTCTTTATGATCATGTATAACCAGACGTGCATGTAAAAATGTTGTCATGGTTCTCAAATGGGCACCAGAGGTTGGGCCCACTTCTGACTTCCAATATGGGACCCTGTGATTAACACAATTCTCTAAGGGCAAGCTGTCCACTTTTCGGACACCTGTTGACGGACTACGGCATAGCGACACGGAGATGAGCAGCAAATGTAATTGTTAGTGTGGAGCAAACCTGATCAAGCCAATTGAAAAATGTAAAATTCTAAAGCAGTATTTGGGTGACATCAGAAGGTGGATCCAATAAGATAGAGATAGCTGAGTGATCATTGTGTGCCAACAGCAATAGACCAAGCAGCGAGTAATTCCTCCCAGTTGCTTCCTGGTTGGCTGCTACTTAAAGAAACATGGGCAAGCTTGCACTGGCGTGCTGTCCTTGACCCTTGGTCTTGCTCTTGCCACGTGCTCATGGTCTCCATTTAACCAAACAAAGCATTTACCCATTTGAACACTACATTTGATCTGTATTTTCTAAATTGTCTGCCGCATTTGACTTAATTGCAATGTTTTTAGAAAACAAGAAAACATTTTTTGGATGGATGGATGGATGGATGGATGGATGGATGGATGGATGGATGGATGGATGGATGGATGGATGGATGGATGGATGGATGGATGGATGGATGGATGGATGGATGGATGGATGGATGGATGGATGGATGGATGGATGGATGGGAAATCTTCAAATTCTTGGATCTCTGAATCAAATCTGATCTAATGGTAAATTATTGAAAGGTTACTGTTTTTCTCTCTTTGATCCAGGAGAGATTTTGAACAAAACTTAACCACCTTAGAGTAGCATTTGAATAATCATTATTAACGATAGATGGCTGATTGAAGTGGTTCTGCACTGCATAATCTTGTTTTTTCTTTCTTCACTACAGGTAAAAGGCCAGCTTCTGTGGGATTTGATTTTGCCTTTAGATAGGTTCAACTGAAGATGGAAACACTGGAGTCTGAGCTAACCTGCCCGATCTGCTTGGAGTTGTTTGAAGACCCTCTGCTCTTACCGTGCGCCCACAGCCTGTGCTTCAACTGTGCCCACCGCATCCTGGTGTCACACTGCTCATCCAGCAAGCCGCTTGAATCTGTTTCGGCCTTTCAGTGCCCCACCTGTCGTTACGTCATCACGCTGAATCACCGCGGACTGGAGGGGCTTAAGCGCAATGTGACGCTGCAGAACATTATAGACCGCTTTCAAAAGGCCTCCCTGAGCGGCCCCAATTCGCCTACTGAAAGCCGGCGCCTGCAGCGGCCCTACACCGCCACCATTACCAGCACAATAGCGGGAACAATTGGCGGCGGTGGTGGCGGTGGCACGAGCGGAAGCAGCGCCCGGAGCAGCCCGGCCACTTCCAGCCGCCCCCACCAACACCCGCACGCCAATCACACCAATCACATTAACCACACAAACGCCAACCACAGCCCAGCGTTTGTGGCGAAAATGGATCTGCGTATCTGCTGCCAGTTTTGCGAGCAGGACCCGCCTCGCGAGGCCGTCAAGACGTGCGTCACGTGCGAGGTATCGTACTGTGATCGCTGTTTGCGAGCGACGCACCCCAACAAGAAGCCCTTCACGAGCCACCGCCTGGTGGAGCCTGTGCCGGACACGCACCTCCGCGGCCTGACCTGTGTGGAGCACGAGAATGAGAAGGTCAACATGTACTGCCTGGTGGATGACCAGCTCATTTGTGCCCTCTGCAAACTGGTCGGGCGCCACCGGGAGCACCAGGTGTCCTCGCTCACCGAACGTTTTGACAAGCTCAAAGTAAGTCTTTCATGTTACTTTTGCAATATGCTAATATTAGTCATTTATTGTATTTTAATGGTGAATAAGTATGACCTGACTTTGTTTAAAATGATTTATCTTGAAACACCACCATTCCCATTCCTATATCTCACAATTTGTCACAATATCTTTGGGTGTTATTCACAAACATTAAAAATTTCATGAGATCCAGTCCTGCCTCATTCCCACAATGTGCACACACATCATCACATTTCATCAGAAAGAAAGACAAAGGCCAGCTTTTAGGACTGTGTGCCGGTGAGCGGAGACAGGGGAGGCAGTCATCATAATAGTCGATGAGCTGGCATTCCATGTGACCGCTAAGCTTTCAGAGTCTCATCGTAAAGAGAGAGTGCTGAGTCAGGTTGAAAAAACAACAGTGGTACGAGCTGGAGCTCTACCACCAACGAGCGAGCTATCATCGAAGTTGAACTCATGCTGAGCGACCTGACGGGTCTGACTTTTTTAAATAGTAGGTAGTAACGGTTGTATCAAAGGGTTGTTCTTCTGCCCGACTCGCATCGTATTCTTCTTTGTTTTTTCTTCTTCTTGTCTTTTGTTGTCGTTTTTGTCGTCAATGATTTATATTTCGTTTTTTCCTTGTTTGTTTCATACTGTAATATGCAATTGATGCGCCAAAAGATATATTGCTGCAATCAGACTAAATTGGGTAGTAATTATAATTATGGTCATTCCTATCATCTGATTTGTTTTCCAGTTTATCAGTAAGTCTGTGTTAAAGTGGACATTACCATGTGAAATGTGCATTGCATTAGCAGCATTGCGAGTACTTTCTTCAGTGTGCCACAACCCATCTCGAGGGAAACTGAATGGTAGTTCTCAGCTACAACATAAATCTGGTTTTAGAGAAAATTAAATCCCTAAATTCTGTGTCTGGCTAACTTTAGCATATATCATGTTGGCAAAATTCAACATGCTGCATCATCAGCTTAACCCACAGGAAAACTGTGTTTATTTTTGCTAACGCGTGATCCTGCCGCCTCATTCTTTTTAGACTGGCAGAGTTTATAGGTAGAAGTAGCTGGCACTCCTAATTCTTTCTCTACTACTTCATGGCTTTCTTGTAGTTCTTTGGAAAGCTCCCTGCAGCCAAGGCTTTGAACTTTCTCTACTTAAAAATCCTCCATCTTGTCCACATCTGGGACAGAGGCAGCCCGAGTCCTAGCTCTACTGTAGAGCTGTCAAGTATTAGTTAATGAATAATCTGGTTTTCAATCATTGAGAGGAGGTCTTACTAGGCCATCCTATCATGGAAGATGTAGGTCAAGAAGGGCTTTATGTATCCAGCTTTTTTCTGCTCCATTTTGGAGGGAGGAGAGTTTTCTATAAAGTGAAAGGTACCTTTTATACGTGAAGTAGCGCCTACCAAGGAAAACCACATATGTCCATTTTCAGTCATGGATCGTCATTTTAGTAAAAACCTTTGGAATATCAATGGGCATTAGCTATATCAGTTCTTAAAGTTAGCAAGTATAACCTCAGGGAAGTAATAAAATTTGGCACGGCCTTCCTGATGATAAATGAATCAAATATTTTGATTTGCTGCATGTTCACTTTTACGTTCTTGCAAAAAATAAAATGGCTTCTCTTTAATTAAATAGGTATTTCCACACATTTTCTTTGAGCTTCTGGAATATTTGGTTGTTAAATAAATACTGTACGTATTTGATGTGAATATCAGGTAATAGTTAGATGATTCTAAAACCCGGTAACTGCATGTATTTCATTGACTACATTGAAAAAGTGAAGGGTTAGGTTTTTTCCACACATGACTATACATGCACTGAAATGAGCCACCGCAGCTAAACAAGTGCCCTCTGTTAGCTGTGGTGAATCCTGTTCTCACGTCATCTGATTTTAGACCTCTTATTACCCCTGCTCTGTGTGCACTGGGAGTCATACGTTCACCGATTTCTCACAATTTGAGGAGCAAGCAGGATATTCCACCATGAGCCAAATCTGTAAAAGGCGGAATTCTGTCTCTGCTGCAGCAGTAGGGTGAGTGTTGTCTTGGCCGATGATGAGCAGAGCTCTTTGCCTAGAAATAGTCAATTGTGCCTTTTAATTGGCAGGCCTATAAACACAAGTGTCATTCTTTGATATGCCTGTGCATTATTGGATTTATTTTAGGTCATTTTGAGCGAGGAAACATTAAAGTCATTTATTTCTGATCAAAATTAAAGAAACCCAATGGCATCATACTTAAAGCACATTTCTAATGTCTGGTCACAAAATGCGATCATGTCTAGCGTAGATGGCTGTGGTTGTCTTAAGCTAGGAATTGAAACTCTTAAAAGAAAATGTTCCCCAAGCTCCTGCTCCAGTGTGTGCTTGCCATGTTCACTACTGTGACAAATTTTGTTAATATACATTTAAAAGTGTGACATAATGACAATCAAAATAATTATTCCCCTTGGAAATTTCAAAGGAACGAAAGAAATGGGCACTAAAAGAGACACAACCTCAAAACGCTGATGAAATTTCAGAACTGTATGAAATACAGTTGATCACATCAGATACAAATGTCTTTGTTCTCTCAATTTAAACATTGTTTTTTTTTATACCCCCAAGCTTAAGCGCTTGAGGGTTTGAAGTGTGTTAAATTCTGCTAGCATGGCCTTTGTAAAAGGTTTTGACGGAGCTCATGTGTATGTGTGCCTGATTATTGTACATAAGTGTATTGCAGAAGATTTTTCAGGCATTTTCCTATTGGATTATTTCCTGTTTTGGAAAAAGATGGTCTTCCCACTTCCTTCAGTTCCTTCAGCCCTTCTTTTTCTTCATCCCCCTCAAGCCACCTTCCACCAGTATCCTCTGCTTCCCCTGCCAATCCAAGCTCCTAAGGCAATGTTTAATTTCGTGTGATGTGTGCATCACATCCACTCCCACTCCGGCTTCACTCCCACTTTAGCTAAATTGAGCTTGTGCACGAGTGCACACATTGTCACTGTTTACGTGTACTCAATGTCTAAAAGCACTACTACAGGAAGAGCAAAATGTGGCACAGAAGATTTTGAAATGAACATGAACAACATCATCACAATATTACAATCCTGTTAATGCAGTCCTTAGTATAACACAAACAAATGTGGCGTTCAAATACTGCATTCTGACAATTACATAGTGTTACGGGCGTGCGTAAAAGCCATAATTTTCAAATTTTCTGTGTCACTCCAAATCCTTAAATCCTTCAAACTCTTCGTTCTCCGTGTTACTTAGAAACAAAGCCGCTAACGATGCCGGTAGTACGTGGGGCCCTTCGTCATTGTCATCCCGTGATCAACCACCGCTGCTGACGTCACTTGAAATTCAAATTACAGTAATCCCATGCTACATTGCAGTTCGTTTATCGCGGTTTCCCTTTTTTTTTTTTGAAAATATATGAAAAAAAACACATAGAAGTCGCTCCTTATTATAAGTCGCCCCCCCCCCCCCACCCTAACTATGAAAAAAAAACACAACTTATAGTCCGAAAATTACGGTAGTTGAAAACTGGTACTAAGGACCAATTGTATGTTGAAAATTAATCCAGAATGGTGAACAACCGCAGCTTTCTTTCAGTTTTTTTACTATAGTGTTTATTCTTTATTTAGCACTTAGCCAGTGGGTGTTGTTTAAGCGTTGCCTACAAACATGCACACACTGTCAATGTTAGAGAAAGGAAGCCCTCCGGTGTGTGTGTGGGGGGTGGGGGTTGTGGGGAGGCTAAATAATGGCCCTCGAAAATGTGTATTTACAGGTGTGGGGGATGTGGATACTGATGATATTAGGTCTGATGTGGGATATGACAGAAGGCTGTGAGTGTGTTGCCAAAGGGAAACCACGCTGTGTGGAGAGCTGCTGGGGATGGAGATCACTTACGCATGCAGACATAAAATGAAAAAGATGAGTAAAAAGCTTTTATCGTACCACTTGAAGAAGTGTGCATGAGCAGACCCTCATTCTATACACACATGCACATGTACACCCACTGTCATTGTCTATGTGCTCCCATCAACGTATAGACGGGTGTGGTGGTGGGTCATGGAAGGAACAGATTTAAAAAAAAATCAATCCCTATCTGTACATTGTGCCCAAATTAAAGAGTAAGGACACTGTAAGCTTTTAAAAGCTCTGATGTCAGCGTAATGCTAAGAAGAAAGAAGGGCACAGTACTTATCTGCATCTCCTATGTATGTAGCCTTGTTCAGATACCTCCATTACAATTCATTCATTAGGTGCCTATTTTTGCAAGTGACCTACAGAAATAGATCTTTTTTGCTATATTTTAATAGAAAAGCAGCAAATGTTAATTTAGTTCATATGGTCCAGAAATCCTCCCACCCAAACCACAGGCTGCCCTTTTTGGTCAGCATGAACAAGCGCCATACTCACCAGCATTTCTCACTGACGACTCTCTGTCTATATGTATACACTGAAGGTTTCAACAAGAGAACATTCAAAGCAAGCAAAATTTCCATCTTGGCAGCTTTCCTTTACAAAAATACTATTTCAAAAAGCCAAAATATGGCTGAATGTTGAGGCTCTTCCAGATGTATTATATTTTTACATTGCTGTATTTGTAAGTATAGTCTGTATTAATATTAATGTTTTCCACAGGTCGCTGCTAGATGCAACATGATAAGAGGATTTATAAGTGCATCAAAATGATTAACTGAAACGTTATTTACCACTTGGTCCAATCATTATTACGCAAACCTTTCATATTATACTGCTTTATTTAAAAAACATGGTGAATAAGCACTCATAAGTATTAATTTGTGGTGCAGATGCGATTTATGCGAATGGCAAGGGGAATCTTTTTGAGGAAAGTGATGACACACACAGTCTATTGGCATAGCTCTGAGGCTCAATTCAGGATAGCATTTCATACTTGCAGAATTTCTTTAAAGAGACTAATTTAAAGCACACAAAAACCGCCAGGTTCCTGCATTTCCTCCCATAGCAAGCTAATGATTGGGGGCAATTCATAAATTAATATTTATAGTTTGTGTGCAATATGTGCGCATCAACACACAAACACATTTAAACATATTAAAGCTTACCGATGGAGCATTGGTTGATTCTTTATGTAGCGTTTGTTTTGTTGACTGTCTTTTGATTCTCTGCAATGACTTTGTAACTATGCAAGCGTTCTTCTCCCAAAATTGAGATTTGTCAGTGGCCGTCATTTGCGAGATACTCAGTTTGAACGAATGCCCCCAGTGTGAGACAAACACCACGTCTTCACTCGCCCAGGGACGGCAGGAAGTTCTGATTCATCGCTGGTCCTAAAATAGCACATTGGTTAGTTTGCTTTGGCGCTACACACAGTGCCCACTAGTCACTACTGTTTAGTACTTTGCTTTCATTGTGGGATGTTATGGTTACAGTTTTAGTTTAGATTAGCTTTATTTAATGAGATCCAATACCCGCGCAGTATCAAGATTTTATCGAGTGGCAGCATATTTGTGTCATATTTTGGCTACCTTTGCTTCATGACTGTGGAATCTTTAAGGAATCTAGACCCGATACAATATGAAGAAGCATGAAGGAAAATGCACAAGGTTAAATGAAATTGCGTGATCAAGTACATGATAAAATTAAAGATAACCGGAGTAGGATAAAAATGAATTACCAAGCAAGTTTCCCTTTGAAATGAGCAGCTTCCTTTCCATCATACTACTGTTCCTAATACAACGAAGGACTTTAATATTCAAAATGTGCAGTCTTATTTTGGGAGATGAGCACCGATGGTGTCTTGATTGTTCACACTTCGATAGAATTCTACCATTACTTGGGTTCATATCACTTGTCAGTTTGTGGTTGATCTCAAGGCTGTAAACAAAGAATGAAGGTTAAATAACGTGAGCATGAAAAAAAGAAAACAAAAGTAGGAAATTGCTGGGGTGAGGGAGTTTCTTCTCGTTATAAAAATCCATCCATCCATCCATTATCTGTCCCCTAATTGATTGCTCAGTAAAGTTGTCCGGGGAGCGGGGAAAAAGGGGTCTTTGTGTTTGGTAATGTGTCCTTGAGTTACAGACATACTGTCCTTGTATTGGGTGCTTGCTTTCCACACTCTGGGCTCTGCTACCACTAGTAGAAGCAAACAGCCAGACACATTCAAGCTCCACAATAAAACACAGCTGTCAAACTCAAGACCTGGGGGACAGAACTGGCTGAAAAAAAAATACTGTGTTGAATTTACTCAATTTTATTCTGTCAAGTGGTTGAAAAAAATAAAATAATTTGAATCCAGAGATGAGTGATTTCATAGTCTACTTAAAAAAATGTCTTTGGGTCCAGATGATTTTATTTTGTGCCAGCCACTTGATGAAATAAAATTAAGTAAGTTCATCATTTTTTTGCTGTAGAGGCAAATTGTGTGCATACATCAACTTCATGTTTCTTGCTAAAGCACTCAAATTGCAAATCATCTTCATGTTCAATAACATGAATATAATACAATCATTTTTGTTCCCAATCGCCCTTTCAAAATATATTGAAAAACATACGTATGAACAAACAATTTTATGAAATGATATTAAAATAGATAAAGAAATATTAAAAGAGAAAACAATTAAAGAATATAGCAACTGTGCAACATTCCTGGTTGTGTGTGTTCCAGGCACACCTCTCAGAGTAATTTCCTCTTCAGAATGTGTCCCATTAGCCATCAGTCATAGTAGTCCAGTTCAATCAAACGTTGCCTTCAGTCAGTCAAAAACAGGAACTAATTTGGGTCATCTAGTAGGTTAGCTGTAAAGTTGTCACGTCCATTTTTTTCTTTGTAAGCTGAACTTTTGCTTTCTGAACCTTTATAACCTCTTTTTGCAAGAACATTCCTGACAGCTACAGTAATTCCCGGATTTGAACAAGGCAGTTCAGCTCCTTGGGGAGTCATACAAAGAGTGTCCGCTCCAGATATCCGCACCAAAAAGACCACGATGCAGAACGAATGGACCGCCAGGAATGTGTCTTTGCTATTTACAGGAGGTCATCCCAATGCCTATCCACAGGGGTTTCCCCTACTGACTGTGGCC
This sequence comes from Syngnathus typhle, assembly GCF_033458585.1. NCBI lineage: Eukaryota > Metazoa > Chordata > Actinopteri > Syngnathiformes > Syngnathidae > Syngnathus > Syngnathus typhle. The sequence goes on along the minus strand of NC_083738.1, from coordinate 11,428,523 downwards.
ACGTAAAGAATGCTAAACCATGGTCCTGCTGAATTGCATCAGTTGTGTCATCACATTAGGTTGTATAAGATGGTGCTGGGATTCAGCATGTGAACTGCTGCTCTTGTAACTTATAACAGTCTGACAGTGTTTGAGATCCAGATATTCCTTCCTCCCCTGCAGTATTCTATTTGATCATTTCTTGGTCATCCTACCATCGTCTGCCACAGTAGCAGGCTTAATATATAAGCACTACTTTCATCATGTGTTAGTTATATAACCTCATCTATAAATACATGTTAATGCCATGGTTAACTGGCCTGCTTGACCAGAGCTAGATCATGCTGCTCAAATAGGAGGAGCCAGAAATTCATGTTTTTGATAGTATTGGAAAGATTTTGATTTGTGAAAGAAGTGGATGTACCGCATGTTCATGGTTGAACAAGGTGTCCTTGTCTCGCAGTCTGTGATTCATGTTGCAGGACACTAGTATGAGTTGCTTCAGGCAATAAAACTGGACATTGTTGGCTCAACATAAGTTGCTTAAGTTGCTTGAATCAAATGAAATGTGATCTGTGTGACAATTGATCTGAAGGCAGCACAAAGTTTTGCGATGTGTTGGGTGAAAATTGCTCTTCACACTCGAGTAATGTTTTGTTAGGTGCTTGAGGATGTAAAACAAGATGGTGTGCCACTCAGAAATGTGAAAGTTCAAAGAAATTCAGTTACTGATGAGTTTAAAATGTATGGCATAATATCCCTACCATTTTTATGCTGTTTTCTGACAACTATGCTTTGTCTGTTTCTTAAAGTAGCTGCTTCAACCGCGTTTAAATTTTAACTGAAAGAAAATGGCATTAAGGCTTCAAGTGGAGACTCTTGCTGTCAGATGAATTCTGGCATAACAGTAAAAGCACAGGCAGAAGTAGTGGAGGACAAGAAGATTCAGGTCAGGGCAATGCAGAAAAATTGGGGAGGGGCGACAGCTGACATTGTGGAAGAGTGATGATGAGGCATCGGTTGTGTCAGGAAAGAAAGAACAAACTAGTGGGAAATGGAAAGGCATGTTATTAAGCTCCATTGTTCAAATTTTAAATGACATGCACTCACATTTACTCACCAACCTTCAGGGAAAGCTTCAGGTTAGACATGTGTAGACTGTGTAATATTGCAAAGTTAAAAAAAACATTAAGTTATATTTTGAGTATATAGACGTGTTTTGACCTTTTGAAAGCAAAACAAATCACCGATGCACTGATAGTCCTTTCAGTTTAATAGACAAACGTTTTGAGAAACAAATTTCCGGTGCTCTTCAGGTGCAGTTTTTTTATTCGGGGAAGAGATGTCGCGATGCCATTATTTGCAATCAAACCCCTGAGTCAGAAACAATACATATTACATTTGTATGACCTTGAGTAGAGAGTCTAGTTTGAGTGTCACACTCACTTTTTACTTGGTCCTGCAGATAAAAGAAGCTACAAGTTCAACTCAACCAGCAAGCTTTACGTGTTGACTATTTGTGAAGTAAATTTCCCGATTCCCACACATAGTGTTATGGTCTTTGTATTAGAGGTAAGATTATCTGTACTGTCACTTTGCTGTGTATGTGCGAAAGAGCGCAAGGACCGCTGCGGGGGAAGCTGTGTGACTGTGATGAAAACTGTTGTTGTCGGTCGTTGTGGTTTGATGGTGACAGTGAGTGCGTGGCTCTGAATGTATCTTCTGGAATCAGGAAGAAAATATCCCATTACGCTTTGTTCGCAATTATTTGCAGTAGTTCTTTTCACCTTTACATATCTCCTCGCTAGCCTGCATGTGATTTCATTCTATGAGTGTGGTCTAATCATTTATACTGCGGACTCTAAGTGGAATTGCCCCTCCAATAATTAAAGTCTATATACAATAAATAGTAAAGCTTTCATGTAGTATAGAGAAAAAGAAGACTCCTACTGAAAAGCTTGAACTCATCCATCAATCCATCCATCAATTTTCTGAACCATTTAATTCTCATGAGGGTCACGGGCATGCTGGAGCCTATCCCAGCTGACTTCAGGCAGTGGGCAGGGTACACCCTGAACTGGTCACCAGCCAGCAAGGCACACATAGACAAACATTCACACTCACACAATTTGGAGCGGTCACACGGCCTACCATGCATGTTCTGGGAACATGGGATGAAACAGGAGCACTCTGAGGAAACCCGCGCAAGCACAGGGAGAACGTGCATACTCCAAACAAGAAGGCTGGAGCCGGAATCATACCCTGCACATCTGAACTATGAGGCGGCCGTGCTGACTCGTGTGACATTGTTCATCCACTGAACTAATCCAACGCCATGCAAAAGAACAAACAGAACATTTCATGGAAACTTAAGCGAGATCAACATATCTTTAAAGGGTTGTATGTGACTCAATGAGTAAACAAGTTTGTTGAGAGAAAAGGAATGTTTCTGCCAGCCTAATGCCTACTTGTAAGAAATCAGCTATTGAAGATCCACTTAGCAGGTACTGTATTTAATGGAGGTGTTGTCTCTAAACCTAAAACCTTTCAGTTTTGCAGTCATGTATTAACCTGTATGGCCACTCCTAACCAAGCCTTACAAGGGAACCTTTTTTGGGCAAAGTGATACCTGTACTGGAAGCAGCATACCTCTTTGCAGCCATACAAACTGTATAAATTTTTAGCTTAGTCTCTGCCTTCCTTTGTGAAAGAACAACTCAACATGCTGCTTGCACTCTTGTGGCATTTCAGAGGATGTCTGAAAGTGCAACTCTGTCATGTTCATTTCCCCAGGAGCCAGCGCCTAAACCCGTTCGGTCAGAATGCGTTTTTGCAATGCAGACCAGTTGGAAGGTGACAAATCTCTGTAAAATTCACTTAATAGGTTTGACTACAGCCTTCAGATTCCAGACTCTGTTTTGCAGTAGTCCTCAGAGGTTATTTATTTTCTGAACATAAATGATTGGGTAGTAGAGCTACCTTATTTAAGCTGTGCTGTGCCATGGAACTATTTTGACATGCGCTGAAAAATGCTCAGACTTGAGAGAAAATGCTTTCAGAGCGAATCCGTTACGTTTGCAAAAGCAGTACCTCATTGTAATACATACTGAATACATTGGCTCTAATTCTATTCACCCTCTAGTGTTTTCTCATTTGTCCTGGTATCAATGCTATGTGAGTATTATGCACTTGCCTCTTCTTTTCTGTTTCTCACCTGCACAATAAATCCTAACATTTGATTCAGCATGGCCATTGTTAAGAATTCAGTTTGGCCAGCAGCAAATGAGACTTGCTTACTGATTCATGAGCAGCTGCTTGTGTTTGCCGTCTATTTACTCGAACCTAAGCTGTAGCTATGTACAAGACTGGAATCTCAGCTTCAGAAAAACAGCCTGTATTTACTTGGGAGCTCATCATACCTTGTTCGGTTGTCGTCATTGTTTTTTTAAATCATGTATCATCTGTCTTTGCAGAGTTTATGGCTTAGAGCAGTGGTCCCCAACCACCGGGCCGCGGACCGGTCCGTGGGTCACTTGGTACCGGGCTGCCAAGGCGCACAGAAAAGAAAAAAAATTATTGACGATCAATTAATTCAGGTCAAGACACTCGTCCCGGTCACGTGACATGTTTCCCCAGTCGAGCCCGCAAAGCTAATATGTGGCGACAGGCTAACTAACCAGGCAATGAAGCATTCAAAACTGCTTCTACACATGGAGACCAAGCATCCTGCAATAAAAGACAAACCTTAATCACTTCGGGTGTCATTGTCTCCGATTACGTCTAGATGGGACTGGCTCGTTTCTGAGAAACAAACTCAGTGCTCCCACTAATTCAACGTAATGGTGAGTTTTATTTTTGTCATTTGTACTTGTTTTTATGTCAGTCGTATTATTTTATTTCATTGTATTTATATCTTTATTATAAATGTATTATTTATTTATATAAATGCCGGTCCGCGAAAATATTTCTGACATGTAACCGGTCCGTGGCGCAAAAAAGGTTGGGGACCACTGGCTTAGAGAACGTTAGTCACAGAAACATATCAGTAATATACCCAACATTGTCAGAATCTTATCGAAGCAGTGACTTGACTCTGAAAATGTATCATCACAGCCAACAGCAGCAATCTGATATCATTTGCCAAGGATAAGAATTGACAAAGGTAACAAATCACACTGCACGGCGCTGAGATGATGAAACAATTTCAAAACTCTACACGTGTCCATTTCATATATATTCTGCTGCCCGCGGGCTTCGAGGTAGTTTTCAAATCAGTGGGCAGAGGAAGGTTTCACACAAATGAGACCAAATATATTGAAACTGATTACAATGAGCGGTTTTAGGATGAGAAATATAATGACAGCGAATGGTATATCAGCCTCATTTTGTTTGAAACATCTCCCTAAAATACATTTCAGACTGAAAACTACAAAAAGATGTATTTTTATAGATAATTCTGACTGTTTCACCTTCAGTTCTTTGCATTCACTTTGCTTACTTCACAATAATAGTTGCTAGTAATCATAAAATAAATTAACTCACATGTGGGATACGGCTACAATGGGCAGTTTAGAAAAGATTTGGTCAAGTATTTGAAGAAGTGATTCTTTGTACCCTAAAATATCATTGTGACACTGGTCTCAGCAGAAATGATGATTTATTAGTTCCTTTTAATGCACAGAGGATCTGGGATCTTGATCCTCTGTCCTCCATGGGGCCAATTCTTAAAATATAATCACATTTACGACTGGCTTTCCCTCCCTTGCGGAAGCTCTGTTGAGGTTTATTGTGGTTTTACCTTTTCATATTCCTCAGTGCTTGATTCTCTCCAAGCAATTCCATTTAGATTTTTCCATGAGGACTTGAACAAAATGTTAGCATTTTATTTGAGTGCTTCTGGTCATGTTTTTTATACCACGACTTAAAAACCTTGAAAGGTCACATGAGTTCAACAGTAGGTCAAGCAATAAAAATTAACAGTTTTTCAATGGTGATATGCAAAAGTGTTAAAAGTTGCAGCTACTTTCACACGTTACAATTAAAGCCGTTAGTGGCTGGGTGAGGGGATGAAGCTCGAGCCGCATTGTTTACCCCCTCCAGCTCCCACCCCATTCTCTTAGTCTCAAGGGTTGTGCCCAACAGAATGCTATCCTTAGACAAAAAAAAGTTTCCCAGAAGGCTCATGTTACTGACGTGATTTGACTTTTTAAAATCCTCTTGTTACTAACAGCTGTAAAGCAAGTCTGCTTCTATTCTACTTCCCTTTCATGAGTTTTAATCTCTAGCTTGCCTTTAGTTCTGTCTGTCTTTCTGTCCTGCTGAATGGCTTGTGCATAGGGGAGGATCTTGAATTAATTAAAAGGGGGGGAAAGACTTTGAAGTCGGATACTTCCCCTCAGGCCGTTTCGACACATTTTTGTTGTTGTGGTGTCATAATGGCATAACGATTTAGCAACTGGACTTTTTCATCTTATTCCACGACAAGGCGGCACAGGATTAGATACCCCATTATAAAGTTTTCTATCTTTTTGCTGTTGATGTGTTTCACGCTTGAACTTGTCTGTCACTTTTCCATGGAACATCTTTTAATGTTGCTGAGGAAAAGTATGAAAGTGATGCATCCCTGCATGCCTCAATATGAGCGGTGTAATTAGATTGCCTGGGTTAGAAATGGCCAATTTGTCACAGTTGAAGGCAAAAATGCTACAGTTATTGGAGTATCTTTTATCATCGACAAAAGGCATACCATTATACATTGTGGAGTCTAATGACTTGGCTTTCACACTGTTTTTTTTTTTACATGTTCACTTGAACCATTGCCTTCACAATTTGTGTGTATGTGTGTGTATATATGTAGCTATATATATATATATATATATATATATATATATATATATATATATATATATATATATATATATATATATATATATATATATATATATATATATATATATATATATATATATATACACACACACACAATAGTGAACAGATTATTTCTATTTTCATTACTTTGTACTACTAAAAATGCATGTAATATCAATATTTAATGAAAACCAATTTGAGCTCAACTAGCATTCTACAGCAGATATACAACTTTATTTATATAGCGCATCAATAACAGTTGAAAGTCACTTGAAAGCCACAGAATGAAAATGGCTCTTTGAATGAGTGAATAAAAACAACAACTTGGTAGCTCTTATACTTTGTGGCTGATAAGTGTATAATTAAATTTGACAGGGATATCTGTTTATTTCAAAGAGACGTGGGCAGAAGCTCTTCAACATCATGATGTCATGTAGGAGGATTGGCCGGAGTTGTGATTTAACCCGAGACGATGTGCTGTCAGCTGCTGCGCTTGTAACTGTAGCAAGATGGACAGAATAAGGGCTGAAAATGCATGACTCTGAGGGAGTGAGGAGACAGTCAGGTTCAAGCGAGAGGTGGTGCTCCAGTGAAGGACAGACAATGCCCAAGAGACAAATAACAATGAGGGTGGAGGGCTGTTGGGGATTGAGCTACAAAAGCTTCGAATCAAAGCAGCAGTCAGTCTATGGCCACTGTGCCACTCTGTGCCATCTCCATCTCATCAACCGTCTCCATAGTTCTTGCAGTCTCATCACATGTATTGTCAATGCTAGATGGTGGTACTGTGTTAGTATACATCATTCTACTACTCCGCATACCTGCCCTCTGCAGCCCTCTCCACCCCAAAAATCCCAATTGAGCATTAAGACCAAACCTAGCCTTAAAGACACAATTAAGATATATGTGGAAGCTGTGTTTGTGTTTTGACAACAATTTGAATGAAAATATTTTCCTTGACGAAAGCTTAGTCTGTTTAGCTCGCTTATTAATATCCCTCCATTTACATGTATTTTTTCCACACTCAACTTTGCGTGTGCTCACACTTACGCGGGTGTATGTGTGTGTTTGTAGGCTTATCAGGTGAGCCCTGGCAGAGTGTCAGATGCGGTAATGGAGGCTTCAAAGACAAGCGCTGCGGTGAGTTCTCTAGCTGTCCATTACCAACTGACCACCCTCACCCACTCATCCTTTCTGCTGGGGAGCACACAGGTAGACGCCTAAAATGATGAGAATGGAGAGAAGGCAAATTATTAAGTCGGCACAAACCAAAAGATATGCAATAAAAGATATGAGGAAGAGGAGCAATGGGGCAGTTTGAGCAGTGACCAGGTGGCGGTCTGATCCGCTTCTTCTCATGCATGATGAGAACTCCTTAAAACCCTGCCACTTTTCTGCCGCTTTGTTCTCGTCACAGCTGTTGTTTTGTTGTTTGCTTATTTGTTTTGGAGTTTTTGTCTCTGCCCGCTTTACTTGCTCCCTTTGAAGCCTCTCTATTTGTGGCCTCACTTGTTTCCATTCATCTTTATTTGGCCGCATGAATGTTTGAAGTGCAATTGACCGTCAAAGCCTATGATCGTTACAATTCTGCGAGGGCCATTGCTTTTATTTTCTATCGTTTCATTATCACAAGTCATTAAAATACAACATTATATTCGTCATTTAAATCATATTTTGGGATTAGCTTTGCTGTAGAAAGACTTTTAGAAATATTTGAATGTTACTTTTTCCATAAAACCTCATTAATTACAGAACCAAGTTCCAGTCAATTGTTTTTTTTTTGTCTTTATTTATTTTTTTTTTTTTGATCGTATTCATCTTGGGCTTCTGATGTTGGAAATGTAAAGATGGATGTGCATCGCTTTAATCAGTAACTTGTTCTCCTGACTTAAACATATTAATTGATTTAATTTAATGAAACACAATGTTAGCGTCGGTCAAAATATTTGTGGCAAAAGGGGATTGCACAAAGTATTAACATTAGGGGTGCTAATAATTGTGGCACACATGATTTGATGGATAAAAATGATTTCTTAATGTTTTTTTCCCATTCAATAAATACACTTCCATTAAAGATTGGATTTTCCATCTTTTAAATTCTGGTTGCATATTTTTTCGAAAAATAAACTTTATTAAACGCTAAATAACACGTATTTTGTAAAATTGTTTACTACAACAGGCAACAAAACAGACATTTACATTTGGGTTGATGAATTATGTTCTTTGTGCCTGCACCTTTTTTCTGCCTCTTCTCCACAGCAAACCTTGGAGAACAACTTGACCAACTTAGTGAAGAGGAACAGTGAACTAGAGAACCAAATGGCCAAACTTATCCAGATCTGTCAACAGGTTGAGGTATGCAGCATCTTTGTATTTTTATGTGTGTGTAGTATAGGATCATTATTTGGAAGTCAGGCCTGGCCTGGATTTTATTTTCAGTGTACTGTTTGATCCAATAGTACAATCTTTTCCTGTCACTTAATTTCCTTTATGGGTTAAGGTTTTAGAACCATCAACACTCAATCCATTATTTAAATGAACTCTTCCTGGTCAAATATTGAGAAGTCATGTAAATTTAATTACAATTATTTCTGAGCAATTTATTCAAGAACTACGCTGCAATGTTGTTTAACAGTCATCTATAATAGAGGAGGTTTCATTTAAAAGTGGAAACTGCTGTTTTACTGTCTGAGTGCAATTACTCCAATTGAGCATTGAAATACACTGAGTGAACTGAGTTCAATGGCGGGTGCACAGCTTCGGAAGCTGAATGTGGAGGTCTTATTGAGTCCTTCTTGTGTAGTCAATATTACAACTATCCTCACAGAACATTCCCAAAAGAGTCGAGGGGCTGTTAAGTAATTTAAAATATGGTTCGGATTCAACACTGTACTGTCTTGTGTATAACAGATTGCTAACTGATTATGTCATGTGGTAATTGGCTCATATCCGCTGTCTCTGTCATCTGCAGCCTTCTGTCTTTTGTTTTAATTGTCTCTCAGTATGTTGATTTTTTGTTTTTTTTAGTGGATTGAGGCCTCGTCCTCAATTCGTAGTTGTTAAAAACTCAAAACAGTTTAACATCAGTATTTATCCATCCATCCATTTTCTGTACCGCTTAGTCCCCACGGGGGTCGCGGGCGTGCTGGAGCCTATCCCAGCCGTCATCGGGCAGTAGGCGGGGGACACCCTGAACTGGTTGCCAGCCAATCGCAGGGCACACAGAGACAAACAACCATACGCACTCGCACTCACACCTAGGGACAATTTGGAGTGCTCAATCGGCCTACCAAGCATATTTTTGGAATGTGGGAGGAAACCGGAGTGCCCGGAGAAAACCCACGCGGGCCCGGGGAGAACATGAGAACAATTCCACACAGGGAGGGCCGGAGGTGGAATCGAACCCGCACCCTCCTAACTGTGAGGCGGACGTGCTACCCAGTTTATTGATATTTAAATATAAAATCTGAGAAGATGTGCACTGGTGCCTTGATTTAAGAGTTTAACTGGTTCCATGACTACACTTGACCCTCAAATTATCTTTCTCCATTGCCATTAACAGAAATTCCATTCATCCATCCACGAAAATAACTACATAAAAATTAGTGACATGGATTTTAATAATTAAAGTACATTGTACTTTGTACTGTATGGAAATATACATACACAAATAAAATTACATTCTGTGCTTCAGTTCAGGCTTCAATGCCTATTGATATTGTTTTACTCCCTCTGTTGTGCACACTTTGTCCAGCAGGGATTAATAGAATGCATACATGAATACACAAAGAAGGCAGTCTATTCAGAGCTCAGTAAAATGCAGTAGTTATTTGTTTTTTACAGCTGAAGAAAAAAGAATGTGCCTCTGAGTATTGTTGTATTGACTGTATAAATGAGTTGCTTCCCCGTTTGTTTCAAATAAAAAAAAAAGAAAATCAAAAAAGCGGTATAATGTTACAGCACAGTTGCAAGTTGTTAGACCGTCAATTTTGCATCACTGTACATTGGTGTTGAGCCAAAAGTTAGGTAAAAAGTCAAACCCTTAACTCTTTGCTTGCAACTGAAGACAAAACTGAAGGGTCACATCTTAAGGGTCCTACTTTGAAACACACACATACATACTGTATACACACACAGAAATTAATATTTGTATGAAAACCCTTGTAGTACTAAAATAAACATTCTCCCAGATGAGATTTGACTGTCCTCCTTGAGAAGTTACAGACCAGACTCTATTTTCTAAAGATTCTCTTTGAGTATCTCCTCAGCCAATCAATACTAATTGACTACGGCGTGATTCATTAAGTGCAGACAAACCCAACGGCATGGGGATATTGTCTGTTGTCTGCATGCAAATAGCGTATGCACGTGCCTCAGACTAAACAAATAGAAACTAAAATCCTTTACTTCTTTTCTAGAACATTGGGTTCTTTATAGATTTGGCTTTGCTGAAACAAAATCCACCTGTTCCTAAACTAAACCTAACACTTAATTCATAAAGTTGACTATATATACATAACCACATGACATTTATTATTATTACTATTATTATTATGTTATTTTGAAAACCTGGTGTGCTTGAGAAAATCGAGGGCAGAATGAATCAGTGCAAAATTTAATCTACAAAAATTCACTTTAATCTCTGATTTTAAAAATTGTTTCAAAATGTTGTTTACCCATCTAATTAATTCATTGCATATATTTTACTACCTTCTCACATATGTGGTTCAGTTGGCGTTAGTTATAAGGTATAGATTAATGTGTGACTTAGAGACCTAGATCTTAGTGGTTTGGTGCAAATCAGGATGATTGTGATGATTGGGAATATCTCCTGACATTTTTTGCTGTTAGTCGCTATAGTAGCTTATGGTACTGTGTTTTCCCCACCATTTTTGCAACTCCCCAAAGTTCCTTTCTAGTCGTATGTCCTTGTAAAATGGCTAGTTTAATTATGTATGGAAGGAATATGTGAGGATAGTGTTGGTATTAATATGAATAGAGACTAGTCACCTTCAAATGGGACCAGCCCAGTATCAGACCTGCAAAGAGTAGGCACAAAAAGAGCAAATTATCATAGAAATGGTTAGAAAAATGAAGAGCGTGAGACAAAAGTAAGTGTTGAAAAAAGAGATGTTTATTTATTCATTTTTGTGTGCCAGGCGTTTCACAACTTGATGCATTGTTTCTGGTTCATTAATTGTTGATGAGCTTACATACACCATCTTTGTGTTGCTAATACAGAAAGCCAAATAGGGAACTTCCTGCTCATGTATTCATGGAAGGGTTGGTGAGAAAGTGTGTATTGTGCAAAGACATGCGAGACAATACACCAGGAGAGACTCCTTATGTCATTTTACTGTATAAAAGCTGTGGGGGTTTTCCAGACAACTGTGGAGCGTGAACTCCAGAAAACTTGCTACCCCAAATGACTATCATTGTGCATGCCTTATTTGGAGTTAATTTAAAACAACCTTCATTTTTTTTTTGCATATTTAAAGTATGGCAGTGGATTTGATTTATCACTATGTAAACATCCATTCAGATAAAACTTGAACCACATAATGTCCCCGTTCTACTATGCAAATAGAAATTGGCTCTTGATATTAAAAATTATTTGATAGATGTTGACTGTAATTAAGTTTGTTTATTGTATAATTGCAGGCCACCAAAGTTAATATTCTCACATAGATGGTGACTCATTGTTGTCAGCATTTCCTCTATTTTGCTTGTTAGTGCTAAAGTGATACATTATTGAGTACAAGTCACATTGTCCAAGTTAAAAAATGTTTTAAAGAACTGTACTTTTACATTTGTATTCTGCATCAATTCAACATAGTAGCCTGAATAATTCAAGTCCTTCAGACCAACACCAAGTCCCGTTATATCAAATTCATGTCGACAGCCAACCGATAGAAAGGTTCAGCTCAGTTGCTGGAAATTTTTCAAACTTTGGGATCCCCATGAGAATGCAAAGTAAAGTTTTGACAACATAAACACGTTTGTAGTGCCGCTTGCAAAAACGTATTTGGGGATTTGTTCGGTGGTTAATTGGGCAGTGTTTGTCTTGCAGCTGACACTGACAAATGTTCATGCTGAAGGCTCAATATGGGAATTGTCACATCATTAGAATGCACATACAACTTGGCTTATTTATCTGTCGTCAACAGGCTTGTCTCAGCAATTCAACAGAACAAAAATTACATTGAGACATCACACTATCAAACTTGAGTCAATCATGCCATTGTCTCGCTGCCGAACTCTTCCTGTTGGCCATTAAAACAAAATATATAAATGAATGCATGTCTTTCCAACATTGTGCTGCAAATGAAACCAACCGCATGATATCGCTGATTACAACCGGAGGTGAATTATATTCTTCATTGAATACTTTCCTATTCAGTGATTTCACTGACTTTGATGTGCATCATCGGGATCATATTAGACTACTACCGTAATTTTCGGACTATAAGTCGCACCGGAGTATAAGTCGCACCAGCCATAAAATGCCCAAAAAAGTGAAAAAAAAAACCATATATATGTATATAAGTCACTCCTGCGTATAAGTCGACCCCACCCCCACCCAAACGATTTAAAAAAAACGCGACTTATAGTCCGAAAATTACGGTGCATTGATTTGTTCAGTGCTATTCCACAAACAACCTTGCTTCTTCTACGCATTTTATCAAACGGAGTCATGTTATATCTTGCCAAGGCTCTTATATTTTCATTTCTTTAAGGTTTCATCGCATGAGTTCTAATGAGCTTTGTTGAGTAATTAGGGGGAACATGGTCATAAAAAGTAATCTGACTGATTGCTACATGTCACACAGCCAGAATTTTATACAAATTTAAGGACAAAGTCTAAAGAGGATTATTCTTGCTTGTTGCTCATTAGTTGGCATGGGTATTATATATTCAGAATTTGCTTGCGTTTTAACATTTGAAAATGAGTATTGACATTTAAAAAAAAGTCCATGCCACACTGAGAATAAAGTGTCTCATGTCAACACAAATGCTAAGCAATTAACATGCATTTGTTGACGGATTTTTTTCCAAGCACGAGTACAAGCTGGTGTACCTTGAGATATTTTCACGAGTACAAGCTGGTGTACCTTGAGATATTTTCATGTCTTTATCTTTATGTGAATGCAAATACTGTTCTATTCCTTTAAGGATAGTCGTTCCCTTGAAATGTTTTGACAAAATACATTTTAACTGACAGGTTTGCGAATATCAATCTTGCATGGTGTGATGCTCTGTTCTTACATTTGACACACTTCGTTCATTGAACATTAGATCAAAGTTCATTCACCGTCAAATGAATACATTTATGGAGGGGGGAAATGTGGTCATGAGTAATTGATTATTCCACCACTTCATAGTCAAAATGACTGACATGATTGTGCTCTGCAGTATAACAAAACGTGTCTTGTATAATTATATAATCTTAATTTTAAATTGCTATGTTTCTATCTATTGAAGTCTGCCTTCCATTTTTTTGTGATACTTTAAATTTAGTTCATATGGAATCTAATCAGTTGTGATTTTTTTTATTTGCAATAACTGTTTTTAGCTTTAGTTGTTTATTTTGTTAACAACAACACGTAATATCTCTGAGATGTTTCACTCCTTCACAAACATTGATGACTGCATAAGTCAAAGAACCATGGTTTGATCCAGGATGGCGGTCAGTGGGTTTCAAAATGGTGTGACTCTTCTTCTCCAGGTAAACACTGCCATGCATGAAGCCAAGTTGGTGGAGGAGTGTGACGAGCTGGTGGAGATCATCCGCCAGAGGAAGCAACTCATTGCTGTGAAAATCAAGGAGGCCAAGGTAAATAGATCTGCCGATCACGTCCTGATACCGATCACATTGATTCATTGTATTTAATTTACAGCTACAAAAATGTTTATTTTCTTCTGTTGTTTCCATGTTAATCGATGGATTCAGGTTAAAAGACACATTTTAATAACTTGATTCTAAAAGAGGACATTATTTCAAAATGTCGGTGCAGAAAATGGGCAAGCAAAAATTGCTTTGTAATGTGTCAGAAAACTAGGCAAAATATTGTACACAAAATTCAACAGTGCTTTCATGGAAAACTCAGAGAATATTTACTGTTAAGAGGTATCTAAGATTCTTTGTAATGAAGAAGCGGAAACTCTCAAGGATGAGACCCCTTTTGATGTGTTTTGCTGTATGCCTTTTGCGCTGCCTGGCAGGACTACGTCCGTCAGTGAAATATTTGCAACGAGGTAGCACGTAGTGAGAGAGCAGATGGCGGAACCCATCTTCCATCACAGAGAAACTTTGGTCAATGAGTCCATTTTTGGGGCTTTATTTGTTTAGCCTTCGAACTGTCACGCCCATACGGCTGGGTTTCGCCCGGTGTGTGCTGCGTTCACTGCTGTTTTGACTGTTGCCCTCCATCTGCCTTCGTGTCAATTCTCTCAAGTAGGCCTTGAAAACCCACAATCTTCTGGCAAATGTTCTACAAATGATGTATTAAATTGGTTGCTTTGAAGCTTTTAACGTGCTGATGCTGAATGCAAACTTAACATCGCTCACAAATCGCATAAAGGTTCCACACGGCAAGGATCACGATCGGTAGCTGACCAGTCACAGCACCATTATTCAGGACACTTTCATTCTCGGAAGAAAACTTATTTAACAGGACATAGACAGCGAATAACGCTTGTCTGGGTCTGAGATAGTGGAAAAGGGTGGCACAGAATTACACACTTTAACCATTAAGTGATGCGTTAGTTATTAAGAGGAATGAATTCCAGTAAGCACAGATGTTGACAAATGGATGAAGTCAAGCTAAGATGGAAAAGGAAGGCAGTGGCAGGCTGGGCTAACCAGAGGGGGAAAGGCAAGGATTCATATGTTTGGTAATTGCACTAAACAAGACAGTTTGCGCATCAGTAGAGATGACTGATGACCTGCTTAGCTGAGGAGAGGAGGCAAGAATAAATGTCTCTATCAAAAACTGTAAATCCTGTCTCATCACAAATATTCCTTTGTGCATTTTTTTTAATTGAATTTAATTCCGAGGCGTGCAATCAATAACGCAACTCAATAACAGCTATTGGATGTGATTCATGGGAATTTTAGTGAAATGGAAGTTGCAGCTTACCCATGAATGAAGTTAACTTTAAAGAACTTACTGGGTGGACATGATTTAGAGTTTTAGTTTCGACAAATGACACTACATACAAGAGCTGTCATCTAAATAATTTTCTGCTTTTCAAATTCAGCAGTATATTTTATTTATTTACTATATATTTTATATTGTATCACTGACACCTCTCACTGAGACATAGGTAATATATGGTACGTACTTGGTTGCTAGCAACTTTTCATCTAATCCTTTAAAAATGTATTGTGTCACCCAAAACATTTCCTTTCTCTCTTCAGCGCTGTCAAGTTTAGGCCATGAAAGTTCACATGAGTAATAGCGAGAGAGTCCGATTATAAAATTCCTGACAGTACAGGGACCGTGAGCAAAACATATTTTGTAAGTGTGTCAAGCTTCAAAAATAGAAGCTGGTGTCATCTGTGTTGATCTGTGCAAGAGAATAACAGGATTATGCAGGCATTGATCACAGCGGGTATGGCAGAACAAGTCGCTCTCATTCTCTGTCAGTTCCTCTTAAGAACGCTGTTGCTCTTGAAGGAGCGGTTTCATCTCTGTTCCCATGTCCTAACGTGTTTGCCTTTATGCAACGTTCTTAGGCCACCTCCCCTATCTATATTTTTATTGTAATGTTGAAAATGTGGTTGGATTCTAAAATATTCCCAAAAAATCTTTTTTTTTTTTTTTTATTGTGGTGATACAAGAGGATGTACAATTTGCACTCAAGCTGTGAATATTTTTTATTATTTTTTTTGCTTTGATGTGCAGGTAGAAGCAGAGGGAAAACAAATTCACATAAGCACCAAAATAGTTTGGGGTTTATTTGTCGAAAAGTGGGTCAGAGAAGTTTGGATCTGATGCCTCACAACTCTGTCTGGTTTCAGTTTCGCTCTGCTAACGTTTTGAACATTTTGATCCTCTTCTCCCCATGAGCCGAACTGTAAAACTTTCCTATGAAAGAGTTTCAATGCATTGTCATAAAATGAGGCTGAGTTTTTGTCTCTTTTTGAATGAGGCTGAATATTACATTGTGTGGGAACGTCACATTAACGATTGTCATAATGAATTAAAGCATTCTCTAATTATGACGCAGTGTTTATTGCAGTAAATGTAGGCCTCCGTGTTTGTCTCAATCCTAACGCACTATTTTGTGCTCGAACTGACCTTTCCCAGACATACGTTTATCAGTTCTAAAGCATCTTCGGTTTGCCGCTGACTGTATTCGTCTCCTTCTTCCACCGTTGCTTTTTCTGCCTGGTTCAATTCTAATGCATTTGTGGCACCCTCAAGGATTTTGTGCTTGAACTGACCTTTCCCAGGCATATGTTTATCACATTGACGCGCGGTGAGATTCAAGACTGGGTAGGCACTGACGCATCTCGTATGATATATTGTTCAATCTAACAATGCTGTTGCAGCGTCATGTTTGCGTGTGGCCAACAGCAGATTATGAAGCTCAACGTGGAAGAGCAGATAAGATAGCCAGTTGACAACTCCATTAGGTTGCTAAAAAGGAGCAGGTTTTCCAGCAACAGGCAGAAGTGCACATTAGGTAACGCTTTGATTCTCACAGAACGTTTGATGACAAGCTCTTTACCAATTCCCTCGCCGTGAGATTTTTTTCCTCCAGAGTGCCTGTTTGCATAATTCAAGTCTCACAAGCAAATGAAAATTGAAACAAGTAATTTGTTGAGGTCATTGAAAGGTTTATCTGCAAACGCTAGCTCTATGGAACTATGCAACTATGCTATGTTTGACAATAACTGTAGCAAGGCACAGAACATTGCTTTGGTTGAATAGTTTCTCGATAATAGAAAACAAACTAATGTTGAACTCCAATGTTAGCTTTTTTTCGCAATGCATTCAAGAGGTCAGCACCAGAATGAGGAGCCAAGCAGGTCACCTCACCTCACACCTATAAACTAGACCTCTGTCCACTAACTGCATTCTTTCTCTGTTCCTGCCTTGCCTGTCTGTGCATCCTCAAGTAATCTTTGTCTCTAACAATAGAACAGAGCTCACTTGTTTTTGGAGCTTATTTTTCTCAACAAACGTCAGCAACTCTCATCAATATGGTGCAGTGGTCAGACGAATTTTTTTGTCTGCAACATTTCCGTTTTAAACCGAATATTAATGTTTTGTTGTTTGTCTCTTTTTTTTTTAAATCCAACTCTCATCCTGACAAGAGTTTCATGCAAACCCTTTCGACCTCATGAGTCTGTCATGGAAGTGCAGAATATTATTCCAAAATGTCAGAAAACATTGAGGATTAAGAACCTCTCAATGTATAGCATTTGTTTTCCAGGTGATGAAGCTGCGTAAATTGGCCCAGCAGATTGCCAACTGTCGTCAGTGTCTGGAGCGCTCCAGTGCCCTCATCACACAGGCAGAGCAGAGCCTGAAAGAAAACGACCACGCCCGCTTCCTTCAGACTGCCCGAAATGTCGCTGAAAGGTGAGTGATGGAAACAGATACGTAATTTGCATCTTCTTTAAAAAACTCATCTCTTTTCACATTTGATTTGACTGAACCTCACTGAATACTCACGTGCTAGTGGTGGTGACAGGGCCCCTCATTTGGTTTTAGATTGGAATGTAAGTAGTCATTTTTATGGAGAGGTAGACCTATAAAAAATGTTGGTTGGTTTTTTTTCAACATTTCAGATTTTTCAATCTTTGTCTCTCCTAAATACATGCCAGAGTTGCCATGGCAACAGCCTCCTCCCAGGTACTCATCCCTGATGTCAATCTAAACGAAGCTTTCGACAACTTTGCCCTGGACTTTTCTCGAGAGAAGAAGATTTTGGAAGGCCTTGATTACCTAACAGGTGCATTGTGCAACAGATTATCAACACAGACACATTATAAATATCCTTTCTATAGAAGCTTTTTACAGTTGCTCTTTCAGTAGTTTTGCTTGGCTGTATTAATGCATTGCCATATGCCATATTCAAAAGGAAAAGAATGAATGAATAAACAAACACATTTCGTAGTCTTAATGTCATGCTTGTGTATTTATATACTTTTCTACTGCTACTACTGTCCCATGCAGCACCCAGCCCGCCGTCCATCCGAGACGAATTGTGCACAGCGTCACACGACACCATCACTGTTCACTGGACATCTGAGGACGAGTTCAGCGTCACATCTTATGAGCTGCAGTACACCATATACACTGGCCAGACTAATTTCATCAGTGAGTCATGTGACACACGTGCACACACACACACACAAAGTACTTTCATTGGGATGTCTATCAAATGTGTTTTAGAGGGATTTTATCGAGTTAATTTTCAGATCAAACCACAGCATGAAAATATAAGAAAGTGGAACATTTCAACTCTTTGTATAGCTGGGTGTTTTTGCAACATGCTCAATATTTTATTCTATTTTAGGCTAACCTAGATTTTCCCCCTTTCTATTGTCAATGTTTCAAGCCAAACAGAGCTGATCTGCACTGAGTCCTGCGAATTGTAAAAGTTGACCAATGTGAGCAACCACAGTGAGGCTTGTTTGAAGACGTGTTTGAAAACACGCGTGAAGTGTTTGAAAACATGCATGTTAGGCTGATTGAGCACTCCAAATTGCCCCAAGGTGTGAGTCTGAGTGCGGATTGTTGTTCGTCTCTTTGTGCCCTGCGATTGGCTAGCAACCGGTTCAGGGTGTCCCCCACTTACTGCATGATGACTGCCGGATAGGCTCCAGCACGCCCACGACCCCCGTGGGGACAAGCGCTACAGAAAATGGATGGATGGATGAATTATGATCATAGGTTGCCAAATCAGCAGCTGGGATGCTAGTCCAGCGACCAATGGAATTACTTTGAAGTTAAAGGGCTTAGAAACTATATCCATATAATGTTTTATTTAAGTTACATTTTTGTTTCTTCATAAAGATTGGAGCAAATTATTGCTCCCTCGATAAATAAAACTATATCTCGCTCACCGTGGAGGAAGAGACAGAATGAATGTGAAAATCGGAGTGGATAATGGAGTAATAGAGGTAATATACCTCTTACCGAGGATGACATGATTATTTTACATAATTATGCACACTGCACCTCTCGGCTTTAATCTGCCTCTTTTACCCCTTCATCCTCTCGACGCTTTCCTCGTGCAGTCTGACTTTTCTGCATCTAACCATGAAAGGGGAGTGCCCTGGCCTGTTTGAAACATCAGGATACATTTCAACTCTGACTCAGACATTCAGCCTCGTGCTGCCATTCAGTCCTGAGAGAGTCACAGCAGACATTCAGAAACACAGAAACCATTAGGCCTAGCAGGCCACTTAGGTTTCTACCATTGCAACTTAGGTTTCTACCATTCAAAGCGGCTAAACGCTTCCATTTGAGTACCAACTGATCTCTCCCCTGGCATCAGTCTCATTCCTCCTGGGGGCAACAAGAAGTGGAAAGAGTGGCCTTGCAAGAACTGTCTGTGCTGATTCATATGGGTACAGCACAGGAAGAAAAACAGGCAAGTAAAAAAGTATTGTGCAGAATGAAAGCTAAATAACAAACTAAGCAAACATAAGAGGTCTTGCACTATGAATATATACATACAGTAACATCTACCTTTACAAGCTTCAAGGAAAACAGGCAATGAGTCAAATTTGATTTCATGGTACTGACTCAATGCTTAGTCAAAAACAACATTGAGCCAAAAGTAGCAAAAGAGAATCTTTGATGGAAGTAATTAAAATTGAATCCAGATGCTTATTAATTGATGAAGTTCTAAAATTGCAAATGACCCACATTTGAACCTTGTTTATTTTTTGTCCTCCTTAGACTACTTATAAAATTCTCTTACCAGTCTGCATGATCCTTCTGTGGCATCCATACCACAGCCTCCAATTTCTATACCATTAGTAGCCTAATATTACATATTTGGTTTATTTAAAAGAAAAGAACATTTTAACATGGTTGTAAGCTAACCTAATACATTATGATAGAAACGTCATCTAATTGCACAAAACCGAAATTCCAGAAAAAAGAGCTCTACATACACGTTTGTTTCCTGCAGTGCTCCTCCCGTCAGTTGCCACCTTTGTAACGCATGATGCCATCATCATGCTCTTTGCATTTACAAACTCTACCACCCACTTACACAAATATACATACGTACTGTGTTGAATTCAACTCGAGCTACATTATTTTTACTTTAGCGCTAGATTTCATAACATTCAAAACCAACAATACTTGCTCTTACAAAGTACAGCAAACCTTAAGTTTTAAGAATTATTGTAATGTATTTATGATCAAGATGCAGAACAACCAATGCTTCATTCTTGGCAAATGTTCAATGTCAAGTTTGCTGTTTTTACACTGAACAAAAATCGCGTGTTTCAGGGGTGACAATCATGAGGAAACATGCCTACGGTTGCCCACCCATCTCACCTTGAACTAAGCATTCCATCATCAAAGAAGAGTCGTGATGGTCTCCTAGGGTAGCTACCATGTGTTTCGCTCATATCATCTGTCGAGGACGCATTCATTTTCTTTCCCACCGCCCAGTTTCCTGTTGCTACAACCTTACTTTGAAGCCGCAGTGTTTTATAACGCTGTGAAGCTGATGGCAGCGGGCATTTTCCTCACATTTTCTCTTTGAAAACATACCAGTGTATAACCCTTTTTTAATACCATACTAAAATAATACGTATATATGAGGGAAAACTGTGTCAGTGGTTAACATTAAAACTATTTACTCAATCACAATTTCTTCATCGCAGTCACTTCAAAATAACTCTCCATCTCAGAGTTCCTTCCCCTCATCCGTTCTTAAAAGCAGCTCACATTTAATGGCCTTATTTGCGTCCTGTGAAGTATTTATATTTACAAGAAGTCTCTCTGCTATTACTTATGTATGTATGTTGTTGCCACCCCGCTCAATAATTCATGAAGTCCCAGAAGGTTTGAAGTCAAGATTGTTCCCAGAGCTCCGGATTGCCACCACAGGGAAAGATTTAAGGAACATTTAAGATGAGAAGGAATTATTGTAGTTTCGTCTATGCTACAAAACCTGAACCTGTATGGCGATTCAACAAAATGCTTTGTTTTATTTGCCGTTTGAATATGTTGATTATTGGCAGTTGATGTAAATCTAAAGAGAAGTGTTGGGAAAAGTGCTCCTTTGCCAATCTGGCTGATAGCATACTTCACTGACACTGTTCTCTTACGTGTGTACAGTAACAACTCAAGAAAATGATGAAAATGTACTCTTCTATCAATTAGAGACTTTGTTTTGCTTTGGTGCTTACTTTATTTAGGATCTAAGAATGTCTTGAATAACACTGGGGTTCTGTGTGGAGTTTACATTTTCTCTCTGTGCGCATGTGGCTTTTCTCCAGCCACTCCACTTCCTTCCACATATCAACTTGTATTGTAGGTTAGCAAAGACCCTAAATTGTCCGCAAATGTGAACTTGGGATGAGCTACCGCCTCTTACCCAAGGTCAAATGACATAGGCTCCATCTCCAACATGGTTGGATGGATGGGATAACATCCTATATAAATAAAGGGTTGTGTTTCTCCTGATCCATTTGTTTCTTTGGACCAGAACACAGATATTTGTCCACATTGGAGAGAATTGAAAACAAAATTGTCCTGTAATTTAGACTTGGGACGCCTGTAACAATAGTCAGCAATACAGAAGCATGTCTATTTCTTTTAAAATCAATAGTTTTGATTACAGTATTGAGAAACAAAAAAATCTGAAAAGCAAAAGCATCCTAGTGGTGAAAAGTGAATTACTATCGGCACATGGCATCGATTCAACTACGGTAACTCATGTGAGCTTGGCCTGTCTTTCCAGACATTTGAACATGACAAGCTTTCACATTTTTTCACCTCCGGGCTTGTAGTGCACTCTGCACATATCCCCCCTGTTGTATCTCTGTCTCCTGTTGTTAAAGCGTTCACGATTCACGATAATGAGCGTAACAAAGTCAGCCCTGGCCAGGCGCGCATGGCATATTAAACCTGACGGAAAGGTAACGAGACGGATCACTACGTGCACATAAATGTTGCATAACACCTGAGGCCGTGGGCTCGCCAAGCTTTTGCACGGTTTGATGACTCGGTGTGCTTTGAGGGGAAAGATAACACGGCTCTGCTTAAAAGTTGGTGGAGCGTGTTGTGTTGTTCCCAGTTGAAAATCAAAGAGAAATGCTGTGCTTAACCTTCCTTGTTAGCATAACACTGTCGCTTAGGGGCAGTGTTTCCGTGTGTCGTGAGAGATGTTCAGCTGTAACGTGGGAAATTGTCCAACATTAAATACCGAGCGCATTGTAAACAGGATCGCCAAACCACAGGTCAGTTAGCGCAAGGCCTGGTCAGCCAATTGCTAATCGTGCATGCGTGGCAAATCGGAGAATCTTGAGATTTCATGTTGTGGCATCGGCACATACTCAGTTTATGTGTATGTTGCAGTTAGTGTTGGCTCTCATTTGAACACACCTGACAATGTCTTTGGGGACACAAAAGGAGAAAAGGTGATACATGTCCTGCTGTCAGGATCACCAGGCTGCAATAGACGCAGAGAGAGCACATAAAATGCATAATATAAAAAAATCAACCCTTATCTTAAGCACCCAAGAGGGCAAGGGAAAACTAAAAAAAAAAACATACTAAAAGAAAGATGGTGCAAAAAAGTTGGGGACCACTTATCTATTTTCTTGTGAGCTGATCCACAAAACCATATAGATTCCATATGATGTGAGCGAGGGTTCCATAGTGTAGTGGTTAGTGCTTTGGACTCTGACCCCAGCGCCTCGGGTTCTAATCCCATGGGAGCTAAAATACTTTATCATAGATAATATGCAACGCTTGTGTGTTGCCCGATATAACCATACACCTCCCTAAACTTTAGGGTTAAGGTTATAGCTAGGGTTAGGGTGAGAGCTATGGTTAGAGCTACAGTTAGGGTTAGAGCTAGAGTTAGGTTAAGAACTAGGGTTAGGCTTAGAGCTAGGGTTTTCTGCAAGTTTTAGCTCCTGCAGAACGTGAAAATGACCAAAAACTTTTCACGCAGGTGGACTTAACGAGGGAATCCTGGAAAACATGTTGGAATGCGGCCCAGAGGACTAGAGCTTGACACCTGTAAACTTTGACCATGATATTTCTCTAATAAAGTGGCCTGTTATTAGGTACACTTGAAAATGGCGGTGTACCTAATGGAGTGTCCGTTTGATTCCCTCCTTAAGTGCACCTGCGTGAAAAGTTTTAGCTCCTGTAGAACGTGAAAATGACCAATGTGTGTGTTTTACGTTGTTATATAACTCTCCACACATATATAGGAATAGAACTTTATGTCTTTTGTTGTCATATAACTGATTTTAATATAGAAGCTGGTGTAACACTTAACAGATTTTTGTCGGTGGTGTGCCTTGAGATTTTTTCCGATGAAAAGGTGTCCCGTGAATGAAAAAAGGTTGGGAAACACTGGCTTAGGGAGTTATTGCGTGTGTTCCAGGTTTGTACAACTCTGCTGACAGCTGGATGATTGTGCCCAACATCAAGCAGAACCACTACACAGTGCACGGCCTGCAGAGCGGCACGCGCTACGTCTTCTTCGTCAAGGCTATCAACCAGGCAGGAAGCCGCAACAGCGAGCCGGCCCGTCTCAAAACCAACAGTAAGTCATGTGGCCCTTGTCTGCAGGTTCTCGTTGAATATTTACAAGCCTTATTAGTTTTGTTTTTGATGGCTCGAGCATTGTACAAGTCCTTTAGTTTGTACCTTTCTGCACAGTGACGTTAGGGTGTTCTTTTATGAATGCATTGTTCTCCCTCTCACTAATGGATGGGAGTACTAATAAAAGTTATCTTAGTATTATACGTGATTTTCTCTCAATAAGCTTACCTTTGATCCCAATATTTTGGAAACACCAGAATTTCCGGTCTGTAAGGCCCTGCTTCTTTCACAAGCTTTGACTAATGCGGTCAATTTGTGGATTTTTAAGGCGTAATGACGCCACTACTACGTTAAGTACTACTCCCAGTTCTACCACTCGGTCCTTGTTTCCCACCTAAGCGCGTTTGCAAGAATGGAGTATCCCAATTCTCAAAGGGCTTCAGATCACAACAGGAAGCGGCGACAGCTCCAAGAAATAGCCACAAGCGATCAATGGGCGGCCTGATGTGAGACAAAGCCTTTTGACGTCACAAAACAAGAAGAAGAAAAAATAGTCAACGTAATTACAGATGTTTACCAAGTGTGTCCAAGGTAAAATGGGGATGTTGCAAGACTTGCTTTGAAAAATGCTTCTTTCCGTCTGGAGAAGCCTTTTATACAAATCACCACATATTAGGTGTTTTGTTTACAACCATTCCTTTGTTTCTTGCCCCATCACAATTCACAACTTGCACGCCATCATCTTTCTTTGTGAGCACTGAAATTGACTGGTGAAACTGTGTCACAAGGTAGGAGAACATCTCTTTACACAAAGAAAATACGTCAAAGATAAGCAAAAGCTAGATACCAATTACAGAAAGAATTCAATCTGTGGTATGTAACCTTTTTATTGTGAGGAAAAAAAGTTTTCACCAAACCCACTACGAGAGATGACACAGTGCTGACATTGCCTGTAATTTCTTCTTTTTGCTGTATTTGCCAGTATTTTAGAGTGGACCTTTGTCTTGCATTTAAAAAAACAACAACATGTAAACATAGTTTGTGTTTCTGTAACAGAAAATATTCATACAAGAATTACAGTGTAAACAAAACAGGCCTGATGTAAAACGCACAAAGCACCAACGCAGCAGTGATTGGGAATGACTCACTGCGTTTGACTGTCAAGGATGTTTGTCTGATATCATCATCACCATGGAGGCAACAGAAGTTATATAAATCAGTGGAAGTGGAAGTATTTAATTGTTTGAAGTTTACTTTTACTTGCTCTCGGAGTTCTCCAACAGACGCATTTCATTTTGACACCAGCATTAACTCATTTTTATATAACCACAACTCGTACATACAATAAAAGGGTGTCATACTGTTTTTAACAGTAACATTTAGCAACAGAACATTTGGCATTCTTATTAATATTATGAATGGCTAAAGTAAGTAATCTAAGGTCGCCATGGTAATTAACACAACACCGCTGTTCTTTCTATCCCAAGGCAATGCACTCTGTAGGGTTGAGGGATGTAGAGTTAGAAACTCGAGCCATGTAGCTGATTCGGGATGTTAAATTGCAAAAGTATTTCAGTGAAGCTTAAATAGAGTGGATATGATGACTCCTCTGAGCGCCTGTCAGCAGCCGAGCCGCCGCATTGAGGATTAACCGTAATCTGAACACACTGCTGAGTAAAACAACATGAAATGCTAAAAAAAAAAGTTGCGCTTGAAGCCACTTCAAAGTTTGTCAGACTTTTCTTTGAAAACCAAAATAACCAACTTTTTAATTGCAGTGCATCTCTAAGACCAAAATCCTTTTATTCCACTGGTTGAGCTCTGGTATATTTAAAATGATTATTTAACATATAGAATAATGTTTCATATGCATTGTGGTTTTTTTTGCATCGCATAAAGTACTTTGGGACTCTGTTGGCAACGCTGCTCAGTCGTGGCACAGTGCTAATCTGTTTACATCACCTACCTTTCACTAATAAACGTCTGCAAATGCAAAAACACACCTTATGGTGTGACAAGTAATGGCTACTGGTGCGTGTTATCACTCACATTGTCTCCGAAGAGCAAAGCCGAATAAAATGTATCGTCGCTTCCATACGCAACTGACTGAGTCGCAACCCTTTGCTTCCAGCCAGTCACAATGTCATGCCCATGCAAAAGAGGCTTGAATTGAGCCGCCTGAAAAACAAATATTCAAATGAGCACAAGGGTAATAAATGCTTAAGACGCCTAAATGATGAACATATAACAATGAATGATTTTAGGGCTATGTCTGTGTATCATTTGTATGGAGACAAGTCCCAGACTACATGTCCTGACCTACCCAAAACAAATGAATGAAAATAATTTTAAGTTTAGGCTGACGTGACCCATTTAAATAGTACATTTTCACATTACACAATTTTTACAATTTATACAGTCAAATTGAAATGATAAATTTTAGATGATATCAGAGACATATTTATTCAGACACTAAGTGGTGAATTAAAATCAGACAAATTAAACATAAAAACCCCTTTGTCTGTGAGATTTCAATTTAAAACCATTAATAAAATGGGTTAATTTTTAAATTTTATTTAAGTCTCCTCACAAGATGGATGTATCTGCAGATACGTATGTGTTATGATACACCCATAAAGATTCAGTAGGTTAGTTTAAATGTCTTGTATCCTAAAAAAACATTTTAGTCATTTCACAGCAGGGAGATTCACTATGCTTCGCTATGTAAAAGAAAAACAAGTATTCAAATGTTTTATTCAACCTGCAAACGTTTTTGATTAGCCTTTTAGCAGTAACGGGCTTTTTAGCAGTTATTGATAAATGTCAAATCAATATGTTGCTTCATTATTTCCTATCCTGAATGTTTGAGTCAAGTTCATTACAGGAAAAAAAGAAAAAAATCTGCTTTTATTTCAGGCCCTTCTGCCTCACCCTTGTGCGAGATAATGCTGTCTGTCATTTTCTGTTTAATCCTCACTTTGAAGACTTCCTTCAAACACCCCTTCCCTGTGTCTTTGGTTGTGGATTAGAGCACCGATGTGATGCGGGCATGACATGCAATCGGGGAACATTTAGAATTGAATTTGGGCTATCGTCTACTTTTTTGCAATGAAGTTGCATCACAATCTGGCTACAATAAGAAATGTACTATGTTAATTGAAGCAAAAGTGGCATACCTGTAGACAGTACCAGAGTATTAAGATGCATATCTCATCATACCCTTATTAGCATGTCAAAACTGGTTCAAATAGGTTTGTTTGAATGAGTTGGATGTCCAAGAAACTGACCAGACTAGATACCTGATACTCATGATATGCTTTCAGCATCACACTTCAGTTTATTTTCCCAAATGCTTTTCGAAAAACCTGCAACAGACGCCACCACTGTGGCATAATAAAACAACCATGGTGATAAAGGCTTCCTTTATAAGCGTTATAATGTTAGTGTTTATTAAAATGGACCCATAAATTTGATTTACTTTTCGGCTCTCATATTTTATGAGTTCCATATTCTCAAACGAACTGTCTTGGTGTCTAGTAAAGTTGGTTCCATAAAAAACTTCCATAAGATTTAATAATATTTTTGCTATAAATGTCCAGTGGTGCAGACCCATCGCACCCTGCTTAAAGTTGAGTGTGCTTAAAGAGCAAATGTAAATTAAGCGTACGAGTGTTGTGAGGTACAGCCTTGGTAGTGTACATCATTTTAATGGGGAAAATAATCTTTGTTTTACAAATTATTTTGAGATGTCCTCCGTGCAAATGCATCACAGTCAAATGGCAACATAAATGAATTATGCTATTATTTTTTTAATGAAAAAAAGTTTTCTCTCTAGACTTGCATGGTTAGTTACGATTAGTTAATATGCATTGTTCAAGTGTGACCTTCAGTGACACAATCCACAAAAAAAGTATACCATAAAGAGATGGCAAAAGTTTAACTTTCTTTGAATGGTTTATTTTCAAATTGGATTCTTCTCTGTCTCATGCTGGGTTTTAATCTCCTCACTTTCATCCCTGGCACTCTGTCCTTTGATCCCCGGGACTTTGACATACGATCATCTCCTTGTGCCCTTTTCTCCAGCTCATCTTCCCGTTTTTGCAGCCATCTGTCACTTTAGCCTGAAGGAAACATTTTCTATGACAGGACCTTGGGTCTCGTGGCAAAGAGATGCTTAGAAAAAGATCTTCAAGCTACTCTCGTTAGATTTTGAAATTCCATTCACCCATGCAGTTAAAGACAGACTGAAGAAATGTTTCTAATACCCAATGTTGTGATTTAATCCAATGTTGACATCAGCCGTTTTACTTGTCTCTTTTTGAGAGCGTAGTCGTGTTCTACTGTTTTAATAACACCAATGGTGATAGAATTGATTTCAGGAGAAGGCTTGTCATCCAATACATTCATGAAGAAATGTCTGCTTTTCACTCTTGGAAAGCAGAAAAGGTCCAATTGTTGTAACACTGGTAAGGCTTTCTAAATGTTCTCGTAATAGATTGTTTCTAGGTTTCACACACTGGCTGTCTCGTGCAACACAGCGGGCTTGATTGAAACGCCACTTAAAACCATGTTGTTGTTACCCTCTAAAGGCTTTCACCAGCTTTTAGGTTACTCCAGACTCAAAGAGCGAAACCCGACTATGCTTTAATGCAGCATTCTACTATTGTTGATAAAAGTTTCACTGCGCTTTAAGGTACTCACTGCAAAAAATGTGTCGCAGCATCATGAAAGCATGTATGAATTAAGTATGACAAAGGGGAGGGTCGACAATTGTGTGACCTTTTACTGCTGTGACCCATACTTCCCCATTTTTAACTCACACTGGCCCTGGACCATCCATTCTCATCTTAAAGTGGCGTGAGAAACTCTAAGTGGAGAAGAGTAAGCACGTGGATAACAGAAAAAGTGAGAGGGAGAGTGCACTAAAGACACCAAATAGCTTTTTGCAGGGACGAGTGTCTGCAGACGTGAGTGCCCTCAATCTTCTGCTTTTTATCCACTAATACAGTCGACTCACCCGTGCAGGTGAAGAAAGTAAGCCAAGCTCTGGCACGAGGTCATAAAAGTTCCAGGACTCGCATCTCATAAGATATATTTTACATACGAAATACAAAAATTGTTTTCATGGAGCGTTCACGTGTGCTTGGGCGTAGAGACGGTTATATGTGCCAGTGCAAGCTTAGTTTACCATGGTTAGTAATTATCCTAACTATGGGCGCGTTTGGCAATACACTCAGAGCGCACATTATGTCCATTCATCTACCACACCTTATGTAACAAGGTAATGGTGTCTATAATGCGTGCACTTTCTCATTTGTGCCGTTCACCTTTTTAAAGTAGCATGAATGCACCGGAAAAACTCATAAGGAAAACATGAGTGATGTAAGCTTCTCTGCTCCAATGCACTTCAATTGTTATGCTCCATTTTAACCCTTCCATAAAAGGAAAGCTAGAAATAAAAGATTAGTCATTAATTTTGAGCTTAAATCACAATATTATGGGCATGAAATTGAATTAATCTAACATCTGAACAAGGCACAACGTAATTAGAGTGTCTGTTAACAGGACAAAAAAACACTTTCATCCAGACACAGCTTTCTGGCTGACTTTTTATTGAATTCATATCAGTAATGTACACAGTTGCTATTTTAGATGTGTGTGGTTGCATCTCTACAGTCTAATGAGTGCTACAGGTCAGTGGCTATCCGGCCACCTATATTAAACCTATTTCTCCGACATTCCAACATTAGCATGACTGTAAAATACCCTCTTTATTCTATACAATTACATTTTACATGTATCCTAAGAGTATAGCATTGGACCATTCTTCACATCATATGTAATTTATCATACATTACATATTGGTTCCACTATGTACATGTACGTATGTGTATGACTATAGCAAATACAATGTAATTATCCAGGGGGATGAAAAATGCTGATACTCAAACGTAAGATTCTTGTTGTTAAGTACCCGAATATGTCTGTCTGCACGTGTGTGTGGCAATATATGTAGTATGTGTGTGTGTGTGTCCTGGCCCCCAGATGTGAGCCTCTACTTTAACTAAGCCTAAAAACCAGGCTGAAAATATCATGAGTCAAGGTGCCTTGGGGGATACACATAGCTTTTGAGTTTCTTTCAAAGAGACTGCGATAATATTTACCCAGCGTGCATCCCTGACGAGAGACGTCAAACTAACTCAGAGGCTTTTAGGTAAACAGTGGGAGATTGCGCGGAGACGAGGGAAGAGGAGACTATGGCGACTGTTATGTGGTGTTGAGTGGAGAGTACAAGACAAATATTTCATATTTCTGGCACGGCTACAGAATTGATTTCTCAAAGACGTATGGCATTTTCACAAGTGGCAGAGATTTAACATGAAATTTACTATGCCATGTTTAACAGTGTGATCTTATCACTGTACTGTTTGGTTAAGCGTGGCATAATCTGCTGTAGTTCATTTCATAGTACCTCATAAATCTCTCTAGGTCGTCCTCAGACGAGCTTTCCATCATTGCTTCTAGTCATCCCGATTCCCCATACATCTGGCCAGTTCGTTAGTGTACATACATACATTTTATTAAATATTTAGCGTGTATTCATTTTCACTTGATGCCAGATGGTTAAATTTACAAAACGTACCCAGTGGAGTGGAGCTGAATGGAAATCGCTTTTTGACTAACAGTAAAGCCCTTCCAGTCTGTAACAATGCACTGCTTCAAGGCAACCGTACAAAGAACAGGTATCAAAGGGGCAGACAGTTTGAAACTTGTTTAATTGGTACAGCCTCACAATAGAATAGCAAACCTCTGGTTACCTCCATTTTCCTTTACCAGACATTTGGTAGAAATGTGAACATGCACTTTACTTTGCACCCATCCTCAATTTATTAGAATAAACAAGATTCTAGTTGACAGCTGCTTATTGGTCTCACATACTTTTAATGCTTGGTGGAGGCCTGCACTGTCTGAGTCTGAATGTACTCTTTTTTTTGGGTACAATTGCAACTGGTCAGACCTCAAAGCAGACACAGAGCGTACATGGAGATAATAAAAGGCTTTATCCCGTCTAGAGTGAAACTGCTAAATAGATGGGGGTTGGTCATACAAAATACAAAGTGGAAACAGAAGATGCTACTTACGAGGAGCAAAAAGGACAAACACAAAAGCTATATAAAAGCTATATTTGATTCGATCAAGCGGATGCATGAAATATCTGGTTCCAAGTCCATTTTTCAAATGTATGTATGGTCGACTTTAAAAACAAAATTGTCTGGAGAATGAAACACATTTCAATGGAGCAGTGACTAAAAGAAGGAAAGCAAGGAGGATAATAGCAGAAATAGCAGATTTTCTTTCTATAAACAAAAATCACAAAAAATAATTCAACTAAGAGCAGAATCCAAAAGGGACTAAGACAATGCAGCTCAGCAAATAACAAAGATCTAGGGATGATCTGGCACCCTACTTGTGTGGCCGCAGGCTAATGACTTGGAGCTGATTCCCAGTTGCTTCTTGGTGCACTCTTCCTTGTTTAACTCCTCCCCGTGACACTTTGGGGAAACATAGGAAAACACAGGGTGAGCCGACTGAAACAACAACGACTCAGAGTGGATCACGATAACAATTAATGCATATTAACCTAACCACAGGATACAACAACCTTGCCTGAAAATTTAGTAGCACCTGCCAAAAAAATAGCTTTAAGATCTTGTGTTGTGTGTTTGATTAATGCCAGTTCAACTCACGAGTGTGTTTGTCCTCACGTTCCTCCCCTCCAACCTCAGTCGCCACTGGCTCACAGGAGTCGTCCCCTGGACAGCCATGACAGAGGGCCCCAGTGTTTGCAAGAGGCTGCGCTGGCAGCGATAAGCAGTTCAAAGAAGCAAGCGCATTAATGTAATTGGCTGCCAGCAGCACGTTGGCCTCGTCCTCTCAAATCCACAAGCGGTTTCACTCAGCAGGCGGATTATGGGGGGGGGGGGGTCGAGAGGATGAGATTGAGAGGACAGGGAAAGAGAGATGAAGGGAAGGACACAGAGAGCGAGGGGATCGGGTGCGAGGGGGGCTCATTGTGTCTCATTAAGCCGTGGGAGGCTGACCGAGCCAACAAGCTAGAGGTGTCACAGTTAAATGTCAGGTCTAAGAGGGATGCAGATGACCTCCTACAAGTTTACAGTGACAATCTTCAGCCTGGAATTATCCCATCAACTTCTCCCCTCTAACTGTCTCGCGCCTCATTTGCCCTCTCAATTTTCCACCCGTTTCGCCCAAATTGCTGGTTTCATTATGTGAACGCTTAAAACTCAAGCGTTAACAAAATAAACCTCAGAAGCACAACGATCACCACCAAGTTTGAACTATCAACAAAATGGGAGAAAAAAAATGTTCAGTATGTTTGTTCGTTATAAAACAAAAGCTATTTAAGTTAAAATAACTTTGACACTCTACAGTATAAGTGTTGTTATTACCATTGTGCCAAATTTGAATCATTAAAACAAAATCACTGATGTAAAAGGGGCTTCAAAATAGTGAAAGATGCAATGCAAATTTTCAAGAAACTTTCTTATGCCTCCACATCCCTACAGTTTTTGCGCCAACAGAGCCAGAATCCAATTATGATCCAGAAGACACTGGCCTACTTATCTAATATATAGTTGGGAAGGAAGGATTCAAGCTGTTTAATAAACTATAAAAAAAAAGAAAATCATCTCCACAATTCAGTTGTGGATATTTCTCAGTCTTTGTTTATGTTTGCTTCAACCTCCTGAATAAAATTTTGCCACAGTTTATTGTGACTAACGATACCATCATTGCTCTGTGGATGCAAACTCGTGAACAAATTGTTGTAGAGTGGACTATTTTGTCTCATAGCAAATATTGCCCAGGTTTGATTCCTTGGATTTTTTTGTACTTTGTGTTACATTTTATTCCTGAGACGTCATTCCCACTGTCACGCATTTGCTGTCAGTATTGACACCCAAGTTGCCTATGGAATTGTTGCAGAATGATGGCAGCGTTTTTTCCACCATTCCAACTTACTCAAAGTTTCCTTCTGCTAATTTTGAAGTCTGTGTGATGGCAGGCACACAGGAGGATGCCGGCTGCCTTTCTCCACTCTCACAAACTGTTTTCACCAAGGCTGCGAGAAGCTTTGAAGTTTCGACTGCGCTTTCCTTGTCTCACAAATAACTTTCCCCTTATGTCTCTCCTTGAGGTCTCTGCAAACACTTCTCAACCCACTTTTTGTTCATATTTCCCCTTTCCTGCAGCTGCTGCCATCATTTCTTCTCCCTCAGCTCCTGCATTGTCCACACCTTTGAGCGATAATAACTATAGACAAAATGGGAATGACTCAGCACTGTCACTGTCATTTTGTGGCTTAAGCGCTGTGAATTGTTGTGGTTGTTTGGTCTGTAGTAGACCAACTGCTGATAATAACAATTCACTGGTTCTTGAAACTCACATTGTAATGCATCTGGACTTAAGCATGTAGGTTGCTGTAGATGCTGTATAAATGACGACAGCATGTGTAACGATTGCATTGCACTCACTTGAGGGAATACAGTCATGACATTTTGCCTGCACCTCTGCTGACAAAATTGGTGGTAGGCTTTAGACGTGCGGTCTCTCTGTTGCACTGTTGTGTGCGAGCTTCAAAATGCACGCACTTTGTTGCATTGTTTTAGTTCACCACTAGATGGCTCTAAAAATGCACACTGTCCCTTCACTATCTTTCATTAATTGCCCAAAAACCTACTGTTTTGAGGTACTTGTGTGTGCTCGGGTCGTGTGCTCAGGTCAATGTCCTACTTGAAGATTAGAAAAGTGGGGCTTTACCACCATCTTGTGGCATTGAAGGGCAATTGTTCGAAAACGCTGGATTGTGTTGACAATAATCACCTTGTTACTAATATTTGTGTATTGCCAGGTCAGCCATTCAAACTGGATCCCAAAACTGCGCACAAGAAGCTGCGTCTATCCAACGACTGCCTCACCATGGAGAAGGACGAGAGCTCTCTGAAAAAGAGTCACACTCCCGAACGCTTTGGTGGAACGGGCTCGTACGGGGCCGCCGGTAATGTGTTCATTGACAGCGGGTGTCACTACTGGGAGGTGCTGCTGGGAGCATCCACATGGTGAGAAACTCGCACACACACACTTCACAAACATGATTATGAGTGCGTTATATAAGCCCGTAAGGAGGTTTGATGAAGTGAAATAGCTTTCTTCTGGGAGTTTTAATCCAGGCTCTTACACAGGCGCACATCCACAAGAGTACAACGGCACAGTGTGTACTTTTATCCTAATTATATTCTTAGCACTAATTGGCTCTGAAGTAGACCACTTCCTGCAGGAAGGACCCCAAGTGCCTATGTCTGTCTTATGTGTCCTCAGCATGAGGTAGCTTGACTGTGCAAGTAATTAAGGAGGACACTGCTTCTTGGTGGTTAATATATTCCAAAACGTGCTTTTATCCCCACAGGTACGCCATCGGCGTGTCTTATAAATCAGCGCCTAAAAATGAATGGAGTGGCAAAAACTCGTCGTCGTGGGTGTTCTCACGCTGCAACAATAACTTTATGGTGCGCCACGATGGCAAGGACATGCTGGTGGAGGCCAGCCTGCAGCTGAGGCGTCTAGGCGTCCTGCTGGACTACGACAACAATTCGCTGTCCTTTTATGACGCCATGAACTCTCATCACATTCACACCTTTGAAATCTCCTTCCTCCT
This sequence comes from Syngnathus typhle, assembly GCF_033458585.1. Classification (NCBI taxonomy): domain Eukaryota; kingdom Metazoa; phylum Chordata; class Actinopteri; order Syngnathiformes; family Syngnathidae; genus Syngnathus; species Syngnathus typhle. Next base: position 11,394,173 of record NC_083738.1, on the reverse strand, counting down.
ACCCGTCGTACCCACCTTCATGATCTGGAATAAGTCGGTCATGATCCTCTCAGGGCTTCCCGTGCCAGATTTTGTGGAGGGCATGTCTTTAGATCATCAAGAGCAGCAGCAGCAACAGCAGCAGCAAATGGGCCTGTGCCGGCAAGAATCCCCCTATTTGACCGGAATGAAGGCCTGCCACTGAGGGAACGGTACACCGAGGAGAGTCCCGATCCAAGTGGTCCATGTGACTGCCGAGTGTGAGTGAGTGGACGTACATAGTAACTTTCTACTGGATGTAGAAAGTGTAGAAATATGCACACCACTCTATAAAAGATTACCTTTGAGGTCATATAAGATGTTTTAATTATCCATCAGAGGTTAGACAGTTGGAAACATCTCTAGAGTTGATATTTATATCCCAAACTCACTCAGTACGTTTACATGGGGGAATAGTTTATTATATCATTTTATTGACTTGTATCTGAATTACTGCAGTGAGCTTGCAGAGTTCTAGCTAGATCTTCTTTACCCGGAGGCTTTTTACGTCACTCCGTTCGTGTTAATGCAACTTAAAAAAGAGAAAAAAAAGACAGACACGAACAAAATTCTTGTTTTGTTTTTTTATAATGGCTGACAAGCACGCTCTTGTACACATTGCACATACTCCAAGTTGTGACTCTCAGTCAGTAGTTGAAGTGTTGGCTTAGACTTCCCATTGCAGGTGACTTATAGGTCCAGTGTGAGTGAGTTGCAATTAAAAAGACGGCACTTTGTATATTTGCTCAGTTTTTCGTTACCGCATTAGAACATGTTAACGTACTGACTGAAGAAGAGGATTTGCTCCGTCAGGCAGGGTTATCATTTCTTGACCTATTGTGGGCTTACTACTTGATTCTTCCAGATTTCAGTCAAGGTAGAGGTCCAAGTGCGAAAGAGAAAGGGTTTCCACTTGACCATTGGGATTAGTAAAATATATTTTGCATCATAATCTAGCCAAAACAACAAATATCACTGATCATGTGTTGCTTCCTCACAATCTACTGTAGATTCCTTGACTATACACTTGGAACTGACACAAGTTCTTGTTTGCATAAGGGGGTCAATTTTGCATCGTGTGACAACTGAACTTGTATAATAAGAGTTTTATTGAAAAAGATAAATGTTATTTATGACAGATGTTTAATTTTATTAATTGTAACAGATCCACAAAAGACTATTTAATAACACTATTTACCTTCTATTGGTGTTTGCTGTAATTAGGTGCCGTGAAATCAGTGGATCTTAATGGGAAAGTGACAGCTTGACTGTCCTTTCACATTGCTACTTCCCAAAGACATTATGTTGTGGTTTTTAGCACATAAAAGATCAACAAACAACTTCATAATGCTTGTTGCGGGACGGGGTAGATTTGACACTGTCACAATGTCATAGCATGGTTGTGGTTTTCTGTCGGGTGTCCACACACATGCACGCACAATCTCACATTTTGATTTTGTTAAGCTTGGCCTGTTTGTGATAATGCATGAAAACACTGTAGATTCAATGTGTGATTTCAGTAGCTATGTCAAGCTCGACACATCTGTCAAATGCACACCTGCACACTTGCTCGCAATGAACTTGCAACTCATCTGTTGCCACCCGTTCAGTTCGACTTAGTCCATTGCATTGTGGAGGGTGACAACTTCACTCGTGTTTTCACATCGAAGGTATGACAGACGGTTTGACACCAAAATCGCAACTCAAAAATCATAAAGGAGCTGCTGTTATTGATGTGTCAAACATTGCTTTCCCTCTCTCTTAACAATGGACAAGTCGTCAAACATTTTATTTGTAGCCTCAACCGACAGTGTTTTAGATTTTAATTGAGTATCGTTTCACATGAGTTTCATAGGAAATTTACGTGCTGTGGACTTTGTAATGTTAAAACTGTCTAGTACTAATATATCTCGGCTTTGCTACAATGGTAATCAATAGAGTGCAGACTTCCACCAAGGCCAAATGAATTTTGTTGAAAAATCTTGCCGTGCTGGGAACTTCACCTCATCAGAAGGAATGTTTCCGAGTCATCTGTGCAGGTGTGGCAATGCATATGTGCTGCAGCTTCAAAATTTCTTCCACTTGAGTTGCTTGTCATAAATTTGGTGAATTTTCTTCTGCGAGGGTGTTGCCAGGATAAAAAAAAGAATTGTCTCATAACATCCATCAAGCATATCAAATAGTTTGCTTTGATTTTTTGAAATATTTACTGAAAATGATTTCCAGTAGCCACCAACCAACCCTGGGAGTGCAGAGTAAAACCCTTGAGACATTGCAATAGATTCTCCTTCTGTTGCTTTTGTGTAACTTGGTGAGTCATTTTTTTTACAACTCAGAAAATGCACTTTCCTCTCATGTTGGCATTTTAGTAAACAGCACAAAACAAGCAGGATTGCTTTTGTGAACTTTGCCTGAGAGGAAAATAATCAATGGAGGAAAATAAAATAACTAATAGAACTGTAATAAATATTACAGTTGTACGTATATTGTACACTATATACAAACCAATGTTATTTATGTGAATCTAAATCCAATTAAATGTCTCATCCAAAAAAGCACTTTTGTTTTCTTTATAAAAATGAGTGGATTAACGTCAGCCTAGTTGTCACGAGAGTATTAAAGGATCATGGACAGTAGGGTCTCAAGGCTGGCAGGTCATGTAGCGCTGAAGGGTCAGCGGTCAAACACGGCAATACATTTCAGAGTATCGCACACAGTGACCATTGAAACATAAACTATTTGCTCTTTATTTTGTAAGCTGGTTTGCTGTCATGCAGTGTGAAATGACAATAAAACAAGGTATTTAAAGCATTCTAAAAGGATACAAAATACAAGTTAAGCCATTTCTTAAAATGTGGCCTCATTGGGGGGTGATGACCACATCAGCAGTCCCGCTATAATGATGTCATCATCCAATAATTTGACAGCTAGATTCTCTGGTAATGTCGTCATTGACGAACATGACAGCCACTTGACAGTGCAGGCAGCACAACAACAAAAAAGCTGCTCAGTCCGGCTCATCAAAACGCTGTGGAATTGCTTAGCCAAATTAGGAGAACTAGGTCAGGCGAAAACGAGGACAAATTAGTGATAAACCTGCAGGACAAGGTACATGTAAGGTCATGATTTCAACATTCCCACAGCACACTCAGTGGAGAGTCACCCATAATTAGCCCAAGAAGGAGCTAAACATGGCCGCCTACCTTAAATGTGTGAAGATGGACTACAGGGAACTTTTGAAGGGGAAACCGTGAAATCCACTATTCATGGTGGCCAAGAAGAAAAAAAACTAAGATGAGCTGTGCAAAACCAATCTGGAGTTGGAGAAGATTAAACCAAAGATCACCTTAAGTTGGAGATGGCTGAAATTGAGTCATGCTGGAATCGAGACAAATGCAGGCGACTTAAAGAGAGAAGCTCTGCTGAATGAAATGGGCCAAATGGTGCAGGATATCAACCACTTGACCCTCAAGTTCATGGTAAGTGCTCACTACTCACCACTTTATATTTTAAAGTAACCTAAATGTTGTCCTGTTTGTTTTCAGGAGCTTGTGATGAGTACCATATTTTCCGGACTATAAGGCGCACCTAAAAACCTAAAATCTTCTCAAAAGCCGACAGTGGGCCTTATAGTCCAGTGCGCCTTATATATGGACTAAATCCCTAAATTCAAACTGGCCCAAAGCATTGTGTCATGAAATCAAGCATAAGTGGATGGAGACTTTCACAGGATACCTTTTAAATGACAGAACTCCTCTTGCGCCTTTTAATAATTTGTTGTGTATTTGCAACAATATCAACGTTGGTTTGAAGACTACTCAACATTAAGCTAAAACATTATGGAAGCCTTTATGAAATATCTTTCATCATGTCGATTCCACTCCTTCCCGTGTTTTCCCAACTTCCATCTTTTTCAAGAAGACTTGCCGAGTGGTAGGGGACCATGTTGTTCTCCTCAGGCTGCTTCACATCAGTACACCCACACCTTTCATGTCCTATAAATAGCCAATGCTCCCAATTATAATTGCCAAAACAAGATGCTTGTGATTCTTTCTGCCTGTTTGCTGCGTTTCTGGCTGGACACAGTAACATCACTATCTTCGGCGGAATTGTTTATCCTACAGCAGATGAATCAAAGATTGAGAAATGAGAAGTGGAAAGGCCAAGAGGACCAGGTTCATATGGTGCAAGCATAGCTAATGTTACTTTTCAGATTTTTTTTTCCCAAATATAAATGAACACGGAACCAAAGCGATGATTATGTCCCTTATATTATTTGAATTCTACGCTCCTCACGTCTGCATGTGCGCTATAGTATGGTCGTCGTTGTGTTTCATTATAATCTTTAATGTCAAAAGTCAAAGTCAATTGTCAATTACTTCACATGCCAAGACACACAAAGAAATCGAAATTACGTTCCCACTATCCCACGGTGACAAGACATCGTACACAATATACATACAAGCAAACAACACAAAAAACAAGAAGGCACAAACAATGAATAAATAAGAGTGATGAATAAATAATAAATAAACAAATAACACAATAAATAAGAGGAGTGTCTGCAGGCGCAAAGCATTAAATGTCGGTAATGACGCTGTAGGGCGACATTGTAAATGTGTATTTTTTATGCAGTTTTGACCTTTTTGTTAACATGCACATTACATTTGAGGTAATTATTTATTCCTGAATACTATAAATAGTTTGAGATTGAAAGTGACAACCAAACTGGCTAAAATGGCCTGGAGCCACTTTTTCTTTCTTTTTATAAGCACTTATATGTATTTGTGTTAAAAAAAAAAAAACTCCATGCACACTCTTGTCTATTAGAACTTGCTTACCTTAAAGCATCCAAACATCGCATGACAGCTGATGCTGAGCTCCCATCAGGCAATGGTAACAAATTAATGGCTTTGCTCTACTTTTCAAGCGTTTTCTCTGATTTTGTCCAAAATAATGTGAAATAAGTGAAATTATATATTTCAACTCTAATTGCTTAATCATGAAAAAAGAATTGAAAGCATACTTGTGATGAAATGTATATGTCTTAGTCTAGCATGTCTGCCATGTTATTGGAGCCTTGCTTTTTGCCAATGCCATCTGTTTGCATCAAGAAAAGTGACCTGTAATGAAAAGTGCATTTGCTGTGCTTGTGTGCTCACTGAGTCAGTCCAGGGCGACTTGCCTCAAGTCAGCTGGAATTGGCTCCAGTTACCTGTGCCCTTAAGGTTATGGTCTAACGAGGGTGGCCCATTTTTCATTCAAAACCTCCTTGTGAAATTTTTGATCAGGAAAATTATTTACTAATCTTCCCTGGCTGCAGCTCCGCTGCTCCATTTTTTTCCAGTTCATCCATCCAGGCATCCATTCTCTGCACAGCTGGATTTTTCAAAGTCAAACTTCCTGGGGTTGCTGTGTAGCTGCCTATTAGGCACGAGATGACTACAGAACGAGACAGCCAGGAAACAATATTATAATATTTTCCCCCAATTCCTTCAATGCAAAGTCAGGCGAGCAGTTTTTTGCACAAATACTGAGTGTCACTAAGATGTGCTGAACGTCGTTATATAACCAATGTTAATCACCTAAGGTGTCTCAATTTTAGTGCAGATGTCATTTTCACATACAAACCTATTACATATACGCCAATAATCAGGCCAATCAACAGTCCCTTTAATGAAGACAAGAACTAGAAAAAAATATGAATGGATGAAATATTCTGGGTTTTTTTTTTTCAATAAGCAGATGTATTTAAGATTGTTTGGTCTTGCCAGGTCTGCACTGCTTAGTGCATTTGAGTTTATAAATTGGTGTTCAAAGTCAGGAATATTGTGCCTGAAGCTTATACATGTAGGATCGGACTTCAGGAAAGACAACTGGAGACAACGTTTATCACCTTAAGCAGCCAGATGACTGAACTTTTCAGGAATGTTGGACCGTGTGGAAATGTTCACCCGAATCAGAAGAAACAGTCCAGTCGGAGAAAAGAGATGAAATACCAGGTTTGTATACACTTCCCTTGATATGCTGAGTGCAAACTAAAGTGTGATCTGAGCTACCCTGTTTTGCTTTGCCACCATTTATTTGCCATCCATATTTCACTGGCTTCATCTTCTCCCACTCACTCATCTTTACTGTTTTCTTTTGCACGGTTGCTGCATTACACGTCTTCTCCTGAACTTAAGGACCTCCCTCCGCTTGGATTACAAGTCTCAAGTGTTCAAGTCAGATGAGTGTCAGATGTTACCAGTATCGGGGGGTGGATGCAAAGTACGTAAGTCATCGCAGAAGAAATGATTTCTGAACTGATAGAGAGCCAGAAATGATCAATTCAGATTTTTTTCTGTCAGTCAGACTCAGAGCACCTTCATCATTTTCTGATATGATGCCTGGATTTAGTCTGCAGGTGTCACTCAAGAACAAGTCTACGGTCTTTACCCTCTTCCCTCTGAGAGTTGCATTGCTTTTGACGTTAGGATGTGTTGGAGCTACGTGACGTTCTGTATTGTCTGCACTGACAATGTGTTTAATTCAGTCGTCCATATTTGGTCGGAAGAAAAGTGATATGAGGTCTTGATTTGGATGTCTAAACCGAGTCTAGATTTGGCCTAAAATACTGACTAATAAACGGGTGAAGTTCTGTCTTAACATAGAACGTCGACAACACATCTAATAAATGTCTAAAGCTCAGTGGGTTGCTGCCAACTATTGTACAAAATATGCATGTTTGTTTATTTCTGCGAGTAAATTGTCACCATTCATCACAATTTCATTTTAAGCACGGTTAACACATGACTTGCTGAAATGGGCAACGGGATGAAGCAATTGTGCTTATCTAGTACTGCCCCACCTATGTAGACTGTTTGACAGGAATATTTAAATAAATCATTTTATGAAGTTAATTTGTAATTTGACTAACATTACATCATTTGTTTTCGGGACAGTGACAGCACATTGATTAAAATGTGAATGTAGATACAGTAGAACCTCTGACTTAGCTGGTTCTGTTATGAACAAGTGTCCTTCCACAAAATCTCAGCAGCTCACAAACTTCACTTACAGTAGGTTCTGACTACTTTTATGAACCATCATTGCCACCTAGTGAATAATATCCACGTGTACATTGTCAACGGTCCTTGTCCCCAAATGCACCACATGAAAAGATTCAAGTGTGACTAAAGGTTGCCTATGTTAAAGTTTAAGTCCTAAAAGTACTTTTTGTCACCAAAAGAAATCAAATGAGATGGGTAATGAAGACACATGCTTGAGTATTTTTGTCAAGATTAATTGAGAGGTTAAAATAATAAAATAAAAATGTCATGATTTGACAACGTAAACACCAGTGGTGTTATCTCTGAATAATCATTTACAGCCCCTTTCCTACGCACTTGTTTTCAACACTTTTTCAATTGCAGTCACCCATGACTCACTTGGCCAGGCGACAAGAGCTGTAGATAATACAGTACTTCATCTACACATTCACAAGAAAACTTTGTTTTTCTCTATTGTATGCTTTAGATGAAATTCTAGAAATGACAGTAATTTACACCTGTAGGTTGACGCTGTTGTAAATAGCTGTGCATTTTTCCCATCAAAGGAACTTTGAACTGGAGTTAGTTCTTTTGGATTACTGAAGAAGATAACATGTACCAATGCCCTCTTGTTGTGCTTGCATAACACTTGGTTCCGAACATGATGATTATATACAACCATACATTAGGACACTGTATTTTTCATAGTTTCTCTCTCTAAAAGTGAACACACGCACACACACACTCCAATGCACTATGATGCAATGTTGCGCAATGGCCGCATGCCACTGTGGGGTTCCAGCGCGTCAGCACAAAAAAAAAAACAACAGAAGAGTGCATGATCCTGTTCCGAGTGACCTGACTGACTGTGCGGGGCAGCAGGACTTATTCTTCATCATCATCGTTATCAATGGTGAGTCTCTTTTAAACTCCTTCCTGCCTCGTGCACTCTCCGGCATTACTAAGGAGCTTTAAAAAAAAAAATTAAAAAAAGGAGCATTTTTCTTATTTTTATCTTGTTTTTTCTGTGTGCTATGGGCCAATAGGGAGGGCCCCCTTCTCCAACCCACCCTCTAGCATCACTCTGATTGGACACGGTCATGGTCAGGTTCATACACTTCATGGCCTCATTTGATATAAATTGCAACAATAGCGTCCAAATGCTTGACTGGAAGCCTTGCCAGTACATTCATTTTAACGTTAACTTGTGAAGAGCACACAATGGAGAACGGTATGTGGAAGTGGGATGATTTAAACATGTTTGATGCTGCTGATGATGTTGTTGCACCAAATTTACTTGGAAGATAGCATGTCTTCTCTTATTTAATGTTTAATTAATTTATATATATTATATTATGTCTATATTATTATATTTGAAAAGGTAAATACACCTGAAGAAATTTCTTCTTAGATACTTTTTCTTTTTTATTATTTTATCTGGAGGCATGGTGGCATGCTGGTCAAGAGGCTGGCACCTCTGTCTCGCAGTACTGATGTGTGGGTTCTAAACTCAGCTCCAGTCTTCCACTGTGTAGTTTGCATCTTCTCCCTATGCTTTTCTCCGGGTACTTTCTCCACCCCTCCAAAAGCATGCATGTATGTTTGATTCATTGAAGACTCTAAATCAGGGATGTCAATTAATTAATTAAAGGGACCACATGAGACAGGCTAACCGCGACTTTGTCTGTATTTGTTTAAGTGTAGTATTTAGAGAAAGAGATAGATATAATACGGACGGACAGACAGACAGACACAGAGTTTAAATATGGTATCGGGGTTTCTACGAAAGTTTGGAAATATGAAACTAAACATGTATTTACAGGTCTGGAAAAGTATGGAAAATATAGACAAATATACATGTTGGCCAGACAGTTAGAACAGCTCTATTTTCTAAAATAAAATAAAAGATCTAAAAAAAATTGATCGATCCATGTTTTTTCAAGCTGCTTGAAAGCACAAATACAATGCTTGTGTGAGAGCACACGTTATCACAATATGGTCTTGGAGAATATGGTATTCTGATTGGCTGAGAAGATACATCAATGTGCATTGTCAGCTAACAGTGTAAATGACAAAATAGACATTTCAAATGGTAACTTTCTGGCCAAAAATCGGACAAGTAGTAAGTGTTTTGAATCATGTCAAACCAGAAAATCTATTTGCTAGAAAAGTAGCGATTAGATTTCCTTAGAAAGTTATGGGATTGGATTGACTCTTAATCAAGCACTTGAGGGTTGCAAAGAAAAAGAATAACGTATGAAATTGTTAATTAACGTTATGCAAAAATGACTTTTGTAGTGTTTGCAAAACTTCATGAAGCAGGTTCAGATGAAAGTGTGAAATTAGGTACATGTTCTTGTTTGTTTTTGTTAAGAATGGGCAAGTAGTTACCAGGGATCAGTATTGAGCCGACGCTGGCCTCATTTCAAGGTATCGAGGACTCACAAAGGTCATCGATAGCAGTCACTGACACCCTCTTGTGGCCATTTCTAATACCGGGAAGTAAACGACATGCATGGCTGCCAAAACGTTTTCTGAATTGCATCTGTCCATCCTCTCAAATGCCCATTGGAATCCAATTTTGTAAGTAGTATCTTTAGACGGTTTATATTAATGCTTAGAGTGCATTGTGAATATGAAAAAAAGGATATGATGATACAGAAAATGGATGGATGGATTAATGAGGTCCATTTTTTCTGGTAAATACAGTACAGGCAACATAGTGGTTTTCCTTCCCTTATTTTTTAATCACTGCAAGAAGAATTGTCTTTTATTTTTGCATTGATAAATAAACAGCTTTTGCATGTCATCCATTGATCTGAATAAATCCTGTGCACTTTGCAGTGCGTAGCACCATGACTGAGTTTTGGAAGGAGCACTCCAGGGAGGCCACAGTGCAGGAGATGATGCTGGACTCGCGCGCAGTTGAGCTGACACAGCAGGAACTACCCGAGATCTTGTCTATGTTGCCCAGTCTAGCTGGATGTCGATTGCTGGAACTGGGGGCCGGCATTGGGTAAGCATGCAGTGGTGGTCTGGATGCGTACGTTTCTGAGTGCAGACTTGTTCTTCTGATTAATATTGCATTTGTGGAATATTAATTAAACAGGCAAAAATCCACCTTTTTCTATCCATCTAACAGGGCAGCCATTTTGCCACTTGCTATTAACTGAAAATGACATCACAGTTGCCAGTTCTCAGGTCACAACCAATCACATCTTAGCTTCAGAAAACTGATGAGGATCATCAGTATATAGAATTGATGGATTATTTGCTGGTCACTAATGCCAAATTGTACAATAATCTAACAAGAGGTTTATATTTCAAATTTTATCATCTCCAACATACAAGACTGAGACACATATGCTTGATTAAACAGTCGATACACCAGCCATCTGCTGAAACAGGCAGACCACGTGACTGCTGTGGATTTCATGGAGAGCTTTGTGGAGAAGAACAGGCAGATCAACGGGCATCACAAAAATGTTACCTTCCTCCAAGCTGATGTCATGAAGCTGGAATTGCCCTCAAACAGGTGTGTACGGCAAATGTGCATCGTCCAATCAGAAGTCATCATACTGATGGACACAATTGTATTGACCCTCACTTCTCCCATCCTCCTCAGTGTTGACTTTATCTTCTCCAACTGGCTGATGATGTACCTCAGTGACGAGGAGCTGAACTTGCTGTTAAAGAAAATGCTGATGTGGTTGCAGCCCGGTGGCTTGCTCTTTTTCAGAGAATCATGTAACCACAGATCAGGTACAAAATTCATCCAGTTTATCCAGGTCGATATTTGTGTTGGCACTGTGTTGGCGTAATCGTGCACACACAGGTGACTGTAAAAGGGAGTTCAACCCAACATGTTACCGCACTGAAGCCCAGTACAACCATCTGACCACTTCAGTCCAAGTGGAGGATGAACAAGGGGCTCAGAAGTTTGGCTTCAACATTATACTCAGGAAGAGGGTCAAAACATATGTTGAGGTACTTTGCTTTGGATCGTTCACAATATAGAATTAAACTTTAACAAGTTGACTTGTTCAGCAGTGTCAAAAAACTGCCACTGAATGTGCTTGGCCTTTTACCTCCAGATGAAGAACAACCCAAATCAGATCTGCTGGTTGTTGGAGAAGGCTGCACGTTCTTCAGACACAAATGAGGCATTCAGCACCTTCCAGATGTTCCTGGACAATAAGCAGTACACTAGGCGGGGCATCCTGCGCTATGAAAAGATGTTTGGCACGGGCTATGTCAGTACAGGCGGGCCCAGCACCACCAAGGTCAATGTTAAAGTTCCCCTTTTTAATTGAAAATGACAATAAAAGCCATCTAGGGAACAGAAACTTTAGATAGTTTTCATTAAAAATAGAGCACAGTTGGGTACGTGGTTTAAACGTATGCCTCGTGTTTGAATTTCATTTCAGGCCTACCTGTATGGTGTTTGCAATTTCTCCTTGTGACCGTGTGAGGTTCACGTATCAAAACCATGCATCTAAATTTCCTGGAGGTGTGAACGCGCATATGAATATTGTGAATGGACTGGCAACCAGTTCAGGCGTTTACGAGTTAAGGGATTGAAAATGAAATGATCAAAACTGAACAAGTTCCTCGGACTTTGTTCTTCCCTGAAGAAAATTACTAAAAGAAAACCGTATCTGGCCTCAGGGCCTTGAGTTTGACACCTATGAATTATCTAATGTCCAATGTGCCTTTCACAATGGAGACTGCAAACAAGTTCATTATATATATAGCACAACCTGTTATCTGAGGCTAAGAGGGATAGGTGGCAGCCTCTGGACATGACAAGATTCATACAAAATGGATGGATGGGGACCAAGCCCCTCCTCAAATCTTTATCAGAGTGATATCATAGTTTTTGGTTCAAGCCAGAATCAAACAACTTCATACAAATGCAGGGGCATAGAGAATCACGGTAGAAAACAGAAAATGAACTTTGTGAACTTGTGACACTAGGAATTTGTAGATCTGCTCAACTTGCAACCTGGCCAGAAGGTCCTGGATGTTGGCTGTGGTATCGGTGGAGGCGATTTCTACATGGCAAAGGTCAGAGCCAATTAAGAAAATCGCCAAATCAAGCAAGTGACAAGTGAATGTTGACAAATTAGAGTTGGTCATATTGTATTTCAGACATTTGGAGTGGAGGTGCTTGGCTTTGACCTGTCAGAGAATATGGTGGACATTGCTATTGAGAGAGCACTTACTGAGAGGCTGCCATCGGTACGTTGAACGGCTCACACACCAGATAGCCGTACCATCTAGTGTCACGCTTGCAATCATGGATGAATACGTATTATGGCCGATAGGTTGAATTTGAAGTCGCTGATGCCACTAAGAGGTCGTTTCCGGAGGGTTCGTTTGACGTCATCTACAGCAGAGACACGATCCTCCACATTACAGACAAACTGGCTCTCTTCAAACGTTTCCATGTAAGTTGCTGTTGATTTTTAAAACTTAACACAGTATACATTTCTTAATGTAACAAAAAATCAATGTATTTTTTTTTCAAAAATAAAAAGGATATTTTAAAGCTTTAATTGTCATACTGTGATACCAGTCTGTGCCGATATAGCGCACAGAAAAATTTGAGCTGTTTGAAATTCCAGGATCGACTTAAAATGCACAATAACCTTTACATACTGGAAGAGTCACAGAATAGCATAGAAGCTACCATCCTTGGATATGTTTTAGTCATTGATGTCTCAAACACCTGCTGTGAAGTTTACCGTTCAGGTTCTTGAAAGAGAACTGCAAGTTGGTCAAACAAAATGCTAACAATGAACAGTTGCACGTGATTTTTTTTCAAAAGCTTTGAGAAGATCAAATTAAGTTCACTTGTAAAGTTTGATTCTAGCTTCATCTTAAAAGTTAACCCACTTAGTGTGAGTCTTCATGAGTCTCATGAATTGAAAGCAAACTTTTTATTATCCAAGTAAAGTGCATGCTCTCTTCATGTCTAGTCATGGTTAAAGCCTGGTGGCCAGCTGCTTATCAGTGACTACTGTTGTGGGGAGAAGCCATGGACCCCCCAATTTGAGGCTTATGTCAAACAGCGGGGCTACATCCTCTACACGCCGTCACAGTATGGAAAGGTAAGCACATGATTTAAAGTATCGGATAAACAATTTCCTTTGTCCAGTCGCGCACTTAATCTCATCTCTTGACTAATGCAACCTAAAATATCTTGTTTGAGATAAAAGAACCAGTGAAGTGTCTTGACCTGTCTGTTGGAAGTTCATTTTGGAGTGACCTCACCTCATTGCTCCTGTTTACTCATGTTGTCTCCTGTGTCCGCTGGCGTAGTTCATTCAGGAGGCTGGCTTCTGTAACGTTCAGGCAAATGATCGGACAGCCCAATTCATCCAGGTCATAAAGGAAGAGCTCCAAAGAGCAGATCAAATCAAGAATGAATTTATCAAGGTTGTCATTCTCCCAACTAACGACAAATCGAAATGTAGCCGGCTCTCTAACCTGTAGGTGTCTCTGCAGGAATTCTCTGAGGAGGATTATAGTGCCATTGTAAACGGCTGGAGGGACAAATTGGAGCGTTCTAACAGCGGAGACCAGAAATGGGGCCTATTTCATGCAAGAAAAAACTGAGTGATTACCTCTAATTGAATAAGAACTCCTCGAACAAGTGTGTGGGGCAGGTGGAAAAATCTGTCCTATGTCCTTCTGACACATGATTAAATCTGTGTTTTGTTTGACACTAATGTGTTCCGTGTTGACATTTGGAAATTGTATTTATTAATTTGCCTTTTTCTCTTTTGAAGGAATTGATCATTACAATGATCTAACCTGTGTTCTGTTTTTACTGTATATCGTTGAAGGAAAATTCATTGATGACCTCATCTTGTAACAATTCAATAAACCAATGACAGTTATAATAATGTTTTGTTAAAAAAAAATAAGAATTCTGAGTATAAAAAAAATATCCATCCATCCATCTTCTTCCGCGATCGGGTCGGAACGGTTATGTAGTCCTCACAGGAAAAAGTTTGGGGACCCCTGGTTGAGACTGATTTTAAAAAATTGTGCTTATCTCTACTGCCACAGGAGAGCGCTAAAGCCTTGGCTTGAAATACTCGCAAAGGGGTTCCTTTTTGCAAGTTTTAGTATCAGTAGCATAATAACAGTTGTATCTACGGAAGAGGATTAGGGCCAGTGAAGAAAAAAAAAGGGGGGATGACAGGATTCTGACTTGTTTTTCTCAGAATTCTGACTTTAAAGTGAGAATTCCCACTTCAAAGTCAGAATTTATACTTTAAAGTGAGAATTCTCACTTTATTCTCAGAATTCTGACATTTATAATGCTGTGTGTGAGTTTATTTATATATAAATGCTGAAGGTTTTAATAAATATATTTTAAAAACAATTATTTCAGCTATGAGGAGCATGGACTGACACCATGAAGTGACATCCACCAGATAATAAATTCTCTAGTCCCTCTCACACACACACACACACACACATACACAAACACGCAGTCCATCCTGCCTTTCTCCCCACCCACTGACTTTGATAAATATGCTGACATTTAACTGAGGCACCCAGTCTCTTTGAGCCAGGTCTTTGTGGCGCATACAAGTGCGCACATTGACGATGGGAGTGTCACTTCTGCCTCTGCTGCTGCTGTGCGCTGTTTGCCGGGCAAGGAACATTACTGTAAGGGAGCATTTTATTGCTGCTGTGGAAATTGGATGGGACTATGTCAGTGCAGGGGATGGTGATACAACATCTGACCAAAGGTGATTTTTTTTGTTTTGTTTATTTAATGTGGTTTGCTTGAATTTAGTTTTCATTGTACAGTATGATTTACTTTCATTATAGGTTGTCGTCCAAAGGCACCCCTCAAAAGTTTATCAAAGCAGTTTACAGGGAGTACACAGACGCCACGTACAGCGTCCCTAAACCAAGACCACCTTGGACAGGTTTGTGACAGCAGATAATCACGGTGAACTTGTTCTTGCATTTCAAAAACCAGTGCAGCTATGCTGAAATGCTATAAGATGCATGTGTACGGACAGCGAGGGATTGATTCCTGCTCAGTGACGGTGTGCATGTGGGTGCGGACTGGTTGTCCGATGTCAGCTGGGCTAGGCTCCAGCACCCCCCGCGACCCTTGACAGGCCAAGCGGCGTTGAGAAAGGATAGTACAGTCATGATGAAACAGAAAAAGAACAACATTAATACTCCTAAAATGTGTGTGTGCGTGTGTCAAAGTCATAGTCAAAGTCTGCTTTATTGACAATTTCTTCACATGCCAAGACACACAAAGAAATCGAAATTACGGTCCCACTATCACACGGTGACAAGACATAGTACACAATATACATACAAGTAAACAACAGCAAAAAATAAAAACAAGAAGGCACAAACAATGAATAAATAAGAGTGATGAATAAATAATAAACAAATAACATAATAAATAAGAGGAGCAAAGATGGAGCAAGTGTGCATACAGGAGACAGTCAGAATAGAGCGCAAAAGTACAGGACGCTACGCAGAAGGGGGGAGAGAGTTCAGGATCCTAACAGCCTGGAGTATGAAGCTGTTGGTGAGTCTGGTGGTGCGGGAGCGCAGACCTCCTGTACCTCTTCTCAGAGGGCAGAAGATCAAACAAAGTGTGAGCGGGGTGCGTGTGTGTGTGCAAGATGAAACTACATTGTGTGGCCTTAAATCCAGAGAAATTTCTTCAGAGCTGTTAAGATTCCACAGAGGCTTGGATATTAACTTTTTGTTTTTGTTATGTTTTTGTCATGCTTACAGGTATTCAAGGTCCAGTGATTGTGACTCAGCCCCGTGAAAGAGTGGTCATTCACTTCAAAAACCTGGCGTCACAGCCTTATAGTATCAGCCCAGTGGGTATAACATACTGGAAGCAATCTGAAGGTACTGAACAAGCCATATGTCTATATGTATATGTCTTTGCACAACTTGATAGCAGCTAGTCATCATACAGGATTCTGTTTTTCCTAAAGCAGACTTGTCTTTTGCGGCTCAAACAATGTGTTATGTAAAAGCTATCTGAAAATGAGGGGAAAAAAGATTACCAAACAATGTGTTATGTAAAAGCTATCTGAAAATGAGGAAAACAAGATTACATTGTTACTCTTATCATACAAAGGTCTCGTGAAGTGACTTTGATGGTCAAAATACGATCACAAACCTTGTACTTTTTGTACTTGTAACTACTGATTCTTTTGAGTGTGCAGACTTATTATCTGGCTGTACGAGCCAAAAGACGTCGTCCAATATATCCCAGCATGAATTAAAGCGTTCATAGCCAGAAAGTTCATGACCTCCTCTGAGCAGTGGCATGTGTCATTTCCTGAAAGCAACTCATGTCTTCCTGCCACAGGATGATATTCCACAATTGACTTTATCATCATCTGAGATAAACCACCTCCAGCGAACTGAACTCTTGAGCAAAATTGTAAAATTGTTTTTGTTTCTAATGTTTTGTAATGTTTTGCCCCCCACCAGGAGCTGGCTATGATGACCTCACAGCAGGCAAGGAGAAGGAGGACGATGCCGTCTTTCCGGGAAAATACCACAAGTACGTGTGGGATATCAGCGCCGCCGACGGACCCACAATCGATGACCCTGAGTGTCTTACCTACTCTTATTCGTCCCAACTGGACCCAGTCCGTGACCTCAACTCCGGACTTATTGGTGCCCTGATCATCTGCCAGTCAAGTCAGTGTTGCAGAAGGAATGAATGAAACAAAATATGAGAGTGCATGCTGTCCTGTCATATAATAATAATAATAATAATAATAATAATAATAATAATAATAATAAATTACATAATTATTCTTTTCGGGAGTGAAATCACACCTGTTTTCTCAGTTTAGTCATGTAATGTTTGATTGTTACCTGAACCCCAAGCAACTGTGATGTAATTTTCAGTCGTCAGCAAGTGGCAAAAGAGCCGCACCCTGAAATCGATTAAAAACGGGTGGTTTTTAAATGCTTAATTCATAATGCACGAATGCCATATTAATCAGAATACTGAGCTGCATAAAACATTTTTGCGTTGATTTTCCTGTAAGTATAATAACGATTCAATATGTCTAAACAGTAGGCTATTTTGACAAATAGTTCCATGTCCAAAATGATACAGGTATATCCTGTGTTCAAAATTCTAAGTTGGTTAAAATACTCCTTAAAATTATGAAGTTACAGAGACAATTTAAATTGCTTCCCCAAAATTGTTCCAGCAAATCGAGGATGATTGGATAATTGTCCAAATGTAAACACAACCAACATTTATATCACAGATCACAGATTCCTGTCATTTCCATTTCGTTGAAGATATCCATTGAACAAAAATGAAATTAACTTCTAATGTGGCCAAGACGTGAATGTTAAATGAATGGTGAAGATAAAAAAAATGCAGAATTTGGGAAATAACCTGAGAGAAAATGAGCAAGAGAAAAACCCGTGTGGCTCCACTCTATATTGCCCGATTGCATTACACACGTTACAATTTACCATTACCACACACATCCTTCCGCCTTAAAGGCAAATACGTAGCAACATATATTCTATCATAAATCCACAACATTTTCTCCACTATTATGAAAGCTTTATGATTATGAAATCTTAAATACTCACATACATATTGTATGTTAAATGCAATGAATTCAACTGAAGATGTATTACTGCAAACACCACAGCAACTTTTCAAACATATCAATCAACATTTTAATCTGTAAATAATATGTGAATCTTTTTTGAATGAAAACATCAAGGCCTCAACATATACATATATTCTTTTTTTAAAGTGTTTCAAACTGGATTTTTTTCCCAACAGGATTGACCAGAAACTCCATGCAACACACAAATCTTCACATCCTGTTTGTCTGTGCATGTTCCCCCAGGTGCCTTCAGTAAGGACAACAAGAGGAGGAATACTGCGTTTGTGCTGCTCTTTGCAGTGTTTGATGAAAGCAAGAGCTGGTATGGGGAAATGGGAGAGAGGAGAAGCAGAGATAACATTCAGAAGAACAACAGGAAAGAATATCACACCATCAATGGCTACATCAACTCTACTTTACCTGGTGGGCAACTACAGTGACAAGATGCACACAGCGTTGGTGTCATTGTTAATGTTGTGCCTGTGCTCATGCAGGTTTGACAATGTGCCAAAAACGTGTGTTCTGGCATATGATTGGTGTCGGCACTGCCCCAGAAATCCACTCCATCCAATTCCAGGATCACACACTGAAGGTGATCCACTGAAACCTTTCATTCGACATTAACCAATTAACATAAAAAAAAAAACCTGAATGTTCTAAAAGCCATAAATTGGATTTAATGCAATCTCGTAATGCAATCTGGTTCAAAGTGTAGTTGTCTGCTTTTGCTTTTCCAGGTGATGAAACATCGCAAAGTGACCATGGAGGTGACCCCCATGACCTTTGTCACTGCAGAAATGAAGCCCGGCGACCCCGGCCGCTTTCTTATCAGCTGTCAGATACATGCACACCGCCTAAGTACGAGAAACATTTTCACATGAATGTCAATCCAATCGTAGGAGCTCAAAGTGATTTTGCTGGTGTCCATGTCCAGATGGCATGAGAGCAATGTTCAAGGTGGAGAACTGCCCTGGGCCTGACCTTCGCAATGCCAAACAGGACGACTATGATGAGTATGAGGAGGACAACTACATCCCCATTGATCTACAGCCCATGAAGCCACGCTCACACGGGGGACCCGTCAGGGAACAGCGCTCCAAAATCTGGAAACACTACATCGCCGCTGAGGAGGTCATTTGGGACTACGCTCCTCATCACACTGCCACAGACAGGTAGCACGCAAAGGAAAGCAAAGTTACAGAGTGCAACAGGAAATGTAACTAAATTCAAACATTACTCTTTCAAACATGAGTGAGCTGGAGTCCAGATTAATGCCTGAGGTCGCTCGTTACCACGACTACAAGTATAAAAAGGTGGCTTATGTAGAATACGCAGACAGATCTTTCACCCGGAGAAAAAACACAGTCAGGACACTGATGGGTCCACTCTTGAAAGGAAAAGTCAGTGATCGATTCCACGTAAGTCAACCAACTATCAGTGGTCAGAGACAATTTTCGGTCTTGGCTTTAAAAACAAATGTGTTCAACTTAAATTTGATGAGTTCTTGAATTCTGCCTCCAGATCACATTCAAAAACCTGGCCAGTCATCCTTTTAACATCTATCCCAATGACCTCACCAAAGTCTATCCACTGCTGACCTCGACAAATGGTAAGCCACTTTTGCAAGAGTGGTAAAGAATACAGAGGGTCATTGGTTAGTGTACACGCGTATGCACTTGTTTGCTTGCCTCTCGAAAATAGTTCTTATTTCAATTGCGTTTTATAGGTTAGAGGTCACAATGATAGTGGGGAAAATATTTGAAATGATTCTCTTTTATACCACAAAAAGATGGCATTTGTAAAGACCAAAACGAAAAATTGTAAGATACCATTTTTTTTACAGAAGGTATAATTAAGAATGTAAATGATAAAACATTGAACAAACATTTGATACCACTTTGCACACCCCAACAACTGAATGAGTAAGTATTTCCAAACTAGGTACTACAAAGTGCTTACTATGTGACTACTCATCGTCATCCATAATGTGTACTTTCTCTTGCTAGTTTCATTGTTCACACTTAACTTATTGTTGGTCTAAATCTTACATCTAATGTGAATGTGTGTTATAGTTGCAGAAAATGACTTGCGCACAATGGAGGTGCCCCCAAATGGGACCTTTGTGTATGTCTGGGAGCTAACCATCGATGACGGACCCTTGGAAAAGGACCATGGATGTCTGTCACAATTGTATCAGAGCACCGTGTCCCCAGAGAGGGACCTGGCCTCGGGGCTTGTGGGCACTTTGCTCATCTGCAAAGCTAAAGCCATTGACACCAGAAGACGCCTGGTGAGAAGATGTGATGTGTTGATACCCCACCGTTAATGAAAGGAAGGCCATGATGAAAATAACGTGAATCGAACAAAAGACAAAATAAATATGAAAATTAACCAATGAAAATCAGACATTGCTTTTCAATGGTGGTTCGACAGAATTATTTTAAACAATCTCACGAAACAGGGCTGGACAACGATAATAGTACCCTTGAGTTAATAGTTAGTGGCAAAATCTTTTGAGGCAATCACAGCAATCAAAGGACTTCTCGAACATTCAATATGATTTCTGCACCTCCTAGTGGGTATCTTGGCCCACATCATAAGCAAAATCCTCCATTTGTCTGAGGTTTGAAGGGTGCTTTCTCAAAATGTTATGTTGCCGCCCCTTCCACAGCACTGGCAGAGCTTGATGGGAGGTCACGGGGGCACTGCCCCCCCCCCCCCAACAGAAATATGCCTGTGCTTGGACCCCCGCAAGTGCCAGGCCAGATAATTGACTTTTAGGTATAAATCCCAACCTTTCCAGGAATTGTTTCCCACATTTCCCCGGTCCCCTGTAGGGAGCATATAATGAGGTTTATCAGCATTTTGAAGATTTATTTCATTTTGCAGACTCATTGAAATATACTTGGCCATCCCATGCACCCTGCAAGGAGAAAAAAAACCCTATCCCCCTCAGTGTTCCACAGATGTTCATTTGGATTTAGATCAGGGCTCATAGGACGCCATTTCACGAATATTTTGTTCTTAGCCTTGGATGTTTTCAGCTGTGTGTTTTTTTGTCATTATCCTGTTCCGGGAAACATGACCTGCAAGGTTTTCTGACACTGCAGCACATTTTTCTAGAATACAATTATAGTCGCACTATGATGAGGCAAGACATTTTCTTTCTATTTACAAGAATAAAAACATCAACTTATAGTTATGAAATTTCATAGTATTCGGCACCATTTCAAGACACCCTGTATCAGATTCAGCAAAGGACCCCTAGAGCACAACAGCACCTCCTCCATGTTTCACAGAAGTGACAGTTTTGTATGCCTTAAAATAATTGTGTTGAACCACTATTTTGAAGTAAAGTCAGATTTTCATTGCTTAATTTTAGTCATTTGGAGCATCCTATCTCAGATTCAAGTTATTTCAGTGGCCACAGTGTTGCTGTTGTTGTTGTTGTTGTTGTTGTTTTTACTAACGGAGCGCTACTAATAATTTTGTCCACGTTTGAATGTCACATGATTAACACCAAGGATGCCATTTACATGAAATCAGTGTTTCTTATATCCACGCTTCTGTCACAGTTGGCACCTGATAAAGAGTGGACTGTTATTTTTGCTGTCTTCGATGAGAACAAAAGTTGGTATGTGGATGAAAACATTTACCAAAACCAGAATTCATCCAGAGACACAAACCCTGACCTCTACAACTCAAATGTCATCTACAGTGAGTTCTCCCTGCACTCTATTACAACTCTGCTGTGCCAGAACAACAACAAAAGTGTGTATTTCATCTCCATCTTCCAGGCATAAATGGCATTATGTTCAGTAGACACCACTTTTTGATGTGCCAGAGTGATGTCACTTTCTGGCATGTGGCCAACGTGGGCACCCAGAGCGACTTCCTGTCTGTCTACTTCACTGGAAACCTTTTTGAGCATAATGGCCTATATCAGTCAGTCCTCACCCTCTTTCCAATGACTAGCATGACCATTATCATGGAGATGGACATGCCAGGTAATCTCATTTAAACATCAAAACCAACATTCGATACATCAGATACACTGTAAAATTGCATCCATTGTGCTGAGTCTTTTGATGTAGCCCTTGTAATGGTGGCCTGTGTTTTGTAGCCGACCTCTTGCCCAAAGACAGATAGATAGCCTCCATCTTACCCAAGAGCTTAATGAGGGGAAGAGGCTGCATATACAAATTTGCCAACAATTTTGGTCTGGCTCTCAAAGGAGTGCCAGAGGTGGTTGATACTTGATGTCTTTTTTGGGCCTGTCCAACCTGCTGCAAACAACTCATCCCATAAACCAGGGGTCACCAACTCCGGTCCTCAAGGGCTCCTATCCAGCCTGTTTTCGGTGCAGCCCTACTTCAGCACACCTGATTCAAATGATCAGCTTGAATTAGATGTGTTGCGGTTGGGATGGGTCTAAAACAGGCTGGATAGGGGCCCTCAAGGTCCCTACTTGGTGACCCCTGCCATCAAATCTTTGGGTCTTTAGGTTTAAAATTTAAGACTGAGAATTAATCCTCCCAAATATAGCATTTGTTTATGCATTTCCTGACTTCCTGTCTTCTCTCACAGGTGAGTGGGAGATCAGTGCCTTCGATGGTACTCTCAAGAGCCGGGGGATGAGCATTCATTACAGCGTTTGTCCTTGCCACTATGGAGACACTTTGGTCGACCGGGATGAGGACCTCAATGATATCTCTGAGTGCGTGGACGTACTACCAAAAAGCAGGAGACCTCAGAATACAACAATGGTTTGGGTGTGCAAGAACTTTACTGACAGTCCAAATGACACTAGTGGCGATAATGAGTGGACTGTGAGAGGAGACCAAATCTGTCAATTGAAGCGGGTGTCTTCAGAGGGAGGAAATGCAGCAAGTGCACTTGAGGGAGGAATCCCAGAGGAGGTCTTGGAAGAATTAGAGAGAAATGGGAAGTGGATTGTGGATTTGAATGAGACTGAACATGAAAGAAGTGGCAGACAGAGAAGACAGGCTGAGGGAAACTGGACACGTGAAGACTTGAGCGCTGCAGAGACCGGAGATGATGAAATCAGATGGCAATCTGGAGGACAGACCCAAGAAAATGGAACAGTCCTTGGTGTCGAAATGAACCCCAATCAAAGAAGCGTAATGTCGCTTGAAACAAATGTGACGAAGGAAGAGAGCAATGAGATTTTACCGGACACAAATCCAAACCTCAAAGACAATCTTTTAACTGAAAGCAATTCACTGGACCAACTCTTTAGAGCAGTGCTTCTCAATTATTTTCTGTTACGCCCCCCCCTAGCAAGAAGAAAACTATTCGCGCCCCCCCCTCCCCACCGTGACTATCCTAACTTGTCTTGTAAGTCGTAAAATGTTGCACTGTCGCAAACGTGACAGAAGTAACAATGAGAGCGCCACTGCCCCCTGCTGTAGTAAACGCGCAATTACACTTTATTCTAGTACTGCCAAAAAAAAAGCCTGTTCCCCAGGGTCACACGCGCCCCCCCAGGAATAGCACCGCGCCCCCCAAGGGGGGCGCGCCCCACTATTTGAGAAGCACTGCTTTAGAGAAACCCATATTGCGAATGATTCAGAGGAGCTCCCAGTGGATTCTCTATGGGTGGATTATAATTCTACATCCAGAAAAAACCCAACGGGAATCAACCTGTCTTTGGATTATGACGAATACAGCCAAGAGGTAACGTTGCCGCTCAGGGAATGTGGACTGTCCACTTAATCACATCCCCAAAATCCTTAATCCCACATTGTTGCTGTTATTTCAGGAGAACAACACATTCGATGTAATTACCTCGGACAAAACTGATTTACGATCTACAAAAACAATATACCGCAACTACTACATTGCTGCAGAGGAGATTAGCTGGGACTACGGCATCAAAAAAGACCCTCATCTTATTACACCTGGGTACGAACAGTAGTTCCTATAAAGTCACACAGCAGAGGCGTAGCCAAGCCGGGGCGAGCCGGGCCGGCGCCCCGGTTAGGACTCCCTGCGCCCCGGTTGAAAAAAATCGAGCTTTTTCGATTCTTCATTTTCATGCCGTTTTTTTTCTTACGGTCTTGCGCGAATGTGCTGGCGCTATTCTATGTGCGCAATGTTATCCATTCACCGTTTGCCTCCCGGACCCGGATGTTGTTTTAGCGATCAGCGAACGGTGTGGGTGATGTTCGATTTTTTTTCCTGTGGGCGTGCGCCCCTACTGGAAAAATTCCTGGCTACGCCTCTGTCACACAGTCACTTTCCAAAACCTTCTGAGCTGTATGAGCAACACATTTTAAAACTTCATTCTTTCCCACGATGGTCCTCTAGTTTAAAACTACCATATTGCGGTTACAAGTGAAACTAAAAAGATTAAATGACTGTTTGTCTGTACATAATATATCTATATGTTTTGAGGTACATTGTACCACTTTTAGCCCATTAATTGGCGCATAGTAAAAACAAAGCCTTCAATCGTTTGTTTTTTTTCAGTGCCATTTTTGCTCTTGCTCAGTTGTCCCTTTGCCCCTCTAGTTACATGTGATTCTGCTTTGGTGTTAGATTATTTCACTTGAATCCTCTGAATAAATCTTTCTTTATATGATGTGGAAAGTAATTTTGGAATGAACCAGGATGTCTACTTTCCTCTAGAGAGAAGCGTCGTGGAATGAGGAAGTTCCTTCCAGAATACAAGAAGGTGGTGTTTAAGGCCTACCCTGACGAAAACTTTCTTGAACCTGACAACAGAGGAGAGCTTCACCAACACCTTGGAATCATGGGCCCTCTCATCAAAGTCAAAATTAACGAGCTCCTTACTGTAAGTAGTTAATTAAACTGAATAAACTGAAGTATAATTTTCGGTATGGTAACCTTTGTTCACTTGCTGTGCCCTATTCAAGGTACACTTCATGAACAAGGCATCCAGGCCCTACTCGTTTCACCTTCAGGGAGTTTATGATCGTACTCAAGGTGCTGGCATTGCACAAAGCCATGACCCATTGCTGCCACGTGGGGTCTCCGGAGACCCTGTCCCACCTGGAAAGTCTCGCACATATAGCTGGAGAATAACAAAGAAGCAAGGTCCCACCGATGAGGAATTTGACTGCAAGGCTGGCGCGTACTATTCCACGGTGGACAAGGTCTGCATAGATCCATAGGTCCTTTCGATTGTTATGTAAGGAATGGTCAGGAAAAAAGTGAAAGGTTTCTAATTCGACATTATTACTTTGTATGTTCAACTTTCACATGTAATTTGCCACATATATTCCCTATGAATTGTTTTCCACAGCCACCAGTTCAATGTCCAGCGTGAGGGGATGGTTCTTTGCCATAATACCTATACGTCTGAAATTGCATCACAACTCATGAAAGTTGCAATCCGACTTTATTGCTCAGTGTCAAATCTGTGTCAACTTGCACTATACCTGAAGTCGAGTAACAATGTAGTGAAGTATTCAAAACCGGAAGAGACTTTACTATTGATCGTATTTGTATTTTTTTAAATTTCCAGGTAAATGAGATTCATATTTGTGTGTTTCTGTGCCAGGAGAGGGACCTTCACTCAGGTTTGATTGGCCCACTGCTCGTGTGTAAGACTGAGACTCCGCTGCCCGTTAAGGAAGAAGGAGTCGGACCGCTTGTCCGGGATTTCAGCCTTCTCTTTCACACATTTGATGAGACCAAAAGCTGGTATCTCAAAGAGAACCTTAAGAAGCATTGTGCCCCTCCCTGCCAAGTCAACCTGGGCGACCCCTGGTATCAGATCAGCAATAGGTTTGCAGGTAGGTGATATTGTGGTGTGAGTAGCAGCAATTTTTGATTGTTTATATTTCTAATTGATCCTTAATAAGACTTTAATATTTTATATCCATAGCAATAAATGGCTATGTGGCAGAGACACTTCCTGGTTTGGTGGTTGCACAGCGGCAGCGAGTAAGGTGGCACTTGTTAAATGTAGGGAGTGATGGAGAGTACCATGCTGTGCACTTCCATGGTTTGCCTTTCACACTACACACCGGGGAGGAGCACCGCATGGGCGTCTACAACCTCTTCCCTGGTAAATACGCACAATTATTGATTGTAAAGGCAAGGAACTAGTGTTCGCGTTTGATCATGCAATTGGACCATACTACCCTTCAACCGTGTCTGTATCTGCTCACTCGAGGTGTTTTCGGCACCGTAGAGATGATCCCCTCCAAAGTCGGAACATGGTTAGTTAAGTGCACTGTCGGAGACTACCAGCTGGCTGGAATGAGGGCTAAACTGTTGGTCTATGATCCAGGTGGGAGCTTTTAAACTAAAGTCGACATACTTTGCTTTTCAAAAAGGAAAGCACCATACGTGCCGTGTCTACTAAAATATACCACAGCCATAATTGATTTCCACTCAGCAGCCAATTTATTTATATTTATTTCAGTTGATAAACTGGATACGTATTCTGAAATGCTTATTATGGTCACAAATAGGCCAGGTTCATGTCAGAACAAAATGTGAGCCAACTTCCACCAATGATTATTTCAAGATACTTTTTTTTAGTATGACAGAGGGGAGTTTTTTGACCTGCTTAACATGTGCCGTAACTTCCTGAAGTCTTCCTCAGAAGCGTCAAGGCTACAGGAAATGGCCAAAACATGTTAAGTAGGTAAAAAAAAAAAACGCCTCTGTCTTAATATCTTTAAATAATTTGCCAAGTGAAATCAGTATGGATGTATGAACATTCACCAAAGACTCCACTCACGATACTCATACTTTGGAAACAATCCAAACTTACTTCATTAGATGAAGTACAGTACCTAATGTTTTAGATGTTGAGTGTCAATACAGTCCATAAATGTAATAGTAACTTAGGTTATTATCATATTTCCTGAGTGTTCTTTTCTTAATACAGAATGTGCTTTACCTCTGGGAATGAAATCTGGACGCATCCAGGATTCACAGATCACTGCTTCAGATCACATAGGTAAAAAATAATTTAAACAAATTGTGAATATATTTGTGTTATATTCCTATTTATTTAGGGCATACATTGAGGCATAAACATGTTGTTTGAACATTCAATATTAACTATGTTTTCACATGTGTGTCCAGATAGTTGGGAGCCCCATCTGGCTAGGCTGCATCAGTCTGGTTATATCAATGCTTGGATGGGTACAGACAGCCTCTCCTGGATACAGGTTGAACATGCAGCTATTCCTCATGCTATCAACCGTTTACATTTATTTAGCTGCCTATGTCCTGTGACCGGTGATTTTCGTAACCATTGAAGGTTTTATGATATCAATGAGCATAACATTGCCTTTATTCATTATAACCAATGTATTATCAGGTGGACTTGCTGAAGCCAACTCTGCTGCATGGCATTGAGACACAGGGAGTGAGGGCAAGCCTGAGGGAGAATTTCATCCGACTATTTTTCGTTTCCTACAGCCTGGACCAGGAGACGTGGATCACCTACCAAGGGAACTACACAAAACTGCCCAATGTGCGAAATCCACACTCCCACCACTCACCGTGCACGTCATTATTTTCACCTAATTAAGTTTTTCTTCCATATATTTTTGCTCATGTCAATGCACCTGTTTTATTTGCCAATGTCAGCCTCTTGTTTTTTAAATGACCTAGATAAGGCAAAAAGGTCAGACCAACTTCTTCCTAAAATCTAACCATTTTGTGACTCTGCTTTAGAAATTTCGCGGGAACACGGACAGCTCCACAGTGAAGCAAAACCAGTTCTCACCTCCTTTATTGGCTCGCTACGTTAGGGTTCACCCTGATATCTTTGTGCGGAGCCGTGCACTGCGTCTGGAGCTGCTGGGCTGTGATCTCAACAGTGAGCCTTAACTTTACAATACACATAGTATATAATGGAGCCTTGACCTGCAGGTTTATCGTGACATGTGGTCGAGTTACATATGTTGCCACCATTGAGAACGAACACCTGTTGCTTAAAGAGTTATACCCTCATGGATGCTGATCGCTAAACCACCTTTGATGCGCCAAGGGAATGGACCTTCCTAAAGCAAGGTTACATGGTTGTTTTGACAAAATAGTGTCACTCTGCCACACTACTGCTTACTGTGAAATGGATATACTGCCACCATGCTTGTATCTAAAAAATATATATATATATTTAAAGATAACCTCGTAAATGGGGTCACTGGAAAATCAAGTCACTGCTGTACACTGTGGCTCATGATCAGGAAGTGGCTGATACGTGTGTGCATGTTCATGTGTGTGCAGGTTGCTCATATCCACTTGGCCTAAAGAGCGGATTGATTTCTAACATTACCGCCTCCTCATATCGTTCATCAATGCTACGTAAATGGAGCCCCACCCTTGCTCGCCTCCATCAGGAAGGCAGTTCCAACGCCTGGAGGCCCAAGGTGAGCTCCTTTGCCTTTGCCCTGTTCACGTGTAAATGAACAATGATACAGGTTAATCACTGTTAGCAGAGGAGCAGATGGGATTTTGAAAATATAGTTTCAAACCTTACTTCCAAATACTGACCCTAATTTGAACCCTACTTTGAAACTCCAACCCAAGTTTGAGACCCTACTTCAAAACCCTAACCTCAGTTTGAAAGCTTACTTTGAAACCCAAACCCTAGTTGGAAACCCTACTTTGAAATCTTATCATTACTTCAGAATCCTAAGACTAGTTCAAAACCCTACTTCAAAACCATAACCCTAATTTTAACCCCTACTTCTAAACTCTAACCCTAGTTTGAAAACCTACTTCAACACCCTAACCCTAAGTTCTCAGTCTATTATTACTGTGACTATACTATTTATCTTCACACAATGCAAAACTGAGGTGTGACTTCTTTTGGACTTGTTTCGAACGGTCAAATGCCACGTTTGTGATCTTGGCGAGAAGTCGAGTACTGCTGGCCAACTATTACACAGTTGTTGCCAGTCATTCATCTTAGTTAGATGCTACAGGGGAAGTCAAGTCAACAATGTGCCATGTTTAATATGTTTGTGTGCCTCCAGTACTCTAAACACTATTTTGTTGATGATGACTATTTATTTTATTTTATATTATATTATGTCAATATTAATCAGAATACTATGGTTTGATTTTTTAGAGCACATAGAACATACGTATATTATTGTATAGAACATTTTTAACCTGACCCTTATACTGCTTGGTTGGAATGTTCCATTCTGTAGTTCATCTCGGTGACAGCATTCATTCATTCAGCATTTCCAAGCAATTTCAAGTAGACACTTGACTTTTATGAGATCTTAAAATTACATTAGGGTCTTTCCGTGGCCTAAGTCCATTCTTTTATCTTGCAGCCAAGCTATTATTCCTTCTCTCTTTCAAATGATCTTTCCTAATATTAATCCTCTCTGGCAAATTCACAGAACAACAATCCTCACGAGTGGCTGCAAGTGGACTTGAACTCAATCAAGCGCATCACAGGGGTCATCACCCAGGGGGCGAGGTCTTTCTCGACACAGATGATGGTCACAGAATTCTCGGTGACTGTCAGTCTCGATGGATTCTCATGGAGCAGTGTGTTGGAGAAGGACTCGCACAGGGAACAGGTACAACAAAATGACACGTACTAAGTTCCAGAGATGTATGCCTCATTTACATATATTGTCTAGACAGAAATAAAATCCCGCATGGTCTACCCGCCACAACATTAGGCACACAATTGATTGATTTCTGCTATATTTACCTGTTTTGAATCTCATCAGACTGTCAAGAAATGTCCTGTAAAGATTGCTTGTACCTTTTTAGATCTTCACAGGTAACAACGACCCGGACACAGAGGCCCTCACAGTTTTCGAGCCGGCCCTGTTCGGCCGCTACATGCGCATCCACCCTCGTGGCTGGATCAACGACATCGCTCTGCGTCTGGAAGTGCTGGGCTGCATCACACAGCAGGACCCCTAACATGCATGTTACACAAAGCACCTTTAAGATGCACATTAACTCTGCGCTAAAGTATTGGATCTATTCTTCCTGTTAGAAAAGTAGAACAGATATGTTGTGGTAATGGAAAGAACAGTTGTCACTTTAAAAGTAGTATTTGCCTCGGACATGCCAACATGCTCAGAATGTAAGCTTGTGTAAATATTTCACACAGTGATGGATGTATACTGTTTGAATGCTTGCTCTATGTTGTTGGAAAACTACGAATGGATGTATATTTCTGCTTCGGTAACATTTCATCTAAATAATACATCTTAATGAGTTGCACTAATCTTCATTGCATACTTCATGTGGGACAACAATATCAACAATATTGATACAAACACGTATATATTACTTTATTGTAGTCACAAAGTAACTGCTTTGTCTTTCTTTAAAAAAAAAAAAGGGTAGCAAGAAGTGGGGAAGAATTCTGTGTTTCCATTCACTTTCGATACTCAGGAACTTTCATCCTGCTTCGTTCTTCCACATTATCTTGGCTCTTCCTTCACCTCATGCGCCCGCTGTCCTCAGTGTTCCTTAACTGTTATTTTGGCTTATCCTGCCGGAGCAGGCCGTCCTGGGACACACAATGAGCGACCGCACTCCCAAATTGTTCCGTGACAAGCTGCAGTTTGGAGGCTTGTCTAAAGAATGTGTGACACGGTAATGTGAAAACATGATCAGTATGTTTGTTAGTCCAAATTGCTTTTATCACCTTTTTATCAGCTGAGGAAGTTTCCAGGCAGACGGGGCAATGGAGAGTAACACTGGACAGGACGTACATTTGCAGAGATGTCATGCTTAGCTGATAGGGCTCGCAAAACAATGGCAACGTGCGTAATGTCAGCAAGAAAAGGCAGCACCTGGTTTCAACGCTGACTGACTGAGCCTTGATGGGATCGTGCAGAAGTCATTACCCCATGCTCACCTGGCTGGTGTTTGATCTATGCTTAAAACAACCAACAACTTACTCAATCTTTCATGGTGTCAAACTCAAGTTCCAATTTCTGATACAGAATATGGTTGTGCATAAATGCTTCAAAAGTAACAGGTTGTTACAGTACAGAGCTTTTTCTATTTTTACCTTTAGCATCGTATTGTAATGATATACTACTCTTTTTTTCTTTCATGACAACCAAAGTACATCTTCAGCATTAATATAAATTTCCTGTGTTAATTGGCTAGAAGAAATCACATTGTTCTGTCTTAAGGTCCATTTTCATTACTGCTTGTCTTCATTAGTGGGTGAGCTGGAGCTTTTCACAGATCACCGATCACCAATCAATTGCAGAGCACATATTGACAAACCTTTAAAAATACAATTCACTATGGACAATTTAGAGTAGTGATGGGTTTGCGGGCCAATTCTTGAATAGTCCTTCAGTTAATTTGTTAAATAATTTGGCCCCTTCAACAAAATGGAGTGACCCGACCTATGACACGATATCATCCAAGTGAGTGAGTTGACCTATTAGGGGATTTTGATTGACATTAACATCTTTGAATGTACTGATTGTGGAAAAAAGGCTCAAAACACTGCACTGGCTGGGGTTGAGGGAATATCTCTAGTATGTCCATCAAAATCGAACATTAGAATTAAGATAATTTTCATCCAAATCTTGGTTTGCATTAGATTTTGCTGGAGTAGCCTGCGCCAATTGGGACTGCACACAATGTATTCGTACAAAAAAGAACTTTGCAACATACTGGAAGTTCTTGAACTCATGTGAGAGTGGGTAAGAATTTTCCAAAATGTAGACATTTTCATGTTAAGATCCCTTACACGTGTTTTAGTGTGACATCGCAACAAAGATTTTTTTTTCACCTTCCGCTCTCACACCATTGTGGCATCCTTACAATATTTCCTGTTGCACACTCCCAGGTCATGAAAAAAAAATACGATTTTTTTCTGCTGTTTTTGTCTAGTCTTATTCAATCAAAAACATTTTACTTTGATAGTGCACATGGATATATACTATGTCTTACATATCCCTCTAATGTTGCAGACTCTAAACTACAGTCATTTTGCATGAACTGCATTTCCACTAAATTTACTGTGTGGTTGTTTTATCAATCATATATTGGGTATTTACTTCCACAAAGTTTTATATAATTATGTTTTGGGGGATTGACGTCAAAGATTTTTATTTTACAATGAATGCATTTTCCAATATTACTAGAGCCTTGGACTATGACATTCAAGATTGTAAGGGTGGAGGAGGTCCTCTGTTGGATAAATATAGTATTGCATGCAACGTTTTGACAAGCACTCCTGTGTACTCTATTGCACAGTTCTGTAATGTTGTCCATGGTCCTGACACAATGTAAAATTTAAGATACCCCGACCTTATTTGTCTTAACATCTGTAAAATAACAGCAGGGTTTAATTTAAGTTATTAAAAGTGCTGGTTACATTCTTACAGAATAAAAACTTGGTTTTAGTGCACATAGTAAGAAACGACCAGAGAACGCTATGAAATCCTAAAAGACATTCCAGACATGCAATCATAAATCCTTTCGTTCAAGTATTTCAACTTGGCCTGTGGCCTTGTGATTAAAAAGTTAACTTTGTCCTTGTACAGTGCTAGCTATAAAGAGTTCTAATCAGAGTAGATTTATTGATACATAATCCAACCTAACGAGGGAGAGTCACTGAGGACTAAATCCACCGTGTGGCTATGGTGATAAGTACGGTATGTCACATGTTTGTGGACATATTTTGGCCCCTACAGAGTAGTGTATTGTATTTTGCTTACCAACCAACACAGTATTTCTTTGTGTTCTCAAGGGGGTCTGGGTTTAATCTACCCCATTTGAATACATAGCAGAGAATATGAAGTGCAGTCTCAAGTAGAGGTAAAAAAACCAACAACAAAAAACAATGAGAGTAAACATTCTTTTCATATTAGGTTTTTAATGTTGTTTTAATTGAAAAGAAAATGCCTTGTAACATAGATTACGTTGACACACACATAAAACAGATTTTCTAGCAGCTTGAATTAATTTCAGTTTTAGTTACATTTAGCCAGCTGGCTTTATTTTTGCTGTTGTTATACATAAAAAGGTGCCTACAAAGCGAGGATATGCGAGGATGTATGCAAACAATTGTTAATTGAGGCAATTATGGCTTACTATAGCAACCTCTCTGGAGGTTATCGCACAGCCACGCGTGTGTCAGCAACAAGCACAGGAAAAAAAACACAGTAGAAGGCTATGAAATCAGAACTATTACAGTCATTAGAACGACAAATAAGCATCAAAAACACAGCCTGCAGAGTTTGTCGAACAGGGAGCAAAGGCCTATATGTTGCTGCTTAGATAGGGAAAGAAAAAAAAAAACATTCACCAAAAACGCGCTTTGAGAGACTGTGGCTCTGGCAGATTAATCTTGCTGGTAATCACACCATGTCAGCGTGAATGAGGTGTCATTGTGTACGTTTTTTGCAAAATCATGGCTCAGTTTCATACGAATAACATGCAGACTGTAAGATCCTGCTTGACATATTGATGGTATAGTTCACAAACAAACAGTACAAGAACAGTAGGCCAAAGATTTGAGGTCAGTAGATCAGAAAAAAGCTGGCACGTTTTCTGAGAAGAATAACAAAAGTGTCTACATTTACTCGTTGTTTTTTAAAAATCCTTATTTTCTGTGTTAGTTCCATATAGAGTCAAATGAGGTGAGAGTGATTTGGGAGTAGTGAGTGTCCGCAACTGTGAAATAAAATGTAACTTAGATATTGACGACTCAAGTGATTACATACATACGGCCGAAAGCTCAGTTCAGCTTCATTAATTTGTGTGCAGGACGAATTTAACAAGTTTGCCCTTCTATGTGCAGTCAGCGAGGATGAATGCACCTCACCTGCATGGCGTCTCAAACACAAACAGATAAGTACAATATTTTTAGCGCGTGACTTCCAGAAATGAGCAGTAAAACTTTCAAATTGAAATTAACAGTAGCATTCAGAGTAAAATATTACATGCTTATATTGCGTTCTTGCTTGGATAGAGTTATTATAAACATTGGATTGACCCACTTAGTTCCATTTGACCTAACTTTTTGGGTTGTACAAAATAACCCCCTTTTTTTAACAAAACAACCTAGCAAGCTGGGTCCAATTTTGGACCCAAATTGAGTTCTTTTTGACCCAGGAGTCTCAAGAGTGTTGACCATGGGCTCAAGAAAAGCTGTAAATGACTGGCTTAGCAGATCCAGAGCAAGAAACCTAAAGTTTTTAATCATTCTGTACCCAACCACACACACACTTTACTTTGATCTAACATGACAGTATTATGTGCAGTGGAACCTCCATAAAAAACACCGCAATATGTCTCGTGTAGCTATTCGAGAGTCCAGTTGGTTGCATTTTGTCACGTTGGACTTCCACTGTACATATAACTCATGTTTTCAGTTTACACTACATGAACTTTAATGTTTAAAAAAAAAAAAAAGACAAATAACCAAGTAACAATGGTTATATGTATTTTTAACTTTGGCTGGGAAAGTGAAGGCAAAGTTTAGCAGATATTGATGTTGAAATATGGTGTAAAGAGAACCTGAGCTGAGGAAATTCCGTAACTGTTCAGACCGGTCTGAAAAGGTAGATTGGTTTTTAATTGAGGTTCTGCTGTGAGTCAAGTGTCTCACATGTAATACTCGTCCAGTATCAACAACTACAAAAAAAGAAATAACTGATTAAAGAAGATGCCAAATAATCAAATATATTTATAATAAATATATATATCATAAATTATATTTATATTTAAAAGAAAAATCCAACCGTTCAAATAAAAGAACTGTCAGCACTTCCAGCAATCTATGAGAATCTTAGCGATGATTCATACTTTATTTTATTTTTGCAACAAATCTGCTAAACTTCTGTTTTGTTTTTACTCCTGTTTGTTCTTTTTAATTCTCTTAAATTGTGACGGTTTACTGTAATTTCTTTACATGGGAAAAATAAATGAATATCTTATCAAATACCTCAACAGAATAAAACTACAATATTACAAGAACATCAACATGGTGAAAACTCTGCTGATGTCTAACATAATGAACAGAAAAATAAATGGGCAAGTCTATGCGTAGGTTGTATCTTAGTAGTTTTCTACAATTTTTTATTGGCAAACATTACTCAACATTAATTGGTGACTGATTAGGGAGTTGTACAGTACGGGGAACCGTGGCTCAGAGGTAGAGTCCACAGGTTGAGGGTTTGATCCCCAGCTATTGTGACCACATCAAAGTGTCCTTGAGCAAGACACTGAACCTTTAGTCACTCCTAATTGTATGTCATCAGTAGATGAATGAGGAAGCAGTGTGAAGCACTTTGAGTACCAAAGGTAGAGAAGCGGTTTCAAGGTAATAGCCCATGAAAAAGTCAAACAGCCTGTATGTGTTAATTGAGCCTATGAATGAATGTTCTGTCAAATTGGATGTAAAAATATAACAACCTGTATGTGTTAATTGACCTTATGAATGTTCTATCAAATTGGATGTAAAAATAATGTAACACTACTCCATCAATCTAGCGAGTTGGATTTGTATGCTTAAATGTTTCTTTTTGCCAAATGATTAAGACCACTTCTTTGTAGCACATACCAGTGAACATAAATCTCACTTCAGTTTGCAGCTGTTAACATGTTAACTCTAAATATGCAATTTGTAAATACTTGAGCAATAATATTAAGCAAATTATTCAACATGAATTAAACTTGGATTACGGTGAAAACCCGTACATTGTGGTTATTCGATTTAAGGCAGAGTTATCTTGTGTGCCTAGCTAGAATTAGCTTGATTGTTTCGTCACGTGTGTTTTTTTAATATATATAAAATAAATGTAACAATATCTCAGTCCATCTATGGCTCTGTTTAATAATCTTCACATTCATTTGAAGATCAGCATTTGTGTCTCCTTTACTCTTTAGGGATCATAAGAAATGATCCGTGCGATTAAAACAATCTACAGATGAAGAGAAAATGTCTTAAGACAAGGTAACAATAAGTTATTCCTGAAGGCTTTGATGCATGTACAAACAATTATGGCAAGGACTTCCTGGAAGAACCCGGAAGTAGCAATGAGCTATTTGTTACAGCAACTATTGTTTCCCGGAGCTCCTTATTTGTTTGTTTGTTTGTTTGTTTGTTTGTTTGTTTGTTTGTTTGTTTGTTTGTTTGCCCCCATAGTATTTAAAAATGTCTTGCACAGCTTGGGATCTTTTTGAGGGTTGTACAAACTGTTCTACAAAATGTTTTGAACATGCACCCAAGAGAAAAGCAAACGTTGTGAGAATGAGTACAGTTCCCAGCGCTTTACCGAGAATGAGGAATGCAGAAAATCTAGGACGATTTATTTATTTTAAATATAACCTTGACATTGTCTCGGGTACATATGCTTTCCCTTCATTTGGGGCCTAAAAAAAACCCAAGGAGCAACGCTCGCATCAAACTTTATTTTTGTTTTACGGCAACCACTGGAAAAGATTTGAAAGATTCGCCGGCTACCCAACAAAGATTAAAGATGGAGAGCAGTGTATAAGTATATGAAGACACAACACAAAAGCTACATGGCAAAATATTAGTACTAGTGTTAGTCAGGCAACAACATGGAGTTTTAATTTTTTCTGAACGTTCCTATGTGGCGTGCATTTAGATTGTTGCTGGTCAGTATTAACCTGAATGCAATAATTACATTCAGTATTCTAATATTAATCTGCATATGATGTTGTTGCTATTATTAGGCAACACGTGAGGTGGTTACCATAGAGTGGAAAGTAGTGAAATTGATATGATTTAGCGGTTGGCCCACTATGCCCAACCTCCTAACAAAATGCGACCAATTTTACAACTGTATGGGTGATGATACGTCTCAAAGCGTTTGAGGTTGCTCATTGATTCACTGTCGGAAGCGCCAAGAGTTCAGAAAGTAGCGAAACATGCGACTGTACCTTGTCGCTGGACACTATTTTATGTCATCCTCCTAACGCGCTACATTAGAAGAAAGCAGGATTGATTTTTTTTCTTTTACGATGTGTGAAAACGAGCGTTTCCACCAGTCGATAACTGACATGGCAACTGGACTCACGCCACCAGTACCACGTAAACAAAACGACAGTTCCTGTTCATACCAAAAGTCACTCCCATGATTCATGTAAAGGCTCAAGAGGCCGAGGAATAAGGTGGACAAAAGCATGAATGAGAGGATTAGTGACTAACACAAAAGAAGGAAGATTAAATCTTTCCTTCTGGTGAGATGACCCAGTTCAAGTTCACTGTTGAAGAAAATGGTAGAAGGGTAGAAAGAATAAAGTCTCCCTGCAAGGGAAAAGTTCCAAGAGGCTAAGATGCCATTTTAAATGTGAGAAAAATTCCACTTGAAGTCATTTAGACTACCCTACCTCAATACAACTGACAGTACAGAAATGAAAAAAGATAAGAGTACTTCATGATTAAAGCCGTAGATCATGTGGCATTAGTGAGAACTCTCCCACCAAAAGCTTCACAGAAATGTAAAAATGGAAACGAAAAGCGGAATGTGAGTGACCAAGCTTTGTGTTATCCATCAAGCATCTGACATGAAATGCAATATGAACAATATTTTCCTTGTGCTTGCGTATGAAACGCGTCTATGAAACGTTAACTTGTGTCTCCTATGAAGGCGGCTGGTAAAGTAGCAAGTACATTTTCAGGTGAGGAGATTGCTGTTTTTCACTCATGATATTCGCAACGCAAGACATTTCCCTCACCGTTGTTTCGACAGAAAAACAAAGAAGATGAAAAAGTAAAAGCTGGAATCATCAGCAGAGGTGTCCCTGTAAGAATGCAAGTATGAATGCTTGTTATTCTTACAGAATTCAAAGACATTTTTTACATCATCACTGATGTTGACTGAACAGACGTTGCCTGTCACTTCGCCATGCACACAAAAAAAGATCAGTTTCCTTTCTGTGATGTAATTCAACTTAATGCCGTCACGCGGTTGGCGCAAATATACCATAGAATGTACTCATTTTCCATTTTCGAGGTAATGGGATAGATCACACTTTCTGATGAGTACACCGTAAAATGTTTCCTCAGTGAAAAAGTACAGTTGGCCCCCTGCTATTTGTAGGGGATAGCGGGAAATCAGTGTATAATTGACGCCTATCATAACTGAATGAACCAAAAAAGACAAATGGTTGAGTTAACAGGGACATACAGCCACTAACAAAACCAAAAAAGACAAATGATTGAGTAAACAGGGATATACAGCCAATAACAAAATATGGGTTGGTTTCCGTAAATTAAAAAAAATACATATTTAAATATGTTGAGAAAAGTATTAGGGCAAAGAAAATCCACAAATAGGTGAGTAAATATGCAGGGGTCCACCGTATACAGTTTACATTCATATCTTTAAAAGAAATTCCATTTAGACTTCCAGATCATAGCAAAATATTAAGCTTTTGAGATAAATCCCAATTATACAAAATCTCTTCATTTCATTCCTCTTGGAGGATATTTTGCTGCCTTCTCAGACTGTGTTTTGCTTCACCTCCTTAACTAGCATAGCGGCGAGCCTTCTTATCATCACCACTCCAGCTTCAAACTTGGTCACACAGTTTGTCTTGACAAAGATCCACTCAGCAGGGTCGAGGAGGAGGCGAAATCAAAGGTCAGGCAACTGGACAGTCTCGCCAATGTAATTGGGAGAAGGGTAATCTAAGGATGAGAAATGAAAACAAATGGGAAACATTTTGACGCATATAAACGTATCGTAGTTACCGTTTCTAAATTAGATGTGCGTCTCAGCGTCAGTGTAGCCGGGTAGCATGTCTCCATTGGAGCAGCTTTTTGGTTTCGGTTGGGCATTGGGTAACATATGCGCGGTCGTCTCTTCTGGCGCTGCCCCCGTGCTGCCACGCGCCAGTCGGCTGTGTATCAGGGGTACAAAGAACAGCACCACCCCTCCGATTATGGGGGGCACACCGGCTACCGAGAAGGCTACGGTGTAGTCCCCAAAGTAGTCGTGTAGCAGACCTGCAAAGTGGAGAAGGAATTGAGTGGTATGTTATGGGTTCAATGAAGAAATTCACGGTAAATTAACTCATTAACAATGTTGCACATCCGGATGACACAGTGTTGATGGTTTCTATAATTGCAACTTGATCATTGGGCAATGAACAGGTGGTTTTTCAACAGATTGAAACAATCCAGCTTTACAATTAGTGCCATTAAATGCTTATAAAGCTAAAAAAAAATGCGCACCTTCATCTAAT
Source organism: Syngnathus typhle (assembly GCF_033458585.1). NCBI lineage: Eukaryota > Metazoa > Chordata > Actinopteri > Syngnathiformes > Syngnathidae > Syngnathus > Syngnathus typhle. Next base: position 11,355,271 of record NC_083738.1, on the reverse strand, counting down.
GTTTAAAACATACTGGGTGGAGCTGGGATGCAAAAACAGATATTTTTTTGCATCGCTCTATTTCAACTGATACTATATACGAATAGACGTTAAAAGGAATTTCCAAACCTCTTATTTAACGGTTTTCACAATGCTATCTTCTTCCTTTACCTTTCTTACTTTGAAGGAAACAATCCTTAATTTTATTCATTCATTTATTAGCATTAGGCCTCGGAGGTTAACTCTAATTTATGTAGAGGCGAGATTAAATAAACATTAATTTACAACAAATTGAGTTTTTTCTTCCACCTTTACAGACCAACTATAAAACAAATCTCAGACAATAAAATGCAAACAACTTAAAGTGCATAACGACAACAACAATCACACTCACCTAAACCGGCAAAAATATTCTTGGTCTATTCGAACTTCCCACGGCCAAGAATGCAAGTTTTACAGCTGTGCTTCAGCTACTCGACACTCCCTCTGTTTACAGATGACGCAAAGCATTGAACATGCTGAAGCAAAGAGAGGTCAACGGGTTCAACACTGCAGCATGTAGTCCATCGAAGAACCAGTTTGTGAATTCAGAATGTGGACACTGTTGCTGCCCATTCCATTGGAGCGTCTGCCTAGGTAGTCTACACGTGTACAGCACATGTGGGCAAAGTGTCATCAAATAATTATTTAAGTTTATCATCCAAAAACACTTTGTTGGATGGCTTTAGTATACATAAATCAAATTGCTTGTCAATCCTTGAATGAACATGAACCACAACTCAGATTAGGGGGGGCAAGGGACCAAAATTAAAACTTGTCGCAGATCAAGTATCAATGACCTCTGACCAGCATAAAGGTTTTCCCACAGAACTCCAAAAGATAGGGGCTTGGTCAACTTGTTCTAGAATGTAAAATGGTTGATAGAAAAATCAAGCATTATTTATTTATTTATTTATACTCTGAAAAGTCTAAGTGAGTCCATCGGTAAAGGCAGCATGGTTACACATGCTTAAAACATACTATTTGATTATTTGCAAAGAGAAGACGAGTCCCCCTCAACTGACACAGGTTCCAACCTCCACCGTGGCCGTAACTATAGTGTGTGCAATGATCCTACCAGAAGTCTTAAAAGTTTCATATTATTCTGCCATTTGTTGAAACCAGATGAGGGGAGTGTGCTGAAAAAAAGCAGTAAGAACATGCCTGAGGTAATTAACAAACGCTTTGTCCTCTGTGCTCTTATTAGGTGGCTGTAATGATACTAAAGAGAGAGGTTTCCTTGATGGAGCGTAGGGAGCTGAAAACAGGCTGAGCACAGAGGGCCTAATATGTACGCTTCTTGAGCCTGAAGACAAATGCTCAGACACCCAACAGTTGGCTGCAAGCCCGTACCATCCCACTCTTCATAACTAAACAGCGCCATCTCCACCATCACTGTCTTTGCTGAAGTATTTGACTTTGCTAATATTAATAAACTCACAGCTCTTACTGGATTACAACCATCAGAATGACTGTGTTGATTAAAACAGATAGAAAAAAAAACTAGTCCTTCACCTGCAATTGGTGGACCTGCAGTCATCGGAAGAGACATGAGCCCGAGCAGGTATCCAATGGCCTGCGAGGCCTGCATGGGCCCAACCAGCTCAAATGCGATGGGAGCCATCATGGTAAGGAAGCATCCGTCACACAGTCCCAGGAATACACACACCACCACAAGTTCTTCAAAGAGAAAACACTGTGGGATCATAATGGACATGAGTCCCAGTGCTATGAAGGATGCCACCTATTAAAGACAGAAGAAACGGGTTATATTTTTCTTCTCAATTTCTCTTCCTGTTTTGAGGCACTGTGACGCACTGGTTAGCACGTCCCCCTGACAGTTCAGAGGGTGTGGGTTAGATTCCACCTCCGGCCCTCCCTGTGTGGAGTTTGCATGTTCTCCCAAAACATGCATGGTAGGCTGATTGAACCCGTAACTTCTGAACTGTGGGGCAGACGTCCCAACCAGTGTCTCACTGTGCCGCAGCAGAAATTGAAAGCACCTTCCCTTGGTGACAATGAGAAAAGCGCATTCTAAGGACACGAACAAAGTGTTGTAATTTGAAACTACAAGTACACAAGAAACATATTGCAGTTCACCTCAAAACTACTCTATTCTACTGTGCTCGCCTTTTCTACTCTTAGCGTTCAATCACCCGGAACAGTATCCAGCAGTTTTTCATTATGGAACTCTTTTGTGCATGCAAATTAGGATTTATCTGCAGTCAAACCATTTGAACTTATTTAAACTTATACTGAATGAACTTTGATTCAATGTACCAATGTCCGTGCCGAAAGTTTAGTAAACAACCATAGTTGTGCAAATGAAGTTAATAGTTAATTTGAGGTTACAGATTGTTGTCTTGTCTTCTTTCTGAAATACAGCACATGGTGTTCTATTGATCTTCCCAAAGAAAGTATAATAACGTATATGTGAAATGTTCTGTCACAGCACTTACAGGTCATGATCGGTCAGACTTTGATCATCCTGGAGCTGATCAATGGGTGAGCCTGTGCCATTCTGGTTATTCTATCCATTTAATGGTTGTTTTCCATTTTTTTTCCATGCACACACCTCTGGGAGGGGTTTGTGCAATTTAAAGTGTTGGAGTGTGGTGTGCAAGGACTGGAGCGGGTGAATTATGTCAACCCACTACAGGAGAACCCTAACCCTAATCCTTAAATAGGAATAACGGATTCCCACCTGTTTAGTCCACAAAATTGCCAAAATTATTGTGAACACCACCTTTTGTACTTTTTTTGTTTTACTAATAGCCCAATTTCACAGAGTGTGCAGATCATGAATGCTTAGCCTTGTTGGATTTGTGAGAATCTAATGAATCTACTTGTACGTTGTAGCTGTAAAATATATACTATAAATCTGGATTAGTATTTTTAGTTGCATAAAACTACGACTATTCTTCCAAACCCGACTGTAGATATACTCACGAAGAAAAAAATTAAAAGTGCATGGGCATGAATGATCTCAATGTGATCCAAATGCTTAAGAGGGTTGCACATTTATGTGAAATGCGCAAACTCCTCGAAAAGATGGCGTGTGTTCTCCTTGAGCACTACTGCCACCTTCAGCTTGGGCATCTCATAATAGGGCTATGATATACTGTAGCATTTTAATAAATACGATTCAATATGATATGGCAAAATTTGTATTAATATGACAAAGTACATATATAGTGAAATTTAGGAAGCTGTATGGATTTTGCTATTCCGCAAGAAAAATGTGAATAAGCATCCCACCGGATGACAGTAGATACAATAACTGATCAAGTTCTGATGGTGTAAATTTAAACTAAATGTTCAAGGCTCCAGACATGCCCAAGGACACTGGCTTCAAACTCTCTACTGTCATTAATTTTCTGACCTGCATGTAGATCTTCCTCAGACCTGGAATGAGGTCCCCGACTTTGCCAAAAGTGAGACGTCCCACCCCCGATGATGCTCCGATACAAACAAGGAGGACCCATTCCTTGTCGGTGCCCTTAAACTGCTCTTTGACAAAGTTCATCTGTCACACAAAAACAAAGACATGTTAAGTCATTTAGTTGATCAGACAACATTCTGGAAAACATCCTCATGTTTTGATTTATACATACATAAATAACTAAGTGGATTGTGTACTCGGTCAAATGTTAGCTTTTGGAAGAGCGCAGCAGGAATGTAGTATGTAAATATTTATATGGGTGAGAAGGCAGCCCACTCCCTCAAACCCTTAAATCAGATCCAAATAACAAAACGACCCTCTGATGTCTTTCCTGAGCCTGTTGGACTATTTGCTCTGCTTTAAATGGTTTCTTATGCATGAATTGCCATAGGACAGGGTGTCCAAACTACAGCCCGCGGGCCGCAGTTGGCCCGCGGTCCAGTTTTTATTGGCCCGCAGCAAATTCTGAAAACATAATTGAATATGGCCCGCACAAGAAGCTTGAGCTCACTTCTCAGTTTCAACACTAGATGAAGCCTGCCACACAAATGAAATCAAGTGAAGAAAAACTTTTACCGCGAGTCCCCAGAAATGGCTGCAAGGAAGAGAAGCGAACACGCAGCGTTTGACGTCCCATTAGCACTCGAGGGAAGAGAAGCGAACACGCAGCGTTTGACGTCCCAATTTGCATGAAATTTTTGTAGTCAAAAAATGACAGTTTTGTAGATACATGTAAGAATTGATATGAGTGCACCATAATTTCATATTGCTTTGTAGTTTCTGGTCCCGAGGCCAAAAGAGAATTAAGATTTCCCGCACTGTACAACCCTGACATAAATGCTCCAAGTTTTTCCAAGTGAGCTGGGAGACTAAATATTGAAAGACACATGATCACAAGTCCCACATTAAACTGTACTGTTTTTTCCAGTTATATGGTAAAGAAGTCAATATTGTTTCCTTCTCAGTGACATTCCATGTAGATAAAAAATGATACGGCATGTCCAACATGGAAATATGTTTACGCTCCATGATAGACAAAAACGCAATCAGAAAGAAACAGACTGAATTATTTTTACTAGCCATCCTGAGGCAGAGATACTCTAAATAAAGCATTTAGTGGAACAGGGGCATAACGTTCTTACCAGATGGACATAAGGCACAAAGTAGCCTAATACAGCCGTAGCAACTCCAAATGCCCACACACGGTAAGTGAGGATGCGAAACACTCGCAGGTTGAAGTATTTTCTGACCCCCGCCAACACCTTGTACCACCAGTTCCCACTCGGAGGAGTCGCCCCTGCCTGCGTTTGAGGCTCAGCGGGGCCCATTGGTCCCATGCAAGGTCCAGCAGGTAGCAATGGCTTGAACATTAACGCCAGCAAGGCTTGCACAAGCATGAAGAGGCTGAGGATCTGGAAGGCTCTGCTGAGTCCCAGCGGTTCCACTACTTTGTTCAGCAAAACCGGGAGAACCATGGAGAAGAGGCTGGCTCCTGCCGTCACCACGCCGTTGGCAAGGCCCAGGCGCTGGCGAAAGTAGTGGCCAAGGATAACCAAAGAGGGTTGGAAAGCAAAGGAGGATCCACAGCCAAACAATATTCCGTAAGTAAAATAGCGGAGGCTCAACGAGCTAGAACAGAAAAACAAGACAAAAGTTAACTGGATGGCATGACAGATTGATTCATTTACACGTCTGCAAATTGTTTTCATGGGAACCTATTTTTACATTGAGATTATTTTAAATAAGGATGCAACATGGTCACTGGTATTATTTCTATTACTCTTCAACTCTTGAACTATTTACAAAGTGGTGGACCTCGCCCCATCCCTGTTTGTGGACACCTAAGCTTTTCAAGGATACTACTTTTATACCCAATCATGACACTCGCCTGATCCCAGGTAACCTCTTCACCTGTGGCATAGGTTTTATTTTTTATTTTATTTTCACAGTCTTTTGTAGCCCCTGTCCCAGCTTTTTGCAAATGTGATAGAGGTATCAGACAGAATATTTGCAAAAAATATATAATGTTTATCAGTTTGAACAATAAATATATCTTTGTAGTGTATTCAATCAAAAGTCATTTGAAATGTTGCAAGTAATTGTATTGTGTTTTTACTTACAATGATGTATTTAAACAACATCCCCAATTCATTCGGTAGTATTTTCCAATTTCTAGCATTGGAATGGAACACATGGATGCACCACACATGCATGTCTTAATGTTTTAAATCGGGAGGTTTTCAAAGTTGTTAATTTTCATCCACCACTGAAGAATTCATATTTGATTAGCCCAGTGGAGGATGCATTAGAATAAATTTGGGTCAAAACATTATATTCATGAGCAGTCCCTATTTATCTGCATTTCTTTATTGAACAGGGGAAAAATTACAGCTTACTTTGCAAAAGACGTGCTGAGCAGTCCAATGAATGCCAAGAGCGCCCCACCGACGGCAGTTTTCCGACAGCCGAAGTGGTCCGTGAACATGCTGACCACCGGTGAACAGAAGAAAATCATCCCCATGGCGAGAGCCCCGACCCAAGCTGCCGAGATAACAAAAGACATAACAGACAGCATTAGATCAATAGCAATGTGTTGCAGACATCACTTGAAGAAAATTAAGGCAATAAAACAATTGCACCACTGTGAATCAAAGCACGTGTTGACAGGAGATGTGATGTCTACACAAGGACACGTGGTTATCCTTTCTTCAATGGAAAGAACTAAACTAGAAAAAAAATTGTTGTTTGTGTGTCACATGACTCACATATGAGTGAATCAAAACGGAGAATATCTTTAAGAAAAGCATTGTAAGTAGTAGTAGTTTAGTAGTTTCTTGTTTAAAAATCAGTTGTTAGAGCAACAGTGGATGTATAAAAAGCCTACACATTACAGTTCCAAATCCAGCTTGTGCAAAAAAAAAGATCAAGATTTAAAAGCTTTTAAAATCATTATTATGACTATAACCTGAAGAACTCATTTGGAAAAAGAAAAAAAAAAATTCCTGAGAGAGTAAGTAAAAATAAATAACTGAGATCATGTAGTTGTGCATGCACCGTCTTATAACTTAAGATGTTTTCAGAAATAACCAATTACAAACAAACTCATGCTAAATAGCAGTCATCACATACCTCTGATTATCCCAAAGGAAATCACACTCACTCTTGGAACTGTTCCTGTCATTATTTTGCTTGATTGATTGCACATTTGAAAAAAAGACACATTGTGTGAGCTTTTTCCTCTGATTCGGTGTGATTTACAGTACTATTTAACACGTGTGTAATTCATTGTAACCTTTACATATGAATACACAACAGGACTAAAAACTGCAATATGTTCATCCATCAGAAAGTGGAAAGTCCGTCTGTGGTGCAATGTCCACGCAAAGTCAAAAACTGCAGTCCAAATGTTCAAATGCAAACAAACAACTGTCTAGCTGTAGTTACCTGGGGAACATAGGTATAACATCTCTGAGTGAAATCAACCAAACGTGGAGGCCGTGTTATTCCAAGTACCCTTCACATCACCCCCAGGACTGAGACCAAATATAATAATATATAATGATAATGCAACAAATAAATAGTCGTTCAAATTTGTTCCCGAGACTCAAAGGTGACATACACATAACACTGTTCGCCTGCAAGCTTCGTAGAATTTATCCCGCAGCAGGGGGACTTATTTGGTTATAATTGCAAAACTTCTTGTTTTTTATATTGCGTCGTTTACTTGTATGTCTATCGTGTAATATGTCTTGTCACCGTGGGATAGAGAAAACGTAATTTCGATCTCTTTGTGTGTCTCGGCATGTGAAGACGTTGACAATAAAGCAGACTTTGACTTTGATAAGATAATATAAAATATGAAAATAACAAGGATTTTCCAAACAAACCAGGTAAAATTATTCACAAGCAACCATAAACTTATAAACGGTGGGGAAAAAGTGGGGAGAAAAAGAGAAAGAAATGTTTTTGGGTGGTTACGGTTACGGTTGGCACAGGGGGTGGGAAGAGCTGTCTATAATGAATGTCCACTTGGCTAACATTGTTCTGTTCAACATTTTGCAGCCAAGGGCAGACTGAGCTTTTTTTCAACACGCTCAACTGAGCTCTCTCTATGATTCCTCCTTCCCAGTACACAATAATAATAATAAATTATATTTATAACGCACTTTACATTCGGGGGAATCTCAAAGTGCTAACAACCACTGCTGAGACAACCGCTACTTCCAATTCTACCACCACTTTAGTCGCTTCTATCACACAGTTCCTGACAAAGTGACGAAAATTAATGACCACAGTCTTGGATGAGCCTGCTACTAAAGTTATTTTGGGTTTTTCCCTGCAAGAAGAACTGGATTGGTTCTGTGATTCCAAACCCTATCCAAATAAATGAAACTTCAGCTGTTCACTATTAAAAAGATGGTATTGCTTCAGAATTGTTCATTATAGATTATGTCTGTATCATTTGTTGGCAAAGAATAAATAGACTGCATTTATAGCTCTCGTGACCATTTTACAGTGGAACCACATTCATTACTAAGATTGCCAAACTTTTTCAAAAAATGTTAATCACCAATGAATGTTGCACAGAAGCCACTTTTCACTCGCTGAGTCTTTTCGCTCCAATTTGCCAATTTGCCCTTGACTAGTCCGAATCAAGTGGGCCCGTTATAGACTACAGCAGTCTGAAACTGAAAGAAATGTGTGCCAGAAAGAGAGAGACAGAGAGACAGAGAGAATAATGTGAGAGAGAGACTATAAGAAGCGCCAGAGCATTAAAGAAATAAAATTTATTTTTTTGTGGTTTTTGCTCTAACGAGCGCGTCATGCGGTCAGCTTCCAGAAATTTTGGGGTACTAGTTGCTAAAAGTTTAAAGAGTAATATTTATCAACAAAAAAGCAATTCTTAAGTCATTGAAATGCAACTTCAGAAGTTGAACCATTCATTCCATGACACTGGTAGATCTCTGGTTTAATCATATTGGGTAGGGTGTTACATAAGACATCATGGAAATAATCAGTTCTAATGCCAACCTGTCACCATCATACTTAACTGAAATTTAATGCCAAAAACAAAATTCAAAATGAGTCCTGAAGCAAGCAGAAGCTCTAATGCGGAAACACAAAAAATGCCTTGGTTGGTCAAAACAGAGAACCCCAAACGGTTGAATTGTGGGTATAAAACGAGGGTAGCTATGTTCAAGTGATTCAGATTGTTACCTTCCACCAGGTGGGCCCTGGTTTAACCAATCACGGCTCAGCTTCAGAAAACTGCTCTGCCGTCATTGGTTGTGACCTAAGATGCTGACTATAATGCAGTGCTTCTCAAATAGTGGGGCGCGCCCCCCTTGGGGGGCGCGGTGCTATTCCTGGGGGGGCGCGTGTGACCCTGGGGAACAGGCTTTTTTTTTGGCAGTACTAGAATAAAGTGTAATTGCGCGTTTACTACAGCAGGGGGCAGTGGCGCTCTCATTGTTACTTCTGTCACGTTTGCGACAGTGCAACATTTTACGACTTACAAGACAAGTTAGGATAGTCACGGTGGGGAGGGGGGGGCGCAAATAGTTTTCTTCTTGCTAGGGGGGGGCGTAACAGAAAATAATTGAGAAGCACTGCAATAATGCAATTTTCAGCCGAACTGAGATGGATAAAAACAGGTGAATTTTGCCTGTTTAATTCATGTTCCACAAACTGGACAATGGGAATGTGTTTTGACTTGTTGGGTGGCACAGAAACATATTATTTTAAACAGTGGTCCTCAACCCCCCGAGCCGCGGACCGGTACTGGTCCGTGGATCATTTGGTACCGGGCCGCACAAGAAGTCAGGCAAATACCGCTTTGTTCTCACATGAACATTTATGCATCCATTTTCTATCGTGCTTGTCCTAATTAAGGTCACGGGTGAGCTGGAGCTTATTCACGTTTGGTATTGGACGAGAAGCAGGCTACACGCTCTACTGGTTGCCAGGCAGTCACAAACATGTCACATCTTGTATAGAGTACAGACAATAAACCATTCACACTCCTATTCACATCTGGACAATTTAGAATATTTAATTAACTTTAACTAACAAATGGGTGATTTTGGAATGCAAGACCAAGCCGGAGCACCTGAAGAACAGTCACATAAAAGATTTTTCCTTCTCACACCATCCCCACTGCGTATAAAAGCATAATGTGTTTCTTTTTCCCTTCAGTGTGGCGATTGACAGAGCAGAGTACAGCTGAGTACACACCTTGACATTGCAGGACATTTGCATGCGTTGGCGCAGTAGGAATAAAGCCTCTTACATTGTGTAATTACTGAGAAATACCAGACCACCAACAAGTAATAAACACCCCAAGCTCTCGTTGTTGAGTTAATGGCAGTCCAAAAAAAATCCAACAATTTCACAGTGGAAACTCCTTGGTCCAGTACACGAAAGGTGTACAATTTTATCAAGGAGATATGTCGCTAAAAATCAAAATGTAACGAGATATCAGCAAATATGATAAGCCCTCTGTTCAAATCAACAAAACACTTCTTTACGTGTCTTTTTTTGGCACCACATACGTAGTCAAAAACACACAAAATGTCAGCATACTGGCTGACCAGTTTTAGAAGCTGAGCCGTGATTGGTTGCGACAGTCAACTATTCACTGAAGATAGCGCTGCAACAAGTTTGCGTGCCTTCTTGTTTTATTCATGCTAGACCTTTTTTTTTTGGTATGGTTGGCTTGATTGTAATCGTTTCATATTGGATACTGGCCAACCAAGAATTATCGAAGGGGACTTAAGAAAATGGGAGACAAAATCAACTTCTCTGTCTTGCCTTCCCACATCTCTCGAGTTCCACAGAAAAAAACAGGTCAACTCAACAACTCATTGGTTCGCATTCCTCCAGAGCCTTATGAACTAAACAAAGCTGCTATGAAAGTCTTCTTACAAATGGCATGCCCCCCATCTTAGACTTTCTTCACTTGTACCTACTTTGAAGATAATGTCGGAGGTTTCTTAATCCCTCACCGCATCATGACCTCAACCTTTACTTGTGACTGTGGATGCAGTCTAGAGCGATTTCAAAAGGCAGAACCTCCCTCAAAAATCTTGTGTTGTGAATTTAATTGATGAATATGGATTCCTGAAACGCATCAGGGGATCACTTGAGGCGTGAGACCCTGAGAAACTTGGATCGACATTTTCAGTAGCCTGTTATATAAACCAGAAGCATGCAGGTAAACAGAGGGGAAAACAATGGCGGACTTCCGGTGGAGGCGAACTTTACAGGGAAGTCAACTAAAGTCAATTCCTGGAAATCTAATAATCACAAGCCTCATAGGATTTCCTGGACAATACAAAACAGTTACGTCCTGCCAAGCCTTTTTCCCCCCACCTGATACTTTATCGCAGCAATGTGAGGAAAAAGGAAAACTGAATTATAACAACAATATTTAATTGATGTAAATGTGTTTGAGCAATAATGATTAGAAACTAACTTTTTCACCACTTCATACAATCAAGGTCTGTCAGAAATGTTTCAGAACAGCTACAAAACATGAGCAACGTTTGTGATGAGACTATTGAGACTTGCTAGGGAGAGCCAAAGAGGAAGTACAAATTATAATGAATATTTTATTCACATTAAGATCCTGATTAATAAACAGGATTATCTGTTGAGTTCAAATGTGTGTTTTTTATTCAACTGATAAATTTCACCTTTAAATATAACTGGAATGAACAACCAGAGAAGTGTTTGCCAAATTAATTTTCTTCAATTATAATGTTTTTATGATTGTGAGAAGCCAAAATCTAAATCACAATTCAACCTCAGTTAAGCGCTATCATCAAAAGGCAGACCCTTTAAATCAGGGGTCACCAAACTACGGCCCGCGGGCCGGATACGGCCCACGGGACCGTTTAATCCGGCCCGCCAACCCCGAACAAATTGTATTATTAAACTTTTTTTTTTGGTCATTTTGCCTGCAATGTCTGCGTTTCCCCAGTAGATGGGGAAGCGCTCGCCTGCGCATTTACTACCAGAAGCCGTGTCAGAAAGCTCGGTGCACACTCACAAGTGCGTGTACGTACGGACATGGCGCACTCGCGCTCTATTTGTATCAGTCCCGAATTTAGAGCGTGGGCTGTGACGACAGAATTCTTGTAATTCGCGCGCTGAGCTTTCAGATGCAGTTTTGCGCTAAAGCCACCCACAAACCTTCCCCTGGAATCCTTCCATTAAAATGAATGTCCCGAAAAAAAGAAGTGAGTGCCGAATGTTAAAAAAGAGTGGCCAATTTGGCTCGACGTACGCGACGTGACGTTCAGCCACATGAACGTCAACATCTACCCGTCACAGATCGAGGTAAACGGACCAACACCTCGGATCTCGCCTAAGAATTGCCACAACAAATTTTACTCCAGACTATGACGCACTATCAAACTTTAACGAAAAAGACAGCGGTGTCTACAAGCCTACTGGAACCTACAAAAGGATTATAAGGAACGAACACAAGAACTTTAAGAGACTCCTCATATGTGTCAGAGAGGTTCTGCTCTGACAACTGATCTGAACTTTTATCTGTTAAGATTGTGCATGGCACAACAGAAAGTTAATGTTCCATTGGATTTTTTCTATGAAGAACCCAGAGAGAGTTATTTAGTTATTATTTATTTCCCGTTTTTTCTGTGAAGAACTCAGAGAGGGTTATTTAGTTATTTATTTCATTAATAGTGTTATTATTTGTTTCCTGACTTTTTTTCTGTAAAGAACCTGGAAAGGGTTATTAAATAACCGTTATTTGGTTATGTGTGGCTTTCTGGAAAACAATAAAATTTTTAAGCTCCCCTACGATCGTCACACTTTTTCTGTTACAAACTGACACCGGCCCCTCATCAGAGAAGGGAAAGGTTATGTGGCCCTCACAGGAAAAAGTTTGGGGACCCCTGCTTTAAATGAAGAGTCTGCTGTCACCAAGGCTGAAGACAGCTGTCCTCTGCAAGTTCTTGCCACAGCCCCAGACCAACAGTTCTACAGTGGCTTATTCGACAGTGTGCGAGAAAAGGGTGAAAACTGTGCGAGGCAAGACGACAAATGCATCCACAATACGCTCAGCATCTCTGAGTTCTTGGCAAACAAACACATTGCTGCCCTCAAACAACATCCCATCTGTGTATTTTTTTTTTCTTCCTTCCCAAGCTCAAGGACGCCCCATCAAGTGGACCGGCTTTGAAGATGCAAGTTGGCGAGACGACTGAGCTGTGGAAGATCCCAGAAGAAACCTTCTTGGAGTGCATAAAAGCAAGTGTCCTTTACTAGCAAGGTGGAAACTGGTGGTTTAGATTTGAGATACATCATTTGTGACGCCAGTCCAGGAACATTTCTGACACACCTTGTATTGGGTCTTGACTTGTATTTGATCCTGGTTTTCAGTAGAATACACTACCAGGCAGACGTTCTCAGTCATCTTTAACTGGATTCACATAACCTGGATGGTGAGTTTAATGGATGTAGCAAGTGTTAGTCAGATAGGTAACTTAATAATGATTATTCTTAATTATCAACCTGATCCACACAAAAAATCCAAGTCGCTTTTCATGGACAAGCTTCATTTTTGGACGTTTATTACATAGACCCAGTTCTCCTGTCAGACAATGTGTGTGTCCTACTTACCCACTTTGAACTGAACCGTCTTGTCCTCGGGGTCTGCATGTTCCCTCACCAGCATCATATGCAGGATGCCAAAAGAGTTCTGAATCCCGAAGATGGACCCATTGCACCAGGTGGCTCCCAAAACCACCAGCCAGCCAAAACCTCCTTCGGGTGGCGCAAATCCCCCGCCGTGCCTCTCAGCCGTGTCAGTTTCGAGAGCCGGGGATGAGATGAGTTGCACGGCGCTGTCCTCTTGGGGGAGTTTACGCTCGCTCCCCGCTGAACGCTCATCCTTCTTCGAGCCCGACTCGAGAGCAGCATCGCCTTGCTCGTCCGGTGGGGCGACTGCCGACTGCTCCGCCCCGGACACCACGCTAGACGGCTGCGTCGGGTTGTCTACCCCGTTCGTCCCCATCCTTTCTGGTCTAGCGTTGAGGCGACTGCTGGGTCTTGGCGCACATACATGAGATATAGGTCACTGACATAAGCGTGGATTTGAATAGCAGATTTGATTGGTTCTCTTTCAAAACATAGTGGTTGACAAGCACGCTACGCGCTGCTCACGGTCTCGGCGTCAATACATAAAGCTGCGAGCCGATTCAATGTACGCATCCAGAAATTAAAAGTCGCCGCTGTCCAGTTCTCTGATTAAAAGAAGACTCTTAACAGAAAGAGAGTGTGTTTACTTTTGGCTGCTCGCTCACCAAAGAACCCGCCGGACCACCAACCTGCATGCGAGCACCTCGTCTCGGCCTAGGCACCACTTTGTCCCCCACGTTAACGCAACGAAGGTTGACCTCCTGAGTTCAACTTTCCGAATAAAAAGGGACTGGATATTTCTTGTGTGCGTATTCCATAGATTGCGTCGTTCTGTCAACACGCCAACCAACAGACGGCCGCCGGTAGGGCCGTCATTCAACAACTAAACTCACGCCCTCCTTTCTAGTGTTGGCTAGTGAGTGAACGATTCGCTCAAAAGGAACAAATCAATATAACTTCAACCAGTAGACAGGGCCGGTTCTAGGAATGCACGTAAGAGGGGGCAGGCAGAAATGTGAAGGGGGCATGTTCTTTTTTTTTTTTTTTTTCTTACACATTTTTAACACCATTAGTGTTTTCTTCACGGCAGTTGTTAGCTGTGTGTCCAGATCTCAACCTGGAGAAGTGGATTGCACTCTGTCAGGCCTCTACACTAAGACCTGTCCAGCTTGGGTGTCCCACCTGAAGATTAAAGCTTCTGCTGGTATTGCTCTTAGGGTCACTGAGGCACGCAAACCCCCTGACCACAATAAGGTGGCAATCTCTCTTTGGGGGACATAAAATATGAATGTTATATTAACTATTATTTGAGTTGTTGTTAATCATTAGTTATATCACGGGTCATTACGACGAGTTTGGTGGAGTTTTTACTGCTTACTCCAACTCCTACCGCGCTGACTGTAACCTGACACTCTCTGGCTGCGTCTTGACTCATTTGCATACTCACAGTGATTGGATGTTTACGGAAGGGCGGGGAGTCCTGACAGCAAGCTGTGTGAGGACACACTGCACCGACATGAGAGAAGAGAGGGGGCTGATTAACGTGTGTTTCTATCAGCGGATTTTTCACTTCTAAAAGTTTGATTCGAGGGGGCAGGAGATCTGTTTGAGGGGGTTGCCTTCTCTTGCCCCTGCGTAGAGCCAGTAGATGTCAGTAATGCCCATTGAAGCTGGTGCTACCTCCCCGTAAAACAAAACGAAGAAGAAAATCAGCCAGTCAGCAGCGCCAGCGAGCGTTAGATGGAGGAGGGACTTTACGAGTCAGTGACGTAACTTCGCGTTCACGAACGAGTCGTGAATTGCATTTCCCGTTCACCAACGAACGAATCTGTGAGTGAACGAGTCACTCAGTGAGTGAATCAGTGGTTAGGGGGATTCATTGAACGATTCGTTTGAACGAAACTTTTGAGTGAACTGATTCTAAGGATTCAGTTCACCTAAAAGAACTGGAATGCACATCACTACTCCTTTCCTGGCAGTAGTGGCAGACAGGTCGATACAAATGTTGATATGGTCGATACCAACGTCGGCTAATAGAGGTCGATATCGTTCTATGAAATTGATATTTCAGTTGTCCCATGCATGTTAGGCATTGCTGATATATTACTATAGAGCTAAGTTCGCTGACTGTGTTTGTGGGTTGCTAGTCACTTGTCTCCTCTACCAAAAATACAACTTAAAGGGGCTTACATGTTGTGTAAAAACACCAATTATTGAAAACATCAAATAAATTATCCATGAAAAAACGAGCTGCTGCAATACTCTTATACCTGACAGACCCAGATCTCTTACCCAGACACAGAGGTTTACCAGTAGTCTCCTCATAATTCTAAGAACTCTTTTTGAAAGAAATAACAGGTCCAACCAGTAAAATGTAAGCTGGAAAATGAATATAAATAAATTGCTGTTTCCCACTACAGTTTATTACAATGCACAATACAACTTCACCAGGAAATTTATGTCGTAGGACAGAAAAAGAAGAACACGGGAAGCAGTTCACCCAGGCACAAGCATGATGCATACATCTCTAAATATCAAGTATGGAAAAGAATCAATATTTGTATCATTTAGATCGATATCTGCTTCTACATTGACAGTGGGGTGATCACGGGCTCGACAAGGGAAGCGATGGTAGTTCGTCTCCTGTCGGATTCCTCCTACGTGTTATTCTGTTCGCTAAAAACTCATGCTCGGTGGAGCAAACATTTGTTAACATGCGTACCTAAACGTGAGATAGTTTCTCAGTTCGGAGCATCACAAATCTGTCCCAGCTTTCTCACAGCATTTGTTGTTGTGATCTCGAAGTCAGCAATTTTCTGATCACGTTAACACAACGACTAATTCATTGAATTACGCAGCTAAGGTTGCCATTAAAAGCACCATATAATCATTGGGGATCGATGTATGGGTCGTGATCATTTGTTCTTTGAAGAAGAAGTAAGTCAACAGAGCAATTTGGAAACAAATGCCCCACTTATCAACTGTTGGGTATGACAATAGATGATACACAAAAATAATGGAAAATTGCGCACGTACGAGTCAGGCGAATATGTGACTACAACCCCAGTTAGAATATTTGTCTAAATGTTTTTCAATGAGGTGATCATCAAAAAGTCCTGTAAATTTTGTATCGTATACAATAACAGTAATGATAAAAATGTACTGTCTTGTGTTCGCATTAAAGGCATTTAGTGAGGAATTTACATTTTGGGGTAAATTTTGAGAGCTGTTTTTCCCGGTACTCTTTCTTTCTGTTATATAAGCGTTTCTTATGATAAAATGCGCAGTAATCAGAATCTACCACGAAGTGGTGCTGCAACTCTGTAAGATTTGCTCAACCCCATGATGAAAAAAAAAAAAACTTTACTGGTAACATGCAGAAACCCAGATAAATTGAATTTAGCCTAGGACTAAAATAGCAAAACAATGCACATCGTATTTTTATTTCAAGGTGTACAGTATTTTCCACATAAAACATTAGCAGACGCAAATATTCGTAAGAATGAACACGGTTTTGACTTTTTGTTTTCACAGCGTATATGTTGACAAATTCCCTATTAAACATAAATTATAGCCCCTTTCCTTTACACATGGTTTATCTGGCATTATCACCCCAGTGACTTTTCTACTTATGGACAATAAAAGAAAATGCCAGGGTTAGTTGTTGGGCCTTTGAGAGTGCCCTGAACAGTTTCGATGCACTGTGAAATAAAAGAAATGTGTATTTCCCCCCCTAACAGATTTGTTTCCTCATCATTTCTATTTGACAGGTCAAATTGTTGTTGTTTTTTCCCAAAGATTTGTTGTTGGTCGTATTTTTTTCAAGGGGTGTGTTCACTATCTGTACTGGCTGTAGATTCTGTGCTTCTGGAGGCATGATCATAATGTAACACTCTCGAGGGTGTTCAGTCATTTGCTGACTCCAAAGGGATAGCGTGTGATTCACATGACATTCATACATTTGGACCGTTTTGCTTTGCTTTGCAGCATTATTATTTGCCATGCCTTGTTGCAAAATCAAAACCGTCATGACTTATGACTATGACTGATGTTCAAGAGGAAATAAAAGAAAACCAGCAGCGGGTGCCCATTCGACAAATTAGAAGAAATCTCAAATTCAGCCAGGAACTTTTGGGCTTAACTGTGCTTCATTAAAATGATTGAGATGAGACACTGCGTTCAGCTGATCCTGACCGTTACTAAATCATGAGTAGCATTAATTTAACACATCTTGTTGTAAATGGTTTCATAAATGGTTTCATCCTACAGTGTAGTTTCCAAACCTCTTTCATATTTTCCTTGATTCATCATCCCTCAAATATGATGACTTGATGAGTCATTAGATGGGGACCCAATATCATCATGTTTACATGTTACTATCCAATCACAGAGCTTTCGGTTAAAATGGGGATTGTAAAATCCTAAGAGAGGTGTGGGTAGAAGCGGAATCAGTATGTCTAACAAAATTCGTACATCATGAGGCCCCCACATTTCTCAGACAACTCCTGAGAGGAACACAGTCAATGGGAATTTATTAGTTTAAACTTGCTCAGTGGGAGTGGTCAATATCTTGAATGTTGACGCATTGAGAAATAATTAAGGATAGTTTTCCATGGCTATGTGACGAAAGTGTAACATCAGCTACAATCGCACAATGGTTAAGATGGCACAGTCTGTGCAACATGCTGCAACATGATGCAGTGGTGGGAGTGGAATTTTGCACTGGCAAGCTGAATTTTATTTGTAGTAGCATGACTCACTCTGGGTTCATTTATTCCTCCGGGGCCTTATAGCACCAAAACTTGTACAAAACATCAACGGGCTGGGTTGTCCACTGACAGGATAATCAACTCATATACATGATAAACACTCACTGGTTAGACATTGAGAATTTCGCTTAAGATCAAATGAAATTTGATCTGTACAGGGAACATCACATGGGCAAATCGTTGAAGACTAAACAACCATATCGGCTTTGGAATCTACATTGTCTCTATTGCACAACCTGACCAAAGAGGTTTTGTCAAGTCAGGTATGCACACTTAAGCGTTAAAGATCTGCTTCAAACATTATCTTAGAGAATAATCAGTTTGTTTTGCAATGTTTGAATGGTAAATAGAGATTTAGCCTGATATGCTCTCTGTAATTTTTTTAGAAATGAAACAGCTATTGGACAAACCACAGCCATGGTCCTCATCTCGTCACTGCGCAACTTTTACGAGCTCTCTCATTCAAGTTTTGTGAATTCGTCATCATGTTTGACGTGTCTTTACGGCATTTAGCACTTCCTCCAAGAGTATTCATAGATTACTAATTGACGACAGTGCATTTCCTAATGGAAAAAAGACACTGACTGACATTTTGCTACTTACGGGAAATTATCCAATTCCAAAAATATCAATTTCCAGCAAGAGTTGTGCCATCAACTATAGATTAAAACTGATGTGTGTATGTATATATACATATATGGTCATATGTATATATAATTTTCAAAATAATAAATACTTCAGACTGTCCAGACGACTGATATGAGTCAAAGTGTGATAAGTCACACCAACGTGTACCATCCAGTTATATGTTTGCGAAACTTATCAGCGCCCGCATATCTGGACAGGATGGCGCAAGAGGCCCAGAGTAGAAATAAAGCCAACACTACCTGGAGATGTACAAAAAACATGTGTATTAAAGAGACTCTTCTACATTTTCATAAAAAGGTTTGGCTGTCAATTATAGAATGATGAAGCTTAAGTGCTTTACAACTAATAAAGAACAATTCACTTCCACGCAAATGCACTCCCACACCTTCAGTGACTCAAATGTGACACTTTGGAATCATAAGCAATATGAAATACAAAACTACAGAGTCATACCAAATGTATTGTGTAGTTTTGTTGATCCATTTTGTATCTTTCACCTCAACTAAAATGCTTTCCATCTGTTCATAGTCATTCGTTGTGGTTTGACACAAATTCTCTCTTATCTGGTACATCTGGCCAATATATCCACACATACACACAACTGTGTGGACGTCTAAACACCACATTTTTGGGTGTCATGTGTAATGTGCAGCATGAATGTACAAGTCCGTGTACTGTCGTCTAATTTGGCCGAACTCTTCAAAGGGTTGTTTAAACTTTTCAATAATTTATTGCTACTTCATTTGCCACTATCAAATAGTCTTCACTTCATATGAACATGATTAGATTAAGACCGGAAAGTTCACATTCTCACGATCTCATTTAGACGTTTGTTTTTACATATCGGTGAGCGGTAAAAAAAAGAAATCCTCTATTTGAAGGAAAACAATGATGAGAGTGAAGGAATTTCCTCAAGAAAGGGAATAGTTTTTTGGTTTTCACTCTTTTTCAAGAATAAGGAGAAAGAACCTGCAATCTTTGCCAGCTTTACCCCACAAAGAGCTTAGTCATTGTTCCACTAAACTCACAATGGGGACTTCAAGCGCTGGATGGAGACTATCAGAAATAAACATGCATGCATTCCTTACCCCCTACTCTCAAAAGCACACCATGATGCTGACTTTAATGCCCTATTCACCAGAACACCTGCATAGTTTGCCGGAAGTTTTTAACATAGCTTTTAGCTTAAATAATGAACGACAGCTGCAAAAGCACAGCACACACAGCAAGTAATGGCCTCATTCATGCAGCAAACCAATTGGTATGCTGAGCGTTGAGCGAGCTGATGGTAACATCACAAGCACCGCTCCTGAAAACACATGTTCATATTAATTCCACTGAAGACAAATAAAAGTTTTAGCGCAGCTTGAAACACTATTGAGAAAGGCAGCATGGTTTAAAAGGGGGGGTAAAAAAAAAAGAGCAGAGGCAGCATGTGACAGAGAGATGGGGGGAGGGAGAGGCACTAAAGGGAGAAAAAGCGGGGATGTTGAGGAGGAGGTAAAAGAGGAGGAGGGAAGTTTTTAGAAACTCACAGTGAGAACACAAAACAGTAAGCACACACGAGGAATAGCTAAGAAGACACTTGAAATATTCACCATCACCATACAGGTACAGTACAGCAATTTACTTTTCTGTGTCCAAACTGCCAAGTCATGTAATGGTTGATCCTTTGTGATTGAGTTATCCGCATCGGTATTCAAAGAAGGCAATCATCTGGAACAGTTTTTGTTGCACTTGGATTACCGTTAAGTTCCCACGGAAACCTCTGAGCTTCTCAACGCATTCATTTGGTGAGACTCCAGTTGTTAGGCCCTTATTTTCTTTTGTGGAGCTCAGGAATATTTTTCCTTGTGTACATTACTAAAAAAATTCCACATTTTTCCAATTTTGGTAAAACATCAATTTACAAACTCAGGGGTGTTTGTTTTATCAACAGTAATTTCAAAAGAAAAACATGATGATTTTGTTTTTATGGTTCCTACTGTGTTTGCGGCATAATGCTCCATGCTGATTATTTTCTTTCTCTTTGAAGCATTATGAACATCATTTTCAAAATGGACACTTTACATTAGGTACACTTGCGCTTTCAAATGGGATGCACTGTGTAATGTGTCTAGTTATTTAGTATTATATTGTTCCTACTGTGTTTGAGACATTGTTCTTATTTTATGTTTTTGTTTCTCCGCATCATTTTCAAAATACACTTAACTTTAGGGACACTTGCATTGTCTAATGTGACTCCAACGCAAAAAAATAATAACGCTCGTCCTAAATCAATCGAGTCTTATAAGTGTACTTAATGTAGCTGCTAAGTCTATACATTTTGCCAAACAACAGAATTGCCTAATTTATTTATTTTCTTGGGAGCTTTCTTTGGGAGCTTAAGATCAGGGGATGCTTTGAGAATAATTGTCAATTTCTGTCTATGTGAAGCCCTTTGAGACTGCTTGTGATTTAGGGCTATACAAATAAACTTGACTTGACTTGACTCTTACTTTTTCAGAAAAGGAAAAAGCACAACAAATTCAACGTACAAAAAGAGTGCGCATTACCATGACTTGGATTTCTTAAAATCTACACGGACATAAAGAAAAAATACTTAGCAAGCACATTGGTATTTTTTTTATTGCTTGTGACAGTAAGGTAAAAATCACAGAGGCAATTCTAATTTATACTGAGGCTAACGATTTGACAGAATGACAGTTGTTTGAATTGGTCAGTACAGATTATTGTCATTGCAACATTATTTCCCATCATATTTATGATGTCTCTCAACAGACATGACATCACTACGTTGGAACCCAACTGTGCTTCTCCTTTTTCTGAGTGCCTGGCCTCGCCTTCACTCCCACCTCGTTGCTGATGCCGCTTCTACTTCTCCTCCCATCACGCATCCACGTTTCACATTTATCACTGGTCTAGGTGCAGAATACGATGAGGATTATGATGAAGAGGGTGACTCCGTCAGCAAACGTCCTCCAGAAGTATTCGCCACCACAAGGATGAAGTTCCTACAACGGGAGCTCTGCAAGTTTAACCCCTGCTTGGAAAATCAGGTGCCCTGTGCCAAGCTGTTGGCCGAGACTGGTTGCCTCTGCCCTGGCATCAGTGGGGTTGACCAGCCTCCTTACCCACCACGCTTACATGCAATGATGCCAATCCATAAGGGGGCTAACAGGGGCAAGGTTGAGGTCAAATGGTGCGCTCCAACTTCTGTGGTGACTCAATACAGAGTGGTGGTGGAAAGAAAAGACGGAAAAGCTATAGAGTTCGGGGAAGCTTCTCGACAAGGCTTGGTGGGCTCTTTGGAAGTTGGAACCAAGGTGTGTGTGGAGGCGGTTAACAAAGCAGGACACAGCATGCCCACAGAGTTTTCCTGCATGCGATATGACCCTCCCTCTTCATCAGACTATGAAGTGTTGGGAGGTATTATCGGAGGAGGGATTCTTCTCTTGCTTCTCATCTTAGGTGTGGTTGTCTGGAGGTGTTATAAGAACAGAAGCACAAAGAGAGACTCAGCTGATGGACTTGGAAATCCCTCATACAGCACAGAAGGTACATTGTGATCTAGACAGGACAATTATAGTTAAACATATTGGGAAACAGTCCAAGAGAGGATTGTTTACCACATCAGGTAATGTGTAAATATAGATAGTAAATTATCAGCTGTTGTTTTTCTTTTTTAATTCTGTACATTTTAGGGCTAGGACTACCTGTTTATGCTGGCAATTGACTTATGTAGATATCTAGTCAAGTTTAATATTTTCGTGATCATGACTGAAACTTTGGTAATAAAATACTCCTGTGTTGAAAAGAACTGAATATTTTGCGTTTTGTTTTATGAGGCTAAAATGATTTTTCTTTCCTCAGCTTTGGAATTATTTGGTGTGAGATAACATTTAGGTAGATAAATTAATAAGAGAGACAACATTATTTTGATATTAATAACAAGTCAATTTCAATAATGTATCAGACCTCTTAAATTGTGACGGATTCTTAGGATAGTCTGCTGATATAGTATATAGTAAGTAATCAGCTTTTATAAAGTAAAATCATAATTTTATACTGACTGTTTTCACTGCCTTTGTGGTTGTCCCATTTCTATATGTTACAGCTGCAGCTGTTGTAACATGCGCTATAAAATACATTTGTCTTGTATTATAATGTATGGTACTCCAACATTTTAAGATTTTTTTTTAATTTGTTTACGGGAGCACCTTAAATCGTTGATATTATTGGTTGAGGATAAAATAAGTCCCGCCTCCTCTGGGAACACAGGTCAATGATTTGTCACAGAACAGCACGGAAAAGGTACGGTTATGGTCATAAGCGGAAGTGACGTAGGGCATGTCGCGAGCCCTGCAGCGAAATACACTTACTGCATTGAGGAGCGTATCTACAAGAATGGCGGGGACAGGTAAGTGAATCCATAGTTCATACTATTTTCTTAGTCCACCGTGATTTTAGTTTTTTTTTTGTTTTTGTTCGACAGTTTTGGTTTATTTCTTGAAACATCCTTTCATAATTTTACGCTCAATTTAGACACAACCGTGTGTATTGTATTAAGAAAACAACAACAACAACAACAACAACAACAACAACAACAACAACCGAGACCTTAGCTGAGTGAAGTAAAGCCATGCTTATAGAAATACGATTTTTATACATGTGTGACTTGGAGGACAAGCAGTGACTCAGCAAACCTCAAGCAGCAGGAGACTTAACCCGGAAGTTTGAAGGCTCTCCAAGCAGCAGCAACCCAATACAAACACAAAAATGTATTAAACGTAAACATTGGCGTGCCTATGTAACAAAATACACGACAGTGACAGCGGGGTGATTAATTAATTTATCTATCTGCCTGTCTATCTACAAAACAAAACACATTTCTATCTGGCTACAATATTTTAAACTTTTATTCTTCACAGGTACTGTGAATCACAGGGGATCGCTGCCTGTACACTTAGAATGAATGAATACAATGTAAACAGTGATGATCAATCTTTTTTTTAAACTGAGAGCACTGTCTGGCTCCTGATTGGTGCGAAGAGCTTACCAGTTTGATAACATTTTCTGAAATAACAACTTTGCTCAAACCACATTTAACTAATAATAGTCATTTATGTGACTACACCGATCATGTGAATGTTTTTGAAACTTGACTCCATGTTTGTGATCCGGTGTGAAATTCAATTTCTGTACTCAAGTTTGCACTCTGTAATTGTGTCCTATCATTTGGAGTCCGACCTAAAAGAAATCATTCATTATGACTGTAATTGTGTTGTATTTCTTCGTGCTTTACAGCCACTATGGATGTATCATATGATGATCTGAAAGCACTCATGGAAAAAGGACAAAACCTCCTTCTTGTTGATGTCCGTACTCAGCAGGAAGTGGACAAGGGACGCATACCTGGATCGCTTCACATCCCAGGTCAGCCTGCCTCCTTCATTACGTGTACAGTAGTCAAAAACAGGTATGCTGCTTAGGCTCGTTTGGAATGCTGTCATGCATGTTTTTCCAGTTTACGTAAAATATTTGCATTTAATTTCACTCCAATAACCCAGTGGATGAAGTACAAGGTGCCTTTGGGTTGGAACCAGAAGCCTTCAAGGCCAAATACGGAGTCACCAAGCCGCCGTTGAACTCTTCAGAGTTGGTCTTTCACTGTCAGATGGGAAAACGAGGGGCAACAGCCACAACCAAAGCAAACCAACATGGCTACTTGAAGTAAGACAATTATTTTGTGCTCATAAAGTACCTAGTGAAGTTGAGGCCTATTGGCTTTGGTTGTCTACATTTTTTATTTACTCTTGTTGCTTGGCAAATATGCAGGTGCATTTGTTACTCAGAGTCATCACTGCTTTTGTGTTCCTGTGTTTCAGTGCACGTAATTACGCCGGAGGATACAAAGAGTGGTCTGAGAGGGGAGGGAAGTGACTTATTGAAGGAGAACGTGGCCGCAGAATAAATTCACATATTTTTGTGCTTATCTGTTGTATCCTGTTTTATTGTCATTTACACTCCATGTTTTCAATAAAGAGTAGGATTTGCCCACTTGCCATCATTGTCAATCCATGACACTAATAGATATATATTATGCTATATGTAATTATTGTTATTGTCATGTTGCAAAATTACAATACAATTTTATACAGTATATATCTTCTCGTCAAAGGAAGTCTAGTGTTGGTATAAAATATGAAAATAAAGCCATACAGATGTCAGGGCGATATCCTGATTTTTTTTTATTTTATGTATATAATGTAAGGATAATGTAAGAGTCTCAGATTGCGGTTCCTTAAGTCATGGCACCTGTTGCTGTCTCACACGACAAGATGCTGGAAAAAATAAAACAGGTAACTGTGTTTCGCAAACCAAACACACGTAATTCAAAACCAAAGTTTTTATTACCAGTGCTTTTGTGGAGAGCTGCCTTGAATGCTTACGACATTTTGCATTTTCTAACGCTAATTAGCATAGCAACCCGTGGCATACTATACTTGCAGTAATAGAAAAATATTCGTCAACCTTTTAGGCGCTACGGCTCTTCGTACTATTGGGAAAGAAAAGTACCTGTCAGGGGGGCCTTTTGGTCCTTTTCTGGGCCGAACCAGGATCTACACGCTCATACTGCACTGGTAAGTTCTTATTGACTTGTTTTAACCTTTTTAGATACTTTCTCGGCTACAGCTCATATTGCCAAAGAGACAAATAATTATAAAGCGATGTACAAATAAAGGTTAGTAAATTATTTATGTTTCACTAAGAAATTAAAAACCGTGTCCGCTGTTTTGATGTACGTGTTAGTTATTTTAATGCCCTATCATCAAATTACGCTCGTCAAAAAAAAAATTCTACGTTTTTTTTAATTGGAGTTGCTAGTAAACCTTTCTCAAATAATTTTTGCCATAATTAGATCCTGCTCTCTCGGGCAGCTAGTAAATGACGTCATCATTGGATTATCTTTTTAAACACAGAGCGTGATTAAAACTTTTTTATTCTGTTTCATAAATGTTCCTTAAGGTAACCCTTTAACAGAGATTACATAGCTTGCTTTCTAAGTGGATATGTACGACCTTACTTTTAAATGGGATTGGTAGATTCGCCTACTTTAGAGCAAATATGTCCAGCAAGTAAGATTCTAAAGACTAATTAACTTTTAATTTCCTCACTTAGAAAACAATGCATACCATGTAGCCTGCAGTCATTCACGTCTGTTCTTGAGAGAAGAAAGCTAAACAAAGTCTAAATAAAGAATCTGACCCCCCACCCCATGGGGTGCAGTTGCAGCTGCAGGTTCCAAATGGAGAAGAATCCAACCGGAAACACTCCAAAATGGTATGTACACTCACGCACGCATATTATGTCACCTTTGGGACAGTATTTTTTTATTTTATTTTTTTTGCATTAGTCCTCACAGATGTAAAGTTTCCCCGCACCGGACCTATTCCGGAGCCTGACCTAAAGGATCTGCGCGCTTTCACCGATGTGCACGGCTTCTTGAAATTAGTTCTTACCTTCCAGGTAAAAAGAACATCAATTGTTTACAAATAAGTACTTTTTCACTGTTTGGGACTCTATTTGCTGGACAGATAAAGGATTTTTTATGCTTTGGTCCAGAGTGGTCTGCCCGTGTGAAAGCTTTTCTAAATGTATTTAGTCTGGCCAATGCAACGGTAGGTGTGGTTCTGCCTAGACATATTTTGACATTCTTGTATTCAAGTAGTCAAAGAAAATGATGACTCTGTTTTCATAGATCAGCGTGCAGCTGCGATGCAAATTTCCTCAGCAGACAATTCAGCAAGAATTTAGGTTTGTGCCATTTATTGTCTCTGGTATACTCTATAATGTAAATCTGTCAGAAATTCTCGGAAACTCTTTGTGATTGTTTTGTATGATCAGTTGAGTCAAACAATATGTAAAAATGTATTCATTAAGTTCAACTCTATTGTTTTCATCAATATTTGATCTTGCCATCTTCATTGCATTGCTTCGATTTGAAACTTCAGCAAAATGAATGCAAAAGCCAAGTGACAGAAACCAACTAAATGTATTTTGCCTTTAAGCAACTGTTAGGACCAACTTGATAACGTAATGCTGTTATTCTTACAGAGCGAGCTTCACAAGGAGACTTACATCTGCAATGAAACCGTCGCTGATGTTGGATGTCACCTGTCGTTCCTTGTCAGTAACTGACGGTTCAATTCTTGTCAAGACGAATAAGCACAAGTTTTGCCTTTCCGATCATGATAGTCCATTTTTTAGGTTCAGCAATAGATCCATTATTGTGCTTGTCGTCTGCAGGGGTGCGTAGCTCTACGAGGTCATACTAATAATGGTTTTTTTTGCCTCTTTCTTGTATCTTGTAATGATGGTAATAATTTGACAATAATGAAATAATCTTGTAATGACATGACAGAGTTTTTGATGAAGCTGTATTATTGAGACTACTAACTAAGTAAACAATGCAAGAGGCTGAAAATATTATGCTCCCATGATCAAAAGTTATTTCAATGTTTGTTAAAGGTCTCCTTCCATCTCTTTGGCTTTAAAGCGCTGACAAGCCGGTGGTGAAAGGAAGGTGGTGTCCTGGAGGCCACCCTGTCTTGGGCAGCGTGTTGCCTCTCAGCATCCCACCTGAGATCATGGACAGCGGCCTGTACGGCAAACTCAACATGCACCTCGTGACCCTGCTTTCACCTTGTGTGCTGCACTACCCCAACCTCAAAACCCTTCTTACACACATGGAAGTATCCTTTCCTGTGGAGTGAATGGGTGACTGTGCCTCTTTACTTGAGCCTGGGGTTCGGTGCCTTGCTCAGGGTACCTCGACTGCAGTCACCAAGCCGACTAACAACACAACTCGCATAGTTCCTTAACTTGTGTTTAGGTGTTGGCTTACACCCCGACTAATGTTCCCATGACATTGCCCTTCGCCTTCTTCCGAAACCTCCCAGTTTATCTGGACTGCCGAGAATTGTCAGGTTAAAAGCAATTTTTACAAGGAACAGCATACGCAGATGATGCGTTCATTTCCGGAACACGGCTGCATCTTAAAGCTCAGTGGCCTAGTGGTAGAGTGTCCGCCCTGAGGCTGGAAGGTTGTGGGTTCAAACCCCGGCCGGGTCATACCAAAGACTATAAAAATGGGACCCATTGCCTCCCTGCTTGGCACTCAGCATTAAGGGTTGGAATTGGGGGGTTAGATCACCAACTGATTCCCGAGCGCGGCACCGCTGCTGCTCACTGCTCCCCTCTCCCCCAGGGGATGGATTAAAATCACACGGGGATGGGTTAAATGCAGAGGACAAATTTCACCACACCCAGGTGTGTGTGTGACGATCATTGGAACTTTAATCTTAATCTTAATCTTTAAAGTGATGTTTTGAAACATGAGTGAATTTTTGAACATAATGTCAGAGCTAAACGGTGTTTGTATTTGCCAAAGCGTGGGTGCGATCACTAAACTGGCTCGGGTTGACTTGTTAAAGCCTTAATAGAATACATGGGAATCATTTAAATCCAAATATGTACCGGTAATTAAAATTTAACAGAATAATAGTTTCCACATTGGAAAGAATATACGTGCACTTCTCTCTATGTGACAACAGTGGAAGGTAGTTTATTATAAATTCTGCTTCTGTCTCATGGGAGTTAGTCATCTGCAAAAAGATTAGGTTAATTCACTCTGCTTAGTATTTAGCAGGAGCAAAGTCGCAAGAAAACATGGGCGACTCTCTTTGGATTGGCTTGTTTTTCCCCTTTGCTGAACAAAAGATCTGTTCCAAATTATTTTAACAAGCTCAGGGTGCCTGTTTTGGTGCATAAAATTACTTCCAGGTTTGAGAAAGACTCCAGCTTGTGTTTAACTTTATCCTCGCTTTCTCTGAGTTATCCTGCATACTTGCCTCTGACTGAGGTATATCAGCTAAAAATTGGGTCACATGAAATTATATGAATGATTATTTCTCGAAATGCTACGTACATTTGTGAAGTTGCATGGTTTTAGCATGTGTTCACATCTGGTTACGCTCACACAATGCGGTTAGAAAAAAAAGAGTTGTTTGTTTTGCTTTTGCCTCAAGCTTAAATCAAACTGCTCAAATGCCACAAGCTTGCGCTTGAGCTTTTATGACTACGTTTTAGTTATTTGATATAATGGATATAAGATATTTGACTATACATTTTGCCTAGTTTGTAAAATTACCTGTCATGTCAGCTAGTCACATGACTTTGGACTATTAACGGTCAGGTCCAATACTCATTCTTAACTACGCTGAATGATATACATGGCACAGTTGCATGCATTTGCAATACACTTTATTAAGCATTTTTCTAATGTTGATGATTGATCATTGTGGTATTAAGAGGTGGATTATGCCATGCAAGTCTCTACCAAAGGCTCAGGTACCAATTCTACCACCCTACCTCCACTGAAAAGTTACGTATATCTTGTCAAATGTATTCATTTCAATGGCAATCTGTCTTGCAATTTGAAAAATTAGTTTTCTGCAGCCTTCATCGGTTATTTAAAAGAAATCCAATTTTTTTGTGATGCATCCTATTGTGTAATTTTAATACAAATTGTGTCAATTTGAAATTGAACAGAATTGTCAGTAAATTTTACAACCGTGCCACTTTTAGTTGGAGTAGTTTTCATTCAATATTCATAAATTTCAGTGACACTGATAGTAACATGATATCTTGGCCTGATTCGAATGCACTTGTGGTTCATCTTTTTCTTGTAAATAAACACTGCAGGAGAGATACTTTAACGCACTCCACAAAATAAACCTAATGCTCTAGCAGCAAATGTTCTGTGGACTTAAAATGTGTGAACTAAGCCTCTGCTTCGGTCTTCCTCTACAGATTCTTCTGACAGCAGCATTGTGTACACTTTGGGGCACGAAACATGCCAGGAGCCTGAGAAAAGGTTGCATCTGCTCCCCGTCAAACAGAAACTCTTGATGTTCCTCTTCCTGCAGCACACTGACCCGTTTGCTTCGCAGCTCTCAGATGTCATTGGTGAGAGATTGATGGAGAAAACCCAGGATTTTTAGTCACTCGTCTGCTGGGGAGAACTTGAGTTTGAGGATAAGTTGTCATTTTAGTCACTGATGCTTTGATTGAGCGCCACTTGGAGGACATTCTGAACAACAACAGGCAGGCGGTCACAGGAGTGCTGCACACGGAGTTAAGTAAAACACTGAAGGCTCAAGATTGCAGAAAGAAGGCAAGTAAAGGCTTCGGCACGCACGCAAGCACACACACACACACACACACACACACACACACACACACACACCTGTCCGAGTGTGAGTAGTAAAGGTGTTATGGTGTGTGGAAAGGAGCAAGAGAAACTGCTTGCAGCAGCTGAGGTCATTCTCAGCGCATCTGTCTGTATTGTGAGCTGGAGCACCAACCTGACCTTCAGAAAAGCCTGCCTGAGTTGCATGCAGGTGACATTTCATTGCCCCGCAGCCATTTCGATTTTCCCGAGGGCTACAGTCCATTCACTTACTGTATGTGTAGGTGATCAATACTCATGAACTTGCGGGCTCTCTCCACGAAGCCTTACTGAGAGTGATATCATGGAGATGTGTCCCCAGCAAAGGGTGCTACTCTGTTCAGGTACCTGGGATGCTTGTTCAGTTTGTATCGACTTTCATGTGATGAACTATTTGCTAATTTTCATGTCTGTTTACTTGACAGGTTGAAGAATGTCTCGAAAGTGTCCATGAAATTTGAGCAGAAATTTAATCCTGTTTTTTTTTAAAAACGTTTGCTCATGGTTGAATTCTGTAGAAGCAATGGTTAAAATAACAGTTTATGCACAGTCACACTATTGCTTTTTGCAAATATACTTGAAAAAGCCATGTAACTATAGTAGACAGTATACTATTGACAACCAATAGTGAATAGTCCACATTCATTTAAAGGTTAGCGTAACCCGAAACCATTCATGTGTATGCATAAAAGATCAACTTGACACAAATAAACTCTTGACTGGCTCATGAACTTGAAGGCTATCATCTTTCACCGGTAAGCTTATCTTATGAGTGCAGAGCTGTGTAATTGCTTTCAACAACTTCAAACAAAACCAAACTGCCATGGTTGGCAATCACTAATTTCCAACCAAGATACGTACATACGAATAATGTACCGTGAAGCTCATCAAGAGTGCTGTGGGTAGATAATCAACTTCATCGGATATTTGTACAATATATGTGATGTATTAATTGAAAATATGTCTGTGTATAGTGATGGGAAGAACAACTATTTAATAATTGTGGATACATTTATTGTACCTTTTGCTATCTAATAATTATTATTAGATAGCAAAAGGTACGATAAATGTATCCACTTGTTACTAGAAGTCAGGCCTTCCAGCAAGTAATAATTGTCATCACCAAATGATGCCCGAGCGCGGCACCGCTGCCGCTCACTGCTCCCCTCTCCCCCAAGGGATGGATCGAAATCACACGGGGATGGGTTAAATGCAGAGGACAGATTTCACCACACCCAGATGTGTGTGTGACGATTATTGGGACTTTAACTTTAAACAGGCCCAGACTTCTCATGTATTAAATTGAGATGAGATTATAGTTTATTTCAGTATACTATTCAAAATTAATATTTTTGTTTGGTGGTGGTCTGTCACGTTTTTAATATAAAATTGGTGTCTCGTAAATGGAGCACGCACAAGCAAAAGAGGTGGTCACTTGAAAATGAATGTGTAATGTGCATTCCAAAGCAGCAGAGGGCGGATACGTGCCCAATTTTCTGTTCATCCGCCGGGAATAAAAAAAAAGAAAAAGAAAAACGGAACCGGAAAAAGCGCTCAGGCACATTTTCGCGGTAAAATGGAACGGGCGCTCTCCAGTGTAAAGTAAATATCGTAATGGCAGCTGCCGTCGGAGTTAAAGTAATGTAGACTTTTCCTACCTTGAAGTTTATTTCCAAACGCTTGGACCCGTGCTAAGACGTGCGATTCACGCAATTGCTAGCCGCTAAAGCAATACTGGACATCGAATTGTGCTCTGCGTTCTGTGTTGTTTTCCCTCGTAGACAAGTCATTCAATAACAATGTCACCGATAACATCAGAGGACTTGAAATCAGAACTCGAAATGTTCTGCATAACTTGTAATGATGACTCCGCCTTGGACAAAAGTAAGTAGCGATTTTAATATAATTCTCCTCCACTTTATTTTGTCATTTTGCATTGACAATACCATTCTCTGTGTTGTGTGTGTGGCTCTTGTGTCCCTAAGTGGTGGAGCAATGCATTTGCAATAGGATCCAGGCAGATGAGTGGGTTTTGGAGTGGGTTGCATACAGCACCACAAAAAATGGACTGTTGCTTTCTGTAGACACCTTGGACCAATTTGAATACGAAGTAAGAAACACTGAACCCATTTCATGTCTGACATTTTCCCCTCTCAAAGATGTTCATTGTTTTTGTAGGTGTTAAGCAAGAGGAATAAATCCAAGCAAAGCTTCAAAAGGGAAGAGCGAAACAGACCTCGAGACATTACCACAATACAGGACATGTATCCTTTATTAAAGTAATCCATGAAATGATTTCAGACTGACCTGTCAAGCTGAAAGGCCACGTGTCACAGACCTTGACTTCTCCCTTCAGAATAAAAGCTGAAGAAGAGGAGGATAATCTCCTGGACTGCTACTCTACTCCTGCAAAGGTTAGTTCATACTTTAGTGTTTTGCTCTTCAAGTTGTTGATGTGATGGATGTGTCCACTTTGTGTCTTAGCATACACGCCCTGAGTTTGTGCCCTTGTGTGCAGGCCTCTCAGAAACGAGTGCTAACCACTCCAGAAAATCCTCACTCAAAGAGGAGCTCCGCCTTGTTGACCAGTCCCGGCATATTGCTGTCTCCTGCCTGCTTTTCTCCTGGGTATTCTGCCATAAACGTTCACATTCAAAAAGTACAAACTCTAAATTTGCCTCTACAGAAACTGATTTTGGTTGCCATCGTTTGTGCAGCGCCACTCCTTCTCAGAAATACAGCCAACGTGGAGGCAAAGGAGAAGTGATGGTCTCGTTCGGAGCTGTGCAGGGTACACGTTGGGCTGGCAGGAAGGCTTCTGGTGCCGAGGTTCAACTGGAGCTGCTGGAAAAGGCTGAGGATACCCTGCATTCCAGCTACAAGTACATGTTCCAGAGACTGCGTGACATTCGCAATGGTGAGGGAAGGGAAATGAAAGGAAGACCTAACAGGGTTAAATTTGTCGAACCCTACTGTCAATTTTATTTTTTGCATAATGTGCAGACTTTCAATAGATTTTCGATTTTAAAGGAAAAAAAAAAAAAAAACATCAGCTTGAAAGAGTAGTTGATGAGTTATTTAATATTTTTCTTACACTGGCTCTTGTACATTTGTAACCTTAGCAAATACATTCAATCCGCAATAGAGGCTGAATATGTTTAAGTGCCACTTTACACACTGTTGCATCTTATGTCTTATTCTACAACATTGTATTTGCATCAACCAATTGTTGGTTGTGTGTTTCTAAAGTATTGACTGAGAAGATTGAGGAGCTGGGAGAACAGCTCCAGTCCCACTTCAACATTGAAGAGTTTTCTCCTGTCTCACTGCCAGAACAGGTGCAACATACTAACAAGCATA
Organism: Syngnathus typhle; assembly: GCF_033458585.1. Taxonomy (NCBI): domain Eukaryota; kingdom Metazoa; phylum Chordata; class Actinopteri; order Syngnathiformes; family Syngnathidae; genus Syngnathus; species Syngnathus typhle. The sequence goes on along the minus strand of NC_083738.1, from coordinate 11,322,075 downwards.
TCTATCGTGGAATTTTCGTTTTGTGAATGTTACAGCCTGTTTATATTTGCTCTGTGTTTCTTTCTTCCTTATTCCATTCTTCTTATTACACCAAAGTACAGATAAGCGGTATGGAAAATGGATGGAACCACTATTTTAACGCTGATTATGTGGAGCCATCGTTTACATTCTTCAACTTAGATTGTCCCAATGCTCTGATTTCAGCCTCTCACTGATAATTATTCTCGGATATCTGTAGTCCTTCATAAAAGCGGACTAATTATCTTTTGTTTTGATTCAAAAGAGGACAAGCCTTCACAGTGCCCAAACATCGTTTTTTTATTTTTAATATTGAACTGCCCACACTTGCATCACTAAACTGTACACATGTAAATGTTGTGGTACATCATGGGTGGTACTCTCATGTTGAGTTTATCCATTATGTAGGACTGCATGTCAGTTTTGGGCCAGGTGTGCTGCGACAGTAATGGCAAGTTGAACGCGCAGTCTGTGTTGTTGGAAGCGGGGCCAGAGCAAGGTGGTCAGCAAGTACATCTGGACCTGTCAGAGCTCCAGGAGTACTCCCTGTTTCCGGGCCAGGTGAGTTCAGTGACAGCTCCTCTAAAGGGCTTATTTCTTAGTTGAAGCACCTTGCCCACTTGGTGGCTGTGGTTACTGATGAACAAACTGTGGTGGTTTCTCCTTTACCTGTGCGCTGAGACTGTGTGCAACAGGCTATATGGGCCACCTAAAGTAACAGAGTGTGCCATGGAAGCTGGGCTGAAGACTCAGCCAGCATCCGACCGAGAGCTCTCACACCAATAATTCTGATCTGTTCAGTGGAAACACGCGCTCCTGCCCTTTTCAAAACATTTTCCATTCTCTCCAGGTGGTGGCGATGGAAGGAATGAATACCACAGGAGGGAAATTGGTGGTTTCTAAACTCTACGAGGTCAGATTTAAAAGACATCATCCATGTCATTGTTTTGGAACCAGATCTTGTCTCCAGTCATTTGTTTGGATCATGCTGATGTTTTTTTTTTGCAGGGAATTCCACTTCCCTTCTACTCATCAGCTGGTAAAATGGAGTCAGATGAAGGTAGGGAAGGATGCCTTATCTTATGAATCTATGCGACTTGTTGTTTCACTTTAGGCAGGAATCAAAATCGAAATGTTCGTAATTTTCTGTCTTGTAATCTCGTGCAATTCCCAGAGCCGGTCAATGTGCTTGTCGCTTGTGGACCTTACACTCCTTCTGACAGCCTCAACTTTGAACCTCTTCTGGACCTGATCCACGTCATAGGGAGGGATCGTCCTGACGTCTGCATACTGGTAAATTCTCCTTCAACCGAGCGATAGCACTTGCATGTCTGCAAAATTCTGACTGTCCATTTGCAACATGAGTGACCATTATATCCGAATTTTATTCTGCAGCTGGGTCCTTTTGTTGACTCCAAACACGAACACATTGAGGTACGCTCACCGCTAGAGGTCATTCTGCATCATCAAAACTACAAAACCAAAATGTGTCTACATCAGTCACATCAAATTCTCTATTTCTTCAAGCAGAGATCCCAGGTGACTGAGCCTTTTGAAGCCATTTTCTCGAGATGCATCGAAAGCATCGTGGAAGGCACAAAATCGTATGTTTCACCATCCTTTTCCGTGCAACATAGGAAACTTTTGAAACAAAGTCCATTTGGCTTAAAATAGCTTGTTGAAGTGCAGTTGATAGCACATTCACTTCATAGATGACAGCTGTACTCGAGCCCTCCTGTGTTGGAGTTTGCATTTGAATCCGTCTGTATTTTTGTGAGTTGTCTCCAGGTTATGGAAGGCCTCAGATGAGTCTCAGAAAGTCCTTACTATAAATCCCAATTAAATGAAAATAGTGGTCCTATGCAACCCCCCCCCCCCCCCCCCCCCCCCCACACACACACACACACACACTCAAAGTGCCAAATGTTAGAATTCTAGCACTTATAAAGTAGGAGCCCTCACACAATCCTTTATTTGTCCCACGGTGACAAACACTTTCGAGCATTAAAGTACACAGTTTGAAGTGAATATGGCAAAATATTTAATCATATTCCTGATGATTGGCATTCAGTCTCTAAGATATTTCCCGATGCTTGTTTTCCTTTTGCAGTGTCGGTTGTCGCCTGGTGTTTGTTCCTTCCCAGAGAGATGTCCATCATCATTACATCTACCCGCAGCCTCCCTTCACCCTGCCCAACCTCAGCAAGAACCCAGTCAGATACTTTTTTTTAAAGTAATTTCTGGCTAGACACACCTAAAAACATTTTTCATCCCTGCAGCGTGTGACCCTGGTTTCTGATCCTTGTACGTTGCTGATTGATGGTGTGACCTTTGGCTTGACCTCTACTGACATCCTGTTCCATTTGGGGGCAGAAGAGATCAGCTGGTGAGAAGGCAGTAGTGGACAAATAGCAGTAATTTTGGGCCACATTTAGACACTTTTACCACTGCTTTTAAAACATGGATTGTTGGGTCATCTTGAGTACACACACACACTATGGAGTCTCATGTTTTCAAAATACAAGGTGTTAAAAATCAGGAGACCAAGTATGCCACTTGAAACACTCATCCATCATGCCTTTACAAGCTGAACACAATGAGGATAGAATTAAATTAAATTATTGGACTTTATCTATTGTGTGCTAATCTCCTATTTCGCCTTTTGTTCTCAATTTGTGCTGCAGTGGCGCTGGATCGGACAGATTTTCCCGGATTCTGAAGCACATACTGACCCAGAGAAGGTAGGCTAGGAAAAAGGAAAAAGTTTTCAAAAGCTCTATCATCCTTATGTTACATCAGTGTTCAATCCCACACCACCCTCTACCCCTCAGTTACTACCCGCTGTACCCACCTGTTGAGGATGTGAACATGGACTATGAAAAGTTTCAGAGCTTTGGTCAGCTGCCACTCACACCGGACGTTCTCGTCATTCCATCTGAGCTGCGCTACTTTGTTAAGGTACAGAATAACCATATCAAATCGTGACCCCCGCATGTGTGTATTATAAATAAATGTGTATTCATCCAAACTCTGCAGGATGTCATTGGCTGTGTTTGTGTCAATCCCGGACGCCTGACCAAAGGCCATGTGGGCGGGACTTATGGAAGGCTGCTGATTCAGCGTGCCGCCTCAACAGTTGACGACAGAAAAGTCAGCTGCTGTTTGGCGGCTCAGGTGGTTAAAATTTGACTGTAATAAGGACTAATAAAGCAAATGTACCCACCAGAGGACAGTTTCAAACCAACCAGGTCTCAATATATATATATTTTTTTATTTTATTTTATTATATATATCTATCTATAATACAGCTGGGCAGGGTTGTCTGATCGTCTTTATACAGACTATGGTGTTTTTACCAGCCAGCAGCAATAAATCAAAATTGCTACCTGTTTGAGTTTTTGTACGTGTAAGTTAATATAGGTTACATGTACAACATCGATAATAATTGACCAAACACTGGTGTTTATTTTAATATTTTGGTCTCAGTGGAATGGGGGGGGGGGGAGCATACTACTACTACCACTAGTACATATTGCCCCTATAACATCAATTAAAACAAAACATAATGATACATGTATAATTTTACAAAAATGGACAATGCCACTTTTGCATAGCAATAAAAAAAAAATGACTATCACACACTTTTTAGGCAGGCACGCTCCTTGTAGGAGAAGGTACTACAGACAAAATAAATAATAGCTATCAGTCATAAAAATGGTCAAACTCATCAGAGTCGCCTTGTTGTTCCGTGTGCTTTTCTCCTCGGAAAATCTCCACATTGCAAATCACTGGAAAGCAAAGAAAACCTGAATGAACATCCACAAAAGTCAAGTTTGCATTTTTGTTTGCTCTTTTTGATACCTTTTGGGGTTGTACAATTGCGTTTGACTGTTTTCCTGTCTTTTTCGCTGTAAAATAAAATATGGCGTTTTATTAATTTAACAAGTAATGCTTTTTACACTTCTCCACCTCTTCTTGACTTACTCTCTTGTCTGAGGATGAGGTGCTAGGAGATTCTCAATGTCATCATCACCAGGGTCACTTGAGTCCTCATCAGATGTTGCTGTTGTGGCTCCCTCGTTGCCATCGTCATCTTCAGAAGCCTCTTGCGGGATGAAGTGCACCCTTGGCCTGAAAGCACATCAATTGTGTTCACTTCCATAATATATGGAGAAACCAACTGAATCTGTCCAACTTCATAAATTCAAAATCCACTTGTTCTGTTGAGGTGAGATGATGACGTCATCTGAATCTCTCTCTGCTAGCTCCTCTTCTTCCGACTCGTCCTCGCTTTGATCATCATGCTCTTCCTCATCCTGCAGCAAAGCCGAATCCTGCTCTTTATTCTGCCTCTTCAGCTTTTCTGAAACGTCGTCACTTCCTCGGTCTTTGTCAGACTCATTCTCCCACTCATTTTCTGGTGGCACCTCTTCATCCTCGCTGTCCCCCTCCATATCACTCTCTTCTTTCTCATCACTTTTGCTGTCTGCCTCCTTGTCTTCTTCCCGTCCTTGATTGTCTTTCTTTCCTCCGGCTGTGTCGCTTCCACCACTCGACTCCTCAGATCGGGATGGTGAATTGCCCCTGCTGCTATCTGACTGTCTCAAGAGACTCTGACTCACTTCATGTTCACTTTGGGTTCTGCTGATAGAACGGCTCTTTGGGCTTTCTCGCTCTCGTGTCTCGTTAGGGGTCGTCATCGGTAATCCAGCAAGTGCCGTGATGTTCCTCTTCATTTTGCTGCTGGTGCTGCCTTTGTGTGATGATGCTTCACTCTCAATTGTCTTTGCCCCTACAGATGAAGAAGTCCTCGATGATCTGATTTGAAAAAGCAAGAAGTAAAATGCTATTTCATTCAAGTGCGCTCCATTTATTTTGACCGCAGGGTCTCACTGGAAATGACAATGCGGTAGAATAGGATTGTTTAAGTCTGTAAACAATCATTTTAAAACAACTCTTACTTCTGCGAAGTTCTTCTGTTTTTCTCTGAGGTGTTTCTTTTCTTCTTCTTGTCACACTTCGTCCGTCCGCACACACTGCTGCTGCTGCTGGTGTTGTCACCTCTGTTTTCAACATGCTCACTGGACAGGCGGACTATTTAACAAAGAATGACAAGCACATTAGGACACAAAAATACTGTACACGCACAAAGAGCTATTTTCTATTCACACCTGGTTTAAAATCTAGTTCTTGAGATAAATGAACGCTCATCCTCCTCGAGTAGCTGCTTGTCTCTGCGTCCTCCACGGAGGACCGGGGTCCGTCCGCCTGATCGAGAGCCCATCCTGGTGCATTTTGTGGTACGGTGGAAAGGAGATGCTGGAGTTGGAAGCCCTGAGGACGTGGAAGTAAAGTCGATGGGAATATAGAAGTTGCCATGGTCTGGTCTGAATGGGAACGAGAAGGAGAGTCCATAAAGGATGGATAAGAACCCCCTTGGCCATTGTATGCTTGTGTCACAGCATCTTTCTGTGGCTCTCTGCCGTGACCTATGCAAAAATATTGTACATGTTATTAATGACAAGGAAACTGATGTACAGTGCAGCACGTCCATTTTCTATTGCACTTACTATGTGAATATAAAGCTTTCCCAACAGAAGATGTGGACCCATATTCTTCTTCTCTTTTTAGACACATCTTCATATACTCTGCCATCATCTGGTGGAGAGAAATGCAGTATACTATTATTATTATGATCACATTAATTAAAACACATTTAATATGATGAACAGCAAAAAGTGTATGTCTGGCCTCTTCACATCAGTAGTCACTGAGTTTGTGATGTCCTGTTTGGCTGCTTTGTCATGCAAGAATTGATTCTGTATGCCCCTTCATAACAAAACAATTTCGCCACGCAACAGGGTAGCTTGATCTACCTCACTGCCTCTGTTTTTATTCATATTATTATTTAATTATTCATCTGCTCTGCACTATGTTTACTTGTCTTATTGTCTTATTGAGTTGCTCCCCAATTTTGTTGTATCTCACCATACAATGACAATAAAGTTTCTTATCTTATCATCTTATCTTACCTTATTTTATATTGAGATATTAATTGGAGATGCAGTGAGACAGTAGTTTTTTATAGAGTAAAAAGAACAAAGCAAAATCATAGGGGTTGGATTTTATCTAGATTGCCAGCAGCCTGTAACTAAGAGATGTGACAGGGCAGGTTGTGGTTTTATATGTAGATATTTTTCTATTTCAATTTCATAGGGGTTGGATTTTATCTAGATTGCCAGCAGCCTGTGACTAAGAGATGTGACAGGGCAGGTTGTGGTTTTATATGTAGATATTTTTCTATTTCAATTTCTTTCTTTATGAACTGTTAAGGTTTGCTAGATTTGCTGCGTTTTGTTCAGGGGCAGATATAGAAAGGTCAACAATATGGTAATGTTAAAGATGATTACCGTTTTGTGATGAACTTGTGATTTCTCTTTCTGTTGTTTCTGTCTGCAGGGATAGCTCTCCACAAGAAACTGGTCATACTCCATCTACTGGTTTCAAGCAGGTGATGAGCAGGATTGTACATTCAAAAGAAAGATAAAGCCTCTTTGATGGTTAGCGGCCATGTGTCTCTACCCGAATCGACTTCATGGCAGCGGTGGCGGCCATCATTTCTTTCAGTGTGTCTTGAGCCGTGTCAAACTTTTGCATCAGCTCCTGGTTATGATGTCGGGCGGCGCTCTCTCTGTCCTTCAGCTCCTGCCAACGTTGTTGCAGACGTATGGTATGACTAAAAAGAACATGTAAAGACAATTAAAAGAACAAGAAAATAACTTATTTCTCCACATGTGTGCAACAATACTAAGAATAAAGTTCAGATACTTACAGCATTTGGTGTCTCTGAGATGAAAAATCATATTGGGTACTGGATATTGAAAACATAAAACAAGACAATGGATTATTAGTTTGGAACTAATACTATTGCACAGAAAGAAAGAAAAAAGAGCCCACATCTGTCACCACTGGGACAATGATCTTACCTTCTTTTGTGCATATTTCCTCTCAAATTTCTATAAATGCTGAAAGTGTTTACATTTGGTCTATTCAGATGACCAACTGACATTAAAGTCTCCTCAGATGCAGCCATGGCTGCAGATTTGCAAAGGCTGTTGAGATTAAGGTCACTTTGGGGTGGGACCAGAGGCAGGAAATCCTCTTTGAATTCAGATACTAATTTGCATATACAAGCACATTACCATTGATTCATTTGCATAACCATAAAAATAACTACCTAACTAAAGTTCTGAAGTCTTAGTGTATGTATGCATGCATGTATGCATGCATGTATGTATGTATGTATGTATGTATGTATGTATGTATGTATGTATGTATGTAGGTAGGTAGGTAGGTAGGTAGGTAGGTAGGTAGGCAGGTAGGCAGGTAGGCAGGTAGGTAGGTAGGTAGGTAGGTAGGTAGGTAGGTAGGTAGGTAGGTAGGTAGGTAGGTAGGTAGGTAGGTAGGTAGGTAGGTAGGTAGGTAGGTAGGTGTGTATGTATGTATGTATGTATGTATGTATGTATGTATGTACGTATATACATATATACAAACATGTATATGTGTACGTAAGTACGTGCGCGTGCGTGCGTGTTTGTGCATGCATACGTATATGCAGGGATTTATTAAATTAAATTTAATTTAATTTGTGCATCGGTACATATTCCAGTCTGGAGGAAAGGAAAATGCACCCGGCCGTTCCAACACAGTTGTATTTTTAGAAAACACCAATCGTCGAAACTTCCGGGTTTGGTTAGGGGAAGAAATGTATAACCAAATATATATATATATTTGTTTTATTTCATTTTGACACGTGGTTAGTTTAAATGTTTACAATAGGCATGATGTGGTTTTATTGACTCACATAAACAATAAAATGTACCAAACCTTAGAAGTTTGTTATCTAAAGGGGTTAATTTCCCAAGCTGCTGTTATACAGATAATACATTATAAATACATTTAATATTTACCTACCGGAAAGCAGCCTAGCACGCCACGGATGTGACGTCACCCAACTATGGGAGGTACGCAAAATAGTATCTAATAACATTGTTATACCTTATCTATGTCGTTACAATAAATCGGAGCCAACACACATCAGGTAATGTAACACCTTTCAAGTTTTCCCTCGTTACTTAACAGAGTAACAGAGGAGTTTGTTGGCTGTCAAAGCTTGCTAGCTTCCACGGCGCGTCCCTCAAATCAGTTGTATTGCTTTGTTGCAGTCTTTGGACTAGCAGGAACAGGGGACATGACGAGCTATGCAGCCATCGTGTTTCGCAAGGTGGAGAAGACGTGCCACTATCTTCCTGTGATCTTAAACACCTTCTTGGTTTTCTCCATTACCGGGGAGGTGAGCTACTTGGTGGTGGTTGAGGCTCCACTGCAGGCTGACCAGAAGAGGACGGAGTGGTCCTCGCGGTGGAAATCCGTGCACCTGCTGGCCCAATACTTTATGTTTTGCAACATTTGTTGGAACGCCTTGCTATTTGTCCGAACCAGCCCCAGCATCAAAGGCGTGTTCCTCGGAGAGGATAGTGTGGGACAGGGATGGAGGTGAGCAGGTTTTGTTGTTGTTTTTAACGTATATTCAGGTCATTGAAATTAAACGGACCTGACAGTTCTGACATTGTTATTGCTGCTGTTGTGTTTCTGTTGCCCAAAACTAGGTTGTTTACTGATTTGGTTCCATCGCTACTGTGAATTGTCTCAACACTGTCATCTATGTTGTGACCTTTAAGAATGATCCTTGTATTTTTACAAAATCAGGTTCTGTTACGCATGTGAGACGCACACTCCTCCACGCAGTTCCCACTGCTACGACTGCAAGGTGTGCGTGCTGCGGCGGGACCACCACTGCGTGTTCTTTGGGCAATGCGTGGGCTTCCGCAACTACCGTTACTTCCTGAGCTGCTTGCTGTTCATGTGGTCGGGGTTGCTGTACGCCACGCTAATGAACGCTGAGGTCTTCATCGTCATTCTGAAAGAAGGCATGACTCTGCACAGCGTCCTGCTGCTGCTGATACCCTGGATTATGCTGATGTCAGGTAATTCATTTATAATGTGGTACTTTGACTTATGAGTGACCTTGAGTGTATTTATTTTTTATGTGATGCTTGGGCCATTTAGAGACATAAGGGAATATTAAAGTTGAGGTGGTTTCAGCGGGTGTAGGGTGGGCGCAATCCTGAATCATAGTCATGGTAATGTCCCTCTTTCCCACCAGGTCAGGTCTCGGCGCGTGCCTTTGCTTTCGCCTTCATTGCCGACACATGCGTCGTGGGCTTCCTGTTGGTCTCTGCCTTCTTCTTCTTCCACCTCTTCCTGCTTTTCCGGGGACAAACCACAAGAGAGTGGTTCTCGTCTCGCCGCCCCTACAACCTCGGACTGCTGGGCAACTTGCGTCACACTTTTGGCAGTTGCTGGTACCTTTGTTGGCTCTGCCCACTTATCCCGTCACCTCTACCTGGAGATGGGATACACTTTCAGGTGACGGGATCACTTGCACCTATACGATAATAACACCTGAGCAAAGACATCACTGAATGACTTTTGTAAAGGCTGGACTCTTAAAAGGTTCCCTCAGTAAAACATTGTTTCCCAAACAGGAATACTCTATCTATACGCACTGAAATATTTGACTGGATACGTGTGTTAATAATGATTACTGTTTATGTTATGGTTATGGCCACGCTGAAATAAATAGCGTCCAGATGATTTCATGTGACCATCTTTGGCTGCAGTATTTTATATTATGCAATTTTGTGAGTAAAATTGGTTAAAATGTATATTTACAAGTGGGCAAAGGCATTCGCAATTTGTTGATTTTGCGTCACGGGGGCTTGAGTGGCATTTTTCTTTTATAACCCAACTGGTACTTTATTGTCGAACCCTAAAAGAATCCATCACACTCTGGCGTGGCTAACCATCAAATCTGGGGAAAAAAAGGAAGAAAAGTGTGGTAAGTGTTTGTTGTACAGAATATTTTAGCATTTGACTTGAAAGAAATGAATTTTGTGACAGTTTGGTTAAGTATTGGTAAATTGCGTACTTTTCACGTTTAAATCCCTCACTTTTAATATAGTCGCTAGTGCTAGCTAGATAAACTAAATCATATTATTGTGGTTTTACTTCTAGCAGTTTGGCATTTTCCAGTCAATAGGTTTCACAATGAACACTCTTTATTTGATCACAAATTGGTTGCATTATTATTTTTGTCCTGCTCAATATTTGGAGGACGCAACAGATGATCCAGCACGTGGAAGCACAGCCCTGCAGGTTACCACTGGGGGGAGACCTCGATGTAAAGCAGTCCACTGAAATTAAGCTACAAGTACTGGTAGGTTACGACGTGCATAACTGTGTGCTGTTTCTGCCTATGGAGCGTTTGCAAATCCCTACCTGCAGAGTTATTAAATTTTCCTTTGAATTCTGCATATTTGAATGACTCTTTCTTTTTTACATGTCTGCAGGAGAAGGAATGCAGTGAGATGAAGGAACAAAATGCAAAACTGATTGCAGAGGTTTGACAACAATTCTCTGTTTTCATCACTGTGTGCTGTAAAAGGCAACTTGCCATAATCAGTAAGCAACAGAAACCCAGTGCAACACTATTTATTTACTACATTTCATGATTTACCAGGTTCAGAGGCTCCAGAAGGAAAGAGAACAGGACAAGATGAGCTTGAGCAAGTTCAGTGTTGCCCTGAAAAACAATGAAGTAAACTTTAGCTCAATCTAATTTCTTACATCTTTTGAGCATTTGAGGGAGGCTTTCTCAATTATTTCTTCTGGGTGTGTCAGTTAAGAACAGAAGAGGCTCAGATAGAACTGCAGCAAAGGGATGAGGTCATTCAACAGGTATAGGTTTTATTTAAATGCGTACCTTGTTTCGTCGTCTTTGCACGCACAATCGTATTGAGAGTTGGCATCATAATAGACCATGTGTCTTTGTTCTTTGGTAGAGCAAGTTGCAACTACAGCACGTAGAGGAAACCGTTGAGGAGTATTCCAATGTCATCAAGGTAAGGATGGTTTGACTTGTATGTCATCTCGATGTATTTGCCTTAGTTTCAGAAAAACTGACCGTTTCTTAACACGTCATTGACATGTTGGATAAATTAATAATAACACGTGTGAGGTAGGCCTTTCACAATATTTTCTTTTCCAGTATGTATCACAATTTCAAGGGAGCTCTAATCTCACCACAAATCTTGTATGGAGACATACAGACTCGGTATGCTGGTCTCGCCTCATTAATAAATGTAAAAAAAAAAAAAGTTGCGTGTGACTGTGAACCAATAGGACCTATGCAAACCAAAATGTAACTGAACCGTTTAAGCGGGTTTCGAAAGCCCCTCCACCTCCCGGGTGTACGCGCACATGTGAATGCCTGGAAACGAAGCAGCGCAAATAAATATTGATGACATGTAAACAAACACACTATTAAATGACCACCTAGTAAGTCAGAAAACATCATCATGTCCATTTTTTCCCATCGAGTAATGAGTCGATAATGTAATTGTTGTGACAGGCCTACACAAGTGTAGGTACTTTACAGCCTGTGTCAAATTTTGTTTTGTTAAACTTGTGATATTGTGCAGATGCTGCGTATTAGCCATAAAAAACATCGGAAAAGTACTACCAATACAAAACCACAGGTTTTTCCAGACACATTTTTATAAGACAACACATCTGCGTTTCCTTGTGACCAGAGGAATGTGGTAATGCTTAAAGGTTAGTTGTTTTTGTGTTTTGGAGGATCTCAGGCTGGCAAACCAGGAGTTGAGGAATCACTTGGAGGACAGAGAGGACGAGGCCTTGCTGTAAGTAAATCCCCAAATACTACAATGGTGCCATGAGATATGAGTGACCCCGCCTACAGGTTTTTGGAGTTAAGAGCCGTTGTGACGCTCTCAGTGTATAGCAATGTTTGTATTATACTGCCCCCAGGCGTTTAAGGCATGCACTGCAGAAGGAGCAGCATTGAATTAAAGCAAAAACACATGGTAACTGTTTAATTCTGGACTTTTTTGTGTATGTTTTTACAGTACAATATTACAATGTGCTATGCTCATTGTCTTTAATGTTTTGTGAAGTAGGAATAGATTGTGGCATTTCTATTCTTTTCTTTTGGAAGGATTGTATAAGATACGACGGTTTTGAGTTACGCGTGTATTCGCGGAGCAAATGAAGATCGTATCTCACGGAACCACTATACTCCGTTTTCAAGAAACAGTTGAACTATGTCTTCCTTGTACACTTTTTGAATTGATGTCGTCACTGGTTTCCAGAACTGTTCTCAGTGGTTTGATGGAGAAAAAAAAGGAATCGCATTTTGCGGAAATGTCTTTGGCAGAGGAACTCAAGCTTTTAGCCACTCCAAGTGAAATGATGGTACCCTCCACGGATACAAGTCAAGTATGAAGCCATTTTCACATAAATAACCAGAGCACACTTACAAACTATTTGATTTAACTTTATGAAAGTAACGTAGGCGCTCACTTTTGTTTTGTGGACAGGAGGAAACAGACGCAAATGAAACTACCAGACCTCCCACCAACTTGCAACAAACAAACTGGTGAGATTGCTAGATCATGTTACGTATTCTATTGACGATTCAATTCACCTGTAGTGCAATTGTTCCCTTCTCCTTCTAGGTGCACACAGGCCAAGGAATCTTCCACCCAGAAGGTGTTTATCATCTGTATGGCCATAATTGCTATTTTGGTTATTCTGGCTGCAGGAAGTTATGCACAATATTTCGATTTTCTTCCGGTCCACCACCTATGGAGGATAGTGCGCCTGATGTTACAACCCTACTTTCATTTACACTATGGAGCCTTGCCTCCTGTCTGAGCCAAGCAATTCTTTTTGTTGTCATTTCTTGGTGAATACCGTGTTTTCAGTTCTTTTAGTGGTTGAAAAATACCGGCATGTTTTGTCTGAAAGTCAAGTGATCTAATTTCAGTCAGACTTCAAGTTGAAAACCTGTTACATTGCCTCAGTATGTGATGCCTTGTGTAGGAGTATTGACAATATGGTCACAATTCTTTGTTACTAAAGTGGCACATTGGTGAAGTGTTTCTTCTTCTTTGAAGTATTAAAAATATTATCAATAAAATATTATCAACTTAAATTGTAGAATGCGAATTGAAAGAGGATGTAGTCATTGACTCCCATAGCACTATAACGCTGCAAAGGCGCCCTCTGGTGGCGCAGTGTGCCATCGCTCCACGAAAACGCCTCCTCTCCCTTTTCCTTTATCCAGCATCCGCGTGCAATCAGACGTTGTGACACGAGACGTGAGGATATGAGGACTACTCGACGTTTTCATGGATGCGCTGGTTGATGCTTCGACTGGGCGGTTTGACACGGACTCCTTCCATCTGGGTTGGATGCTGAGATGCTGCTGACGGGCTGAGCCTCTTGACTGGACTCCCTATCCGTCGAAGGGGAACCAAGAAAGACGATCGTATCCTTTGATTTATAGCAGCAGGCTGCGTTTTTGACTTATTGCTGCGCGCAGGGGAGCGGCCACGAAACGCGTGAACGAACGGCGACATGTTCTGAACGGAGAGGCCGGCGAGTGGTGTCGGCGGCGGGATGAAGGCGCCGAGGAGACCGAGACAGAAACTGCTTGTCCCCCGGCTCTGCGTCAGTGGACTCGGTCTGCTCGCAGCTGTCTGGGTGTTGCATCCTAATGATGTAGCAGTTACAGGTGCTTGCAATTGCAGCTGAACATTTCTTTTTTCTGATTCAAACATATGAATAATTTAGAAAGCGAAAACAATATTTTTTTAATTAATGCATGCCTTTAGCAATCAACATTTTGATCACTAAAAAAACTCGCAGTGTTGTGATTTTACGATCTAGCTTACCCTCTTTGCAGACTATCGTAGAAACTCTGGAGATGTTGAAATCTTCTTATCCAAAAAAGAGGTCATCATCCAGAAAGATGACAACAATCAATCCTCAGACTCATTCTCCAAATCTGGTAAGACATTCTTTGCGTTAGAGCAGGGGTGTCAAACTCATTTTTATCATTTTTATTTTTATTGCTTCTTTCGGAGAGCCATTATGACTGTTAACCCAAATAAATGTATGAGCACCTCATATTATACAGTAAAAGCTACAAAACAAACTGACAAACAACTCGTTTTCAAATCAGATGAGTAAAAACTGGTCAAATATTGAAAAAAATATATATTAAAAGTGAAGACAATTAGCAATTCTAGTAATAACACACGAATTTGATGCACAATTTGTCTTTGCGGGCCACATAAAATGATGTGGCGGTTCTCAAAACGTTTTACACCAACTTAGTACCACCTCCCCAAAAAAACAAAAACAAACGTTGCTCTCATATTAGCACCGCCATAATGATCAACATTAAAATATAGTCGACCTAACCAGTGTTCTTAAAAATGATGCAAGGGTTTCACTAAAAAAAAAAAAAGTATTGTCATGAGCCACTGTAACATTATGCACAGTGGGAACATTGATACAGTGATTAAATTCAGGAAAAGAAAATAATGATTCAATTAAAATGTATTGCATATAAATTAAATAGGAACCATATGCAGTAAAGGTTTGTTTTTTTACTTCCTAAAGATCAAATGCAAATGTAATTGTACGAATTGAAATACAATTTAACTGTACTTAAAAATCCAATTGAACAGACTTGAAAAGTTGGGAAAAAAATAATTTATTGCATTGAAAGGCTGATTTAGTGGTCATGCACAAACAATCTGTGTGCACTTTGTCTTGTGAAATCATGATGTGCCCACCACAAATTGCTGCTGAGTATCACAACAATGGCAGGTCTAAACTGCACATTGAAACGTTGATGCTCACAAACTGTATGTAGCCTTTGAGGGTTCTGGTTGCTAAGAAACTAAAGGATGCGTCGCTAGTTAGAATCAAAGCTGCTGACCTGCTGTAATGACCTGCTGATTAGTGAACCCATTCATCAATAGCTCTCCATCTCATCACTTAAAAATGTTCTCCGGTAGTCGGCCAACTTTGAGGCAGGTGGTCAGAGGAGCTTTTAAGTGAACGAAGAGAATATCCAGTCCCCTCCTAAAGTATTGGAGCGCCAAGGTCAATTCCTTTGTTTTTGTTGTACTAAACACATTCGGGTTTTCGATCAAAACATGAATATCAGCTAAAAGTTCTGAATTCCAGCTGTTTGTTCATCAAAATGTGTAAAACAACTCAGCTCCTTTTGTTTAAAGTAACCCACTTTTTAAGTGAGCAAACGTCTTAGAACAGACATGATTAAATTATGCGTATTATTTAGTTAAAAAATAATCAACATCGGATATTTCCTCTCTCAAAGTCTCCTTCAAACAGTGGGTGGTGATAATGGCTCCTTTGTCCAACGTCCTTTGTCAGCTTGAGTTCACTGTCTGACCTTTTTAGTAATGATACTCAAGGAGAAGTTCACGTTTGCGTCTCTTTGGAGTGAATAACGTAATTGAGATATGTCGAAGACATGGCAGAACTCATGGTGGAGAGTCACAAGAAAGAGAAAACTAATTTGGGAAGCAAGTTAAGCGTCTTCGTCATACACTGAGTGAAGGTTCCAGCAAAGAGGCTTATGTCAATCCCTCTTTGTACAGTTGTAATGTTTTAAAAGTGTCTAGCAAAAAAAAAAAAAAAAAGCACAAAAGGAAATAGATAGTTGCCTCAAAAAAAGGGTTCAACCGATTTTCTGTCTGATGTTGAAAACCTGACGAAGTGAATTATTCATGCTTCGGTTAATAGTCGACTGTTTTTTGTTGTCATTTCTTGCGCAGCCATCAGTGAGTTTCCAGAAGACATTTTTACTCTGGAGCAGCGGAGACAGGGAGCTGTCGTCCTCCACGTGCTCTGTGTAAGTCAACACAGAGCTAGGAGGAAAAATGGAAAAATCTCTTCATGATTTTTTCAAAATCAATCTGGTCTTTTCAGGCGATCTACATGTTTCACGCACTAGCCATTGTGTGTGATGTTTATTTCGTGCCATCACTGGAAAAAGTCTCAGAGGTGTGAGGGCCTTTTCATTGTGATGGATTTCCAAATGGAAATGAACATTGTTCCCCCTCATTTTGAAAAGAAAAAAACATCAAAACATTTCACCTTTGATGAACCTCCTAGAACCTGCAACTCAGCCAGGATGTGGCCGGGGCAACCTTCATGGCCGCCGGGAGCTCTGCCCCTGAACTCTTCACATCTTTGATTGGTCAGTACCAAACTCATTTCATCCATTACTTACTCTACTCTGGAGTCAACACAATCACGCTGCATCGGCAAATTGCCAGCAGTTATCAGCATCTTGACCTGATTGGAACTGTAAAAAAACAAAACCCAGAGGAAGCACGAGAAACCAATTACCGTAATTTTTGGACTATAAGTCCCCCCCTATGAAAAAAATGCGACTTATAGTCCGAAAATTACGGTATATTACAGAGTGAAATACAGGCTGAGAAAAAAGATATAAAGATATGAGCTGGTAAGAAGACAAACAGTGTGGTTTCAAAAAGAGATCACGTAGTAAAAGCAACAACAACAAAAAGAATAAAAATGCAGTCGGAGACAAACATTGCTTTTAGGCACTACTTGATAGAAGATTTTACGGAATTGGAGTCAAGTGTCATGCTTGTTTCTTGCTTTGTTGTTGGTGCCTGGAACCGGTCTGATTCAATTCATGCAGTAAAAATAAAAATAATGGTCCTGTTAGTGGTGGGAATAAATACCAGATCACTAATGCTTCACACAAGAGAACCCTTTTTAAGATAACAATTTTCCTTGTTGTCAAAGAGACCAAAGTTGTTTGTTGAAAACATGACCGATTTTTCACTCTGGGGGATGATAAGTTGTGACCTCTGGTTCTGTAGCACTGGTTGGAAAAATGACTTGATATAGCATTGTCGAGCTGCTGCTGCTGCTGCTAGGCGGACAATAGTATGACTGATTGCAAAAAAAAAACATTATTCACATCATGCTACTTTGAGTTGATAAATACTGATACAATCATTTTCAACCTATTTTCAGGAGTGTTTATCACAAAAGGAGATGTTGGTGTTGGAACAATCGTGGGTTCGGCAGTCTTTAACATCCTGGTCATCATTGGTCTCTGTGGCATCTTTGCAGGACAGGTCTTAGAGACACAAAATGGTCACATTTGCTGGAGCTGAGAAATAAATGTCAGATATTTGGATGTTCTCTCTTCAGCCAATCTCTCTGAGCTGGTGGCCGTTGTTTCGCGATGCTGCCTTCTACATCGTGTCCATCATTGTGCTCATTGCGGTGAGAAACCCCGCTCAGAAACCTCAAGCAATTTTCTCGTCTCAACAGCGTACTTATCCATTCTAGACAATATGATTCTGATATGTAAATTCACTCTGCGGTGTCATTGACCTTTTACCTTTGTGTTTAATTGTGAACTTACAGGTGATCTACGACGAAAAAGTCCAGTGGTAGGACAGGAGAAAATTAGTATACATCCACCCGGTACTGTAATTTGAGTATTTCTAAATGTGTGTCTTTATGCAGGTGGGAGACCATAATACTGATCTCCATGTATGCAATGTATATAGTCATTATGAAGTGAGTCTAATCTCCTTTATTTCCTTGTCAATCTGAAACTGCCATGCTTTCTGAAGTGTGTGTGTGCGTGCGCATGCGTGTGTGTCTGGTGTCTAGGTTCAATAGCTGTCTGTGCAGCCTCGTTGAGCGATTTTGCAACCAGGCAGGTCAGCCGTGTTTGAGCGGTCTGCGACGGGCAACGGCGGTGGGGAATACCGGCGACTGTGATGCAGACATTGTGCCGCTTAAATCGGGTACATCTGTTTCTTTTCTCTGGAAATGTACGCTACCGTGTAGCTACTTTCCCGCTCATGTGATAAACCATTAAAAATGGAGCACTTGGCGATTTGAATAACGGCCAACATTTTAAGATACAATCATATGTGCAAGCAGCACACGTGTCTGCCTTTTTAAATGATTTCCTTCCTCTGCTCTTTGCCCACACCTTGATCAGACTCGTGTGCTGTGGTTGGTCAGGACTCGGGGGTGGTGAGGGTGGATGAGCAGCTCAACCTGCATCCGCACCAGCTCACCTTCTCAGAGGCAAGCCTCCGCCTTCTCATCACCGCGCATTTCCCCCCCTACACCCGCCTGCGCATGGCGGGGCGCACGCTCATCAACGAGGTACACCGCATGGCTCACGCCCTTTTACCAATTCCCTGCTCTCAGGCTCTAAGTGTGCTTGTGAACCATTTGAAACAGATCGTGACCATCGGCCTCGGCCAAGTGATATGGGTTTAATTATTCATAATTCATCGACATATGGTATGATTTTTTTTTCCCCCTATCAAAAGTTTGTTGCAAAATACAATTCATATTGACTAAGCGTCACGTAGACCAGAAATGGTGTGGAAATGGCGTGCGCCACCTGGGCTGCCTATGCCCCAGGATCAGGAGCCTTCATGAACAAAAAACAGATGCATTTCTGTATTTTTTTTTCTTGATACTATCATTCAGAAATAGCTCTCTATAATATTGTAGCATACTTCATAAAACATAGTAATAGCATAATTAAATCGAATGTAAAGAAAGAAATTATTTGTACATCATGACTGGGGTCGGAAACAAGTTTTACAACTAGTGTGAGTGACATATTAAGATGCAGTAATAGTAGTCATTTTTGCAGAGTGTAAAGAATATACTAGGGGTGTAAATCGCGGGTTTTGTCACGATACGATATAATATCGATATAAAGAACTACGATACGATATTTGCCGATATCTTAAAGCCTGCTGCGATTCATTCACGATATATCGCGATATAGTGCTCTACGATCGATTTTTTTTTTTTTTTTTAATAAAAAATATAGAACAATATCCTGATTTACAACAATTCATACGCAAAATCAACAAGGTACTGCAAACTCTTTATTTAGGAAATTACAAGAGTATTGTAGTATACAAATTGCTTACTTTAACACTGAACTTTGATGTCGTGTTTTTTCTTTAAATGTGCGGCGAGATTTGTGCTCCCTGAATATTTGATCACCGCATGGCAGGATTTACAAACTGCACGTGTCTTGTCCGTTGAGCCATCTTTTCTTTGGAATCCAAAGTGCTTCCAAACGAATGACTTGAAGCCTAAAGGGGAGCAAATTTCCTCGTCTTTTTGGACACTAGCCATAGCACCAGCCCAGGAGCCGCGTACTAGTTGTCGAATTCCCTTTCACGTGCAGCAACGCCGCGCACTGCTCCCTGCTCCCGGAAAGAGGAAGCAAGCAACAATGAACTGGATTTCAAAATAAAGTCGCGTCTAATGTCCGAGGTCAAACACGGCGATATAAATCGATGTTTACCTTTAGCATCGATGCCAATAAATCGTAGAGCATTATATCGATTAATCGATGTGTATCGATGTATCGTTACACCCCTAGAATATACGTATCAGTATTTTTAAATACCGTAATTTTCGGACTATGAGCCGCACCAGCTAAAATGAAGGGAAAATCTTATTTTGTTCATATAGTCAAAGTCAAAGTCTGCTTTAGTGTCAATCCCTTCATATGTCAAGACACACAAAGAAACCGAAATCCCGTTTCCTCTATCCCACGGTGACGAGACATAGTACACGATAGACATACAAGTAGACGACACAAAATAAAACCAAGAAGGCACAAACAATAAATAATAAATAAATAATGAGTGCTGAATAAATAATAAACAAATACAATAAATAACACTATAATAAATATCTACATATAAGCCGCACCGGACTGTAAGCCGCAGGTGTTTTAATGTTGAATTACCATATTTAAGGGAAAGGGGATTGTCAGGAAAGAGATGGCTCTTGACAAACTCACGACGCTTCTCCCCTGTGACTGACATGAGCCTGATCACAGGTGCTTCCGCCAGGCAAAGTAGTTGTCAGGTTTAATTCGCTGACTGAATAACTGTTTAGAGAAATGTATCAGCAGACAAACCACGAGTGAGACAGAATATTGAGTCTTATGCTTGCAAGGAGTGCAGTACAGGTAGCTTACAACCATCTCACTACACTAAATATCTGTTTGCACTCCTGCTCTTTTTATTTGGACTTGCCCTACCCACCTTGTGAAACAAAAACTCCTAAGGGGAAAAGGGGAAAGCGTGTGGGCTTTGCTTCGTAAACAAGAAAACCGCAAGGTGGTATACTTCTATGGCAATATAGGAAGAGGCACCTAGCGTTCAGCTACCACTTAAGCAGGAAACAAGATATTTGCTTAACGCTCCATCAAGAGCGTGAGGCTGCGGTGACAACCACTCTCTTCAATCAAGGCAGGAAACGTGGTATTCGCTAGACGCTTCATTGAGAGTGTGAGGTTGCAGTGCAGTGGTGAGGCATATGGTTTCTCGGAATTGTTTCAGTAGATGTCTTCTTTACTGAGTTGTCAGCTGCCTGACCCAGCTGTAACCTCTCGCCTCTTCTGTGGTAAAACATAAGAACAGCAAGGCCAAGCAGCAAGCATGCATTGCAGTAGTATTGTGGTGAAGCATTGTTCAGAGAACGCATGATAACTTGTATATACATTTTTCTAACAGTAGTGCCGCGCTACAGCGGCCCCCAACCTTTTTACTAATGAGTGTATAAGTGTATTAGACAGGCAACGTTGTGTGGTTTTGTGTAATTCTTTGCTTCATGTTAAGTCTGACGGTGGACTTGAAGTGGCATTAAACAGCTTCAAGCCTCATTTTGAAAAATCGCTCATTGTGACTGGATTAGAGTTGTCCTCAGCAACAGCACTCACAAATCAAAGCACAACAGCAACTGCCGAATGGCTTGATTGTGTTCTTCCTTGCATGGATCCTCACCATTTCCCTGCATGTGATGACGCGTGCATGTGGCTCATCTCTGCTTGTCTATCCGCTCACGTCGCCAGCTAGTACTTTACTCCAACATTAACTAACCCCCCCCCAACTCTGCAGAGTCGTACTTTGGTTTAATTCGGCATCCTTCCCACAGAGGCAGAGACTGATCCGAGCTCAGGTCGGGGCCAAAGACGGCAACGCCTCAGCGGACGACGGTTGCGGTGCCGGCGGGTCACGGGGGAGAGAGAACGGGTCAGTTTCCGAGGCGGAATGTCAGCATTTAGACGTGGGGAGGGGAGAGGGAAAGGACAGCGGTGAAGCGGTCGCAGGCGCTGCTCAAGTCAAAGAGGAGGAGGAGGAGGAGGAGGAAGAGCAAGAGGGGGAGGAGGAAGAGAGTGAACCCTTCAAACCCTTCATCATACCAGGTGAGCACTTGATGGTGACTGTTTGTTGACTCCGATCATATCATCTGTGATGTAAATGGTTGAATCTGTAATTACGCTTCTGAGTTTGTGTGTGTGTGGCGTGCGTTGGTGTGATTATATTGTCAGATGGGCCGTGTGTGCGTGTTAAGTGGCTGCTCTCCTGGCCGCTGAGCCTCTTGCTTCACTGCACGGTGCCCGACTGCAACCTTCCACAGTGGGAACGCTGGTACCTGCTCACCTTCCTTGCTTCCACCCTCTGGATCGCCCTCTTCTCCTACCTCATGGTCTGGATGGTACGAAACACACTCATAGGCAACGATGGACAACTGAGTCGATGAGAAGGACAGCAGGCTAACTCAATTTTTATCCTTATGCGGCTGTTTTCAAAGCAGAATTGCTCACATTGCCAGTCAGGGAAAAATAGTTTGTTTCTCCGTTTTTTCCGTTCTTTGGCGTTTCATTCCCTCATAATCGATGTGACGAGCTGGCGTTCACACTCGAATCTTTGACTTCAACTCTAAAGATGAGCTGATTGCAAATCCAATGTAATTCAGTGCTGACATCTACTGGCATGTGTTTGTCAGTGCAGTTATGTTCAAGATTGAATTTCACATAGCTGACGAAAATATATATGTTGGCGGTCGCGGCAGTATACGGTTGGATCACGGTTGGCGAGGATAAACGTCCACGTCAGTGAAATGGAGTTTGCCCTTTCCAGTTCTTGTTGGCTCAATTGTATTTCCCTCTCTGTCCAGGTAACCATCATCAGCTACACACTCGGAATTCCAGACGTCATCATGGGTATTACCTTCCTGGCAGCCGGCACCAGCGTACCTGACTGCATGGCCAGCCTCATCGTTGCCCGACGAGGTGCAGGCTTTGTTCCATTTTAATACACCGCCACTATGAGTTTGGATTTCGAGAAGGTTTAAACGTACATTTCACTAACTAGTCTCTGCAAACTCAAGATGAGATAGAGGCGCTAATCATGTTACTTCCATTGCACGTTTTCTCGCAGGCTTGGGCGACATGGCCGTGTCCAACTCCATTGGAAGTAATATCTTTGATGTGCTGCTGGGCTTGGGTTTCCCCTGGGCACTGAGTACACTCATTGTCAGCCATGGCACAGTGGTAAGTTTGAACATTATATTCCGCTAATTGAGCTTCATGAGATGTGATTAGTCTTCAGCATTCTCACTGCAGAAAAGAAAGTCAAGAAAGCAGAAATGCGTTCATGTTAACTAGGGCATGTTCGAAAATAGACTACTGCTGCATAAATAATCTTGATATTGACATTTTTGAGAAGTGGGAGCCAAAAACATGAGCATAACGCAGGCTCACATTTGAAGGTCTATATGGACTCAAGTCTGAGGACATGCATCGTTTGTTAATTCAACAAGAGTGGTTGGACATCACGCCTCTAAGTGACCCAATACTTTTGTTTCTTAGGTAACAATCAACAGCAAGGGCCTGGTCTACTCCGTTATCCTGCTCTTGGCCTCAGTTATACTCACTGTAAGCACATTTGACTCAAATTTGTTCGATTAATCATCGACTTCTTCGATTTAGAAGTTTTATGAATGGTTCTTTGTCCCTGCTTGAGGTCCTGTGCATCCATCTAAACCGCTGGAAGTTGGACCGCAAGCTGGGCCTCTGGCTTATGCTGCTCTACGCCATCTTCCTCTTCTGCTCCATCAGCTTCGAGAGGCTGTAGACTGGGGGACACAAACACGCTTTTTTTCCCCTCACTGGAATGAATTTCACGCCTCATGCCTAAAGAGCTCCCTTTTGATAAACAATTATTTTACATGGTTTTGTAACGCTACATCTGAACCTCGGCCACAGATGGTAGATAATAATTCAGTTTGTATTCGACTTACTGTACTTTGTAATGTGAGAAAAATGTCATTATTTCACGACTGCCAACTTTATGGGAGATTACATGGTATGTACCGTTTTTTTTCATGTATAATGCGCAAAATTTAACTAATTTATTGTCCTAAAATCTGGGGTGCGCATTATACATGGGTACAAAAAAAAACTTTTTTTTAATTTAATTAAAAAATTTTTTTTATCAGGATATGATACGGAGGCAGCCATTACAGAAGCGCTTTCTTCTCTGCTGTTCACTTCAAACACGCTCCATACGAACACAATGCTCTTGTATCAGACGCTTGCTCGATCATCTGCTTGTTTGCTGTCACAATGTACCCTCCACAAATCCGAAACATTTCTTCGCTATCGAGTTTGCTAGCGCATGCGCAGTGATACTGACCGGCAGAATAACATCCGGTTGTTCCCAAAGATCTTTTTTCTGAAATAATTTTACGTTAACCGACTTAAGTAGGAGTAAAGATTTGGGTGTGTATTATACATGGGTACAGGCTTTTTTCCAGCATCAACATGCCATTTTTAGGGTGCGTATTATACATGGGGGCGCATTATACATGGAAAAAAACGGTAGTTGCTTCTTGTTTACATTTTTTTATGCAGTTTTATCATGCCTTTGATGTGTGGTGGTTGTAAATGACTGAGTGATCATGTGCTAGCGATCGGTGTGTTGGTTATGTTCACAAGCAGACTTTGTGCTTGGAAAAAGAAAAAACTTGTTTTGTTTCTGGATGTCTGTGCCAGGCGGGTGCACTTGGCTGTGTTGTTAATTAAAATGCTGCATTATGTGAAAACAGTGATTTTAGTTGCAAGATGGAATGGCGCATAGTGTTTTGGGAGTTTTTAAAAAGTCCAGTATTGGACTTGCAAATGAAACCAACTCTTAGCTGAATTGGGGCTTTTACTTGTTGCTGATTCAGCCTAAGCAACCAAGGAGCGCTGTACGATCCTCAGGAAGTGGGCGAGACTGAGATGTCCAAATAAATCAAAATCAATCAGTCTTAATATGGCTTTTTTTTAACAGGCAGAACTGTGCTGTTTGAGGATACAGTCAGACACTACGGGTAGCTGAGCAAAAACAAATTGGAATTTCACAAGTAAGTACACAATTTTTATTTAAGTCAGGCTAGTCGGCGCTGACGCTGAACAAATGTAAAAAATAAAAAAATAGTACAACAAAGTACATCATTTTACAAATACGCAGAATGGAGGTCTGACATATTCAAGGAGTCAAATGAATCCTAATGTCACAGTCATAACAGAAATACAAACAAGGCAACACAGTACATTGAATGTTTAAGAAGCTGTATATGTGGAAATGTACACCACATAGTTTACAAAACTACTAGAAAATTCTCCCAATACAGATGGAATATCCTGTATATATGTGTGTGTATATATATATATATATATATATATATATATATATATATATATATACACACACACACACACACATATATACATGCATTTTAAAAAGACAAAATAATTAGGCGAATGCATTCACTGGGTTGTTGCTGACAATGTCACTGTGCGAGGTCTCTACATGTCTGAAATGTGGCTGTGGTAGCTTCATAGTGAACTAACACCAAGCAATGATATGGGAAAGTGATAAGCAACCTTGTAGCCTTGTGGGCACCATTTGGTGGATAAATACTAATGGAAAAATGATAGTCAACCATAACGTAATGGTTCTCCTTCTGAGCCCAATCAACAGAATATTATTTCAGCTCCATCCGGCAACATAACGAGCCGCGTGGCCTTGGTGACAATCTTTCAATGGAAAAATGCTCCAAAAGACCCGATGAAGTACACAGACAGGTGTCCCTACTAAAGTCCACTAGTAACCAGAACAATAATAATAATGATAATATAATTCTTCAACAACATACTGTTTGTGTTGTGTTTTGTAAAATAGATAATTTGTCGGAAAACACAGCAAAACACGACACAGTGCAGATGCAGATATTTGCTGTGATGAGAGTCCGTTTGCTCCCGGGAGTTCCCATGGAGACAGTGGTTGCTATGGTTACCACATGCCCGCTCTGTCGTCTGTGTCTGATTTGTAGCAGCAGTCCAAGACAGCTGTGTACAGATGAATGTATTAAGACAGCTACGCTGGCAGGTCGGTGCTTCACTATGAGCCACACTTGAACTGATCTGAGGTCTGTTTTGGAGTCATGACGCCCCCCCTCCCTGTCCCCGTCCAGCTGGAACAAGAGTGAGCCGGTTGAGCGCCACAGAAGTGGGCGTTCTGACGTGTCGCTTTGCTCAATGCTCAATCGGTGGTCATGTGACAGAGGGGGTGAGCCCACCTAACTGGCGTTGTCACTCAGAGCAGGCGCTCTGGTTCTGCTGGTAGATGGAGGCTTTATCCTTGAGCAGAGCCAGGCACAAGTGGCAGCTCCAGCTCCCTGCAAAAACACAAATGGGATGTTGTGTTCGCCAACAGATTTATTGAGCAATTATTGAGAATGCTTTTGATGATCTTCAGCGTTTGTGCTGAATAATCTAACCAAATGTAACTCATGCTCATGATTGCGCGTTCTTTTTTGCTTCAACTTGCAACTGAACAATTGAACTCCTGGAGACATAAAAGAACTGTTTTTAAATGTTTGTATTAAAAGTTTGTCTGCTTGCTTGTTCCAGGCAATAACACGCCCCCTTTTCAGGGGACATAAATTTTTTAAATATTTTTGCAATACACGGCAGGGCTGAACTGTATTAATAAATAAAAGAACAATGTGGATTGATTCACGGATGAAGAGATCCATTTCCTAAAGCACACTGGATGATTTCTCACTGCGGTGGGAATCACCGACGACAGACACTTGCTATCAAATTCGAACATTTACGTTAGCGTTGAGTGTCGTTTTACCCTCAGGCGGTTCCGTCATGGGGGGACTGAGGCAGTACATGTGGTAGCCTCGGTCACAGTCGTCACAGAACAGCAGCTGGTCCTGCAAAAAAATAAAATAAAATGTCAAGCTCTTTCACAACTTTGACTCCTTTTTCTAAATAAAATCAAAGGGTGACTTAGAACTCATGACTTCCCACTAGAACAAAATCCTGCCTTTTTCTAGAGAGAAGCAGATATGCTGGGGCAGGGTGAGTAAATCTATTGATGCTCTTTAAAGGCTGTGTTTTCGTTGTTTTTTATTGACACTGGAGATTATGTGCGTCTAGTTTTGGTGGACCTAGCGTTCGAAACGGTGGACCACAATATTCTGATTGCTTGTTTGCAGCACCAGGTTGGCATTACTGGAAGTGCTCTAGAGTCATTGATCTTATCTGGCTGGTAGGACCTTTTGTGCTAGCCTCGGTTGCTTTGAGTCCCGTTCTACCCCACTGTCATATGGTGTTCCACAGGGATCAATTTTGGGCCCTTAATGTTTTCATTGCATTTGCTGCCGCTAGTTTCATCCTACGTAAACATGGCATTTCCTTCCACTGCTATGCAGATAACTGTCAGAGCGATGTCCCGCTGAGCTTTGATTTCCTCTTGTCCCTTGTAAAATTTTTAATTATTGCGTTCGGTCTCGACTATGCAAATCGAAGCCCATGCTCACATCATTCTCTGACGTGCCGCAAACATTGCAGCACTTGCACTCGATGCACTGCCAGCGGTAGGTCTTCACTGCGGCCATCATTACAGGCGTGAACTGCAGACATGTTGGGTGGCCTGCGGGGTTAAGGGACCAGACACAACTATGAAACCAGCCATGACCATCAATCTTTATATGCACAATGAGCAGTGTGTTGGGGGATGGGGGAGGGGAGGGGCGACGCTAGCCGTACCCGAACGTCCACAGTCTGAGCAGGACACGAGCTCTTCTGATTGGCCGGTCTTCTGGTTCAAGGTGGAGTCTCCCAGACAGAAGTCGCAATAATCGTTAGGCAGCGCTAGACCATTGGGACCTTTTTTAGTTGCTACACAGGAGAATAAACACAAACATAATTAGAAAAAGCATACCACTTATAATAAAAATACCTTTTAATTTTAGTTAAACTTGTTTGTCGTGTAGAACCCTATTGAACCTCTTTCCAGTGCGTTTCTTTTTTATTTTAAGTTTCTTCTTTATTTGGCTGCGTGTCTGCTTTTGCGGCGCCTGCATGTGAACTCACTGATGGACTGATGATGCCCACGTCTGCCTTGCTTCCCAAGTATGATCTGTCAGTCATAGTGAAATTTGATGGATTGGATGGACATAAATGAAAAATGCTTATTTTTTTGGCTGAAACTTAAACCCTATTGTATTGTATTCCATATACGAAGCAAAAACAGGAGAGCACTTATTACTTAGCATAGGTGGGCGACAGGTACTGTCAGTATTTTAGGCCGATCCACAAGGGCCCAGTCCATCCCTCCATGAGGACAGCAATCGGCGTCGAAAACATAATTCCCACATCACATGCTGGTGCAGCACAAGCAAACGCGCAGCCAAATAAAGGAAAAAAGGAATAAATAAAAACAACAAACACATCCATCGAATGGTGATTGGTGAAATAAAAACAATGTCAGACGTCACTTCGGTCTGTGGGACCGAATGTTTGTTTTGATCTATATTTAGCTGCGTGGGATGTAGTACTAATAAGTCCATTGTCTACGCTGACAGACAGACTGACCTGGCGTGAAATACTCAATAAACACATTGACAGACTGACAATAAAAAACACCGTTACTCAGTGTCACATTTCGGGCTGAGGTTCAAATGAGGACAGCCTTACACGCACTTTACCGCGTGCAGGCTTGTCCCCTTGGAGCGACGTCATCTGGTAGCGCTTGCTCATTCTACGTGACACAAAATCACAGGGCCACAGTTCCCAGATGACTGCTTGACCACCTCCCATCATGCAGCGACTGACTGAGCAGTCAGCCAAAAAAAAATCTATTATCATCTCCAAAATTACGGAAAAAATTAAAAATAATTTTTATTTTGTTAACAAATCGTTTTTTTCCATTTTGGTTTCCTTAGTTCCTTCATTTTGATTGACTTTAATAACTTTGTTTTGGACAGGTCGCCAACCAATCACAGGGCACATGTATACCAAACAACCATTCACACCTCATCTTAGGACAATTACAATTAGTTATTAATGAATATACACCCTTCAAAATGCTGGGTTAAAAACAACTTAGTTTTGGTTGGGAATTGGATCGACCCAGTAACTTCTTAGGTTGTTTTGCCCAAAACATCCCGTTTTGTTGTACGAAACAACGGCAATTGCAACAACCCAACAATTATTATTATTAGTATTATTATTTTTTTTATAATAACCCAATGTTGGGTCAAATTGACCCAATTTCATGGGTCGGTCCAATTTTTAACCCAGCAGTTTTGTGTATGTTTTGAGTGTGTAAGTAAGCATAATTAGCCACAGAAAACTCACACCAGCATAAGAAAACCACAATATTAAACAGTGTTAAAATACCTATTTGACACCATTGCTATCTTTGTAAGAACTGAAATATTTTCTCTTCTAATAACTCATTAGATTGTGCAAGTGATTCTAATTATTCCAGTGATTGCACAAAAAACAAAACAGAAAAACAGCTGTTTCCAAACAACCTTTCAAACCTCCTGAGACTGTGACGAAGAGAAACAAAATCAAGCATGTACACTAGCTGATGTGAACTGAAGTATTTACAGATTTGCACGCATATATGTACATAAATATCTCTGTATACACACAGTACATATATGTATGTATAGTATGTAAACACACACACTAACACACATTCGATGGATACAAAAATAATAAAAAATTATGAATATGAATGGATATCAGTTTACACTATCGTAATCACCGGGGTGAGTCTTTTTCAAAATGTAAGCGTTAATATAGGGGGAGGGGGGATAGACGCAAGTGGGGGGAGAGAAATGAGGATATGATTTTCCTCTTTCAAGCACACACATGATACATAGCATGCAACCCCCTTCCTTTCTTTAGCTCGCTCAATACTTGAGAGTGACTCACTCTTCTGCTCCTCAGGCTGGCGAGGAGTGGGTGGTCCCTCGATCTCCTCGCGGTCCTCGCCCTCCTCCTCCGCCAGGTGAGAGTGTGTATAGTGGTAGCTCAGGCCTGGGCGGTTCTTGTAGCGTTTCCCACAGACTGACATACACACATGGTAATACACAGGGGTTATAGTGATAGTTGAATTACCACACCAAAAAAGGGGCTCTCAGGTGGAGCCAGGAAGAAGCGCTGTTCATTGGCCCACAGCAAGCATTCCTCTTTGAGCTTCATTGACACCACATGTATTTTGGAAGATGCTAGCCCAGTAGTAGCAAGCTCATACAGCGGAGTTGAGAACTAGCACAGAAGCCAACGATTATACAGTACAGCCAAAAAAAGACAGCTTCTCAAGGAGAAGGAATGGGAACAACCTCCAAGCGAGCAATTTTTAAATATCAACTCAAGTTCCAGGAGAAGTCTTTCAGATCACATCATGCACAGCAGTAGGCTTGTCATCTTTCATTGGGAAAATTCAGAAGGCTTCATTGCCAACATGCATGACATGAACATAGATGAGAAAGACAAAGAGTTTTGACTCACTGTCGCAGGCGTACGGTTTATCTCTTTCCTCCAGAGCCGCGGCCGCTGCCTCGCTTTTCTTCTTGCTGTTCTTGTCACTGCGACCCTAAAAAACCCAATCGGGACATGTCACATCCTACAGATTAGTGTTTGTCACACTACCAAAATGATCACTTAAATATGGAAATGATACCAGGACAAAACCCAATACATCACGAGAGGCAGTCTTAACAAATGAAAGTGGGGAACACGAAATAAAGAACGAGTCAAATGATCAAATGGAAAAAAAAAAAATTTTGACAATAATGTGCTCTCTGTGTTTCTAGCCTAAACATGGCATTCTGGTTAATATAGCATTTAACTTTATAACTTTAAGCCACAAAATCCACCCTTTTTTATCCATCTCGAGGGACAGCAATTTTGCCCTGTACTGATACCTGCACTAAACTGAAAATGACACCACAGTGCCTAAAGGCTCAAATTGCAAACATCACGCAAGCTTAGTATTTTAATTAATACATTGCTCGGCTCGATTAACGACGCTATACAAATGAAGTTGCCATGCATGGCCTGGCTTTAAGAGTTGCCAAGCTTCAAACACTCACCTTGGATTTGCTCTTGCTTTTCCTCTTGGGGGTCTCATCCTCAAAGTCTTCATCGTCTAAGTCATCCAGATAGTCATCATGGTCAAGGACTCTCTGCAGTGAAAACATCACAGGGTTTAAACTCCTTTTACCAAGACGCTATCCTTATATATTTGCCAGCTTTCCCAGCAACTTGCATAGGATATTCAAATGTTTGTTCAATACCTGTTCATCTGTTTTTATTTTGTAACCCACTACCACCTGGTACTACTGCTGACAAAATGAATGAAACCAACCTGCGCAACATCATTATTATACATTACCAAAAACCAAAGCCGAACCTTGCGGACGCGTCCGGAGGATGTGTGCGTCGTCGTCGAGCTAGCAGGGGGGTCTATGGTGGCTGGATCGTCCTCAGAACCGCGGACGTCTGCCACACCGCTCCTTCTGTCGAGGGGGTCACCTTTCAACAGAGCCTCCAGACTGCTCCCATCCACCGCTCCCAAGGCATCTCGCTTCAGGCCCAGTTCCAAATCTGCTAGATGCACACGGGCGCAGGTGTGTCAGCATATGTGGTCAAACGGCAATGCAGCAGTTTATTGAAAGCATTTCATGGTCCTGGAAAAACGGGAAATGTCAGGTGGTGATACCTGCTTTGAGAGGGGGGAAGGCCAATCGGGGGTCTTCGGGGGGATGAGAGCGCTGTTTCTTCCTCCAGCGACGAGCTGGATACGTGTACAGTTGACCTGGAGCAACACCTGAACAACATATTGAAGGACAATACATAGTAACGTTTGAGACCTGTACCACGCAAGATGGACAATTTAATTCAATAATAAACAATGTTAATAACGTGTAACATTTATAATACAGAGTGGCCAACCGACTGAAATTTGCTTCAAGAACAATTTGTCTGAATGTGCATATTTTAACCTTTTGTCAAGAACATTATAGTTGTTTGTTGCCAGTTATAGGAATCTATTAAAACTAGCAGCAACCCGGGCAGAATTCAGTCATTCGTTGGCATTCAGCTAACTTTGCATTTGTGCATTACATCACCGGCATGATGTCGAACAGAGAGCAAATGATCTACCAAGTATTTTTACACAGTTTCAACCATCTATCTAAACTAGCAGCATCCGGGATTTGCTTTCAGCTGACTTTAGACTCGTGTACAATAAACCCCCCACACTAAAGTATGAATATTTAAGGAAATGGCCGCAGCTATATCTAAAAAAAGAAATCTGTTAATGTGCTGTAAAATAGTTTGTAATTGTCTTTTCTACCTGCGCTTCGGTGTCGCTTCTCCATCCAGATGTAGCAGTTAGACTGAGCCACGCCAGTCTGCGAGTCCAGGAAGGGCATGAGGATGCTGCGCTCAGCACACAGTCTGGCATTGTAGCTATGACATTGTTCCATGGCATCCCGGTAATACTGCTCCCCCAGCCTATAATTTGCGTTGTCAGCACAAAGAAATGCCAAAAATAATAATCAGGTGTTGTAACAAACACAGATAGACAACTACGTTACGTTTAAGCATTTATCAATTTTTACAACTTTTCCCATCGTTAAGGTCGCAGATAAGTCAAATCCTATCCCAGCGAGGACGGAGCAGCAGAGCACATACAGAAAACCAACCAATTTCACTCACACCTACAGACCAGAGTTTTTAATTATTATTAAAAATAGTTTCGGGGAGGCCTGACAATGTATAAAAATGTGGGAGATATTGCGTTACTCTTGTTGCAGCTGGCAGAAAAGAAGAACCATATCACGTGTTTCTGAATCATATCTCTCATGAAGTTCGATTGGGTAAGCAAAATATTGGAAAGAAAACTCATGGCGATTCCGGCTCTTTTCTTTTAAATACTACTGTCAACGATAATCACGAGAATAAACACATTCCGCGTTAAACGCACGAGTGTAGCGTCGCGACGTCGGTCGGAACAATAGGTTGATTGTTAGCACGACTTTCTTCACAACAAAGCAACGATCAATAGACAGGTTTATCAGCGAGCAAGCTACTACCGACCAAGCAGATGAAAATACAATGTGGTCATCTTAAGTTGATGGTGTCGTGTGAGTGGTATGCGAGTTACAGCCTTATCCATCGCTGTGCTTCGGTTCTTTGCCCGTGGCTCACAAGCTATCCTTAGCACACACAAGATAACGTTATTCTCTTGGGACGCATTTTGTAATCAAAATCGCATGTCCTGTGTCTATGGTTTCCAAAGGTTGGTCGCTAATTGTTTATTCACTATGAATTAAGGTCATCGCGACTCGTGGTTTTTGTTGTAAAAAAAGATAAATAGGCAAACTTACACTTTCACAACACTGTCGACGGCCGCCGCCATGTTTGGTTAGTGCAGTTGTGCGGTGTGACACTGCGCAAGCGCACTGTTGTCAGCAACGTAAAACCACTGCGGCAGACGTTGACAGCGAACGCTGCAAGGACCCTTTTTTTCTGGAGAAATTTTTATTCATCGTTATTTTGAGGAACTAAACATGAACGAAAACTTATCAGAATTTGCATATACGTCGGACCTGGCGGAAAATTTGCTATTTTAAAATTACCATCCGCGATCAGGAAAAAATGGGTGTGTAGCGTCTCCTAGAGGGGGTTATCGGAGCTCTGTCCCGGTGCGTGACTGGGAGACACGTGGGGCAGACTAAGCAGGGGCACCGTAGGGGCAGATGGCAACGGGGATGGAGAAGGACACACGTTCCGTTTATCAATTGACAATTTTTAAACAACAAACGGGAGATAGCTCGCTCCCGGTTAATGGAGACAGCAACACTGCCTCCCCGCGGATGGGAAAGGGATCGTCTTTCAACACGTGACCAAAATGTAGCGACGCGTGTCTACGTGTCTGTGTGTGCATTAAATTTGAATTTAAAACCCTAACAAATTCAACTTTGAAATCCCAACCCTAGTCTGAAACATTATTTTTCAGGGTTTTAAACAGGCTTCGAACTAAGGTCAGGGTTTCAAACTAGGGTTGCCAACTTGGGTTAGAGTTTCAAACGAGGGTTCGGGTTTCAAAGTAGGATTTCAAATTTGGGTCAGGGTTTCAAACGAGGGTTAGTTTTTCGACGGAGGGTTATGGTTTCAAAGTAGGGTTAGGGTTTTGAAGTAGGGTTTTAAATGAGGGTTTCTAGGTAAGGTTTCAAACTAGGATTAGGGTTTCAAACATGGGTTAGGGTTTTCAAACATGGGTTAGGGTCTCAAAGTAGGGTTTCTAAATAGTGTTAGGGATTCAAAGTCGGGTTTCAAACTAGGATCAGTGTTTCAAACTATACACGTATAGGCATACACAAGTCCCAGTTCCAGTGCCTGCATAAGGTCAGGCTCACCCATGAGAGGGCATATGACATCATTGTGACATATGTTGTTCTCCATAATATTGGAATTATTAGAGGAGAGCAGCACCCTGCCATACAAATAAATGACTTTGAGAATGAGCATCTCATCCTTTCTGATGTGCAGGACGAACCTAATCGCACAAAAGAATTTTGGATTTAAAAAATAAAAGCGCATGCACATGTGATGTGGTTCTTCTTTATTCCCTAAGAGTACAAAAGCAACAGTCAGGATTTGTAATATAGTTCCAACCATAAATATATTTGACTATATATTCACCATGGCAATGCACCCACCTCAACCGGCGTTTCAGTAATAGAATTTCCAGGTTTGTTTTAGCAATCTGCCGATCCAGGTACACCCTTTCTTTTTTGTTATTTTTAATTGTTGTCATGAGGTGCACCCTGTAGAACTCCTGAACCGATAACTGGGAAACATCAGCCTCTTTAGGACGAGGGCCAGCTCCTCAACCTCTGTCAGAGGTGGTGGTGGTGGCGGCCCTCCACCCGTTTTTCGGGCCTCTGCCTTTCTGTTGGCTGAGCAATGTTTTAGTATTTTAATAAGTGTTGGTGTAGGCTACAGCATCATATTTTAAATTAAATAGGTATAAAATATAAATTTGTTTGTGTAAAGTGTTAATGCACGAAATATAGAGTTCACTGAGAAGACATTGGAAAACAATATTTTGTTTGTGGTTTAAATTATTTGAAGTAGCCACTGTATTCATATTTTAGTTTAAATTAATACTGAGTGTGTTTAATAGCTTAAGTCCATTTAAAACAATGAAATTAAAATCAAAGCAAGGTGCATGCAGGTGGATGTTCTGGAACCGGATACTCAGAGTCTCCTATCTCAGAGTAAGTCAACTCAAAGTTCAGGGGTAGTCTCAGAATATGTTGAACCTGCTTTCTGGAATACCCCCTGGACTTTATGTATTTATTTGTATAATTGATTACGTAGTTGGTTAGTCTTTCAGGGAGGGATCGGTTTGCACCACACTCCAGTCCAGATGGTGGCGGTAATGCTCAGTGAAAGCTGGTAGCCACCCGCCATTAAACACCAAAAAAGAAAAAGACAAAAACTACTACGCATGCACCAGTTTGAATAAGTGGCGGGGAAGATAATATCGCAAGTCTCATAGTACTTGCTAACAATTAGCATTTCATTCGTGAAAAAAAGATGGTGGAAGGTCCTGGATGTACATTAAACGGCGAGAGGATAAACGCGAGGGTACAGAAAGGACAAAGAGTCAAAGAGATGCGAGGCAGCATGTTCACAGCGAAGGTATGGTAAAAATCGACCATAACTTCTCTGTCGTGTACAGTCCGTAGTGACGTTCGTGTGTTTGCAGGGATTCAAGCAGGAAATAAACCACGCCATCCAAAGACTCAAAGGGTGTCAGTACACCGGCGTCGACACCTTGGGGAAGGAGCTCTTCTTGTATTTTGGCACTAACGCGTTGAGGTATGACGTTAATTAAATGAATGTGATTAGGCAGTGGTTCTAATCATTCGTGTCCAAAGTGCCACTGTAACACAGTGACAAACAGTGCGAAGGTGTCGTTTTTCTATTATGTAAATTTAACAGTCAAATAATCAAGTGATCGTCTTGCTCATCTCATGGACCTTGGACACGTCAGTCAGGTCTTTAAACATATCTTTTATAGAATACAAACCCATGTATAAAAATCCACGCATTGAGGAAAGCAAGAGCAACGGACAACAACAAAATATTGCAGTTTAGAGTTAAAAAAATCTTGTTTTCTTATTGCTGTTTATGATGCAATTAGTTGAAATGATGGTTGTTGTTTTTTTACCAAACAGAACCAATAAAATTAACTTGTATTTAAATAAAAAGTATCTGATTTATTGTATCTAATTGTTTTGGTTTCATAGGTTAGTATTATGTTAAAATAAAGGTAAATTAATTCATATGGAAGTTTTTTTACTTACTAAACACTTTGATTTGCAGTCTTTTAAGCATTCACTATGACAGCGCCTCAATTTTCTACCAAACAAGTTTGTACTGTAAGTCATGTCTGATTACAACAACAATGCAAATAAATCGGTGGGTTTATTACTTCAATGTTTCATAAAACAATCATATGTAGACATGCGGACTGCACGTCTCAAGCACTGAACTTATCTAGATGGAAACTGAGAAAAAAGTGGATGAATTGGATAAAAATAACTAATTTATATCAGTTTATTCAAAAACAGATGCCAATATTTTGAAGGGACAGTGCAGTCAGCACAAACAAATGAATTATGTTTCACTTACTGGTGGTCTGGTCCATGATGTCAGAAAATAAGCAACCGTTTTTTTTTTTTTAAACATTGGTTTCCAAAATGAAAGGTGTTTTTTTTTTTGTTTTTTTTTTTGTTTTTTTTTTGACTGAACACAGATAATCTACACCCACCTTTTTTTTTTTTTTTAACTGAGAGTTATATTTTATATTATATTATACTTTAATGGGGAGCTTGAGGACCAGAGCTGGACCTCCCCTGATCTAATAAAACCCAATATAAGAGCTTTATCAAAAGAAACCTGCCTCCACAAAGAAAATAATGCTCACCTTTGATTGACACTCTGCCATGGTGACTCTGCAAAAGCCGTTTCCCTGCTTATATCACTTGTTAAATATTTGCTTTCATACTCTTCACTAAAACTGAATCCTCTATTAGAGTCCACTTTGGCATGAACGGCTCAATGCGAATCAACGGCGCTCAGAAGAAACATAGTGTTGGCAGCGGCTTCGTCCCTGTGCTCGAAATCCACCTGGACAACGACAAAGTGTGCTTCTTTGACAGTACGGTGGAATTGAGGTAAGCCCAATATCAGACTGGATTGAGGTTCCATGAGTTCACCTTGGGTAGCAAACCCCGTCCAGTGAGTGTGCACCAAGTGATTTAAACTCAGTGTAAGTACGCGCGTGTGCTTGTGTTCAAGTGTATGTGGAATGTTTGTGTTATCACAGGTTGAGTGGTGACTGCGAGAAGCGTGTGCAAGCCCTTCAGTCCCTGGACGTGTGCTCCCCCGTGTTCATCCCCTCACGCTCGGCCGAGGCGGTGAGACGCCACGGCAGCAGGATGCTCTGTGACGTCCTCCTGGACCAGGCCGTCATGCCGGGAGTGGGGAACATCATTAAAAACGAGGCTCTTTTCGATGCGGGCCTACACCCGGCCGTGAAGGTATGGATGATGGATGGTGCGCAGCCGAGTATGGTGGTTTGGGAAGTGAGACAAACAGAGACTCTTTGTAACTTTCTGGTATTTTATCGAGTGATGTGTTTCAGTGTGTGTGTGTGTGTGGGGGGGGGGGGCTAAGACACAGAAAGTAACGCAATGCTGCTGGAGAAACTGAATCATTTGGAGATTTGATATGATTTCAAATATAAATATTATTTAGAAATGTCGTATTAAAAAACCTGGAAAATGTAGAATACTGTACAGTAGGGGTGTAAATCGCGGGTTTTGTCACGATACGATATCATATCGATATAAAGAACCACGATACGATATTTGCCGATATCTTAAAGCCTGCTGTGATTCATTCACGATACATCGCGATATAGTGCTCTACGATCGAGGTTTTTTTTTTTTAAATAAAAAATATAGAACTATATCCTGATTTATAACAATTCATACGCAAAATCAACAAGGTACTGCAAACTCTATTTAGGAAATTACAAGAGTATTGTAGTATACAAAGTGCTTATTTTAACACTGAACTTTGATGTCGTGTTTTTTCTTTAAATGTGCGGCGAGATTTGTGCTCCCTGAATATTTGATCACCGCATGGCAGGATTTATAAACTGCACGTGTCTTGCCCGTTGAGCCATTTTTTCTTTGGAATCCAAAGTGCTTCCAAACAAATGATTTGAAGCCTAAAGGGGAGCAAATTTCCTCGTCTTTTTGGACACTAGCCATAGCACCAGCCCAGGAGTCGCGTACTAGTTGTCGACTCCCCTTTCACGTGCGTGCTCTGCTCACAACACAACACGCGCAGTGCGCTCCCGGAAAGAGGAAGCAAGCAACAATGAACTGGATTTCAAAATAAAGTCGCGTCTAATGTCCGAGGTCAAACACGGCGATATAAATCGATGTTTACATTTAGCATCGATGCCAATAAATCGTAGAGCATTATATCGATTCATCGATGTGTATCGATGAATCGTTACACCCCTACTGTACAGTGATCTCATTTGGCCCGCGGGCCGATCTTTGGACATGCCTGTGTTACACATAGTAATAACTCACTGGGGTTGTGCCTTTCTCAGGTGGAGCAGCTGTCGGACGAGCAGCTTCACCATGTGGTAAAGATGACGCGTGATTTCACTCTTCTCTTTTACAAGGTGAGATGACACTCCCTGCTAGTGTTACATTTTTGGTGTATTTTTTTTAAATCACATTTTTTACTTTAAAATATTTTATACTTTTGTTTTTTGCGTATTTCGTAATATTTTATACAAATTTGAGCATAGGATGACATATAATGGATAAAATAATTCATTATATATGTCATCTTTGTGTATTCTGTCTACAACCCATGTTTGTTTCCGCATAAAAAAATATCAAAGAAACATTTACATGTATCTTTGCTTTTTGGTGAATATGTAGTTTTTTTTTTTTTTTTTTTTTTAAATTAAAAAAACACATTTACTATTTTTCTCATGTATTTACAAATACCTCAGATGTGTGTATTTTAGCTAGTATTTTTTGTCTATCTTTTGTATTTCTGGCAGTTTTTTCCACCTAAAAGTTAGACTGGAGTTCTAATCCTAAACCCCAGATTTATGATGAACATATCTTACAGTTTAAAAATAAACATGCCACATTCTTTAGAACATTTTTTATAGCCCTTTTTGGGTAAGCTGACAATTTCTGTAACCTGTAGATAGCTTGTTTGCAATTGATGATTTAGTCAATATGCTGTCTATATAACTTGAACATGCTGATGACGTCATCTGGCATTTTTACACACTACCCTCTCCTCTTTGTCTCTGCCAGTGTCGCAAGTCTGGCTCTGCGCTGAGCACACACTACAAAGTATACAAACGTCCACGTTGCGGCCGCTGCTCTGGCGCTGTCACCGTCTGTCGTCTCGGTGACAACGCCAGGATGACGTACTTCTGCGAGCGCTGTCAAAAGTGTGACACCACCAGCATCTACATCAGGTGGGAACTAAACATTGTTGTTTGGGTCCCGAATGAAGTGACCGGTCAATGTGGGATTTTAATTGGTTTGCTTAAATAATGGTTTTCTTGGAATAATTTGTTTCGCCTCAGAGTTGCGTTTTGGTGGTAAACTACCTTCCACGTTCAAAGAGCTTCCTTTGAAAGATACAGTTGGCTCAAAATTAATCCACTTGGGTAGTTGATTATTTGTTTTGTTTTTTTCATTCTTGCCACAAAACAACAGGATAGTTAGAAGCTTGTGTTTTATAACTACACATAGTTAAAATACTACTTAAGTCAGCTATGGAACCATTTTTCTGTCTTCAACAAAGCTTTTCGGATAGAAGGTTTTAGCTCTGAGAAGCCATCTTTTGCAAGCAGATGGGCTTGGCGGGGAGCAGGAAAGTGTTTTCGGCGCCACCAATGTGCGTGTTCAGTGTATGTTTGCCAGACAACGCTTGGGCTCAACACCTCCTGGCTGGTGTTTGTGCGAGGCTTAGCGAGGGCTCCCCGCCGAAAGCCCTTCAAACACATTACACAGCTGACAGATCAATCTGCGAGGGAAGTTTGCTGTCAGCAGCCATCAGCACGACTCTATCCTTCATCCATCTCTCCGTCCATCCTCATCATGATTGGCGGCCTTCTTGTCAAACATAGAGGAGCTTCATGTTGCGGCACTTACATTTAAATGCACGCCGCCTGCTACTGGTGTTGCCTCGCCAGCTGTTACAAGTGTAAATGTTTAGTTGGCTTCCTCCTGCAGTTTGTGTATCATTTTCTGGGTGGTGGCTTGGGTTGGTACTTTTTTTCCATTTTGCAGTATTTTTCAATATTGCTGTGGTAGTATATTTACAAAATTTTATGTGGCGCGTGAAAACAAATCAAGCATGCCTATGATGCTTGCTAAGCTCTATACCAACATTTCAAATGGTCTCATGTACTAAATAATGATAAGTTTACAAACCCCGTTATGACAGTAACTTGAATATTTCAAGAAACTCAAAAGGTCAAAGACAAAGTCTGCTTTATTGTCAATTTCTTCACATGTCAAGACACACAAAGAGATCGAAATTACGTTCCCACTATGATTCTTGACTTCCGATTTCAAAAATATTCATCAATACAGTCAAATCAGTACATAACATACTGTATGTGAAATAATATTCCATTCCTTACATTTGTGTTTCCTATTAAGTGAAAAGAAACCATTTGTATTATTCTAGTTTTTCTTGAAATTATTACTGATATTTCTGTCTTATTAACTAGTATATACAAGAAATAAGTACAGTAAAGTAAAACTGTTGTTTTTTTAAATGGCAAAGTTTTATTTTAAGGTCTCATGTTCGCAGTCAACTTCCTGTCAGAAACACCCTGATTAGCTGGGCAAGCAGCGGGGGAGCAGCCAATGAGAATGTGGCAAAGAGGGAGGAAGAGGACTGGACATGTCACCTGTGCACACTCCTGAACCGGCCCGCCGCCAAAAGCTGCGATGCCTGCCTCACTCCCAGAGCTCCGGGTAAAAGTCTTGTTAGTTTGTGTAATAAATCTTTTTTTTTTTTTTTTTAATTTGATTTATTTCGGCAAGTACATATTCCACACTTATTTCAATTTAATTTCACCTTTTGTTTTACATGACTTGATGCACTGTATATACATTGGCTTTAGCAGTATCACACTCGTGTTGAATTTAACAGTGATCATTTTGATCACTATAATGATATTATATTTTGCTAGCATTTCATGTTTCAAGTTTGGAGGCTTTGAAATGGCCCAAAGGGAAAAGTTGTGAGACTGCTGGACATGACAATGTGGTCTAATATTGTTTGTCATAAATCTGTGCATTTAACAAGCTATATTTTGAGTGGCGCTTCAGAATAAATATGAAATGTCTCTCGCTTCCTCTGCAGTCCACAGAGAGGACGCCCCTGCGCCCTGCTCCACCGATCTGGTGCGGTACGCCTGTACTGCCTTCACAAAACCCCGAGAGGAGCGCAAACTGAACTGGCGCTCTGCTTTCGGGACGTCCACCCTGCTTTTCTCTGATTTAAGTGAGGTGCCTGATCTGTCTCATGGGGAAATGCCGGCCTCATCCAGTCGGCCGTGCAAGAAAATGAGAATTGATGGCAGTCCCTCTAACAAGTTGGGGTGAGTGACTCGCTCATGAATAACAATAATAAAAGCTTCCCAAGTCCGAGGGTACTCAACTTTTATTTTCAGGTTATTCCCACTCTAACGAGACAAGTTTCATCTCCTCCTTTAGTGCACACCCAACACTAACAACACATCACGGTCCCGCCGGATCCCCTCACTTGCATCACATGTGCATCAAAGTCACAATATTAAGAGAATAAAATTGGATTTTTTTTTCTCTGTACCATTTATCCTCATTTTGGTAATTTTGAACTTATTAGAATTGTCATAGTACTGCGAGAATAGTGTTTTATTTTTTTAAAAAAAACATGGCATCTCACAAGAACAAAAGCATAATCTTAAATCAAAGTTGTAATTACATATATGAGAGTAATTTGCTTTTCCAAGAGGAAAGTGCCATTTCAGGAAAATAGTTTAACTTAAAAAACTCACGGTTACAAGAAAAAAATAATATACAGTGACCACTTGGTATTTGCGGGGGTAAGGACCATGCTGGCCTGCAAATAGCAAAAGTATGTAAATAATTGATGATTATAATTGCGCTGGAATTAAAAAAACATCTTTAAAAAGCAGGAATATACCACCAAAATTCCACACATTTGTTTTGGCTTGCCTGAAAAATTCTAAAGAATATTTAAAAATATTAGATGGATACGGGGAAGGGGGGGGATCCATGACTATCTGGGGCTCAACTGTATTTTGCGAAAAAGCCGTCAATCTCTGAGAAATAAAGCTTTTTTTTTTCTGGAGAAAACACTACCATTTTGAAAGAATAAAATCACTATTGAGTAAAAAGACTCCATCCTGCAAAAAAAAGTATTTTATTTTATAGCTGTTTTCTCTCTTCTATTAGTGCGCACACAACTGCAGGAATGGAGCGCAGCCCCTCCAGCCCCAGCACCCCACCTTTGTGTGCATCCCACGGTCGCCCAGCTCTCCTGCGAGTGGTCCACAAGGACGGTGACAATAAAGGACGACGGTTTTACGCCTGCACACTTCCCCGCGAGGCAAAATGCAACTTCTTTCAGGTGAGAAGTCACACTCCTTGTGTCTGCACATTTTGCTGACACTAAGGATTAGTATTAGTTCTATTATCTATTTGGGAGGGGGCTCTTCTAGATGTTTTTCTTGAATAAATCTGTTTTTTATTTATTTTTTATACCAAATAAGCTCCCCCCACACTTTTTTTTTAAAATTGCAACATCACAATTCCGCATGTTTGTGTTTTGTTTTTCCAGTGGGCTGACTTGCATTTTCCCTTCTGTCACCACGGCAAGCGATGCGTTGTGAGAACTGTGCTCAAGCTGGGACCCAACAACGGCCGCGACTTCTACACCTGCGGCTTCCAGAAGGGTAAACAGTGCGATTATTTTCAGTGGGCAGAGGGCGGACCTGGCCTTTCTATCCTGCCAGGGTGTTAGCATTAATTTAGGGCTAAATTATGTCTAATTCATGACAAAGAAACACATTAAAGTACCATACTTTCAAAAAGGATGATATTGTATCTAACGCATAAATGTGTATTTACTTTTCTTCTCTATAATGTGTTATAGTAAAGATTTTATATATTTATTAAAGTCACCAAACAAAGCCTTTCGTCACAATTGTTACTTTATTGTTGACAATTTCTCTTCAAACCTTTGGGTTAAAAAAAATAAAAAATTAAAAACAGTCCACCGACTTTATAAGTGGTACATCTGACTCGCTGTCAGACACCATGTAGTGAAACTTCAATAAGCCTGGCACCTTGTTACAAGCTGCACCTTTTTAAAAAGAGCAAAAGCAAATCATTGGTTTGTTGTTAGGGAATAAAAAAAACAAGTAATCTTGCTCAACATCTTTTTTGTGCCGGTCCCTTAAACAGCTGAACTATTGGGTTGTCAATTACATTCACACGTACTTAATGATTCCTCTGGGGATGTTTCATATGGATTTTTGTTGGATGTTTTGGTGAGTGATGGAAAAGTTATCTTTGTAGCCTCTGGGTTTCTGTCTTTCTGCTATTCACATTTGAAACAGTTCTGAGGCACATTTTCATGTTTTATGTACTCTTGGCTTCAAATTGTAATATATGTAGTATTTCATTTTAAGGCTTTCATGTAATTCAGAATCAAGTTTTGGACTCTGGATATGCCCAACAAAGTCGACTTAAAAATAGCTGCAGGTTTTCAACAATAATATGACTTGTTCATCAGCCACAGTGTTATGGTAGATACGTTGTGGCTGATGAACAAATGAGATCGTCAGTATGTCATGATCAGACTAAATTACAATGTTTATGCATCACCCTAGGTACTTGTGCTTATTTTACCAACAGAACAGTTAACACTGTAGGCTCTAAAACCCTGTTTTTATATTTTGCCTCAGTCAAACACGTTCCTCAAGTTCCCTTCAACACAGCTGGCATTATGAAGTACATTTTCCATCGCTCACTTATCTTGAAAATGTAACCAATCTTATATTAGTTCTACTTTTAAAGCCAACAATTTGCTGAATATTGTCTCTCAGGTAAGTAATAATCACGTTTGGCATTCTGGCACATTTAGTGACATCCTTGTGTGTAAGTCAATCCAAACACTCACCATAATTGCCTGTTGCGTTAGCACAGATGATCGCCCCAAAAAAGTCAGCATAATGCCTCTTAATCCTGGAAATGGCCATCTTGCAGGCTGCCGAGGGATCCGTCCCGGCCCTCATCAGCTCTACCGCCAAGTAACTGTCGGCAGTGTGGAATTGGACAGGCGTCAGGCCAACTAATGAGCGCTTGTCATGGCCACTAAGCGGGCTGTCTCAGTAAGCTTGGGGTGCATCGCTGTCCCTCAAGGCGGAACACTCTACACTCCTCACAGGACAAAATAATGTACTCCTAGGTCAGTTTTCTGCAATTTCAAGAAGAAAACTGCAGTTTTGAGAAAAAG
The DNA here is from genome assembly GCF_033458585.1 of Syngnathus typhle. Lineage (NCBI taxonomy): Eukaryota > Metazoa > Chordata > Actinopteri > Syngnathiformes > Syngnathidae > Syngnathus > Syngnathus typhle. The sequence goes on along the minus strand of NC_083738.1, from coordinate 11,278,160 downwards.
TCACAATGTTACATGAAAAGTTCTTCAAAAACGTCTACAAGAAAAAGGTAATATGACGAAAACGGGATCTTTTAAGATAGTCGCAGATAAGAAACACAGTAGACCTTGAGTGCCTTGAAAGGCGCCTTACAAATAAAATGTATTATTAGTAGTAGTAGTCAAAGTTTTCTGCAAATAGTAACGTTTTGAGAATAAAGCTGTATTTTCTTAAGAAAAAAAAGCTGTCATCTTGAGAAAATAATTTGTATTTTTTCCTCAAGTAAAAAAGTCAATCTTATGGGAATTAAGTTGTTTTCTTGTACACAATGTTCTAATCTTACAATAAATGTATTTTTGAACAAAACTAATGTACGTGAATCCACTGTATCCCCCCAACAAAATTTGTAATACTAAAAGAAATAGTATTCATAACCTGACTACTTTTGGATAGTTATGCTTGCACAGCAACATTGGAAAGCTTACAAAAATGCATTTTCAAATAAAGATGTTCCTTTTTTTTTTTCTTTCTTGAACTTAAAAGCCACAATCTTGAGAGGAAAAAAAAAACCCATCCATCCATCTGCCAAATCAATTCTTGTTCCCGAGGGTCGCGGGTGTGCTCGAGCCTATCTAAGCTGACTTCGGGCAGCAGGCAGGGGACACCGTGAACTGCTTGCCAGCCAATTGCAGGCCACACAGAGACGAACAATCATCCGCACTCACACCTATGGTCAATTTGGAGTGCTCTATTGGCCTACCACGTATAATTGTGGGACGTGAGAGGAAACCAGAGCACCCAGAAGAAACCCACGCAAGCATGGGAAGAACGTGCAAACTCCCGGGAAAGAAAAATCATGGAAAAAAGTGAAATCATAGGAACTTGAACTAAACACAAATGTTACTGCTATACTAGAAGCATAAAAGCACAGAGGAGCTACCTGGGCAGAAAGCGCATCATGAGGTCCCCATCTCCAGTAGCGGCGGCAGCTCCTGCCAAGCTGTCAGCGTATGCTCCCGCACCCACTATAGGAGAGTCTCCAACTCGACTGTGTGTTGGGATACAAAATGCCTGGACATGTAGTGTATTTGCCACTGAAGTCACAATAATTCACCAAGTCCTACCCTGGGACTTTATGAGTGAGCCCATTCGTGGACGTCCCTGCTGCCACGTGGCCGTATTGATCAAACGCGATTATACCTGGTTAAAAAAAACAAAACAATTGTACATTACTAAATTGAAATGATCATCCAGCTCATGCAAATCCATAAAAACCCACCTATGGTGTCGTGGGAGCGAATACTAGTAGGGAGGTGCTTTTTTGATCGCAGCTGCACTTGGGGTTTGTAGGGAGGACACGATTTGGATGGGTTGGGAAAAACATTCTGAGGAAAAAACAGGCTCTGAATTATTTATATACATTCATTTTTTAGTTTTTTTTTAATAGTAAAGAATGTGACTTACTGAATACATATATGTGTACTTAAAAAGGCCCTAGAATAAGTTAGGTAGATAAGAAAAATAGCCACCGAAATATTTCACATTTCATCAGAAACGAGATCAGCCTTGTGCCAATGATAATATAAAATCATATATGCCTATAATTAATCTTAGCTCCTTTAAGAAAGAAACATTGTCCCTTCGCAAAGCTAATTTGCTAAAAAAGCAAAACAAAAAAGATATATATACTATATCAAAACTCACTACAAACAGTACACGCACACAAATAACATATATATATATATATATATATATATATATATATATATATATATATATATATATATATATATATATATATATATATATATCTCAACCAATGAAACAAAAACCTTCTAACCCTAACAAGCCTATTTCTTCCCACAAATAACATAATTATTAGCATGCCAGTCGAGTTCGCTGCTCAATATCCTTTTGTAGCAGCATGCCCGGAGCAAACACTGAATGACATACTGGCACACTTACCTTTCGGTAATTAGGTTGGCAGTTGCCCTTCAGCCACTGCGTAAAAATATCCAGCGACTTGACGGTGGTCAGGTCCTCAGCGATGAAGCCCATGTTTTCTGCGAACACCGTCGCTGCAAAAAAAGTTGACGTATGGCCTTCTTAGAATTTGTTGACACAAGAGCCAATTTTACAGCCCTAATTTGCTCTCGTAGCAAAATGTAATCGCAACTGAGGAGCCAGACACGGTCCATCCAACAAGCGTTACCATGCGTCGGATGAAACCGGAGCACTCAATAGATGCCTTCAGGTTGCTTTAAATTAGTTTAGGAATAAATTTCACCCAGGGTGGCTTCGAACGCCAATTTAATCACAAAATGTAGGATAATGAACGCTTATGAGAGCCTCTGCCCATTTTGTGTCGTTCACTTTTTGTTTTATTTTCAGGTCAATTTTGCCTATGTTGAATCCAAATCAGTCAAATTTGCTAGGGGGGCGATTCATATTTGTTCATGCCATTTTGATCCCACCTTTATGTTAACATCAAATCATGCAATCCTTAAAAATGTCCATGCGGACTACTGGCTTTCAAGTTTGTCCAACATTCAATTCAAAACCAACGTCGGCGTTACCGGCGGCTGTAAAGTTATCTGGCTGTTAACTTACTAATCTGTTAGTGTGTTTGCTTTTTTAGGCTACACCGATTCATTACACGTGCTGTTGTGGTACACATTACAATTTTAGTGAAACAATCCCAAACTTTAGCCAATTTGTCTTTTTCCTTTTTCCAGACTCGCCGCTAACACACCAACCGACTTCTTCACAAAATGGTTCATGCGGCTACAGTAACGTTGGTCCACGGAAAGATGAAGCTTTGAGGTAGTGGTCTTTAATTGAGTCCTTTTTTGTAATAGAATTATTCAGCTTAGTCTATGGATTGTTAAATAGTACTTCTGTCATCATTCAGTTGTGTTACACTGTTGGCTTCGTGTTTTTCCAATATTTACTATATTTATGACCTTATATTAGTTAAAGACTACGACGCATTCTAACTTGGAGAACCCCAGTACTGCTTTTTGAGTTTCCCACCAGACGGCAATACTTTTTACCCCATTCGGAACATACGGAAGAATTTCATACCATTTTACGGTTTATACAAGGGCACGTCATGACTGAAATGATTACTGTCGCTATTCATTTCAACTAATGGTATGCACTCCCATTATCCGAGAAAATACGACACCTAATCAGTCACTCCATTGGCAAGCAAAGATGGCCGTGACAATATGCTCCAATTTAAATCGAGTGCTGTAATGTTATTGGAGTGATTGGTTGTCGTGGGGAATATCTGCGACACTGGTGGGATTTTCCCCGACACATAACTGAGGCTTCACAGAGTTAAATTGTCTTAGGGGGACACAAACCAAATAGAAAATATCTCGTTAGTGGCAGTTCTCCTGGAGAAAATGCCTTAACGATGGCAGGAGGTCAAAGAAGAAATGTCCAGACTGACTTGGAAGTGGAATATACGCATGCAGGAGAGCATTTCTCAAATATGCATAACATTGAAGATCACACCTGATGACTTGGCTGTTGTTTTAACTACACGGAACCTACAATATGGACGCATCCGACAGCTGAAAGAGAGAGGGAAAAACATCGCCTGGTCTGATGGGTCTCCATTGCTGCTGACACGTGATTAGTGTCAGAATGCGGTGGAAGCAACATGAAAGCATGCATCCGTCCTGCCTTGTAACGAGTTGCTTTCATCCAGAAGATGTTTTCTTTGCTCTCTGAGTAACAACTGGATTTAGAAGCTACAACCTTCCCCTGTGTATTGTTACTGACCACAAACATCATGCTTACTTCGAGCTGGATATGGCACCGGCTCTATGTGGTTTAAATTAAGATTTCATGTCATGGTTACAAGTTCAGATGATGGTGCCAAGTCCGAGTTAGGGTTCCAAATTAGGATTTCAAATGAATTAATTCAAATTATGATAATAATTGATAATGTTTTTAATCCAGTCTAAGGGTTTTCCAATTTGTGTTTTATGGTTGGGTTTCAAGCAGGGTTCAGTGTTTCAAGTTGAAGTTTTAGGTGAAATTCAGGGTTAGGGTTTCAAAACAGGCTTTTTGTATTTGTTTTTAGTCATGTTAGTCATTTAAATGATCCTTTCAATACAAGATTAGTGTTTTGAATTAGGGTTTCAAGTTTAGGTTTGGGTCTCAATTTAGGATTAGGGTGTCAAATTCAGGTTTTTGATATGATGTTTTAATCCTGCTTTCAAATTAGGATTTCAAGATAGGGTTAAGGTTTTAAATTACAGTTTCAGATTTCACTTGAGGGTTAGTGTTCCCAATTAAGGTTTGAAGTCTTGTTTAGGGTTTCAATTTAGGGTTAGGGAATAATTTTAAGGTTTTGAAATCTATATAGTGTTAGCGGGTAGAAATCAAGATTTCAAGACAGCGTTAAAACTTTCTAAAATGGGTTGTGTACATATTGAAAATCGCTTTCTATGCAAATTGGAGTTGGAAGTGCGTCTCAGGTGGCAAATTTCCCACTCTGATTGTCATACCTGATTCTCCCACCAGCATAGTGTGCTTTGTGTGCTCCATCACAGCTCTTGCAACGCCGATGGCGTTCTTGATCCTCCTCAGGTCGGCCACGGCGCCCACCTCCATCGTGTTACTACTCATACAGACGCGGTTAAAATTTTCGCCCCCTTACTCTCTGAAATATACAGTATACATATATCTTTTTTTACCCATTCATAATCATGGCATCCAGCGTAGTTTCACCGCTTTCGTCTGGGCTCCCACCGTAGCCCACACTTCCGTCGCATTGCTCCTTTTGACAGCGCTTGCACCCAGCCTCCACAGCGTCCAATACTGAGCCACCGGACTGTAGGACCGCCCACGCTGGACAGGGAACACAAACGCATAACACTTTGATTCAGTTACTAGTGAAGCCAGACAATTGTTTCTCAATACATTACAATTGTTTGAAGATATGTAATTGCTGAAAACGTGCAAAGACTGAGATGCAGCTTGCAACCAAGTATGACACTCTCAAGGCACTTACATTTTGCATGGATCAGTTTTGAAGCCAGCATATTGGTCATTGTTAGTGGAAATCACCTGTCATCGTAAATCCATATTTCAAGTGGAGCTTCTAGTATTGTCTGTACACCTTTCTTTTTCTTCTTGGGCATAGGCTCATGTTTAATGCTCAGAGAGAAAAAAAAACCCTCTCCGAATACGTCTGTTTATTTGACTCATTTTGCAAGCATGTGGATTTACAACGGCAGCTTGAAATGTATCAAGAGTCAGTTATAGACGGATGTAATAGAGATATTTTACAGCCTCTGCAAATAAATAAACCCTAAGTACTGTAATTTTTTTTGTTCAATTGTGCGGCACGGCCTAATGTGGCCAACGGACCTAGAGCAACTCAGTGCTTAGGGACCACTGGTATAAAGGAACAGTATTGTGCTAGTATCTGTCTACATGTGCTGTTTCACCATTTGTGCTCAACTATCTGTTCCTTGATAATAATGTTATCCACTAAATTGCTATTTGTTGTGAAGTTGAGTCACCTGTCACCAAATAGTGCTCATAACGTAAGTTTAAAGTCAAATCACTTGTTTTTCAAGGGACCACTGTATACAAACACAAATCTCAACGAATAAATACTCTTGTAATATAACTACTATTTTGCCAGAATATTATATGTATTTTTTCTTATTAATTCTTAGCTTAAAAATGTGCCTGATCACAGACACAATTTGTGCTCACAAAAATTATTCTTACTTTTGTTCTCTCACACTTGATGGCTGGGCAGGTAGTACAGAACACAACAATTTGTATCCAAGCGATTCAAAAGCTATAGCTTTAAATTCACTCCTTCAACCGGGCACACATCCTCAGATACTAAATTGCTGTCACAAGAAGATATGATGTAACTCGGTGGCAAACATCTTCTGTCGTCATTATTTTTTTATGTTTCCCTATGTCCACGTGTGTGGGGGTAGGGCTTCTTGTTGCGCCATGCCCAGTGTTGCACTGATGTTTTAACAGAAACTTTAGAGTACAGCAAAATCCCAAGGCCGACAAGTTGCGCTTACTATAAGATACCAGTAGCACACAGTGAGTCAATTTGCCCGCTTTCACACCATCAGCTTCAGGAGGCTCGGGGGAAAAATGATGTACAGCCGATAAATTAAAGAGTTTCCATCTTTCAAACGCGGGAGATTTTTTCCAGTTAACTCCCATCTTGTCCAGATTTCATCTGTCAGAGCAGCTACGTGGAGCGCACCTGGCGGAAAGCCGCCTTGACAGATAAAATTCCGAGTAAATGCGAAAGTGTTTTCACTTCCAATCTACGACTTTCTGGTGCATCATCCCCGACACACAAGCCAATGGAGCGAGGGCAGACCCTCCCTGGGTTGGCAGTTACTATGAGTCCCACTCAGTTTCAAATGCAGTCGCTGATGCTTAAGTTTCACATTATCACCAGATAACATAGCAGCTATGAGTCGAGATCAAATCTCAACTCTCAAAAATCCTACAAAATGTCGTTTATAAAAAAAAAACCCACTTTGCTCCCTCCATTGTCATTTAGTGTTAATGCGCTTAAAATTCCTCAATATACATTATTTTAGTTGTTCTGGTAATCTACTTTTGATTTTTTAGCTGTTGCATTTGCAAATGCATCTGGGTCCCGCTCCTTTGCTTGTGTGAAGCACTTATTAGTAGTCCTGTGAACGAAATGTGCTGTATTGCCTTTAAAAATGGTACAAAAACTATGCCCATTGTTGTGCATATCTGTTTTGCAACTACTGCAAACCTTTGGTTGAGGTTATTGCAGCCAAATCCATTAAATTCTAGGGTTCACTTATTTTTTCCCCCCACCCTGTCCTTTGAATGTTTGTGTGTGCGCGCGTGTGTGTGTGTAAGTGTGTGCGTGCGTGCCTGTGTGTGTAGGTGTGTGGGTGCGTGCGTGTGTGTGTGTGTATATATATTATAGTGCAGGGGTCACCAACCTTTCTTAAACCGAGAGCTACTTCCTGGGTACTGATTAAGGCAAAGGGCTAACAGTTTAACACACAATTCTGAAATAGCCAATTTGCTCAATTTGGCTTTCACCATGTGGTATTAATGTCATTTCCAGTTCACGTGTAAGTGTGATTTTAACAAGAATAGCAAAAATACAGTCAAACCTTGGTTTTTGACCACAATACGTTCCAGAAGGCGGTTCGAGAAGCAAATCGTTCGATTTACGAATCTATTTTTCCCATTACAAATAATGGAAAAAATCTTAATCCGTTTCAAGACAAAAAACCCCGCCTTTTTTAAGCATTTTTTCATTTGCGCATATTAGTCCGATCGCGCAACTGCAGCGCACCGTCGAACGCGCAACCGGAGCGTGTCGCCCACCGCGCAACTGCACCGCGCTGGTCGCATTATTGTGACAGAGCCGTCGCTGAAATTTACAAAATATTTTTAAAGTCCTGATGTACTTTCCAAAATTTAAGTGGGCCTAAGTGCGCAGGGAGCTTAATTTTGTCCGATCACGCAACTGCAGCGCACCGCCGAACGCGCAACAGTATCGCATAGCCGACCGCGCAACTGCACCGCACTGGTCACATTATTGTGACAGAGCCGTCGGTAAAATTTAGAAAATATTTTTAAAGTAGTGATGTACTTTCCAAAATTTAAGTGGACCTCAGTGCGCAGGGAGCTTAATTTGTTCCGATCGCGCAACCGCAGCGCGCCGGGCGCTCACTGTCGCGTTGCTTTAAGAGCGTCTTTGTGTTTTAGGATGGCTTTACTGCTCCCACTTGCTTTCTTTGGAGGCATGATTAGGGGTTAAAAGTAACAAAAATACAATAACAACGGAGTCAGTCGGCATCCGGGCCGCGCGGTCGGGTTTTCTCGGGTTCTCCCGGCGCATCTCGGGAGGTTCAACCTCCGAATTTTGTTCGACAACCGAAGCAAAGGTTTTTTTTTATTTTTTTTGTTCGAATTCCGATTTGTTCGAGAACCAGGCCGTTCGAAAACCGAGGTTTGACTGTAAAATAAATAGATGCAGTTCACTGACAAGTGCCGCTATTTCAGCTAATTTTAGAACAGTCCCGCGGGCACCGTGTTGATGACCCCTGATATAGCGCATAACATATCTGCCCCTTAACCCACACGCACACACGCCTCTTACCAAATCAAACATAAATTGGAACTGTATTATACTGAGACAACATATTTTGATTAAAAAAAAAACGTTATTTGATTTTGAAAACCAGGTGTCACGCGCTCGTCCCAACGCGCTTTCTACCGTAATTCATGAAAAATGGCGAAACTAAAAACGAAAGAGCGGTTGGCTAGACTTAGTCTTAAATCTTAGTCGTAGTCTAAGTCTTAGTTGAAAGGAGCTCTTCACCGCAGTTCTTTTCGAGCGTTTGCTGTTTTGACTGCAGTCAAAAAATAAAAGAAATATGAAATACCTGCAGCCGTCGCATTTTTGAAGCTCCATGTAGTGATAACCAGTGGTAGCGAGGCTTGTCCAAGCGCGAGCAGGCATATTAAAGAGAAAAGCAGCAGAGATGTCGGCATTCTGACCTTAAAACACCTCACTCGACTATTTAATTTTGTCAATTCATGCTCAACCGACAGAATAGTTTGCTTCACCTCTAATTTCAAATAAATTCTGTTGCACTAATAATAATAATGAAGTGCCAAAAGTTGGTTTTGCAGAGAAACATCACGGGTTACTTCCTGAACACGTCACGTGATTGACAGGCATATTCTTAAAGGACCCGTGCTGTAAACCTGTCAAAAATAGTAAACAGGACCATGGCATAATTTGGTGGAAATTTCGGGGGATTATGCAGTTTTTACTTAACGTATTCAAAATAAATTCAACAAAAACTAATAGAAGTGGCTTTATTATTGTCTAATACAGTGTAAGATGTTTTAAAACTAGATGATTTGATTAAAATGGTAAACTGATGCAGGAGAAAAGGCTGAATGAACTAGCAGAAACTTTCAGTGAGATATTCGAAGACTAAAAACTCCCCCCAGTTATATTGTGGTATTTTTTTTATTGTTTAATAAAATTCTTGCCTCAGATCCCTGGGATTAATTGTAACTAAAACTTTTTTAATTTACAAATTCTTACTCAGATGAAATCATTAACTGGTAAAACTTCTCAAAGAAAAAGTTATTTTGAGCCTAGAAATGGAAAATACTTTAATGTAATCATTATGAATATTTTTTTACGCTTTGCATACTCCCCTACCTGGCCTAACCATGTATTCCTGACATGTCTTTGGTTTGGTTTCAAAGACGCAATATCAGGTGAATTTCAGGGTTTTGACATGTCAATTCTGTGATTAACAGTCAACCTGTCAATCACAATTGACCTCACCTCTTGCCAGCTGTCGTTACTCCTAAAGAAATAAAAAACAATAGCATTTTTATTTGTTACATTGTTATGTTCACCCTTCCTATGTGGGAGATTTTCCATTCATAACATCCATTGCATTGACAGCATTAGCATTAATTAGCATTGTAGCTATGGAACCAGTGGGTTCCCCTGGGCTTTTTCAATTGGAATGCTTCATACAGGTGATATCATGGCTACATGCTCATTATTGACTTGCAGATTGACTCAGAGTGTTCTGGTTTAAGGCGGGCGGGATCGAAATTGCGGAGGAAAACCTTGGGGCCGGGCCTTTGTGGCGTTCCTCTCTCTAGGGGGTCTCCGTTTTTAGTGCACAGAAGCCTCAGGCGGATGTCTTGGCTTGGGATGCTCTGTTTGTGCTTGGCAAATATCAACAGGCGGACTTGTTGCTGGCCGTTTGTCAGTCTGCTGTCTTTGATGGCACATTGGGATTATACCAGTGAGTGCAAAAAAATAAAGTGTAGTGGAACGTCTGGTGACGTAGGAAAGCAGTATGTCCTGGCTACTCAAGGTACGGGAGTGAAACTTACTTAAATTGCATATTTTAGGACTCGAGAATCACTTAGTTAAATGTTAAGAAAAACCTGACTTGACTTTGAACTTAAATACTTGTCTTGTCATTAACTCTTGCCTATATACATTTGAAAATCCACATTTTCAATACATTTGATCATTATTTTGAGTTTTTGTTTCTTGTGCAGGGGCCGCATCAGTATCATGTAGAATCTGAAGATTAAATTGCAGCCAAGGATTATGCATTTGATACAATCGTGAAAAAGTGTAGAGTAAGTATACAATAACAAAGTGCTTAAAGTACAAGTATCTGAGCAAAATAGCCTTGCTAGAAATTAGACCAGTCAAGTTGTGGAATACAACAAGAGTAAACTTAAAACAGACAATTCCAAAAACTTTGAACTGGTCACTAGTCAGCTGCAGAGCACACATAGAAAAACAACCGATATTATTATGATTATTATTAGCAATATTACTACTACTACTAATAATGATAATAACATTTTACCATTTTAATGATATTAACCCGCAAAGCCAACATTATTTCAGTTTCTCCCCCAGTGAGAATGTTTACTGTGACTGAGTAAATCAAATATGCAGTGCTGAGAAACTTTTTGGCACAAATGTGCTAAGACGGCACTCCACCGCCTTCACACCACATGCTCATCCTGATACCCCCCCATACACACACATTTCTCCTCAAAATAGCGTCTCTCCCGCCATGGGCCTCAAAGAGACAAGTGGATGGGCTACAATGACTTCCTCACAGCAAACAAGATCAAAAAGTAACAGCAAGCAGGCGGGTAGGCGGGACTACTAACAATGTGGTCTGACCTTGAGGAGGCGCCTTTACATTATTCATACCATGCATACAATTTTCTCTGATATTTTATTCATTGTTCTTTTTTACTTTTAAACAAAATGCAGTCTTACAGATTGCGAGAAGAGAAAACAGATGAGAGTGCAGCGACTTAAACAACATCACCACTTTGAAGTGATTACTTCAATAATCACTCACAAGCTGCTTGCTTATTTATTTTGTGCTGCAGAGATGAATCGGTATAGGTGAAAAGAAAACTGGTTGAAAGATTTAACTGATTGGCAAATTTGATGGAAATGCAAAAATTACAAAGAATGTCAAAATATTTTGAATAAATAAAATGTAATGGGACAGAAATACACAACTATTACAATGTTTTTAAAAACATTAGGAAACTCATTAACATAAATAAAAAATAAGATCAAACAATAAAACAATAAAAGAATATACATTTATAAAATACAAATACAAAAGTACACAAAATACCAATATGTGAATAATGTAAAACTATTTTTAGAAAAGGCAGACTATACCCTGAACTGGTCGTCAGCCAGTCGCAGGGCACATAATATATCCATAAAAAATGTGAAATAAACATCCTAAGAAGGAGGAAAGGAAGAAATAGTCTGTGGGGACTCATTCGAGTTCAGAGAAGAACATGACCCAAATCTATCAGGCGTCACTTGGGAAAAAAGAACTCCTCTCTGACGTTTATGACAACATTGTGGGAATCATTATGTTAGTTTGTCTTTCGAGGGCAACCAAGAAATTCCAGTGAGCGTGCAAAATTATCGTGTTCCTCTTTTCTCTGTCACGTGGCGATGACAAATACCTGAGCTAGCGTTGTGTTGAAAGCGGCCTTCTTTGTTTAATCAAGGTCTGGTTTAATGAAATGACATTTAAACATTCATCATTGCAACGCATCCATTTTTTAGTACAGCTTGCGCCTATCCTGTCAGAGAAGAGAGCACATAAATAGTATATAAACTGACTCCGGGCTAAAGGCAGACCACACCCTGGACTGGACATTCACAGGGCACCACCTTACTAAGAACCCAAACATCAACTAAACAAACAAAGTAAGAATGGATTCAGAATACTATTCAATAACGACTAGTATAAACATTGTTTTGTCACGCTTAAGAGAACATGATTCTGGTTCGTATTACATCTCGACTTAATTCTGCGTTTTTCCATTTTGGTGTCATGCAAGGTACTAGCCCAGCTCGCTGTCAGACATGGCGACTTAACAACAGATTAGCGCAGCGCCCGCGGGGAAGTTCAGTCACGTCACTTGTGTGCCGCCATATCACTGGGAGGGAAACGTCAGAAAAATGACAAGTCATAAAAAATGAATAGCCAATCAACCAACTGTTAGCACAGTGGCGTTGCAAAAACACTGGGATTCATTTCAATGCTCGAAACGGGTGTTGAATGGCAGTCTCGTGACTTTTCATTGACATGCAGTTTTATAGCCTGCTACACAATTTTGTAGTAAGTATGTCACACCTTCAGTGGTTTTTTTTTTTTTTTTTTTGGTAAAACAGAGGTACCCAAATAAAAGCCTAGTCAAGAATTTGAAATAAAGGGTTGGTAATCTTGGCAGTGTTGTCAAGACACAAAAAATTCCAGGGGCAAATTCAATATAAAGCCATTTTATCTCCAAATTCGATTAATTGAAATAAATCAAGACGTTTGGACTTGGATTAAATATCTTTGTATCCCAAAACATGTTATGTTCAATGACGTCTGAAGACTCTAAATTGTACAATTGCGTCATTGAAGCCTTTGATGTTGTGTTCATTGAGGAATTACCAAAGGACATATTTTGGAATATTTTTGGAATTAAATTACTCTGCAATGGATACACTGTAACATAATTAACTAGAATTTTGCAATTTCTGGAGAAATTGCGTGTGAAGGCGAAATGTATGAATAACTTCTTCGGGGAATGCTGCCGAACGATGTTGAAACGTGTTGAATTACTTGAGAAATGTAGAATATTTGGAGAATTTGTGGCGAATTTCAAAATAAAAGATGTGAAGTTTTTGGTAAGTGGGAAGTTGTGGAATAGGTCGAAAAATGATGAACAGTTGAAAGTTGGAATGGGTTGAATCGGTTGAAAAATGTAGAAATGAGAAGGGAAAAAGGAATTGGGTGTGAATTTCAAAATAAAAGATGTGAAGGTTTTGGGAAGTTGTGGAATAGGTGGAAAAATGATGAACAGTTGAAAGTTGGAATGGGTTGAATCGGTTGAAAAATGTAGAAATGAGAAGGGAAAAGGGAATTGGGTGTGAATTTCAAAATAAAAGATGTGAAGTTTTTGGTAAGTGGGAAGTTGTGGAATAGGTAGAAAAATGATGAACAGTTGAAAGTTGGAATGGGTTGAATCGGTTGAAAACTGTAGAAATGAGAAGGGAAAAGGGAATTGGGTGTGAATTTCAAAATAAAAGATGTGAAGTTTTTGGTAAGTGGGAAGTTGTGGAATAGGTAGAAAAATGATGAACAGTTGAAAGTTGGAATGGGTTGAATCGGTTGAAAAATGTAGAAATGAGAAGGGAAAAGGAAATTGGGTGTGAATTTCAAAATAAAAGATGTGAAGTTTTTGGTAAGTGGGAAGTTGTGGAATAGGTAGAAAAATGATGAACAGTTGAAAGTTGGAATGGGTTGAATCGGTTGAAAAATGTAGAAATGAGAAGGGAAAAGGAAATTGGGTGTGAATTTCAAAATAAAAGACGTGAAGTTTTTGGTAAGTGGGAAGTTGTGGAATAGGTAGAAAAATGATGAACAGTTGAAAGTTGGAATGGGTTGAATCGGTTGAAAAATGTAGAAATGAGAAGGGAAAAGGAATTGGGTGTGAATTTCAAAATAAAAGATGTGAAGCTTTTGGTAAGTGGGAAGTTGTGGAATCGGTAGAAAAATAATGAACAGTTGAAAGTTGGAATGGGTTGAATCGGTTGAAAAATGTAGAAATGAGAAGGGAAGAGGAAATTGGGTGTGAATTTCAAAATAAAAGATGTGAAGTTTTTGGTAAGTGGGAAGTTGTGGAATAGGTAGAAAAATGATGAACAGTTGAAAGTTGGAATGGGTTGAATCGGTTGAAAAATGTAGAAATGAGAAGGGAAAAGGAATTGGGTGTGAATTTCAAAATAAAAGATGTGAAGCTTTTGGTAAGTGGGAAGTTGTGGAATAGGTAGAAAAATGATGAACAGTTGAAAGTTGGAATGGGTTGAATCGGTTGAAAAATGTAGAAATTAGAGTAGAAAAACGAAATTTTAGAGAATTTTGGTTGAATTTCAAAATAAAAGATGTGAAGTTTTTGGTAAGTGGGACGTTGTGGAATAGGTAGGCAAAAGATGAACAGTTGAAAGTTGGAACGAGTTGAATCGGTTGAAAAATGTAGAAGTTAGAGCTGAAAAACGAAATTTTGTGAAAATTTGTCGGAATTTTTAACGTGAAAACGTGAAATTTTTGAATTTGGGAATTTTGGGAATGTCGAGAATCCCTCCGAATGTGATTAGAATGTGCTGAATGATGTGAATTTCAAATTGGAACGACGTAAATGTGAAATGTCGAATGTGCCATTAAGAATGAATGGGGAAAAATTTGTCGGAATTTGGGGAATTTTGCGGAATCTGAACATTTTCGGAACGAGAAAAATACAAGCGCTCATGTCGTGAATATTTGGAATACGTGAAAAGTGGAATGGAGTGAATCGGATGAATTTTGTGGAAGAAGAAGCGGGACAAAAAAGTGTGGAGAATAAAAGAGAATAATAATAATAACTAGAATTTTGCAATTTCTGGAGAAATTGCGTGTGAAGGCGAAATGTATGAATAACTTCTTCGGGGAATGCTGCCGAACGATGTTGAAACGTGTTGAATTACTTGAGAAATGTAGACTATTTGGAGAATTTGTGGCGAATTTCAAAATAAAAGATGTGAAGTTTTTGGTAAGCGGGAAGTTGTGGAATAGGTAGGCAAAAGATGAACAGTTGAAAGTTGGAATGGGTTGAATCGGTTGGAAAATGTAGAAATTAGAGTAGAAAAACGAAATTTTGGAGAATTTGGTTGAATTTCGAATTTCGAATTTTTGGTAAGTGGGAAGTTGTGGAATAGGTAGGCAAAAGATTTACAGTTGAAAGTTGGAACGGGTTGAATCAGTTAAAAAATGTAGAAGTTAGAGCAAATGTTGAATCCCCATAGAGAATAAATGGGAAAATAAAAAAAAGCAATTGCGCCAAAATCGTTCTAAGTTTGGAACAAAACAAAAAAAACGGCCTCAGGAGATTCACTTTTGGGGTAAAAATGTTGAAAGGGGTTAAATCAGACAAAAAACGAAAAAGTTAGCGCAAATGTAGCTATTTGGGCCACTCAGTGTTGAAATAAGGTCACTTCCGGTTTGATTCGGGTCACTTCCGGTCTAGTTTGGGTCACTTCCGGTTTATTTGGGTCACTTCCGGTTTAAAACAGGTCACTTCCGGTTTAGCTGAGGTCACTTCCGGTTTATTTGGGGTCATTTCCGGTCTAAAAAGGTCACTTCCGGTTCATTTGGGGTCACTTCCGGTTTGATTTGGGGTCACTTCCGGTTTAACAGAGGTCACTTCCGGTCTATAAGGGGTCACTTCCGGTTTGATTGGGTCACTTCCGGTTTATTTGGGTCACTTCCGGTTTAATTTGGGTCACTTCCGGTTCGTCTGAGGTCACTTCCGGTTTATTAGGGGTCATTTCCGGTCTAAAAAGGTCACTTCCGGTACATTTGGGGTCACTTCCGGTTTGATTTGGGGTCACTTCCGGTTTACCTGAGGTCACTTCCGGTCTATTTGGGGTCACTTTCGGTTTGATTTGGGGCACTTCCGGTTCATTTTGGGTTCATTGGGGGCACTTGAGGGTCATCCAAGATGGCCGCCACACTGGAATTGGGGGTCAAGGGTTGAATGTGTAAGCGTAGTGGAAGTGGGGGTGAATGGGAGTGAATGTGGGAAGCATAAGGTGAATAAATTTGGAATGGGTTGAATCGGTCGAAAAATGTAGAAATGAGAGTAGAAAAACTGAATTTTTGAGAATTTGGTTGAATTTCAAATTTGAAAATGTGGAATTTTTGGTAAGTGGGAAGTTGTGGAATAGGTAGGCAAAAGATGAACAGTTGAAAGTTGGAATGGGTTGAATCGGTTGAAAAATGTAGAAATGAGAAGGGAAAAAGGAATTGGGTGTGAATTTCAAAATAAAAGATGTGAAGTATTTGGGAAGTTGTGGAATAGGTAGAAAAATGATGAACAGTTGAAAGTTGGAATGGGTTGAATCGGTTGAAAAATGTAGAAATTAGAGTACAAAAACGGAATTTGAGAGAATTTTGGTTGAATTTCAAAATAAAATATGTGAAGTTTTTGGTAAGTGGGAAGTTGTGGAATAGGTAGAAAAATGATGAACAGTTGAAAGTTGGAATGGGTTGAATCGGTTGAAAAATGTAGAAATGAGAAGGGAAAAGGAAATTGGGTGTGAATTTCAAAATAAAAGATGTGAAGTTTTTGGTAAGTGGGAAGTTGTGGAATAGGTAGAAAAATGATGAACAGTTGAAAGTTGGAATGGGTTGAATCGGTTGAAAAATGTAGAAATGAGAAGGGAAAAGGAATTGGGTGTGAATTTCAAAATAAAAGATGTGAAGCTTTTGGTAAGTGGGAAGTTGTGGAATCGGTAGAAAAATGATGAACAGTTGAAAGTTGGAATGGGTTGAATCGGTTGAAAAATGTAGAAATTAGAGTAGAAAAACGAAATTTTAGAGAATTTTGGTTGAATTTCAAAATAAAAGATGTGAAGTTTTTGGTAAGTGGGACGTTGTGGAATAGGTAGGCAAAAGATGAACAGTTGAAAGTTGGAACGAGTTGAATCGGTTGAAAAATGTAGAAGTTAGAGGTGAAAAACGAAATTTTGTGAAAATTTGTCGGAATTTTTAACGTGAAAACGAGAAATTTTCGAATTTGGGAATTTTGGGAATGTCGAGAATCCTTCCGAATGTGATTAGAATGTGCTGAATGATGTGAATTTCAAATTGGAACGACGTAAATGTGAAATGTCGAATGTGCCATTAAGAATGAATGGGGAAAAATTTGTCGGAATTTTGGGAATTTTGCGGAATCGGAAAATTTTCGGAACGAGAAAAATATAAGCGCTCATGTCGTGAATATTTGGAATACGTGAAAAGTGGAATGGAGTGAATCGGATGAATTATGTGGAAGATGAAACGTGTCAAAAAAGTGTGGAGAATAAAATAGAAGAATAATAATAATAATAATAGAGAATGGTGTAGAATAACATATGTGTGAAGGCCTTCGCCTTCACACAATAATAGAGAATGGTGTAGAATAACATATGTGTGAAGGCCTTCGCCTTCACACAATAAAACGTCAAAACAATGTTTTTCTAAAGAATGCAAGATATGTTTTTGTAAACAAAATATAATTTGTCTTCTATTAACAAAGCATCACCCAATTTATAGTTCAATGAATTTACGGTAATGTATGAGTTCTGGAAACATCAAAGACGATTTAAAAATCTGTTATAAATCAAATACCTGTTAAATATTTTTGGGAACATCAAAAAAAATTTCGAGGCTTCTATAAATGTATTGTAGTATTAATTCTACATGATTTTTAGAAACATTCCATTGAACATATTATGTGTGGAGTGTGTGCGTGTGCGCGTGTGTGTTTTATAAACATAAAAAATTATCTCATCAAACAGAAATGTTTATAAGTTTGTTTTTTGCTGAATGGCACACAACTCATATTGAGCTGCCTTGGTGGAGTTTTCTCTAAACTATTCAAAGCAAGTTGTTATTCAACAATGTACAGATGCTCAGCTATTCTGAGCACCATTTATAATGTTCTTTGGCATCTTTTTGTCAACAACAGTTTGGTGATAAACGGGATCTAAACATGTAGCTCCTTTCCAAAACAAGCAATTAAAATGTTGACATCAAGCAATTACTCTTCCTTATTTAATTGCTGATTTCATCCATTTGAAAAAAGCAAGACATACGCAAATCTCAGTGGCTTGATCTCAATGCAGTGGTGCTTCTGATCCAGAGGATGGGGCTGAAGCATTAACCACAGTGCTGCCGTGTTGCCGGCCGAGCACATGCCCTCCAGTGCTAATGATGCTGCTGCCTCTCTATGGTCAGTAAATGAAATTCTAGCTCCCATCGAGACTGATAGATGAAATACATTTCCGAGTGGTCCAAAGTGCAACGGGAAGCTCGCTGAGGTGTCGGGAATCTTTCATTTTCACTATCACAACGGATGTCATGCATGCTGGGATGCCATGTTAAAAATGTATACTGTACTTACTGTGAATTTCATGAACTCAGTATAATTATGTAATAAGATACGCCAGCGATTCTCACTGAAGGTATTATAGAGCGTAAATACATGTTTGGGATCTAAGACAATCTTGAGTATTCTTTTCATCGAATCATATGCAACTGCAAATTATGCAACATACATTATACAGTACAATTCTATCTTTACAAATAAAAATACAAATGATTTTGTTCAACATCAAAGACAATTTAAAGTCTTCAATGGTGTCTTGGTAAACATTAAAGGCCTAAAGGCATTTAAATCTTCACTAACTAAACTTTTTTAGACATATATGCAACAAAATTCCATAGAATGAACTAATTCACACTTGTTAACAATGTGTTGCTGCGAGCTATTAATCTCAAAATATTGGCATTTCTGCATTGTTGTTCACCTGGCATACAAACTCACATGGGTTTAGTTATTTGAAACAGCAGCTATGCGAGGCCGTTCTGTCATCTTGCAAAGAAATTCCTAGCAGCAACTGTCAATGGATACAACAATTGCGAAATTCTGTCATTGCTGATGATGTGAAAATTATGGTGACTGATATTTATATGCATTAGTTATTTAGGAAAATCTGAGAAAAATAATTTGCATAATAATTGGAAATGCAGCGTACAAACCTATAGGTCACTTGAAGCATACAATGAACAACAGTGGAACCTTTAATAAAATCTAATACTAAATATTAAAAAAATAACACTTTCAAGTCAATAGCAATAAATTAAACTCAGTGGAATACAAAACAATTACAGTAATAGTGCAAAATAACTAACAAGTAACAACTAACAAGTCGTAGTATCACTGCATAATAATTGACAGTCACATGAAATTTCCCTCGCCGTTAGCTCAATTTACAAACCCTTATTCCAATCAAATAATGGTGACAAGAAACAGGCTGTAAAAGTGTATGCGATCCTATCTGGCCGAGGCAGTCGAGTTGGGTGGTCAGACAGGTGGGCTGAAAATGCTTTGTAGATTCAGAAGACTTCTTTAGACTGACCATTATATAATTCTAGTCCAAAATTGTGTTAAAATGCAAAAGTAGTTTCAGTATACAGTAGTTTACTTATATATGAGTAAAACAAAGCTGGGTATGCATGTATGTTTGCGTGAACGCATTGGGCTCATGAATAACTTATTAATAAAATGAGTTCCCCTTAATTGCTGAAAGAGGGTGCTACATGCTTATTTTCGGTCCAAGCCAAGCTGCCTTCTTGAACCGTGTCTTGTTTGTGTTGCAGACAACTTTATAGACTTAAGCTGGAAGCAAGGCTAGCAGCAGTCTCGGTGTGAGTTCCCTAACATTATCTGTAGAAAGATATTGTTATGGAATTCCATACACGTAATTTTATGATTCTTTATCTGACTAAAATAAAACTTAAAACGCACAGCGATGGCGCACGGATTGCGGCAATCTTGTCCCAGTCGGGTTGCTCCCTATCGATTTAGTTTCAATGACCCTAATATACAGTACTGCACATGTAACAATGGGTGTTAAACCTTTAGTGATCTGCCTTTGCACTGAACAACTCAGGTTGTTATTTTGCTATACTTTATCATACCAACTTATAGCATGTTGGCATTTGAAAAATTGTGCTCGAATATTACCGGAATTCGTGACAAGCAGTAAAACCTTTATGAATCAGCCTTTGCTTCTTATCTACTCAGGTTATGATCTTACCACATTAGCATACCGACTGTTAGCATTCCGCCAGTTCCATTTTGTATATGTCTGACAAAGAGTTTGAAAACTAAATCATAACTGTACATTTGAGCAATTTTTGCTTTAAGGCCACACTACCCAGGAAGAAATATAAATATAATAAAATTATAGCAAGGTCCGAAATCCTTACAGCAAATAAATCCTGACGTCTGAATTAGCCCCAAACTGGCTTTTTGAGGAAAAAGATGGTAAATGTATCACAAAACTACAGGTAGCACTCTGGGGAGTTATAGTCCTCTTCCCAACATGAGAGCAAGATGTGGCCTCTTTTTTCTTTCCTCTCTAGCATTGGCATCTTTATTAGCTTTTTTTTTCTCCAGCTGTTTGTGGCTCGCCTGAGACGCTCTGATAAGACGCACAAGCATCTCAAAAGGGGGGAAAAGCTCAGCGTGACGAGCAGGAGGAGGGGAATTGTTTGATGGAGATGCCGATTGGGTTTCTCATGTGTTTTGCGGACCTGTCTTTCTACGAGAAAACATTTGAAGTGGGCTTTCCTCTACCCCCCCCCCCCCCCCCCTTGTTTTTAAGCCTTATCGCCACAACAATGCGGAACGGATTAAAGGCACCTGGGGTGGCTCACCTGGAAGCTCGCAGGTTTATAACATTGGTGAGGTTCAATGTGTATCCTGCAGTTTATAAGGCTGTATTAAAGTAATTTAATATGTGTCAGCATTCTCACATGACCATACAGCAGTTACACTTTCCATTCCTGTTGTAACACGCAAGTAACCATTTTTTGTCCACATTCCAACCATTCATAAAGCTTTAACAACTAAAGTCCCCCTTCAAATACAGAGGTGGGCATGCTGTCCCAGGGATGGCATCGACAAATGTCCATTTTGTGGATGAAGGACATGGGATGACAAAGTTCAAAAAAAGGTCGGGCTCAGCTTCAGGACTATTGAAGCGGGTTTTTGTCTGTCCGTGTAATTTATTCTATCCGTTTCTTTACCCTCAGCCTGTCCGGCGGACCGTTTCGGAACATGAACATGAAAATCTGCCAAAGACAGGGGTTTCCGTTTCTGCGTTATCTCATGTGTAATCTGTCCATTCAGACCAAATATTAAAAAAAAAGTTTGTCTCTTCATGCAGGAGGTGGCAAAAGGAGATCCAAGTGAAGTAAAGTGATTTTCCTAAAATCCCATTGATGAGTGCTAACCTTGACAGAAATACAATCGAACCTGTTTGGTATTTAAAGGGCGGCTAAAGAGAGGGTGGTTCATTTTTCATTAACTAGGCCAGTTTACATATTTTTTTATCAGGAAAATGAAAAAGGTTAGCATTTTGTATTTTATCCATTCATTTTGGAGAAATAATGAAACAACAAATGCTATTAAAAAGACCCACTTTTAATAAGAAATAAGTGCCCACATCCCTTCCCTCCATGTATTGGTTGCTGACGTCACGGAAGGAAAATATCACAATTTCCCCTTTCGTAATCATTGCAAAGACTATCACTTGAATGTCCGATAACAGCTATCAATTGGCACCAACATTTATATCGACATCTCTACTTATGACTACTACTTCGAAATATCACAAGGATTAGCCTCTCTATGGCTGATTTAAGAGAAAGAAATGAGCAGCTTCTTTGGAAATTTTAAGTGATAGTCTACAATGATTTTCAATGGGGAAATCGTGATCGCTTCCTTCCGTGATGTAGTCAGGCTGATGTTTCAAATAAAGCAGACTTCGCCCAAAAGGTGGGTGTCAGTAAGTGCACTGCCCTCCTTTTCCAAAATTCCATTAAAACTCGTCTGAATTATTTTTCAGGGGGGAATTGTAGCACTGACTTTACTGTCCCTTTAAAAATCTGACTTTCTTTCTAGTGAGCTTTTTAATTTATAGTTATATTAAAACATACTGTACATTCACAGGACCACGTCACACGATGTCATTTTCCGCCCTCCAATTGGGTGCATAGAGGAAACGACATCTGGTCACGGTAGGAGCAGGCAGCTGCCCCTCCCAGAGAAAGTGGCCATGAAATATTATTAATTAGCCGCAGGAGAAGCTTGTGCCCATGAATGTACAGTATCAGTACAGTAGCACTGAAACTGCAGGCTGCAGT
Organism: Syngnathus typhle; assembly: GCF_033458585.1. Taxonomy (NCBI): domain Eukaryota; kingdom Metazoa; phylum Chordata; class Actinopteri; order Syngnathiformes; family Syngnathidae; genus Syngnathus; species Syngnathus typhle. The sequence continues at coordinate 11,256,287 of NC_083738.1, read as the reverse complement.
AATCACAGCCAAAGTTCTTAACATTTTTTTTTTTTTTAGCTATAAACAATATGCCAGAATGGTGTTAAATATATTAAAACACAATCTTGCGTTTGTCATGTATCCAGTAAAACGTCTTGTTTTAAGAAAGTACAGATTTTCTTTTCAAGGTCAGAACTCAACTTTGATTTCTTCTAGCTCTATCAGTATTCTTTTTTTTTGTGCATTTACAGGATATGCAGGGAAATTCTGACAGTCTGACAATATGAAGCACACAACCATGGCAATCTTTGTTACTGCAGGAAAGGATTACTTGTTAGGCTGTTTGTACACAGTATATACACTGTATCTACATATACTACATATATGGCTGCAATAAGTGTAAAATGGAATTCCCCCTCCTGGGACCAATCATCTCCTGTTGGTGTTCTCGCCCTTATGTCGTTCTATAATCTGCTGTTGAGCCTCAGTGGAACATATGTAAGCAATGGGAGATGACACCAAGCTATTTTCACCAGTTGTGTATATCTCAAGGTGTGAAATGGGTATTATTATTCACCCCATCCCAACACTGCTTAAAATACCCCAACAGGTTATGTTTTTTTTTTTTATAATACATCGAAGTTGGTGGATAAAACAATATATAAAAACATAGATTTAACTATTGTATTTTACTTTGTAGTTTGTGACTGTAATTGTAATCTCAAATTTAGTTGAAATATTTTGCTAAAACACTCCAACTCAATTGCCAGGCTTGCGGTAGGAATACGTGTCGCCGACAGAAGAGATGGAATCCACTACCTTAATTAGCCTTCAGATGCTGCAGGCCAACCAGCTAACACATTTACTGTAATGAGTAAATAATTGCTTGGCAGGTCTTGTGTCATCACATCTTTTATTCACAATGTGACTTATCTCAAAATTACACTTGAACCTCTTCGAGTGGCAATATTAATTTGAAGCACAAATATTCATACTTTCGTCTATATCCTCAGGATTATTTCCGGTGTGGCTCAAAATGTAGGATTCTTATTTAACTAAGTTTTCATCTGATTCCTTCGAGTTTGTTTTGAATTGTCCAAAGACGTATTGACAAGGGATTGTTATCAAATAATTGGAAAAGCAAACCCAATTTCAATCTAAGTTCTTGCAAACATTTAACTCTTGGATTTGGTCAAAGGTGGACTATTGCTTGTCTTGTTCCATGTTGATAAGACAAGTGATAACTTTCGCTGCTTAATAGCAAATTCAGAAGTTGTCGATCAATATATGAACTCGACTTGATAGACTGCAAGTCATTAAAGGCTTTGGACAACGTGGATTTGTTTATTTCCACTATGGACTCAGTGGATGTCAGTCAGGTTTAGGCAGTAAGGGTTGGACTCATTAAGTAACTCATGATATTCCAATATTTTTATCAAAGTGATATCAAGTTGTTAGAAAAACATTTAAAGAAAACAAAATTGTAATGCATTATAATAGTCTGATTATGAACCAGGAGGTTACAATGAAAATATTAAAATGAATACAATTTTGTTGAATTTATCTTGCGAAAACACTCATATCTCAAACCATTTTTCATTTGCCATTGTTTCATTCCAGCCTCCAAGCGATTTGCAACTTTATTATTGTGCTTTATACAAACATGATAGCGCACACACAGTATTGACGTGATTAAATACAATGCTAATACATAAAAAAAAAAATTGCCACTGTTTTTGCTCCAATTCAATTGACATTTTGCGTCTTCTTCCGATGTGTGCGGCTTGGCCACCAGAGGGCAGTATAGAAAGATACAATGTTAGTTGATCTTAACAGAGAATAAACATTAAATGCCTGAGATTATTGTTATATTAATTGTCTGCATGTGTTGCTCAACTATTTGTGGTCAAATATGTATTGCATGAACGGTTATAAGACTTTTCCATTATTTTAGCATTACGGTAGTGCTGCTTAAAGCAAACCTATTTTTTATTTAAATACGCGTAATTGACTTTTTAATGTAAAGTTCTGACAGTAAAGTTCAACTGGGAGTGGAATTAAGCTACTTGATGCCTCTTTTAAGCACTGTTCAATATCTGTCAAACTGCTGCGTGGTGTGGAGTAAGTTTAGTTCTCCACCACCATAAAATATTCACACCTAATTTTTTCCCATGGCAAATCAAAGCAAAGAAATGTGCAAACGACGGCTCGAATCTCAAACACTTCTTAACTTGGATCACCTGTATCTCTAGCCACCACTATAGTTTCTGTAGGAATGCTGTTGGCTTTAAAAAGGCCTTCAGATTCCAGCCCAGTGTGAGGTCATGCCGCTCCGTCAAGTGTGTGCTCAGAGAAAAACACTTCTCCAAAGATTTAGCGCTTTCTAAACACCCTCCAATTGATGGGATTTATAACGGCGTCTCTTCATTTAGCTGCTGATGTTAATGGCCATCGGCGAGTATGTAAATAATCCACCGAGTGAGAATTATGCATGAGGAAAAAGTGCTAATTAGCAGGAAGCGGTGCCTGCCCCTGCTGTGTAGCGTGAAACGATCTCATCCTCTGGTAGTTAAGCATTGTTTTTTTTTTTTTGACAACTTGTCTTCTGTAGTCCTTTACTTTGCGTCTCACCGCTTTCTGTTCATTTTCACCTGCCGTCCATCTGAGACTTCCATCTATTTATAGACCTGTCCTCACCTTGTTACAATATATACTGTACCTTATGCATAATTCAGATTTGTCTTCTCACCTGATTGCGTGACATGTATGAATGACTCCCCCCCTCTCCCCCAACTACGCCTACCTGCCAGAATAGTCCCTTAAAAGCTCTTCTTGGAAGTAAAGCAACAGTCGTGAGTCTGTTTGGACACTGATGAACCCCGTAGGGCTGGTTATTCGACGGCCAGGTAATCGGGTTCTTAAAGTGTACATGTACAAAAGCAGAACTGTTGCGTGTATCACCTCACTGACAAACCACTGTCCCGAGGTCAATCTCAGGCGGCAAAGTCATTCTATGTGGCTCGAAGGTGGCAACTGATCTGTGGTTTCCCCCTAAGAACTGGAATCAATTGATTGCAGATTATTTGACTCTAGTAGTGGGCACATTTGCTGAAAACCCCAGTTAGACATATTTTCTTTGCCCTTTCTGAAATGGCCTGAGCAAAGCTTTAGGGTCTAAGCATGCAGGAACACTTGTAGAACATATCAGGTTTGGCAAAATCATCAAAATGTTATTAGTTTATGGTGCCATTTTTAGAAAATGGCTTTGTGGCGCCCACCTACAAAATTTCAAAAAAGCAGCTCCGGTTGTATGTTTCACCTAGCTCAAATGAAGTGGAAAAATGACATTCTTTGGGGTTCATGTTTAATAAACAGTAAAGGCTAATTGGGGGTGGCATCAAACGGCACGAAAACCCGTTTGCCAAACTGTTCATATCTCAAGGCACTGCTGATACATTTTCAACCAGACAATTGTGTTTTCGTTGAGGTATTTCTTGTATCTGCCGTTGTTCGGATTTTTAAGAAAAGCATTTTGCAATTTGAAGATCCTCCTTAACATCCATTATTGTTGTTTTTTGAGGTGCACATGAAAGTTGGTAAGAGCAGAATTTTATCAAAAATGTTATTTGTTAACAAGCTTCCTTTGTAAGAACCCATTTCAGTTTTCAGCCTTTGTCGAAGTTGACGTGGGTTTCAAAATTAATCCAATACGCATCGGAGGTCTGAAGGACATCGCTGTGAGTGTCGAGATTGTGACACTGTGAAATCATTTACACATCCATGTGAGTGGGATGATATAATCGATATCTGATCAAGTTGAGTTTCTCCTTTTTTCAAAAGTGTTCGTGGAACACATCTTTGAAAGCGGACTCTTTCTTTGTGCAGCAGGTAGTAGTGACGATGATTTAATAGGGGACAGGGTTGACAAGCACCTCATTCTGCCATCTGTCACTGGTGAAAGACGGGCGTCCTTAAGAAGCAGTTTGTCTGTCAAGATGCTTGATTTAACTCGAGAAAGCAGTCATGTAGGCATGAAAGTGAAAGCAAACAGAGCTGAAGCAAGCAAAGCTCCCCAAAGCTGTAAGGACTTAGTTTTAAGGGAGACATGCAATTATTAGACCTTTTTGCGCATTGCTCTTCAATAACTACTTATGACATTGTAAATATAGTTAAGTATTATAATGTATTTTCTCAGTTTATTGTTTGCCACTTAAATTGCTCATATTGATGACGTTAAGCCTGTTTTACAATGACAACTACCAGACAGCCATTTTGTTTCTTTTCTTTTTTTGTAATGTTTCGAATTTTGAGTTGCCCTGAGTTGTCAATCTGAAGTCCCGCCAATAAGTTGAGGCTGTTTGTCATTCAAACCCCATCAAACCCTGACGCATTCCGAGACTTTTTTTCGTGCAGCTTTGCGGTGGCGGTCGCCTAATGGCTCGGGCGCAGTGTTCTGAGGTCATTTTTCACTTCGCCGAGTGTGTTTGAATACACTGGAGACGTTTCAATTGAATAGACTTCAGGGCCTAGTAATCCAATCAGCTCTGACGATCTTCTGAGCACTGACCAAGGCTCGCCCCGCTTCCCAGAACACGGCCTGTTCAATTGAAACTAATTAGAATGAATGTTGGAGAAGTTATTTGGGCGATTGAGACAAATAACCAATCTGCGCTCTTCAATTGAATTGTTTTGCTCTGGCGGCCCGAGCAGCCAATCAGGACTTGGACACCTCTCTTCCCTGCTGACTTCTGATAATGACAAGACAACATGCAGCCGTTTGCGAAGGAAAGTGTTTTTTCTACCCCCTTGCCGCCTCCCCAAATTTAATTAAAGCATTGCATCCATGTTTGGATCATCGTTTTCGCTCAGCTCGCAGAAAGAGAGAACTATTGATTTGAATTCAAATGAATGGGCGTCCTCGCCTTTGCCAGCGTAATGAGGCAGTGTAATGAAGCGCATAACGTTCATGTTCCGTCATCGACTTCGTCTGATTGGCACCTGTCGGAGAATCATATCGAGTGGCGAACGCCATCTGTTTTATTAATGAGGCCCGATGCTAATTCCCTCACCTCTGTCAATTTTGACAGGTCCAAACGAGACGACTTCTGTTCCACACAGAGATGAAATAACACTGCATGCAATCTTGTGGTGGATAAATTGCAATGGAAATCTTTATGGTGAAGTCACATTCAGACTGATGAGATTTTAGTCACAGGAGCCAAACTTATAGTCCATCCATCCATTTTCTGTACCGCTTAGTCCCCACTGGGGTCGCGGGCATGCTGGAGCCTATCCCAGCCGCCATCGGGCAGTAGGCGGGGGACACCCTGAACCGGTTGCCAGCCAATCGCAGGGCACACAGAGACAAACAACCATTTGCACTCGCACTCACACCTAGGGACAATTTGGAGTGTTCAATCAGCCTACCAAGCATGTTTTTGGGACGTGGGAGGAAACCGGAGTGCCCGGAGAAAACCCACGCGGGCCCGGGGAGAACCCAAACTTATAGTATTCCAGTTAAATAAAACAAAGACTGATGAGTCAGAGCGCAGGCAATCATCATTCACGCTCACAATCACACCGACGGACAACTTGGAGTGTTCAATCGGCCTATCATACATGTTTTTGGGATGTGGGAGGAAACCGGAGAACCCGAAGCAAACCCACGCTGGTATGGGGAGAATATGCAAATTCAACACAGGAAGGCTGAAGTTTAATTGAACCCTGCACCTCTGAACCAGTGCTTCTCAAATAGTGGGGCGCGCCCCCCTTGGGGGGCGCGGTGCTATTCCTGGGGGGGCGCGTGTGACCCTGGGGAACAGGCTTTTTTTTTGGCAGTACTAGAATAAAGTGTAATTGCGCGTTTACTACAGCAGGGGGCAGTGGCGCTCTCATTGTTACTTCTGTCACGTTTGCGACAGTGCAACGTTGATTTTACGACTTACAAGACAAGTTAGGATAGTCACGGTGGGGAGGGGGGGCGCGAACAGTTTTCTTCTTGCTAGGGGGGGGCGTAACAGAAAATAATTGAGAAGCACTGCTCTGAACTGTGAGGCAGACGTGCTAACCAGTGACTCACCATGCCGCCTATTTCTTGACTTGATTTATTGCATTTCTACTTTAGCTTATTTGACAGTCTTTGAATAGTTGGGAGAAATTACTGCTGGCGTTTGTCTGTTCTATTTTTGAAATTTATTTTTAACTATTGATGTTGCACATCCCCAAAAAGATCACCCACATCCCTACACTTTGGCTTTTGGCATATTGTTACGTCCTCATATTTAGAGTTATTTACATTCGTTGGGAGAGCCCTGAAGTAAAAATGTCAAGATAATGGATCCTCTGTTCCCTCATCTTGTGGTTGACTTGTGCGAAGCGGGATGATGCGGCATTGGGATGAACCAGTGGAACGTTCTCCCCACCAGGGAACGGCAATCCCTTAGATCTTTAATTAGGTCGAGAAGAGACACCGGAAAATGTAATCAATCCTCTGACCTCTGGGCGTTTTCCACAATAACATGTATACTCCGGAGGCTGGATTATCATCAGTATTCTATTAATTTTTTTTTATGTCTATACAGTATATGAATACAATTATTCCACGGTAACCCATCCTAAAACGTCGTGAGGAATCTGTTGTTTACCTTGATAACACCAATTCAAACAACAATGGATGTTTGTATTCCAGATGGGAAACCGCCCTCATTTTGCACAAAATAAAGCGGTTAGGATACATTCTGTTTTGCGAATGCCAATTAGTAACTGAATCTTCAATGTTCTCTATCACAGCAGACATTCAGGGTCAAATGTAATTTCCTGGACCTGGGGTACAAACGCAGCGGCATGAGCGGGAAAGGGACCTTTCATAACAGTCCTGGCGTTGAAGGGGCTTTTCAGCACATTGTAAAATAAGTAAATAAAGATAGAAATAAATAAAGAAGAAAGATAGAAAGAGAGAAATGAATAATAAACAAATAAACAAACAAATACAGGGAAGAAAATCAAAAGTAACGACTCATGCGCAAATCGTATCCCAAAATCCACTACTTGTAGCTATTATCCATGCACAACATGGAAATGTGCATGGACTAAAATTCACGTTTGAGATGTTAACAAATATTTTATCAACATTACAATTTGATACATCTCCACTCAGAAACGTACTTAAACGCAAAAACTGATGGGATCTTGGGCATATTGAAACCCTCAAAAAATGATTGATTTTAAGAAGAAAAATAGCCAACAGTAATTTCAATAATTAATATGAATCAATAATAAATCGAGAACAAATCAGACCTCAAACCTGTTTCCAGCCTTCTTTTTTCGTAAAAACATCAAGGCCTTGAGGGAAACAGTTACACCAACACATCTCACAAATATTAGAATGACAAACAAGATGTTGTAGAAGACATAGTCATTCCTAAACTGAGAGTGAGTTAGAAGAGAGCCGGATCCGAAGGGTGAAGCGGAGATTAATCGGCCACACCGTTTTGGTTTAGGTCCTAAACCAACAGATAGCATAAAATGCCAGCCCCTGACATGGAAACCCCAGGGACGATGTTGACGCTCAACTCGAATTTGAATGCACATGTGCATAACAGCATACCTTGGGGTAGAAAGAAAGAGAAAGTACAAAATAAAGCAGTCCATAAGTTTCATGATCCACCCATAACAGGACGCACAAATGAGTTTCAATGACGTCTGCCGGAAATTTCACAAAAAATAGCTAATTTCGGTTTCAAGCAGCCATTTCGGGTGGATTGCTGGGCTTGTACTTTGACAAACACTAACTATGGAGTTTATCCTTATGAGCCCTGACAAAAGCAGGCATCCCAAACAGATGGATGCTGCTAAATTGTGAGGCTTTATTTTTTTTGCCTACACCATATAATCTGTGAAGCATGGCGTCAAACTTTGCCCATTATTTTTAGGCTTCTCGGAAAGTTAAGTTAAAAAATTCCAAACATTGTTTCCACTGTATCTATTATAACGAGGTACAAGAAAAAGTCTCAAGAACTCATGCCTTCAAGCTGAACACCAAGTCCGCTGTTTTGTTTTAAATAATCGATTTTAGAGCGAATTCCAGTACTCCCACTTTGACGTAATCCTCCTATGGAATTCGTACAAATGATCCGAAGCAGGTATCACAGACATGGGCGATACTAAATTATGACCCAATTATTCTTATTATTTTTGCTATACCATCTATGCAGAGAATGGTGTTTGATGATCATTTGGAGTATTTCCCATTGAAAAAATGGTTAGCGCGAGAGCCGGATCTTCCCTGTTTGCTTTAATAATGTCTAAAAAAAATAATTCAAACCGACTCAAAGTAAAAAGATGATTCTCCAGAGAAACAAACGTAACGGTGGAAAGAGAGAAAGCAAAACTTTGAAACCTCACTTGCGGTCCTGTGGGATACAGCTGGTAACTGTTTACCTCTTATTGCTGCCTGAGGAGTTAAATAAACTTCAGTATGGGCCTTTTCTTTCTTTTATTGCTGATAACAGCAGAAAGGATCCCTCGTATGTTGCACCAACATAAAATCTGTGCTTTAGTTAAAATAAAACCAGACCGAAAATGTGCAAATAAAAATGTGTTTTGTTTGCCCATCGGCCAGTTTTTTGTTTTTTATCTTGGGGCATGGGGCAAGGACTGAATTAGGCACAGTTTCTAATCAGATGTTTGACACCAAGGCCAAAATATGTGCATATCTCTAAGTATTTTTTGAACCAATGTACAGAAGAGCATCTAATGTTGGGCAACAAATCCAGTTTCAGTGCAAATTTTGTTTAGGTTTTCACAAATACTGTGTTCCCTCGCTATAATGCGATTTATCTTTTGCAGCCTCGCTGTTTTGCATTTTTTTTTTTTTTTAGTGCGGTCAGTGAGTCATGCTTATTTATAGTCAAATACATATACAAGACAAATACAATACTTTTTAAAGTCACCAATTTAGTAACTCCCCGCGCGTTTAAAAAAATGAATTGGTTCTTGTCGAGGAAAAAAAAGCTGTTGTGTATTTTTGAGATCTGTGTTGAAGTGGTGATTGTCTTGCTCATAGTGTTTCTAAACAAAATAGTTAGCTTTGTGTGTTAATAAAGCTTCAGACTAAACTAAAGCTTCAAACTATCTTCATCTTTTACCTGAAAGGTAAAATTTTCTTGATCCAAATTGATCCTGGCTAATGGTATGGAATTGTTGTCCCTTCTTTCATGCAGACGAAGCGCTCTTGTCTGCCATCTAGTCATAGACATTGTTTCTACAACTTCCAACTGCTCAGCGCCAGTAAATAAATAGAGTAGAACTCTGAGTGCCAGTTGCCTAGGCAACATTAAGTTGCAAAGCTTTTAACTTTGATGCTTGCACTTTTCATTCATTTCACTTTTCACTATTTGTCACAGGCTCTTCCATGTTCATCGCTGCTCATAATAAGTGTTTAGTCAACTTATTTTACCCCAGTGTTTTTCCGCAGGTGTGTGTCCTAATTTTCCACCATTACTGTCAAAACAAAAACAAAAACATGACCAAAAACATTGCCTTGTGTTTCATGTAATTAATGTCACCATCCGGAATCTCAACTCTGTCAACAAGTGTAATTGGTCCTCCATTCGAACACTCACGCTCACTGTGAGGGGCCGACTCATAGAGCTAGTGTTCCCAAAGAATTACCATTTTCACCTGATAGCTGAGTGTAGACAAGGATTTACGTGAACCCAACGACTTCATACTTCCAAAGACGCTCTCATTAGCGCTCACATGAGGAGGAGAAGCTTTGCATCACGTATTTAATGGAAGACAGTGAGCCATCATTATTGCACTTAGACCCATGTAGAGTAAAGGACAACTTTCTCTCTGTCACTCTCACTCAAGTCTGGGTTTGTGAAAAAGCGTCACGTATACGTAGTATATGGCAACACTCATCTCTATTGTGATGCTTTGAGAAAGCGGAAGCAGCATGAGAGTAGGCAAGCAATCAAAGGAGAAATGAACCCCAAAATGTTCTTTGTAATATGTTCGGTGCAGCCCAACTAGTCGAAACACAATGAAAGATCTGGAAAGCAAATGGAGAGCACATGGAAAGCCTGACTTCTGTAAGTGTGTTTGTCTTAAAAGCGTAACCCCTTTCAGAATCACTAACACGTGCACACCCAACCACACCCACATACTACAATCACTTCAGTTTCTTTGTGCACTCAGTAACATCCGGAGCCGTGTCACCCAAAGGTAGAACGTTGGCGAGATTCAGTGGAGTGCTGGTGGAGGGGCTTCAAAACAGCTTGACAGAAATAACTTCATAAAAGCATATTTTCACCATTACTGTCACTTTGACTTCAAGAGGAAATACTCTCCTTGCAATTATTCACGGTAACTTCCACGAGCTGTGTTTTTATCAATCTTATGACATTGTCTGATTTAAAAAACAAAACAAAAACGGATCCATCCCTGGCTGCGCCCTTGTCATGGTAGGTCCACATCGGCCCCACCTGAGTCGGGTAATCGTTGCTAACCTTATTAGGTGGCGAGGGAGAAGGCTACTCGCGGGATAAACACATGAATACTGATGCCACTTATATAATGAAGGCCGGCCTATTATTGATCTTGAAGGCTTTCATCGGCCTGTTGGATGTTAAAATGATGACTGTTCCATTGGCAGGTGTACTTACGTGAAACTGTCAACAGGTAGTGGCAACAATGGCCTTCATTGTGGCTCTGTTTGAAGTTGTGGTAGTTGTCAGATCAATTGTTGTTTCAAGGTGACTTTGCAAGATGGGATGTGTTAACCTGGCATCCCGCACAATACAGAACTGTACAGCACATCCTTGATATACAAGTGACCTGACTTATGAGTTTTTTGAGATACAAGCTGTTTTTCAGCCATTTTTTTGCTTTGAAATGAGAGCAAAAACTTGAGAGTGGTGTATGGTGGCAATGAAACAAACTCAACTCACTTTACATTAAGGATCAGTTTGTCAGATAGGAAACAACTCTTCAAAAAGTGGACAAAAGCTGTTTAATACCACTTTCTGGTCAAATTTAGAGTCCAATTAAACCTAACACTAAGACAATTACACATTCTGTGCATAAATTGCTTACAAGTAATGAGAAATGACATAGGTAGATCAATATTACTGCACTTTGCTGAGTCACTTACAGAAGATATGAAACCTGTTTTGTTTGTGTGTGAATGACTGCATTATATTCGTACACAACAGGAGCCAAGACGAATGAATAATGAAGCACAAACTGTTTAATTATTTACATTGTATTATATTGTTATTTCTATATGTTTGCAAGAAGTACACTATTATAGAGTGCCATCTTCTTGATTATAAAACACAGTTATTCATGATAACCAATTTGCATAATAAAATGCAGAATCCCCCCCCACCCCCTCATAAGTGCCACATTCTTTGCACATTGTCACGGCTCCTTTTGCCAGTTATTCATGATAATTGATGCAGTACAACAACTAGAAATAATCCATAGAGTAAGGCCCTATGGTTTTGTCAATGATAAACTACATATGACTACTTTTTTTGAAGTTTTTTAATTTTTGTGTGGTGATGCACCACCCCAGTATGTGTAGTCATCACAGAGGCTGCTGCACTCCGCCGCCGCCATCGTTGCCGTAAACTGCATCCCAATCATCATTACAATCAGAAGTGAGGTAATTATTACCTCCGCAACTCCGCACACTGCGCAATCATCACTATTGTCGCACGCTAACAAAGTGACGCATTTTTATTTTCTTCTGCCTGCCTATATTAACGCCTCACTAACAGATGGACACAATAGCCTGGTTCGTCCGATGTCTTCCCCTCCATGCTGGCTGTCGTCAATTATTCAACCCTTCACCTGCCTGGAATCAGATTTTTTGGTTACACTGTAGTGGGCGTTTTCATTCAACCGTGGCACATTTATAATACACAACAGAAATCAACAGAACTAATTGCAAAAAGAGAATGAAAAAAATAAAGCGAAATGGTCAATGACAAAGCAGACATGACAACCACACATGCTATTGTGCTGCCCACTAAAGCAATCAATGACGAAAAACAGTTCTCCCACAGCCCCTGCTCAGTTTCCCTGCAAGAATCGACTATATTAGCTTTTCCGTCCGTTCACTCAAGACTTTTTGTGTTTGGAATTGAACGATTGTTTTAATTATTGACTGCTACCCCAGAGGAGAGTGGTTAAAGACCTCTTGAATTTCTTTATTTATTTCCATCTCAAACCACCCCCCGCTTACATCCACTACCCCCCGCCAGTGCAGAATGGATCTATGGGCTCAGGCATCCTGGTGAGATGAAAGTCTAATCATCTCACAAGAAAACAAGTAGAAAGGCTTTTTAATTAGGCGGCAGCGCATGGAGAATTTGTACATTGTGATGGATGGCGAGCGCGTCTCCTTAGTGACAACTAGCAGAATGATAATCTGATAGTGGGGTAGGGCAGCAGGGCGACTTTCGCCACAGGTGTTTTGACTCAACTAGCAGGTAACCGGGCTCGTTTACCATTTACGTTTAGTACCTGTGGCTAAAATCAAACTGTGGCAGGATTGTTACTATTTGGACCTGGATTTGCCACATCTGAGCGATGAGAACATTATAAAAAGTGCCTGAGCCAGTGGTTGTCCAAATGTTTCGGAAAGAAGGCTCGATTTGATTAAGTGAACATGACATTGACTTGACATTCAGCTTCCAGTTACTTTTATCTTTCACAGCGTTCATTCTCAGTCACCTTGTCGCTCGCATGTTTCATTTGGTTGTATCTTTTGATATTGACTGGTGAATCGATAATTAACTGCCATTGATGTTGAATTGCTTGAAAACAGCCACCGTTTTTAAACAAATTGGGCAGACTTTTGTTTCATATTTCAGTTACACAAATGTGTCCTGGAAGCGGCAGCCATCTCTGTCAACTTTCCTTTGCTTCGCTACAGTCTCCATTTTAAAAATGGGCTGAAAAGGGTCACACAGGTGTCATGCACCCAGGGTTGCATTCGGAAATTCGCTTCGACACCAAACGGTGGTGTATCCAGAGAGGCAGCATGCGCTTGGAGCGTATTTCTTCTGGTGAAATATAAAATAGCTATTTGTACAAGATGGGGACTGGGCATACCTAAATTGTCATATCTGTCCCAGCACTTTCTGAAATGAAATAGTATAAGCGACCGCTTTGCTGAGTTGGCAACTCTATTTGCAGCCATCTTATTCGTGTCAGCTGTGCATTTCACCTATCGCCAAGTGATTCATATTCGCTTCAATTTGTTAAAGTTCCTTTTTATTAACAGGTAATGATAACTTAACGCATTAGAAATATGAAGGGGTCCATCCATCCAGTTTTTGACAACTTCTGGATTAGAAAGAGTCCTTTGAAAAAAGTGTGAGACCCTTGTAAAAGCAGGAATGCAATTAGAGAAGCAAACACGATGAGGGACGCGTGGAAAAAAAAATCTGAAATACAACATGAGAAAAAAAACAGGCAACACAACCCCCGAGCTTCGGGGCCTGATTGGTGGGCCTCCCTCTCTCCTTGGCTCTAGCCTCCCCTCTCATCTCAGCAGGGGGGCATCCCAGTCGCCAAGGCCCCCTTAATGTTCCCTGCTGTTGCCTGGCTTACATGCAGCATACGTAATTTCGTTTCTCAGCAGAACGGATGTGAGGAGTCCAAGTGTCGGGATGGCCTTTTATGTACTTCTAGTTCATTATTTATATTTTTTATATATATATTTATATTAGATTTTTTTACATTTAATCAGTTTCATGACGAGCTGCACCATTGACGCTGTTGATCTGAATTGTTTGGTGTCAGTGCATTGTATTTTCGGCAAATCGTATTCCTAATGGGGTGAATTATGTCTTAATTGGAGTGAATCGTAGCATAATTGGAGTGACTTGTATCAATATGTGTCACAATCAGAATGAATCCTATTGTACAGTAGTTTCAGTGAATCGCATTGTACTGTTACTAGAGTAACTAGTGTTGTAATTGGAGTGAGCTATCACTACTAGAGTGAATCGTATAATAATTGTAGTGTCATATCGTAATTGAATCATTAATGCTCTGTGTCAATTTTTTCTTAATTGTTATAAATTGTATCATTGGAGTCAAATGGAATTTAAGTGAATTGTGAATTGTTTTAGTATTTGGGATGACTGGTATCATAATTGGAGTAAATTTGATGAAAATTGGCGTACATTGTACCGCGATCGTGTAAATTTAATTCTATCATAGTTTCTGTGAAGCGCATTGTAATCACAGTTAATTGTATTGTAATTGCATGAAATGGTATCAGAATTGGAGCCACTGTCGTAATTAGATTGAAGCATATAATAAATAGAGTAAATTGTATCACAATTGTTGGAGTAAATCGTATGATAGATGGAGTGGATCATATTGTAAATGAGGTAATTAAAATAGTTTGAGTGAATTGCATCTTAATTGGAATACATTGTATCATTATTGGCTTGAACAGCAAGTTAGTAAACGGCATTGTAATTGGAATGTATTAAATAGTAATAGGTGTGAATCGCTGAGGTCCCCTGAATGCTCTCTGCCGATGACATGCAAACTGCCCTTTTCAGAATGGATGTCAGGAAGTTAAGCAATGCTATGTACATCTATACATACATATTTCCATTCAATACATAGCAACCATTCAAATAACAAGATACACTGTCGATTTCCGGCTTTGATTTGTGGACGAACTTGTCAAATCTTGACATTTGCCGTAATTGTCCCCTTCGTCATCATTTTCAGCTCTTCACCTGCGCGGCAGCGGGGTGGCCTCATGCTTGATTGATAATTGCTAAAATGGATCCAGAACTCACATTTATCACACCTAGGTTTGCTTTTGTCAACTTTTGAACTATAGCCTATAGATAATTGCACAGCATATTCCAGATCCTGTATTTTATCAGAGTTTGTTTTGATTTTTGAGGGATTCTACTGAGAATGCGGATAACCGCACAGCCATCATTTTAGTTTCAACTGACTATGAGTGGCCATAGCTTTGTCCAGTTATGTTATATTATCTGGCTTGGATTTGATTTTGGCGGGATTCAAATGACTGTGTACACAGCCATATGGCTTTATCCAGCACATGAATAGATCGAGCTTCGTGAAGGTCACATACAGCTGTTTTGTCACTCATTCGAACTTAATCGGTGTTATTTCATCACACCATTGGACTAATGGAGTGCGCACACGCACACGCACACACACACTCACACACACAGCGAACCCACCAGGACGAGTTGACATAAAAGGCTGGGAAGTTTTCTAAAGAAAAGTTTCAAGTTATGACAAAAAAAAAAGAGTTCTTGTGACATGTTTTACAGGTTACATCATCTGTTGGAAGGAAAGACACAGGCACTTTGCCTGACTTTGGGGTCAGGGACCCCTGGGGGGACTGGGGGGTGGGGACTTGAGGGTCTGAGCATGATTAATGGAAGGTGGCAGTTTATGTAATCTAATCTCCTGATATTTGATTACACCCATTTCTTTTTATTGCGGACTAATGGACTCTGTGCGGCAAGGCGAGACTTCCAGTGATTGGTCGTTTAAAGAAAGAAAATGAAGCAGAGCAGAATGATCCAACCACCTTATGAGGTACACCAGCACAACAGAATAATTTCCTAAGAAAGAATTCCACCTTTATGGAGATAATAATTCTATGGTTTTGAAGAAGTGACGGCTTTGCTGTGGCATCATTGATTCACTGAGCCAATCGGATGCCAAGAGAAGTCTTGGCTACGTCGCTTTGAGTGCGTTTGACTCTGAATGATCGTCGTCCCTGCGTCCGCCTGTCAAGGTGACAGCTTCTGGTTCTTTCATTTCCCAAGTGTGTGGATCCTGGAGAAACAGGGTTCAGTTAGCACTACAAGCCTATGCTAATTGTGCTACAACATTGTGGAACAACAATAGATAAACGTCATGCAGAAACATTGAGTGGGATTCAGATGGATTGTTCTAATAATAATTATATTTGTGGTGATGGTCACATAAGTGCAAAAGAAGGAGTGTATTGGAGTGTATTGCAATTTATTTGCAGGGAATCCTTGAGTATCACAACTGGATCGAAAAGTATCGCGAAGTAATTGCACTGAAAAATATAATTTGCTGAGTCAATTGTAATCGTAAATTGAATGAATCGCGATACGTGGTTTTGAATCATATCTTAATTGGTATGAATCACATCTCATTACATTTAAAGTGAACTATATCACATTGTCATGGGAGTGACTCATGGAATCAATAGGTGTATTCCATAATTAGTGTGAAAAGTGTTGCATCTTAATTGGAGTGAATCATTTTGTATCACATCGTAATTGCAATAATTTTCATACCAGTCTGGTCTGAAAATTATCGCATCGTAATGAAGTGTAGTTATTAATGGAGTGCATCGTTTCGTCATCTCAGAGATTCCTATTGCAGCATCTTAATCAAGGAGAATATTGCATTGCTTCTTAATTGGAGTAAAAAACATTGCGTCGTAGCCAGAGTGTATTGTATTAAATAAAAATTCACGTGAATTGTATTGCATCATCGCAGCATAATCTGCAGTGAACATTAAAGCATCACCATAGGAGTGATTCGTAACACATATTATCGAAATAAATTGTAGCACATTTATATTTAGACTGACATGGTAATTGAAGTGAACTGTGTAGCAAAAGTGAGCTTTCTTTCATCTTCTGTTTTTCATCCATTATCTAATGTTTATCCTGCTTTTGAACCAGACTGCACTTTTGAGCAGTTCCAAGAACCCTTTAAAAGTTGAGTGCAAAAAGTAGACAACTGCCTTCGTCAGGGTGCAATGGTTTGTCATCAGTGAGTCTTGTTTGGGCCCTTGCAAGACATGCAAAGCTGTTACCTTGGAGACCAATAATTAGCCCGGTGGGGCACATTAGTGTCGATTGTGGCTTCAGGAACAGGAACGGCTTCCCACTGTACCACTATTTCTGAAAGCAAGTTGAGTGGCCTTGATAGTCCTCGTTAGTTGGCCTCATGCGGGTCCAAAGCAGCCCTGCCAACAGTGACTTGGCGACGCGGCTAATGAGGCCCGCGGCTGCTCGCAAAATGGCCATTTTTAGGATTAAGAGGCATTACTCCATGTTATCGGCACATTTTTGGTCCTTGAGGAGTTCAAACTGTAATGTTGGAGATGACTAATTAGCGCTGTGAGGTACATTGGTGTGGGTTGTACCTTGCGGGGAGGAAATGGACTTGGGCTCCGCCTCTATAGCTGCATGTTTGACTGAGAACACGAGAGAAAATGAACTGATTTGCTTTGATGTGGTAAAGCTGTCGACCGATTGTTGTCATATACGTATGTCCGTTACAACATTTTTCATTGAACACTATACAGTGGTTCATTGTTCATGAATGTAGCTATTTACGTACGTTGTTTTTCTCTAATCTATCCCTTGCTGTTTGCTTAACCTATAATGTATTTTTGTGCTCATTTTTTTAAACACTGTAAAATGACACAAGATGGTGCCAAAGCCCTGGCTATTGGGAAGTTGGTAATTGATGGAAAGGAAGTACGGTATTGTCCGGCCTCTCCCTTAGAGATAGGGTGAGAAGTTCGGTCATCCGGGAGAGACTCGGAGTAGAGTCGCTACTCCTCCACGTTGAGAGGAGCCAGATGAGGTGGCTCGGGCATCTCATCAAGATGCCTCCTGGCCCTGGGGAGGTGTTCCGGGCATGTCCCACCGGTAGGAGACCCCGGGGACGACCCAGGACGCGCTGGAGAGACTATGTCTCTCAGCTGGCCTGGGAACGCCTTGGGATCCCCCGGGATGAGCTAGATGAAGTGGCTGGGGAGAGGGAAGTCTGGGAGTCCCTTCTGAAGCTGCTGCCCCCACGACCCGACCCCGGATAAGCGGAAGAAGATGGATGGATGGATGGATGGATGGATGGATGGATGGATGGATGGATGGATGGATGGATGGATGGATGGATGGATGGATGGATGGATGGTACTGTATTGTTGATTTGGTACATATCGATTGAGAGACTAAAATCTTTGTATGTGGGGCATCAGCAAATTTTTGCACGTGTTGTCAGTTGACGTTACGGAGTGTGCACACGAGCTTCCTGTGCATGCGCCCTGTGCATTTGTCAGTCATCTGTAAAGGCACTGGAGTGAATGGTTCTTTATTGTAATTGGAGTGAATCACTTTTGAATGTAATGAGAGTGAATCATGAATTGTAATTTGAGTGAACCATATTGTAATTGGAATTAATAGCATGAAGTAAATAATATTTTAGGGAAAATATTGCATTCTGTTGTAATTTCTTGTGTACCAAATTGTACCAAATTTAGAGCGCTTTGCATAGTAAAGAGAGTGAATCTTACTGCATCAGAATTGAAGTGGATTACATGATATTGTGATCGGTGTGAATTGTTAGGTGTGTCATGTTTGAAGTAAAAAAGTATTGTCTAGTCGGAGTAAAAGGTTTTGGCACTGTAATCTAAATGGAAAGCATCGTTTTTGGAGTGAATAGTATCACAATCACAGTGAATTGCTTCGTCAATTGACTAAATTCATAAATAATTGGGCTAAATGGTACACTGGAATTAGAGTAAATTATATTACAGTGCATCATATTTGTAGTAACTTTTATGTCATCACAATTAGAGTGAACCTAATTGTAACTGGGGTAGATTGTATTATATTGACAATATGGTACAGCTGTCAGTAAATTGATCTACTGTTGGTATTGCTTAAACTCCATTGTTGTTTCAACAGCATAACAGCATAAGTGGACATGAAGTTCCTTTTGAATGAAATCATGAATTTAGCATGAATCATCTCTTCTGAATGCTCGTCAAGGAAGATTCACGCCATCACAAATGTTTATGATGAATGTTTCTAGCTTGGCTGCTACTCTCGCTTCATAGCTCCACCAAAGATAAAGCACACTCCTTTTCTTCCGTCTTTGTTTCTGACACACTCTGCTCCTGCACCGTTTACATTTCCCAGCCTCTTAATCATTCATTCCGATTCAAGACCTTCCGAGTGGAAGTGTGTCCCTTGAGCTGGAGGAGGTTACTCGATCCCTTAGCCGGATGGTGTGAATGTGCGCTAATTAAACTCAAATAGTCGTTACCGGGACATTGCCTGTCTTTACAAAAGAATTTGAGTTCACACACAGAAATGATGATTTGCAAGACTTTGGAAAACATGTTTCAGCAGTGAAACATAAACAAATGTGGACAATATAAGTGGGCTCGCTCACTGAAGCCAAAGTGACCCTTTAATAATAATGGCGTAACATAGTTTTGACATAAAATATATTTTTATGATGTCAGATACGTACATTAAGCCAAGTGTGAAGTAAACAAAAATGCCTATAGATATACACCAATACATATACAAATAGTTACATATAGATATGTAGGCAAGGTACACTTGAACTGGTCGCCAGCCAATAGCAGAGCACATATATATGAACAACCATTCACACTCAAAATCACACCTACGGACAATTTAAACTACCTTGCATATATTTGGAATATGGGAGGAAGCCGGAGGACCCGGAGGAAAGCAACACAGGCACGGGGAGAACATGCAAACTCTACACAGGAAGGCCGTAGCCAAAATCAAACCCTTCACCTCTTGTGAGGCAGGCGTGCTAACGGTTTGTAGAAGCAGGACGTTATCGGTTAGTTGTGGTAAAAAACTGTTATCGAGCATCGCTACTACATCTGTGCTAAAAATGTCCACAAGTACAAGGTCAGACTTTTTGCAAGTCGAATGTAACAATGCTGGTAGCGGAAATGCTTCACCGGTTATAAGATGCTATACACTATGCTCTTCTGGTTGCCAAGCAACTAATGTGGATAAAAATAGGCACTTTCCAGCACTATATCTTCAAGAAGATTTTTACAACAATATCAGCCCACTTAAAGTTGATTTCGTGGGTGCAAACACCACAGTTGCCATTAGCGCAAGCGATCGCCAATGCTCAGTGATGGTGATTAAATGCCTCTGTTAATGGAACCTTTCATGGTGCAATTACCAACATGTGAAATACGTTTTTTAAAGGTCATACCTCCTCTCGGATTTGAAGAGCCATCATAAACATACAATACAGTACATAGGATGTTCTTTCTTTAGGCAAATTGCTATTCTTATTCTCATGTTTTTAGTAATGCCCTTTTGCTTTGTTACCAAATTTAGTTTTCATGGAGTTTGTGTGTATCGTCCATCCATCCATCCATCCATCATCTATCCATCCATCCATCCGTCCGTCCGCCCGTCCGTCCGTCCATCCGCCCGCCCGCCCGCCCAACCCATCCATCCATCCATCCATCCATCCATCCATCCATCCATCCATCCATCCATCCATCCATCCATCCATCCATCCATCCATCCATCCATCCATCCATCCATCCACAAAAAATATTAAGAGCATCTGTCTATTTCACGGCCTACTTGCACTTAGCCTGTGAAGACGTGTTGACATTGTGCTCTGTCATTATGCCACCAGCGTTGGCCAGGGGAGCCTCCCGATGAATTAACCCGCTACTCTCTCAGCCGTGTCTGCCCGCCATGAATTTATCATGAGAGAAATGTCAGCTGAGTGACAGCAGCAGCAGTTAGTGTGGCAGTGACTTCTTTTTGCAGAACACTTTTGTCTTCATTGGGGGCTCTAGCGTTGGAAAACAAACATAGAGCTACAGCCACCCCCCCAAAAAAACATTTCATTTGGTACATATGCACAAGATCCAATACGAGAGTTGTATCAATGATGCAGTCTTTACCAACATAATGCAAGTGTAGGATTATTTTACAAAATGTTCCCTCTACCATGGTTCGTAGTAGTGCACGAGTGCTCTCGGAACATACCAAGAGCAGTTCCTTATCAAATGACAACTTCAAAATGTTTGCGAGAATGAGACGTGGGCAAAGAAATAAATCATCCCATTTTGTTTGGCGGTTGGTTCAAGGATCCACTGCAGCATCATGTTTTGTTCAGCTTATTCTTCCATTTCTCTGTGAAGGATGCATGATTCTTAATGGTAAAATTCCAGAAAGATTGTTTGGCCTTGAAGGAGTTATGTGTTCTATTGAATGTCTTTTTTTTTTTAAATTCAGCAGAATGATAATTTTCTGTAACACACAAATGCACACATGCACACATGAACACATTCACACACACAGTGTTTCGCACTTTTTTTGAGTGTGCATTAAACGCGCATGACGGCATGAGGAAGTATATTATATATATATATTTTTGAAGGCGCCGTCTTGAGTGTTCTCGCTCTTTTCTCTCCTTTCCCCTTTATTTTCTCTTTCCTTCTTTCTCTTTGTTTTTGTTTGTAATGTGGAGTTGGCCCGCAATGATGTGTGGCCATGGTCGGGGCTCTCCCAAGATCAGCCGTCCATTCGGCGACGCCGGTGCCTATGACCGCATTTCGGTATGTCCAGATTGGCTCGGAACGGCCGGATATCTTTCCTGTGCCATGACTGTGCGCATCGGTTGGGATCGGTGAGACTCAACGACAGCCGTCCTGCTCATC
The DNA here is from genome assembly GCF_033458585.1 of Syngnathus typhle. Classification (NCBI taxonomy): domain Eukaryota; kingdom Metazoa; phylum Chordata; class Actinopteri; order Syngnathiformes; family Syngnathidae; genus Syngnathus; species Syngnathus typhle. The sequence continues at coordinate 11,234,785 of NC_083738.1, read as the reverse complement.
CGTCCGGTGCTGACTCCCACGCCTTGGCCCCACCGGGCGACCCCTGTGAGAGATCCGCTCCTTCATGCTTGTCGGAACCTGGATGTGGCCGATCTTCGTTGTGCCTGCCCCGTGGTGACGATGCACACCATCTGCATCACACGTTTGCCTGTTTTGTGGTGTTTTGATGATTCACAACTATGGTCCATTGGCTTCCACTGTTGACTGCGAATCGCCCGCTGAACTGAACTGCGTTTACCCCGATTTGTGGACTCTGTGGAGGCTTTTTGTGTGTTTTGAGGTGTTCTTCTGGGTATTGAGGGGGACTGTGTGGCGGAACTCGGGATAATTTATGACATTTACATAATTTACATTATTTAGGTCTCTCACCAGCTGGCCTGCAGTTACTTTTTTCCTTTGTTACATCGTATTGTCTTTGTGCTTTGCCTTTGTTGACTTGTAACTTGTCGCACTATTGGTTTTCTTTTGTGGCAGCGTTTCCAGAAGCCAATTGAGTTGCGCTCATGACATCAGTATGTCTTTTGTGTCTTAGTGTGGTGCCGAAGAAGACGTAGGAGGTGTGTCGCGAAAGACTTAACTGAACATCTCGTGAACGAGGAATAGGAACAACCACACAGAAGTGTGTCACAACTAACAACACGTTCCCAACACACCCTTCAACCCTTAGTTCCCTGGGGGAATTCTGTATGCGAACACCACACATGCATCAATACTCTCCATCGAGTATACTCAGTTTATATGACTGTGTTAACGTGAAAAGCTCAGAGAATAGTCATCAGCGTCATCACCATGGGTGTTATGATCTGTATTTTGAATTATTTTTATATGCAACACAATAGCGTACCTACCAGAATTGGGATTAATAATCCACTAAATCCTACACTAAGAAATGCAGCGCTTCAATGGAGAACTCTGCTCAATTGACATTTACTACATGTATTCTGACCGCAATGGCTGCAAATAGCTTCAACTGGTGCAGCCGGAATTTTTTTTTTTTAAACAGTATTGGACGCACTTCTGTCAAAATCCCTTTTTAGTGCCACTTTTTTTTAACATGGCAATGAGATTTTCCAAGGGTTTAACGCTCCCGAAAAGAGCTTTTCTTTCGGAGGCTCATCCGGCTTATCTTTGCAGACACCAGTGGAACCCACCGCCTCCTACCGCCTCCTCTGCAAGGCATCTCCACTCACTTCTCCCACCTGTAAATATTGATCGGCCAGAGACGCAACAAGCAATTGATTATCCCCTTTACAATCAGTGGCGCAGCTCAAAGTATAAACAAGTGAGATTTTCTGCTTCAATTAAGGTCATTATAGTTTACTCAGTAGAGGTGTTGTGGGGAGGGCCGTGTTAGTGGGCAAAGAAACAGGCGTTAATTCAATAGAGGCACCTGTATTTGTTGCACGTGAATATTACATTCAAACTGTTGGTGCAACCAATGTCACTGACGGGCACTCATTTCATGGACAAAGAATGAAAAAGTTTTTATCAAATGAGGGACTGGAAGTGGGTTTTTTTTGTCCTTCCGTGTAACCGTCCCTTCACGGTTCAAGTGCCAACTAACCTCTCGATCCGTCACTGACGGCCATTTCATTAACAACTGAGGCAAACAGAAACACGCTTCTGAGTCTCACGTGTGTATTCCCAAACACTCAGCAGTGTCAAACTCATTTTTTTCACGGGCCGCATTTTAGTCATAGCTTCTTTCGGATGGCCATTATGACTGTCAACCCAAAAAAATGTATGAGCACCTCATATTATATACAGTAAAAGCTACAAAACAAACTGACAAATAACTCGTTTTCAAATCAGACGAGTAAAAACTGGTCAAATATAAGAAAAAAGACATTAAAAGTGAAGACAATTTGCAATTCTAGTAATGACACAAGAAATTGATGCACAATTTGTCTTCGCAGGCCACATAAAATGATGTGGCGGGCCGTATCTGGCCCCTGGGCCTTGAGTTTGACACCAGTGCCAAACACACACTGTTCAAACTGAATGTGAATGTTATGTTGAACAGCTGTGCGCGTGTAATGTGTGTTTGTAGAGCAAGGTATGGAAGGAATGTGTGCGCCTGTGCGGGTGGGAAGGAGCGGATTGGAACGAACATTGAGAGAATATTGAGTTGAGTGTAAGAAGCAAGAGAGCCAAATAAACTACGGCCGCAGTGTGACCCTGCAAGCAGTAACGCATAAAGTTTTAAGACTGCACATAAAAGTAAATGAATATTAGGCGTTGTAACGAAAACATTCGTATGATGTAACCAATAAGGCGTACAACTCCTGACATTCAAACAAACATAAAACGAAACTAAACCCAAATAAATGTATTAAAAATTAAATTAGTATTGTTATTATTATTATTATTATTAAATGATTAAAAACCTGCTCCACTCACATAGCTTGATGATGCCTAAAATATGAAACAAGTTTTGATATGGCGAACATCACAGAAAAGGAAAAATGAAAAATATAGCTACGGTAAATATATGCACTATTGAAGGTACGTTTTACAGCATATGAACAATGTGACACCAGATTACTTAGGAAAGCCCGTCATTTACAGTAACATAAACAGAACATGATACTTATGCACGAGGCTTGGATTTCATCGAACATTGATGAAATAGGCTTTAAGGAGCCATGTTTTTTAAACAGATGTTTGCAGATGTAAGGGCATTGTAAAAAGAACCATTGTTGCAATCTGACAAGGACACGGTCAAAGAATCATGTCGTTCTCCCTCGAAACGCGAGAAGTCCTCTATCAAAGATATGACAGTAACTGGCCTAATAGATGGGCCTCTCTTTAAAGGAAAGGGATGAGTGAGCCGGCTCATCCAATGGCACGCAGACCTCGGATTTAAATAATTGTAATTGCCACAGGGAGAACGCGATGCTCAATTATATCCACTCCCCGCTGCTCCTGCTCTCTCTGCTGAAAAAAATACCCCCTTTTTTTTCTTTTTAAAATTGATAAGTTCTTGATGGTGGAGTTAAACTTCCCACAACGGTTCTCTTTTTTGTTGTGGTTTATCATCAGAAACTCCGCGGTGGAATTTGGGTCATGGTAGTGTAAAGACAAAAAATAAAAAGATCCAGAGTTGGGAGTGTTGCTTTAAAAATCTATTCCAGTACAATTAATATTTAACTGTTGAAAATGGTAGTAATGCACATATCATACTATCTAACTAAAGTAACTTGAGTACTTCATTATTAATCATTATTTATTACTAATTATTTCTGGATGACTCCAATACCAAATATGCTCAATAAGACATAAAACATCACTGCAATACATACAATATAAACTTGTTTGGACTTGGCCCTATGAATATTTATTAATACATGATATTTTTGGAATGCACGAGGAAGCCTGGGCACCAAGGATAGTGTCTAATCTTTGAGTTGTGAGACTTTGCATTTTGAAGCCCCCCTACCCTATACTCGGAATCATAGTTTAGTTGCCGTGTACACTACAAACAAAAATAACATTCCTTTTAATTAAAAGAAAAGGCACACTGTGTTGAAAATGCACATAAGCCAGAAAGACATTACAGGCCATGCAGTTCAAGTCAAGTCTAATCTTTCACAATTTTAGTCAAATAAATTGCGAGTCTGAAAGAAGTCTGAGCACGACACTCTTCCTGTTCAGTTCATTTCCACACTGTAAAAAGTGGACAAAATACATCACAACAAACTACCTAAATTTGTTCCCTTTCGCAAGAACCATAGTGCGTACCAGTTGTGCCTAAGAAGTGAACTTGCCATTAGATTTGATCTGATGGTCACCAAATTTCAACCCTATATACTATGGACAAGGATAACAATTACACTTTTTGTCATTGTTTGTGGGCAAAGCATGGCGTCAAAGTTTGTTTACTATATAAATACATAAGCAAATGGCTCCCACCCATTTCCCTTTTCGACAAGTCACGGCAAATGTGAAATGGAACTGTAATAAATGCGTTGTGTACTTGCCGAAATAAACAATTCAACTAAAAAACAACAACTCACCAACTCACAAAACCCTTGATCTGTTCCACAAGGTCAGTGCCACTTTCAGTTGGAAAGATGTCCTTTGGGATGCATGTCTACGAGGAATAGACTCACAATATACTTTTAAAAAGCCTCCGCTAAAAAGACACAATCTACCCGTTTTGACAATTTCCAGGAGCCCTTCAAAGACAAATTTGACTCTACAGATCTAGTCTGACTGTAACTAAATTTGAAACATGTATGCTAGACAGATGGCTGACACTAGATTACAAAAACGTGGGTGCAGCGTGGCGGGATAGTTTGATGACTTGCTCAAACTACGACACTCCGATCAACAAAAACAGGCGAGGTCTGTCTTTTAGTCAAGCATTTCATTAAAGTATTGTTTAGCAAACAAATTGCACAAGTGATTCAACAAGTGCAATAATTGTTTGCAACGGTAAAAACAGTTCAGTCAATCGCAGGCAACAATGACATACAGTATTTGTCCTTTCAATTAAATTCCTATCACACGCAAATGAATTCTTATTCTCTAACAAATTGCAGTTTATTAGATTAGATTAGATTCAAATTTATTGTCAATGTACAGCATTAACTCTCCTATAAAAACCCTGCATCCCCGTCACTGGCTGTGAGATCGTCCCTTGTTGTTGCTCCCTGCTTAAACACTGGGCTAGTCGCCGTCTGAATCCTGTTGCCAACCTTGCTCGTTCTTCTGACCGACCAATCCTGAAAGCCGCCTGCCCTGACCTGTTCTCAACCACGATTCTGCCTCACGTCCTGCCTGTCGGCTTGCCTGAGCCGCGACTTGCTCTGTCAGGTTTGATCATTCGCCCGTCCCCGACTACGAGATTGTCTTGTCCCTTGTCCCAGTGCGACATCCCAGCGCTTACCAGTGACCAAGTTGCTCCCGTCCTCCTCTTCCCCAAGTCATGAATAAAAAAAATTGTGCTGCACTTGGTTGCCCTGACTCGTCCACTGACAATTAAAACTTTTCCACATGAACTCGAAAAAGTTCATTTATCCCAATTTGGTTAAATGATGATTGTTCGTTTAAAAATGAACTGCAAACATGCTCTCTGTAAATGTTGACGAGCTGTTGGAGACAACACTCACGCTGTCATTTTGTTACAATGATTCCCAGCCCACAGCCTTCTCGTTACACCCCCCCACTCCAAAAATTTGAGAAAATAGTTAACAAGGAACATTAGCACAAGGCAACGTTATTGAAAAGCAAAACATACTTATTCATCTTAAAAAAGAAAAAAATATGAACAGAACCCCTAAAAGGCTCAGAGCAGTATTGGTGATATCAACAGTACCGCGGTGGCTCCTAAGGTTTCATTTATTTCTATTTATACTGCATATAATAATCTACTATTTTTCTAATGTTTTATAATTCACTAATAACACTTGCTGGTTGCTTCCCCACCAGTTTCTTCCCCAAATACAGACGGCAATGTTTCCCCTGTATATAATATATTTACCAAGGGAGTTCAGAGACTATGAGTGGATTTATGTGAAATCACGGCTCCATTTTTCCTTCTCTGCAACAAAAAATGAAATCCATAGACCTCCATTATGGCCCAGCTCTTATATCAAATGATTTTGCCCTGCAGAGGTAAACTCCCCCAACGCATGTGCAAAACTCGGGCGGGTTGCAGAGGTATTAAACAATTCCCTGTCCATATTAGGAACCTTGGTGTACTTTCGGCCCTGATGGAACATTCCTGCGTGCGTGCGTGTGTGCTTGTGTGTGTGTGTGCATGCGTGCGTGTGCTCGTGTCTTGAGTGGATACTATCAATACTTCCATTTCTCGATAATGAGACAGATACTTTAAAAACACCTTACACTTAAAACGTGCAATGAGAAAAACTAACATTTTTCATCTTTTATCATCACCCATCTGATAAATAAGGTTCAAATCTGGTAGCACTTGAAAAAACATTTTTCATATCCATATTCAAAATTAGCCCTAAAATGTTTTCTCCAGACCAAAATGGCAGACTTTTTTTGGGGGGGGGGCATGACTTCTTGAGACTTCTTGGGATGAACACGCTTACCAAATTCCAAAGTGGTGAAATGAAACTGACTGAACTTGAACTTGTGGCCTAACTTATTAAAGCTTTGTTTTTTTGAGGGTGAGCAAACTTCGCCACTATGCTTCACCCAAGCACAGTTTGGAAAAAGCACAAATTTTCGTTATTTAAGATCACCCAGCTGTCTAATCTACCACCTTTAAATTTTGTAGCAATTGGACAAGATCTCAAGAACAAAATTGTCATTGTGGGCCCCTTGAAATGTCCAAAAAGACCGCAAATTGCTGCTTTAAACCAAAATGCCTGTGTTAGTCTCAGGCATGGCATCTTGTTTGTGTGTCTACTAATGACAGATGTGTCTGCCAGATTTTACGTTGCAATGTGCAATTCTCAACTCTGTCCTGGTTTTATTGGAGTGTAACATTTAGTAGTTTTTGGACAAAATCAGTCTTCGAGGGCTAATACAAACGCTTTAAACATAAAGGGCAGACTTATTGTTCCTTTTTGGGAATTGATTCTTGAAACTTTTCGGGGAGTCTACAATTATCGACATATCAACCAAATTTCATGTTCCCAAGTCAAATAGAATTTTGTGGGCTGAATTCTGGATTTCAGACCAATCGTTTTACTCCAATTGTTTTAACCCAATTGATTCCGAGATTACTTCAGTGTGAGTATTAATCCAAAGCAAACAACGACAGCCACTCCATGCATTATTGATGAGTTGGCGCTCCGTGCCTTCGGAAAGCAGGTTTTGCATCTTTGTGCGGCAGCATCCAGTAATGTCATGTCTTCCACATTTTATTCTCCTTTTTGTGTTGCTGTACGTGAAGAGAAGCAATAGTGGTGACTTATTTTCTGAGCATGGCTCTCATGTTATAATGCCCCTTTGGAACTAATTTGCTCTATCACTGACCACAAAATGCTTTTAATGTAAATGAAGCCCTTTTTAAAATCTGTATTGAGGGTACCTATGGGTACAATTGCCTGCTAAAGTCTCGTAATAATGTCCCATTGTAACACACATCCGAGTTACTGAAGACACGTTTTAAGAGCAAATGAAACCATTTCAGGATTTTTTAACGACTTAAATACAATATCCCGACTAAGTCGTCATGTGATAATCTCGTGTTAGAACCTATTTCTCAATGACTGCAAAATGTATATTTAAAGCATATGAAATCATTTTCTAAAGAATTGTTTTAATAATTGCTTTTTTAGATTATGTGTTTTCATCGTATTGCTAATTTAATGCACTTGATAATGTCCCAGTGTGACTCACTTTCCCGTGACTGACGATAAAAAAAAAATGTTTTGGTCCAAATGAAGCTGCTTAATTTTTTTTGTGATAGTTATTAATAGTTTTTTAAGGGTTATTTATTTAGCTAGTTGCAGATTTTTGTAAATTATGTGATTGTATTTCTTTTATTCTTCTAGTCAATCTTGTGCAATTTGCACGACAACAACCCTACTAAATATTTTTGACAGCTCCTAAATCAGTCAGTAACTGATTATATAATATCACATTTTTATTTTTATCTCAATAAAATCATATTACCAGTAAAGACATGCAAATCTTGCAACACTCACAAATTTATACATACCTCTGAAATAGCACCATCTGTTTAGCTGTCTGCTATTGTGTGAATGCAAAATGGCTGCCGGATCCTGACACTTGAGATCGCAGATCTCGTTTGTGTAGTGCAACAACATAATAACGCTTTCTCCAGTTCCATTCACGGGTAAAAGCTGCTTGAGTGACAAAAAATAACCATTTGTTAAAGCATCACACAGCGGAACTCTAAGAATACTTGAGATGGATTTATTTTATTATTCATGGAAAACGCATCACAAGCAAATGGAAAATATTAAAGACATTTTATTCTTAGAAAACCTTGCAAATCATGAAACTTCATTTGAAACACATATTGGTAAAAACATTGGGCATTAACATTTTGAAAAATAAATAAAAAATCTTTCATAGAGACTATTTTTATCTTGTGAATGATAATAGTCAGCAACTCACCCGTATCAGTGAAATGAATTGATTTCAAAAGGAAAATCAGTGGGTTATGTCTTCACTGACCAATTTATACGAAAATCAGCCCTATTTGTAATATTAAAATTTTGGTAAGATTGATTTCAAAATTACATTTTCAACAATTTCCTTTTAAATTCTCTTGGCAATGTCTCATTGAACTCATTATTAGAATATTTTTTTCAGACTAAATTCCAATGTCTCATTATTTGTAACTCATTTCTACTGATGGCAACAAAATGGTTTTTTTAGTAAATTGAAATTTTAAAAATCTTTTTTGGTACATTGTTTATCATCTCCGCCATCAGAGATGTGATGATGGTGCATCTCAACGAGTCGCACGAGGCCCTAATGGAGCAAAGTGGGAGTGAGGTGGGCGGGAGAATTAGATCCCATTTGGTGAACCCCCCCCGAGTTGTTATTTTTGGTCAGATAACATGTCGCTCGCGCGCTCGTGCAGTGTGTCATCAATCCTTCGGGGATGGTAGGCGGGTGCAGCGCTCCCTCCACACAGCCGCTGTGCACAAAATGGAATAAATGTGACACTGGAGGGATGCGGCTATCATTACCTTGATGAATTACGGAAGGGATAACGATTATGGAAATTGTCATCGACTGATCATTCGTCTCAATTTATTGCTCGGGTTCCTGGGGCGACTGAGATGTTATCGCGTCGATAGCGGCGGTGTGCTCTCAAAATGGCCGACGTCCGCTCCATAAGGTGAAAGGGCAATATCATTGGAAAGCTGTCACATCGCTGGAGTGTGCAGGAAGACGCCGATCAAGAGCGCAGAGGATGCGCTCTTAAAACATGGCTGTAAATCGCTAACAACAAGTCACCGTTTAGGGCGGCGATAAAACTAGCAAAATCGTTCGGAGGACAATTACGGATTGACAGTGACAGACGATGAGAGTGGTGCATCTTCTAATATGACCTCATCCTCTTCAAGGATCCAACACTGTGGATCTTCATTCAACTACGATTAAATCACTGGAGAAAATCAACTAGTAACAAACACGAAAAAGTTAAATGATCGCCGCTATTATGCATTAATATTACTTTTACACAGTCTGAGTCTGTCTGTGTGTGAGTGTGCGTGTGTGTGTGCATGTGTATCTATCTATCTATCTATCTATCTATCTATCTATCTATCTATCTATCTATCTATCTATCTATCTATCTATCTATCTATCTATCTATCTATCTATCTATCTATCTATCTATCTATCTATCTATCTATCTATCTATCTATCTATCTATCTATCTATCTATCTATCTATCTATCTATCTATCTATCTATCTATCTATCTATCTATCTATCTATCTATCTATCTATCTATCTATCTATCTATCTATCTATCTATCTATCTATCTATCTATCTATCTATCTATCTATCTATCTATCTATCTATCTATCTATCTATCTATCTATCTATCTATCTATCTATCTATCTATCTATCTATCTATCTATCTATCTATCTATCTATCTATCTATCTATCTATCTATCTATCTATCTATCTATCTATCTATCTATCTATCTATCTATCTATCTATCTATCTATCTATCTATCTATCTATCTATCTATCTATCTATCTATCTATCTATCTATCTATCTATCTATCTATCTATCTATCTATCTATCTATCTATCTATCTATCTATCCATCCATCCATCCATCCATCCATCCATCCATCCATCCATCCATCCATCCATCCATCCATCCATCCATCCATCCATCCATCCATCCATCCATCCATCCATCCATCCATCCATCCATCCATCCATCCATCCATCCATCCATCCATCCATCCATCCATCCATCCATCCATCCATCCATCCATCCATCCATCCATCCATCCATCCATCCATCCATCCATCCATCCATCCATCCATCCATCCATCCATCCATCCATCCATCCATCCATCCATCCATCCATCCATCTATCTATCTATCTATCTATCTATCTATCTATCGATCGATCGATCGATCGATCGATCGATCGATCGATCGATCGATCGATCGATCGATCGATCGATCGATCGATCGATCTCTCTCTCTCTCTCTCTCTCTCTCTCTCTCTCTCTCTCTCTCTCTCTCTCTCTCTCTCTCTCTCTCTCTCTCTCTCTCTCTCTCTCTCTCTCTCTCTCTCTCTCTCTCTCTCTCTCTCTCTCTCTCTCTCTCTCTCTCTCTCTCTCTCTCTCTCTCTCTCTCTCTCTCTCTCTCTCTCTCTCTCTCTCTCTCTCTCTCTCTCTCTCTCTATATATATATATATATATATATATATATATATATACATCCCCCTACAGTGTTTTAATGGCCCTTTGTGTTTGCTAATTGTGTTTAGAAGGCTAATGGATAAGGGAATGTGCCCTAGTCAATCAAAGATTTCTTCCGAACAACCAATCAGAGGATGTAAAATGCCGACAACTTCAAGGGCCAGTACTCTAGCCTTGTTTAAAATACATTGGGCAACACTACTGATTCTGAAAGGCATGGACCAATTAGATTTGCATGGCAACACATGGAGGCCGAAATCTGATTGGACAAAAATATGCAACATCCAAATGCATACAGCTCTCAGTGCAGTGCAGTCAAGAGAAACTCTTGAGTGGAAATAAATTCATGGAGCAGATATTGGTCATAGAACAATAATCCCTACAGTTTACTGTATGACTAAAGTAGAGCGGAAACGCAACATTTAAAGCGCATTTGCACGTCTTCTACCTCTGTCCTTGTTGCAGGTATTATACAAAAGCAATTAAGTTCTTCCAAAGAATGCAGGAAGACATATTTGGCTTAATAGAAGAGCCATTCACTTCTCCATAAAACATCGGCAGAAGAATTAGTGGCCATGGAGCTCCGATGTGGGAGAAATTAAAAATCAATGAGTCAAATTACGGTGCGGGATACAATGGGATGCACCTTACGCACACAACATCATCAACATCGCCGCTGCTGGCTAAATGCGTCCTGAAAGAACTCACTGCGACGGCAAGGTAATTTGTGGCGGTGTTCCGAGGAGAGCGCTTCATCGGAATATTGCTGCTAACCCTTGGGGGAGCTTATTAGCACGCCGGCTAACTTTTGTTAGTTATCATAACGCACAATAAAGGCTGTGAGACATTGGGAGTGTGATTAAACCCTTGACATTCATGATTTGCAGAGCAGCGGCCGAAATTGCTTAAGCCATCGGAGAGCATAAATCACGGCCGTGTCAACCGCCCTCATTAGGATTCAATTTATGAAAACGATGCTGGATATTAAGATTTGCTGAACTCAATGATGGAGGGGCTGTGATAGGAGAAGCCCCTCTAGAGGCTCCTCTAATCGCTGCATCCCGAGTGCGGGGCGGCCTAATGGAGGACATATCTCTTCATTAGCCAGCACCCGGCGAGTATAGTAGCATTCGCTCAGCCCGTGATGAACACGCTCGCCTCGTCTTCTTTGAGCACACGCCAAAAGAAACAAAAGTTGCCCACTTTTAACCGAGCCCTCTTGGAATCAACGTTATTGCTGCCGCTGAGTGCAATAAGCGGCAAGGGAGCACATAATGGAGCCACTTAGCCAGCATTACAGCAACGCTGCATGATTGCTACGGGCTGACTTTGGATTGACAGTCAGATTGATTTGCAAGGTTTGCCTGATAACATCAGAAACATCAGGGGAATGATACCGGCTAATAGAAGAAGTACTAGTACCAGGTAGTACTGGCTAATAGAACCGTTAATACAGGAGTAACTGCACTAGGTAATAGTACTAGATTATGCATAGTTATACCAAGAGTATGAAGGAATAGAACCAGGTAATGCCAGTAGTAGCACAAAATAGTATGAGGTAATATATCATACCAGGAGTACCAGGTAATCGTGCCAGGCAGTGCCAGAAGTGCCAGAGAATAATAGCAAGGAGTGCTGTTGCCAGGTAGCATTTGGATAACACCAGGTACTAAATAGTATCAATTAATGCCAGGTTTCTGAGGATGCAGTAGTTTCCAAGTGACATTCCTTCTTCCTCATGGCTACGAGTCCTGAAATAAACATAATGCACATTGTCGCGCTTGTCGTCCAGCACCAGGTTGCTGTTTTCCGTCCGTGTGAAGGTGTGGGTGGGGCTCAATGCGGTTTTGTTCTCTTTTTTGACAATGCTCATTTCCACATGAAAAGAGCACTTCTGTCCAATCCCCTTACACAGAACGTCGGCAGCCTTTACAGTGCTGCTGTAATACAGCCGAGTGCACCGCCCATTGTCCGCCTGCCTGTCTTTTAAACGCGACACGCTCAAACTTAAATGTACTTTTCTTTGGCCTCCATTAAATCCTGTTTCTCGCGCCAAAGCCAGGAAACACTCTTCTTTTAATCTAACCTTTATTGGATTACGTGACATGTGACTGAGAAGAGCTTCAGGCTGCTTACTGTATGCATTTGTGTATCTGATGTCGTCGTCTCTTCTCGGCTGTAGACACCGCACCCCCCCAGTCAACCATTATGAGCCGGATACATATCCGGCAAACATTTGAGGACACAAGCTTGGAAATGAGGAAAACAAATATGCCATCTGTGCTTTAGGGTAGGAGACTTTGGTTATCCTAGGTTAGGATGTATGGTGTGTCCTTGTTCTGTAAGATGCATTAGTATACTCCACAGTCGCAACTTGACTGGAGTGGCCCCTCTTCTCTTTTTTCGGAATAACTTTTCGATACAGTACAGGAGACCGAGTTTTCCTTTTCTCTTTTGTTTTACATTTGTTTCATCAATAGATGTTTGTCTTAAAATAGATCTTAGAGCCCTTTGAGTTCTGTCTCCCAACAAGTGGTGCTTCCACAATATTATTTTCTTCGTTTGTATGAACATCAAATGTATTTGTTTGTTTGTATGTGTTTGTTTAGTATGTGTCTTTGCTGACTTTGCTGACTTTTTTTTATCTGCCTTATGGTGCAGCTTAGACCTCTGCCCCAGGTCGCTAAGGAACAACAATCTTGATTGTGGCTATAATATGGATATTAGTTGCTTGAGTGTCCGTTCTGTATAATAAGAGAAAACAATATGCTACATCACAATATCAGCTTGTGTAAATGTGTCCTTCTTTTCCAAGTGCATGCATGTTTAAAAAAAATCAATAGGGCTCAAGCAATATTCCCCAGCTGTTGGTGCCCCGCAGTGAGTGCGGATTAGGCAAAAACCTCTCATGTACTTCTGCGCCTTTTTTGTCTTCAAGAAAAGACGTCCTACAGAGCCCTGATTACCAGCCGGAAATTGAAGTCCACTTCCCGGGATATATTGTGATTCTGTGTCTCGGTGATTGCTCCACAAAATGGCACCTTTTTTCTTTTTGTGTTGCATATTGCGTATTGGCCTGGCCACTGACTCTCTCGAGAGGGAGAAAAAAAAGCTGCCTTTTCCTCGCCGGAGATTCCAGCTGCCAACACGTCCAACGTGCTGGCTGACCCCCTGAGGGACAAATTCATGCTTGCAAGTGCATAATTTTGTAACGTGGCCTCTTTTATGAAACCTTCTCAGGCTTAGATGTGTGCCACCACATAAGTAGCCTGAGATTTTATATTTCAATAAGACAAAAAAAAAAGAAAAAAAACATAACAATATACAGTACAAACAAAAATGAGCTGTGCCTTTAGCTCTTGGTGCCACAGCAGTAGACTCTGCAGTCTATGGTTAACATGGGATTTTTTTGTGATTGTTTATGTAGTTATTTACAGCATCCATAAAGTTACATGCATGCGATCAAAACACAAAATCTGTGCCACTGTGTTCATGGCAGTAAATATGACCCCTAATGTAGGTCTAAGTGCTTGAAATAACCACATTTTGTTTTTGCCACTGGCTGTTTTCTGCTCCTCTGTCTATCCTTGCTTTTCACGCCGTCTGTTTTGTGATGTTTGTGGCCTTTTGATAATGTACAGTGTAGGTTGGATGAGCCAGACCTGAATGTCCAAATGGCAGTTGTATCTGATACAGATCTAAATATCCACATCATAATCCAAAAGGATTATTCAAATAAAAATAAAAAAAATTGAAAAAAAAGAAAAAAAACATATTGGTACAGTGGACCACCTCTACGCCATCAACTTCATGGATGCAAGGGAGTTTGCCCAACTAGTCTACATGTGTTTTGTGGACTTGGAGAAGGCATTTGACCACGTCGACGGTACAACTGGTGTCCGAGTTTGGCCCTGTAAATTGGATTCATTTCCAGTGAGGGTTGGACTCATTGAGTCAGTTCATATTCTTTATGGACAGAATTTTCAAATTCAGCCTTGACGTTGAGGGCGTCAATTTACCGGTCGACCTACTTCCCCACCCTCGCCTATGGTCTCGAGCTGTCAACCGGTTTTCTGTGTGAGGTATTCAAGTTTCTCTAATGCTATGTTCAGACCGAATACGAAATGTTTATCTCGAGTTTTATTGCGGGCTACGAACAGAACATAACTTAATTTACTTGATGTTTTTTTTTTTCGCATTGTTTTATTTGTGCATTTATTTTTTTAATTTTTACGTTGCACTCCTTTTCATAGTTTAATTAATTTATTTTTTATTATTTATCCACTTTGGTTCTATCATTTTACATGATTTTTCTTTGTACCGTTTTTTCCATGTATAATGCGCAAAATTTAACAAATTTATTGTCCTAAAATCTGGGGTGCGCATTATACATGGGTACAAAAAACAAAAAACATTTTTTTTTTTTTTATCCGGATATGATACGGAGGCCGCCATTACAGATGCGCTTTCTTCTCTGCTGTTCACTTCAAACACGCTCCATACGAACACAATGCTCTCGTATCAGACGCTTGCTAGATCACCTGCTCGTTTGTTGTCACAATGTACCCTACACAAATCCGAAACATTTCTTCGCTATTGAGTTTGCTAGCGCATGCACAGTGATACTGACCGGCAGAAAAACATCCGGTTGTTCCCAAAGATGATCTTTTTTCTGAAATAATTTTACGTTTACGGACTTAAGTAGGAGTCAAAATTTGGGTGCATATTATACATTGGTACAGGCTTTTTTCCAGCATCAACATGCCATTTTTAGGGTGCGTATTATACATGGGGGCGCATTATACATGGAAAAAAACGGTATTTATACCACATTGTCTTGCGCTACATTTGGAATTGCTACTGAATTCTTGCCCAAGTTGCTCTCTTTTAAAGTAAAAAAATAAATTAAAAAAATGGAGGTTGGGGAGAAACTTTTTTTTCCTGTTAACCTTAAGCTAACCCTTTTGCATAGTCACAGTGAAAATGTGAATATGTTGCCTGGTAACTAACTTTTACCGTTCAAGCAGTTGCTCTGCAAAGGTCCAAA
Source organism: Syngnathus typhle (assembly GCF_033458585.1). Taxonomy (NCBI): domain Eukaryota; kingdom Metazoa; phylum Chordata; class Actinopteri; order Syngnathiformes; family Syngnathidae; genus Syngnathus; species Syngnathus typhle. The sequence continues at coordinate 11,219,381 of NC_083738.1, read as the reverse complement.
ATTCCCAATGAACGAATAGAAAACCTAAAATAGGGTGGCGACAAGGTCGATCTTCTTTCATTTGCCCTCCTTGTGTATGTCCTTGACAGCTCAGCGAAGGACAAAGATTGATTGCGAGCCGCTCACTCGCCTTTCATGCAGATAATACATTTTGACGCAGGCCGTTTTTATTTGATGTGCTCCGGCTACAATGAGCAAACTCAAAGCGCCGAAAGGCGGCCGTTGCGCCTCTTGTGTCCTCGCTGATAACTTCATCGCCGCATGTGGTCCGACGTGGACTAAATTCAAGAATGGGATTAAACAAAAGTGAGGGGAGGGGAGGCGGTGGCGTTGGGGCCTCCCGTCGAGGTGCAGGGGCCCTCGGAACAGAAGCTGCAAGGTCTGTGATCTGCCGCTGCTATTCTTTGCCGCACATGTGAAAAGGCAAAACAGTCTTTCTAGGGGGATTAGCAGCCTGTTACTTTTGAAATGAATGAACATGGCCTCTAAATGTTTTCATGTGACGTCCATCTGACAAGGCGGCGCGGCGCTCGTTTGTTTGCCTCCATCTCTGAGATAAGCACCGCGCAGTTGTGGGTCTATCACAGCGAATGAGGGTGTAACCTCCACCACTCCGCCTTCGAGTGGGTTTATGGTGCCTGACTGTTGTTTGTGTCAAACGGCAGTCCAGAATACCCATCCTTTTTTAAGTCATAGGAGGGGGTAATGGAGACTGCGCCCATTGGGGACCCCCTCGTTCTTCTGACAGTGAGACCTGGGCATGATCGGCAGGAATGTGCTCCCTCCTCCCGACCAGAACCCTGCGGTGCTATTGCAATATTGTTGAACCTTTGTGCTCGTTACTGAGTTTGCATGATGAACACCAACGAAAGGGAAAGGATTTACATCTTCAAATGTAAAGCATTGCACGATGAGGGACTCGGTCGTGGGGGAGTTACGTCACATACACGCCAAGTTTTCAGCACGTTGACATGTACATAGAAATCTGAAAAAGTAGAGACATTTGAGTTTTCAGCATCTGCGATGTAGCAGACTGGATCAGGCCATTGTGGTGAAGATGGAGCTGATATGTGAAGATGGAGCTGATATGAAATGAAAAGCTCTTAGTATACCTGTCGCCCGACGTTCCTATCTTCACCTATACAAGCGGCCTAAATGAGTTTCCTCCACATGATGTCCATTCTCTCCTTTAGAGAGAAGCTCAGTCACGCAAGAGAGAAGCTCAGTCACGCAGGAGTGGGAAAGACTCAAGTCGCTGCTGTTCTGTATCAAGAGTGGCTCAGGAATCTGAGGCCTCCTCCCAATGGGAGGTGCTTGAAGAGACTATCCTGGCAGGGCTGAGAATGTCTTAGGATGCCCCTAGAAAAGCTGGAAAAAGTTGCTGGGGTTTGGACTTCTCTGGTTAGGCCGGTGACCCATGAGATCTGTTGGCTATATTTCCTGACTGACAAAATGTTGGTCAATGGAATCCATTCCAGCCAAAAGTTCAGCAATGACAGCATTAACGTGTTTATCAACAGAAGCCGGGGTCTGGTTTGGTGATGGTGTGAAAGCCTAAGTGAATAATGTACGGGTGTTTTAATCAATATGTCGCTATCTGATTACCTCTGCATCCTTGTTCAAATTAGCCTGGTCTGCTCTTTTAAATTAAACACAGAGGTACATTAGTTGTTTGAGTTGACTTTTATTCACGACTTTGCAATTTTTTCCTGCATCATTGATTTTTAAAATTGTTTTTATTCAATGCCAATTTTATTTGGCGTTCATTATTTAATTAGTTTTTTTTTAAACTTTATTTTACTTTGTATTCAGTATTATCTTATTTCATTCCCCCCACTGATTTTGTTTGATTTTAAAAGATATTTACTGTAATTTATATATTTTCAATCATTTATTCATAATCTTTTATTGATATTTTTCTATGATTGTATTTGAAGATTTCGTGCAACATTCCTTGATCTTTATAACATTTATTTATTCATGTATTTATCGTCTTTTATTGATATTTTTATTATTATTATTTCAAGATTTAGTGCAGCATTCCTTGATCTTTATGACTATTTTACTTGATTTATAACTATCTTATGTGCATTTGTTGCCTCATTCAGTTCCTGGACACTGTTGGCCCATCGCCACTACAACACATGATCTTAACGCTGCCCCGCACAGCCCGTCCGATATATCAGCGTTCCATTTGGACATTAATTCAAAGCAAATGTGATTTTTGCTTCAAGTGGCAAGTGCGCCTGCAGGAGGTCAGTGTGCTTGATGCGGATTAGGTTTCCTCGAGTGCAGAACATCAGATCAGACTGCCCTCAGCACTCGAAAGCCCCACGATAAAATCTTCAGCCATAGTTCTAATATATGCTCACATTTCTTTGTTGTCTTATTAGACATTTGTTGTGCGTTTGCTTGTTATTGCCAAACAGACTTTCCCTGTCTGCCTGTGAAAGATGCTCATTGTCTTTATCTTTAGCCTTCCTCTAATGGTTTCATTAACACCTTAGATCACGCTGCATCTTTATTTATTTAATTAGTATTTTTTTGCATGCGTTGTCAGAGAAGAACGGGTGACAAACCGAAGATGTGAAAGTTGGCCAATTATCACGCAGCCAAACATATGCATGGCAAGTTGCATGCCTACGCAACACCCGCGAGAAAAAACCCAAAGAAAAATGAGGTCACAAGAATTCCTTTATATTCTTGAGCACATTTAGTACATTTTCTTAAACCACCTCAACTCTAACACTGCTCATATTTTGCACAGGTCTCTTCCATATGATTGCAAGGGATGTTTTTTATCAGGTTAATTTCATTAATGTGTGCAGCCTCAATTCACTAATCCCTCTCCCTTCAAGGCCACACCCTTCATGAATGACTCCTTGCACAAAGCAAGCTAGGTTTTCATAGTTTGAGTTTCTATAATATATACGTATATATATATATATATATATATATATATATATACTAGGGATGCACCGAAAATTTGGCCACCGAAAACTTTCGGCCGAAAATGACCCAAAAGTGCATTTTCGGTTTTTGGCCGAAAGACCTAAATCACCGAAACAACACGGCTGAAACTTGTGATGACGTGAGCAAACAGCGCAGCCAGCACGCGGGCAAACGGGATAAGAGCCAGCATGTCTGCGGTGTGGACTGATTTCACTATCTCAGAGAAAGACCCACGGATAGCGATTTGCAAAACATGCAATGCTGAAAATGAATGCTATATAAATAAAATATAAATATATAAATAAATATAAATAATATAATATAATAATATTAATATTATAAAGATAATCATAATATAATATAATATAATATAATATAATATAATATAATATAATATAATATAATATAATATAATATAATATAATATAATATAATATAATATAATATAATATAATATAATATAATATAATATAATATAATATATATAATAGGTTTTCATAGTTTGAGTTTCTATAATATATACGTATATATATATATATATATATATATATATATATATATATATATATATATATATATACTAGGGATGCACCGAAAATTTGGCCACCGAAAACTTTCGGCCGAAAATGACCCAAAAGTGCATTTTCGGTTTTTGGCCGAAAGACCTAAATCACCGAAACAACACGGCTGAAACTTGTGATGACGTGAGCAAACAGCGCAGCCAGCACGCGGGCAAACGGGATAAGAGCCAGCATGTCTGCGGTGTGGACTGATTTCACTATCTCAGAGAAAGACCCACGGATAGCGATTTGCAAAACATGCAATGCTGAAAATGAATGCTATATAAATAAAATATAAATATATAAATAAATATAAATAATATAATATAATAATATTAATATTATAAAGATAATCATAATATAATATAATATAATATAATATAATATAATATAATATAATATAATATAATATAATATAATATAATATAATATAATATAATATAATATAATATAATATAATATAATATAATATAATATAATATAATATAATATAATATAAAATATAGATAAATCCATAAATGCTGTGGTTCTAAAAACTGACATAATCATTTCTTTCGGTGTTTCGGTTTTCGGCCTTGGTTTCCTCATTTTTGGTTTTCGGTTTCGGCCAAGAATTTTTATTTCGGTGCATCCCTAATATATACCGAACAAAGTGCAATGACACTTTCGTCGATGTAAATTTAGCCGCACGATAAGCAGCCCCACTTGCCCTTACTTGTCAAACGGCAACGATAAGGTATCATCCTATGAGAGCATTCAGGAATTTTAGGAGACGTTGCAGTGCGCTCAATAGCGTTGAACCATGAATTACTCTTAATGAGATTGTTTTATGTTGTTGTTTTAGTAATTTATTTGGGCTTTGCACCTTAACCTTTGCACTTATTTGTTCCAAATCATTGACATTTTCTGGTTCTTTGGACAAACAGGTTAAGATATAATACATTCACTATAAGTTAAGGCAAATATAATGTTACTTTAAATGTTTTGCACTTCCTTTGTACATCCTTTGTTTCCTACCTTAGTCTGGCACCTACAGCAGATTGTTTGTGTTTGCACATTCTGGATCACAATCGTGTTTTTGTTCCAACTCATTAAAGAAAAAGCAACTTTCTCTTGTATTTGAGATTGTAGGGCGATAGCGGCACCTGGATACTCGTGTATGGTGTCTTGGTCCTGCCACGAGGAGGACAATACAGGTCGAGAACGGGAGTGGAGAAAACTGGAACAGATAGTACACGAGTAAGTCGAGTTGAGAGCATGTTGAAGAAGTTCTCAAAATAAATAGGAATTGGACGAACACAACACCTTGGGTGAAAAGAACTATGAACTTTTCATTTGTGGAACATTTAACTTAGTCGACTTGCTTTCTTTTCCAAGCTGGAAAGCCACTTAATATTCAAGTAAACGCAGTTGTAAACCTGCAAGGAGGTCGCACCACGCAACTAACACCAGCACCATGCACAACATCATCTTCGTCGTCATCATCAGACTCGGATCCTCCTCCTCCATCTCTCTTTCCTCTCTGGTCGCGGATTGGCTAAGCATTGACGAGCGGCAGGATGCGCACTTGATCAGCTGGCGAGTGCACGTCAGCTCCCGGAGGAAGCGGCTAGGCGAGACGGACCTTCTCCTCCATCCTTTCCGGACCTCCGCAACCAGGATACTCCTCCATCAGCGCACGCGTCTTTTGTGGGGACTAACCCTGAAGATTTTAGCGTTGCAGATTCTACGATCTCCACGCGTGTACTCGCTTGCCGTGCAGGACCTTCGCGATTGGAGCTCCGTGGGTGAACTTGTCCGCTTGCGAGGACGCCGCTGCCTCCGTCGTGCACGTATTCTAAGTTTGGAAGTTGGCTTGCACGCAAGCCTCACGCATAGGCCAGGTCAGTTGTGTTTAATTGTCTTCTGCGATTTAGTAAATCTGCTCAGAGCGGTGGGGTCAATATCACGCTGTAAATTGAATTTCTTTGAGAGAGCGACTAGAATAAATACTTGCTTTAAACACGTACGAGAAGTGTACGCATTTTGAAAGCGTGGACAAAAATAAAATTACCTGTGACGTCACGTAGACGTGCCTTTCCCACTAATATTTAGCATAGAAATAATTCCAATAAGGGCATTAAGTTTGTTAGAATAAATACTTGCTTTACTAACTTTTTTCGTTCCCCTTTTAATCATTATTAGACTTATCAAAATTAAATTGATTGCCCCCACGTGTCAATTATTTATTAATTTATATAGCTAATGAAATTACTCTCAACTATAAATTAGCTATTAAACTTTTTTAATCAACTGATTATTAAACTGTATATTAATACATTCATTTATTTGTGTAATTAATAATTTACTTTGTAAAGATTTTTAACAAGTAATTCTTACTTTTTTTAAATTGTCTTTATAATTATTTAGATATATTTCTTGTTTTTCATATTTTTACTTTTTATTGATAGGTTTTTATTACAAATCAGTTACTTTTAATCAACTTTTTATTTAAATTTTTCCCATTTGCACTTTTACCATTCTTAAAAATAAAAAAATATAATTTCATTTAATCTGTATATGCATATTATTATCATTATTATCTGTCAGTTAGTTGTCATTCAGATGCTTGACAAGTTTTTGCCCATAATAATATTGAAATTTTCACCGGTTCGCCATCATGCTTATTTTATGGTTTCCAGTTGTAAAGTCTGTGTGTTTGCATCTTTGTGTGTGTGTGTGTGTGTGTGTGTGTGTGCGCGCACATAAAAATGTTCCTATGAAACCTTTGCTTTTGATGCTACTGTACACTTTGGACTACCGCCAAGACCGAACAATCGGGTAAATCCACTCCTGCCAATGCCTGGGTTTTGTTGGCATGTGGTTTTCCACTCAGTAATATCTCAGAATGTCTTCACGTAATACACAAGGACATAATAACGCAGCAATCATAATACAATGCAAATGATCATTATTTTTTGGAATTGTCAAGAGCAGTGATTGAGAGCGTGTTAAGTCCACAGGCTTCCTCTGGTGATGCACAAAGAAACACTGAATTAAATGTTCAAACTGTGTGATTAAAATGTTTTTTTTCTCAGTCCCGTAGAGTAGATTATTAAAGTATAGTTCAAATGTATTAAACCTTTAGTATGTACAAGACATTTGCATTTAGTCTTTTAAAAGAGGTTGTTTTCAAACCTTATTTAGGTGCAATTTTTGCTCACCCATTTGAATTGAATCATTATTCGAGTATAATTAGAAGTTTGAGAAAATGTTATTAGCTTTATTTTTGTATTGTATGAGTGAATTGGTTGCGCGTGACTTGTGAGATTTATTTTCACAAATTGTGTAATATTATAATGATAAAAGCCACTGTGATAAAAAGACAATTCTTCATCTGGTTAACAGCAGGTGGTGGTAGTGTTGTTCATGTCATTGGGTGTCATTTTATAAACAAATGTTGCCATCACGTCGCCTGTTTTATAGTCTTTACTATTGACCTTGTTTTTACACTTGGATAACAGTTAAAATTGCTGAATATTGACCTGGGCGAGGCAATAATGTGACATGAATTAACACTTACCATTTCAGCTAATGGTTTCATCTTTGATATACTTCTACCATTTTTAAAACAGTTCCGTGGTGTGGTAACACAATGTCTGTACCGTCCTTTTATATACCACAAGGGTTAAGCATTATAGCACAATTTCAGAAAAGCATGCTTGTGAGTGCAGAGCTGCCTAAAAAAAGTGAGAGTAAAGGCAAAGCATTTTCACTAGTGTAATAAGCCAAATTGTGTGTATGTGGCGCATTGACCCTTTACCAAACACACATTTTTCTTACCTCCACTGTTACTGTATTGACAAATTAAAGACGTAACGATTTATAGACGAAACATTAAAAAGTGAATTTTATATAATACATGACTACAATACAATTAAAAGAAGCCATGAAGGACAAATATTGACAGTGATTTTTTTCATAATGCATTTGTATAACCAAAATCTCATGTTGCATTCTTTTGACAGTTGATGATGTGACGTCACCTGTACAGTTAATAAAGATTTCAAGATGGCCACAGTGTTAGAGGCCCATATTGCTTCGACTCTCAAGATTTGCAATGGAAAAAAAGAGAGGAAATTTCATTTTATTAATATGTAGAGCATCAAAGGCAGAGTGTTACCAGGACCACATGCAACACATTGGCTTTGCTCGCTTACTCTTAGGCCTCCGCCAAGGAAAATGGCTGCTCTTTAGTACTTTGATCTCATTTGAGTACAAGTGCAGCGATTCCAGATGCAATTGTGACCGCCGCAAAGTCAAGTCTGGACATTTCCCACCCCCTCTTTTCTTTTGCCTTTTATTGAGTCTCCAGCATGAAGCATCGACGAAGTCCTTTAAGTGCTTCACTACGCGAGCGCTTGATCCGATTTTGTTGGAGAAGTGCGTCTGTTATGGGCCCCATTGATTTATAGCCTTCGTCGCAAAGTGGCCCTGCAGCGGAGGTCACAGCAGCTTCATTTTTTTTCCGAGTCCCAAAAAAAAGAAGAATTTTTACTCTCGTCTTGGTGAGATGAAGGGCTTGTTAACCCCCCCTGCGGGAGGATCACGCCACCGTCATTTACCTTGATTACGGTTGGGCGAGCTTCTGTGCTGATTGTTTAAACGTGATGGATATTGGCATTCTTTTGCCCGCGGCGTGGAAAATGTCTCCGATCTCGCCAAGATAGCCGTCCGTCTTGCTTTGCGAGCCGTCGGGATGACACTTATTGGCTCATATTGAACATTTGGAACATTTGCCATGCTGCTTGTGTTACTATCAGCTCCGATGTTGGCCTGGTAGGACTCAGATCGTTTTTGACAGTCTTAGTATGGCACAAATGTGGAATGCCGTTAAACAAATGTAGATGAATGCTGAAAGTGTCTCTTCTTCTCTTAGACATGCCTACTAAGTTTAATGTTGCTAAGTGAAACTGATTGGACCACCATTATAACAAAGAAATTACTCGGGGACCACTGCTTTGGCAGAATATTATTTTATCTGGCACCTATACAGGTTATTTATTTGCATCTGTCTATTTTGGAAATCTCAGCTACATTTGACGTAATTTGGATGGGTAGATGATTCACAAAATTAGCTGGAAAATAAATCAAGTTTAAATAATAAGTTGAATTTATGCATGACGGATCCCTGAATATTGTCTGATGTGAGCCAAGATGGAAGACTTCACGGGCCCTTTGTTCTTGCCCAGCTCAAATCTCGCCCAAAGTGCACTCAAAGTGTACAGTGCGCATGGGTGGTTTTACTTCTCTGTTTTTGTTGACTGACACAGGTCACAATGGTGTTTGGGCCATTGTGAGATTGAACACAATGAATTTATTTCTACATTTATTCAGCAGTTTTGATACATGCTGATGTCATAAGTAAGACTAAAATCCAATAACACCTAACACACGTATCAGCCAAGCGCAGAATCTGTCTGCCTGCGCTTGGATCAAATCCACCAAAATTGTTACACCACCATGACTTAGACCTGTTTTCACCGAGTATAAAGTCTAGTCTACTCCCTGTCACCAAATTGTCAGGGGTACCATGAGTGTGTGATAGAAAATACCCTCAGCCCGCCAGAATGCCCAAAGACGTGTAACATTAGCAGCCAAATTCCAAAACTCTATGAACTAGACTTTTCATCCTATGAAAAAGTTTTTCGTTTTTTCATGTAAGTTTTTTAGACTTTTTGTGGGCATACTCATGATAGATATACTTACCAAACTTAATGTTTAAGTTATTAGAATTTAGTATTTTATGGTGAGCTGTAAAGCGTCATGACCATGTTAGTAGACATTTGATAACCATCGAGTAAAGGTTGAGCTTGTTTTTGAAATACTCAATGAAATGTCCCACATCCATGTTTGTCAGCGTTGAATATGTAATGAAATGACATATTTCCCAGATGTAGTATTTTTTAACGATCCTTCTAACAACAGAATAATAAAGCAATTCAATTACTCCATAGACACTGAGTGACATTTAAAAGTGTCACACAAAATGAAGATTTATTAGGTAAACTTTTTTGTGGAAATATGGAAAAAAGTAAGTGTAATTAGTTGTAAGGGTGGTATCTATTGGGGGGGTTCATTTGTTAGATAATTATTGTTTGTCCACAAATGTGTCCCTCTAATTAGATCCAGTGACCCAATTAGTCGCCTACATAAAAAAAGCCTGTCTTCTGACTAAGTCTATTAGTCAAAAGACGTAGATGCAATTGTCCACGCACGCACGCATGCACACGCACACGCACGCACACACACGCACGCACAATTTAGAGATTAAAATTAACAGGCCATTTACAAACACAACAAATGATATTCCAAAGCAAAGAAGACAAATAAAATGTATCTTACCAAAATTACTAGAAATTGCATTGACAACATTTAAATAGATTAACAAATATCTAAAGTGAAGTAAAGTGAAGAAATAAAAGTATGGTTGTAGAATTACTAAAAGACAATGTTATAAAATTGTTTCAAAAATGTTTAAAAGATCTTAATGAAAGGTTTGTTTCTAACATGTATTTAAAACCATTGTGGGCTGACTTCCCTTCTGTTGGTAGCACTTTTCATTTGCGTGCAGCATGACAACTGAATGCCGCTTCAACAATTTAGTCAGAACCTAAGCCTCTTTCTATTTGTCAGATAAATATGGTATTTCCTTCAATAACTCTAAAAATATGTCCCTTGGATACGATGATTCCCAACCCCTGTGCCCCATTTATGCCCCAAGTGGCTAAGGTGCACAAACTAAAATGAGCAACACAATGCCCATTGAATTAAAAAAAAAAAAAAAGTGGCAAACACTGTTTTAATTCTTTGCAATCTACTAATTACATCATTATTATAGATTTTTACAAAGTACAATATTATTCAGTGCAGCCAGTGTAGAACAAAACGGTTGGAAAGAATAAGTGGCATTTCCATTTCTTTTAATATGCACGTATTTAAGTGTTTTGAATTTTTTGTGGTCACAAATTGGACTAAACTTGTATCTCGAGTCACCTGTGTAATAGTTTTTTGTTTGACGAAACAGACCCAGATTTCCGACTGATTAAGTCAATTTTCGAGTGAATAACTGACACGTGTAGTCACTGTAGTCCAATATGCTGTGTACACCACAAATTTGAAAGGATATTAAAAGAAATCATAGTTCATACAGAAGTATTGTGTGGGATGACAACAGCCCCTGTGGGACGCACTCAAGACAGCCCTCAGGGGCCAGATACCATATTGTTATTAGCTAATCAAGCAGTCTCACCCTCGTAAAAACGAGTATGGCGTAAAGTCGATGGACGTGATGGGGTCAGTGGCGTGACCTTTTTATATGAATTTGAGATAGCAGACAAGTAGAAGTATCAAATGCACCAAGGTTAACGCCACCTGACAAACTGGTCAAATGCACTGCGGCATCTGAGACATATTTACCCGGCATAATTGTGGCCACGTTAATCCGCTACTGTTAACACTCAGACCACGTGGCTAGTGTTAGCGGTTGGCTCATCAACGCGGTACATTTCCTCCCACAATGACGCACAGAGGCCCTGATGAATAATTGAAATAGGAAAATAAATTGTGGCACATTTAGGATTATGGGAAAGATAAACAAACTGGATAATTCACAACAGATATATAGCATGACCTTTGATAGGCCATCATGAGTAAACTGCAATAAAGCCACAAGGAACCGTGCATGAAAACGTACAAAAAGACTGACATTTTGGTTGAGAGATTTCAGGGTGATTTCCAAAAATCGTTCAAAGAAGGAACTTGAAAAAGGAGATCTTTATTTTCTTGACTATCATCTGATTGCACGGCAATCCAAACTACGACCATTATAGGCGGATGCTGCTAAATTTTAAAACATTTGCATTTTGATCATTGGAAACAGGCAGAACCTGACTGCAAAATTTGATGATTCACACTAAAACACAAAATTCTAACAACTCAAGCTTTTTCAATAAATTTTTGAAACATTTCACAAATCAACAGGAAATCCTATTGACATGTCTGTAATGAGTAGACGAATAAAAAAAGTTTCAGGAGTCATGCCTGAAATGACAGAGGGTCATTTAGAGCCTGAAGAATTTGTCCAACTGCAGTATACGCGACAGATATGCAACAACTGATAATATTTTGCGGTATACTAGAATTCATGGGGCAAATTATTTCTAAATTACATTTCAATATTTTAAAATGTTGTTTGTTTGTGTATTTGAAAATATATTAAAACACAAGTAAAGCAAAAAATGAAAACAAACGTCATAAGGCGTTGTTGATATTTGTCAAATGTGAACATGTGTAGCTCTTCCGTTCCTTTGATTAATGGCAATCTATGTACTGTACGTCAATCAACTTGACAAGTCTGCTTTTCTAGTATGTTTTTGATTTTGATGTTTTCGATATTTTGTTAAGAGCGCGGAGCTGTGTTTTTTCCTTCTCACCCATGTAATGAACTGATCCTTAACGCCTTTAAAAAGAGCGAAACACCCCCAATTCTACCTATGGCTTTAAAACCAGAGATATTCTTGAGCTGAATGTTATGATTTATTTATGTATTATGTATTATTTAATTTACTTAATGATCTGCTTTCACCCATCGGCCAATTTTCCTGGCAACAGTCTAATAAGAACAGTACAGGCACTTATTTTTTTCTACTTAAATCACTGACTCTGCCGATGCGCCACGACCCGCGGACAACATTTAATGAACAATCATGAAAATGCGATATATGAATGTAAACTGAAGAGGATTGAATTCATGGTATTCAGTCCAAAGGTAGGTAAATAGCATACAATGCCATGCCTGCTGTTTGTCAAACACTCTTGTCCCAAATAACTCAACACTATTCATAATATAATCAATGAAAAACTGGCAATATTAAGCCCAAGACTATCAGGCTTCTAAATTAGAGCGCAAGCGTTATTATATGTCTCCGCGTTTTCATCGGAGCGGGGGAAGTTGGGTCGCCCAGGCAACGACCACAGTGGCCGCCGCACGCTGGCTGCACAACCTCGTGCGTTCTACATGATTGTGTTGCATTTATGTTTTGTATGAGTGAGTGGGCAGTTGCTATTAAAAAGAACACACGCAAACACACGCACACACACACACACACACACGCACGCACGCACGCACGCACGCACGCACGCACGCACGCACACACACACACACATACACACACACATACAGACAATTGTTTATGATGGAGTGGACAGTTTTGCGATTAGCCGTAGGACGACGTGGGCCTCTAACCAGTCGATTAATGTTTATGGTTTGCCGTGCTCTGCTGGATTTTCTGGGTCAAGAGTGAGTGTGGCAAAGATGGGAAGGGGAACATACGCCGTGTGTATTGTGCCCTCTGTTCTTGCTTTTGTCACCATTATGTTATTGCAAGCCATCTTTAACTAAAGATGGGGGTACACATTCTGCTGGGTGATTTTACAATGATTTCCCCCCCAAACCTTCGCATAAAAAAACTACCAACATACACCAAAACAAAAATCTCCTCTTTAAAAGAAAAATTCCAAAGTGTATAATTACTCCCAATGGTTAGACTATTATTTCAGTTAATTACAAGCCAGAAGAAAGCCATTTCCCTGAAATGGTGCAACAACAATGAATGAGGGAAAAGAGCAAACAAGCTTTTGGGGTCATTTCTTAATAGATGTGTTTTCAAAGTACAAGCCTTGGCATTTGCCCAAGATGTCTTCTGGTTATGAAAGACACCGAATTTCGTTATGTCCACCCAATTTCCTGTTAATAGATAAAACCAGTATTTTTTTACCTGCTGAAAATCCTCAAAATTATCTTCAAACATGATGCCATGCTCCATCTATCAGACGGTGTAGGCAAAGAATATATTCAGAATTAGGCCTCATCCATCCATACAGTATACCAGAAAAAAAGAAATCCCTAAATTGAGTTTGAATTCTGGAATTCACCCCTGGATGACTGACGGCTTTGAATCAGAATGTCCAACTTCCTGTTACGTATAAGATGCATGCACTTGAAAAGAAATGATGAGTTTTCAGGTGTGTTGAGGACCCCCAAAAGCCAAATCATTAAAATAAGGACCTTTTAGCTGCCTGGTGCTCGGGTTTAAAAAAAGTGTGCGTTGATGTGAACATGGCCTTAAGTGACTGTAAAGATCGGAACGTCAGGTCTCTTGTACCGCTCAAAGGCACATCGAACTTTGTAGTTTTCTGTGTGGACCTGCCAGGAATCTCCAGTCTGTTCTTTTGTGGTCTCCGGACAGCCCAGTGGGGAGTGAGGCGTCATCTTTAACGCTTGTCCACCGCACTGCCGGTGTGCTTGTGTGATGGAAACACTGGGGGGAAAAGTGTGTGTTCATTCCGAGGCTGAGCTTACGAAGGATGCCCAAAAAGCCGGCGTCGACATTACTAAATTTTCAGATTGATGTTTCTTTAATAAGGCCCGCAGTCTCTTGGTATGCCGACGGCAATCCGCGGCGGTGACCTACATTCTCCTTAAAACGCTGACAAGCAATGAATAAAATCCTGCAGTTACTTGATGTAATTTTTTTAGGATGCCTTAAGATAAAACAAAGCCGATATAATATTCTGTATAAAGTAGAAGAAGAAATGTCTTCAAATTATGTTTTATTTACTGGTTTCTGTAATGATTGTTGCACCGCCATTGCAGCATTCACCCGCTCCACCCCCCTCTAGTTCTCTCCCCTTGCCATTGTGCTGGAAGCACGCTCCACCTTGTACTCCCCCACCCCCTCCGAACCCCACCCACGGCCGCCGCCCCACTTTGCCACCGTGCGCCCTCCCGGTTTGTGGGGCTGTCTGTGCCTGGTGCAATCGAATTGCACCCGGCGTCAGCGCTTTGTGAGCGTCCCTCTGCATGAGAATGCATTCTTAGGCAAGCTTGGCGTGATGCCGGCTGCATTTCAAATGTGTTTGCAGTAACAACATTTGACCCTCAAATAAGGCTGACGCTTGAGTGAGCATTTGGAACTTAATAGAAATTTCAATATTCCCCATTGAAATGACCTAAACATTTTGTTTAATGAAAACAACACAGTGATTGTATTTTACATTGGAAAAAAATATGGCACACCACCAGTATATGTCATAAAAATTTGGTACAGTGTTTGATTGCTATCTACGTTTTATTCCGTCACTATACTGTGTGTTGCTGGCATAGAGAAAGGAACAAAGTGTTCATGTAGTCAATAAATAGTTTTCGGACCAAGAGTGAAATGCGCTCATCTTTCTTGCCATGTATATGTCCAGAAGAGTGCCAACCTCCGTCAAGATTGATACGGGAAAAAGTTCTTTGTCGGTCTAAAAGTTATTTAGGACCACCACTGGTGGATGACCAACAACACAGGTGAGGATGGCATTATCACACTTCCATTAAGAGTTAAATCAATGCTTCCTATGACAGTTCTATTGACGGTTCCACTGATGAGTCCATCGATGGTTCCAACGGCGGTTCCGTTTGCTGTTCAATTGACAGTTTTACTGATGATTCCATTGACAGATGCATCAATTGTTGCATTGGTCATTCTGTTGATAATTCCATCAACAATTCCATTCAAAACACTTACAGTGCCATTGATTGATTGAGTCAATGACAGTTTTGATTCA
This sequence comes from Syngnathus typhle, assembly GCF_033458585.1. Classification (NCBI taxonomy): domain Eukaryota; kingdom Metazoa; phylum Chordata; class Actinopteri; order Syngnathiformes; family Syngnathidae; genus Syngnathus; species Syngnathus typhle. Next base: position 11,204,217 of record NC_083738.1, on the reverse strand, counting down.
AATTACTTTCACCAAGATTTACATTGACAGTTCTATTGGCAGTTTTCTCGACGCTTCCGTTGGCAGTTCCATTGAGAGATGTTTCAAATGCTTCACTGACTGTTTTTCTGATGGTTAGGAATTGATGATTAAGAAGAAATGAAATAAGCATCTAATTAAATAATTAAATTCTGCCATGTGCATGACAGATAGATAGATAGATAGATAGATAGAGAGAGAGAGAGAGAGAGAGAGAGAGAGAGAGAGAGAGAGAGAGAGAGAGAGAGAGAGAGAGAGAGAGAGAGAGAGAGAGAGAGAGAGAGAGAGAGAGAGAGAGAGAGAGAGAGAGAGAGAGAGAGAGAGAGAGAGAGAGAGAGAGAGAGAGAGAGATAGATAGATAGATAGATAGATAGATAGATAGATAGATAGATAGATAGATAGATAGATAGATAGATAGATAGATAGATAGATAGATAGATAGATAGATAGATAGATAGATAGATACTGTATGAAGATAGAAAGAAGATGAATATTTAAGATGGTCCTTGGTGGTAAATAAAATGGCAGTCAAATTATTCATAAGTGAATAACAACCTGCTGGCTGCATTCAGGCTGTCACCTGTATAAAAAATTGGAAGTCGATAAAGGCAGACTGAAAAGAGCAACTTTTTGCTGCAGGAACATTTATCAAAACACAATTTTTTCCCCTTTCAGTGCAGCACAATTCCACTCAAAAAATGAATTTGGCTGTGGTCGTGTTTGTTTGTTTTTTTATACTTTAAGATTGCATGGATGAACACAAGTCAATGTGCCACTGGCAAGGGGTTATTTGGGGAGTTTGCAAATATCCCCTTTAAGCATATTATGCGATGTCCGCATGGGTATGAAAAAAAGAAACAATCAAACTGGTTAGGATGAGATATGGTGATTTGTGTGTGTGTGTGTGCCTGTGTGTGCATGCGTGAGTGTGTCTAGTATCTGGAGTGTCCAAGATTTGCATTCCCAGTCTATCTTCGGCGCAGCAGTAAAACAAGAGATTTAGCAGCAGGATTTCATCATCTTCCCGCCCGGAGTAAGATCATTGGTCACTGAGGAAAAGAGTGTGGTTAACTGCGATTGAATTGCTTTGTAAATGCAGTCAACTTTTGTTGTTCCTCCTGCCGCCCTCATACGGTTTCCTTTGTGTCCCCTTCGTTGCCCTGCTGTCACTGTTATTTTAAGATGATAGTAATCCACCCAAAACAAAATAATGGCAACATGTAACAGTGCCGCTCTTAGCCCATAGGCTTTAAGAAACAAAAGCAAAACAACCTTCAGGGTTTTTTTTCTATTTCATGTGAGGTGAAAAAGTTTGTCTTTTTTTAGGGAAGTGTAATATTGATAATATTTGTAATAGTTGTCTTTAGGGAAATGCTAATCAAAAGTTAATCTTCTTTTTAGCAAAGCGCACTATCAATAGAGTGTCTTCCTTTTAGGAGCATGCAAAATAAAATGTTTCTCTTTTTTGGAAAGTACAACACCAGTACGTTTTTTTCTTTTAGGAAATATCAATAGTTGTTTTCATGCGGCATAGTCACTTTTTAAGGATGCAGTAAAAGTTTGAACTTCAGATTTATGATACTATAAAAACAACAATAGTTGTAGTTTTATGTTGACATCAGCTAACAAGAGTGGCTGGTTGTCCTTTACCTTCTTGTCCTTTACCTATTACTTTCCAAACTATATCAAATTAAAAAAAATATACTTTTGTACATTTTTATGTCATGATATAGGAGTTGAGTTTAATTTGTGGAGGCCTTTAAAAATGCATTTTTTCAGAAACACCCTTTAGAGCATTGCTCACACACATGGTGGCCTAAGGACTGTACATGTACAATTGGATGCAGTATGAGAACAGAAGAGTCAAATGGATTCAGGCGCTGAGCCTCCACAGAGGTAAAGACAATCTGGTTCTCACAGTGTCCAAAGTTTACGACAATGTGCTAAAGGCAAAGTCTTACATTTCACAAAAATACGAAAAAAAACCCACACAAAGCATGTTTATTAGTTTGTTGACTACTTCCTTTTTCATGGTCCATACCTGTCATATATATTTGTGCCATTATGGTTCTTTAATAGAACATTCTATGGACATTCCATTGTTTTTTTTTTCATTGAAGGCTTCACTGGCTGTTCCAATGAGAGTTCATAAATGGCTCTAATCAATTGACGCTTCGATCGGGGATTCCAATGAGACAAACATTGGCGCTATAGTGACTGTCAACATTGACTGGAACACTGACATTTTCATTGAAAATTCCACTGATTACTTTGGTGCTTCCAGTCATGATTCCAGTCAAAATGTGTCCAAGCCCGGTTACACGAGAGCCCCTATGCAGCCTTTTATAATTTTCCCTGCTCCAACACACCTTTCAAATAATCAACCTCATAATAATCTTGAAAGACCCCTGGTCTATAGTATCATTTTTTTAAATTCCGTCAGGAACACTAAAGCAGGACTGGACACGGGACATTTTGGCTCTGGGCCAAGGCACCACCGCTCTACAAAGTTGGTGGTAATCAGTTTTGATGTTTTTCATTTTATAGAACATATCCTACACCTGATATGATAGCCCATCACCTTTTTACAATGCTCCTGCATCTATTCCCCATCTACTGGAAGCGTGAGTGAGCCACGCTCAAAGATGGAAGAGTCAAATAGATTCAGGCGTTGAGCCTCCACCAAGAAGACAATCTGGTTGCGACGGCATTCAAAATTCAAAGTCGAAGCAATGTGCTGCAGTCAAACTCCAAAAATACACGGAAAAAAACAGGTATCATCTGATGGAATGCTACTCTGACTCCCCCCTCTAACCCCCTCCCCCCCATATACCCACTGACAGCCAGGAGAGAGCAGGAGAGCACCTCGACAAGATGAATTATGCAAAGCTGTCAGGGGCGAGCATTGTCAGAGGCTCTGCAGACACAGACGCCGCCAGGCCCCTCTGGCCACGTCCCCTCTTCTTCCCTTCAATGGCCCATTGTCACCATGACCGTCCAGGCCACTCTGGCTGACAAGTGGACGCTCTTTGGGAGGTGCACCGGTGAGCTTTATTAGCGTTATTTACAGAGGTCACCGACGGGGAGATGTTGGCTGATGCGGGAAATATAATTACAGTACCGGGGCGCAAGAAATTGCTTACGGAGGAAAGAGTTGCCCTTTCAGCATTTCCGGGGCGATGGTGGCTTCATCTGTTTTGCAAAAATGCTTGTGTGTGCGGCTGTCAGGGGTACGCACGCTTCACTAGTATTTTTTTATCCATGTGTCAGTCTCCAAGGTGCACTTTTGATTTAGCGTCAGAAACTTACCTGATTATTGATTGATTAATGGGCTATTATATTGCAAAGAAAAGTACTTGATGTATGGATGGATTCAAATTAGTTGTTACCAAGAGAACCCAGGTTGTCACAGTAATCGACTATTAAAGTATGCAGTTATAGTCTCCAATGGAAACAGTCAAATCACAGGTATAACTCCAATACAGACTCTGGATGAAGGGTGGACAACTTTCAAAAAGAGGCCTCATGAGAAACTGGAATGCTTGCTGAGGGCCAAGCCATCATGTATTTAGACAAAACATATCGTCTTGGCCCTCTTTCTTCCACCGTGCAGGAATTACAAATGTTGCCAACATTTAGGAGCACTGTCATTATTTCTGCTTTTTTTTTTTTTGAAAAATAGTTGATAGAGGGGTCTGGTTAGTTAAATATGGCAAAGATTTGCTAAGTTTTCTACAATGCACACACGATATCTCTTGCATGCGACCTTGATTGTACTAATGTCCACCACATGTGTGCACATGCTCAGGCCTTCCTGTGTGGAGTTTGCATCTTCTCCCTGTGCCCGAGTGGGTTTTCTCACATTAGTTGCATGGATTCTGAGTAGAGATGCACCGATCCGATATCTGGATCGGATATCGGCCCCGATATCAACAAAATAGATGGATCGGGTATCGGAAAATACAGCCGATCTGTGAGCCGATACTTTCCTTAATCTATTGGGACGCGGGCTACGTCATACGTCAGCAGCACGTGTGCCGCATGCCACGAGAGTTTTCTAAACAAACGCAAACATGGAGCGAACGTTCGCTTCTCTTCCCCGGGTTGCTAAGCGGACGTCAAACCCTGCGCGTTCGCTTCTCTTCGGGTTGCTAATGGGACGTCAAAGGCTGCGCGTTCGCTTCTCTCCCGAATGGGGGGGGGGGGGGGGAGGCTAATCGGATGTCAAACGCTGCGTGTTCGCTTCTCTTCCGGGGGGGTGTTAATGGGACGTCAAACGCTTTGTGTGGCGGGCTCCATCTAGTGTGGAAACTGAGAAGCTGAGCTCAAGCTTCTTGTGCGGGCCATATTCAATTATGTTTTCAGAATTTGCTGCGGGCCAATAAAAACTGGACCGTTAGTTTGGACACCCCTAATTTAGAGCAAAGAACTGTGTAGTCTGCCTGATGGCATTGCCTTTGGTCTTTTCTGTTCCACATGTAGAGTTATGTAGCTTGTTAAGTCAACCATAATATCGGATCGGTATCGGGTATCGACCGATACGCAAAGCCACGGCATCGGTATCGGTATCGGGACTGAAAAAGTCGGATCGGTGCATCTCTAATTCTGAGTGTGAATGATTGTTTATCAATGTGTCCTCTTCGATTGGTGGGCAACCAGCTCAGGGGTGTATCGCGCTTACTGCCCGAAGTCAGCTGGATAGGCTCCAGCCTGGCCGGCTATGCCGCTCGTGATGATAGAGCGATTCTGGAAATGGATGGAGGGAGGGATGGATGGATATATATCCAGTTACATTTTGACCGGACGTTTATACTGTAGCTTGTAGCATTAACTGGCATTATTGTCCTTCCTTGGTGTATTTGTAGCTTGGAACAGTAGCTTCTGTGTCTTCAGCTATATTGTAAAGACAGCTGCAGTTAATAACATTGTACACATGTTGTCTGACTATCCTTAGCATTATTGATGCTATGTTGTTTTCAGTTCCGTTAAATACTATTTAACCAGTGTGCAAGTTTCCGTATTATAGGTGTGGCATTAACTTGTTAATGTTGCAACAATTAGTATTAATATAGCTTAATTACTAGCGATCTAGGCAGGACACACCCCTTGCAATATCATTTCCTGCTGCATCCAGAAAGGATGACCAAGGATGGCAGTCTGAGGTGAAATTAGATGATCATTCCGATTATGTATCACCTTTTTACAAAATGAAAAAGTAATCAAGTTTGTTAGGTATCAGGGTAGGCTTCGGGTTAGTGGGATTCATAATAACGGCTTCACACTGAAGTCAGATATTGCATCTCCAGTCTGGCTGTAGTATTAGGGCTTATCCTATCCAGATGGAGCATTGCCAATCATATTGCAGGGTGGGTCATGTCCAGATAGAATTCTATTGGTATTCATTTATAATTCATTATGTCAGTCACTATTGGTGTTGAGTTCGTTTATATTTAGCATTATTTTTTTTAACACTGTGTTAGGATGAAGTAGTAGCTACCATTGTTGTTATTGCACAGGTGCTGTGCTAGCATGTAGCATTAGCTGCGCCCTTATGGTAGCGTTCAATATATTTTTTTTAAGACATTTTGAAAGGTTTTGTCTGTGATGCTGAGTCCCAAAGTGGCCCCCAAGGGCCAATTGACTTAGACATGTTGCCCCTTAAATATACTTTATGGTCGGGACTAGGAAAAAGAGTTTGGGGGGTGGAGGGTGGCGGGGTTGGCAAGTCTGGCATGGGAGCTATTGGGAAGTGTGCAGTGTTCCATAGATCACCGACTGTCTCTTTCCCCCACACTGTGACACTAATTTCGGCCGCTGATTCGCAGTGGCTTCACGGGTGGCTGCCTGCCTCGATTCAAGTGCATGATCAAAGGCACGAGGGGTATGGAGTGGTGGTGGTGGTGTTGGAATGTAACGGAAAGACTGAAAAATAGAACACAGATTTTGCTGAAGAATTTATAATCCAACATCCAAAATTCTTCAAACGTAATCAGACAGCATTGGCACATCACTTTCTACTCCGGTTCTTAAAATATTTGTGCCGATACTCAGCTGGAGAAAATGAGAAGAAGGTTTTACTTCTTTGCAGCCTGAAAGCTATGGTAAGGGACTTTGTGTTTAACTGCAGGCTGCTTCGTTATGTCTGCGGTGCATATTGGGTAAAATTACTTTTATCTTGTGGGCCATTTAGTTTTTTTTCCAATTGAAATGGCATAATGCATAAGTTGACCCTTGGAGACAATATGAAACCCTGCTGTTGTCTAAACCTTATTCGGATGACCTATCTTTGTCATTCTAATATGTAACTTGTGTTATGTTGTGAAAGTAATCGACCCAATTTCAAGTTAAAACAAACAAACAAACAAACAAACAAACAAAAGCAAAAATGATGACTGTGTTCTGGCCTTATTATAAGTTTTTATCATTTCATATATTTATTAAAATTATTCTTATCTCTATGATTAAAAAAAATCGTACTTGTAGTTGTTTTATAATGATACAAAACTATTATTTTTAATACTTTTATTATTTTTTAAAGAAATCTTTCAAGGAACATCAAACATAATACATATATATAAAATGGGAATAATAATTTACATTTACCAAAGTAAAACAATATTAGGGGTTGAAAAAATGTAATAGAAAGACAAGAAGGAATTAAAGTTTTAGTTAAGTGCATTTGTTGCTGTTAAGATTTTTTCTCTTTGTTTGTGCTCAAAAACTGAAAAAAACCCAATTAATTAATCTAAAAAATGTGATAACATTTTCAAAAATTGCAGAAGTCCAATAATTAATTAAATTTTACAAGGTGTGATTAGTGGCTTTTTCTTTCCTATTTTTTTTATGTGAAGCATGATAATAAATGTAACTTTTAAGAAAGGTAAAATATTCTGTTACTAATCTTTACACTGTCAAAAGAAAAGGGGAAAAATAGGGTGGAAGCAGTAAAACTATTTATTTGCCTGAGTAAAATAATAATGAACGTTTTGAAATCATTTAATTAATATTGAATATGGTGTGATGAATTTAATAAAATAAATCTAGTCCTTTTTAGGAAGAAAACACAAAATAAAATAACCATCCGGTAACAGAATACATAACCACATTTTTTTTAGTTTTCTAAAACTGACAAAGAATTACTGTACGTATATACTACATTTGGCATAAAAAAACAATAACAAGCGTTAAATATAATATGATAATAACAAAAATGAAAAAAAAAAAAACTTTCAGTGACAAAAATATTTCCTTAGTTTCTGCAATGTTTGTTTTCTAAAACAGCCTTAAATACGTTTGCCACAGTCAAGCAATTCTGAAATTTCAAAATCTTTTTTAATATGAAAATGTTTAAAGAAAAGAAAAAAATATTAAAATTATCATTCCCATCCCCCTTATTTAAAATAACAAGAATAATAATACTAATACTCCTTGCAATTGGCTGGCAATAATACTAATACTCCTTGCAATTGGCTGGCAACTGGTTCAGGGTGTCCCCCGCCTATTGCCCAATGACTGCTGGGATGGGCTCCAGCACGCCCGAGACCCCCGTGGGGACAAGCGGTACAGAAATAGGATGGATGGTTACCAATACCAATACCAATACTAATAATACTACTACTACTAATGTTTTATAAAACTGACAAAAACACATGTATATTTCACAAATTAAAAAAAGTAATTACCAGAAAACTATCAGTCTTCCACGCTAAATATATCCAAATTAACAACCTTAAGCAATTATGCTTAAGTGGTGTGAGGTCACCGCGAAACAGCTGCGGTTTTGTCTTTGTTGTCACTATAGCAACAACAGCGATGCTCCATCTCCCTCTAACTTGTCGCATCTTTTGAGTATTTTATTTTAAGGTCAAACGAGTACATGGGCTCTTTTTTGGGGACTACGAACGAACGCACAATAGTCTTCTCCCGAGAGCTTTAGGTGACCTTTTCGCAATGAAGCAAAACCAGCGGGTAGCGTTCCCACGCGACTCGTACATGTGAAGCAAAGCATGCTGGTAGTTGTGTACTTTACTTGCTTGGTCACTCAAGGGCTTCTTGTGGGTTACAACACAAATATAAGTCTACTTAAGGGTGTGTGTCGCACTAGGACTCAGCATTATACAAAAAGGAATAAGATGGCGATGGTGTTCATTTTGGCTACTGCTCGTGTCACTGCATTTTTCCGGCGGTCTCCCAGGGGCGTATGTTGCCGCCAGAGTGGTCCGAGCTCCCGCGGTGTCATTGGGAGGCGTCCATGCTTGACGTGAAACCAAGTACAGCTCATTCGGAGAGGGTGGGGGTGTCAAAATGGGAGTCCATAGCCCGCTCTCATAGCGCAGCCAAGGGAGAAATGAAAGTGTGTATGAGTGTGAAGACGGTAATAAAACAGTCCTGACACACTCGGGCTTCGCATTCCAACCAAGTTTTTTTTTTCTTTCATAAAACATGGATTAGTCACATGCTCATTCAATCTTTTGTTTGAGATTTCAGAAGTTTTTTCTTTTGTCTGCCTCGCTTTTGTAAAATTTAAAGATTTTAAGATTTTTCTTAATTTGACATAAACCCAACTACTGTAATTTCTGGACTATAAGACGCTACTTTTTGCTCAAGTTTTGAACCCTGTGGCTTGTCGTCCGGTGCGGCGAATCTATGGACCTTTCGTGCTTTTTGTGATGACTTGATCACTTTTATACACTCGTAAAAAGGCTGTGGACCGCTGTTGTGCGGCACCGCTGTGCTGGGGGGAGGGATATGTGACACGGTCACTGGGAAGAAGAGTTGTGTGTTGATCGCATGTCTATCCGCCAGGCAAATAGTGCCGTATAATTCACACAAAAAAGAGACAGAACGAGATCAAGACGGACATTACTGAAGAAAGGAAGCTTTTATACACAAACCCTCATTAAGGGGGACAAAAGAAATGCATATGATGCCGCTTTTAGGTTAAAGGCAGTCGATTTGACTCTTAACGTAGGAACTTCAGCTGCTCATGCATTGTAGAGGTTTCTAGGGGCCATTGGGCTATTGTTGATGACATCTTGTTGCGTCACCCTTTTCTTTATTTATTTCCTGGTCACATCTACTCTGGAGCTATACGTGTAGCTCGCTAGTTTAATGTAATTTAGCTCTTTGTGCATGAATAAAATTAGCATGAACAGACGCTCATCATGGAAAATGCTAGAAGAAATACATAATGCGACAACGAAAGAGAGACTGAGAAAGTGTGTGGCGAAGTATCAATCGGAATGCTTGATACTTCGATGGTTTCAGTGCACAGGAGGAAGATGAAGACGGCTGTCAGTGACTTTTACTGGTATTTTGTTAACCAGCCCTGTTAGTGCTGAGCTACCGTGTTGCTGCTTTGTTACCGCCGCGTCTCAGTGACTTTTACGGGCATGTTTTTTTATCCAGCCCTGTTAGCCCTATTTCAATTGATGTCAGGTGTTCACAGCCACACCCACACAATCAAGTAATCACCCGCATCTGTCCTGGCTTGTTAGTCGACCCTACTTAAACCCAGCACTCCCAGCTGTTCATTGTCAATCTGTCTGTGATGCATGCGTTTCTCCCGTCTGACTCCCGTTGCCAATTCTGCCCATGTACCGACCCACCTAGCCCTGCGTGTTGCCTGCCCTGAACATTCGCCCATTTTTGACCACGCTCTGCCTGCCCTGACCTTCTGCGTGCCCCAGATCATGATTATGCACTACTCCCTGCTGCGCTTTTTGCTCGCTCTGTTACTTTTTCCACCAGGTTGATTTCTCTCATCTGCCCGTCGGTCACTCGGTGAATGTTGATCAGCAGGGGCGCCGCCACCCTCACTCATAACAGACTAACCACAACCACGCAGCAAGTGCACGAGCAAACGGCATTGTCCCGGCTGGGACGAACCAAAGGCACCGTCAGCCGCCTTTCGGCCAATATCAGTTCTCTTGTCCAAGCAGGCCAACTCCAGCAGCAACAGCTCCAGCAGCAACAACAGCAGTTTCAGCAACAGCAACAGAAAATTGCCCAGAGCCTCCAAGCACTTACCGCTTCCAACTGGACCACACAGGGTGAGACACCTCCCGTGACGCTAGAGTCTCATGTGGCTAACGTTCGTCGACCCGTGGACCTTCCCAAACCCAAGATCAGGAACCCAGAGCGTTTCGACGGAGACCCTATAAATGTCCGAGCCTTCCTCTCTGATGGCTGAATTTTGTTTGACCTGCAACTGCAGACTTTCGGAACTGGACAAGCCAAAGTAGCGTATGCACTCACACGCATGATGGGCACAGCGCGCCTATGGGGCACCGCTGAGAACGACTGGCGCTCTCCTGCCTGCATGTCGTTCGACGCCTTCGCTCGCAAGCTCCTCCGCCTGTTCAACTTGGGCTCCATTTCAGAGGACGCGTCCCAGGAGGCAACAGGTCAGTGGCTGAATATGCTATCAAGTTTAAGACAGTGGCCGGTCGGAGCGAGTAGAATTCTGCCTCTTTGGTGGGCATGTTCCTCAACGGGTTGGCAGAGTACATCAAGGATGAGATGGTCCCTTACGATCATTACCCGGACTCTTGAGGACTCCCTCCATGGACCTTGCAGCCTGCGTGGACAGAAGAATCCAGACTAAACGTGAACAAGAACAAAGGTTACTTCCGCCCCCTCGCAGTTGCGCCCTCCATTCCCCTCCGAAGTCCCTCCACCAATTCACCCATCGACATCTCCAATGTGCCAGCCTGTTATCACAGCCTCAAGGAGGTCTTCAGTAAGGGCAAAGCCCTTCTCCCTTCATATGATTGTGCCATCAAAGTCCTGACGAGCACATTTCCGCCGAAAGGTTGACTCTACTCGCTGTCCAACCCAGAGCGCAAAGTTATGGAAGAATACATTCAGGACTCAGTCGTGGCTGGAATCATTCAATCTTCCTCGCCCACCGGTGCAGGGTTTTCTTCGTCGGGAAGAAGGATGACTTGCTCCACCCCTGCATTGACTACCATGGCCTCAATAAGATCACCGTCAAGAACCGCTGCCCCTTGTCTTTTCGGCATTCGAGAGCCTTCAAGGGGCCACTGTCTTCACAAAGCTGGAGCTTCGAAACATGCATCATCTGGTGCGCATCAGGAAGGGAGACGAGTGGAAGACAGCGTTTAACACCCCCAGTGGACATAATGAGTACCTGGTGGTACCATTCGGCCTCACCAATGCTCCCGCCGTCTTTCAGGCGTTGGCGAATGATGTGCTTCAGGACATGTTGAATAATTTTGTGTTCGTGTACCTTGACGACATTCTGATATTCTCTCGTTCGCTCACGGACCGTGCCAACCACGTCCGGGTAGTGCTGTGTATGTCAAGGTGGAGAAGTGAGAGTTTCATGCCTCGTCCGTCAAGTTCCTGTGTAGCTAGCTAACTGCACTGCACAATTGTGTCATATCACGGCTGACATGGCAGGTGTTCAACTTTTTGTATAGTAGGGAGCAGCGACTTGTGCCAGACTGTGGAACCATTTTAAAAAAGTCAGGAAAACTGAAATTGTGAAAAACAAAATGTAAAACACTGTACCTTCACATTTCAGCACCACACAGTATGCGTGTTTTAAGTATTTGTCTCAATTAGACTTTGTTTACACTGAGCACAACAATCAGTGTGAAAGAAGTTTTACGAATTGGAATGCAGTTTCGATAAGCCTACCTTATTGCTTGCTTCCCTTCTTTCATTCCCCCTGTAGGTGGACCAAATGGAGTGAGAAGGTGGGGCAGAGCGAAGACTATTAGGAGGAGCCTGGGTAACAAAATTGCTGAAAAGTGAGCAGTAAGTGAAGGTATGCGGGCAGCATGGAACGGGTGAGGGAGCAGCGGCCTTTCTGCTCGCTCTCCAAGAGCCAGCGAGAGCATCGCGAGCGAGGCGGAGAAATCGAACGTGAGTGCCGTTACGCCTCGGAACGTGAGGACGCTGCCCGAGACGTCACTGCGCCATCCTGTCGCGTACCCACCCAAAAGTCGTACAGCTCCAGCGAGACGCTCCAGGCCTTTGAGCATGACCCGGCACACATGCTCTTCGGGGGCCGGGTCAAGGAGACGGCGCGACAGGAGCGCGCCGAGTACAGCAGGCCAGGTCAGAAGCACACGGGTATCATGATCTTTTATTGTGCTTGGAACCCTAACTTCAAATCTTAACCTTGGCTTGGAAGACTACTTTGAAAGCCTCCAGCAGTCTTAAAACTCTACTTTAAAACCAGAAGTCTAATTTAAAACTACGTATACTTTATACTTTATAGATGGGATTGGCAAATTCTTTTTTCATGCAAAAACAGCATGAAATGTCAATTGTAATGTCACAATTTACCAAATGATCAATAACGCCATTGATTGACTCTGCAAAATAAGACATTAAAGCAAACACAATCACGTTCACTCCAGGGGTTTCTTTAATAATATAGGGTTTCTCAGCATATATTTCTTTTCAATTTGTTTTCCAATATTTTGAAATAATCATGTTTGTTTCTCGGGGTGCCTCATAACTCCCACCCCCACTCATGCATGCACACATTTTTCATGCATTGAATGTTTATCAGCGCTTTTATATATCCTGCCTTGCAAGCATCCTTTATCATAATTGAAACCCTAACTTCAAACATTAACTTGCAAGACTACTTTGAAAGCCTTTACTTTATAAGCCTTTATGAAAACTACTATAAAACCCTAACCCAGGCTTAAAACTCGAACCCTGTCTTGGAACCGTAACCTAAAGCTGTCATGCCCGTGCCAGAGCACGCTCGGCCGGCAACTTCCCTCAGCCACACAGTCTTCGGTTCCCCACCTCCCTCCCTTCCAACTCCCTTTCCCTTCAATAAATCCTGGTTCAAGCTGCGTTTGGTCAACCTGGCTCAAATCATTCCTGACAAAAGCCCTATCCTTCCTTGAAACCTACCCTTGAAGTTATGACTTAAAACTCCACCTTGAAACCATAAACCTAACTTTAAACCTGACTGTGAAACACCAACCCAGTCTTGAAATCTTCACTACTTAAAAACCTTACCTTGTCTTCGAAACCCTACTTTCAAATAGTAATTCTGACTTATTGACATATCTCTGTCATGGAACCCTCACACTGTCTTAAAACCCTATCTTGAAAGCCTAACCCTGCAGGCATGAAACGCTGACTTGTATCTTTCATTGAAAAGCTACTTTTAAAGCCTTAAGATTTGCTTAAATTCCCAACCCTAACTTGAAACCCTAATTTATGACCCTTATCTTGCCTCTACCCTTGTAAAAACTCACTGAAATTAAAGGATAAATAAGAAGTCGTCCACCATGAGGGGTTCCCTCAGAAAAGTGTCAAGACGCCATGCCGGAAAATTGTAAGTAGGCTGCCATTTTAGCTCAAAGCAGCCATTTTAGGGTCCTTTGAACCATTTTCAGTTCTTAAGAATAACCTCTTCCTAGAGGATTAGAGATTGTGTGCTTGCCACTAAATTGGAATCCGATAAAGATAGGCAACATTAAATTAGCAATTTTTTTTCCCCCAGTCATTGCGTGTGGAAGGAAATTGAGGAAAAATGTGTTTCCATTGTCTTTTTTTTTTATATACTTTCAGGCTGCCGGCCTAATTTCTGTAATTAAACAAGGTTCAGACCGTTCATTTTATTGTGAGGCTGTCCTCCCGCTCACAAGGTTGCAATTAGAAAGAAAATAATGCAATACATTATACATAGTATCCCACTGGTAAATGACCGTTTTAGAATGCGAAGCGGTCAAGTTATTTTTCTTTATTTTGTTCTATATGTCCAGCTTCCTTCATCTCATATCAAATGCCAGATTTCATGTGTTTTCAAATTCTGCTCAGCACACATGATCTCGCTTCACAAATGTACGTGTTGACATTTAAATACAGTACGCGTGAACTGATCTCACACGCTTTCAAATTCATAAGGCTGACCATGAAAGAGCTTTCATCAGTCCTACAGAAAACACTCTAAGAAGTATTGGTATACGTTAAATTATTGTAACATAGAAATGAGCATTACTGGAAACATGTTTTTTGGTGTTCTTTCTATATCACATTTTGGATTCATGAAAAATAAAAACACAATCATTAACACAATGATAATGGAAATAAATGGATATATATTTTTGTGTTTTGACTAAAGTAAAGCAGCATGTGGCTCATTGTATCGTATGCTTTGTTTGTCATTGACATTGACAACAGCTGTCATGCTCGCTGGTAGAAAGCTAGGAAGACAATAATAAATTCATTACCAAAAGTGAATGAAATCAAATAGTACAAATAAATGCAACAAAAAATGAGCATTTTGGGCCATTGCAGTTACATAAAATAACAAAGTAAAAATAACAAGTATATTTAAATGGACATTTTGGATATTGTATCAAAAAATGAGCATTTTGGGGCATTGCCGTTACATAAAATAAGTAAAAATAAGTATATTTAAATGGACATTTTGGATATTGTATCATTAAATAAAATTATAGATATTATTAAATTAAATTAAAAGAAAAAGTAAACAATACGTATAGTAAATACATTTAACTTGACTAAGAAACACAATAAAGGTACACAGATAAATTCAATACAATTTGGGGCATTACATATTCAAGACTATTTATAATGAAGTGATCTAGATAAATAATAAAATTAAATGATGCATATAACACATAAATAGAAATAGTAACAATGAAGTAATTAAAATAAATTAATAGATCAATTTTGGGGCTTTGTACTGCTCAATACATCACAAATAAAACTGGTAAAGAATGGTAAAAATTAATACCTTGAATATATTTTCAAAAACACAAAATAAGAGAATAAACAATTCTATTAATACTTATGGGCGGTGACTCAAAACAAGAAGAAAAAAATGCTTATTTACGGGACTCTAAACCATTTTGGTATTTGAACTTTTGATATTAAAATTTGGGATTTGAGGGGCATTTAGTTTCAGTATGTTTTAAGCTCTACGTAGAGCATAAGAGCAAGCGCTTTCATCGTGTTGTCAATGGAAATCCCCCCCCCCCATGTCTATGATTAACGTTGATTTTCCACGAGGTTTAAATATAAAACTGCAGCTTGAACATTTTGAAAAAGGCATTCAAGTTGGAGCTGCTTTGAGAGTCGGTTGACTCGTTCTTCCTCTGGTGTTTTAACACCCCCCCTGTGTCCCCTCTCTCGCCATCCGCCATTTTCCCCCTCACCTTCCACCACATTAGTGTGCCCATCTCTCGGTCGTTAGGCTTGTTTTTTGCTCGCTTTGTTAACTTTTATCGCTTCCCTTCCGTAGGGCAGACGTTCTCTCTGAGGCAGCTTGGCATTTGCCAGCCTCGCCGAGGCATGGCGCTGTGCCCTGAGACGGGCCTGTCGCACCCTCTCGGGACCTACGCCCGGAGGCCCGCCGTCACCTCGGAGCTACGTGAACCCCAATCCCCGGAACGCACCATTACCCTCTGGGGCAAGGTGGGCCCCAACTCCTGCCTCTCCAGTCGTTCCAACTCTGATCTCACCCTGACCGACACAGAAATGGACAACAAGTCTGACATCGAGATGGGTAAGTTGGAAATTTGATGATTATTGGCAGTTGCAATTGGCGGGGCTTCACAGCTGATTTCCAACTGGTTGGTGGGAGAAACAAATGAGGATGTCCTTCTGATGGCATCATCTGGTTGTTTTCTCCGCATTAAGGAGAGAAGTTGGATGAAGTTCACCCCACGGTGAGCGTGTAATCAAAGATGGCTTTGAGTTGGGGGAGTTTGGGGGGTAAGGGGAGAGTGCAAATTGTTGCAAGGTTGAGGAGGCGCGCACAAGGCAACCGCGCTTGATGAGATGGTTTGAAGTGCAAATGCGATCACGGTGGAAACCCGAGACACTGCATTTGGGCAAATTGTGAGTGATGCTAATTTATATATATTTTTTTAAATTAATTTTAACATTGTTACTCTCTGTCTTCCGGCTGACTCCTACATTGCTAAAAAGAAAAAAAAAATGCATGTTAGCTAAATTGAATTCTCAGTTGTCTATAGCAAGGGTGTCCAAACTACGACACGCTGACAAATTGTGGCCCGCTGTCCATTTTTAATTGGCTGTAAGACATTTTATAAATAGAACAGAATATGGCCTGCACTTCAACTCTTGCCTGAGTGTATGCACTTTTTAATTTTGACACCACAGGGAGCACTGTTCAACTACTGTTAATCAAGGCAGTTGCACCACCAAAAAGGAAGTGTACCTCAAGATACGAAACATGACCGAACCAAAGACGCAAAAGTTAGAAAGTGTGCATCACTGTTCCCACTGAGTGCATTGTTAATGTTGATGACCGTTTCAAATGAATATTAATAGGTATGATGCTAAGGCTAATACCTATAGGTATAGGCATGATTTATCAATTTGAATACCATTGTATTGAAATTTCCAATACGTAGTGTTTCTTGTTGCCCGCTAGAGAGCATGGATGTATTGCAAGTTAATTTGAAGTGTGGTTTACCTTAACAACCAATGCAAAGTGTTCACCTTCAGGATTTACACACAACATTAAACCGGGGGACATCATGCATAGCAAAACCAAAGTGAGTCACTGTTGCGCGTGAAGCTTCCTTGGCACTGTGGTCCAGTACACAATATTAAGGCTTTGTAAACCCTCTCCAATACTTTTATGCAACATAAACCTTTCCCATTCCCTTTGTAACCGTTCCCACATTGTTCTGTGCATGTATTTTAGCTTTACAGTAAATAAAAGAACAAATACATAATACGCTGTCATGTCTTCTGACATCTCCTCCCCCTTGCGGTTCCCTTGCGCACGGCTGCCATGACTTCCGCGCTTCCTGCGCTTGTCCTCAGTCAGGTGGCGGTGATCAATGCTGATAACCACGCGCAGTTCCGCATTGGCAACCCGCACCCCCGAGGACTAGCGCAGGGAGCGCGCCAGCCGGCCAGCAGGGCGAGAGCGGAGCGGAGACGTAGCATGAGCAATCAGCGTGTATTTAAACGTCGTTCTCCCGTCACTTAAAAACCGTGAAATAGCGAATCCGCAATAGATGAAGTGGCGAGGGATCACTGCACTGTAAATCTTATGTCTAAGAAAAAATCTGAGGATGCTGTTCTGAGAATAAGCTACCAATTTCTTTTTTAACAAAGAAATAAAGGTCCATTTATGGAGCGCTCTGATGAATGCAATGTTGAATTATATTCAACAATATCACATATTTGACCACTTTTAGTTGATCTTTCTAACTTTAATACACTAAAGTTAAGGCTATATACCTAATTTCTAGTAAGTGGCCCACCCCGTCCTACATGTTTATACATGTGCCCCTCATTGAAAAAGTTTGGACACCCGTGGTCTATAGAATAGAATAGGTATGGTTGTATTTCTCTCCTAAACAGGATCTGCAATCCATGCTACCATTGGGCAGACATTGGCATACCCTCAAGCTCCCAGGCCTCTGTTGTGGGCACTGAACTTTATCCAGCTTCCGAAACAGAACAGTGTCAAAATGTGAGCAACTACAGCAGTAAAAAAAACTGTTACCAACTACCAATTGGAACACGCGCCAAGTCAAAAGAAATTTCCGACTTAAATATACTTAACCACTAATTTATCAACAGCAAACTGTGAAACTCAATACATACATTGTGAGCTCCTTCATTTTAGTTAACTCTTTTAATTTCTTTTATTCATGGCCCGGTGTAGTTCACCTTCTTGAATTTTGTTGTTTTCCTTATTGTTCTGCTGTCTGCTCTCTTATTCATTTGTTAGTTTAGGTGTTTATTAGTAGATTTATTTGCTCGTTCATTCAATAGATCCTTCTCGCCCTTGTTGTTATTTTTGCAGTGTAGCACAGCCAAGTGTTTAAAATATGTACTTTTATTAATGGCATTATGAGCCTTTATTTCATAAAAGGATGACACAAAAACCCTCTTAATGATGAGAAATGTCAGACTTAAACAGATGTACAGTCTATGAGACCAAACCAGAGATGCAATCATTTGAACCCTCTAGTCATTTTTCCAACGTCTAGACTTTAAACATTGGACAAAATGTGATTTAAAAAAAAAAAAAAAAATCAAACCTCTATTGTGCTGGGCATCACTTGTCTTTTGACTTTGACTATTTAATGAAGCAGCCCAGCGAAATGAGCCATTCAAAAAAGGTTGCCATTAACCCAATCTGCATGCGGCAGCTTGCGCAAGTGGCCGTTCAGGCTCGTTTATTCAGAAATGCAGTCCATATTTCAGTCGCAATCATGTTCATCTCTTGACAACTTCAGCATGGTACGGTTGCACACCCTGTCTCCTCTCCCCAAAAGTCACCTAATACAATTTTTATTAAACTTTACCTGTAATAATGATATCAAATATTGACCCGTTAATCGGAGAAATGAATCTATAATTATAATTTGGGACCAATTAAAATCTAATAATATGCAGCACAATAATTTATTAGAGGAAATCCCCTGGCGAATTATTCCGAGAACTAAACCAGAACATGAAAGTGACTGGAAAAATGTTATTGTTTAAAAAAACGCATGAGTCTAATCATAAAAATGAATGATTTATAGTAAAAATAATGAATCATAGCAACTTCTTTAACAAATTCCGACATTTATTATTGTTTAGGTTTCTACAGCTTGGACTCGTGTCAAACATTTGATCCCTCAGTTCATGTCCCGTGTTCAGCTGTGTTAAATTCATTCAAAGCTGTTTCCTTGAAGTTTTTAGAGAATCTGGTTTGCCAGAAAAAGCCATCTGGCTCCCCTCATGTCCCTATTCCCCCGCATTTTTCGCAGAAGACTCTCCCAAGTAATGGTAAATCTGTCTTGGCCATTATCAACAGAAGTCTGTCTTTTATTATAGTTCCCTAACAATTTAAACATGCTGTAGTGCAACCCGTGCTCAAGAAACATGGCCTTGATCAAGAAAACAGAAGTTAAGGTTCCTGTTGACTTGAGCCCCCTGGCGCCTTAGCTAAAACAAACATTCTCAAACTTAGTTCTTGAATTGGATTGGAAGTGATTTTAAATTGGACCGGCAAATTGGTCCTGTTGTGATATCCAGCTTTTTTCATCTTAGTCAGCTGGCTAAGTTAAAACCTCCTTTCTCAAGGGAATCTTCAAACAGTAATTCATGCCTTCCTCACATCTCGACTGGATAATTATAATGCCCTTTATTTTGGAGTCAGACAGTCCTCCATCAAGCGTCTCCAGTTAGTCCAAAATGAGCCCATAACTTTTACTCTGGCATCGCTTGACTGGCTCCCTGTACATTTGAGAGGTCTTTTTAACATTGTGTTATATGTTTTAAAATCTTGAAATTGTCTTACCCCACCTTACCGCTCCTTCAACCTGACGCACCTGCCCAGCATCTACCTTAGTTCAGCGGACCAGACACTATTAGCGGTACCAGGGACTAAGCGAAAGCTCAGAGCGCGTGGCCCCACTCTTTGGAATCACCTCCTGTTTGGAGACTACAGGTCCCTCAGTGGAGAATGCTGAACATAAATTGAAAGTTACATTTTCACCCTCAGCATGCTTATTCAAAAGAATGAACCAAAGTCTATTCTCACATCGTTATTATTGAAAAGGTGAAAGATCAATAGAAATATTGCTGCTGCCTTCATTTTACTTTCCTTTTTCTCCGAGAAATGAATCACTAAAATGGCAAGTTTTAGATTTGTTTTCAAGTTTCAAGGCTTCACGGTGGGCCAGTCTGTGCTATTCATACTTTTCATCAAAACAAAACGACGGATGTTAAATGAGCTGGAATGAATTTTAAGAGACATTTGACCCTCCCAGAGTAAGGACATTATTTGCTACATACATGAACCTAACACTGTCTGAGACTGTGCATCACTCAGATTTTGTTGCAATGCAGAAGATAATTGAAACTTCACATCGCAGCTAAATGTTTGTATTTACTGTTGAGGACATTAAGCCTCATTCTAAAATATCAAAAAAAGTTGAGTTTGTAATAAAGTATCAAACTCAAAGTCAAGTAAAGAAAACTGTAATAAGCCAAATACCGTCACAGATTTACTTATTGTTTAGTGGATGCTGGGAGAACAGTAAAAATCACAAACACAATGAGCACACTTAGGAGCTTAATTAATTTTAAACTGACAGTTTTAACTTCGACAATACCTGGATTTTTTTAGGTGTATAGCTCAAAGACGTATCTCAAATACAATTGATAGACAAGCAAAATTTTCTTACATTTTATGATGAAAAGGGATTTTTGTTGGAATACCGGTTTATTAAGGAAACGGTTTTGGAACCGAACGGAAGATCGTATCAACTATCAAATATAGCAGTGACATAAATGCAGCTGTACCCACTATGCTACAACTACACCTTTTGTTTTTCCAGAAAGCTTTTATTGAGCAACATTTCTTTTGTCTTTGACTCTGGTTGATCTAGTGTAACTGCAGGCAGTTACTGTCAAACAGTAACTTTCTTTTCACTGTGCTGTTGTCATTTTCTTGTCTTCTATCTGCTCCATTAATTTGGTCAGCAAGTTGTTGTCAAAGGAGGAAAAGTTTAAGATCCTCTGCCAAACCGTTATAACGTAGCCGAAGGAGTTAATAGGTAATGTCAGGCAAACGTTTTTGCTAGCTAGCTGCGATGTAACCCCATATCTCACTGAGCGGCAAAGGTCAGTGTGTGTGCGCATGCAGCGAACGCCTCTCCGTCATCAGGGCTCTAATATTTGACAGCGACAAGACAATTTTGCAAGTGTCTGGCAAAAGTCTTTGCAACCCTGAATGAACCCTACCGAAAAAGCAACATTCACTCCATGCATACACACTCACAAACCAACCCTCCGCCACTCAGTGAGTGTGATGTTCCATTAACTGCATCATTAATTATAAATTTTAATTTCGCTATCCACAATCATCCTCATAAATTGTGTTGAACTCAATTTAAATTCAGTCAAATTGAGTTTTATTAAACGGGGATTGATTTTAGACGGTGCTAAAGAGCTCTGCTTAATTTTAAAACCAGGTTAACGCATTTTAAACTTGGGTTTACCAAACGCTGAGTAAAACTAATGTTAGATTAAACCTTGTTGGTGCAACCTAGACATAGTATTTTTGTTTCATGTTACTCAGCAGTATTTTTATTTTTTTTGTTGAAATGCGTTTACAATGTGTTTTACGAAATGAACAGTTAATGTGTTTAAAGGGCACAGGAATGATAAAACTATGAGAACATTGCTTTTCATTATTGTGGCTTTTCAATTGTTGCAAGTGGGTCTAAAACATATCCCCTCCCATGAACGTGGTCTCGCTCTATCTCTATACAAGACATTAACGTTTTACATGTCCCTTTTGCATTTTAATGTTAAAGGGGGCGCATTATGCCTTTTTTTGGTCAGAAACAACACCCTTGTTTAGTAATATAATTTTCCGACTCAGCTGAGTTCTGTGTGATCATTTTGCAGGGTTTCCACGAAAAAGAGTAATCAAAGCTATTTTGTGACAAGTTGTTTAAACTCTTTAAAATCATATGTTAATAATAATTGACCTTAAGTGGCAAATAATAAGTGATGAGATATGAGACTAACACTGTGCGTTACAGTTTTAATAAAAGATTTGCATGCATCACATTGTGCTTGACATGATATGAATTGAAGTTTGTTTTGTGGGAAGCTACTGAAAAGTGTAGTGGCTCAAGGTTTAACACCGGGTGCCACGCAACGACAGAGTTATTACTGTACAAAACCTGTCACCTCCCGAGTGCCGCCAACACCTCTATGCATTTTTAATGTACTAATACTCCATTATGCCACTTGCGGTGCCTGTGTTGTGATATAAATGTTAATCTGGTGGACCTTTTAGTTTGTGAAAACTTCACAATCAATATTGCACCCCCCCATAAAACATGCACAAGTGCACAAAACAGAAACATGGCCACCGCTCGCTTGACTTGAATCTTAATGAGGTGTGAAAAGACTGTTCCTCATTCGGCACAGGTAGGGCAGTAACTGAATTTCTATAGCTCGGGTGGGTGCAAAAAATGGACAAGGTTAAAATCTGTCAAAAAATATTGCTATACGTACTGTTACATCTGCATTACCAGAGTTCACTGTTCACTAATTCAGAAGATAAGGTTAACCTGGGTTGTTTGTGGATGTTACAGAGTCTTTGTGGCATTCTGACGCATTGATTCAGTTGTTAAATCATCTGTAAAAGCTAGTAGAGAAGGGTAGAGCCGGAAAGATTTGTCAGTGGAGAATGGGCCAACAAGGCCCAACAGCACTTTGTCATATATTGTTCATCCTCTGTGAGGAGCTGAGAGGGTTTGAGATGATCTGAGATGTTGATATATTGTACATGTATAGTATATCCGTCTTATACCGATCCCAGGTGGATAACGTGGGCAGCAACATAATAGCCATTCAGTTAATGCCAATGTTTAGAAAAAATATGGAATTATTTTGAATTTTATCTAATGATGTCATTATTGTACGTTGTAATAAATTACTGTGTTATAGTATTATTGTTGTCACTAAAAACACAATACATAATTTTTTTACTCATGGCTGATTTGAGTTGTGAGCTTGGAACAAATTAAACATTACAGTTACAATCAAACACGCATCTTAAGGCACCTTAGAACTTCGTATTTTCTATTTTCTTTCTAAAACTTCAGTGTGCGCTATGAACAGTTTTTAAATCACTTCAGAAAATGAGAAAAAGTGCAACGCAACACCCCCCAAGTCATCAACATGTTTGTGAGAGCACGCCTCTCCATGGCTTACTTTGTTTCTCGCGCCAACTTGCTGCGCTAACATTAGAAAAACCACAAAGGCGGGATATCACGCTGACGCGAGGTGACACGCCATCTGTCAAACTCCTGTCTCACTTTCCCTCCTTGTGACGATGAGAATCGGCCGTCTGATTCCAGCGCGCCCCACCCACACACATGCAACCATCCACCACTCCCTGTGTTTATGACTCAACCATGACAGGGAGAGAATAAATAACATCAAATTGTTGATGTTTTTATGGACAAGTCAGACCATCTGGGATCTCAAAACCGAATCCCAGGATGCTTTCATCACGTGCTAATAGACAAATATAGTGATGCCGGTATTTTACTGTTATTTATTGCGTGCCACAGTGTTAACGAGTATTGCTTGGTGAGGTAAGATTTGGTTGGAAATTTTGAGAAATGGGGGATGGATTCTGCTTTCTATTCTGGAGGCTTTGTATTTTCTAATGGCTTGATTTTAATTTGAAAAACATTCCCCAGAAAGGGGATATTTCCAAATTTGTTTTTTAAAAACGTGTGAACACAGGATCAACTGGTCAAGAATCTGTGTCGTGAGGGAAAACACATTTTTTGAGGGGTACTTTAAAATGCATTAAATGCATAACATCCATTTTCCACACTATTATTTTATATTGTGAAAAATGCACTTCAGACAACTAAAATTTGTCAGGTTTTGTATTTTAATTAAATTTCTGTGTGAAGTTATGAACCAAAAAATTAAGTATCAAAATTTTGTAAGACTGAAATGAGTATGTAAATAAATAAATAAATGCACTAGTATAAAATATTTTGGATTGCTGGAAAAAGCGTAATATATGTAATTTTTTTATATAAATGACTAATTTCTAATAGTTATTTTCTCAGTCGAAGGAAGGTATTTTCTTATTGCTGTCATTTTTTAGTACATCACAGAATTGACCCGAGTTGCAAGTGCTTGGCGAGGTTGGATTAGGTCATGAATGTTGAAAAACAGTGTCTTGGATTCTTGTTCTATTCCGATATGTGTGCTGCAAAGGTCTCTGACAACTCGCTGAAATTCTGTAACGACAGGCAGTGGCGGCGTAGCGTGAGCTACAAACAGTGCTAACACGATAGCAGAACAATTTCTCCTATCCATGTCGTTGCCCTCAGCCACAGAGAGGATGATCTGATTAGAATTCGGTGTGTCTTGCCGTATAAATTTACATCTTAATGGGAAAAAAACCACTTTTTTCCTGACTCAAGTATTTGCTTTTTATGCCTTAAAATCTTCACCCATAGCATCGATGACTATTTATTGCAAATATTTTCAGTTTAATAGCTATTTTAATATTAGTATAATATTATTTAATACTCTGCGATTGGGTGGCAATCGATTCAGGGTGTCTCCCGCCGACTGCTCGATGACTGCTGGGATAGGCTCCAGTATGCCCGCGACCCCCATGGGGACAAGTGGTACAGAAAATGGATGAAATGTATCTTCTTATGACTGCTGGATGGATTGGGAAAGGATGTTGAGTGAAAAGCTAGTAGATAGGCTCTTTTCTTCTGTAGCTCATTAACGTTATTTAAAATGTATTGATCTGAAAAGACTATGAAATCAAACACAGAACAATTTTTATTATACATATAAGCCATTCATAAATGTTAAAATTGGCATGGAAATCCCTAAAATTAATTTTTAAATTAGAAGTCAAAATATAAAATATTTTAATTTGTGTGCGCAGATGTATAATTCTGTACAAAAATAACCCATGTACACTGCATAGTGTATTAGTAAAGGAACTCAAACACATTTTTTTTATACATATAAGCTATTCATAAATGTTAAAATTATGTCATGGAAAGTCCTAAAATTCATTTTGAAATTAGAAGTCAAAATATAAAATATTTAAATTTTTGTGCGCAGATGTATAATTTTGTACAAAAATAACACTATGCAGTGTACATGGGTATTAGTAAAGGAACTGTATTTCACTCTTTCTATAGTTGGGCGTTACATTATTTTTAAACAATATTCAGTTCTAATCTGTATTCTCTTAATTATTTTTTGTTAGTTATAGTTGATATAATTAAGATATCAAGATGTTTGAATATAATTAAAACACAGTCGTTTTGAATGTCGTAAAAATACTAAACCCATCCCTGGTTTCTTAGAATTTATGGTAAAATAAAACATCCCCAAACATCTAAAACTGTGCGTGCGTGCGTGCGTGCGTGCGTGCGTGTGTGTGTGTGTGTGTGTGGTGCGTGGTGTGTGTGTGTGTGTGTGTGTGTGGGTAGGTGTGGGGGGGTGTCAAGTTAGGCTTATTTTGGTACTTATTGGTACTTATTAAATCAAGAGATACCTTGATCGAAAAAAATTAAGATTTTCCACAAAAAAGACAGCAGTGTAATTTATAGCAAACAGCAATTTGGGGGTTACAGAAAAAAGTGTATTAAAAAACATATTTTAAAAATCTTTTAAAATACTACCGCTTACTATTTCATTTAATTTAAAACGTTGTTTTCTTTAATTGGTAAAATACATTTTTAATAAAGACCCACTTATAGTGCATTATTATTTTTTGCACAAAATCCTACTAAGTTTTAATACTGGGTCTTTTACAAAGGAAGGTGGCCTTTTTTGTGTTTTAGATTTACAAGAAATGTCAATTTTCAGTTTTATGTCTGTTTTAAATTGGCCTGCATTGTTGTTTTGCGTTTCGCAAATCTAATCCCGGTTATTCTTATAAACTGACTAACCTCTTGACATGTAGAAATAATGGCAAAATATGGTGCTCTGATGGCAAAATATGATGCATTTGTCCAATTTTCTACTCAATTGTATCCAATTTGTTAGATTGTTGTCTTTTTACAAAGACATTTTTCCACGGTGCCGTCAATCCAACATGGATGGATTCCCCAATTGATTGCTGCCGGTCTTTTTTGTGCAAGTGAGCGAAAATATACACGGCCTCTAGGTTCATCTGTCAGCGCGGGTTCTTGTCAGAGACGCAGCTGCCCGATAAAAGTGCCGTTAAGGCGGCGCAACATCTATTTCCTGTCACCTCGCCGAGCGTCAACGTCGAGATTCGCTGAGGGATGAGGCCGTACAAAAAAACGGCGACGACGACTGCGGGTTGTCACCATCACCGATGACTGCGCAGTTGTCAATCACCCAAAGGGGGAAGGGTGTTAACTGGAGCGAGCAGGCGAGTGTGTCTTACTGCCCTCCTGAGAAAACGCGTTACTTCTTTTCATCATTATTTGTAGCACAAGTGCAAAATAATAAGCAGGAAGCTGGTTAAAATTCATCAGCATTGACGATTAGTATGTCGGTCTGGTTGCGCTGTTCATAATTACATTCGTGATGGTGTCAAAAGCCATTCGTTTGTATTAATTACCCCCCTTCTTTCAGTTCCCCATGTGATGTCCTAGTGTGAACACTAACCATGAAGCATATTACTTTCTGAAGATCTGTGCAGAATACCAGAGGGTACAGAAGTTCAGAACACTCACTGAGAGTTTCTCCCATCTTGTTAGAAATGATACTTTTTCTTCGTTGGAGCATTAATTTTTCTTTACTGAAGTGCGAGGAAATCTAGTTATATGGCCATTTATGTCTGTCCAATTCTACTTAACAAAATTGCGTGGTGAATTTGCTAAATTTTATCCCAAGTTGCACAAAATAAAATCGTCTGGGTCTCGATAATTGTCCAGATACCGTATCCACCTGGTTCCTATGATCCTTTGTGTGAAATGTGAGAGGAACTTCCCGTATAGTGAAACCAGCATTTAATACTATGACTACACTTTCCATGACAGTTACAGACTTAAACAGTGTGATATCGCCAGTTAAGGGCGCTTTTAAGAGAAACCATTTCCATCTTGCCTCCTCCTAATCTAATGGGCTAGGAGGATGACAATAAAAGTGGCCAGCGAGAAGTTTCACTGACGTGTAACTACATGCTGATCTCTGTCGTTTCAGACGTGATGAATCTGAAAAGCTCTGAGGCAGGCGTATCAATACTGACATGGTAATAAAGTTGCTAGCGTTTTGTTAAAAGAGGCGCAGTTTTATGTAGAATCAGACGTATCTGTTTGCATTCACTTCCCACTGCATGGTAACCACGACCACAGCTTCACATTGCATGATGTTAAAAAACTGGAATCATTCTTCAAAGTTCATGTTCAGGACACCTTGTGCGTGCATTTGGGGTTGTGTGTGCAACAACCCCCGCCCAATTGCTCTTGTTTTTTTTAATACAAAGAAAAGTGTGCAAAATTTGAAGCTACATGATTTTCATTGTACAGTAATAAAAAAAGCAGGTGAAAAGTTTGTTACAAGTTTTGACTGCATGGGATTTGCATGCAGCAAGTCAAGCTGAGGACATGCACTCTAAAGCATGTGGGGGCCTTGTGAATTGCCTGTGCTGTCGATGTTCTTTGCACTCTCGCAGCCCCTCTGGGCGTCGTCCCCACCAGACCGGCTTGAATCAGAGACCTTCATTTGGTTTCATGTCGACTTCCTTTTACAATCCCCTTCCTCAGTGTCGTCTCGGGATTTTGGGCTGCTTTTCATTTTTATTGCTACAGGTGCTGCAAGCTCTGACCTCTGTGCTCCGGATTTACACTACAGACCTCACCGTTCTGATTTAGCACCTATTTCCAGACTTATATATTTTTTGGGCTATTCATTCGTGTCATCTTACTTTCATATCCCAAGTGGGATTTTTTTTTCCTCCACTGTTGCACCTTTAATGCGGTGTAATTCCAATGTGACGTTCTAACAATGTTCTACTTTCCACCACTTTTTTCTCCAAACTTCATTCCTTTTGTGGCTTTTGAAACATTTCTTCAGCCTTTAAAAGCCAGAAGTAAATGTTTGATTAAAAGGTTTGAGAGAGTTCATTTGGGGTTTCTGTTGGTTTTCATCATGTTGAGCGTTTCTTCCTGCTGGAACAATAGCTCACGATTCAAAGTGGTTCTCTTTCAGACAGTCTGGAATATTTGCAACAAGGTGAAGGGAGCAGAATTTGGAGCTGGAAAGATGAAAAATGAGGAAAAGGGGCAGAGTTGCGTGTCCGTCGGGATATGATCACTTCCAAAACCATCCAGTCCTCGGCCGTGTTTTATTCTCATTTGCTGCCAAGAGTAAAAGTCTTTGAACGGCGTCCAAGAGGATGACTACAGAAGAACACACGGCTGTATTTATTATTTCCATGTGCGCCCACAATTGAGATCCTTTCCCCTTGCATTTCTACATTCTTATAAAAATCTAAACACAGATAATTCCCTTATTTTATACACACGCGCGCACGCGCACACACACACACACACACACACACACACACACACACACACACACACACACACACACACACACACACACTTTTTGGGAAAAAAAGGCTGAATGCACCCCACCACAAATTGGGTGCTGTATGATTTGCATTGGAGAGCAGCAACAAAGAAAAATTATTGGATTTTTTTTGTTGCCCAAATCTGAAATCTGAAAAAGTGGCGCAACGTGATTTCCATTGGAGAGTGATGACAAATAAAAAAAGAAAAGGTTTCATTTAAGAAGAAAAAAAGCTCCTAGTATGATCAATTTGCTTGAGTTAATTTCCTGTCAATAACACGGAAATCGTCACAGCGGTGTGTTCGACAACGTGATTAAATTAATTTGATTCGTGTTTCCTTATCTATGACGGGTCTTTTTTATTTGGTCTTTTGTAGGGAAATAAAAGAGCTTTTGTGGCTAAAATTACCTGCATAAACATCCGATAAAAGGACATAAATATGACTATTTACAATCAAAAATTGAATTATTGTCTTCCTCTCTTTCATTTTGTTTTCAATCCAATTAAATGAGTGTCTACATCTGCTCGGGGGAATAAAACCACAACTAAGAGCGGCATAAAAAAAAATCCCATAAAAACACGCCCGAGAGAGAGGCCTTAATATTACCGACATGGGACAGTCGCGGCTGAAGAAATTTTGATGGCACCGTATTTCGTAATGCAGTGCTCCTGTTTTATTTAAGCAGTGAGGGCCACCGCTGCCATAGGGGCCCGCGGGGAACCCGGTGCACGAGCAAAAGTTACGGTGCCGGGGAGACGAGGTGGTGGCTCTTTTGGGGGTAGGGGTTAGGCGAAGAGGCGGTGGAGGTCAGCAAGATCTGGACGTGCTAACTTCAGTATGTTTGATTTATATGAGCCTACAGGCTTAGCTAACAGTCGCGGGAGTCCACAAACCCATGTAAACATTAATATACAGTGGTACCTTCACTTATGAGTGCTCAGAACTGTTTTTGCTGTGTTTTTGCTGCCTTGACTTTTTTTTCCTTAGATAAAAGTGTAGTCATGGAACAAATAAAACTCAAATCTCAATTCAGCCAATTACTTTATTCACACACAATGTTAAACCTGTTAAGTTTGCTTTGTTGCATCCAGCACGGCCTGTCTTGAAACTGGGTGCAGAGTGCAATGAAATCTCATGACACTATAGCAGAGACATCTGGACTTTCCTACTGTATGACGTGACTGTCAAACAGGCATGCTTGCTTATGCCCTTGATTCATTTGGTATGGGTTGCCTTAATTCTGTGTGCAGGATACTAGGAACATTTCAGGACTTTTGAGACATATCAAATATTCTTCTGCGGAATAAAGCGTAGTGGTATCCCACTGTATGACATTTTCAAGTCATTTGGCTTTTTGGGGACAAAAAACAGCCTCCCGACTAAAGGACATCGGAATGCTCCGCATTATTGGACACAAGGTGATGATGTCATGAACATACGTACACACACTTGTCTTTTCCTTAACGGAGAAAGGTCAGTTTCCTGAGGAGGAAATGGTGAGCCATTGTTATGATTGATCACATGGTGAGGTTCAGGGAGGACACAGTGTCACTTTCATTGTCAAACTCATTACGCCACTGAGAGAGCGAGGAAGATTACCCGCCTCCCGTGCTTACGTGTCCTTTCTCCTTGGCAGCGGTAGTGGCATAAGCAGGAAGTCGCAGCTGCTTTCGCCAAGTTGAGGCCCAATATGCTGAACATGCATCATTGGCAAAACACGTTTTACAGAATTGTCACTCAAAATAATGTGTGTGTGTGTGTGTGTATGTGTGTGTGCGTATGTGTGTGTGTGAGAGAGAGTGTGTGTGTGCGCGCTCGCGTGCGCATGTGAGACGTGACAAAACTCCTGTATGTGTTTTGGGTTTAATTTACAATCTATGGCTTAATATTTCATGCATTACTGCATGTATCAGTGAATTAACTAATCCAAGTTTATTCATACAGCCTTTTCATCCATAAAAACGCAACTCAGTACTACACATGTCTGAGAATTTAACAAAACTGATATTCAAATTATATCAGTAAAACGACTAAAATAAAATCTTCATTGGTGTTTACTTTCTTGTCTAAGTTTAGTGTGCATAAATATCCTTTTTAAAATTACCACAATAAAGCTTTTTTATATCAGTAGTCTATGTGGGTCGTTTTGCAACATTGCGGAATAAATAAACAATAACACTAGACTACATTCACACTGCAGATTTTCTTGCCCACATGGAAGTGTATCTGTTTTTTTTTTTTTTTTTTTAAATCTCTCGATTCCAATTTTTAATCCGACCTTGACCACTTTAATACATGGTCCTAGGTCGAATACATATAAAATGCTTTGCAATGAGAGCACATTCTGAAGGTCACATACGTATATCCGACCTGGACGTCGTTATAGGTCGATTAATTATGAATCTGCAAATTTGTTTTATGTAACAGTCTCGATGTAATATATGGCTTTAATCCCACTTGAAACATGAACCATATAGTGGACATTGTGGTGTTGGTAACGATCACAGCAGCAATGGCATGACATCACCTTTAGTAACATCTCCATGAAATGCAATCAAATAGCCTCGCATCATTCCCCAAAATACTGTATTTCCACCTCATCCCCAATCGCTCCGATGTGGATATGAGGTAATAAAAAGATAAATCCGTGACCCCTACAGACTGGAGCACATTTATTCTCGCAAATGCTACATTGCGAGTGACGTCGTCTCTTTCTTTTGCTTATGGGGACCGCATATGACGGACTGAGGTCACATTTAATATGGAATGTGAGCGCTTACACCCAGAAAGATAAAAAAAAATCAGCTCAAACCTCAAAATTAGAATTGATGATTAAGACCTGCAATGTCAACACAGCCCGAGAAAGAGACTACAATGATTATTTGATGTCCTTAAACTTTACATTGTTAATCTTCAATCGTGTTAGTTTGCATTAGGGGGTGTCCACACATTTCAAAAGATCCATATTTAGAAAAGCAATCAATTCAGGCCATTTTTTAAACATAGAAACTGCATCATATGAAACATGTCCGTTAGAACCCTCAACATGGCAACATTTCCAAATGAGAAATATTCTCATAAATCCCCACAAAACTAATGTGTAGATAAAAAACTCAAATAAGTCCTCTTTTTAAAACATTAAAACATATATTTTTCTACAGATTAAAACTTTCAATGGGCAGCATCACAGTATGGTTGACATGCAAGGAGATAGCAGCCAAATTATATAGAATGTCAAGTCAAGTCAAGTCAAGTTTATTTGTATAGCCCTAAATCACAAGCAGTCTCAAAGGGCTTCACATAGACAGAAATTGACAATTATTCTCAAAGCATCCCCTGATCTTAAGCTCCCAAAAGGGCAAGGAAAAACTTAAAAACCCCTAGCAGGGGGAAAATGAGAAACCTTGAGAAGGGACCACAGATGGAAGGATCCCCCTTTCAGGATCACCAGGTTGAAATGGATGCAGAGAGGGCACAAATGATACAACATGAAAATCAATTAAATAAAAAGTGGATCTCCATGTCACAGCAGAGGGCTGCCGAAAGGAGCCCTCAATTGTCCTGGCAGTGCTCTTCGAGGAGGTTGAGCTGCAGTTCCCCTATCCTGAATTGGCCACGAGAATCCAGATAGCCGCTGTCAGCATGGGTACCACCTAACCACCTCCCCGGCCGGGGAGGGGGGAGGGAGGGGGTGGAGAGGGAGAGAAAACAAACTCCAGCCGAATCGGCCACTACAGGTTAGTTAAAGGCCATGTCATAGAAATGTGTCTTTAAACGTGTCTTAAATGTTTCTACTGAGGTAGCAGTCCTAATATCCATTGGTAGGGCATTCCAAAGCTCTGGAGCCCGAATAGAAAATGCTCTAGAGCCTGCAGACATTTTCTTAGCCCTCGGTGTCGCTAAAAGGGTAGCGTTTTGCGAACGAAGGTTACGAGACGGAACATAAGGAACAACTAGGTCGACGAGATATGAAGGCGCTAAGCCATGCAGCGATTTATAGGTTAATAGAAGAACCTTGAAGTCACATCTTAAATGGACCGGAAGCCAATGTAAGTTGGCTAGTATTGGGGTAATGTGATCAAATTTTCTTGTCCGAGAGAGCAGCCTTGCAGCGGCATTTTGTACTAACTGTAGACTTTTGATGCGGGACTTAGGAAGACCCGAAAATAGTACATTACAGTAGTCCAGGCGCGACGTGACGAACGCATGTATAATAGTTTCCGCATCACCGGTCGAGAGGATCGGACGAATCTTTGCAATATTACGAAGGTGAAAAAACGCAATTCTGGTTATATTCTTAATGTGCTTTTGAAAGGAGAGAGTTTGGTCAAATATTACCCCGAGATTAGTTACAGTATCGCTTTGAGTGATAGTACGGTTATCTATAGTTATAGCGGTTTCCTTGAATAAGTGTTGATAACGAGCTGGACCAATTATCAACATCTCAGTTTTATCTGGGTTAAGACGAAGGAAGTTGAGAGACATCCATTGCTTGATCTCCGCAAGGCACTTCTCAAGATTACAACAATCCCGCGGATCTGTCATCGATAACGGCATATATAATTGGGTGTCATCCGCATAGCATTGAAAACTAATATTATATTTACGTATTATGTCCCCAAGCGGAATCATATAAATATTAAAAAGAATTGGTCCGAGAACCGATCCCTGTGGGACACCACATGTAACATTATAGAGCTCCGAGGACGCATTGCCATGGACCACTCGGTGCGTCCTGTTTGATAGATAGGAATGGAACCAGCCTAGTGCTGACCCTGAAATACCAACACAACTTTTAAGACGCCCTAATAAAATATCGAAGTCTACAGTGTCGAAGGCAGCACTAAGATCGAGTAGTAACAGTACAGACGAAATGTTTGAATCCATAGCTACGAGGAGATCATTAGTCACTTTAGCAAGTGCTGTCTCAGTGGAATGATTAGCTCTAAAACCAGACTGAAAAGTGTCGTATCGATTATTGGCGACCATGTAATCAATAAGCTGCTGCGCTACTACTTTTTCAAGAAGTTTTGCTATGAATGGGAGGTTTGAAACTGGCCTATAATTACTGAGACAGTCCGGGTCAAGATTTGGTCGCTTAAGTAACGGTTTAATGATAGCGGTTTTAAAGGCTGTTGGCACTATCCCAGAGGAGACAGACAGATTGATTATATTTAAGACGGACAGTCCTAAAATTTGAAATAATTCTTTAAGTAGTTTGGCTGGAAGAGGGTCGAGTAAACATGTTGTTTGTTTAGCCGCACTAACAATTTGTGTAAGCCTTTCAAGAGACACGCTTTTAAAAGTTGAGAGGGTTGTTGCATGATCATCAGCGTTGGTAAGGAAGTATAATGACGATTGGGCAGCTTGTGCGGGAGGATATTCTGGTCCTTATTAAAAATGAATCTCATCCAGCTCTCTCTGGGCGCGTGCCCGGTGTAAAGCAACCTGAGAGTGTGGTCACTTTATAGAGGCGGGTATCGTGTATCCGTTGCTATGATGGCGGCGGCCGATGAGTCGATCGTCCCAGTCGCTGATGCAAAGCAGAGCACTTTGCAGATATGGATTGGAGATTGATGATATTGTAATGCTGTGTAAACTGATTCATCTTCAAACAACAGGGGGAAAAAAAACATATTCCCTTTCAGTTTTTTTAAGCTTCTTATCTCAGCGTGACCTCTCGGATTCGAGGATTTTTATCTCTGTCAAACATAAGCCAACGCCAACAAACACAACATGAAACAGAATCCTTAATTCTCTCAGTTTTGCTTGCAAACACTCGGGAAAAAAAAGGCCTGCCGGATTGCATGGGTGACGCGAGTCTGCGTGGAGTAGATTTATCATTGCATGTGATTAAAGTCATTACAAAGGCATAGAACGGCAAAGTCTGATAAAACTAAAATAACTGAAGGTAGGAGAGGGGTATTTGTGTTGACAAATTGTTGGACTCTAACATCTGACAATCATAAATGGTAAAAATATATCAAAAAAGTTAAATAATAATCCTTATAAGATAATCACAATAATTGCACAAATAAAACAAGAATTACAGTTTTAATTAGTATTTCAAATAAATTCATTTGACCTCAATGTCCTTATTAAAGGACTTCAATTAAACATGTATCTTTTCCGCTTTTTTTCTAACCTTTTGATGCACTTTTCCAAAAAGAAAAAAAAAAGCATTTTAACCATGAAATAATTAAACTAGTACCGTAATTTTCGGACTATAAGTCGCACCGGAGTATAACAGCCATAAAATGCCCAAGAAAGAGGAAAAAAAACATATATATGTATATAAGTCGCTCCTGAGTATAAAATTATGGAAAAAAACACGACTTATAGTCCGAAAATTACGGTATGTAAATTAAAGCCATTTTCCATTTTGTGTTTTGTTACCTAATGTACCCAATGTGCACTGGACCGGGACTTTAAACACTAAACATGTACCCAACCAAATCACGACTGTGCCGTGGAATTGGTCGTAAAATTGAGGCGTTGGTAGTAAAAAGTGAATGTGTGGTTCTGAGATGGGAATCAAGCACTAAACTGTCAGACTCAACTCATCTCATCAAGTCCCAGATTACCAAATATGGCTGTTTACTGTTGTGTATCCTCACACGAAAAAAAAGAACGCAAAATAAAGGGTCTGTACTGAGAGATCACGGTTGCTGTTTCCATAGCAACATTTTTTTTCATTTAGTGTTATTGCTCCTTAAACTGACACTCAATTACAGTATGTTTTTTTTGTGTGTGTGTGTGTGGGGGGGGGGGGGGCTACTAATTAGCAAACCGCCTACTCTGGTTCTCTTGAGTTTGTTTTCTTTCCTACGAAGTAAATGGTGGCAAAAAGTGTCGCAAAATTGCAAAAAATAAGACAATAAGTACAAGATGCTGTAACCTATTAGCCAAATGGTTTGTCATCTAATGCCCCGCCCAACCCCAGTGTCCCTGTCCGCAGTCTAATCCCAATGCAAAGACTCTTCTAAAAGGATCCACGAAGCCTAATAAGATGAATGGGTTCTGACCCTGAAGCTGCTAAAAGCCAACCTGGCCAATTTATCTGAGTGACCTCTACACTGCTGGCAGACGTTCCTGTCTCACCTCTCAGGGACGGAAGCCTTCAGGGTGGAATCGATACCGGCCAAGAAAAACTATCCGGCACAAATTGGGCATGCGTTGGCTCAAACCGAGATTATGTCGCCGATAAAGTGCGGCCATCTTTAAGGCCTGTTTTTAATATTTCATGTTTTTCGATTTACAGTCATAAGTCATTGTGCATTTTAAGTGAATAAAATGGCATTTGGGGTCTGCATGCTGGATTTTGTGGTTAACACGTTTCCATCACAGTTCTGAGGTCCAGGTTCAAATTTCAGAACAGGACATACTGTGTGGAATTTGTGTGTTCCTCTCCATTAGTTATTTTAAGACTCTAAATTGTTCAGAGGTGTGAGTGTAAATATAAATTCACTCATACAATTATACAGCAAAAGGGTTCATTAAAGTCCACAGTTATTTTAATGAGCCAAGTGCCACATATTGCATTTAAAATCTGTTGTGTTTTTGCGTTGAGCTCATTTTTACTTTTTTGTTCATGAGCGCATCTCAGAATCTCATCTCTGTTCTACTTCAAGAGGGGCTTCTTGGCATTTGCCAATAAAAACAACAATGGCACAAGTAAGACTTCTGGGACTTCATTAAAAATGAGAAAGGATTCCTCTTTCTCTCAAAGACTACGATTTACAACAGCACATATTGCACCCAGCATTACAGACTTTTTCCATTTTAGATAGGAACATTTGGAATGAGTTTGTCACCCTTCCAGACTCCATCTCATTCCCAACATTTTTTTCCCTTGTCATTTTACGGTAAATAATGGTAAATTTCACTTTAACTTTACTAACATACTGTATCAAAGAAACTTTTAGAGACCAGCAAAGATTTGTTAACATATTTTGTAAGATAAACTAAACTCTCGATCCCAATTTTCCCCATTATATTTTTATTTGATTGTTTGCCGGCCGTATTGGACACCCATGAAATTGTCTACCTTAAACCAAATATAACAACCAAACGTCTTTACGATTTGTTTGTGGGTATCTTGCAGGGCATTATGACATCTCAAGAATTTTATGGCATTCTGGATTGATAAGTGTTGCCTTGCACCAAAAAGATTGGTATTTGGTAGTCCCACCACAAGCCCAAATCTACACTTGGAATTCATTGGATGCATCTATTAGACAAATATTACAGAACATCTTGAATCAGTGCAAGGTACAATGACATTTCTTGCTTTCTAAGCATTCTGGACCGAAACATGTTGCTCAATGTCAGAGGGTTTATCCTGGGTTCTCCAGCTATAACCCAAAAATAAGAGACAAATGTCTTTTCACTTTGCGCCGAGTGTAGGGCAACAATTACATGAATTGTATCTTGCGCTTGGTGATTTGAATTGGTGGAATGAATCTTTCAAGGCTTTTGGGAGCGAAATATGCTGCCCAGTATATACGTATAACTAAGAATAACACACAGATGTCTTAGCAGTTTAATTGAATGTAGTGGAATAATTACAGAAATTGCATCCGGTGCAGCTCATCTGGAGTCTGCAGGGTGCAATGAAATTTCAAAAATGGCTTTTAAATTCATGCTACAAAATTGAATATGTTGGAATATCAAAAATCTTGCGTGTTGATTGTGATTAACGGTCAACTTGCATACTGCTTCATTTTCAGTGGGACTTTATCATTAATTTAACCGGTTTTGTTCATCTTTGGTAAAACAGCTTTTGGTGTTAAGACAATGTTGCAAAATAGCTGCAGGTCCAGTTCTTTGTATAAATCCCTTTAAGCCATGGATCCTAGCTTCTATTATTGTTTATTTTCATTGACACAGAAAAGCATCACTCATCTTGTTCTTTTCTCAAGGCAATCCTTTACATCCAAAGTCATTCTGCTAGACTTCATAGCAGCTTATGTTTAAAAAAAAATAGTTGCTTCTTTCAACTCTCAATGAGTTGCTTTGCATTTTACGCCGGGGTCCACATTATTACCGTGCACACATCAAAGATTGGCCTTAAATCCTCTGCAGGAAACACAATCAATCTGTTCGTTATGCGCCAGTGAGGACAGTGGGCCCTCTCTCTCCTTTTGAGGGTGTCTGAGCGCTTGACCGATGAGCGTTCGATACCACAGATTGTGGCTAATCATCATTAGCGGACGTGGCAGAGACAATGACTTTCCTTCAGCCTGGCTCAGCTCTGAGAAGGGCACCAGTGGGGGGAAGTGGCGGGTTTTCCTTATGGTGCCTTAACACTCGAGTCTGGCTTTAAGGAATTAGAGGAGCTGGAACTTGTGCACAGCGAAATGTGCACTCTGATCATCCATCCAAGTCATCAACTGCAGGCCACTGTAAAGTCGTCTGATGAATCACAAGAGGGCAATAAAATGAAAAAAGCCTGAGAGGAAGATAAAACGAGAATTTTTTTATTCTACACGTTTATCGCCTGCAGATATATGACAAAGTTCCTCACAGGGATTCCAAAACAACAGAAGGAAAATGAGGACAGAAGCTAATAGTTTGGAGGAATTGCTAAAAATGGACAGTGGATTATGAAAGATGTCTTTTTCCTCTCGGTACTTAAAGGTTAGCTCTCTATTACACGGAGAGCCTGATGTCAGAAGTATCCCATTGAATGAGCGGATTGGGATATTAATGGCGATTCCGGGAATGGGGGGCTTCCCCTGACTGAGTTTGGCCTCAACCAGACACATTTTTCATTGAGTTGTCAGCCAGCCACCTGCTGCAAAAAAGTAACATCGACAAACTCAATGATGAGGACTGGAATGGGGCGCCCGTGATTTTGCGAGCTAGCTGCTAGGCAAATGTTTCTCGTGTAGTGTGGATCATTGCTTTACCATTTTATCATTGCAGTTGAGGCCCAACATGTATTGGCATAAAGCTCAATTTACAAGTGAGTGTTGTACTCTTGTGAGACTGCAGCAAAGGTAGGAAAGAACTGACACGCATCGCTTTGTTCTGGTCTTCATTGTAGGGTTTGCCTTTTGTCGGTAGAACACTTGACTGATAGGGCTGGATTTTATGTCTTTTTCCCCGTATGTTCTTATAGTACAATTAGAGGCAATGCCATTTTTATTTGCTATTTGATTTGATGATTTGCCTTCTGTCGTATGTGCAAAAAATCCATACACCATTTCTCAAAATATCCATTTATTATTAGTATTGAATCTTTATTAAATGTATATTGACATTTTTACATTTTATATAATTCTTTTCTTTTTTTTTAATTAATTTTCATTATTTTTTGGTAAATGTAACTGTTGATATATTTTGTCATATAAGTATATTAGTGTATACGTACATCTATAAGTATATAAGTATATATTTTTTATATATTTCATAAATTTTAATGCCTCAAATTTAATGGATTATTACAACTGCCGCAAATCAGAACTGTGAAACGGCACTGCTGTCAGTCACTTTGACTGCTTTGTCAAGGAAAAGGTGATAGGAAAAGACCCACATTTGCTTTTGAAAATAAAAAAGTCTAAATGACAGCTCTGCGCCTTTGTGCATAGAAGTACAGTTAAACAAAGTTCCAATTGTCAAGCCCCGCCAGCAGAAACCAAGGTTTGACCACCACGGCTAAATGGGCCAGATGACTGCGCCATCTTGTTCTTTTGCCCTCAAGGCATGGCCAATCACTGCTGGGGATAAGTGGTGCCCCAGTCGGGCCGACCGGGACTGCCGTGGGTATGCGTAGTAACATGCATTATTCACACCTGCCGCTACGGCACTAAGACCTTCACAAAAGCCAAGGCCTAGGGTTGCATCAGGATGACTTGTTTGGCATCTATTATTGATGGTGACATGGCAGCACTACCGTACTTTCCTCTTGATTTACTGGTTTCTATGATTGCGCCTAAGACAAAAGA
Organism: Syngnathus typhle; assembly: GCF_033458585.1. Classification (NCBI taxonomy): domain Eukaryota; kingdom Metazoa; phylum Chordata; class Actinopteri; order Syngnathiformes; family Syngnathidae; genus Syngnathus; species Syngnathus typhle. Next base: position 11,165,171 of record NC_083738.1, on the reverse strand, counting down.
CAATTTCCAGTAAACAAGTATTAGTGAGCCGCCATGCCACTAACAGACTTGTGATTACGATTTGCCAAATATAATTTTACCACACAGAAATGAAAAATACTTGTGTGGTAAAACCCAAAATCTTTCTTCTATTACTGGTGCAAATCACATGTAAGTAAAGTATCCCCATTTCTTATAGCTTTATAGTATTAGCAGACCTCTTCTAGGGCAAAGTCACAGAAATTGATTGAGAGGTCCGAGGAGAAAACTCTCTGAGACTTTGGAAAGAAGAGCTTCAGGATACAGAGCAAAGAAACAAATTCTGAATTTCAGGACAATGTCCAATATAGACCAGGCTGACTGAAAGAAGAAACATTGGTCAAGTCTTGGTTTAGCTACCAAAGGAGATTGAGCAATGAGCACGGATATTTATTTTAATGGCTGCTTTTAAAGTTTTGACTCAGACGCCAAAGCCACAATGAGAAAATCAACAACCACATGCCGAGCATGAATAACCTTGAGCAGATAGACTGTTTTACTACTACTACTACTACTACTACTACTACTACTACTACTACTACTACTACTACTACTACTACTACTACTACTACTACTACTACTACTATTAATAATAATATTGACAATAATGATGATAATAATAATAATAATTAATAATGGCGGCTCGGTGAGGCACTGGGTAGTACGTCCGCCTCACAGTTAGGAGGGTGCGGGTTCGATTCCACCTCCGGCCCTCCCTGTGTGGAGTTTGCATGTTTTCCCCGAGCCCGCGTGGGTTTTCTCCGGGCACTCCAGTTTCCCCCCACATCCCAAAAACATGCTTGGTAGGCCGATTGAGCACTCCAAATTGTCCCTAAGTGTGAGTGCGAATGGTTGTTTGTCTCTGTGTGCCCTGCGATTGGCTGGCAACCGGTTCAGGGTGTCCCCCGCTTACTGCCCGATGACAGCTGGGATAGGCTCCAGCACGCCCGCGACCCCTGTGGGGACTAAGCGGTACAGAAAATGGATGGATGGATGATAATAATAATAATATTCTGACAAAGAAACTAATACTGCTCACTTTTGCAATTTGTTAATGCCCCTAAAGTAGCACAAAGAAGCCTGTTTCACCACGACAATGCTTCAGGGCCACCGTACTTTCCTCAGGTTTTCTGAAATCTACTACACTTGTGACAAAAGGTTATTTCCACTAGATTCGTCCGAGTATAAGCGGGTTGCCACGCCACCAGCGACACCTTGTAATTGTGATCTGTGCAGGCAGGCTTTAATTACACCAATCGGTGAAACGAAATACGCTTTTTAGCGTTCTTAATGGCAAAACCTGAAACCTTTTGCAACACTCATCTGTCATGTCAGAGGTAGGCTTCCATGCAAAATTAATTTTGTAGCCGAGACCCCCAGTCAGACCAAAGTGAAATAAATGAGCTATTGAATTACCGCTTTATGATGCACCGGAAAAATGACACGGCATCAGCAGCTCCCCAGGAAGATTAAAACCTGCTTAAGTCATTTTTTATGCCTCTACCTCATAAACTCATCTGTTTATTTTTGTTTTAGCAGCGGGTGGGGGCGGGGGTAGGGGGGTGGTCACATTGTTGAGTAATGTGGGTCAAGTGGTATTAGACTGGAAATTGCAACTCCTTCAGAAAGCCAATGCTGAGCGATGCTGTTGTCAAGCCAAGAAAAGTGAAGACGAGAACACAGGTTGATACATCAAAAGCATATCATAGCAAATTCCAGATAGCAGGGTAATACGTCCTCCTAGGGGGTCTTAACTGGTATATGGATGACAACAGAGCAATTTGATTGGACATTGAGAATGTCATGACATCGTTTTCACAATATTGCCTCTATGTCCACGAGATTGCATTTAATTGTCCTGAGGAAAAAGGTACAACATTTTGGAATGGAAATATATTGGAGCATCTTTGTGTTAAAACAACAATCACTATTATCATTCTGCAAAAGGTAAAGTAAGGTGTTTTGAAATGGATAAGTGTTGTGTTTTAGATTTTCAAAAAGGTTATTGAAGACACATGTCTGAACAAATATGAGTGGGATTTTTTTTTTAATTATCTTCTGAAAAAGAATACCACTTTTTAGAATGGATGTGTGTTGAATTCTGGTTAAAGTTAGTTTTAAACTTGTGTCCAGGCACTGTGTATTGTGCATAGAATATATTTTTCAAACACTTTTGACCACCTTTCAAAATAAATCTAGTTTTCAAAATTGTATTAAAACATGTATTAAGAAATTCCATTAAAATCAAAAGACGAAAAAATAGATACACATCAAATATTAAATTTGATAAAAGACACACCAAATGAAGCAATTGCCTGCAAGTAATAATTTAATCACCAAATAAAAATAACAGACACATTAATCGTAATTGAAGTCTGAATCAATTACAAATAAAATACCCCCCCGAAAAAAGTTGAATACAAGTGAGCTTTAAATGCATTGCTGCTCGAGTGAAGTTTAAAAAAAAAGACAGCAACAGTTGCCAATATACTTTTAGCCATTTATTGAACGATAATCAAACAAGCTGACACAAAATGAAAACACTTCTCGAGTAGCATGAGGAGTTCTACACTACACAACTCATTGTAAATGTCATTTACCAGGCCAGAACCTTGAAAAACATGTGAACACCAATAATACAACGTGTCGTGGGCGTGTGTGATTTAATTTAGCCACTGAGTACTCCAGTGGGCTAACTATGTGTGTCATTTGGCAGGAGAGTGATTTAAGATTTTATGGCTGCAATAAAATCAGGGGATTTATGTCTTTGTGATTTATATGGTAATGATTACTTCTTCTCTTTAGTTGTTCTCATCAAATTGATAGTTTTGCCTAAGACTTTTGTTTGTTCCAGAATTTTGTCAAATCTGTCAATATCTTATTCTAGATGATGGTAAATGGGCTGTCGCTTATAGCACTTTTCCACCTGTTAAGGCCATCAAAACGCTTTTCACTGATTTCCACATCCATCTACTGAAGATGAAGTATCAGGAGAACTGGGGTTTCACTATCTTGCTCAAGGTTACTTCGACACGCTCACAATGGCCGGGGATCGAACGCGCAACCTTTTATTTGGGAGATGGCCATTCTACCCATTTAAAATCAAATACAAAATTTCATTTTACAGATGAAATGTGTGTTTTCCCAGCGCTTCTTACAAATTTATTGGCACAACTGTAGTCATACATGGGAGCTTAAAATAAAACAACGTGTTAACGCTGCAGAGAAATTAATGGCTTAGCGACTAACAACAAAGGTTGGCCGCCAGTGGTTTCGCTTGCCTTGTCTTTCAGGGAGATTTGTGCAAAGGTCAAGGAAGTGGGAGTTGGCCAGGATGTTGCATTGATGAATCAGGAAAAGCTTTTAGTGTCAGAATGAACTGTCCTCTACATATTAAAAAAAAAAAAAAAAAAAAACCAAAAGTAAAGTTGCCGCATCGGTAAAGTCTCCGGAACAGTCCAGAACAACTGAATGAAAAACCTGGAAAATGCTAGAGGTTTATACTACAAGATGGCTGACTCGCATATTGCAGACCGATCATCAAATCATGCAGAAGCCGAGCATCTGGAAATCCACGGACGGATTAAGACCCAGCATTTATTCGATGACTGTCCAGTGTCAGCCATTGGAACAGCCCAATCTCCTCATAACACACATAAACGCTCAGCGTCCGACTGTGTAATAGAGTGGTCTGTCACCATGGAGGTGAACGAGAAGGATGTTGTGATAGTTATCTGTGATAAGTAGCTGATTCTGAGCATAAGATGACGGTATTCTAATGCATATGTAGTCAACGAAATGTACACACAGCAGTACATGTTTCACCACTTTTTTTGGGGCGAGCTTTCATTATCAGGGAAGCTGAGTTTCTCTCGCAGTCGCCACTGCAGTCTTTACTGATTTCTCACGCAGTTGATCAAAGAAAGGCTGTGCAACCGCTAGCTCTGACACACCCGAGCTTCTTTTTCTGCACCCCGATTACCCCTTGACACCCCACCCCGTCCCATTTGTACCATTCCAACCCCCTGCCGATGTGCCCTTTTCACCATCTTTTCTTGCACGTTCTCTTTCACACGCTCGACGTATACCGCGGCTGGTACGAGAAGAAAAAACAGCTCATCCAATGAGCTCGCCAAGAGAAATCCAGGGAGTTTTAGGCGGGGGTTCTCGGCGTCCTCACACCCATGGGTCCCAATGAGATCCCCTCCGATGCCGGGCACCCCGTCATGCGCCCCCCATCGAACCCATGCTCGCTTGCTGCATTTCCATAATCCATAGTCTAAAGGCCAGCTGGATTAAAAAAGACACTTGATGGTCCTAGACAGTTCTGGCTGCCATTTTGCAACACGTCTTTCTGGATAGAATTTGTGGTTATTTTCTTCCTTTTAGTCCAAAACATTAGCACATTATGTGAGGGATGTAGTGGCCCATTTCCCATTTCTCTACTTTACTTTTCTTCCCTTCACCACAGTGAAAATGAAGCTTCTTGAGTGTTTATGGATTGGGTTCCAAGAATGAATGGCCAGGGTAATCCTGCCATGACGGACGACGAATAAATGGAGATGGGTGACCGTCCAAAACCAGGATGACGGTCCTCGTGATTTATTCTCAAAACAATCCCGTTCTCAAGTCAGATGCCCTTCTATTCGGCTCTGATACCTCATGCTAGTGCAATTACTGTGCATACCAAAGGTTCACCCAGGGTCGCAAGCCATAGTTTTGGTTGTGCAAAATTAGCACATCCCTCTGAAAACACTGCATGACTTTTTTTTTTTTTTAAACAAAAGACTAGTCATTAGTCAAAAGGCAATTTTTTTTATGTTCATTTGATCTGGCTTTTATTTCTAATAATGATATTTAATAATGATTACATTTAAATGTAATAATAATATTGTATAATATAATAATGATAGGCGGCTCGGTGGCGCACTTGGGTAGCACGTCCGCCTCACAGTTAGGAGGGTGCGGGTTCGATTCCACCTCCGGCCCTCCCTGTGTGGAGTTTGCATGTTCTCCCCGGGCCCGCGTGGGTTTTCTCCGGGCACTCCGGTTTCCTCCCACATCCCAAAAACATGCTTGGTAGGCTGATTGAACACTCCAAATTGTCCCTAGGTGTGAGTGCGAGTGCAAATGGTTGTTTGTCTCTGTGTGCCCTGCGATTGGCTGGCAACCGGTTCAGGGTGTCCCCCGCCTACTGCCCGATGACGGCTGGGATAGGCTCCAGCACGCCCGCGACCCCAGTGGGGACTAAGCGGTACAGAAAATGGATGGATGGATGGATAATAATGATAATGGATCATGAAAAAACATCTGTCTTTTGTGGCTGTAGCTCCATGTAAGAAAAGATACCCGGTACCTCTCAAAAGTGAGCATTGTTACCGTTTCTGTGGAAAGGCAGAATCTTTGACACAAGTCTGTGGGTTCACATGTCATATTTGACTTTTTAAAATTGTCCTGCTTAAAATGTGGGTCAAAATATTGATAGTAATTGTTATAACACATCGTGTGTTGTGAGATTATCAGTGCTGGGCACGTGTGATTTGGCAACTTGAACCATCTATCTGACCATTCCTGGATTTAGTTAAAAATTGCACATGTTCACAAGAAGGTTGTCAGTTGGATGTTTGGTTCTCTAGCTAGCAGCTAGCATTGGAACCTAATATAGCATTCTAAAAGACTACCAGCATAAACCCATTAATTTAGCATAAACAACACTTGTGTAGTGGAGGAAATCTTTAGTGACGCTGTCAAGTGAAAAATGTATTAGCGTGCCCATGGGACCATGTCCAGTTCGGATTCTTGGGTCCTCGTTAAGGAATACCAGGTGGGAATTGTAATGAGGCTATTCATTATTCCCAGAAGACGAGGAATCAGCATCCTCTCAGGTGTTGTCGACAGGGATAGGCTGCTATAGCATTAGTGTAAGCGTTTAATTGAGTCCACACTTATTTTTCCACCATGTGGGGAAAATGTCAAAAAGAAGCTCAGAGGCTCCGACCGTCTGCTCTTTCTGTTTGAGTAAATCTGTCATTTCCAAAAAACTAGGTCATAAAAAAAATTGGGAATGACATCAATTGAATTTGGACAATTCCAGTTCCGATTCCGATTATCTGATCCTATTCCGGTTTCTAATGATTCTAAATTGCGCCTCTTAAACAAACACATTTTTTTAATTGGTTCTGAACTTTTATTTTATTATTATTTATTTAGTATCTTAACTAATGTAATTAATGTTGCTGAAGTTGGAGGTAGCATAGGATTGTCAGAGACTGGACATGCGTAGGTGTTTTATCATATTCAAAACGCAAACTTGTTTGATATATAATGTAATGCGCTGCACTGAAGAAGACTGGCTTTTCCCCCCCATTTACAAAGTTAAGACACACTTTTGATCTCCGCCAAGAAGTGTTCATCATTGCTGTACCAGCAATAGAGTCTCTATTTAAGCGCATTGCAGAGGCTCTCCAGGCTACCTCGCAAATATGCAAGGGTCACAAATACAGAAACTCTGATACAGCACTTGTAGCTTTACCTTGTGTCAAATCTGACTTTGTTGAGCTCTATGTTGAAAAACATCTATGTATGTAAATAAAACTAATGTTCATTTTGCAAAGGTCGTTCATGTTCAGCATGAATGATCAAATGTTTTGTCTGTTTTTGTGGTCTTAGCTCTGTGTTGAAAATTGAAATACTTTTTGATAGCTGTTGTTCACCATGTGTCAAATCACTTTTTTGGCTTTAATCTCCGGTCCAGACATTCAATGCGGGTCATGTAGAGGTTTTGTTTCTTTTTTAAATTGACTAACATTAGCTCCAGCAGAGGAGATTGTTTTGGGACAAAGCTGTTGTGGGTTTACCATGTGTCGTATTCTTTTTGTGGCTGAGGATTGACTGATAGCAGTTTTTTGTGGCCCTTAGTACGTCTCAAAAGTGAGCATCATTGTGTGAAGGCAGAATCTCTGACACAGCTCTGTTCGTTTACCAAGTGTCAAATTTTACTTGTGGGGGCTCTCATTTGAAACAAATTCATGTAATTAAAACAAATTGCTAAGGTTTTATAGCATCATTACATTTCTGTCAAGGCAGAATGTTTAGATTTACCATGTGCCAAGTACCTCTTTTTTTGTCTTGATGCTCCATCCAGCAGCCAGACGGCGTAACGCGATCCATGATAGAGTGGTGCAAAAACACTCCCGTCTACTAGACAGAGGAGGGGTGTTGTTGGGAGGGGGAGCGGTCTGTGAGGGGGTAGTCCACGAGAGGGTGAGTTAAAGGAGAGGAAGAAGAGGAGGAAGGAGGAGGCTGGTAGTGGTAGAGAGAGTGCGGCAGACAGCGAGTCGGCTACTAACTACCGTGACACCCCGTGAGACTTCCTGCACTGACGCCTGCTGCATCCATCCTTTTGAGAGGGACGGGGGGGTCTTCCAGCATGGTTGCAAGATAAAAAGGAGAAGAGAAGGAGAAAGGGATCTGTCGGGGAGCACTGCTGGCTGGCTAGCAGGCGATGCAGAGCTGCACCGCCGTCTAACAAGTGCAGCTTTCAGTCTCCAGTCAGGGAAATCTGCTCACGAGGTAACAACTTCTTTGTTCTAGCCGGCTTGTGATGGTCAGCCTGATAAAAAAATACATTGCAGCTGTTGTGCATCATGGACAATACATACAATTAAAGCATTGTAATTTCGCATGCGTGTGTGTGTATGCGTGTGTGTGTGTGTGTGCGTGTGTGTGCGTGTATGTGTGTGTGTTAGCTGGGGGCCCTCATTGAGCCTTCAGACTGTTATATTTCCCGATGTGCACTCTCTGATGGTGTTACCTCCACCAAGGAGAGTCACGCTTTTATCTGCTTTGTTAGCAGAATTGTGTTGGATTTAGCCAAACATGCGAATGAGAAGGGTTACTTGTGTGCAATTTGGTGCTGCCCTAATTGGTTGAACCTTGAACCTCAACTAGGTCATGCCTCCATCATGAAGGGTTGGTTTGAGTGTTTGAGAAAATGCAACAACCTGATATAGATTATTTTTGTTGCTGTTCTGTATTTCAAATTTGGGTTGTTCAAACTTGGCACAGGTCTGTGGCTATCCAAATCCACCAAGAAGGAAATGTATTGGCTTGTTTGTTTGTGAGTGTCCTAGTAAGCAGAATAAAAAACTATGCACATATATTTTTATTCATTCATTCGTCTTCCAAAATTCCTATCCTGATGAAGGTCGCAGGCGTGACTTCGGGCAGTAGGAGGGGTAGACCCTGGACTGGCCGCCAGCCAATCTCAGGGCACACATAGACAAACAACCACAATGGCATATGTGTGCTCAATCATCCCACCAGGCATTTTCTTAGAATGTGTGCGGAAACCCGGAGGAAACCCACGCAATCACAGGGAGAACATGCAAACACCACGCAGGAAGGCCATAGCTGGAATTGAACCCGCAACCTCTGCACTGTGAGGCGGACATACTCACTGTGTCACATACCCAGAAAAAACACAAAGTCAAATCAAGGAGCCTTGTCCAAAATTGAACAGGACATCGGCCAGTTTGGCGTGAAGCGGTAATTTGAGGCAAAGTCCAACTCTTACTCCAAATTCAAATTCCTACTTGCCCATTTAACCCTCAATTGGAGAGTATAGTAGACAGATAGGCGGCACTGAATTATGAAGCTTTTATTGGTTACGCCATTTTGATATACACTCAGTGCTTCATACGTAGCATCGATGGCTAATGTATGCAAACAACTCTGTCGAGGTGTTGCTTTTTCTGTAGACTTTGATGAATGGTGTAGCGTTGACGTCACGCGCCTGCCAGACAGAGACGGATTGAAGTGCTTAGCACACCATTGGCCACCGAGACAAAGAGTAATTGGTGCATGGTGAGTGTTGACCAGTGTAAATGGAGTAGATTGTAAGTAGTGACGTTCTGTACCAAAAAGCTCCAAATAATCACAGTTTCAGTTGAACTAACCGAGTGAATACATACTGAGGACGTACATTTAAATACAACTCAAAGGAACTCAAGCCTTTTAGTTAAGCCTATGATTAGAAAGAGGGATAGCCTCAGTATGTGGCAAGCAATAAGACAGGATTTCTGATAATAGTGCAGTAGTCAAGTGTAGAAATTTCTGTTTTGATTTACGTTTTTTTTCCTATAATATGGACTCAGTGAAGCAGCAAGTGGCTTGTTACTCAAAAATTTCCAAACTTCCAGGTCATGGTGGAAAATTGTGATGACAAGGCAGGTGGTATTTTAGTCTTAATGCCTCTTTAAACTGGCGAGTTTATTGAAAATGTGCTTCAGTTCTTCACCAAGTTGGGCCTACAGTTGGTTTTGCGAATACAGATGCAGTTTCCTTTATATTTTATGGAACTTCTGAAGAAAGTTTAACTTAGTGCACTCTATTTTGCTATTCACCCCCGTCAATTCTATCTATCTATCTATCTATCTATCTATCTATCTATCTATCTATCTATCTATCTATCTATCTATCTATCTATCTATCTATCTATCTATCTATCTATCTATCTATCTATCTATCTATCTATCTATCTATCTATCTATCTATCTATCTATCTATCTATCTATCTATCTATCTATCTATCTATCTATCTATCTATCTATCTATCTATCTATCTATCTATCTATCTATCTATCTATCTATCTATCTATCTATCTATCTATCTATCTATCTATCTATCTATCTATCTATCTATCTATCTATCTATCTATCTATCTATCTATCTATCTATCTATCTATCTATCTATCTATCTATCTATCTATCTATCTATCTATCTATCTATCTATCTATCCATCCATCCATCCATCCATCCATCCATCCATCCATCCATCCATCCATCCATCCATCCATCCATCCATCCATCCATCCATCCATCCATCCATCCATCCATCCATCCATCCATCCATCCATCCATCCATCCATCCATCCATCCATCCATCCATCCATCCATCCATCCATCCATCCATCCATCCATCCATCCATCCATCTATCCATCTATCCATCTATCCATCTATCTATCTATCTATCTATCTATCTATCTATCTATCTATCTATCTATCTATCTATCTATCTATCTATCCATCCATCCATCCATCTATCCATCCATCTATCCATCTCTCTATCCATCTCTCTATCTCGCTATCTCTCTCTCTCTCTGTTTTTATTTATTATTTTTTTCTTTATTTATTATATTTACTTTGTTTTATGACGTAAAATACTGTGACAGTGTTTTCTGGACCAGCTCCTTCTGTTCAGTCGTGTACAGTTGGAGCCAGAGATGTGTGGCGGTCTATAGTGATCCAGCATTCTTCATATGTGTCACTTGTAATTACGTTGAAAAATTAGGTTGCTGCGGAAAGGAGAGAGAAACAAACCATTGCTGAGTACCGTACTGCTCGCCAAGGTTTCCTGTGACATTCGCCACCACTGCAATCACATCATTGATGTGAAACATCATAAAGGACCGATGGGATGTCACTACAATTTTAGACACCCCTCTGTGAATGGACCATTACCTTATAAATAGCGTTTATGTTTATTTCCATTGTCCCAAATCGTGTTTATCATTACTAACAGGCTAGAGGAGCAATCAAATATATGACACATACTGTACTTTGCGCACGAGTCCATGCATGGCGTGGAGTGTTTCACACTGGGAATTATTTCTAGTTGTTCAGTTCATTCCTCCTGCGCAAAGTTTTGGTTAACATGAGTAACTAGTGAGAAGAGCTATCACATTACATCACACGTTGCATAATGCCTGTGCATGATTCAGTATGCACTGGACTTTTCTGATTAAAGATATTTTTTAGTCGTTAATGTTTATTTCCACTAAGCAAGATGGTGGTTATCATGAATAATGGAAAGAGGAGCCATTGCACTAACCATATGATGTGTGAATTTGCAAAGACTTTGATTCTTTGGATTATTTCTAAGCATTCTGTTATTAACCTACAAAGGGCTAGTTGACGTTATCTGGCAAAAGGAGCAAGTATTCAGGTAGGAAAGCATGCATGACATGGATCAATTTATTGTCTATGGGGATTATTTCTCGCAGTTTTGTATATTTTTATTGTGTACAGTGTTGGTAATGAAATGGTGAGAAGAGCCATTGCGTTAACTACAGTCTATGATAGTTTGTCAACATTGCACGAATAACTGCACATCACTGCACGCGCAGTGGACATTTTTGACGGCAGTTTATTTCAAGTTGTTTCTATTATGATGAGATTATGATGAGAAATTGTAAAGGAAACGGGAGTGCTGTGGATTTTTTCACTTTGTGGATTAAAAAAATAAGAATTGTGTTCAAGTTCCGAGTCTCGTGTCGAGTTAAAATACTTTGTAAAGAAAGCAGTCAACACGACGAGGAAGATTTTAGCAGGGTTATCCAAGCTGTTTATTTGGGGGCACGAGCCGAGTCCCGCTGTTATCAAAGAGACTATCCATGCGGCAGATTAATACAAATTAGTGAGCGGGCAACATAGGCAGGCTTTGATCAAAGGTGTGTACATTGCAATTCTGGGGTAGAGTCAAGTGTGGTAAGATATCACTGAATCCAATTATTATTATCAGACGACGGTTGGCGTTCCTGAAATTCTTGTTCCCAGATTGGTATCTTTTGCTTGCCTTTCCAGCTGCTCATTATGACACAGACTGTGCGGAGCGTGGGGGGAAGGTTGAACTTTTGTGCTGTCTTTTTATTTATGGCTGGCCCACTCATGAATTTGGCTTTATAGTCTTGAGATTTTATTGTTTCTTGAACTTAAGTACAGCAAAGAAGCAGGTATGGCTCTAGGATTTCTTGGACTCCCATATCCTGGTCAGGGTGTGAGCTCTGCACTAAGGGAAAAATATCTGACGAAATGACACCCCCTTAAAACTGTGTGTCTGTACAGTGCCTTAAGATACACATTCAGTTTGTTCCCTGACAACACTCCTAGCTCAAATAATGTTTCCCAATTGAAATGAAAGGAAATGTCATGAATCTATTCCAGCACCTCCTCCCCAAAACAATCATCTATTAAACCATATTTTGAGATTTATACATAAAACCGCTAGTTTAAAAATGGGACCGACCCAGGAAATTGGGAAACTTTGACCCAAATTTGTTGACTTGTCTTTCCAGCTGCTCATTATGACACAAACATTACGGAATGTGGAGGAAAGTTGGACTTTGGTGCTGCAATTCTTTGGGTTATTTTGTACAAAAACTTAGTTGTTTGTGCATGATCTTATGATCTAATTTCTAACCCATATTGGGTTGGTTTTCAACAGCATTTTTAAGGGTGTATTATTTAAAAAAAAAGTGGCTACGCCTCATTCTTCCCACACAATTACAACAAATGTATCACTTTACCATACTTCTTTAATACCTATCACCACTTGTTATGCGGGGATTTGGTGACATCTTGTAGTTCTCTCGAGAGTTACTGAAGAAGAATGAGATTTTTTTTTCTAGCAAATATTCAAAGATAGGGTCCATAGGGAATAAAAAACTGAATGGTGAATCCATAAATAGCAAAACACAAATAAGTGAGGGTTCACTGTACACTGTGCTGAATCCAGCAAAGCATAGCCCAGAATGTAAAAACAATTGTATTACTGTTGGTAGTATCCTTCCATTAAAGCAAGTTCATTGGCCATCATGGATTTTCCTAACTCGTTATGCAACGGCAAACGCACAGCTATCAAAAAGAAAACAATTTAAATTAAAGCAGCAAACAGCAACAAACGAGGCCCTCGTGCTCCCATTTTCCTGGCAAATCCCCAAAACGGTCATCAAATTTTGATGTTATGTTCCACCCACAATAATTGCCCACATTAATTGCAATTATAACTGTCTGGGATACTCTCTTCCGATCGGGGCATTTGGATGAACTCCCTAATAGGAAAAATATTATGAGTCTTGAATTATTCTAAAAATATCAGCTTTGACCTAACATGGCTGATTTCATATTTCATTTTATGGATAGTTCCTTGATATTTTTCCATGCGTCCTGATATATTAGACGTGTACACCCAATTTCACGTTAATCGGTGAAACTGGTCTAGGATACCTGTTTGGGATTAGGGCTGTTTTGGCTGGATTACCTTGATCAAAGTAGTAGTGCTGGAATGTGGATCTGTAAAGCTAATTTCGACCAAAATGGCTGACTTCCTGTTCAATCCCGGGTTTGGTTTCTTGAGACTTTTCAGGTTTCCTGTTTTGATCGACACCCCTTTTAAAGTCAATCGTTGAAACTAGTGTTTGGGTTAGGGCTGCTACTGACTGATGCTATTCTGAAAATTCATAAAATCTTCATCAGTAGTCTAGTCTCTTGCAAAAATGGGTGAATTTTCAATCATATTGAGATTACCATAAAGCTGATTCATTCTGGCAAGACTAATAAAACGGTCAAACTTTGACATAGAATCACAAACTACTCGTGAATCCGTAATAAATATGGAATCATAATCCACCAATTTGAGTGCATTGGCCTGTGAAGTTTCTATTTCAAAATGTAAAACTCACTTGTGGAGGAACAAGCTTCCTTCAGATTGAATAAAGCTGAATGGTTTCAGGGTGAAAAGTGTATTTCTCACTTTTAATGACGTTAGAGCCTGTCCTGTTCTGTTCAATCCTAACATCACTCTCTTTAATTGAAGTATATTTCATATTTCTATCTCATTATAAAGACTTTTCATCATCCTCGCTCTCTGTTATGACTGCAAATCAGATTTTAATTACTTTTCCCCTGAAAAGACAATTGAGGCTTTCAGGTGTGACTCTATCTTGTATATGTGCAATTTGATTCAGCAAAGCTTTAATTGAAATTCAAGATAAAAAAAGAAAGAAATGTGAGCGTTTCCGAGGTGGTGTCACTCTACAGCCAATTTCACACTCATGTGCACTCCAAAAACCCTATTAGAGTTGAATGTAATATCGTGAAATCATGAAATCCAACTTTAAGGAGCTGAACAATTTTTTTGATTTTCAATTTGTTTTTAGGGAATGTCATGGGACAAAAACAAACTGAAGCTTGCCCTAGCAAGCAACGAGTAGGATATCATACAAAAGTGCTGTATTTAAAAAGGCCCACTTCTATGTTTTTACACATCGTGATAGAATGCCTTCATGGTCACTGAAATAATTTAAAACTGGCACAAGTTAAAAATAAAAAACCTCTGAAAATAACTAGTGACAACATGTATTGTTTTAATTTTGTGGTCAAATAGAAATGTTTTGAAAGTTGAAAGGGTTAGGGTTAGGGTTACATTTTATTGTATCATAGTTGCTGGTTTTGTGTTGTGAAATAATACTGATTGTTCTAATATTTGCAGACATAAGCATAAGGAGAAATGACAACACTGATTTTGATGATGATTGATCGGAGTGTTTGGATATTGGACAATTTTTTTACATTACACATTTAAGACTCTCACACTACTCATGCAGACACCGCCAAGAACTGCGTGGCCTGTTGTGAGAGATATGTCATCATGTTCACCACATTGATAAAATTGGTAAGTGGTTGTTTACTTGTATAGTGCTTTTCCACCGGCCCTCGAAGTGCTTTGCACTGAATTTCTCGTTCATCTACTGATGATGCAGCATCAGGAGCAATTGGGGATTCAGTATCTTGCTCAAAGATACTTCAACATGGCCACAATGGCCATTGATCATACCCCCAACCTCTCTCAAAACCTCAATCACCGAGCCATGCCGCCCGCAAAATTGACAAGTTATAGTCATGGGATTTATTTACAATGCCATAAGAAAATTAAAAACAATGGTTCACTATAAATCCCATGAGTTCTGACTTGATGATACATATACGTACAAGGGGCAAGTCTTCAAAAATTGCTTCATTTTGTCACATGGAACATTGGTGTGGCACCAACATATTCAAGGTGGGGTACGTATGTATATTTACTCTAAATCTTGTCTTTCGTAACGGTTGCCAGCGGGGATTGGTCTCTGTGCACAGGTGAGAGAGTACAGTACTAAAAAAAGTTAGGTGTGGATAAGAATAGTGGTTAGCCTTGCTAGCTTTCTTACTTGCAGTGAGGAACAAGGTCAGCTGCGTAAAGTGAAGCTTCACCTTTGACGCCAAAATATTGTGTAGCAATACTCATTAATACAGCGTGAGGAGAATGTTTTACCCAAAAAAGAAATAGCACAGTCACAGGCAAAATATGCAAGACCATCTTAAAATACAATAAAAACACGCATAAAAATGAAAACTGTGAAACTGACAAAATGATTAATTTTTGGGAGCCCGGCTTTGATTTGTCTTGTTGCAGCACACCATTCATTCTATGGAGCACAAGATGAGTTCAGCCAGCTTGTTGAAGAGATTAAATGCACTGGCCAGACGAATAGTAACTCCATTCAGCGTAATGATGAGTTGAATATTCAATTAAAATATGTCTTTTACGTAAAACCAATTTGTAGCACCAAAAGGTTGGGGACCTGTTTATATTTGTAAGCACAAATAATCACATAGGGTGTATGCATTCACTAGAAGCTAATTTTACTTAGCTAATCTTGGCCTCCTACAACAATGCTGTTCTGTTTTGACATGATAGTACGATGTGCAGTCTGAATAATTTTTTTTTAAAAAACTCTGGGAATATTTGCTTATATTACCAATCTTTGATCCTAATCTGTGCAAAATAATATCTTAAAGTTTTCAAGTTATTAACGCCTTTACTTGTGAAAGACTAAAGCATCCAAAGACATGAGAAAAATATCCATGTATCGGTCGATACATTTCTATCCCACTGAGTTGCGCCAACAAGAAAATGGAGTTTCTGGTTTAACCTTTAACCACATTTTCACAGAGTGCAGCACATAACCAAAACACTAGTCCCGCAGGTCACGGCGACCATGTGTGTGTGTATATATATATGTGCGTGTATGTGCGTGTGTGTGTATATGTGTGTTGGGGTGGCGGTGGTGGTGGGGGGCAGCTAACACGGTAGATGGATGGATCTTCATGGATCATCGGGCGACAACATGTAGTCATTTCCTCCAAAAGAAAACTATTTCTCAAGGGTAGAAAACACAAACATGGCAAATGAGGACAGGAGCGTGTTCTTTAAACCTGACTAAAGTTTTAGTTTAATTTTTAATTTCAGATTGCAGTTTAGTTCGATATTTATTTTATTTATTAGTTAGTTTTTTATATTTTATTGAAACTATTAACTATTAAACATTCACACACACCTACGGACTATTTGGAGTGGTCATTCGGCCTGCCATGCGGGGTTTTGGGATGTGGGAGGAAACCGCAGCACCCTGAGCAAACCCACGCAAGCACGGGGAGAACATGCAAGCTCCACACAGGAATCAACTGAGTCAATTTATTTTTAATATTTGTTTCTTATTAGGGCGGCTCGGTGGCGCACTTGGGTAGCACGTCCGCCTCACAGTTAGGAGGGTGCGGGTTCGATTCCACCTCCGGCCCTCCCTGTGTGGAGTTTGCATGTTCTCCCCGGGCCCGCGTGGGTTTTCTCCGGGCACTCCGGTTTCCTCCCACATCCCAAAAACATGCTTGGTAGGCAGATTGAACACTCCAAATTGTCCCTAGGTGTGAGTGCGAGAGCGAGTGCAAATGGTTGTTTGTCTCTGTGTGCCCTGCGATTGGCTGGCAACCAGTTCAGGGTGTCCCCCGCCTACCGCCCGATGACGGCTGGGATAGGCTCCAGCACGCCCGCGACCCCAGTGGGGACTAAGCGGTACAGAAAATGGATGGATGGATGGATGTTTCTTATTATTATTCTGATTGGTGGCACAGTGGTCAACCGGCCGACCATGCACGTTTTTGGAAAGCGGAAGGAAACAAGAGTTCCGGAGGAGACCCCCCCCCCTTAGATATTTTCACATTTATAATTTCCAGTATTTTATGGTATGTACTTTTAATGTGGTTTTCTTTCCCTTTACTTTTTTTTAAACATAATTTTTATTTGGTCATTATAAGATATTTTTATATACTGTAATTTATCACAGGTAAAATATTATTTATTGGCAGAGGGAGCAGTAGTTATAGAAAAAATAACTATAACACTGTCAGATTGGCATTAATTTAACACTAGTTTTTATTTGTTGTACTGCATTACTTTATCCTGTACTTTTGTTAATATTTGGCCCCGCTCATGTAACTGAAAAAAGCCTCCTGTTTCACTTTTGTGATGACAATGCCATTAAATACTTAAAGACAACCGTTTTAAGGCAGATTTGGATGAGATCAGCTCATCAGTCACTAGCAGATTGTTGAATTAATGCGATTCAATGCGTTATTAAGCACATTTCAGTTAATGTGTCCATGATTAATGCATAATCTTCATTTGGCAGATACAGGAGGTTCTTATCTTCAGTACGAAGGCTTGCAATTTAGTTCCCTTAGTTCTAAATAACCAGCTATCTTTGTATTTTGAGCTGAGAGCAGAACTATAATCATTAGTTCATAGACAATGCATCTCGGTGGCATCCATCAAACAACTTTGAGGGAAAACGTACATTGCAAAAACTAAAATGTAACTAAAAATAAATATTTCAAATCAAATAGTCTTTGTGAGGATATAATCGAGCCAGGAAGATTTTATGTATGAGAATTGGGGAAAAATATAAAATGAAGAAATGTGAATGTAGTATACCGTTTTTTTCCATGTATAATGGCCAAAATTTAATTAATTTATTGTCCTAAAATCTGGGGTGCGCATTATACATGGGTACACATTTATTTTATTATTATTATTTTTTTTTATCCGTATAGCATACTGAGGCCGCCATTACAGATGCACTTTCTTCTCTGCTGTTCACTTCAAACACGCTCTAAACGAACACATTGCTCTCGTATCAGACGCTTGCTTGATTACCTGCTCGTTTGCTGTCACAATGTACCCTACACAAATCCGAAACATTTCTTCGATATTGAGTTTGCTAGCGCATGCGCAGTGATACTGACCGGCAGAATAACATCCGGTTGTTCCCAAAGATGATCTTTTTTCTGAAACAATTTTACGTTTACGGACTTAAGTAGGAGTCAAAATTTGGGTGCGTAGTATACATGGGTACAGCCTTTTTTCCAGCATCAACATGCCATTTTTAGGGTGCGTATTATACATGGGGGCGCATTATACATGGAAAAAAACGGTAGTCTTCTTTGGGAAAACTGTGCATCCAGTGCTGTAAGAATTACAGTAGTCTTTCTGCGCCTCATGCACCTGACTCTTTGGCAATAAATTCTTATCTTTATAACAACAAATATCTTGCAACAAGCTACTTCAGAAATCTGGTTGATCATTGGTTTTTGTTTAACAAAGTTAAGATTTACATGGGAAAAAATGAGTCGGCTAATATGAACCGTTAATAACTGTAATTCAAGAGCATAAATCTGTAGATCGTTGTACATTTTCTGTTAAAACAGTATCTTACTCTATAAATAAAATAAAATGTTCATCCCTGCATGCAAATTAAGAGTTGATGCTTGGTTAAGAATAACAAACTAATTCAACAGTATAAAGCAGTTTGGATAATAGATAGATAGATGGATGGATGGATGGATGGATGGATGGATGGATGGATGGATGGAGAGGGGAGGGAGGGATGGAAAATAGTATTTTCTGTCAAGCGGTGAAGGTGTCACGTGCCGTGCCAGAGCACGCTCGGCCGACAACTTCACTCAGCCACACCCCTTTCGTTACCGTAATGCCTGCTCCCTCTCGTTGTCTCGTGTATTTAAACCCTGCCCGTGTGTTCCCCCTTGTCGGTGTCTACTGTTGTGTTCCATTCCTGTCCGCGCCCAGTGTTCCTGTCATCTGGTTTCCCCCCGGTCTTGTCTGGAGGCTCACGGTCAGAATTTTATCCTTGTCTAAGTGGACTTCTGTCTGTCGCTCGGTCTGTCTGTTTGCTGTCCGTGAGTCTCTATCCCGTCTGTGTCTTCGGTTCCCCACCTACCTCCCTTCCAACTCCCTTTCCCTTCAAGAAATCCTGGTTTAAGATGCATTTGGTCGCCCTGGCTCAAATCATTCCTGACAGAAGGTAGGCACTGGTTTCTTTCACCGCTTGACAGAAAAATATCCAATTTCTTTTGTGTAATTGCCTTGCATTAAAATTAACGCTGGGAGTTTTGGCAAAAACAAGTTAGTCTAGATGGGAACACCAGAAATGTAACCACTTTTTCAATATTGCTCTGTTTACCCGTCACTACTTCAGGTACACTGTAATCTCCTGCTATAAGACAAGCGAACAGTGAGGCAGGCATACGTGTGCATTTATGATACGCTTCATGAAGCACAAGAATGTACACAATTTAAGTAAAATACAAGAATTGTTAAAATACAGGGCAGCCGTGGTTCAGGGGGTAGCGCAGGTGGTCCAGTAACTGAAGGGCCAGCTGCTCGAATGCCCGAGTTACAATTTATTCATCGTGGACGCTTTGACTGGGTTCCAGAAATTAAAGCATAATTATTATGACGAAGCAGATCTAAGACAGACGCACGGGCCGGCAAGTGGTTAGGAAGGTAGTTGGTTGGTAGGTAGGTAGGATGAAAGGTAGATCGAGAAGATGTGACCTTCCATTCATAATGTCATAAATAAGACACAATAATAGGTCTGGTGTCATGACACACGTTTCACATCTTGGGGTTTACATAAACCGCCCTTTCCGTGCGATTGGCATCTAAATAATGAATACCCTGTCACTCGCTGTAATCCTTCAGCTACCACAACCCCCCCCATCGTCCCCCTCTCAAGAGGAGTTCAAAATCAGAGAGAGCACTTATTCTCATTCGACAGCCAGCATTCAAAACAAAAAGTGCTTTCACCCTGCAAAAATAACATTCTTGTCCTCTGTGTCTAGTTTAAGTTGTGCACCAAAATATAGTACGTTATGTTAATCAAGTTGGGTTTACATGAGCTACTGCAGATCTCAGCAGTCCAAAAAATTTACAATTACTTTTATTGTGCAGTTAACCCACACATTTGGGTTTCAGCATTTGTGAATTTGCCTATTCACCTATTGGCTATTTTTTTCATTTTTTATTTTATCACCAATCTTATTTTATTGATGTTTTCTTTTTAGATGTTATGTTTTTTTTTGTCAGAACCCTGGCCTTAGGCATCAGGTGCTAATTAACATACAAGCTACATTAACAGTAAAAGGCACCTTTCAGCCATCTGTGATGGATGACAAACGGGCAAAAAAAAAGAAGGAATGGAAGAGAGAAGTGAGCACTTATGAAAGGTGGCCTTAATTAGACGGAATGCTCGCCCGCTTGGAGAATTTTCTCATGTTCTTCCGGGATGGGAGGGGAAAAAAGCTACACTGATGAGCGCCTATCTGTTTAAGTGGCCTTTTATTGAGGGATAAAAAGCTCCCTTTTGCCGCTGTTCCTATCCACTGCCTCACAACACCATTATGGAAGAAGTGAAGGTGGTCAGGACATGGGAACCAAGGATTTCTCAACAAATGATGCCGATATTCTGTAAATGGGATGCTAAATGCAATTGAATCAGTACTCCATGGACAGCAGCAATTATGGTGGATAATAGTACCGTAATTTTCGGATTATAAATCTTGTTTTTTTTCATAGTTTGCACAATATACCCCTTATACAGAGGAGTGACTTATATGTAAATTCTTTCACAAATTGAAAAAAAAAAAAAAAAAAAAAAAAGTGAAACCGCGATGTAGCAAGGGATTACTGTAATTTGAATTTCAAGTGACCTCAGCGGCGCGGCAGTTGTTTACATAAACATACTACCGGCATCATTAGCGGCTTTGTTTCTAAGTGACACGGAGGACGAAGACTTTGAAGGATTTAAGGATTTGGAGTGACACAGAAGGTTTGAAAAACTATGGCTTATGGCTTTTACCCACGCCTGGTCCTACTCTCCGGAGCTCTCTTTCACTTCCATGGATTGAAGTCGGGGGCTGGCGGTCAGCCGGGTGGCTGTCCAGGGACGGCGGATGGGGCTCGGACAATGCTTTTATGCACGCCCGGTCCTACTCTACCGAGCTGTCTTTCACCTCCGTGGATGGAAGTCGGGGGCCGGCGCTTGGCCGGGTGGCTGTCCGGGGACGGTGGATGGGGCTCGGTCACGGCTTTTACGCACGCCCGGTCCTATTCTATGGATCTCTCTTCCACCTCTGTGGCTGGAAGTCCACGCCGCCACACGCCTGGAAGTTTGTTTTGTTAAATAAAGAGCCATTTACCAAACCCACGTCTTTCCTTGTACTTTGTTAACGCTACAATATAGTTATATAGTAAGTTCTGTGGAATAACGACGATGCTGATGTCAGGGCGCACGCGCGGCGTTGTTGACAAAGGACGAGGAATTTGATCGATGGATTTAATGATAGTTATTTGATATATCATTTATATACCGTTATATGGGCCTGTAGAATATTTTGAAGTGCAAGCGCCGTCAGCACCCATTGTTGACATAAAGGACAATCGATGGATTTAATGAATTGGAGTGACACAGATGGTTTTATAAACCATTTATTTATGTAATAGTTATTTGAATAACTCTTAATGTTACGTCAGGCCCGTTCTCAGCTCTTCGTTTCTGTTTATGTCACGTTAGCATACCTATCGTTTAGCCTGTTGTTGCTCGTTCACGTCTGTTCTTGGTGTTGGATTTTGTCGAATAAATTTCCCCCAAAATGCGATTTATACTCCGGAGCGACTTTTAATCCAATAAGTACGATATATTTTATATATCTCCTGTATCTGTCTGTCCTACGGTCTGTCAAGTCAATATATATAGTAGAATACGTTTGTGTGCGTGCATGTGTGTGGTTGAGTGTATGTGAGTGTGGTTGTGTGAATACTTGAAAGCTCCTGGGCTAGGGGGCATTTATTGAATACACTACAACATAACAAGAGAGTTAACAAGAAACCGGATTCAACCATATTTAGATGGAAGGAAATGAAGAAAAAAACAAGAGTCAATAGTTGAATCTTATTTCTCTGTTTTTTTTTTTCTTTAACTTTAATTCGGGTGAGTGACTCACTACATACAAAGACGTTGATAAAGTAGCAGAATTACCTCCCCACATCTCCATCGCTCTGCTTTTGAAGTAAACCTCCAATGTCATTTCTATAAAGAAGCAGCAAAAATTAGTACAGCAGAAGTCTTGATTTTTAAAGGTTTGATTATTGAGGATTTGTAAGAATACAACCAACCCCAGTGCTGTGTCAAGGGGTGAAAAAAAGACAGATATCAGTCCAGTCTTTCTTTATATTTTTCAAACTTTAAATAAAAGCTTGGTTATTAAATAAATAAACTCACCAATAAAATTATTGCCATATAACAAGAAACTGAATTAAGAGAGAACAAAAATGACTCAAGTTTTATCAATATTGTTTTAGATTGCTCAAAGTGTGTCCAATTCCCATCATGTAATAGGAAAGTTATTAAGGCAAGAGATTCACCTTTAATACTGTCTGTTTCATTCTTAGGCTACTTTGGATAAGACTGCTAAAACATCAGCACTAACCGAAAGTGACTGAGCAAACTCAGATTGATGGAGTTAATGGATGAAATCATTGTGTCACAGAGTTGTCCCCTTTCTCCCTGCCCTCCCGTTACTATTTATAGGCTGCACATGTCAGGGGGGGCCTTCATCCAGATGCTTTATGGTGCATATCAGATGCGGTATTATAGTTTTAAGCACATTCACCACGTCCGACTCAATCTCTGGAACTCTTTGTCAAGCCTGCTTGATTGTGAAATAATGGACACTTTTTTTTCTGGTGTCCTGCTGGCGGAGGACGTCAGGGCCAACAAATGGCTACGGATATAGATAAAAAAATGTGACACTCTTTGAAATGGAGTGAGAAGTTGTCGAGCCAAAGAGGGCAAATTCACAAATCCAGAAATTAACTTTCAACTGAGGTTATCGGCAGTCATTGTGTGATTGTCACTGCCGTGCTGATGACGGTCAAAAGGCCATTTGGATATCAACATATAAAAGATGCTTTTGTTTTCTCTTTCAAACATCAGAGAATAGGTCTCTTGTCAATAACATTGACATTTGTTAACCCGGGCCAACAGACTATCATCACAGCCATCAGATATTGTAGTTTGTCAGATATGTGCTGTGCACTCAGGCATTTTTGGTCAATTGATTAAAAGTGCCAGTCATGCTTTTTCATTTGGAACAAGAGGTCGGGTGAAAACAAATCGTAGTTTTTAGAGTTGCAAAGAAGCTGACTCCTGGCTGTGGCTCTTTTATATTGAAAGCAATCGGCACTGCCCCATGCATCTAATAATCTAAATACTTGAATTTGCATCATAAATCACAAGTGCAAGGTCTCTCTCTGACAATCCAGATTGTATCCAAGGCAAGATAAATTCACTGAGTCGAGGGATGTGATTGGAGAAACGCAGTAGAATCAGTGGGACTAACTTGAGTCAGCAGAGACACTGGAAATGGTGCAAACTCAGAGGATTGTGTAGGATCGGGTGATGGACATAGTGAGTAAGCCGACCAACCACAGACACTACGGTAGGGCTGAATGAAATTGGAGGATAATCAAATTGTGATTACCCCCCAAGATTGGAATTGCGAACATGCGGTTAGTTTTTCAAGGTTCATTCCCATTGTATTTTTTAACAAAAACAAGCGATATAATATTCTGTAGTAAACAATAACTTTATAAATACAAAATAAATGTTCATATAGGTTTGGCTTACACTAAATAAACACAGTTTATTTGATTCAATTAAAGCTGAACATGCTAAACACTTTGACTTGCTGTTTTTCATTTAGAGACTGATAAACAGTTGAGTATTTGTTTCTCAAATTGCAGCCTTCATGATTATAAAATTGCATTCTACTACATTGTAATGTTGATTTGAATTTGATGAATTGTTCAAGCTTACAATGCAGGCTCAGATTTTTCACTTGTATCGAGCAGTTAACTCAAATTAGCAGACTAACCAGAAACACAGACAACTCAGTTGACTCAGTTGGATTGCGCAACTGACTTGAGTTAGACTAGTTGGACTAACCAAAAACACTGTGGGTTCATCCTTTTTGGTTCACTGACTAGCGTACTCATTAGAAACACTGAAGTATATCTCATGACTTAACTCAAGTTGACATTGTCTATAAAAAATGTGATTGAGCCTTTCTCAATTGTGCACCTAATTATGAGATTGCAGGATTCAATGTCTTGTCTTCTGAATGCAGCTGGGAGGGAGGTGGACTCGTTTTTAAGATGCTCTAATACGCAGGTGTCGAAGTCAGGGCCGGGGGCCAGATACGGCCCGCCACGTCCTTTTAGTAGGCCCGCGAAGACAAATTGTGCATCCCATTTATGTCAATTCCAAAATTTCTAATTGTTTTCACTTTTTAAAAATAGTGCTATTGTTCGCAAGTTTTATTAACATTTTTTTTTTAATTTTTAAATGTTTGATTTGATTTCAATATTTTATTTTTAAATATTTGAATGGTCTTTATTAGTCTCTGTTAAGTAGTTATTCATCAGTGTGTTGTGTAGCCTATATTATGTATATACGTATACAATATGAGACGTTCATACATTCATTTGGGTTGACAATTTTAATGGCCCTTTTATAGCAAACTATGTCTATGATGCGGCCCGCGATAAAAATAAGTTTGACACCCCTGCTAATAGAAGGGGCCTGGATGAGTACCAGTGATGCCAGCAACGCATTAGAATATGACACGATGCCTTAATATATTAAAAACATTTTTTTGACAGTTTGGAACTGCATAGCAATTATTAATGACAGCCAAATCACAGAAAACAAACTGCCACTTACCATTCATTATCAAGTGGTAGTGCCATTAACTGCCTCTTGAGTACAGCAATGAGTGACATTTGACAATGCTTGAATAGGAATAAAATATTTTTCTATCACAGTATTTTGTCATGTATGTACATGAAAAAAGAATACCGTAATAAAATACAGGTGGAGACCTCATTCCTTGGTAAAGACACGGAAAACTACTGTACATTATATCGTAAGAAACTAAAAAGGGGAACTACAGTATTTTCCGCACCATAAGGCGCTTTGGGTTAAAAGGCGCAGACTCAATTTCAGGGGCTCTTCTGTACTTAATCCACACATAGGGCACACTTGATTAGGCGGCACATGCATGCCGTGACTTATGGTGAACAAAAAAAATATAGTACTGTGTTTATAGCTTGAAGTGAAGCATTTTGGGGCTTCACAAAAGGTACATTACATGTATTGTATTGTTGACAGTGTTAAAAAAACACTATCTCTACCTCAAGAAAAAATAAAAAAATACCTGGATTGCAGCACATTCAGGCTTAACAAGAAACACCCACGAAATGCTTTAAAAAGCATATTTATGTTAAATGAAGTCCAACAAATAAATAAAAATTAGTCGTTTCAGACCATTACCTGTGTGAGAACTCAGTTCTTGAGTAATCACCGTTACCAAGCACCAAGTCCACTAGTACTTTTAACACATACAATTTCCCCCAAAACTAATGAAAGTTTTTGAAAAACACCTTTACTATATCCCAATATAGCATTTTTTTTTTATCTTGCATGAAATTAGTGGCAATGTTTATTTTCTGTTCTTCTAACTTCTATTTCCTATCGTAAAATGGCCAATATAAGGCGGCCTGGTGTCGGCACAATTCACAAGTACCAATACTAAGAAATAAGGGTGTGCTGTGGAGTTTGTATTTTGGGATATTTTGACCAAATTTCGACAAAGGTTACCTTATCAAATGAGCTACGAGCACACTCGCAAAGGCCTGTTTCCTCCTTTGGGTTGAGTGGTTATGGGACTGGCATTGCTTGCTGCAAACGACATATAAAAGCTCTACATCTGCAAAAGCAGGCCAACTGTTTGCCAGTGTGCTGCTATACCTTGCAACGCTCCGTCTGGCTTGAAACAACAGTGTCATCTCTATTAGCTCAAGTGTTTACTCAGACAGCTTTCATCTTGGACACAGAGCGCGTCCCACTGCCGTGATTAATGCATCGCCACGGCGGAACAGGGCTCTCTCGACGCTCTTTGGTAAACTGCTCCCACCCCTATCCCCCTGCAGCCGCCAGCCTCTCCCGCCCGATCTTCTCTTTAATGTGCCTCGACAATGAAGAGATTGATAGTGATCATTATGCTGATCCCAAAGAGTAATGTCACGTCCCGGCGTGAGCCAAGCCACTTCATAATTCAAGCACCGCTGCGGGTCGCGCGAATGCTTCGTGACCGGCGACCACGAACAGCTGCGGCTGTGTCATGTTGAACCAGAGAGGCTGCCAGCCTCCTACCGCTGCGTCTTGCTATTTTGTTGGCGGATTAGCCATATTGGGGAAAAACAACGCAACACTGCGTAGCTTGTCTCCCAAAAGTTTTAGTGGCGTCTAAGTAGGCAGGTACGTATGTCGGTTAAATCTGTAGGTAGTAGGTGGGTAAAAGGATGGCTAGTAGGTAAAGGTAGGTCGGTAGGCAAATAGATGGAAGATCAGTATGGAGGTGCAAGAGATGGTTGACTAAAAGGGAGAGATGATTTCTCATTGGTTTTCCATACAATACGCCGCTCTTTGTGATGCTGTATCAAATCGCATCCCCTACAAAGTGGTTGTTGCTCACCCTCCTTTCCCCACTAGTGAGTCTCTCACCTTGACATTTTATAAGCCGGCGTAAACGACAACCCGAGGGTCACTCTGTATTTGCTTAGCCTTTCGCCCCGAGCCCTCATAGCCTGCTTCATTTGTTTATCTGTCTGTGTTTAGCCCACCCGGTC
This sequence comes from Syngnathus typhle, assembly GCF_033458585.1. NCBI lineage: Eukaryota > Metazoa > Chordata > Actinopteri > Syngnathiformes > Syngnathidae > Syngnathus > Syngnathus typhle. The sequence goes on along the minus strand of NC_083738.1, from coordinate 11,138,389 downwards.
CCCAATCTTCTTACAGCTTAGCATTTAAATTGCTCGATCCGCCGCACGTTTTTAACACATTACATTGATGAAAAAAGTGCAATGCTAATCCCTGGGGGTGGCCGACCTTATCCGACTAAACACCTGACAATGAGAATCTGTTGTGCAACGGGAAAAAATGTGTCTAACTATACTTATTGACTTCCGATGTGGTAGCTAAAGGTTGGAATTCCAGTCTTGGAAGTATTTTGGACACTGACAATCATTGATATCTTATCTATTCTCTGTTTGTGAATTTAAACCCTATTTTTAGAACCTATCCGCAGGTATTTCTTGTATTTATTTATTTAGTTATTGAAAGTATTCCTCTAGTTTTGAACATTCATCAGTTATAAAATTAAATGCGATCTTAGTTGTGTAGTAGATCAGTAGGTAGAAATAGAAGATAGTAGGTAGGTAGGTATTATGTAGAAGGCATGGAGACAGGCCGCTCAGTATGTTGGTATGTTGGAAGGTAGATAATTGGTAGGTAAGATGTGGATAATTAGAAGTTCAATAACTAAGCAGGTGGATAGGTAGAGAGGGAGGGAGTGATCGAGGGGGGTGTAACTTGTAAGTAGGTAGGTAGGTCAGTATGTCAGTTGGCAGGTATAGGTAGAGAGGTAAAGGTTAGGTTGGTAGGAAGGTTGTCAGGTATTGTAGTTAGGTAAGGTAAGGTAGCTGGTTCGTTGGTAAACAGTGGGAATGTATGTATATATTAATACAATTAATATAGGCAATGACCTTGGGGCATCAGTTACAAGTTTGTTGTTGGTTGTATTTTTGTTAGGACTTGGTCCCCAATGTAGTTTTGCAATAACTGAGGTTGCAGTGTTTAGCATATTAGTCTTCGACAAGATACAAATCCAACCCCTGAATCTGTATTCATTTCTGTGGCATCCTCCTGACATCTGGCTCGGCTCCTCTACCTTTGGATGAAACAAGACACTTAGTCAATATAGGGAGCCATATGAATATGGAGATGCTCATATGGTTGCTTACCAAATCACAGGGATTACAATATTGACACGGCCTTGAATAAACATTGTGACAAGGTCAGAATTCACGGTGCCTTTAAAAAAAAAAAAATACTGTATATATTTGCACACTACGCTTTAGTACACATTTTTCTTAAGTCAAGCGCACCATATCACGCTCCGGTAGAATGATAATATTATGAAGGGGGATTAGCATAATTCAATGGTAAACACGGTGTGTGCGTGCGTGCCTGCGTGTGCGCGTGTGCCGGTGTGCGGGCGTGTGCGTGTCAGTGTGCATGTGTATGCGCATGCATGTTCTCAGAGTGCCCTCCTGTGATTAGCTGTGCTATCAGATTGTGTCCAGCATGGCAGATTGATGTTGACGGTGAATAAGTCTACCTAGACGTGCTACATTATGAGACTCACTCCCTTGTATAATGTGGATTCAGGAAGGCACGATTTCAGGCCACTTTATTATGGAGTTGCATTAGTAGGTAGGTTGATGTGTGTGGGTAAGTCCATAGGTTTAGTAGGAGGCAAGAAAATCAGTGACCAGAAGGTAAATAGGGAAGTTAGGTAAGGCAAGTAGGTAGGACAATCAGTCGGGTGGTGGGTGCAAAAATAGGCAAGTAACAAAGGTAGTTTGTTTGATAGGTAGGTTGTTAGGTGTTTTGAACATCACGTCATTCTTGTATGAGGGAAGCTCTTATTTTAAAGTGTGCATAAAAGCAGCAACTGACTTCACTTGACGGATAGACAACATGACAACGCCAAAGAGACATTTTTATCTTTAAAATGTACCTGTAGAGCTCAGGACAAATATATATGGTCTATCAAGAAAAACTGTCCAAATGAGGTTTTTGGTTATAATGATTGTATTCAAGCAAGCTTATAAGAGTTATCCGAACCTATTTGTCGAGATGCCCTGGAGGCAGCGATGTTGCCTGAAAGAGCCACAATGCTCCGGGGTTGAGTTGTCTTGGCTCGGCCGCCTCCTCAATGCAACACGGCGGTTTCTTGGTCATATTTTGATGAATCTGAATCTCTCTTGCAATTTTCCAGCGTCAATACCGATGGAAAGTAAATCAATAATTATATCTGAGTCTTGATGTCAAATGAGGAAGCAGGCAGGGCTGACACTGGTACAAAATACAAAAATACAAAAAGAGATTTACAGGCGTAGGGGAGCAACCTGGTATATCATTCAATAGTAAGTAGTGGATGCAAGGGACGGCCCAGTCAAGTACTTGACGTCACATCTGTTCCCAACACGGCATTGTCTTTACAAAATTGTTCCCTTTAACCTTCAAGACTTCAATGTGAGGTTTGCTTTTATATGAAGGTGAAGTGTTTTTTTTCACTGCATGTTCTAATGAAAAGTGGGCATTACTACTTGTAATGACTTGTAAAGTCTTTTTATTTTATTGGCTCTCATTATCTTGTGCGGGCGGTGCCGTGAACTGGAGATTCTACAAGACAAGCCAATAACAATAAGGCCAGCAAATGCAAACAGCTGGAATTCCTGTGTGCATTCCGACTGAAAACTGATCCCAGGCACAAGTGTGGCGGCGCCGCTGTATCAACATGTCTAATCCAAGCATATAGTGCACACGGCGCTCTCATACAATATTAATACTGGCCGAGGAACTTAGTGCAGGCAGCTGCTGACAATTGATGCTCACGCTCGGCCATATGCTGCCTTTCTCTCTAGCTCGCTTCTCGGTTGTCAGTCATCTCGGCCTTCTCATGATCCTAATTCTGATGGATGTATTCCAGTGTGAAATGAGTCACCCGGGCGTGAACGCCGACCAGCCTGCGTTCACATTTGGTGAGCGCCCATGTCTGTCAAAGGAGGCCCGCACCTCTGTTATCTAATTGGAGGCCGAGCCAATGTGATTAGAGGCAACCTGAAGGGCGGACGCTGTCTTTTGGGCTAGAGGCATGCTCAGTATGTGCGCTTGCTGCTAAGGGGTTGTCTCCAGAGTGTTTCTTCACAAACACATTTTTTTTTTTTATGCCAGAAGTTAAATTTACTGTCCAGCATGGCAGATAGATGTACCTGGATGCAGAGCATGGTGTTATTCTCTTATTATTAACGTGGAAGGCAACATTGCTGGCCTCTTTATGTAGGTGAGTAGGTATTTATGTAGGTCGTTTTGTTGGGCGGTGGGTATGGAGTAGGATCAATATGGAGTCAGATGAACAAGTCAATGTGGTTGGTAGGTAGGATGTAACCTGGTAGGTCGGTTGGAAAGCAGAAGGCAGGTGAGATATGTATGTAGTTCAGTCACTGGGTTGGACACTTTTTCTTATTTGTTATTGTGCTTTCATAAACTTTCAATATCACTGATTACTTTTGAGTCATAAAATAGTCAACTACATGTTTTCTGAAGATACAAATCACCATTTGTCTGTCTCACAAAAGGCAATTTCCCATCTAGAATAGTCATTCCCAACCAGAGGTACACATTCCCCCTGGGCCACGTAATCACATTGCAGGGGGTGCGTGTAAACATTTAATAATTTATTTTCCAGATCAATAACCTGTGGCATAGCCGTGTGTCAACTCAGTTATCTCATTAAAGTTCAGATGACTGATGAAAAGAAGACAAAACTGCTATGGTCGGTCTGAAAATTAGTCTTGTGTTCCTGACATTTAAAGTTTAAATGCCTGTTTAAAGTGGACTTATTCAAAGAAGCTCCATTTTTGTGTGCTGGTTAATTGTTGTTGTCAAAGGCGGCTTTATATATATATATATATATATATATATGTATATTCAAAAATAGAAAACAAGATTTCGATTAACAGAAAAATAAAATTCCAATTAATTTCGTACATTTTTAGGGAAAATTGCTGTATTGGGATATAAAGGTTGTTTTGTTTTCTAAATTGTCATTAGTTTTGTGGAAAATTATGTTATTATATACATGTAATATATGTGTTGGATGAATCGTGCATTGAGGGATGAAAGGAAATCTATATTTATGCTTGTTATTAAAAACTCTGGTGAGCTCGGTGTTGCATTTTCAGCCTTTCCGTTAAGTCGTGAGAGCAAACGGTGTAACGCGTCGAGCGGTAAGTGATGTTTGCTCGGGCGTGATGCTCATGGAGTGTACAAGTGCAGTCATGGAAGAGACTAAATGGAGAGAGGCTAGGCCCATAAAGCACCGCCGCTCGATCATGTAGCAGTCTGTACTCAGTGCTCAAATGCATTGCAACAGACACAGAAAACTCAAAATCACAGCTCACACATATCAACTTGTGGGCACCAGTGCATGAGAAAAATGCTTTTTTTTTAGATAGTAAAAGTAATTTAATCAATTTTTAGTTAGGAGGTTCAAAGAGCAATCCCGTCCTGAATATAATAGATGATGGTTTACCCAAGGAAATACAGGGCAAGTATCAATGATTATACTGATTACAATAAAAACCAATAACTACACTAATACTTTTTAGTTAATTGTTAGCAATACTGCAAGGTTCAGTACTAATGTGATACCAATTAAATACAGGACCAGTATACAAAAATCAATAGTTCATTTAATATCAGTGCTTTTGTGTCTTTTCCCGCAACGTTGGGTCTCAATACAACATCGTGATTCATTTGTTTGACTCAAAGATGTAGGCTGTTAAGAGTTAGCTTTCCGCACTAGCCTCCAACTACTTAGCTGCTTGCTCCAGATAGTTATGCTCACCTATGCAGTCCGAGTCTACCACGACATTGTTGCCAATTTGGCAAGAGAAACGCTCCGCTGATGTTGTTTTACAAGACGTGCAGCAGCTTATTCCTGGGACATAAGCAGAAGTGACAGAGAACTTGCCTTGCCAATGTGGCACTGAGAGCATTTTTTTTTATTTCCTTTTTTTTTTTTGAATTTAGTAACTCTAAATATACAAATATAAGAGCCAAGGAAAACAAATATAGATGCAAAGAAATATATTACACAAATATGTGAAGAAGAAGCACAGCAGGCACGCAGGCCACCAGAGGACCTTGTTACAAAATTGCAGGCCAACCACATCTGGTACTGACATCGGTATTGAATTTCTGTGAACAAAGAGTTTTCATTGCCAGTTGCTTTGACTCTTGTAAGCCAACGATTGGAGTTGATCACCTTTAAATTTGGTATATAACTGTTGGTGCGTCATCAAATTGGTAAATCTAATCTTTGGTATAAATTCTTAATAAAATGATGGCCACTATCAGATTCTGTTACATATCCTGTTATCGATACTCTTTAGTTAGTGGTGAACGATACTGCAATAATTCTAATCATTTGTAAAAATGGGACCACGACTGCTTACTAATACTATCAGCATATTAATAAATGGCTTTCCAGACTTTTCAAATTAGTTGTGTGTAATTCCTCAAGATTGGGTATTGCTAAAGTGGCATACGCCGACTGACTATGCTAACAAATGGGAACTTTGACAGTTTCCACTGTACATTAAGACTCCTTTGGATTATAATCAACAACTTCAACTCTCGGAAGAAAGTGCCTGTGGTTCACCCCAAACTTTTTTGCGTCGTAAATATGCGACTTTTAACGGTGCTTTACAATTTATTGTTGTGTCTCTTTTGTAGCGTTTATGAGGGAGTGCGCTATCAAGTGACGGATGTGCGAGCGTCCGCAGACAATTGCTTTCCCTTTGCTTTGAACAAGCAACATAAAAATGCCCCGCGGGGTTTTATCTTTAAAAAAAAGATAAATGTCCATGAAAATGATTACACTGGGGGAATTTGATCACAGCGGGCGTTATTATTGCCGCCTGCACTTCACTGGCTCATACATGTACATTAGAAAGAGCTTGCCGGTGGGTCAGGAGTTCAGTCGTAAATCTTTTCTAATGCACCAAAACTGTAGTAGCGCAAGAACATCAGTGTCATGTGTTATTTGCCCCCCCCCCCCCCCCCCCCCCCCCCCAAAAAAAATTACTGGGGCCCATGATGGCACCAGGAGCCAAAAGATCATTTGGGCTAATGGGCTGCTGCAAATGCATTCATTACTACCGCTAAATGGCTTTGATGAGGAGGCTGATAAAAGTTGATGAGGAAACTTTTTCTATTTTGTAATGATGATGCATCCCCATTTCTTTCCAGTGAGCCGGAAATGACAGATCAGCTTTCACCACTTCACATGATACTACCTTAGTCCACACTTGTTAACGTCTCGACAAATAAATAATCTATCAAATGTGACGTGAGCTAGGTTTCATCAAAATTCTATTTAACTTTATTATGTCCAATTCACAAATATGAAATGATTGATTCCTGATAATGTTAGATTTTAAATAAAACGGGCAGCCAGTATCCTTTTTTCAAATGCACTACTTATTGTAATAGGATGGTAATTTAGTTTCTGTATACCTGTTAAATGCTCAAAATCTGTCCTAAAGTTGAACTTTCTGACTTTTGGCCACCAGGTTTTTGGTGACTGTATCTAATTCATAGACATTATGCAGTATGGTATGTGCTGTATGGGAAAGGTCAGCAGCAATACTGTTGAACCCACAATTATTAGTACATATTTGGCGACTGTACTTAAATTATAAATGTTATATTGTATCAACAGAAGTGCAGCAATTATACCTCGCCTCAACACTTGAATCTACACTTGAACTATGTGACTTGTACTGTATTTTCCGGACTATAAGTCGCTCCGGAGTACAAGTCGCCCCAGCCATAAAATGCATAATAAAGCAGAAAAAAACCCATATAAATCACATTTTTGGGGGAACGTTATTTGACAAAATACAACACTAAAAACAGACATGAATTGGCAACAACAGGCTAAACGATACGGTATGCTATCGTTGCATAAACACAAACAAGGAACTGAGAGCGTGCCTGACGTAACATATTAACAGTTATTCAAATAACTAACGTAAATATAATGTTTACCAAACCCTCCGTGTCACTCCAAACCATTAAATACATCCGAATCTTCCTTTGTGTCACTTATAAACAACGCCACTGCTGACGCCGGAAGTACATGTGGTGCTGACGTCGGACTCACCGTCAGTTGCAGTTCCAATTAATAACTATAAATATAATAATATAATATAAATATAATAAATAACAAGCGTATCATACCATCCGTGTCACTCCAAATAATCCATTGAAACTTTCGTCCTCTGTGTCACTTATAAACAACTCCACTGACTCCGGAAGTTAGTGGAAGTCAGTGGATGTCAGACTCATCGTCAGTTGCAGTTCCAAGTATTCCACAGGCCTAGAGTGCCCTCATGCGGTTTAAAATGAAAATAACATGCAAAGTGATAAACTATACTAGTATGTAAGTAAGTAATGCGTTAATGATCAAGTAATAATGTGTTAATAATTTCACATATAAGTCGCTCCTGCTTATAAGTCGCACCCCCGGCCAAACTATGAAAAAAACCTGTGACTTTTAGTCCGGAAAATGGCCTAACTATCAGGCAACATGTATGCACTGACTGTAAACAAGTTATAAATGCCATTTGAACTGCATGAACAAGCAAGTTTGCATTTGGTATATATTAGTTTTAGCGAATGTGTGTTACTCTCTTAGCATATGGCATTGCATCAGTGGGCTGATTTAAGCAGCCTAGGGCAGATTGTCACAATAAGACTTTGTTCGCCAATGCTTTCCAGCTTTCCTCATATGTGTGTGTGTTACCCATGGAGACCAAGTGCAGGAGAGAAAAGTGTGTATAGGTTGGATGCCTCCTTGACAACAACACTTCGTGAGTAAAAATCAATGTCTGCCGAGCAAACCTCACAGCCGCCGCATGCACGCAAATAAGTGTTAAGGCACTATGTTCCGTGGAATGCAAGGTGGTCCGTTGTGCTGTAAACAAACGTTAGCGTCTGACTTTGTTGATTTTTATTCATATACGTATATTGATTAACATGCTATACAAGACTAAATTAAGAGTGACTACGGTAACGACGAGTGTGATTAATGATGTGTCACTTGAAAGACGTCTGTTGCATGGCTCCTCCAAAATTTTCATTAAAATTCAGGTCTGCCATTTTAGTTCGAAGCAAGTATGTAAGGGTCAATTTTGCTATTTCTAAGGATTTGAGTTTTTTCATCAATGATTACAGCTGGGCCTGCCACTGGAAGCAAGCAACATTATTTTGCTCAAGGCGATTGGGTACCGTGCAAGCTCATGCGTTTTGTGTGTGCGCCGTGAGCTGTATTGTGTTGCCGGTTGAGCGTGCAGCGTGGCCTCCAAGGACTTAGCGGCGGGTCTTCTACAACAACGGTCGTGCTGTGAGGCTTCTGGTGTGTGTTTGTGTAACGCAACATGTGCTCATGCGCACCATCTTCATTGTGCAGCAAAAAAACACACCCAGCTCGGCGGTTTAAGAGTAAAGCAACGATTGGCGCTATTATTATTCTGTGCTGGCTCCGCTCTACTCTGCTGCCAAGTGCATTGCAACTGTGGGCTATCAATTCGTTGCTCTCGCCACCGGGAAAACACTTTGGAAAGCAGAAGGAGTTTCACGCTGCATGCTGCGTGCTTTTCTTCTTCCAACTCTGAACGCATTTTTTTGGGTTTGTTTGCGAGCTGTTCTCTGGCAAGGAAGAGCAAGTGCTAATGTTTGAAGTCAATCAGCAAAAAAAACATGGGGGGACTGAGGGAATGGGAAGGGGTGTGATACAAAGGCACCAAATGCATATTTGTTCATTGTCGGTCATCAGCTTGAGTAACGTGTTAATAATAAATGACGCTAATGCATTCACTATACTGCAGTGCATTAAATACTTTATCTGCTGTAATACACTTGGAAAGTGTGTTAAAATGTTGAATCGTCTTATTGTCCTGAATATTTTTGTATTGAATTACCTTATATTACATAGTTTATTGACTAGAATGGATTCCCAAAACTTTTTTTACTTGCGGAAAGTATAATAACTGAAAACTTCATGCACGGTGTTACACATTCAGTGACCTCATCATTAGGTACACTTGCAATATCTAATGCAGTAAGGGACCAAACTGCAACTCTGAAACCAAACCAAACCAATATATATATATATATATATATATATATATATATATATATATATATATATATATATATATATATATATATATATATATGAGAGAGACAGAGAGAGAGAGAAAAATTGTTGAAATGAGAATATATATATATATACACACACACACGCGCGCACACACACACACTCACACACAATATATACATTTTAGGTCCAATCATTGCAATCAGAGAACATAATGTACTTTTTATTTCATTATTTATCCCTCATAGATTGATTATAATCAATTTTAAACTATGAAATGGTATTATTTCACTTTTTAAATGCACTTTTATATTTCATTAAAATTTGATCATTCACCAATAATGAATGACCAATTCTACTTCTCTGCGAAACCCAACCATAAATGCTTTGTGCGTTATTGCCTTTGTAATGACATAATTTGTCTGTAATTGTGTAGATTTTAACTGTGTAGGTGCCAATTTTGATTGTGGGTGTGGACCTACCTTGTGTCTGTGAGTGTTTTTTTGTTTTGTGGTTTAGATCTGATTTAATGATATCACACTGCTGATATTGGCCCACCTGCCAACATCTGGTGATATCAGGGCCTTAAGTGCTCAAACATGCTCGTGAGCCCATTCAGAGCATTTAGTAGTTGTCAAAACTGAGCAATGTTTTTGGATCAGACTCCTCTGCCTCAACTCATCTATTTGTCATTCTTTTTAGCACAGTTGAAGAATTAATGACCAGGTTATTGTTGTTGTAAGAACTCCAAATTGACCTGAAATTGCAGACAATTTATTTCTAGCGTAAGTCTATTACTTTCATTTCATGGTTGTTTGAGAAAGAGCATCGTGAACTAATTAAATCATCACCTATCAAAGTCAGTCACCGTATCAAAAGAATAATTTCTAATTGATTGCTAATGTGTTGTCCTGTATTGGATCTCTTTACAAAGAACGGACAAGCAAACGAAAAAAGGTCATTTCAAAAAATATCCAATATAGATGAAGGATGTCTAGAACCTATGCAGGAATGCACAGTAACCCACTTTTCACTTATCACTTTTCATAGTAATTGAGCCAAATTGACCCCTCCTTGCCCCCCACTCTCCCAAGAAATGTAATTGCTGATAATAATATTTATAGAAGCTCATTGTATTACAAACCTTCATCCTCTGGCATTACTCTTACCAGAAAATGGCTCACAGATGGTTGAGTCTGGAAAAATGCTCCGGTAGTAGACATGTATGTGCAGCAAAGGCTCTCCATACCTCCTGCTAACAACCCAGGCTAAAATTAGCTCTTCCATGGCGAATAAGACTTTTTCACTTGAACATATTTCTTTTGCTACCAGTTCTTACTTTCCTATGAGCCAGGGCTTAGGTGGCATCTTGTGGCAACTGAGGTCATTGCATAAAGAGGTGGGGATTCACTTTCTAGGTCCTAGACTCTAGGAAGTATAATGAAATCTTGGCTTAAGAGATTTTACCACCAGTGCTGAAATAATGTGGAAGTGTAACATGTTACCTGTCTGGCCCAGACAAACAAAAGTTGGCCACGCAGTATAAATATTAACCATTTTGTCAGTGAGCTAATTGGTAGAAAAGCACGTTTGCGGCGGTGGCGGCGGCAAGCTGTCAGAAGGGGGACGCTAAGCTGTCATCATCTGTGAGATGATCTGCCATCTGCACTCGGATAGAGGTTTTTGTATTCAGTACTTGTATTTACGTGGTGTGCATTTGCAATGAATGTCTGGATTTCTAATGTCCGCTGATGAATGCCTGTTAAATAACTTGCAGGGTTATTTCTATGGCGCAACCATTATGTAATTCTTGAAATATTGGTTACTTCACCCCCTACCCACCCCTCTGCAGAGAGGTGGCTTTAAAAGAGGCCTTACTATCTTTTCAGACAGCAATGAGAAGGTTGTGAAGATATTCTGTCAGAAATTATGATAAAATTCACAACACCATTACTTTCTTTAAAAAAATGCAGTCTCTTGAAATTGTCAGCTCGCTTTGAGTCAATCAACCACCTTCAAACTCACCCAGGGCAAGGTTGTTCTGATGAGCCCCAATTCCATTGAGTAGAACTTACACACACACACGCGCACACGCACACGCACGCACGCACGCACACACAGACACACACACACACACACATTTTTCCATCGGTACCCTCTGGTGAGTAAAGTATATTGCCATGTTACAATGGAACAATCCAAAAGTGATGGAGTTTGTGGAGTTAACCTATTTTCTGGATAACGTGACTGAAGCCCCTAACCCACTGATCAGCGATCAATTGCAAGTCTCTTCGAAGCCAGCTAATGTGGCGTTCACATCAGGGTTCTCTCACGGTCTTAAATGTTCGGAAAACTTTTGCCAAACAATTCCCAACAGTTTTAGTGTTTTTTCTTATCGCAAGCACATTTTGAATGTGTAGAAAATTCCCTTGCGACAAGAAAAGTATAGACCAACGTCTGCCAGGCCGTTTTGCAAACATTTGGGCCCCATTTTTGAACCCTGTTGAGAACGGAACATTTGCTGCCTTTTTGAGAACACTTGCCATTTTTCGCCGTTTAGTAGGATAGGACATATCTACATACCTATTAACCTCATGCCTTATGACCTACTGAAAGACGAATTTTGCAGTTTTGCCTTAACATATGTATCAAATATATATGTTTTTGGTTGTTTTAGTCTGATTTGCCTTTATTTCCACCCGAGTGAACAAACCACTGAGATCGCTGCTTATTAGCCAAGGAAGTCAATGCCATTTTATTGATTGAACAGACTGCAGATAAAGAACCTACCTTCCCCAAAAGAGTTTAATCCTGGAAGTCATCCATTATTCACCAGATTTAAACCAAATTCTAAAAGGGCTTTTTATCATACGCTTTCAGGCATCCCGAGCGAGTTTTCTTTCAGAGATCATGTTGTGCGCATACAAAGATTAAATAGTAGCAGGAATGGTATGCACACACCATTTTGTGTTTGCCGAAGGCCAAGGCAGTCTTAGCAAATGGCCTTTCAGTTCCATTAGTGGCGGCATCAGTCTCTTAATGGAGAGCAAAATGGCACAGGACCTTTTGCGGTACTTACACAATGAACATAAAGTCTTTCATGACGTGCGTTCAGCCTAATGGCTGCAAAGCGACTTTTGCGACGGAACATTATACCGAGTGATATGCAAGGGCTCTCAATGCTTGAATTTATGCTCATTTAAAATGAATGTCACAGGAACCCAATAGGCCTTGCTGTCAAAAAGTGGCACCATTGTGGCTAAATGTGAATCACACAATGACAGGGGACTTGTCTGTTACTGTTCTGACGCTTCATTCATCGACCACTCTTGGGGAATCTTAGCCGGATATTTGCAGGGGCAGAGCAGCGGCTGAGTGATTAGAGGTGGGCCAACTTTTGTGCTCAAGCGCCACATTTAATTTTTTTAAAAGAAACAGATGCACCAGGTTATTTTTAGGTGATCAAACTGACCAACCGAACTCCCATTCTTTACATTCTCCCTATGTTCGACCAACCAAATAACTGACCGGCTAGCTGTACATACAGACTAACTTTACCTCACTACCTATTGATGGATTGACTGACATTCTTGTGTACAGTTCCTCCCTTAAAATAGTGCTAAACATTAACCCTGGCCTGAAATCCTAATTTGACTGAGACAAACACATCCCTTAAGACGTGTGCGCCCCTTCAAATTATTGAAAGTGATATTATTACGGTGTCATTATTAAAAAGCAGCATTTTGCATTGGCATGATACATTTTCTGCCTCGCAAATGTATCCCTTTTATAGCTTTGGTTAATGACTTTGCATCTGAATCATCATGGCTAAACAGCAATTCTGTCATTTAAGTCATCTTCTTTTTCTGTTATTACAGTCAGTAGAGTCTTTTTTCTGGGCATATTTCCCTTGATATTTCAACACAATTCTCTCCATCAACATAGCAGTTAGGCTCCAGGTGAAGTAATTCCCTCATCTCTTTGTCCCTCTACTTTGCTGCATTACAATTGATGCAACCCACTCAAACAACAACCTAGGAACTCAACTTTTCAATTTAACTATACAGCCCTCCCCTAACCGTAATTCCAAAGCATATCCCAGGCTTGAAAGCCTAAATTGAAACCCCAACCCTTGTTTGAAACCCTTATCCAGAAGTACAGACCCAAGTTTGGAACCCTAAACCAGGGTCAAAACTCTAATATAAAACCCTAACTGGCTTGAAATTCTAATTTGAAACAGTAACCCATGACTTGAAACCCTAATTTAAACCCTTAACCATGAGACCATGATTTGAAACACTGATGCTTGTTTCAATTTCCTAACAAGGCTTGATACCTTGATTTGAAGCCCTAACTAAGGCTTGAAAAATTTACAGTATTGGCTTGAGCCCCGAACCCTGGCTTGAAACAGTATTTTGAAATGCAGACTCCTGTATGAAAATCGAACCCGAGCTTGTACCCCTCACATCCAAATGGTTACTGAATCCTTGTTTCCAGACATATTTCCCTTGATATTTCACCCTAATTAAGTAGCACTTAAGATCCAGGTGAGCTAATTCCATCATCTATGCCTCCTCCTCCTTTTCTTACTGTCCTGCTACCTAACATTGAGTTTCTGCTGGAGGACATGCTGATGGAAAATGCAATCCAGTTAAAATAAAAAAATAATAAAAAAAGCTTTGCTGCAGGGCCAGAGTTGAAGCAACAGTTGACACTGATCCACATTTCCATTAGCCTGCTTAGCACTTTTCTAATAGGACTCTCCGTCTGGACCGGGAAGATGAGTGGGGCATCTCTAGTTCATCGTCATTGTCTTGTGTGTTTACCAGCGGTGGAAACAAGCACACTTGCACTCTGCTGTGTCATCTCACAACCAACATTGGGCATTAGATAAGACATCAACCACCGACCACCGATCATGTCTAAAGCCATATTGAATTGGTTTGAAACCCTAATTTATGACCTTAACTTGAAACCTTAATCTGATCTTTTGAAAATGTTTTAAATTTGGAATCCCTGAACAGAACCCCCAACCTAGGCTTTAGACCACTCGATTAAATCTGTAATTTAAATCCATTACCTGGCATCTTGAAAAAATAAACCTGGTTTTGAATGCAATTTTGAACCCTCACCAGTTTGAAAGCCCGACCTTTAGTTGAACTCCTTCTTTGAAACATGAACCCTGGCTTCTTCAGCACAAAGTAAATATTACTATTCAACTCTTAAGATCTCTATTTTTACATTGAAACCTCGGAAATATGAACTTTGGATTGTGAAGTTTTGTTACATTGAATAAGTGTCTTAACTGTGCAGAAAGACGCCTTTGCAAGAACAAAAATGGCACAGGAATTCAACTCACTTCTCACCAGCATCACTACTAACTACTTTAACTGCTAGACAGTCTCACCAAATTTTCACAAATCCTCGAAAAACTCATAATGGCTGGTTGGGAACATGTAAGGTAAAACAAAAGTAGAACATAAATACATTTGCAAGTACAGTATTTTTTTGTTCTTTCAATCTTTAATTGGCCATCAAAATCGAAAAAGTGGCTCGTTAGTTTTTACTTATTTATTTTTTTAATCTGACACAAAAAAACAATTTTTACCTCTGCGTTAAATGCGAATCTTGGCTTGAAACCCAACTTTGGAACCACAGCCTATACGTATTTGAAAACCATATAATTCTTTTATCCATTCATTTCAAATGGATTAAGATGAACAGTCTAAATAAATAAATAAATAAACTAATAAACTAATAAATAAATAAATAAATAAATAAATAAATAAATAAATAAATAAATAAATAAATAAATAAATAAATAAATAAATAAATAAATAAATAAATAAATAAATAAATAAATAAATATGTTTATGCCTGTATGTCAAATTTTAAAAGTTTTATTAAAGAAACAATCCCAACAAATATAGTACCGTAATGTCTGGAGTGTCGTTCTGTCTCTTCTTTGTTTCGATTATCCGGCACTATTTGGCTGGCGGACGGACATGCGGTCAACACACCACTCTTCTCCCCAGTGACCATATGTCTGGTCACATATCCCTGCGCCCAGCAAAGCGGTGCCGCACAACAGCGGTCCACAGCCTTTTTATGAGTGTATAAGTGTATACTCATCACAAAAATCACAAAAAATCCATAGATACGCCACATCGAATGACAAGCCGCAGAATTCAAAGCTTGTGCAAAAAGTAGTGGCTTATAGTCCGAAAATTACGGTAGTTGAAGTGACATAGGCCAGGTCTGATTAGACTGCCATGGGAACACTGAAATGTCCACATAATGTCTACGTAGTTGTACAGGAAGCAGTGCAGCCAAGAGAAACACTAAGAAATTAAAAGGCTGATGGGAATAAATTGTTACAACAACTTAATTGAACAAATATCAGACATTTGTTGGCACTACTGCGTAAACCTGACCATATAAAGCCAAAAATGTAATTATTAAAAATCTAACTTTTTTCAGTTTAATAAAAATAATAAAAATATCAATGATCAGCTCCTTTTAAATGGAGTGATTTTTGATTTTCATTGAAAATGGAAAGAACAATGATACACAGATTATTCCGGGTATGACTCGAACTCGGAAAGACGACCCTCTTCCCATTTGTGGTTCATTGGAGCAAATCACATTTGTCAGCATCGTGCGGCTTTTTTTACCTGTTTAAACGGGCCGAGATGGATAGATTATCACTGCCCGCCATTGGTGGGGGGCCAATTCCACAGTTTTGTGTGGAATTAGAAAACCTGTTCTCAGCAAGTGAGAACTAATGGATGTTCTGGTCATTAGTTATCTGATAGTCTTTTCCGGCAGTAATCAAACGTGAAGCATGGCGTTAAGCGGCCGTAAAAGAAGCAGATGCCTCACTAACTGACCTTCTGTTAGGCAAGAAAACGAATGTGAGGGATGCCCTGCGTGGACTTACCATCCTTTTTTTTTTGCCACGCTTGCATCTTGTTTCAGTGTAATGTTTCTTGGATGTATTTTCTTGATTTGAGGTCGGGCAGGTGGCTGTTTCCACCGTGTGCCCATTTGCTTGCTCTCTGTGGCAAATTAATAATGTAGTACGCGCGGGACATTATGCATGAGTGGTTTGGCGATTTAAACCTCAGTTATAAAAACATGTTCATGTTGATGTAGTTAAAGTTTCTTCATTAAATTCAAATCAGCACTTGTAGTCCTTTACATAGACCCCACGTCCTCAAATCCAACAGATGCCTTAAACTTTGATTAACATTTGAAACACGAGTAAGTGACTCAAATAAGGATTTTCAACCTTGGGTTCAATTTGAAAGTAGGATTAGGGCTTTCAAAGGTGAATGACCAGGGTTAGTGTTCAGAATTAGAGGGTTAGGGTTTTAAAGTAGGGTTTCAAGTATGGGTTAAGGTTTTGGACATCAGTCAGGGTTGTGAATTAAGGTTTCAACACATTTAGGGGGGTTTAATTAGTCGCCACACTGAATAAAAAAAACGAATGCTTTGAGTGATGTCTAACATTTCTCCTCCTCCTTCTCTCTCTCCAGGCGACCATCTGTCCAGTCCTCAGGGTCCACCCCCACTACCGCCGGCACCCCCACCGCCACCCCACAAGCAGCACCCCTCCATCACATCCCTGAGTCGCAGCTCGCTGGCCAACCACAGGGCCGCGAGCCCGCCGCCCACTGCCGGCCTGGCGGCCGATTTGCAAAGCACGGCGGAATGCGTCCAGCTGCAGGACAGCTGGGTGCTGGGCAGCAATGTGGCCCTGGAGAGCCGGTAAGTGGAGCGGCGCGCTTCCCAGCATGCATTGCTCGCTTGCTTGCCGTGGTTACGCTAATATCCCGCCGTGGGTTAGGATAGCATGTCCTGTAGTGATAATCTGTGGAAGAGCAGCAGTGCTGTCCTATTAATTATTCTGTTATCTTGACAATCATACTCACCAGGATTTTGGACTAAGCAGCCTCATTTTCATAACCGGGTTCAGGGCTTCAAAATTGCTTTTCAAATTAGGGTTTCAAGCCTGGGTCAGTGCTTCAAGTTAGGCTTTAAAAACAAGGTTGGAAAAGAGAAGAGTTTCAAATTTAGGGTTCAGGGTTTCAAACTGGATTCAATAAGACTTAAAGTTATGGTTTCATGACAGAGTTAGGGTTTTTAAACCAGGGTTTGAACCAAGGATTTAGGTTTCAAATTATTGCCTAAATTGAGGGTTTGGGTTTCAAAGTAGGTTTTCAATGCATTTCAAATATGTGTTAAGGTCTTAAATATGGCTTGAAGCCATGGCTAAGCTTCGAACATGTGATGTGGTTGTTGATTGCATCTTCATGTTCACACCTGGGCGGCACCCTGGCAAAGTTCGCTTTGAACAAGCTCCCTTGTCTTGCGCCTGACTCAGTGTGATTCACACCAGCCTCCGTCTCACCATTAACATGAAAGAACTTGTTCTCGGGAGAATTGAGTACGATTTGGTGCAAATGATCAACACGAATGGTGTTGCCCTTGATCACGCCTGGACCCGTAATGGAGGCCTCACGGTAAGGTGGCTAAAATCGTGCAATGTTCCAGAGATGCATTTATCAAACAAGGAATACAAATTAGAGTTGTACACCTGAGTTGAGGTTTCACATCAAGAAAAGAAATTTAGGTTTTCAAATAAGGGATAGGACTTAGTACGTATTGGGGTTTCACACCACATTTATTTAGACTTTTAAATAAGTTGTTTTTTTTTATTGCATACTTTCAAATTTTTGTATTGCATAATTTCAAATCATAGTTTCAAGACTCTTCCAGGGCTGTAAAATATATTTAAGACTTCAAATGAAGGCTTCAGGTCAAAAATGCAGTTTTAAAGTTTAAAGTCATGGTTTCGGGCATGAGCTTGGTTGCAAGCGTTTCAAGCTCAATTCATACATTGTGGGTCACTTGTGTTGTGAGTTCACTTAACAAACTCTCTAATCTGACTTGGAAGAGTTTTACCTCATATCTATAAGAGAATTCAGTTGTACAAAATATCATTTAGCATGCGGAATAAACCCGAGCCTCCAAGTCAAAATGAAGAACTCACTGTAAGGGGGTACAAGCGCGCAACATTTATCAGGCCGGCGACACCGTTTGCGATACATTTGTGACACAATAATGGCGTGATGGAGTGCAGCCTGTAAAGCAAACACTTTAATTCTTCAAATCCTGCGGTGAAGCATCATTGTGCGCCCATTTCTCTTTCTGAGCTTTTTTTACGAGCGCCGCTACAACATCATTGTTTATTTTTTATCTTCCTCCATTTACCATTATTTTCCGAACAGAGCGGCAGTTGCATGGCTTTGTCTGCAATGTGTTGCACAGTTTGTGCCCTTGTGGAATTTTAGGAGAAAAGTGGACCAAACAATGCTTTAAAATGTAGGTTTCAACTCAGGGGTAGAGATTCAAACAATGGTTTCAATTGATGGTTCTAAGGCTAGTTTAGCGAGAGGAAAGTTAGGAATTTGGAATTAGAGTTTCAAAGCTGGCTAAGGGTTTTAAAACAGGGTTTTAAATTCTAATTTCAACCCTGGGTTTGCATTTAAAGACAAGGTCTCCAAGTTACTGTATCAATTTCAGGTTTCAAACGAGGGTGACATACAAAATGAGGCTTCTGGTTTCAAGCCTTGGCCATGGTTTAAAAGTAGAATCTACGATGAGAGTTTCAAGTAAAGTTTAAGGTTTAAAAGTGGTGTTTCAAATTGTGGTTTTAATCCTTGGTTAGGACTTCAAGTAAGGGTTTCAAAAGAACAGTTAATGTTTCAAGTTCCAACTTAAAATCAGTAGCTAAGGCTTCAAGTTTAAAATTAGGGTTAATGTTGTGTGAGTTTTAACCAAGGACAAGGCTTGAGGTTTGAAAATTAGGGATTCAAATTAGGGCTAGGGTTTCAAGTTAGGGTTTCAAAGTGTGTATTAAGGTTTGGAGTTAGATTTTAAAAATAGGATTTTGATTTCAGACAATGTTTTTAAATTAGGATTCAGATTTTAGACAATGATCAGGCTTTCAAGTCTGGGTTTAGGTGTGAAACAAAGGTTATGGTTTCCAATTAGTTTAAAATTTGGGTTTAAAGCCTGGGTAAGTGTTTCAGAGTATGGTTTGAAATCAGAGTTTCAAGCCTGCTTTAAAGGAGCATTAAAAATGTCAATTTCATCCCCACGTTAAGGGTTTGAAATCCCCATTATGATTTCAATAGGGGTTTCAAATTAGTGTTTCAAAAAAGCGAAAAGGTTTGTGCGTAGAAAATAAGTCTTAGGGTTTGAAACTTACGAAAGGTTTGAAATCTAAATTTTGACCAAGGGTTAATTTTTCAAATAAGTGTTAGAGCCTTGAAGTTAGGTTCTAAGTCAGGGATAGTGCTTAAGGTTAGAGTTTCCATAGCTGGTCAGGGTCTTGCTTGGTGAGGGACCACTGGGAATGCAACTTCACTTGTGCTAAAGCATTGCAGTGCAACCACGGTGAGATTTCACCTCCTTGTTGATTGGTCCAATAATATTGAGCTGCTTGCAACTTGTGTTTAATTAACACATTTAGACCAACACTTCATTCATTAGCGCTAATTGACGCAATGCTGCTAAGGGCTTTTTGCAACTTGAGCTTTTTGTTAACATGGCACAGACGGGCTTCCCTTTTAAACCCCATTGGGTCCTGCCCACCCCACCAGTAGCCAATAGATGTGGACTAGGCTAATGGTGATGTATGGCTACTGGGATGATATTGTACTTGCACACATAATGCTTCATAGAGGAAGTTGAAGGTTATTGTAAGACACTAACCTGGACTTGAAACCCTAACCGGACTGCTTTGAAGTCCAGGTTTGAAACCCTACTATGAAACACAATCTAATTTGAAACACTAACCCTGCACATACAGGTGGGTTTACAATAACCCAAAACTTGGCTTGACGCCCTAATTTAAAACACTAAGCACACTAACCCAGGTTTGACACCTATAAACTCCAACTCTTGTTTGAGACTCTAATCCAGGCTTAAAGTCCTAATATAAAATAATTAGAATACCTAACCTCTGCTTCAAAGCGTATTGTAAAATTCAAACTTGAAACCCTGATGCCATCTTAAGACATAATTTGATACCCTAAACCTGGCAGTATTTGAAAACATAAACCATGTTTGAAACCTTGTTTAAATCTAAACTTCAACCCCTTAGTTTGACTAGAAACCTTAATTTAAAATCCTAACCTCTGCCACAAAACTCTAACCCATGCTTGAATGCCTTCTTGAAACCTTAGCCCTGAATTAAAACCCAAACCTGAAACCCTAACGCCGTTTTAATTGGAAACTTTACTTGCAAAGTTCACATTGGCTTCTCACCATAATATGAAACCCTACCTTGAAATCCAAACTGGAAACGCTAACCTTGTCTTAATTGGAAGCCCTAAATGTAAAAACATAACCCTGTCTTGGAACCTTAATTTGAAAACCTAATCCTGTCTTGATACTAGTGACATGAGTAGAGGTTGTGTCATGTCTGGCAACCACTGCAGATATATGGACTTGACCTGCTGTGAAACACACACTTAGTTTTCATCTTGCTCTAAATCTCTTAAATGGAAACTCGAAGAAATCACGCACTCCCCGAAAGATTCACAAGGCGCTCCCGACTTTACAAGCATCGTTGTGCTTCTTCTCCCAGCCTACCTTTCCTCATTCCACCAGCGGGCCAATCCACTTTATCTGTACTTGTAATCTGTCACCCTCGCACTCTGCAAAATAAGAGGTGATGGCTTCACCTACAGCCTTTGGCCAAACTCGGCACAGTTGTCTTGCTTAATCACTTTGAAACTATATCAGCAGAGTCTTTCTATTGGCCTGCAGTCATGCTACAAATCCCTGTTGCTTTTAAGAGCGGCAGAAAGAGACAAAACAAGCAAGTTTCCACACAAGAAGACAGAGGTTTTGGTGATCTTGAAGTCATCAGAGAGTGTACCTTTTGCATATGACGGTTGGACTCCAGAGTGTCTGACACGTATCACCCTCATTTCATTCAAAGCCAGGAAGTATGAAGTGAACATGCTCTTAACTGTCTCAATATAGAGCTGTCATTGTATTATCTTCTACTTTTATACCACATACACAAATAGGTTAGTGCGCAATTTTTTATTGGGATGTGACATACATGGCAAAATAGGGTTTCAACTGCCGTGTTCGGATTTCGAGTTCATCAGAATCAGGTTTATGGACCAAGTTTGTGCATGCCAAACAGGGAATCCACTTTTTAAGAAAATATCAGCGCTTTATTTAAAAGTTTTAAATTACAATAGGGTTACAATTTCCAAGCTTTGATTAGGGTTCTAAACAAAGGTTAAGATTTTTGCATCTGACAAATGTTGTTTTACCTTTTTACTTTTACGTTTCTAAAGACCAAAGCCCTTGTATTAGTGTTCAGTGTACCTTAATTTCTATGTCACCATTGTAAGCATCTGGTACAGCATGTGTACGCTGCATAGAGTATTTCACAAGCTTCTCTTCTTATGGCTTGAATACCATCTGAAGGTTGTTCACAATTGTTTTGTCAAAGCGTTCATGCGTGCAACGAAAGAAAGGCGTTCTCCATTGACAATGTCGCCCATGTGGAATTGATCGAGAGCGTGTCGGAAGGGGCTTTGCTACCTTGTGGGAGGTCGTAAGTGGTGACGATCCTTGGGACGCGCTCAGCTTTTATGTTGACCGAGAACGATGCTGAAAAGACACAAATATTGAGTTAAATCATTTTATATGAAAGAATAACATTAACAGTTTGTGTTCTTTTTAAGAAATGAGCGATGCAGACAAGTGCAATATGTTTATAATTTAATACTACACGATTATTCCTTTCCTGATTTTTTTTTTCCAGCTTTTCTTATTCGGAAAGCGCAACATTAATTGTTTTCTTTTTTAGGAAATGAAGATACTGTCACTATGCTACAACTGTAGTTTTTTGTTGTGTTTCACAAAGCTCCAGCCACGTAATTCTGTTGCTAGCTAAGAGCTAGCGTCCAAGTTGCGGATTACCCTTTAGGACGACTTCAATTGGTTTTGTTTTGAGTGTTTTTCAAATGTCAAGTTGATGACAAGCTGTGTCACCAACAAAGCGCCACTGGCCTTTCTTCCCATACCGTCATCCCAATAGGACGGACAACCATGCAGGTCCCAGTCTCTTAAACTTGTGACCATTCATCGGTTTACGCGGCTGTCCCTTTGCCTTCCCCGCTGGTCGGATTAGCATAGCGATGCGCCATGTTGCGTCAAGCCAGCACTAATCAATTGATGTGCGGTGGTGCTTGGTCGTTGTGTCCGACAGCGTTAAATTTTCAGTGTATCCTTTTTAAATGAACACAAACAGAAAGGATTAGACGTTTTTTTATACTTTTGACAGTAGCATTAAACAAAGGTTTTTCATATTGAGGCGTGGACATTCAGCAAAGTACGCCACTTTCAAAGCAGTATACTGTAGATTTGCTGGTTCAAATCTCAGGTAGCACCTGTCAGATTTGTCACTACAGACCTATTAGGTTGACTCATTAAAAGTTTAGATTTTCAATGTTTATTTAGTTCAATGATTAGGTGTTTTTCATGTTTGAAAATGAAAGTAAAATTGAGGACAATACCAACACCACACTGGGAAGGAAGAAATACTGCATCCCACTTTATCACCGAGTGAAAGGGCTGTGTCCCTACAGTTGGAGAGAGGCATCGTAAAAGAACAAAAAAAACAATTAAGAAGTTATTTCTGCATATAAATCAATACATTCTCCCATTTGTTTTGTTGTATCATCCAAGTGGTATTGCCAAGTTACATAAGAATATTTTAGTGCCCTTTTCTTGGTTTCAAAAGCAATTTTTCCGAAAGTGACAGAAAAACATATTACGATAACTTTGCGGTAAAAACTTGCACACATAAAGAATACACTGATACATTTTAGGTAGAGTGGGTAAAACATTTTTTGTCAGTCCTAATCATTGTCACTGATTATGACGGGCAAGTGTGTGCTGGAGACTCCGCCGCTTCACCTGTACAGAGAATTGGGGAAAAAAAACCTCCAAAATGACCTCTACACTCACAGGATTATGACATTGAGTTTTCCAAACCTGCCCTACTTCCAGCATGTGGCTATTTCTATCACTAACATGAATCAAGCTGAAATTCAGACCCTCATCTTTTTTTTTCTATTGAAAAACGGTGCCGATCGACGGAATATAGATCTAACACAGCCATTTACATGAGGTGGGAAAATGTAATTACAGTGGTTAACCAACCTGAGTTTCACAGACAAGCTGGGTGAGACCCGCTTCATGCCCACCCATTGAAAACCGCTTCTTAAATATCTATTTCGGTGAGAAACGATTGAATTGCAGTTGACGAACGATGATTGATAAAGTGATTGAATTAATCATGACATACAGTACATTTGGTGGCTAGCGGTCAGTTAGCTGGACACCAACGCTACAGTGTACATCTGTACTCGCCAGTCTTTCTTCCTTTAAGCTATCTTTTGATCACAAATAACAAAACCATGGAAGCTAGGAGTGGTTAATCCCAGAGGCTAAAGCTGCACTTTACATTTGGATTCAGTTGCCATTCTTACTTCCAGCTACCTTTTGATCACAGGGGACAAACATATGGTGGCAAGCCAGATAGAGGTTGGCACTGGAAGCTAACTTCATCTACATCATTATTACTCTGAGAACAGATGAACTACAAATGCACCACGGAAGCTCCACATCACAGTCCTTTTGTCACAAAAGCTTTCCTTTCCAGCCAATAATAATGAGAACAACACCTCCCACCAACTTACCTGGAACATTGTCATTCCAGGAGTGATGCACACTAACCTTTAAACGGAATTCCCCCCCCGCCATATGTGTGTCGACAGCTTGCGTTGAACAGGGGGCCGGCCAAGGAATACCAGACGGGTCTAAAGTGTGACATTTGTTCTCCGCGCTCCAGCATTGATCACAATATGTAGCGCATGCATGAGATGGTTCGAGGTTCATCCCATGTCCTACTTTGCAGAAAAAAAAGACTATTAATTGGAGCAGTAAGGCAGTCATTCTGTGTGTTTGAGAGTGTCACGGCTCATAGTGTGGATTTTAGACGATGCCTCTAATTGACTGTGCTAATGCTCTTTGAGTGCTGATTCTTGTCAGATTTAAACCTGGAAATTTATAGACTTTACAGATGCTGGGTAAATAATTGCTGAGCAAATGTATGACTTTGTTGGTTAGTCTAGGAATTATCAGTTGCCATGGCAACCCACCATCCTCTATACTACTACAGGCTGCTAAAAGTCAACCTAAAGCAAAAAAACATAGGGTGAGAAAGGAGGTTGAATTTTATACAATCATTCAAGTGGTTGCAGTAG
Organism: Syngnathus typhle; assembly: GCF_033458585.1. Lineage (NCBI taxonomy): Eukaryota > Metazoa > Chordata > Actinopteri > Syngnathiformes > Syngnathidae > Syngnathus > Syngnathus typhle. The sequence goes on along the minus strand of NC_083738.1, from coordinate 11,114,007 downwards.
TAACCATGATTTGAATCATTTTTACTTGTTGCATTCAGAATCAATGGAGAGAATTTGCACAGCGTCAATTAACAATAATGAATTACTCCTATTAAATACTGTTGTATTTTCAAGTGCGGATCATCAGCTTTTGTCGTGTAGTACTGAAACATCTCTATTTTAGAGAGGCCACTCAAGAAAGAGAGCTACGGCAGCTGTGGTGAAAATAATTGGAACCATGAGTTTCTGAGGGAAATTTTTTATTTTACTTTCAGGTGATTCTATTCAATTCTGAGGCGCAACAGTGATGAAGTTAGTCAACAGGCAGTCACGACCATGACTCAATGCTAGCTGATAATGCCAAAAATGCTACTACTTTACTATTATGGGGCAGTCCCTTGCAGCTCAGTGCTATTTTGTATTTTTTGTGTAGCGCACTGATTTTAAGCGGCACTCCATAGCAGCGAGAAGCGCAAAAGCCTGAAAAAAATAACAGTGTGAGAGAAATGAATGATAATTCATTTGAAGGGTGAAAAAAAGCCAGAAAAAGAAGCACAGAATTTAATTGGAGGTAATGCAGAAGCGTGCAAAGGTAGCAGAGTTGAACGGCATAAAGCCTAAAAACAACATGCCTCAAGAAGCTGATGGTGGCAGGAAAGCCTTGAAAAAGAAGCAGACAACCTGGAGGTGGTAAAGAAAACCGGTGGTGGTGCAGAAGCCTGAAGAATTAGAAAATGTGCAACTAGAGGTGCCACAAAAGCCTGAAAATGAAGCACCAATGCATTTGGTGTGGACCAAAAGTCTGAAAGGAAGCACCAAGTACAAGAACAGGTTGCACAAAAGCTTGAAAAATAAGCAGGAAAGTGGAGGTTTCTTTTTCAATCTTCTAGTGTAGCAAACCTGTGCCACTCTTAGTTTTCACTTTTTTTTTCTGTAAGTCATTTTCAGGTGTTTCTTTTTTGTATAGCACTTTCTGTCGCACTTTCTCTATCTACTAGAGGTGGTACAAAAACCTGGAATGAAAGCACAGAGGGAAAGAAGTGAACGATGCATCGCATCTGTCAATGTGCGTCTTTTGGGGGCTTTTTTGAGTAGGACACTGATGCCATGCTTTGTTCACTAAGTTTGAGCAGGGGAGGATGACACAAAAGTCTTGAAAAAGAAAGACAGAGTGCAACTAGAGGTAGAACAAGAATCTTAAAAACATACATACGTACATACATGCGTTAGCATATCACAGAATAAGAGACGTGAGGTTTTGGCTGTTTTTTTTCCTTTACAGACAGTATTGTAGCGTGTCGACCGCAAGGTCCGCAGGCAGGTCCAGTTTCCGAGCCCTGTGGCCATTGGCAGTATTAGTCTACAAGCACTGGCAAGAAGGCTTAATTTATTTACTTAAGAGCTTTTCACTTGGGGTTTAAAAGTTAATAGGACGATGGCTGCGTAATGCCTTTGATTAAAGCCTCTTAATTAGTGCAGGTATTATAGGCTATTAGCACAAGCCTGAGCGTAAAAGGTCAAGTGAGCAAGGCGGGAGAGTCCATTGTATTTATGACGTATTGTTTTTGTTTGTTTTAATTTTCACAACACCTTAGTCCTTTGGATTATGGCGGCTATTTAGATCTGGACAATAATTTTTTAGTAACTATCGATATTTATGACGCTACTCAAACATCGCGTAGCCTGCGGGCAGCAGTATCAATTATTCATGAATATTAAACGTGTCTGTCTTATGCTGTTATGAAACCAAGGCAGTGTTAAATAGCACAAAAATATCAAAAATATTACTGTTTCCTGACTTTTAAAGTGCACACCAGCAGCTGCGAGAAACTTGGTTTAGCCTACAATATGATTCTGCAACCTATTTCGAGATTTGATTACATTGATGCTTGTATATTGATGTTGATGTGCTGCAGTATCTAATGCTGCTGCATCATGTTTTACTCTGACAAGTAGTGTTATGTTCACCTCTAATGCTGGTATGTAGATATTGTACCAAGAGAAATGATTATCCATTGCGATATTGATATTTAACGCGATTGTATCAGTGTTGTTCACATAGATATTACAATGCAATACTATGTGAGCTACTGTAGTTTTCTATTACAAGTGTACCAAGGTTACCTTATGCTGACATTTCGAAATCATATACTAATTATATGTTGCATTACATCATACTATCAAAACTTGACCTTTGTGATATCAATATGTCAATCTCCTTCTCTGACAGGCATTTCCTGTTTAAGACGGGAACGGGAAGCACCCCTTTCTTCGGCGCTGCAGCCCCCGGCTACACCATGGCGACGGGCACAGTGTACTCCACTCCGGCGCGCCCGCTTCCCCGCAGCAGCCTCTCTCGTGGCGCCTTCAAGTTCAAGAAGTCGCCCAAGCACTGCTCCTGGAAGTGCACTGCTCTGATTGCAGTTACCGTGGCTGTGCTGCTGTCAGTCATCCTCTGCTACTGCATAGGTCAGTGCCAACATGCCACACAAATGGACCAGTTAATGTCAGTTTTCAATTAGAATTGGTCTTTAAACAGTCCTCTTCATCAAGCTGTTCGCACAGCCGTGACATGTCCACTAATTTAACTGAACAGCAAGTTAGCATTAATTATACAACTAATGAGTGGAAAAAAAATGCGGAAACAATGAATACACAACAAAACTGACACATCTACCCACAACACAATTTCATCTGCTCAACCCACAAGCAATTAGTTCAACAAGACAAAATGTCACTAAAATTGATATCACAGTTTGGGGTCATATCACTTAACCAAGGCTATAATGAGCACATTACATGGTAAAATACAAAACACAAACAGAATATGAACATTTAAATATCTACTATTCCTGGCCATCAAAGAAACGTGCCACGCCAAACTGCGGGCGGCAGGGCTCGCGAAACTCATTGGTCGTTGTTAACCATCCATTTTGCCGAGCATAATTTGCACTCACCATAAAATGTTGTAATCCGTGTCCTTAAAGTATCTCCACACAGACGTGGCACAGTTCCCACCAGGCAGGTGTCTGTCAGGAAGGCTATACAGTTCAGTGTTGGAGAATTTATACAATTGACGTGAATACCATGTGTCCCTATTGTAAGATCACACTGGCTCCATTTCATATCTGCTTTGTATTGAAGAGCGAGAATCGAGGAGGCTCCACAAAGGAGCGACAATTAGTGAAAGAGTGATGTTTCCTTTTCGGAAATCACTTAGCTCCTCTCCAAAGATGTACTGTATAAAATATCCCCAATATCATTTACATCATAAACAGAACATGAACTAAAAAGTCTTTCTTTTGTCATTCCACGATTATTTTAGATTAGATATGCATATTTTCCCAAGTCTTTGTTTTGTTTAGTCAGTATTTATTTCTTTAAAAGGCTCAATGACACTGGTTCATAGTGAGGCTGCAATGAAAATCCGCAATAATTATGTCATAATGCTTTCAAATACTTTTAGCCACATCAAGAGCATAAACCTTCCTGAAGTAGGTTTTCAGTTCCTGAACAGTTTATCCATTCCATGTAATACAATTTCAATACAGTGATTTAATTAGATTGTGTAAGTACTTCTAACGTAGTGTCAAGGTTATCTATATTTGTAATCGTCTGAATTTATTTTTTTACTTCAATTATTGCTTCATGCCAAAACAACTTCGCACTTATTTAACAGTTTAAAATATATTTTTTTAGATAATTGTAATTAATTTTGAATACTGTCATAAAATAAAACAATGATCATGCATTATTATTTCATGATCAGAAGAAACAATTTTTGCATAAAATACAGCAATATTACCGTAATTCCCGAACAATAAGCTGCTACTTTTTGCACAAGCTTTGAACCCTGCAGCTTGTAGTCCGGTGCGGCGTATCTCTGGATTCTTCGTGATTTTTGCGATGACTAATACACTTATACACTCGTAACAAGGCTGTGGACCGCTGTTGTGCAGCACCGCTTTGTTGGGTGGAGGGATGTGACTAGACACACAGTTACTGGGGATAAGAGTGGTGTGTTGACCGCATGTCCGTCCGCCAGCCAAATAGTGCCGTAAAATGTACACAAAGGAGAAGGGAAGCTTTTATACACAAACCCTCATTATGGGGGACAAAAGAAATGCATATGATGCTGCTTTTATGTCAAAGGCAGTCGATTTGGCTCTTAACAAAGGAACTAGAGCTGCTCATGGACTGTAGAGGTTGCCTCCGGTCACTAGAGGTCACTGTGCTATTGTTGGTTACATCTTGTTGCATCACCCTTTTCTTTCTTTATTTCCCGGTCACGTCTACTCTGTAGCTATACGTGTAGCTTGTATCACATTGCCGTTTTATTTATTATTAGTTGTGGGTTGCTAGTGTTCCCTGCACATTAATTTTATTATGGTCGTCGCTGAGATTTACACATGTTTGTATGTTTGCAGAGCTCCTTCATCTCTGTCAATAAAGTTTATGTTAATAGAAGGTATGCATCCCCAAAGAACCATCTCTTTCCTGACAATATTCTTTGTGTATATTCTCTTAAAAATGGTAATTAAACATTAAAAAACTTGTGGCTTATGGTCCGGTGCTGCTTATATGTGAACAAAACAAGGTTTTCCCCTAAATTTAGCGGGTGCGGCTTATGTTCAGGTGCGTCTTATAGTCCGGAAATTACGGTAGTTAAATAAATTTATTTAATTAGGATACAAATTAAATAAATTACAAGCACAAGAGTGAATATTCGTTTTACTACGAAGTTAAAAAATGTGTACACATAATATTACATTATAGCATAATATAGATGTTAACTTTTTTATTTAGTCTCTACTGAACGTGAATGACCTGGCCCATCTGTCCATTTTAAAAATCAAATGCGTCCCCTTGAGCAAAACAAGTTTGCCCACCCATGCTCTACATAAATGCAGCCTGTCTTCCATTTAATTACCATTGAAAGACTGAAGCCGCCTATGCACAGTCTGCATGTTCTTCCTCCCACAGTCGCAACATGCGCACTGTAAAAAGAAAAAAAAAATCTATTAGCGCGATGATCTTTATTGTCTCACTCACCCACACACACTAAGCCACACGGACAGAATTATTGCTTACAGCAATAAAAAGTTATTACTTATTGGTAATATAAATATAAAAATTCCCTTTAACTTTCTGTAATGTAGATTTTTGCTCAATTGCTGTGTACGGCAGGCATCAAAGAGAGTTGGTAGATGCTCAAATACTATACAATGGGAAATATCATAATACAAAATATACCAAAGGTTCTCTATTGATACTGTACCCATGCAGTATTGATATTTAATGCTGCCTAATGCTGATTTATCAATACTGTAGCCCGAGAGATAAGATACCGTGTTGGCCCGAATATAAGACGGTGTTTTTTGCATTGAAATAAGACTGAAAAAGTGGGGGTCGTCTTACATTTGGGGTCTAGACTTTATACTCATTCACAACGCTAGTTGGCGCCAGATATCTTTAAAGTGGATGCTGAACTTAACTCCCCAGGCCAAAGCGAACGCCTGTCACGAAGAATAAAAATAAAAATAGCGGTAGCACGAAGAAGAAAAATAAAAAATAGCGGTAAGAAAGAAAAGAGAAGAAAATAAGAGAAGAGATAACCGAAAATGTAACACTGAGCACAGCGAGGCAGATGATGTTTGTGAGGAGTAATGTTCTGACATGACAGATCTCAGCTACTCTCAAGTTTAAACCAGTTTGCATTATTTTATTGCGATGTTTTTCCTTATTCAGACTTGTTTCAAGACTACAGTTACAATTAGACTTCACTTTGATGGTTAATGCAGTTATTGCAATTTTGTTGTTTTATCACAGTAGATTGGTTTATTTACATTTCAAAAACCAGAAGCCATTGATTTACAAATTCAAGATTCAAGAGTTTTTATTCGCCATGTTTGAGCGTGCCAAACAAGAAATTCGACTTCGGTAAATCACAGCCTCTGTTCAACAATTAGGTGACTAACAACACTCAGGACATGTGAAAAATGACAAATATTCTCAAACCACAGATGGGAGGGTCCCTCTTCCAGGATGACCAGGCTGCAATGGATCCAGAGAGGACACATCGTACAAACAGTGTAGACACTTCAAAAAAGGTGTGGAGAGCAGGATGTTATTACACAGCAATGACTCTGAGACTCTAAGAGTGGTGTGAGTTCATCAGAGCAACAGCCTGGGGGAAGAAGCTGTCTCTGTGTCTGCTGGTTTTGGCGTAAAGAGCTCTATAACGCCGTCCGGAGGGGAGTAGTTCAAACAGACTGCAACCTGGGTGAGAGGGGTCTGTAGAGATGTTACTTGCACGTTTCCTGGTCCTGGACAGGTACAAGTCTTAGATAGATAGAAATGTGATTGCACTTTAGTTTAGAGAGTGGATGGTTGTTTGTCTATGAATGCTGTGTGATTGACTGGCAACCCCTTTACCGCCCAAGGACTGCTGGGATGAGCTCCAGCACGGCCGCGATCCTCAGAGTATCAAGCGGTTCCAAACAAACATTAGTTTTTCTACCTGAGAGATACTAAATGTGTTTTGAAATCCATTTCTCTTCACAGTAATTGTAAAATAACCTGCATACTATTGTTTAACTTTGTAAATAATCAGCTCTCTTCACCTGTACTTAACTACAGATAGAGCAGTAGATTACTGTATTAGTAAAGTTTTTACTAACGTTCACCTCTAGTTGTCCTTCCAGCATTGCCAGACGAACAAGTCGCTTGTGCTCCTTCTGATAGTTTGTCACTGTCAATGAGACACCTGCGGGGGAGCAGGGGAAAGTGACAAAGGTAAAGTCAGGGAACCAGTCAGTTCAATGTGTTTTATTCAGAAACTCAAACCAATGCAAAGAATGCTCATGATTTAAGGCTATAATTAGTGTGTCGTAATCAGCGTATTTGAAATGAAATGGAAAATGGAAGCAGCAGACGACGACAGCTCCTTCCTTCCTCCAGTCTTAGTGAGAGAAACGCATGACTCTATTATCTCCCGGTGGCATTAGACAATCTTTAGACGTGTCAGTCTGTGAAATGGAACACCACAGACAGGCTGCCTCTAGAGAGCGTGTCTGGCGTCGCTCTTAATCTATATATGTACACTTTTTTTTCTGGTTGTTGTTGGAAATTGGAAACCTAATACGACTCAAATGAATCTGTCTCGCTTTGCCTCTGCTCAAAATATCCTTCTGCTTTGATGCAAGCACCTCCCTAACCACCTAACCCATTCTTATCACAAACACCAAATAGTTCCTTAAATGACTCATGATAAAATTATTTCATTAGTATTTAAATGTTGCCTGTTCTTCGATGACTGACAAAACTATAGGCCAAACTAAACACATGGACTTTCTCTTAATTGTCACATGGTAAAGGTAATGATGTACTATAGCCCATTTAAACACCCAGAAAGGCACAGACCTTCCCTTGTGTGTCACATCATAAGATAATGATTGAATATTATTGCCAAATCTAACACCAAACTAAAGACGTGCGTCCTTCCCTGTCTGGTACACTAAAATTAATGATGGATTTTACAAGGGCGTCTCGATTATGAAAAACATATTAAAAATACTTTTTCGGAAAAGGGCAACCATAGTTAGTCCGTATTTTGGGGGAGAAGGGTTTCAATATAATTAGCCTGCTCTTTTTGGGTTAAAGCAACGTTAATTTATCTTCTGTTTGAGAAAGTAAAATGACACTGTCTTTTTAAAAGATGAGCTTTTTTTGTGAGGGGGAAGTTCAACAATAAATTGTTTGTTTTTCTTATAAATAACCCAAAAGACTTAAGTTCTTACATCAATAGCTGAAGCAGGGATGGAGAACCCCGGTCCCACGTGACGCATCTCCTGCCTGTTTTACATCCTCCCTTTGTCTTTCAGCCCCTTTATTTTGTCAAAACTGACTCGTCACAAACCTTTTACGGTCAGGTATCAGGGGCCTTGTGAGCAGGTGACACATGGCCCAGCAAGAGCACCGACTGTCTTCCAGCCGTGCTTCCTGTCTGGGAAAGTGGTAATGTACCACATCTGTATCTGTGCTAAAAGTGCATTTATTGGCCTTACATTTATTGCTGTTTATGAGCCATTATCATTCAATTCATACGCTTTTTTGCGTTTTGTTTGGCTTTAACGCACATTGAGCAACGACGTGAGTCACTTCAGAGTCGTTAGTCCTTAATGATACATTTCCACCCAACGGTACGCTGATTTAAATTGCTATAAGTCAAGAAGGTACCAAGGTAATTAAGACAGCATTTTACGTGTAAATTTAATATGAAACACAGAAAATAGTCTCTCCAGCATGTCCTGGGTCATCCACTGGACCTCCTTCTGGTGGGACATGCCCAGAACACCTCACCAGGGAGGCGTCCAGGAAGTATCTTAATCAAACCACCTCATCCGGCTCCTCTCAACGCAGAGGAGCAGCGGCTCAAATCAGAGTTTCTCCTGGCTGACCGAGTTTGTCACTCTGTCTCTATGGAAGAGCCTGGCCACCCTGTGGAGGATACTCATTTCGGCCACTTATACAATAATGGTTTGTCTTCATTTTAACAAGCTACACAAAAAAATGCAACTAACTTATCAGACATAATGCCAGAAGCAGACCTTGTCCAGTCTGACATAATAGCGTGCATCATCAATACTTGTTTGGAGTTTTAGGAAATAAAAGATGAAAACAAGCACAACAGTGACAGTTTAATCAATCTGAATTGTTAATATACTGTAAATAAAAACACCAAAGGCATTGGTTGTCGATGTGAAGGGTTGCTGGCCAGAGGCTGACATGGGGCCCGAGACCAAGGTAGTGATACTTCTCGTCTATCCCTGTCATAATTGTGAGTATAAGTCCAGGCTGCACAGAGTTGCTTTTGGCACAAGCCGACTCCAGATGGGCCACATCGTTACTTCTGCTATCATGAGCAATTATCATGGTGATCTGCACAAAGTCTGACATGTGAATATTTTAATTCGTCTCCTCACACTCACTGTAGTACATTAAAAAAGCATTACACAATTATTTTTTTTAAAACCTCACATGATTTTTTGTTTTAACCCCGAGCTTAAACTAACATGTAACAGATGTATAAATCCAACCTTTTTCTCAATTCATGACGAGCAAAGATTTTCTACGGGGCACGCTCCTAACATAACAGATAAAAGGTCAGCTTTAAGCAGGAAAGAGGGATTTTTTGCAGCAGGCCATAAATATTCATTGCGACTGGCCAAGGTTGCCGGAATAATTTATGGAAATGACGTGATATTCACGAGGTAAGTGGCGAACGGCCCCCAGGTGGAATGAAAGTGCTCGAGGGGGAAGAATCTGATTTAAGAGCCAATTGGCACAAACATTGGATAACGATACATGCAGAGCACTGACCTGTGAGTCAAAATAGGATCATATTTGCATGACCTGAGATGTGACAACCAGATGAAATGTTTCTTGGATACATTCCTATATACAGATATGTGAATGTGAACAACAGCAACAATGGTCTGTAGCATGAAACTGTATGCTGTAAAAAATTATGCATGTATCAATAAAATACGATGGATGGATGGATGGATGGATGGATGGATGGATGGATGGATGGATGGATGGATGGATGGATGGATGGATGGATAGATGGATGGATGGATGGATGGATGGATGGATGGATGGATGGATGGATGGATGGATGGGTGGGTTTGGGTGGATGGGTCTGGATGGGTGGATTGGATGGGTGGATTGGATGGGTGGATTGGATGGATGATGTCAACATCAGCAAGAACAGTAGCAGAATAATGTGTCCAGAAGTAGTAACATAAACTCCAGGGGTTGGATTCGCGAATGCCATGGTATGGCAATCCAAACCATCACTGATACACCCCCATGCTTCACTCTGGGCATGCAACAGTCTGGGTGGTACGCTTCTTTGGGGCTTCTCCACACTGTAACTCTCCTGAATGTGGGGAAAACAGTAAAAGTGGACTCATCAGAGAACAGTACATATTTCACATTGTCCACTGCCCAAGATTTGCGCTCCTTGCACCATTGAAACCGACGTTTGGCATTGCCACAAAGGTTTGGCTATAACAGCCCGGCCGTGAATATTTACCCTGTGGAGCTCCCGATGAACAGTTCTGGTGGAAACAGGAGAATTGAGTTGCATATTTAATTCTGCTGTGATTTGGGTTGCTGTGGTTTTATGTTTTTTGGATCCGAAGTGATCATTAAGCCCTACAATGTGAACCAGCCCTTAAGACTCTTTTAGTCTACTTGCACGTATTGTGACAGTGATTCATATACAACATTCCTAAACAAAGCAGGGATTAAAAGACTTCCTGTAGCAATTTCACTCTCTTGTCTAATGCAGCCTCCATTTGATATCCTCTTCATCCACCGTGAACCTCTCAAGTTGTTCACTGCAAGTCAATATCCAGCTACAGAGGCTCTGGACTGAAAAGGGAAAAAAAAAAATCTTCCTGCACATTAAATGGCCAGGGAATCATGATGCTTCCTCAGCATTTTCTCCTCTGCTCGTTCTCTTTGACGGAGGAGATTGGTCTCTCTCTCTCTCTCTCTCTCTCTCTCTCTCTCTTGCGCTCACGCTCGCTCTCCTCCCTCTCAAAAGAAGGGACTTAGATGGTGCAAGGGCAATAGAGTGACATGAAAGCTAGTCTGTGTTTTTGTTATGTAACACAGACCTCCGCCACCATTATCTTGCTAGCTTTCTTTAAAGAATGAGATCACATTCTCAATGAGGACTAGCATCTTTGCTGCGCTTACAGATACGGAATTGAGGACTTTAGGCTGTCCCCTTCATAATGACTATCACTGGTAAACCGGGCCTGGAGATGGTGATGCCACACTACTGAAAATGACAGCAGAGTTTCTCAGGAATCAAGTAGCAGCCAATCACAGTGGCTCACCTGTTTTCTTAGTTTGTTCATGTAACATTCACAAGCTGAGCTGGATTGCTCTTTACCTGAGCCCTGAGCAACGGTGGTCATTTTCAGTCGACAGCGAGTAGCAAAAAGCTGCAGAGAACATAATATTGTAAACATTTTGAGTTGACCTACCTACTATACTTCAAGTGGGTGAGTGTAGACAAGCACTAAGGAACACTATACAAACTGCGTTTTCATAGATTGTGACGGGAAAACAATTTTTTGTGTGTCTGAAATAGAGGTGCAGCAATAATTCATTAGTCGACTACTAATCGACTATCACATTAATCATTTCTTGTTTTTGCTAATTGATGAATTTCTTAGCTACCTTTTTAATTTAAAATTCTCCATATACGCTGTTCATATACCATTCTCTGCAGTAAATAGTTCCCGATTTCTGTAGTCCTTCATTGAATCAAAATAAAACACTTGGTTTTAAGTAGAGAAATGATGGTCAGGTTTTTTTTTGTTATTTTTTTTAATGCTATCAACCTAACCAACAACCAAATAATTTATTCTTGTTTTTGATTGTCTGCAGTCAATTTGAAATAACTTCATGTTTTTGATTAAAGGGAAGGAAATCAAAATATTTTTACCCGATTCATTGATTAATCGACCAATCAGTTGATGATCAAAATAATTGTAAACGGCTGCCCCAGTCTGAAACATATTGTCTATTGCAAACTTTATTTGCTTATTACTGATTGCAAATGTGCCTCCTGTTTACAGTGTTACATTGTGTCCCCGTGACCGATGCAAGAAGAAAGTGACATCCCGTAGCTTTGATACATTTTAACACACTTAGAACACTCATCATATCGTTTACAAACCTATCACCCAATTGGAACCAGAAAAGGCTAACTACAGGTATGGAAAGAATTCCAAACCAAATGTTTTATTTAAAAGGAAACATCAAAATCCTCACTGTTGGTGACTCGGGGGCTCTGGTAAAACCATCGCTGTGTTAATTTGCTGGCACTGCCGTGCCAACAGCGAGGAGACACGCTAAAGCAACAGGGCTCCTGCACGCCTTGATTGAAACGACCGCTATCAGTGTCGCCTCACTGCAAAAACATGCACGTACAAACAATGTGAAATCAATTACCAGCTTTCCAAAGAGTTGTTCTGCCTCCATACTCCCGGGGAAAAAATACTCATACACGTATGTAAGTACAAGTACAGATTATTGTGTTAAACATGGCGCTGGTAAAGGTATGACATAAAGTACACCTGTGAAATGTGCTAAGTACAAAAGTAGAAATAATTTTTTGTCAACTACAATATCTGTTAAGATAAATTGCCACAATAAAAATAAAACGAAAAAAAGTATTTTTCAGCGAGCATGAGACAGTGTTGGCTAAAGCTTTTATGCTACCAATTGTAAATAGATAAACAAAAAATGATACATACCAACTGTAAAATTGTACCTTTCTACCGGAAAATTATGTTTTTAGGCTGGCATGAGCTACGACACATACACCACAATTATTATGTAGTCAAAATCATCTTGCCTCACCCAATCTGTTGTCAACGGCATGAATGCTCTCTGTTTCATGCCTTGTCAAGTCAATGGTATTTATGCTGAAACAGTTCCACAACAAAAATGATCTGAAGGCACTTTACACATTGACAGGTCAACAACAACACTCATATATTAGAAAACACCAACTAAACTCCAAATAGCAAGCACTTGGCAACAGAGGCAAGGAGAAAAATAAAACTCTCGCAGAAAAAAAACGCAAACAGAACCCATGCTCTGTGGGGTGACCGTCTGTTTCAGCGGGTTGTGTTAAAATGGAGAGACAGAGTATACAGCAACAGAGGGTAGACAGAGAGAACAACTTGACAGTGTTGAGTGAGTGAAGGTGGAAAGCTAAAATAATAACCACAGCGACGGACGTTTTGAAAAACAGAAATAGTCACATAATGGCTACAACTGTTGCTGATTTTTTTTTTCCAGCTTATACAACTCCAGGATCTTAATCATAGTAAACGATTTCTCTCTACTTTCACCTCTTCACCACCACGCGCTCCTTTTCATCTAATTGTAGTAGAAAGTGCAAATTATCAAGAGAGGGTAGACATGACAGAAGTGTTGAGTGACTGAAGGTGGAAAGCAAGACTAATGACAACAGCGACAGACGTTTTTTTTAAAAAAAAATATAGTCACATAATGGCTACAATTGTCATGCAGCCTGTTCTTCCATGTTGCTGCCATTTTTTTTTCACCTTATACAAATCCAGGATCTTAATCAAAGTCAACTTTTTCTGTCTCTACTTTCACCTCTTCATCACCACACTCTCCTTTTCACCTAATTGCAGTAGAAAGTACAAATGATCAAATTTAGGAAGGGAAAAGGTCTTCTGAAAAATAAATATAATCAAGTGAAGTATAGATAACAAAAGAATCAAGTACTTAAACTGCCTGCACAGGTGCCTTATTTCTCTGCTTTATATTTTTGTGGGCAAATTTGCTTATTTATGCCTAAGCAGTTTTTCTGTGTACTTCGCAGGCATGCACCTTTTTGGCCTCAATTGGCAGCTGCAGGAGTTGGACAGCCAGCCAGCATTTGAAAATGGCGGAGTCGGAAAGGCCGGCCCGACACTGTCTAGCGCCGTCACGTCCCTTGCCGCAGACGGTGAGGAAAACTATTTTTTCTTTTCTTTTAGCATATATGTTTTAATGTGAGCTATCGTCCTTAATAATAGTGTTCCACTTTTACCGAAATGATAAACAATTACTTTCTCATTGTGCTCTGTGGCATCTACATGAGGTTACATAATCGCATGATCGAGCATGAAAGTAGTAAAAATAAATTGTTATTGGAGCCCTACTATAGCACTTGTATTAAAAGTTAAAACCGTAGGGGGGGGGGTAACTTGGAAGGATGGGACGTGTGAAATACTAATAGCCAACCAAGGGCATGGGGCTGGGTTGGACGGCATTGCATGGATGGGAGCCGTCCTGGTAGACATCACGGTATAAAAATTTAGCAACTGGGGCGGGTGGTGTAGTGGCTCGGTCGTCACCCTGTTCAAACGGCTCGAAAATGCACCGGCCACTCGAGCATTTTCTTAAAATGTCTAATGGCCTCCACCCATAGTTTAAACTCATTTTACAAGATTAAAACCAAATGGCTTATATATTGTTTGATTTTAAAAAAGACATCAGAGGTGCACATGCATTTGTGGAGAGGTCCTCAACCTTATAACTTATAACCTTATAACTTTGAAAACCAAACAAGATAACAACATACATATTCTGATGAATTGTATCACACTCTGACATCGGCTACCTACAATGTGGTAACATTCTATATTCATCAGCAAGTAGGTGGCCATTTTGCTTCAACTTTAACACCTAACGCCTCAGAAAAAAAACAAAAAACGCTAACATCAGTGCAGCATTGGAACGTGCAAAACAATGCATAACACTGGCCTGTTGAACCCCGGCTACATTTAAATCCTCATAAGTGCTAATGAATATGACACGGGGAAGCTTGTGGGCTCTTTAAAAGGCGATCAATAGCCGCCCGTTATTCTCCCTAGAGGTTACACTTGGCTCCCAGTCTCGCCTCTGACTAGAGTTAAAGTGACAGCCAATGGCGTTTAAATGCAAACACTGAAGCAACACAAGTAGTGTCTGGGTGCAAACACACGGTCCAAATGCATACGCACACACAAACACAGACCCACAGACAGCGACAGTACGGTATGCTAAATATTCTCTGCAATGTAAACAGTATATTACAATTGTTAAGTGAAAGTGCCATCTAAAACTAAATGAAATGGGACTATGACGGTGATATGTGGCAAGTGTATCTGCTTGGAGAACACATACACCATTATAGGACATCCATACTTCAGTGTCTACTTAGAATTACAAGACAGTTTGTGGAAAATGCTGGGAAACGGCAAGAAAAGAGGCAGACTGAGCAGAGCAAAGAAGTGGCACGGCATCAAGGGATAAATATGGTCACATAAAAATGTGGAACGACCATACATCTGTCTAAAAGAGAAAAATGAAATCTTAAAGTAAAATGAATAGAGCTCCCTGTTACATAAACAAGAATTCACAAGACAATGGTGAGTTACCAAAACTACTTTAATGCTAATCATTATTTAAGACACATTCTCTTCATAACAGAAGATTATCTGTAATAATGTGCAGGAAATTTACAAGACAGCATACTGTGCTACTATTTTGGCAAGCAAGCGGTGAGCAAGTTATTCTCTCTATAGACTCTTAAGTCCGTGGGAAAATATAAACAGCAACTTCCACAATTCTCAGAAATTGTTTTGGTTCTGAATTAGGGGTTGCACGAGTTGACACTTTGTTGAAAGACTTGAAACATGACGACATAAAGTGGTTGTGATGACAGCACTGATACCATTTCAGTACAGTACTATAATTTAAAATAAGTTAAAGTAGGAAGGGAGGCTTTGTAATAATCTATATTCACAAAAAGCTAACAGCTCATACACTGGATTTAGACAGAAAATAGACCTCAAAACACAAGAGCGTTGACATTAGCTAAGTTAAGGTTCACTCGCTGTCGCGTGATGGTATTTATAGAAAAAAACACAAATCCTCTTGCTTGGTGTGCTTGCCACCGAGATAGACAGGTAATGTTTGCACTATTTGGTCAAATGGGGAAATCTGTCCTCGTTTTGGACCCGCCTCAGGAAATCTTCATGCGTGATGGGAATATGTTGTGTTTTCAAGTAATCACAGAACTCTTCATCTGCAGTGGAATATTTTGCTGCTGTCCTTCCTCTTTGATATATTTCACTGACAACTGCAGGCGATAATGTCCCTGCAGGTCTGCTTGCCATCACTGGGGGCATCATTACATTAAACATCTTTTATCCGGTAGCTAAACTCAGACCTTCAAAATAAAAACATCGAACAACAATTGCTCAAAATCTTTATCCAGCATGTCCCCCACTCCCTTTACTAATTCTCCCTTACTTACCAAATCTGTGCATTCAGAAACCGAAGACAATTTGAATCAGACTCTGCTTATCAAGGCTTGTCTGGTGGACGTAAGGGATGACAAGCTCAAGGGTTTTCCATGGTATATTTAGTAGGACAGTTGTGATGCTGGCCCCGGGGGCATTACAGGGGCCATACATGATCCATTAATGTGTACAAAATATGTAACACCAGAGAAAAAACAGACTGGGCTGGCTATCTGTGCAGGTAATTCTTTATGTGAATGCCGACTGGTGTGGGAACCTTGACCACTCAGTCATGGCATGGCCAGGCGTCTGGCATAGGCAATTTTTCCGGCCAGTCATGACATGGCCAGGCAACCCGCACGGCGGTCCAGGCAACCCAGCTGCAACATACACAGGGTCCAACTGCAATTGCACAGCGTGATCAGCTGGAACAGGGGATAACTGTTGTGGCACAGGAAATGTGGCCTTGAGTTGCCACGGTGCTGAAAAACTGTGACCTTGAGTTTTTGTGCGACAGGAACTGGGGCTGTAAGTTGCCACGGCACAGGAACTGAGACTTTACATTGTCATTGTGCAAGAACTGGGGCCTTGAGTTGCAACGGTGCAAAAACTCAGGCCAGCAACTGCTGAGGAGCAAGAACGGGAGGGAACCTTTGGCTGTTGAGCAACAGGGATGATCAACAAGGTCACCTGGACAAGACACCAAAGGCTTAACTGATTGGTAGTTACCAGTTGGTAGATCAAGCTGATCAGAACAGGTGGAATGTGGAAACAAAAACTAAATGAAAAAGACAAAGGACACAGGGAAAACATGAAAAAAAAAACATGGAACAAATCCAAATTCAATAAATATAAAACCAACAAAAACATGTCTTTACAGATGAACTAATTTCATATAGCATATTTATCAGTTGCTGTAAACAGCTCTGCCTCCCCCTCAAGCTAAAAACTTGTCAATATAATCTTCTGAACGTGATTGTGGAGTAGTAGTCAATAAATCAACCAGTGTGTATAACCCTTACTCTGAGGCTTGGAAAGGTACATGTCGCTTATAAGACCACCCTTCACCCAGCACTTCTCACATTAATTGAGCTGATACTGCTAATTTAGACTAGAAATTGCTTGTTCTCTGAATCTTTACAAAAGTAACAATAACAACTATTCTGTTTCTGTCACCCAGGAAGGACGGGCGTTCTCCACCAGGAGAACAACTCTGTGGACACGGGACCTGTGGATGTAGGAAAGAGTGTGGGCCAAAGCGTTCCGCCAGGAGTGTTCTGGCGTTCCCAGCTCAGCGTGGATAAGCCACACTTTCTCAAATTCAACATTTCTGTGCAGAAAAACGCCCTGATAGGTGTATATGGACGCAAGGGTCTTGCACCGTCTCACACGCAGGTGAGGACATCAGCTTTTACGTTGTTACAGTATGTTTATGGTGTAAATTGTTTAGGGGTTGGCTTATAGGCTACTAATCAGCTAATTACGACCATGGCACCAAAATTGCAGTTCAACGGGTACAGGCTCTTTAACACTGCACTTACACACACAGTGTGGCGTGAATTGATTGTGTATGGGCTGATGCTGTGCAATTCTGTGACGCAAATGCCAATTTGAAAAATGCTCAATTTAGGCGCAGCATGCTGCAATAACATCCATCCAATAGGAGAGATGATAGCAAAGTAATTTCCGAGTGACAACAGTGAGCGATTTCGGTTTAAATGTTTGATGGTTAGGAGGTTAAGAGTGAGTCATAAGAGGTTCAGTTTAGGGCTTAGCGGGTTAAGTTTAGTTATTAGGACATTGGGTTTAAAGCAGGCATGGGCAAACTACGGCCCGCGGGCCACATCCGGCCCACGGGGCCGTTTAATCCGGTCCGCCAAACCTGAATAGATTGTATTATTAATGTTTTTTGGGTCATTTTCCCTGCAATTACTATGTTTCCCTAGTAGATGGGGAAGCGCCCGCCCGCGTATTTACTCCCGTGTCAGAAAGCTCGGTGCACTCAGTAGCACGTAGTAATTTCATCTATCAGTGCCGAATTTCGAGTGTAGGGCGTGAGTTTTCAGATACAGTTTTACGCTAATGCCACCCACAAACCTTCCCCTGGAATCATTCCATTAAAACGAGTGGCCCGAAGAAAAGAAAGGTGGACACTGAGTGCCGAATGTTAAAAAAAAGAGTGGACAATTTGGCTCGACCTACGTGTGTGAGAAGACGTTCAGCCACATGAACGTCAACAAAGCCCGTCACAGATCTAGGTTAACGGACCGACACCTCGGCTCTATCCTAAGAATTACCACAACAATTTTTACTCCAGACTATGATGCACTAGCAAAAAAAGGAAACCAACAATACTATTGATTTCTTTATTACTTTATTTAGATGTATTCTTTCACTGATTCTTCAAGATGATGTATTTGGTCAGAATGTTTGCCGTTAGATAAACATATTTCATAAATCTGACCTGCAGGCGCTGAAGTGATGGAAAATGTCCTTCATCAAAACAGTGTCGTATTTAATAAGAATCACTGATAGTAGTTTTTTGGTGAAATATTATTTTAATGCTGTTAATAAATGCATTTGTTTTCAAAAAGTAAAAACCTTTTATGCAATGACCTTTACATGTCATTTATATTACTTCACACAAACACTACATCCATCTGCTCCTGGTTCGGCCCCCCGGTCAATATTTAGAACCCAATTCGGCCCGCAAGTCAAAAAGTTTGCCCACCCCTGGTTTAAAGTGTTAGGTCAGTGGTTGAAGTGAAATGTACGGCTAAAACTCTGGTTAGTTATTCAAGGCACAGTTAGGGTGGGAGCTTTACGGTAATTTTAGAATTTTAAATCAATGCATCTTGTGTCAAGAATATTTGTTGATTGACAGAAAACTAACCCGACCCAAACTGTCATTATCCACACACAGATTTAAAGAAAAATAAATTTTAACGAATAAATAGATTTTTCATCAGCTTTAACTTCTCGGTTTCTGATCTACATACCTTGAGTACATCTTTCATTGTCCCTTATGTGTCGGCCATTTTTCATCACGTGTTTGCAAAATGTTGCGAAGTGTCATTTGAATGACATTGGTGAATTTCTGGCGTCTGGTGACATCACAGATGAAATTAAGCACTCAGACAACAGCTGCCTGTGAAAAAAAAGCTCTCAACCTCACCTTGTTGACATTCCGTTCCAGTGAAGAAGCACTTCACTTTAGTGCACAGGAAACAAGCTCTGTTGGTCACGCTGGTGAGATTGATTGCATTTTTAAGGTGATAGTCAGATAGAGGAGGAAAGCTTAACAAATTCTAAGATGGTAGCCTGGTAGTTACTAAGAAAACGTAAGGATTTGAGTTAGGGGTTTGAGAAACAGTTATTAGGTTGTTAGGGTGAACAATGAGATGCAAAGTACAACTATATAAAAGAGGAAAAGGGAGTAGTTAAGGCAACACCTAAATTAGTTGTAAGGGATACGGATTAGGGGAGCAACGAAGTAAACAGCTCAACACAATAAGAGCGTAAAGGGAGGTAATTAGCAAGAAAGCAGGGTTAGGGGTTTGATCACCTGGAAGGTAATGTTAGGCTTAAATGGTTAGGGTTATTATTATGGTGTTGGGTTTGAGGCGAGACGGGGAACTCACAACAGAATAAAAAAGTAAAGAACTAATTACAAACTGAACAAGTTTGGGTGATACACGGTAAGGGATAAGAGGTTTCATCCCAGTGCAGTCGGAGGACACTGGTGAATTGGACTGCACTTTTGAGGTTGTAGGAAAAAAAAGAGAAAGAAAGAAACTCAAAAATCAAAGAGGAGTAATTAACAAGACGACCCCTTTTGTGTCAATGCCGTGCGTTGCGTCAATCGCAGCCACCTCGGAGCTGCATTCAGCCGCAGATCAATGCACTGAGCATGAAAGAACCCGGCCGGCGATATTGAGCGTCCATTCACAGCCAGCAAAGGGGAGACAACATTTACGAGTAACAGCTTTTACGCTTCTTGTCAAATGGAGACCTTGTCCTCCTGCTATTGAGTCTCTGTCTGTGGCTGTACAAAGAAAATAAACTCGAGGGGAGGGAGGAAATGGACTTTTGTTACGTTATTTTCCTGGAGAATTTGTAGCAGGTCACTCAATCTAAAGGCCGTGTTTGTCCTCTGACTCCCTACACCTAATGTCACCACTATTGTTGGTCCTAGATGGGCTTAGAAAAGGTTCAAGCAACCTTATCGAGACTGATGCAGTCGACCGAAATGTTCTAAGCTATGTGGGAAGGGACTGTATTATTGCTCCCCCCAGCACAAAGAGGCCAACTTCCGCCGGGTTAATAACATCCACCAAGGCCCCTTTTTGCGCCCCGCTGCAATCAGAGGGTCGACTTCACCTGAGTGGTACAAAAGTCCGCCAAAAAATGGTTGCTGAAGTCCTTGTTTGTCACATTATCGTGTAATAAATCCTGTTTTAAGGTGTTTTTCTTATCACCTTTTCTTTAATTTCAACCCATATACAACATTTGCCACCGGGAGACAAAGCAACATTTTTGAAACAGGATGCTCGATGGTGGTTCCATAGTTTTAAGGCTCTTGGAATAGCACTTCTTAAAAAAGAATAGTCATGATACAGCATTGGGTTACTTTGTTGTGAACACTTTGGAAATAAATCACAAATGCTTCATCTATCATCATTGTTCCAAGTGTTCCACTCCCTCTTTCCATCCAGTGGACTATCAAAGTGAATCAGGAACCGCTCAACATTAACAAAACAAACATGTTTCGCACTGTGAGAAAAAGGAAGGAGCGATTTTTTTTCTCCAGTGAAGCAGAAAACAAGCAAGTGGAAAAGAAACAGTTTTCATCCTTTACAGACAAACGGTTTCAAACATTTTCACCATGACACCTCATGTACGTAATGGGCAACAAAAGCCAGTCAGTGTCAAATGAGGAGGAAGCAGTTGAGAGGATGCGGAGACTGACAGAACACGTAACATCACGAAGATGTGGTTATCAAAGTGGTCCGAATGCTAAATGAAGTGTTGGTAATTGTTTCTTTTAATTACAGCGGCAGGTTTGAAATGATGATGGTGTTAGATAATCCTCAAGAATGACTTTAAGCACATCACATAGCTCAGAAAATGAGTGAATTTTCTCAAAATCACACATTTTGGTTAACGATGAACAGTGTTTAAAAAATGTACAGTACACCAATATAGAAGGCCCCATTGCTGCGTTTACCTTGATCCCCAAATTAATAAATATGACCCTGGTGTTAAGGTAATAGGGTTAGGTGCATTTAGATCAGAGGTAGAGTTATGGTTATGGTTGGCGTTTTGGTTGTGTTGTACTATGATTGGGACACGGGAGTAAGAGTGAGAGTTAGTCGTGTCGGCGTTCGGCAAGAATTTACATGAGTTGCGTATTAATTTTAGTGGTTAGGGTTGGCGTACTGGTGTGCTTTTAGGTTAGGTTTAGGATTGGAATTTGGCTAACCACCTCGATCTTTTGAGCAGTGGTCTGCATTGGTCTGAACTTCACCCATTCAAATATGACGATACCATTGCCATTTTTCTTTTTCCACAGGTATTAGTTCCATTGGAGTTTTGGGACTGTCTGGCTTAACTTCATGTATCGCCATGATTGCCTTGCATTTTCTAAATCAACCACACTGATCAGCTTTTCTGACTCCCTTCTTTCCCCATAGTCTCTGAATTGTCTTCATTTTTTGCCCATTGGCCAGTCTTGCGAATATAAATTGTATGACTTTTATACAACAGAACATATTTGGATCATTCCTCTTGTTTCCCAGTCTCATACATGGTTAATACTGCTGTCAGAAATTGGTTTCCTTTTTAGTGGACTCCGAGGATTCATTTCCACCATATACTGAACTTTCCTCGTTGAAAGTAAATGTTTTGTTTTCAGGTTTGAAATGTAGCACTAGAGTAATTTGTCTATCAATCAACTCAACCCAATGAACGTACACCTCACTTGGCAAAAGTGTCTGTTCCAGCCGTTCACCATCTGACATCGAGACTTCTTCAGCAGGAGCATGCTAGTGCCTTAAGTCAGCCTTAAGTTTTGTTTTCTCTGCTATTGTTGCTTACCTTGTTATAGTGCAATCTGAGCTCCCTTAAAAAACCTGAGACAATTTGTATGCATCCCCTTGTTCCCCATTCCAAACACAAGTCTACACCAGAGGCCCGGTTTGTCAGCTTGTAGCTTGCAATGTCTTAAACTGGGGAATCCTCTTTCCTGCATCTGCTGTGTTTCGCTGTACCCATTAGCTTGTCTCGGGGACTGGTTGTTTTCTTCTGTGCCGCACAGTTGTGGTCCAAATGAGGTCCAGCTGTTCAGCGGGTGCTGTGAGAGCGGATGCACCTCTTCAATTATTTTGCCAGGCGGGAATCACGCCTTGTTTGTCTTGTAAGTCAATGTTTGTTTGCGGGAGGAGAAAGTACATTTAGACCCCTGCTTTGCTGTCTTAATGATGAAGTTATCAATGGTATATTTCTATTCTCCCTTTTTTCAAATGTCGTATAATTACCATCAACAAATTCAATTGATTCATTTTTGATAGTATTAACTGCTCAGCATCTACTTTGCTTGGATTATTTGCATAATGTAAAATAAATACAAACTTTGTTAGCCATCTCCAAATTTTATCCATCAGTTGTATATCTAAATTTTGCTTTGAATTATATGCAAATAGAATAAATATAATTACAAATCAATAGAGAGAGGGATTTGTTTTTCCTCTTCCAACTCACTTCTAACACCCACTGGCGGTAAAATCAACATTCTACTTAAGCATTGGATTTCCACGTACAAAACCCAATATGAGAAACTAAATCCACTGATATTCCTGCAAGAGGCGAATCATCTATTGTATTTGTCATTCGTTCTCTTTAATGCCGGAGTAAAGCAAAAAAATGAAAATAAAGTAAGAAAGTCAGCTATCGTTAGATCTTCGTACCAAAGTGAGATATAACTTGTCACACACATGACAGCAATTTAAACAGTCTCAAATAAAGCCACAAGAATTATACTACAATAATTGGGTATACAGTAAAAATGTATGCCGTGCTCAGATTATGTGAGGACAATTAAGGCCACGTGTGGCATAAAAATCATACATGCGCACAGTCAAATCAATGTATCACAATGTATGGCACTTTAAAGTTACGTCTTGCATGTGAAAGTAATGTGAGGCATATTCAAGTTATGTGTGCTATACAGACTGTATATGGCATGGTGAGGCTATGTATTGGATATTAATGTTATCTAGGGCATATTAAACCCATCATACATCTGACGAACAACCATCTGCACTCACACTCACACCTATTGGCAATTTGGAGTGCTCAATTGGCCTACCAAGCATGTTTTTGGGATGTGGGAGGAGATCGGAAGAACCGGAGGGCCCCGAGAAAACCCACGCAGGCACGAGGAGTAAATTCAAACTCCACACAGGGATTACCGGAAGTGGAATCAAAGCCGCACTCTCCGAACTGTGAGGCGGACGTGGTAACCAGTGCTCCACCATGCTGCCCCCATATCAGGTTTATGTGAGGAATATTAAGTTTATTTTTGGTGTAGTACCAGCCATTTTAGATCCTTTTTAGCCCTAAATTTTGAAAAAGGAAAACAATATACTTAAAGTGTTCTTGATATTGAATATGTGAAGTCTGAAAAGACATAAAATAAATATGGCTTTTGTGATTATAGGCATGTATGACTTCCTAATAATACACACGTGTAATTGACTACTCAATAACTTAGTCCTGAGCATTTTACCAATGACGCTGGAATTTGTTTTGTTTTTTTCCCGCAGTACGACTTTGTAGAGCTTCTGGATGGCAGCCGTCTTATCGCCAATGAACACCGTACACCGAGCGAGCCAGAGAGGGGAGCCCGCCTGGAGCACCAGGTGGTGGTACACCAGGCGGGATTTATCCAGTACTTGGACACTGGGGTGTGGCACCTGGCATTCTACAATGACGGACGCAGCATAGAGACAGTGTCCTACAACACCATCATCCAGGGTATGACTGTTTTGAACTGAAAATGCCACATCGGCTGTCTGCGTTTTGGAAACTTGTTACTATGTATCAGAGTGTCAGAGGCTGGATTTCATATTGATTCTTAAACGTGGTTTAAATGACACACTACTGGTTACTTCTTTCAAGTGGGTTATAACATTATTAAAAGCATATCCAAATGTAGACAAAATAATAGACCATAGACTCACAAAATGTTAGATGAAGTCTTAAGCGTGAAATTTCTGAAGGAACCTTAAGCTGATAGCCTTTACAAGTGAACTGTATATCTCCAAGGGCTATTCAAAGATTTGTGTACATCACGATTTGTTGATGCAGCCAATGGAATTACCACACTACATACGTGGATCCTGGCATAAGTAATTCACCGGATAACCGGTTCCAATAAATAAATAAATAGATAGATAGATAGATAGATAGATAGATAGATAGATAGATAGATAGATAGATAGATAGATAGATAGATAGATAGATAGATAGATAGATAGATAGATAGATAGATAGATAGATAGATAGATAGATAGATAGATAGATAGATAGATAGATAGATAGATAGATAGATAGATAGATAGATAGATAGATAGATAGATAGATAGATAGATAGATAGATAGATAGATAGATAGATAGATGCTAACCAAAGGTGGATATTCCCCGGTAATTTCAGTAAAGCTCCTGAAGCTGAAGAATGACAGAGGATTTTACTAATGTACTTCTCTTACTTTCACACTGACAGTTTTAACTACCGTATTTTCCTGACTATAAGGCGCACCGGACTATAAGGTGCACCTTCAATGAATGGCCCATTTTAAAACGTTGTCCTTATATAAGGCGCACCGGACTATAAGGCGCACCATCAATGCATAATGTCAGATTTTATTTTTCTCCATTTGATCTTTTTTATTCCAACCTATTACTATAAATTACAACTATAAATTACTTTATAATCACAAAATAATGATCCATAGTCTTTTTGATTCATGATTCATAGTCTTCAGTAGGCCACTTATGATTGATTTCATGACACAATGCTTTGGGCCAGTTTAAATTTAGGAATTTGGTCCATATATAAGGCGCACTGGACTATAAGGCGCACTGTAGGTTTATTTTAAGTTTTTAAGTGTGCTTTATAATCCGAAAAATAAGGTAATTGAGAAAGAAACAGTGTTTTTTCTATTTTTAAATGGAAAACTCACCCTTTAACCTTCTCTGATTAAAATCACATCAGGTGTCCATGCCCATATTTTATCCAAGTGTTACATTCTTGGTTTCCTGTTTGTCTGTCCATTAAATTTTCAACAAACAAGAACAAACTCATCCCTGTCTACTCCTAGTGTCAAGTAAACACAGCTACAGCTAGCTCCTTCAGCGTGACAAAACTCAAAGCAACTGGATTAAGACTGGGAGGAGAAAAATTCAACGCACCTCACACACAAACAAGTCGATCCTTGAGACTTTTCCGCAGACTTGCAGGCAGACGAGGGTTGTTCTTTGGAGAATCGCTGATCGTCGTCTGCCGTGCTGTAATAAAAGCCATGCATGAGTATTGATTCTTTCAGTCAAACAACTTGTAGGCTTGAGAAAAAGGCTGGACAATCTTTTTCCTGTATTTTCTTCAGGGAGAAGACTTTAATCGATTGAGCCCTCCCAAATATGAAAGTATCGACAAGCCTGGCGTAAATTGCCGGGGTCCCCTTCCAGCTAAAAGGAACATCCAATACAATCGGAACATCCAACACAATCCAAAGTAATAACGCTGGAAAAAAAAGAAAAAGTTTGCCCTCTTCACACTTATCAAAACGACGGCCTTTTGGGAGTCTGTCGAGCGAGCACTGGCTCTTACCCTGTAGGATGTGTCAGATTAACTTCAAGTCGGAGAGGACTTAAAACACTCGGGAGATTGCTCCAGTCGGCTTGATCATCAGGGCGTTGGGCCGCGATAGGAGGATAAAAAAAAAGTTCAAGACGCTGGGGGGGAAAAACATCAGGAAAGACAGGGGCAATACATGTGAAGGAAATTGAATTATTTGCTTTAATTTAAAATGCTTTTTGTGACTTTTATTTGACGGATGCAAGCAGATGCGTTACGGAGGCTTAAACGTTAGCGGAATGGATACGCTTTGCCTTTGCCTTTCACAAGTAAGGGATCCTTGGTGGTGCGGGAGTGGATAGGGCACTGTCTTGTGGTGAAATGTGCACTTGTCAAAAAGTTACTTTAAAAGCCATCTCCCCCAGACTTGCGGCAGGGTGACAGCAGCGTGATGCGTTATTAATAGTTTGACTTCCCGCAGAGTCTGTCACAGAATGCGCACACAACTGCTACGGGAACGGCGAGTGCATGGCGGGCTCCTGTCATTGCTTCCCTGGATTCATCGGGCCGTACTGTTCCAGGGGTAATTATCCACTCTTATGTGTATGTGTGTGTGTGCGCGCGTGTGCGTGTGTGTGTGTGTGTGTGTGTGTGTGTGCGTATGCGTGTGTGTGTGCGTGCGTGCGTGTGTGTGTGTATGTATGTATGCATGCATGCATGCATGTAGATATATATGTTTGTATGTAGATATATACAATAGATATATAGAGAGAGAGATACTAGAGAGATACTAGATAGATACTAGATACTAGATAGATACTAGAGAAATAGAGAGAGAGCTAGATAGATTGATGGATTGATTGATTTTTTATTCATGTTAAATCAACTACACAACTGTATGTATGGTGTTGTTTTTGTTACTCTGAACTTAGTTTTTGCTTTTGTTTTTTCCCTCATCTTCTAGCTGCCTGCCCTGTCTTGTGCAGTGGTAATGGCCAGTACACCAGGGGGCGCTGTCAGTGCTACAGCGGCTGGAAGGGCACAGAGTGTGATGTGGCCTCGGGTCAATGCGTGGATCCTCAGTGCAGGGGCCACGGGGCGTGCGTGGCAGGAAACTGTGTGTGTAACACTGGGTGGAGAGGAACCAATTGCGAACAAGGTAATACAGTGTTCATCTACGTCTTTGCAATTGTTTTGGGGAACATTTGGACCGATTTGTAATTTACAAAACAAATACACATTGAATGTCTTCTAATAAGTTTAAGTTTAAAGTGTGTCTCTCTATACCTCTCTATACTCTCTTTATCATGGATTTTCGCCTGTAGGGTGGATGTGAAATATTTACTCGTGATGAAGGGTTCACTCAGTAATTCTCAAAGGGCGGTGTAGAAGTTGTGTGCAAAATAACCACTGCCTCAGTACAGTTTCGTTGTTTTTAACAATTTTCTTTAACGTTTGTGTGGAATTAATAGTCTCATGTACAAATACATACATGCTGAATATTTTTCTATATTTAAACAGTGTTACTGTTGAAACTGCATAATGCAATAATATTAAATACAATTTCTAAGGAATAAACCATCGTGCTTTTAGAGTAAAATGTTTTAGAGTAACATTAGAGAGTAACTGCTCTAATGGACAGAAAATATTTATGCATAGCTGTTTAATATTTGTTTTCAAGTCGGCCGAGCACATAATATGTCATATGACGACGCCCTTTGAATAAATGAACTCAGGCAGCTAATGGGCTAACCTATTGTCGAGTTTCGCAGTCTCCTGTTCCAATCAATCAATCACTACCGTCATGTTAGAAGGAGCGCCATTCCTTTCTCTTCCAGGGCCGATCCGCTTGGCCGTGTTTAAAGGTATCGACCTGCACACCGGCCAAAGGCAATTATCGGCTCAGATTTACATGCACGGGTTAGCGACCCCGCTTGCACAAAGCAATTGAAGGAATGAAGGCTTGCCTTTGAAGGGAAGATGGAAAGGACATGTTTTTATTGGCTTCTGTAGTTTGCTCGTTTGTGGCGCACAGATGGCTAAGGCGCAGTGTTGAGGGAAAACCCATTTGTTCCCATCTGGATATGCTTGCCAATCGATTAAACTAATATACATCTCTTTCTAAACATGGATTTAGCAAGATACCTTGTGTTTTCATCAGCATCTTCAGTGACATCCACCACACATCAGCAGAGGATATATCTGCCTATGCCTTGATCAAATCCACCAAAATGGCCTTTGCTACAACATAGACCTGATTTCACCTGGTGCAGTGTCTAGTCCAACTAGTCACTAAATTGTGCAACTGGGATGTGTATAGGAAACGCTCTCTGTCCGCCAGAACTGCTAGCAAAGTATTGGGCGGTCTGCCAAATTCCCAAACACAGTAAAGTAGAATTGTCCTGGCGCGAAACTGAAACACTGAAAAATATGTCAAGAATGAGCACAACACATTTGTGGTCTTAAATTAACCCAACATAAATATTTATTATTTATTATTTATGAAGACAATTACATCTTCAGTGTCTTCATTGTTTGTCAATGAACCCAACACCATTGTTTTGCTAAGAGAATCAAATACAATGCTGAGTTTAGTTTCGTACACATTATGAACAATGTATTCTTCAATGACACTGACATGTTTTCATAAGCACTGAAGACAAGTCTGCAGTGAAGCAAGTGTGCATGATTTCAGACTACGGGAGGAAGTGGCCACAATGTTCATCAATGCAGTGCTAACATTCATCCACTGTGCAATGCAGTGTCTTACAGTAAATTAAGCAGGGAACTAATGATGCTCCTTTTCCTTGCGCCTTTAATGGAATATCATTAGACTGGGAGTAAAAAAGAGATCAGAGCTTAAGAGTTGTTAGTGTATGCCTGGAACAAATAGTTTTTGTTTTTTTAAGGGAAGCAGTGGCATAGAGTTTTTCTAATCAAGTGAAAATAATTGTGAATGCAACTAACACAAAGTGGACAAGTGTTAAACTGACACAGCTCACTGTGTGTGCTCAGTGGACTGTGTGGACCCAAAGTGCTCTGGACATGGCACTTGTCATCACGGAGAGTGCCACTGCAACCCGGGCTGGGGTGGAATCAGCTGCGAGATCCTGAAGAGCACTTGTCCTGAGCAGTGCTCCAGTCACGGCACCTTCAACACTGAATCTGGGACATGCGTCTGCGAGGACAACTGGACTGGGGCTGACTGTTCCATAGGTAAGAACCGCTTCTTTTTCTGCAAGTGTGTCATGGTCGTGGAAATACTCACGATAAATTAATTGCAGTCTGAAATTGTCGTCTTATTAGTACTGTATAGTTCAATTTTGGAAGCCATTGAACAAAATCCCCCAGACAAGTCTTTGGATGAACCAGTAAGGATTTGTCAAAACTGAGCCTAAGATAGCCTTTCTGTGTATTTGCTGCATAGCTTGTCCCAGCTCGCACTTGTTGGGATGATTCTTTCGAGCCGACTCATGATATATATATATGTGTGGGGGCTGAATTTTCACATTCATGCAGTTACTATATTAGTTTCTGTGTGTAATGATGAGTCATTATAGCTCCTGGCTTTGCTCCACCAACATGAACTAAAACTGACCACAGTTTAAAATTGTCAATATAGGGTTACATTTTTTTGTCAATTGGACAAGATCTTGATGATGAGGTCCCGTTGAAGAAACCTTCCTCATCCTTGAGGCTTTTTTGTGACTCCCCATTATATTATGCTGCCTACCAAATTACATTACATTACATTGGTTTTGGAAGCAGGATTTTCAAAACTGGGGAATTACTGAATAACAAATAACAAGATTAGATTTTCTCACGACTGATACATCAAAAATAAAATAAAATAAAATAAACTTTCATATGTTTTTGTTTTCAAAATATTTTTGGGAGTGTATTTTCTTCTCTTTGCTTTTTAGCATCAAAGGGCAGCTAATTACATCCCAATATATTTGTACTGCTTCTGTAATTTTCCTTTCAACCCTCTACACTCAAATTAACTGGCAACACATTAGCTTAGTTTGTGTGTGTTTCCTTTGATGCGCTCAAAAAAACAACCACAAATATGTTTGCCTTAATAAACAGGCTTAATCATGATTATACCGTTTCTTCATAAATTTTTTGGTGAAATGTATGTGCTACTTTGATATGCTTAATGGTTATGTGAGGGAAAATTTACGCCCACTCTATAAACAATACAGCTCCGCCTTGGAAATTAGCGTAAAATAGCCGCTTCAAAAGAAACAAAAACAAAAAAAAACGACAACCACAAAAACAGCATGCTGCGGACCCTTTTGAGCGTATTGGTTTCTTGTAGATGTATTCATCTCTATTGTACAAAGTTGTGATTATCGTGGATGATAGGTTAGAGGAATGGTCACATTAATTTTATGAATGCATATTGTGATTGAGTGTGCCATGAACGCTTTTTGGACTGTGGATTATATTTAGTCATTCTGTTCATTATTGTCATTCATTTTTATTAAGATGGCTGTTGTCACGAATAACTGTTGAGAGTAACAATCACATTCATATTTTTCTTTTTGACACAGTGAATTATTTATACGTAGTTGTTCAGTTTATTTCTTTTGTGGAAGGTAGCAGTTAGCATTAATAATTGGCGATAAGAGATTTCATTGAGTACATGCTGCATTAATGTGCCAGTGCCTGAATGAGTATGTCAGTGACTCAGTTTTGACTGTTATTTCAATTCATTTCTGTTCATTTCTATTGTATCATGGATAAGTAACGAGAAGAATGATCACATAATCACATATTTAGATGCATTTGACAATATGTAGCACAGAATTTTGTGTTTGTGGATTTTCATTTGTTGTGTTTATTTGTATTGTGCATGTTGGCTGTTATCATTCATAACTGGTGGGAGAAATAGTTGCATTCCATTCTTTACATGTTTTAATTTTTTTGACCCAGCATGCTATAGACTTTGCTTTTTATTTTTCTTATTAGGATTATTAGTAGTTCACTTCATTGATTGCATTCCAGTAATTGTATGACACTTCAATGCTTTGTGGCTTGCTTCCATGCGCATGACCAATTGTGACCATATTGTTGTTGTCACGTTACGTTTAATGCTTTCAACTTTGCATGTTTTTTGTGGAAAAATTATTGATATTTGGAAATTCAACAGTTCCCGTGTTGTAATTATTCAAAACAGAAAGTGGCCGGTAAGCATTTTTATTTTCATTCCTCACTTCTCACATTTTAATCAGTGATAATAAATCAGCTCAAGTTTGCCAAACTGTAGTCAACCACAAGGGAATAATCAGTCAGACATGAAAGTCTTTGAGCAGAAAAGACGGCTAAATTGAGTTATTTCTCCCGCCGTTCTGACTCATTTCGTAAACCAAAAGTTATTCATTTGCATTGTCCTGCTGACTGAAAGTCTGGAAGTTGATGAATGTGAGCAGGCCCCGGCTTTATGAATTCCTGATAACGCGCTTTGTTTTTGCAGCCTTGATTAAATTACAGGGGGAAAAAAACTTGATGAAGCTTCATTACGGTCTGCGTCGGAAGTCAAAGTTTTGAGACTTGTCGCGCGCGCTGCTTGCTATAAAAGGGCCGACATATGTTAACAACGTGGTGTTGACACCATGCATTAATCTTGCGGGCCCCAACATATGTTCTTTCTCAAGGTGTCACACAGGTATCTTATTAGAAAATATGAGACATAGATTTATTCGCAGCCTTACGCACTCCCTGAAAAAAGTCATGTTAATTTTCTTTTCTTAAGAGCAAACATTGTTTCCCATTTGAGACTCTTAATTTGTCATCGGGATTTCCTTTTCACCACAAGAGGACGATGTATTAGTGCAGAGGCCAGAACCTTGCATCTGTTTTGTCAGACTGATTTATATGGACTTTCTTCTTGAAGATTATTTTGAGTGTGGGTGCAAATGGTTGTTTGTCTCTGTGAGCCCTGCGATTGGCTGGCAACCGGTTCAGGGTGTCCCCCGCCTACTGCCCGATGACGGCTGGGATAGCCTCCAGCGCGCCCGCGACCCCCGTGGGGACTAAGCGGTTCATAAAATGGATGGATGGATGTATAATCATATGGCGGTGAAAGGAGCGTTGCATTATGAAACAAATGAATCGACTCCTATTTTTTTTCGAAATACGAACCGTCGCCCGACTGATGTTTTGCTTTGAATTGTGAGCAAACAAATGGAGGTCAACTCACCTCACTTTACAACACGCAGCATTTTGGAGTTAGTAACGTATAACACGGATTTGCTAAAACAGACCATTTGAGCTATGTTGATACAAACAGTCATATGCAAGGAAAACAAGGGTCGTTTTTCTCACAATTTAGGGGACTGAGTCAGGTTGGGGGAATGCATATTTATGATAAAGAATCACAACAAAAGGAGAATTTCTTTCCAGGGCCCCTTTAATGGTTGTCTCTGTAAAGTGTACTGTATTGTATTTTTATTTTCCTTTTTTATTTTTTGTGGGGGGTTGTCTTTTGTTGTATTTTCTGTCTGGTGTGCTGTTGTGTATTACACCATTAGTGTTATATGCTACAAGAAGATGAGGATTCATTGTTACCATGACACCAAATGAAATTCAATATTACGCTATAACACTATTACGTATAACAAATGGACATATTGCTTTTGCGTTTTTTTCTTTTTACACGGCACACTGATTGTTTGGCACCCCCCAAAAAAAGAGAGAAAGTCTCTTTTCCCCTTCATGTCATTCTCTGAGTCGGTCTCATATCTTCTCTGAGACAGGATCTCAAAATTGTCAGTAGCAGATAACCTGGGCCTAAAAATCAGGGAGTCTGTTAACCTGTCGGGCTAGGTAGGGAATTTCCACATTCTGGACAATAATGCAGCGGTTCTTCCTTCAATTAAATAAACTTTAATTAACAAACGTGGCGGCTGTGATCGACTGCCCCAAACCTCCATGGAGACGCGGCATGTTCAAAGCAGATAAACACTTTGCCGCTAATGAAAAATTGATTACATGATTTCTTTGCAAAGCAGGAACCTTTTGCCAGTTCGATGACTGTCCCCAAGAGGTGCTTTTAATATTCTACAGTGTGGGCTCAGGGAGATGGCCTTAATGGTGAGCATCTCTTAATTGACGAAAAGTCAGACATGGACAAAACAGTGCCCTGCGATTGGCTGGCAATCAGTTCAGGGTTTCCCCCACCGACTGCCCGAGGTCAGCTGGGACAATCTCCAGTACGCCAGCAACCCTCCTGAGGAACAGCGGTTCAGAATATGGATTTATGGACGAAACAGATACCCAGAGTTGAAAAATATTAATGGCATCCCCTGATCTTAACCCCCAGGATAGGAAGGAAAAAGTAAAAATGTGGGGGGGAAATGAGAAACCGTGAGGCTCCACCTTTCACAACAATCAGGTTGCAATGTATACCGATTGGGCAACATTTAAGACATAAGGTAATACGGAACAATATGAGATAAAGAAGTGTAAAAAATGCATTGAATCAGATGAAGCGCTCCAGGAAGCTGGTCATTCAAGCCACAACGTTAGTCCACTTTCTTTTGTAACCTTGTTACAATTGGACTCCAAAAATAGGAGCTTAAAAAAAGCAACTGTATAATCTACCGAAAATTGCATGTTCGAGAGATATGTACAAGTACCAAATTGTGGCAACAGCAGCCATAGGTATGAATAGGTAGATACAAAACACTCCTTTTGAGCTGCCTCCCTCCAACGATGTGAAGATAAAGCCCATGCTTCCATTATGTTTGATGAGACAGTCGCCACTGCTAACGTGACTATCACTCATGTTAAGTCAAGGTGCCGCTCTACTCAATTTCTCTGTATACAGTTGCACTATATTGAAAAGAATAAAGTAAATATAAGCACTAATTGAGCATTTTGATATATTTTTAATGTTGAACTCTCTTTAGTCTAACACAGAGAGTCAAGTTGTGTAGGTGGATTTGTATGAACAAAATGCACATGTGGAATCGTGACAACACAGTTTTTAAGTTAAAGTGTGACATTTTTGCAAGCTTGGGTACATTTCCTGGAGCCACTTCAGATTGCAAGAATGCACTCTAGATTTCACGCTGATTGTCACACTTTTTATCCTCGCTTCTCGCTTAGTGTTAGCCTCGGCACGCCACGCTCTGATGTATTGCCTCGGCCAGATAACGCCAACTCAAAGAGGCCCGCTTCACTTTTGTCAAAGTTCAGACGATGTATG
Organism: Syngnathus typhle; assembly: GCF_033458585.1. Taxonomy (NCBI): domain Eukaryota; kingdom Metazoa; phylum Chordata; class Actinopteri; order Syngnathiformes; family Syngnathidae; genus Syngnathus; species Syngnathus typhle. Next base: position 11,080,063 of record NC_083738.1, on the reverse strand, counting down.
GGAGCCTGCTTCTTACACTGTTTATCCCACATGCCTTGCAAGAATTTTTTTTTTTTAAATGCCATGAAGCCTACACACTTGCTACAATATAAGGTTTTGCTGTTGTGCACCAAACATCACTGAATCAGGCAGTGTGAGTCACAGCATTTTGGTTCCTTTCCGACTTAATCTTATAAGGAGTATCTTATTGATGCATTTTACTATAGAAAGCTGATATTTGAGACTCACCCCATATCCCTTACCAAATGTACATTTTCACCTTGATGAACGTGCCCACAAAATTTGGTAGATTTTTTTTATTGAGCATGTTGCATGTCTTAAAATGGATATGTGGGCATACTACATTTTGGCATGTTTAAACAATAATCCAAAATAGTCCTTAAAGCTATCTCAAAATTGTATGATTCACATCCCGAGTCAGTTAAAGCAACCATCTGGAGCACAATGTTAGGCCAATTCTACTGGAGGGAGCTGAGGTGGAGGCTGTGGACTCGTACAAATATCTTGGGGTGTAGCTGGATGGGAAACTGGACTGGTCAGCACACACTAGCAAAAGAAGATGCAGAGCATGATGTATTTCCTGAGAAGGCTGCGGTTGTTTAACATCTGCGACAAGCATTTGGAGATGTTTTACCAGTCTGTGGGTGCTAGTGTCCTCTTCGACACCATGGTGTGCTGGGGTACATTCAAGAAGGTTGCTTCCAGACTAGAGAAACTGGTCAGGCGAGCCGGCTCTGTGGTCAGCAAGAGGTTGGGCTCTCTGGGGGCAATGGCAGAGTTGAGGGCACTGAACAAACTGTGGGACATTATGAACAATGCCAGCCACCCTCTGCACACCGTCATCGTTGCTTAAAGGAGCCTGTTCTATGGGAGACTGCTCTTCCCCAAATGTCGGACCAACAGACTGCTGAACTCATGCCAACAAACTGTATAACTCCTCAATTGGGGGAAGGAGCTGGTAGGAATGGGGACAAAAGAAGACCTCACATGATTGGCATACCCAAGTGAAGTTACCTTCAATACTTTATGTGACTATTACTATTTATTATTATTGTTATTTATGTGTAGCTCAACACTTTATTTATAGCTATGCACTTTATTTATTTCTCTCCTCTTTGTTTGTTACAACGTTCTCTTTTGTACTATTTCTGTGTGAGCTACTTCCTGAGAGCAGTCTCAAGGGATGAATAAAGTGGGTCTGTCTAAGTCTAACAGAGGTAACTTCCATCCATCCATTATCTTAACCACTTACCCTCATGAGGGAGCCTATTCTAGCTGACTTCAAGAAGTAGGTAGGGTACACCCTAAACTGGTTGTCAGCCAATCGCAGGGCACACATAGAGGAAAACAAAGGGAGAAACATCATAGGAATGCCATACTATGAAACAATTGAAGTCCCACAGGGCTAAATTCAAAGTACTCTGCTGCTGTTTGAATATGCCTTCACTGAATGAAATTAGATGCATTTTAAAGGATGGGCAAATGACAATATAGAGGTATCAGATGTCGTAGTACTTCATTACAGTAGAAACCATTAGGTACACCTGCCTAATCTGTTATCCATGTCTGTTTCATTTACATTCCCAACAAGTCATTATGAAGTGACTAAGTTTTGTTTATGTTTCGAACAAGTGAGTTTAAAAAAAAAAAAAGTAAAGCAAGTTTATATTTGCTACGTTTCCAGCAAGTTAGTGAAACAATGTAGTTAAGGTTTGTTTCTGAGATGGAAGTAAAATGTTTGAATGCACCCTCACTGAACATCTGACTAAAACTTGAGATGTAGGGAGGAGATTCCAGGGGAATACCTTAGTACTTTAAACATTAGGTATCCCTGCCCAGTATGTAATCTTACTGAGAGAAGCTTCTTCCAAAGCCACCGTGTTATAACTGCATGATTATGATTATAAATGAGCTTGTCATGTGCCCTGGCGACATTAATCACCGGATCACCAAGTAACATCCTGCTATTTAGACTGTAATATCTCAAAACCCAAAGCGCTTTAGTACAATAAAAGGATAAGTCACATCTCAGGTCTTAAGAATTTCTATTATCTTGTCCTGTTTTAATAAGGACTTTAAAGCATCGCAGATTATTCATTTTGTGTGTAAACGTGTTTTGTAACAGCTACATCTGTACAAGTTATGCTTTTCTCTTCGCATGGAAAGTTTTTATATGATTATACGCATACTGTAAATGTGACGTCCCTCTGTGTGGACAGCATCTCTAGCTTGCTCTTGCTATTTTCTCATATACCCTTGTATTGGTGAAGCACAGCAACCTTGACAAAATATTTACCACTTGGGAGGACATACCTCCTGTCAAAGGTTTCCAACTTCCAATCTTGTTTTGAATGTCTTTAACCGTGAATATGCCTTAGTATGTACAAATGCTGCGATCCAAATAAAGGTGCATTGCCTTCTTTTAAATAAGTCTTGAATATTTACTATGGGTTGAAGTGATGAAAAAAAATTCCCATAACATTAGAGACACAAGTGTGATTAGGTTTCATTGACGTTTGGAAAAAAAATTGAGAATGTGCCGTTTCTCACAATTTTTTGTTGTTGACATTTTGCTTTCAGAGGTGTGTGTGGTCGACTGTGGCCCTCACGGCTCATGCCTGGGTGGTATGTGTCACTGTGAGGAGGGCTGGGCAGGCACAGAGTGCGAGCAGAGAGACTGTCACCCACGCTGCATCGATCACGGGGTGTGTCGCGAGGGCAAATGTGACTGCCACCAGGGCTGGACAGGCGAGCACTGCACCATCGGTGAGCAAGACGTCTCAACACAGCCTACAAAAAGCGCACACACATGCACGTGTGAGCACACACTCACGCACGCATACATACACACAAACACACACACTCACATGCAGACACCTGACAGAAGGCCACAGATTGTGGATTACCATTGAAGCGTGAATGTCAGTGGGTTCAGTGTTGTACAAAAACATCTGGACTACCCAGCACGTTACAATATTATGTATAGCATCTTGTCAGCACTTTTGATGATGTGACAATGCGTTAAAGCCTTGTAGAGAGGGCTGTTTCTAATATTTTGACCCTTTCATATTTTACCCATAAAGATATACAACATACAGTAGTTAAGGTTTGTTTCCTTTTTGTGCAAAAACCCTGTAAAGACCCTTTGTAAAATGGTTCTAAATTAGGATGTTTTTAATTATTATTACTCTGTCAGTGAAAGGAAACCGTGCCAAAAGGTTTTCATTGTCTCACCTTGAGGGACTAATAATTTCTAACAACCACCTTTTACCTCCGGTGAAGTGGAACTCTGGAATGAGTCAAGGGCGGATGGCGAGTCAAGGCCTATTTGGAATATCATATTCCATGCAAAAGCGGCACTTCAGTTGCCGTTAATGAGGATAATGACATCGAAGATGCCACTTCCTACCGTTGACCTGCAGTCTACCGGTTGAACCTCGCATGTAGCGTCAAGCGCCATATTGCCGAGAGGGCACTTGCAGCTCTTGGACCGTGTTCCCAGGCATCACCCGGGAAACAACAAATGCAGCTACTCCAGACTGCCGGCAATTAATCCTGTTATTTACAATCCGGCAAGCCTCCTTCACTCCAGGTGGAGTGGGTCCGATTCCCAATGCCTTTAATGCTCTCAGCAAAACTATGGCACAGTTATAGGCTACACTTCCCCTTTCAGTTTTAATTTAGGAGAAAATCATGTTTAGTTGCTGTAATAGTACATTTTAGCATAGATTAAATGTGAAAACCTTAACCTTATTGAAGGCTTTTCAGGTGTCAGTGACTTGTGATTAGACAGAGACTAGCACCCACGGATCAAGAGTATGTTTCATAATATGAATAGTCGATTTTGCATGAGAAAATGCGAAATGTTCACTAAAATAATGACATCTCAGCCCTGCAGTTTGTTGATTTTAGTGGAGTGCAAGTACTCGAATCTAAACCTCTATTCCTAACCTTACTCCCACAGATCTGTAAATCATTCAATTAACCCCTGAACACTGGCATTTACAGATAACATATCTTATCCCTTACCTTAACCTCACCTAGCCTGAACCATTTAACCACCTCACACCTTAACGCTAACCCCTTTGGTTGTTTGGCTCCCACTTGATCTCAGAGCCTCCCTTTGCTTCGGAAAAAAAGTCAATCTCCTTTCTTTCCTTTTACTTCGCTTAATTCAACAATAAAAGAGGTCTAACTAAAATGATCCAAGCAACAGAGGAGCTCACCGTGTATTAGTGCTTGTATTCAATAGACAAGAGGTCTTAAATTGAATTGAAATAGCCTTTAAGGCTTCAATTTGCCTTTCTTAAATGTTCCCTGTGCTCCTGTTTCAATTGACACCCACTTTTCTCAGGGCTTTATTTGTCCATAAAGTGTATTTTAATCTCATTTTGCATGGACAGAGCTTGCATGGATGACTTCCTTGGCTATTCTGTGGCTACAGAACAGTGATCCTGTTATATAAGCCCTTTGACTGCAGTTAGGTGTTTTCGACTCACAGCCACTGTCAAAGCTGGGTTGGCGTCGGAAGAAGCGACTCGGGTATTCCACTTAATGGCTCTGCATGGATCTGCTTTGAGCCCACTGGTGCTTGAAGGCGACAAGGCAAACAAAGAGGTTCAAATATCAAGAGAAACTGTGTTTTCCTTTGAGCCTAGCCCATTAGTGCCAAATCAAAGCAGACGGAGAATGTTCATAATGAATATTTTAGCAAGCGTTTTTAAACGGAGTCATTTAGGCACTGATTCGTATGGCGGCTAATGGCCGGCATCTGGGATTCTTCTTCATAATCACTTGCCGCTTTAATTAACAGCTCACAATTTTGTCCAACAGTGAACTCGCACCCAATAAGAAAAAAAGAGATAGAATTATGACTGGTTTTCCATGTGAGGATCTTTTTGTGTGCTTTTAAATTTGTTTATCTCTGTCTTGTCCTGTTGCCTAACTCCAATTTTGGCTATGTCCACATGAACAAGTGTATTTTTTAGTAACTTTTAACCTCTTTCTTGGAGGGGGGTTACTTTTAGGTTACCATCTTGCCAACTTCACACATTTATTTGTATTAAAATGAAAGTAATCTACCAGGAATTGAGAAAATATATATCAAAAATGTAATCAGCCATTACCACCACCTAGTGTCTTCTCGTCAGGGCATTTAGTTCCTCAAATTTGAGCCATTCGAGCATTATTTTGAAGCAGGGGTCTCAAACTCAATTTACCTGGGGGCCGCTGGAGGTAGAGTCTGGGGTGAAACTGGGCCGCATAGGGTTGTTTTAGGCTCGGATTAAAACTTGTGTGTTATTAAATATAAGAAAAATAATTATCAAACAGTAATAAAAAATAATAATAATAATGAAAACAATAATTATACAGCAGATATAAACAAACTGAAGAAACCACACGTAGTAGTTGCTGACCAGTCACATGTCTGTATTAACAGTTCTTTTACCTTGGAAGGAAGACTGTTCTTTAGTTTACATTGCTTTTGCCTACTTCTTGCTGCTAGAAACCTGGCAGCGCTTCCTCTCGCATAGCTGAGCCAAATTTGGCATGAGGTAGGAAGCAGTTGAGACCCTCAGTAGAGCTTGAAGATGCTCTTCAGTAAGTCTGGACCTGTACTTGGACTGATTGAAGTTCAAGGTAGAAAATAGCTTTTTGCAAAAGTACAGTGGTACCTCTACTTACGAACTTAACTGGTTCCGCGATTGGGTTTGTAAGTAGAAACGTTTGTAAGCAGAAGCGTTTTCTATAGGAAACAATGTAAAAACAAATAATGTGTGCCGGACTATCCCAAAAGTCACACTTTTAATTTTTTGTCACTCTTAGTTTTTGTTGGGTATGCACAAATGGAGAGATGATTTGTTTTTTGTTTTCACCATTATAACTCCAAATCAACTCACATGATTTGGTATGCGTCATGGAAGAACTCATCAAATATTGGTGCAGATTTTCAGGGTTTCACAAGCAGGGCTTCCTTAGTGTCTTACATGAGAAAAGGCTATCTATGAGCTCTATAAAATTTCATCAAAAATAAGCTTTTTTGACATTTCAATTTTCTCCATATTATCGACATTCTGCGTGAGATAAAATTTAAATTTCTTCCTGGAAATTCATTATAAACAGACTTTTTTGTAAATGTAGAAGGATTAAAGTGTGACCTTGCTTCGCCATTCGCTTAATAACCTGCAAATATATTCCCATGCATTTAAAAAAAGAATTCATTTAATTTGTTTAAATTGTAAAGAACCAACTTGCTCATGTGGACATGGTCTTACAATAATTGTCTTTCTGTGTTCCTATCTTCCTTCCTCTTTGTCTTCCTCTGATCTCCTCTTGGCATCCATGTAAAGCCCTGGATTCCAGAGTGTCAGGTAAAAGAAAAACAAAACAAAACAACACACTTTTTGCTTGAGAGTAATCTCATCATTCAAATTGTTACAATCCACCTTTATTTTGCGGCTAACATATGTAATACCTCCTGCCACTCATGTTTCACATTGGCTATCTGGCTCCACCAAAATTGAGATTATTTTATTTTTCCAAAAAAGGTATTGATTACAGATCTCAGATGTATTTATGGGAGTTCAAGTATGCTTTAAGTTGCTTTGCTTTGGAGCAGCAGTCCTAACCCTTACCCTCAAGCTCCGAGCCCACTTTCTAACCCTAACCCAAACCTAACCCTTAATCCTATCCCTGAAACTGTAATACCCAAACTAGCACAAAACCCTAACCACCAACCCAAGCCTTACTCTTAAACCTAACCTTTCATCTAACCCAAAACCTGCTTAAAAAACAACCCATTTTCATCATGGCTTGTCCTCATTAGGGTCACAAATGTGGTAAAAGCTACCCGAGTTGAATGTTGAGCAAAGAGTGGGTTTCACTGTAAACAGACAGGGCACATATACTCTATGTGCAGAATTATTACGCAAGTGCGTATCTTGACCGTATGATCATTTTTATGCATATTTTCCAACTCCATGCTGTATAAACTTGAATGCTTAAAAGCATATCAAGTGATGTGTATTTGTGTTATGATGGATGGTGGAGCCTCAGCAGATCAACACACTCTTTCACAGTGTGCATAATTATAAGGCAGCTTGTTTTCCTCATGCAAAATATGGCAAAAAAGAGATTTAAATTACTCTGAAAAGTCAAAAATCGGAAAAAGCCTTTCAGAGGAATGCAGCGCTCTTGAAATTGCTAAACTAGACCAGGCGTGTCAAGACCGAGTCAGGAAATATCAGTAGACACATTTTACGAAGATCTTATGGACTGATGAGATGAGAGTGACTCGAGATGGACCAGCTGGATCCATGGCAAGATCAGTAACGACTGTCACTTTTACTCTCTTAAAGATTCAAGTTTAAGTTTTATTAATATTTTGGTTGACCAACAGCACTAAAATTGTTCAAAAACAAAATTAATCCTCAAAAATACAATTTGCCTAATGATTCTGCACAGTGTAGACAAACATATAACTCACACCAACTCACCACTTGAAATGTGGAAGGTAACTAGAGCACTCAGAGGACTCCCACGTTAGCACAGGGAGAACATCGACACCTTGGCTTTGAACCCACAATCTCAGAGCTGTGAGGCAGATGTGCTGACCACTCAACCCGCTGTCCCGCCACTTTAAAAGCCCTAGTGTTACCATTTTCTAAAACAAGACACCTAACCCCTAAACCTTCCTTGAATCTGCCTTGCCCTCAGCTGTAACACCAACCTTAACCCATCTATTCATCTTCTGTACAATCCACATAAAGGGCTTTTGATATTGCACACAGCAAACCGCAACACATAGTAGACAAACCCATTTACTCAGTATGTGCTACCATGGCACACCTGCGCTGAATGGATGGTGGTGGAATGATTTCTGAGTGAATTTTTTTTTGGGGGTAGTGTTGTAGGCTACGGTAAAAATAGATGAACTTTGAAAAAGCCAAAGTTCACCTCAATGCAGTCCCCAAAAAAGCTGTTGCTTGCTTATGATCCTGAATTCAATTAGATGCTGTTGCAGTAGCAGTAATGTACATTCTATATATTTTTAATAATTTCATTATAATTGCATTTATTATAATTTTCATTATAGAGCGTATCAGTAGGCGCTCAAATCACAAAGGACCCTGATGCAAAATACCAGGCCGATCACATCTTGTATCGACACTGCTTGTACCTTGAAGTGGTCGCCAGCACAAACCCCTAGCGCCAATTCCTTAATCCCAACCTCGAATCCTGATCCCTTGAATCCTCATCCCAAATACAATCCTTATCATTACCCAAACCTCCTACACCTATCCCTGTTACCCTTACCCCTTGTCTCCCATTGGCTCAACCCTGCTTTTTGTTGACTATTTTGGGTCATTTTCTTTTGCCTCACACGTACTGACTACTCCTCAATGCTTACGGTTAGCATCAGCCTTCTGGCTCCACCAATGATTTGAGCGTCGGTGCGTGTTCATTTTATACATGCATTCCATCAATTGTCAAGAAAATGTTTTTTTTTCTTTTTTGTCGGTTTAGCTAAGTCACTTCTGTTCCCTTTTTTCCTAAATGTTTCCCTCTCCTGGGTTGTGTAATAGGAGCAGTCAAGATAGGATATAAAGGTAAACTGAACCCTCCCCAGGGGGATTGTCACAAACGATCACCTCCCACCCCCTCTGCTCTTTGTCTCCCCCCTAGCACGACGTTGACACACCTGTTCTATGTCAGAGTTGACCATGATGTCTCCCCCACCCACTTTTTCCTTCCGATATGTCCCGTCATTCCCTGTCCGTCTTCAACCAGTAGACTCCACGGTCCCCTTGTCCCCCCTTCCTTGTCTCACCCAGTGGAGCTGCTGTGGTTTGTTTGGGCCTTGTGGAGGCCAGTGCTATGTCCTTCTCTGTACATGTAGACGCTCAGGATACCAACACTTCCCTCTTCCCTTTTGCCTTTATTATGATTCTTATTTGACATTAAAGGCTTCCTTGTCCCCCGTCACTGTGGCTGTTACTTCACATGAGCGTTCAGTCCAAAATGGAGGCCATCGCTTCCAGGATTTGTAGAAACGTCGAGGGAAAAAAAATATTCCCATGCAGTTCATCTGCACAAATCAATAGAAGAGCTGTCTCAAAAATACTGCCCTAATTTTTTATCTATCTATCTATCTATCTATCTATCTATCTATCTATCTATCTATCTATCTATCTATCTATCTATCTATCTATCTATCTATCTATCTATCTATCTATCTATCTATCTATCTATCTATCTATCTATCTATCTATCTATCTATCTATCTATCTATCTATCTATCTATCTATCTATCTATCTATCTATCTATCTATCTATCTATCTATCTATCTATCTATCTATCTATCTATCTATCTACCTATCTACCTATCTACCTACCTACCTACCTACCTACCTACCTACCTACCTACCTACCTATCTACCTATCTATCTATCTATCTATCTATCTATCTATCTATCTATCTATCTATCTATCTATCTATCTACCTACCTACCTACCTACCTACCTACCTACCTACCTACCGTCCGTCCGTCCGTCCGTCCGTCCGTCCATCTTGTTGATCTTATTAACTAACTAAAACTACACAATCTAATACATTTGGGGACAGTCTGAAATTATGTTTTTCCTCCCAATCAAAACTTCAGCATTATTAGGTTTATATTTGCGCCAGCTCTTGTATTGGATCTCATTAGAGTGGGCAGTTTTTGGCTGTGGATGCGCTGTAGAGTGTAACTTGACCCATGGGAACCTCATTCCAGGATCAACAGTACCACCTTTATAGGCCTCCAGAAAGCTCCAATACGGGTGCTGGTCCTGCTCTAATTAAGAGTCACTGAGACACTTTTATCACATCGACACGCTCATGTGAATCGACAGACCTTCTCACACATCCCCGAGTCCTGTCAGATGTCTTCTGCACTCTGTGTTCGCTCCTCTGCCCACTGTCTGTTCTCTAACCCACCTTTCCCACCCATCCCTAGTTCTTATGCTGGTGCATGACATAGCTACATGATGTGTTGACAGACGGCTGCCCGGGCCTGTGCAACAACAACGGGCGCTGCGTACTCGATCAGAACGTCTGGCACTGCATTTGCCAGTCGGGATGGCGCGGCCTGGGATGCGATGTTGCTACTGAGACACTCTGCTCAGACGGCAAGGACAATGAGGGAGGTAGGAAAACTGGTTTTGTGGCGGTTAACTTGACTCTTGCTCCAGCGTTATCAACTAACAACTACATACGCAGTAATAGCCAAAAAGGGGGCCTACGAGACTCTTTGATCAGATAACAGTACACTGCTTAGCACACTATTTTTTCCATCACGGAAATCACTACCTTGTAGCAGTGACAGATTTGAATTTGAGAGCATTATTCATCCATTTTCAACACCGCTTACCCTGTTCAGGGTTGCAGGGGGTGCTGGAGCGTATCCCAGCTGACATTGGGTGAAAGGCAGGCTACACTCTGAACTGGTTGCCAGCCAGTTGCAGGGCACACGTAGATGACAAACAATCAGTCACGCCCACTTGCACGCTGTCACTGAGCGGGAGTTGATCCCATGCTGCCTGCACACAGGTCAGGCGAGTGTACCCCTACACTATCAGTAACTTAGGCATTATTCTATTCTGACAAAATATATAAAAAACTTTTAAGTAAAAAACGAGTAAAACGAAAAACACGGAAAACAAATTAAAATGCGTAAGGCAAATAATCAAAAACATCAAAAACAAGTTTGAATCATTTCAAAAACTGTAAAAACTGTCAAGTAATAACAGTAAGATAAATGAACGCCAACAGTAGGGGGAAAAACACTTGAGCAACTGGACTATAATGAAGAAAAGCCTCATTGATATGAACACAGTAAGTACTCTGTGCACATCTCATCAACAAGTTTGGAGGTCACACCAGATTAAATAATTCAGTCCACGCTGTCATTTTAATAAAGCCTGGTCCGTGTGTGAGGTCACTGGATCACTGGGGCTTGACGTGTAACTGAGACTCTATTCCGCTTTCCCAGATGGCCTCTATATGGACTTAGCGGTCCGCTGTCATGAGTAATAGAAGAGAAACCCTTCAAACAACTGTCTGCTGTTGTGATTGATGTGCAACTTTCCCGTCCAGACTCTTGGTGTAGAGCAAAACAACTTTTGATTATACCTGTCCACTGTAGTCACTGATTAAAGAAAACAAGTTTTGAACAGCTGGTCACTGTAGTGACTGATAGTTGGAAAAAACTTTCCGCTGTTTACTGTGGTGCTTGACACATAACTTTCAAATCCAAACTTGCAGATAAGGAAAACTGCTTTCAGCTGGAGCTGTCCACTGGAATGGCTGATTTGATAATGAGATTCACACTTTTAAAAAAATGACCACCTTCATATAGTTGTCACTGCTAGAAGCAGACACCTTTGGATAACTGTCCATGTGATCGCTGATCGAACCAAACCTCTTTTGAAATGAACTTTTCTCTGTGGTGACAGACAGAAGAAAATGTTTGAGTGATTCACCACTTTGACATCAAGAGTCATGGGTCAGAATATAACTACTTTCGAACAGCTGTAGGGATGGAGATACAATTTGACATTGATGCACTTTTAGAAGAAAACTCTCTAATAGTTGTCGACGAAAGTGACTGATAGTGCAAAGCAACATTTGAATAGCTGTGTCAATACACAGTAACTAGGGGTGTAAATCGCGGGTTTTGTCACAATACGATATAATATCGATACAAAGAACTACGATACGATATTTGCCGATATCCTAAAGCCTGCTGCGATTCATTCACGATATATCGCGATATAGTGCTCTACGATCGATTTTTTTTTTTTAATAAAAAATATAGAACAATAACCTGATTTATAACAATTCATACGCAAAATCAACAAGGTACTGCAAACTCTTTATTTAGGAAATTACAAGAGTATTGTAGTATACAAAGTGCTTATTTTAACACTGAACTTTGATGTCGTGTTTTTTCTTTAAATGTGCGGCGAGATTTGTGCTCCCTGAATATTTGATCACTGCATGGCAGGATTTACAAACTGCACGTGTCTTGTCCGTTGAGCCATCTTTTCTTTGGAATCCAAAGTGCTTCCAAACGAATGACTTGAAGCCTAAAGGGGAGCAAATTTCCTCGTCTTTTTGGACACTAGCCATAGCACCAGCCCAGGAGCCGCGTACTAGTTGTCGACTCCCCTTTCACGTGCGTGCTCTGCTCACAACACAACACGCGCAGTGCGCTCCCGGAAAGAGGAAGCAAGCAACAATGAACTGGATTTTAAAATAAAGTCGCGTCTAATGTCCGAGGTCAAACACGGCGATATAAATCGATGTTTACCTTTAGCATCGATGCCAATAAATCGTAGAGCATTATAGCGATTAATCGATGTGTATCGATGTATCGTTACACCCCTAACAGTAACTAATGTGGTGACATTGACACCTCTGTAGTGACTAATGCACAACCACGACATCAAGACTCATGTTTCCTTGGTACTGCTTTCCCAGATGGCCTGGTGGATTGTATGGACCCAGACTGCTGTGCTCAAATCTCCTGCCAGGGTCAGATGTATTGCAAAGGCTCGCTGGACCCGGCTGCCAGCACAGCCACGCAGGGCCAGAACTCGGCCAGCCAACCCACCTGCAGGAGCTTCTATGAGCGTGTTTCATTCCTGATTGGGCCCAGCGGGAGTCACGTGGTAATAGGGGGGAACCCCTTCAACAGCAGGTAAGTAGTTTTTCTATGATCACTTTGCAATTTTGTGTCATCAGGCTTGTAGATAAGTGTGCTTAAAATGGCATCCATCCTTTCCATTCATCCATCCGTCTCTCCGTTTGTCCGTCCATCCATTCATATGTACATCTATCTATCTATCTGTCTGTCTGTCTATCTGTCTATCTGTCTATCTATCTATCTATCCATCTATCCATCTATCCATCTATCCATCTATCCATCTACCCATCTACCCATCTACCCATCTACCCATCTACCCATCCATCCATCCATCCATCCATCCATCCATCCATCCATCCATCCATCCATCCATCCATCCATCCATCCATCCATCCATCCATCCATCCATCCAATCTTCTCCACTGGAGCAGGACAGTATGGAAGTGTTGCATGTGTCTTTTCATAGATCTTTTTTACAAATGTGTCATAATGCAAATTGTATAGTCAAAGTCAAATTCTGCTTTATTGTCAATCTCTTCATGCCAAGACACACAAAGAAATCGAAATTACGTTTCCCCTATCCCACGATGACGAGACACAGTACACGATAAACATACAAGTAAACAACGCAAAATAAAAACAAGAAGGCACAAACAATAAGGGTGATGAATAAATAATAAATAAACAAATAACACAGTAAATAAGAGGAGCAAAATGGAGCAAGAGTGCACAGCAGACAGTCAGAACAAAGCGCAAAAGTACAGGACGCCACGCAGAAGGGGGGAGAGAGTTCAGGACCCTAACAGCCTGGAGATCACAAACTCCGCCAGTGGCGAGCAGTGCTCGCATACCACCACAGAGTCCCGGCACCCTCCGTCACGGATGTAGACGCACATTCCACCTCCTCGCGACTTTCCCCCTCGTACAATGGCCCGGTCCGCCCGGTAGCACGCTAGCCGCTCCAGATGCACAGCAGAGTCCGGAATGATGACGGTCAACCAAGTCCCAGTGAACACGAGCACACAGCAGTTACGCACTGTCCGGTTCGCAGATCTCAGCAGACGAATGTAAACCATGTTGATGTCCAGCGACCGAACATTCGCCAGAAGAATGGAAGGCGAGCTGGGTCGGCCGCCAGCCTGGCCCGGACGCCCCCGCGCTCGCCCCTCTTCAGGCTCCTCGCACACCGCTTCCGACGCTTCCCAACCGGGGGAGGAATAGCAGGCGAGTCCGGCGACGCTTCAGGACGGAGCAGACCGAGCGCCTTTAATGTCCCCCGTTTCAAAGTCCAGAACGCCACAAAACTCGCTTTCGCCGATGTCGAGCAGAACCAGCCCACTGTACTTGTAGCACAACTCAGTACGATGAGACGAACACATAAAACTGTCGGACAAACCCACATTAAACGACAAAACAAAACACCGTTCGGGACAGAGAGAGGCCGCTGCGTGTGCACGCGCCGCCATCCTACTTCCGACCATATCATATCATATAGGATAAGATGAGGGGAATTTGACTTGGGCTCACTGCCCGCAGCTGCCAGTAAATACAATCCACAACCAGACACAAATCAGCTGTCTGAAAATTGCACATAACACATATACCAATGCCAGTGTAGGCATTGTATATGTTTATGTATATGTGTATCTATGTATATGTATATATGTTAAGATGTTACTTGTTATCAGTGGCAGACTGTTTTAACTGTTTTAGGTGGTTAATCTGTTCACTTGTTTATAGTCTACCAAATACGTTGACCAAAATGCTAATGACAGGCTAAAATGCTCATGTGACAATTCTGACAAGAAAAGGGTAGGCTAACAATATTTTTTCATTTTTACATTTCACAATGGTTTACACAAGAGCTGAAGCCTAATTACAGGCTAACACAGTGATTGGCAAAGCTAACAAGATATTACAGTGTGTGATATTAAATCAGTTTTCCCAATGAAGCCAGAAGGCTAATATGTCCCATTAACCACAAGTCTGTTATTTAGTTTGAGTTCCATAATATTTTACGAGAGCTAAATGCTAAGCACAGGGTAACATGCAACAATGCTAAAAAGATGATAGTACACCAGTAAACCAGTTTGCTCAATTGCTCGAAACTAAATGCTAAAGCCAGAAGTCTTAAAGAAGCTATTAATGAATAAATGCAACATTCCAGTGGTGTGATACAGTGACATTTAATTAACTGTATGCTCAACTTCTAACACGGCAGACGTTTCTTTTAGCCGCGGGAAAGCAAAAAGAGAATCTAATGAATATTTTGAGCAAGAGCGTTAATGCCACTGCTAGACACCAACATGACAGTAAGCTGAAGACAATGCAGATAAGGATTACCCGTTATCCCAGAGTATGGGTTATTGCCTGCTTCTATGTATATTTCCGGTAAAGCGAGCTATTTACATAAGGATTACTTGAACCGTCGCAGGGAATATTCCCTGAGCACAGCAGGAAATCATGTTTTTCTCTCTTCTGTCCACCTCAAAACAAAAAATGCTATTGTAGCTAATTTTGCCAATTACCTTACAAACATTAAATAGTTCCACTGACACAGTCAAGCAGCAAGTCTATGAGCCGGGAACTGTGTTTTGATTATACTTTAGCCTATACACCTTTAAAACTGCTGTGTTAAAGATTGGATCAACCAAGGAAGTTGAGTCGATTAAAAAAAAAAAAAAACACACACACACAAAAATGGGTTGTTTTGTGTAAAACAACCAGGGAGTTGCTTAGGTAAGTTTTAACCCAAATTGGGTTGTTTGTAAACCAGCATTTTAAAAGTGTATGAGAGTTAATTGCTAAAGCAGCAGGTTAATGGACTAAAACACAGTGAAGCCATAGATACTTGGAATCATACATCCGTGAATTCACATATTTGTAGATGTTTTTTTTTAAAGAATTTTGGGGATCATTCAAAAGTGAATTTTAGCTGTTCGCGGACCGCCCCGCTCCTCTGCTCGTTGAGACTCACCAAACCATCCAAAGAGCACCCATCATTAGACACAGCCTTGTCAAAAGTGACGTGAAGCTGATGTAATAACTCCTCAACTTTGTTTTTTATTTTTATTTTTTATTTTTTTTAATAGTTTTTTTAGACCATGGTGACATGCAGATTTCTTCATCTTATACTTATCTAACTATCTACCTGTCTGTCTGTCCATCTGTCTGTCTTTCTGTCTATCCATCAACAGCAAGATTTTACTATTGCATACAGTGTATCTATAATGATTTATGAATGTGCATAGAAGATTATGTGGGTACCGTCGCACCAGCCATAAAATGCCCAAAAAAGTGAAAAAAAACATATATATGTATATAAGTCGCTTCTGAGTATAAGTCGACCCCCCCCCACCCAGACGATGAAATAAAACGCGACTTATAGTCCAAATATTACGGTATAAATAAAAAATTAATAAACAATAAAAATAATAAAATACTATAAGCAAAAAAGTAAAATCACAATCAAATGCATACAGTAAAAAACGTAAAGTGAATCAACAAATTGAAGAAAGAGGCTGTGGTATACAATTAAACATTAGAACATCTAACAATGCATTCATTTTAGCACATCAGGCAGCTGTCACCAGCTTTTATTTGTACTTGTATCATTAATCTGGCATCCTAAAACAAATAGAGATCCTTCGAAAGAAGCACCGCCACACTCTTAAGTGGCCTCATTGCTTGAGCTTGACCAGATAAAGGATGCCGCGTTAACGCTGCTGTTGATCAAGCTTGCCTCTGCTACATAATGACACAAGAATTGCATGTCTTCCCCCCCCCCCCCCCTTCTTCTCCTGCCCGTGATGAATGCAAGAGGCAGCTTGTTTCCGATTCCGCTCCATGCTTGAGAGGCAGCGAATAAATTAAACGCAGCGGAAACATGAGTTAAAAATGAAAATACAGCAACAAGGTTAAGTCATGCGGAAGTTCACCTGAAGGCACCATCCTTGCCTTTGATAGATTTCTATTCCAGTGTCTGTCAAGTTTATGCGGTAAAGCAGCAAAGTGCCTAAATATTTTTTAGAAAATCATTTTTGGGCCAGCAAAAGTGTAATACAATGTAAAGCCAAAGTAAATCAGCTTGCCTGAGGGGACAATCAGACATTTAGTGAGTCACGCTACTTCTTGTTAAACAACCTGCTAAAATGTTAAAAAAGAAGAAAATAACTCCACATCCTTCACATATCAAATGAGCCTACATGGAAGATTTTATAGGAACAATCATAGAAAACAATGTAAGAACATAACTTGCATAATTTTTGATAGAATAAAGTGTAAAATAACACACATTTTATTACGAGGAAGAAGTCTTACAGTTGAAATTTGAAAATGGTTTTAATTAGAAACAGCAGTAATTGTATTAGAATACGGTTGTACTATCAGTGGATGTAAAAATTTCCTACGTGTATAGGACAAAGTCAAAGTACTTCAAATAGTCTGACATTTTTAATGCAAAATATTATGTTTCATATGTTTGAGTCAAACTTTTAAATCAAGATCAAAACTATGCATTTACCCATGCCTATAATTGAGGTCTTTTAAATCATGTTTAAAATTAACTTTCCAACTTTTTTACTGCACTAAAGGTTCTGTCAGTGTTTTTGAATTTTTCTTTATTTTCTAGATGTGTTCATTTATTTTGTTTTTAAATGCTTTTATATGTTGTACGTTTATCTATGTAAAGCACAATGAGCTTTTATACACCCTGTGTATAAAAAATGCTATATGAATAAAGCCGTCTTGTCTTGCCTCGTACGTTTTGTCGTTCCATCGCTAAGCTATTAAAAAAAATTCATCTGAAATACAGTAACATACAGTAGTTGTATCTGTCTTGTACCGTATTTTCCGGACTATAAGTCGCTCCGGAATGCAAGTCCCACCAGCCATAAAATGCATAATAAAGATAAAAAGGCATATATATATATATATATATATGTCGCACTGGAGTATAAGTCACATTTTTGGGGGAAATTTATTGATAAACTTCCGGACAAACCATAAAAAAACTGTGATTTGTAGTCCAGAAAATACGATAATTGTCCATTTGTGTCTGTTCTGTCACTTGACACAATGGCTGCTTCAGTTTGCCTATTCAACCAATTGCGTGTGTGTGTGTGTTCTTTTTTTCTCACACAGTCTGGTGTCAGTCATCCGTGGTCAAGTCCTCACCGGAGACGGAACGCCGCTAATCGGAGTCAATGTGTCATTCCCGCACTACCCCGACTACGGCTACACAGTCACCAGACAGGACGGCATGTAAGCGTAATCATGCGGCAGTGCTACAACGGCGACCTTTCGCCTTGTGCTTATGTTTTTACTCGTCAGCTGCCGAGGATGGAATGATATGGAGTAGTCCTTGCGCACATCGCAAAAATAACAACAAATCGAGAGCCAACAATTGCTGATGCAAATGTCACGACAACAGCGAGCGTGTTGTTGGAGAGGCCTGTTTAAAATGCATTGCTTCAGTGAGGCTACAATCAATCTACCCGCAATGTCGTTAAACATGTTGCGTTATGCTCTGACCTTCCGCCGTTGTTGTTGTCGCATAATGACAGCGCAAACGCACCTTCCTAAGCGCTCTCTGGCCGCCTCATTGGGTACATTTCCCTCAAAATTTAAGCTGTGAATAGTAGTGAACAGGCTTTTGCGCTCCATTGTTTACGGTGGATTCTAGAACTAATTGTTTGATGTCAGGCTTCACCTGCATTTGACAACTGTGGCAAAAAAGCTTCACAAATCAGGATACCTGTTCACATTCGGGGGTCATTTTGGTGGATTATCAGTCAATTCTTGAGTATGAGTTAAATCTGGAATTTGTCCCAAATGACTGCCTCAGTTTCTTACGATTCAATTTAAAAAGAACATTGCGCTTTCTGTTATTATAGGTTGTCTCACCCAGTGTTGTGATTGGCAAAATTGGTGCCTCTTCTACATCACAATCACAGAATCACTCTGAATGAAGTCCGGGGCCACATGTAGCCCATCGGTTGCCCATCCCTGCTCTAGAATGTCTGCTTCCTGCTGGAGCTGATTTGGGCGAATTCCATGGCCACCCTAAACATAAAATTGGGTGATCATGGCTACATTAGTAATCAACATGAAAAAAATGCCAAGGATCCATGCCCAAAAGTGAATAGGAAGTTGCCCATTTTTGTTTTAAGCAGCCATTTTAGGCAACTTTCAGGGCACCCAACTTGTCACACGCCCCAATCAGAAGCAGGTTTTGAAAGATGCGTAATGCTAATTGCCAAGCTGTTTTTGTTCACACCACCTAATATAGGCTTATAGATTAGCATTTTGCGGTTTCTTGGATATAAAAAAAAAATAGCCTTGGAGAGCAGTTTCACTGATCAACCCAAATTGGGTCAACATCAAGTTGCCCTCAAATCTTTGAACAATTGTACGCTTCCAGCCATGTGTTGAAGATGGCCCTTTTCTGTTCCATGTGCCCTCAGCATGATCCAAAATGACTAACCTTCTTGGGATGAATCTAGTGGGAAGCTTACTTCACAAGGTCGGAAGCTGCTCTTTTCAAACATCTCTTTCATTATCTCTTCCTATAGGGCCGGAATTTGAGCGAACACTTTTGTCCATAGCATGTACAAGCCTACTAAATTAAACCAACCTAAAAAGTGCTACACACACACCAAACAAAAAGTAATAATGTTCTGATTTGAACCACTATATTCCCTCAGACCATCCTTCACATGGTCTTATCATTCCCTGAATCCAATTCATTACTCATGTTTGACCAGGCATGATGGTGAGAAAAGAAACACTTTTTCACTATTTGAAGTCTTTAGTCTCGAGAGTTTTCTGGCTTTAATTAGCTCAGCATTACTCGGAGGAAAAGTTACTGGTTTGGAAATGAAGGACTTTGAAGTGCTTCTCTTGACTGTGTATGCGTGTGCATGTGTATATATACCACTTCCCTGGGGTGAATGAAGCATCTGTGTGATCGAGCGCGCGCCCGTGTGTGTGTGTGTGTGTTCGTGTGTGTGTGTTCGTGTGGGTGGTGACATTGCATGACATCAGATGCACACATATGCCAAGTGCCAAGCTGTGTAGCTGACCTAAAATAGCTTCACTTTCGCCATTGCTTTTCCACTTGGGGCAAGACTGAGATGGGGGTTGGCGTTGGATGCAGGCACTGCATAGCTGTAAGGATACACACATGAACACACACAAACACAGACCATACTCTTTGTAAGGGTGGCTCTGTTGGTTGACCAAGTGTGATCATCCACAAGCATTTATCACACTCCTTGACAGATGACTTACAGGGCAGAATATCTGAAGAGTTGTGTTAATCCTCAACTACTCTCTCCCCATTCTATCCATCAAACAGTTGTGAAACATGAGTGGGGCGCAGAGGGTGAAAAATATGTGCAGGGACTTTTCCTCTTTCAGCCAGGATACTTGATACAACTAATATTGGGATGTGATTTATTTTTTTGGGGGGATCATTGCAATGATAGCCAAATTTTGACATCAGGCTCCGCCCACATTAGATGGGAAACGATAGCTTTACAATGTAACATTGCCCAGAGAATCTGTTTCCGATTGAAAGAATTCCCAAGAAGGAAGTTGTCCAAATACGAGGCTTGCTGGTATTAACCCAAAATGATTGCTTCCAACCAAAACGGCCAAATTCCTGTTCTTCAGGCATAGGTCCCTGAGACTTTTACATGTGGAATTTTAATTCAGACATGTCCACCTTAATTGATATTGAATAATAGACTACTGTCTATTATTTTCTAAGAATCCTTTCAATACTTATTAAACAAACACTACGTCGGCTCCACACACATTAAATGTTTTTTTCGCATTGTCAATCTTTCTGGAATACTTGCTTAACTATCGGGGCTTGTTGGAGGAATTCGCTTGAAGAAATGTATCTATTCACAAATCCTGATCTTCATCAGGAATTGACCTGACCGTAATGAAGCCCCCACTAATGTCTTCCAGGTTTGACCTGCTGGCCAACGGCGGTGCGTCACTGACCCTGACATATGAACGAGCACCATTCCCGGCTGTACGCCGCACCGTGTGGATCCCTTGGAACGTCTTCCACGTGATGGACACGGTAGTGATGCGGCGCGAGGAAAACAACGACATCCCTGGCTGCTACCTGACAGGTCTGAGCCGGCCCGACCCGCTGGTCTTGGCCACGCCACTTTCCACCTTATACAAGACATCACCTGAGGACAGCCCTGTAATACCCGAGACACAGGTGAAGAAATTTATCAGCATTTGCTGCATTGTCATGTTAGACAGAAAACTTTCTTTGTACAATATACCTCATTTTTTCCGAGAATTTGTTGCAGGTATGCCACAACAAACATAGTATTTTTATAATGAGTTTGTTGTCCCATGTATGACAGCAAGAAATGTTACATAATGTTATAAATATGTCAGTTTGACGTGGCATGTTGTGAATAAATAAAAGGTGACAATGGATGCCTTTTATTTGACAGTTATCAATTTGTTATCAAAGTAATCAAAACATTTTCCATGGCAGGTTGCACTAAAAAGTTTTTGGTATAGGGGAAAAAGTTTTCATAAAATTTCACAAATATTTTTACATAAATTAAAATCAGAAAAATAAATGTGAAAAATAAAGGTTTCTGTCACATGTAGGTTACAACCTGCATTTTCCAGAAAACAATGCAGCCTCTTGGATGTTGATGTTAAGAATCTTTGCCACCCATTAAAAGTTGTCCGATGATTAAACAGGGTGTCATTTTTAAGCCTTTCACAGAACCATGTCGACTTTTTTTAAGTCCACTATAACAAGTTGACGTGCTGCCAATTGTCTCTGCAGGTCCTCCACGAGCAAGTGGGCATCCCAGGAAGCGACCTTAACCTGGTCTACTTGAGCTCGCGGGCGTCCGGCTACAAGCCCATCCTTAAAGTTTTGCTGACCCAAGACCGGCTGCCCTTCGGCCTGATGAAGGTGCACCTGATGGTGGCCGTGATGGGCCGCCAACTGCAGAAGTCCTTCCCGGCCTTCCCCGACTTGTCCTACACCTTCATCTGGGATAAGACGGACGCCTACAGTCAGAAGGTCTACGGTCTGGCGGAGGCTGTTGGTGAGTTCGTTGATTGATCTGCTCTATTTTTGTTTTACTAGTTTTTTTTCTGCTTTTGTTATAACACTCCAAAAAGATTTAGTAGCTGGTGTCAAAGCCTTGAATCAACCCGCTCGCTGTCTCATCTTTTTACTCGCATGATGTTGATGTATACGAGTGTGTGTGTGGTGTGAGTGTGTGTGTGTGTGTGTGTGTGTGTGTGAGAGAGAGAGAGAGAGAGAGAGAGAGAGAGAGAGAGAGAGAGAGAGAGAGAGAGAGAGAGAATCCTCGACTCAGAGTCAAGACTCATAAATTACTTTATGATTGAATCACACCAGCGTGCAGGGCTCCGGCTCAGTGGCTCTTCACTAAATAAATTTTATGAGTCCCAAGAATTAATTCAGTTGAGCAGTAGTTAAAAGAGACATGTTGGGCATTTTCCTTCACAATTTAAAACAGCAGGTGTCTGTTTTCCATGAATATGAGCCACTGTTTTCCACCTCTACTGTGAGTCCAATGCAGAGTTTTTTTTTAAGGCAATAAATATGAGCGAATAAATTGAATTTAAACTGGATAAAGTATTTTTCTTTTTTAGGAAACAAGAACTTCTATTATCTGAAAAACAATACATTTTTAGAGAATTAGAATTAAGAAAAGCAATGATATTTGTATTCTTTGAGGAATAAACAATTCTAAATTATTCTTACAATTTAAGTTATTTAACAAAAATGTCAATGTCTTATAGCCATATAATCTTAAAAAAGAAGTCCTATGTAGATTTTTCAAACTAAAATAGAAATGAAAAAATGATTGGTGAATGTGAGGCAGTTCTTTGGACACCATACTTTGTAGATAAAGTGCTATACAACTGTTGTCCATGAAGCCTTAACCACTAAGCAGGCAGTCCCACTAATGCCTGGACAAACCCAGATTACGACACTTCCACCACTTATTTGCATTACATTACTGGGAATTGCTATGATCTCCCATGATGTATTTGTGAACGTTGGTGTGTGACACACAGTTTTCTTTTATTCTAGATTTTGCAACATTGAGTCTATTCAGTAGAACCCGAACATTCTGCAGTGGCTTGCTTTTATGTCATGACAGTGCAGCTTGTAGTTGCATTTTTGCAGCATTATGAGCACAACATATAGCGTCCATGGTGTAAAACTCATAATTTACCACTGCGATCGCATAGCTTGCATGGCATTCTTTAAATAATTCATGGGTATTGGTGAGTTACTCCCGCATTGCTATGATAAAGGAGGCAAATAAGGAGAAGGGGATAAAAGTACTCATACTCCAGTCCATACATAAGAAAAGGTACAGACACTTAATACAAAGACTCCACATGTACAGTGACAAAGTATTTGGACCCGTTCACACCACTGTGGAAGGAGTGCATAAAAATACCTAAAGTCAGGGTGTGGGATGCATGACATCTGCAAATTCACTGACTGGCGCCCCCTGTTCTTCAGTGTCGGTGGGCTATGAGTACGAGTCGTGTCTGGACGTGGTGCACTGGGAAAAGCGAACGGCGGTGCTGCAGGGCTACGAGGTGGATGCTGCCAACATGGGAGGCTGGATGCTGGACAAGCACCACATCCTGGATGTGCAAAATGGTAAGAAATGCTCATCCTGGGACAATAATGCAAAATCTCAGCTCAATTACTATCTGTACAATATGGGCACATTTTATGATGGCGTAAGGATGGGAAATGATAGTCTGTAAAGACAACAACAAAGCAAGCTATACACTGTACAATGGTAGAGTGGTGACCATGTGTCGTCCTTTTTCCGGACATGTGTGCTGGTAGGTAGCATTAGTTGTAGAAGTAGTATGTCAAGACATTTGAGTACATATTCAAGTGTTGTTAAGTTCCAGTCTAAGGTCATTGTGGTAGTGGTGAGTGTCAATAGCAGCCATGCACTTTTTTGTCTTGATTCCATTATGACGGGCAGCATCCTGAATTCCAGTGTTCAAAGAATTTTTTTGGGCACATGGTGAATGTACTTTGCTTTTTCAGACAGCAAATTGAAATTGAATATTGTCGTAGACTAGTTGTGCATTCACTACATTTTACATCAATTGCACTAAGACTGGGAGAATCACTCAGAATGTTCAAAACTCTTGTGATGTGCCGTTATGTTGTCTGGTTATTTAGACAGCAAACAAGCTGAGACGGAATCCACAAAATCTACAGAATGAAAGTCATGCAAGTCAAGACTCACTTTTGTCTCGATGCCACCGGGCGATTAATTAACCATCGTTTTTTTTCTTCTGTGTGCCCAAATTAAATTCCTATTACGGTATGTCAATATTCCCCAGCAAACTAAACATCATCGCATTCGTCAGTGCGACAAGACAAGTGATCTTGACGCACTCGTAGATAAAACGCGTCACAAATTGTCTCAGACAACTGGAACAGCGTCCGTGTGCTGAAATGCATGTTGCGTCAGAACAAGGGGTCGCCGGCTGGTGAGCTGACAAAGGCGCGCTAGCCCGAGGCTGGCTGCTTGTAATTGCGATGGCATTAACGCGCGCCCATGAATCGCCTGCGCAACCCGGCCGACATTCGAGAGGGATTCGATTGCACCTGCTCATGCGTGCGCCGCACGCGAGATTATTTTACATTTATTATACTTGTTGATTAACGCGCCGCAGATAGATGAGTGAGCAAAGAACTCATTTGCTATATTGAATTAATGTCATTAGCAGCATGTTCATCAAAAGGGCACATCTTCATGATAGCACCGAGTGATTTCGAATGGTGGCATGGCTCACTTGCGCACTGATTCATTTGCTCGTTACTGTCGTGATCAGCTTCAAAAGCCCTCTAATATCTGCGCATGGGGGTGATGGTATATATTTTTTTTACCTCTGCAAAGGAGACTGTGTGTTCTATACCAGGGTTAATTTTGGCCTTTTTTAAAACATGTCAACCTGGATTCTTTTAATGTTTGACTGGTAGTCTTCCAGAGATGTCCCCATTAAGTCCGCATATTAATGTTGGCATACATTTCCAATCATCGTTTGTAATGGATGGAAATTTAAAAATGTATACCTTTAATATCTGATTAGAACATTGCCTGTGTATAGGCAAAGTCAGAAGCATTGCAAATCAGTTGTCAGCCAAAGTTAGAAGTAGTAATTGTTCTAGTTGAATGACCAAGTGTTCTCTTTTTTTCTGGACAGTTACATTGTTTTGGTAGGAGGAGTTGTAACAGTGATTACATTTTTAATCAGAAATGCAAGTAATTGTTGTTGTTGTGGTGGTGTTTCAAATCTGCCTTTGCAATTTCTCGACTATATCACATTTTCATTATTATCATCATCATCAATATCATAAGATGTGATATAGTAACAAAATAAATAATGTTATTAATTGAGGGTTAGCTTGAACAACAGGTGGAGTTAGTTATGAATTGCAATGCGTGGGAAAATCAATATCGCGCAAGCTTTTATAAGCCAAACTGAAATAAAACATGAACATATCTAAAAAATCTGATGATGCCGCTAGGAAAAATCTGAATCAAAAATACATTTAGGGGCATATAGTTAAATGCATTGATATTTGCTCTTGACCAGTGTTATTAGTGTTAATAGTGTCCGTGTCATTAGTGTCCAGTGTCATCGTTTGGGAAATGTCCTTTTTTAGTAGTGGTAATATTTGTCATTGCAGTAGTAGGATTAGGAGCCATGACCAAGTGTTTTGTTTTCCAGTTTTGCTTACGAGGAAATCCTCATAATACGGAACAGGTTGATTTTTTTCTTCCCAGCATATCAATCGTGTTCTACATTGTCAATCAGCTGTGGTAATGGCTGAAAATGTAAACATTGACTGTGTGTAAGCAAATTCAGGAGCGGAAATGTCAAATCAACTTGAGATTTATTAAGAAACAGTAGTCGTATTGTAAGTGATCATGTGTATAAAATGTCGAATATATATAAAGAGGACGAATATCATGTATATATCGTCAAGAGCACAGAATAAGGAACATGTTTTTTTTGGTACATTACTGGGTTCCTGCATGTTTTAGGCTTCTGTGAAAAACACTTCACTTTAAAGACGGTGCTATTGTAGTGATGGCCTGTCCAAATCAACAATGGGTACATTAACTACCCTGAGTGCCATTAGAAGTCTTGCTTTATGGCTCTTAAGATTTCCCTTTCCTGTAGTGCTACTTTGGTAACCGTGGTTACGCAAGCACAGCATCAACATCATCATCATCATCATTTCAAAGAAAACAGCAAAAGACATTCTTCTGGAAAAATATTGTCACCCTCCTAATATAATGGCTTAAGTCATGTGACTGAGGCCATTATTTTAAGACGGCGAAGATATGCAGAAATAATGCAAAGTCAATGGAAAGGAGAGATCAAAAAATCTATTGGATTACTTTGGAATGAGTGAATTAATTAAACATCTCCAAATAAACCATGTCTTGCTATCTCCTCTTCTACCTCCTCGCTCGATTTCCTCAGCAAATTATTTCAACCTTCAGGACCTTGAAGCCACACACCAAACTCCTCTCAGGGACTGTAACCAGTTATTTTACGCCATTGATTTTTATTTGGAGCGCTGACGCAATGTTTCG
The DNA here is from genome assembly GCF_033458585.1 of Syngnathus typhle. Lineage (NCBI taxonomy): Eukaryota > Metazoa > Chordata > Actinopteri > Syngnathiformes > Syngnathidae > Syngnathus > Syngnathus typhle. The sequence continues at coordinate 11,053,691 of NC_083738.1, read as the reverse complement.
CCTTGTAAAAACTGCATAAATATTGCCTTTCCCTTCTTAAAGCAGTGATTATTTATAACAATATATCTATAAGTGGGGCTCACTGAGGTGGACCGTGTTAATGAGGTTCAGCGGATTTAATGGCACCTTATTAAAGTGTCTCATATTTAATTTGAACATAAGCAGGTGACTCATGCTTATGAATCTATTTGCCTCCTAAACCTGCTCAGCACACAGTGGCGTTATTGAGGAGATGTGCTTGTTACTCCTTAAATATTCTTCAGACCTTTTATAGCACAGTAGCAAGCAATATACTGTATAGGATGCACTGAAGGACCACTTCATTTGGAACACCTGTACTATCTAATGAGACGTAATGTAGTTCTGCAAATCTGGCTTAGGGGTTTGGAATTTAATTATGCATATCTACATTAGGTAACGCAGGCACAAAATAGCTTTACAATTACCATTCATACCTATAGGGCACATAACTGTGATTGGGGCCCGTTTGAAAGAATCCCCAGGAACATGGATGCCCAACTCCAGTCCTCACGAGCCCCCATCCAGCCACTGATGATTTGTGTTCTGGGCTCACCGGGAAACATGTTTTTTTGCAAAATTTGGTTTGTTTTAAGGCCTGACCCTAAAAATGTATTATACAGTGTTTCAAAAGAATGATAACACAGCAATTAAAAGGGGCTTGTACATAGAGGGTCCTGCTCAGAAATGTGTCCAAATTAGCCACATGAAGCAGTTATCATAGACAGATGGGCATCACTAACATTTATTTCTTTGCTTTCACCATCTAGGGATGCATCAAAGTAGGTGCGCGGGCTAGTTCATCTGGCTAAAATCCCTCACCATATGATCTGATGCATACAGTTCAAGCAAAAATAGTTTTAAAAGAGTAATTTGTTCAAAGCAAGAGAGGACAGAATACTAATAGAACACTCTGTGGAAATGTTTACATGACTTAGTTCAGAGCATAGTGTCACTATCACGGCACTGGTATCCGTGGAAACCCAGCCAAAACTGAAACTGCCATTTTATGCGACTTTTTTTTTTCTTTTCTTAACATCTTACTGCTTTGACATAATGTTTATCTTTGATTAATGTGTTGTTTACCAACGGGTTTGATCAAAGTTTATTTTTTCTTTTCGTCATAAAATAGCGCAAACAACTATCTGTTGTGAATATAGTTAGAAGTTAACTTCGGTTGGCCTGTCAAGATCAGTTGGCTAGTCAAAAATTGCACTCATTGGTCAGGCAATCACCAAAGGCTGCAGCTTTTCCATCACTATTGTCACGCAGTCACCGGTCTGTCATTGCAAGCGTTACCAATTAATTGAGATTTTTGACGCTGGCAGTGGCTGGTCTACACATCACTCAGTATTACTGATTGTGCAGTCATTTCACATGTCACTCATTGCTGCCATGACCACTCATTGGCCAGTTGTTTTGCTCAGTCAGTCTTCAGTCAATCGCACACTTTGCTTACAGTTTTCTGGTCGTGTCAGTGTCTTCAGTCAGTTGGTGGTCGGTCTACCAATCAATCATACACCTCGCACCACTGATTTGATGGTTCTGTCGCTAAATCCTTTCCCATTGGTTGCGTGAAAATATGTTTATTTTGTTTAACCTTTAGGTAAGACAATTGAGAACCGATTCTCATTTGCAATAAACCTGGCTGCAGAGAGAAGAGGGGAAAAAAAGATGTGGCAAATGTGTTTGGTCACCTTGATCAGCGGGTTGCTTACTAACAAGTTCGATCAAAGTTGCTGCTTTTTGTGATCAAAGAGTACAAACAAGCACCAGTACCGAATGTAAATTATAAGACAGCTTCAGTGGACTCCTTTAACAAGATTTCCCATAGGTGTTCCATTCAAAGTAATGTTCTTCCCAGAAAACTTTTTTTTTTTCCTCAAGTCACTGCGCCGCATCCCCTCGAAGCTCCCCTCACCACTAATAACATTTTACTGAGGACTCACCAAGACCGCTGATTCATTACAGAGTTTAACAAGAGGTAGAGTCAAGCGTATTTTATTGCTAATATAGTGGAACTCTTTTCAAAGGCAGAAAAAGACTTGAAAGACTAAAGGAGGAAACACATTTGGACTGGCCACTGTCCTCATTAGTGGAACCAACTAGTCAAGAGGGCCACGTGAGGCCACGGTTTCCTTGACATTCCAACCTATTCGTCTGTCCTTCCTCTGATTAGCAAATTACATTGACTCAGTGGATGCGAGGGCACATTCAGATTAAAAGCGAGGGGCCGCGCTAGCACGGGAATACGACAACAAGCATCTCTAACAAAGACAGATAGGTGTGACTGATGGCTCTTTTGTTGCACAACAATGCAGCAACAAACACGCGACCTTGGGACTTTAATTGAACTGCAGAAACGTAGAGCAGCGTAATGAAACTCCTGCCGAGCTGATAGGACGATGCGGTGACTGGAAACAGACGTATGGAATTTTAATTTTTGTTTGTGTAGCATGGCGTCTTCAAGGGACACATTATAAAACAGGTCTTTAGTGATTGAATGTTGTTGGTTGGACAATTGGACAGTTGGTTGCGGCACATATACGCACTACATAACATCATGGCAGTCATGAGTCATGGTTCTGACTCAATTAGTCAGGACCAAGCATGTCACATTGCTTGGTTCTGTCTTCGATCATTGGCCAGTCTGCATGTCAATTATTGCAGGCTGCACCACTGTTTTGGCTGATTCTATTACGGATAAGTGGACTAGTCAGCACCACTGAATAAACATCCAATAAGTTTGGCCATCTAACACAGAATCACTGATTTGATGCTTCATAATATGTGTCACTAAATGCTTGCCTGGTAGGGTAAATATGTGAAATGCTTCTGCTGCTTAGCTGCAGTGCCGCAGCAGGTCGGCTGAGGTTCAGCACGGGAAAAAATGGTGCACAATAAGTCTGGGGTCACTTTGGCAAGCTGCCACTGTTCTCTTTATTTACACATTTGTTATTTAGTTACAATACACACCAGTCACACCCGAGTGTGATGACCACTCGGTTGCATCAGCCCCCCCAAAAACCTCAACTGTACCGCAGCCCCCCCTTGGCTTTTCACTGTCATTGTTAGCAAGTAGATGAAAGTTGCTTTGCGTCGTTTCCCTCAAGGACGCTTGGTCACAGCGCATTACGCTTGATGTCGGTGGTGCCGCCTCGGCGGCGGCCATCAAACTAGCTGTAGCTGGTAGGGGAGCTTGGTGCTTTCACGTGCACACGCCTAGCTCCCAGGCTGATGACAGGGAAGCCCACAGCTGCCTGCATAAAAATGTCTTTAAGTATATATTTATAAATTCTGCACCCCCAAGTTTGAATGAAGAAAACTTCCTCACAGTAGGATGCAAAAGTGTATGTGTAAATGTGTGTGTGGAGGGATGTTCTGTTTGGATCAAGGCTTTGTTTTCTTCTCGGCGTACTCAGTAAAATCCAAGAAAAGACTTGTCGCTTAATATTAAACTTCCTACTTATGCACGTCCAAAACAGCACAAATTAATTAATCAACCAATCGGGTGGTGATCTGCATGCTTCAAACAGCACAACGGTGGACCAGTGCATAATGGTTGTCGTGTTTTGTTATCGATTGATCTATTCATTGGTTGGTCTACATGTCACTCATTGCAGGCAATGACAGGTTGGAGTTTTTACATGCATGACTAAATATTTCTCTACATTTTAATATGCGTCCATCCATTCTCTGAACCACTTATCCTCACAACCATCCACACTCACACCAACGTGCAATTTAGATGCCAAAACACCCAACATGGCACAGCGTGATTCCCAAACATGGTAAACTAGACTTGCCTTAGCAGGAAAGTCAAGATGTGCCAGTTTTTACGACGAGCACACATAGATCTACAAAAATAGATCCCTAAATCTTGCCCTATTCCCCAAAGTTAAACAAAATGCAAAATAAAGTACTAATTACTCATATGGTATTTGACCTGTCTGCATGTCAGTCATTACAAACAGCATCACTGATTGGGCTTCACTCTCGTCTTCATTATTCTACTTGTCACTCTTACACATCAGCATTGAGGATGATCTTTCACACCGAGAGCCAGATTAAATTGGTCACAATTCACAACTTGTGATAATACAAATCTTGAAAAAAGTGTGCTATCTTGCTGTAAATCAGGATTTGGGAGCATCAATCCACAGGAACATTTGTTCAGCACTGTCTTTGATTCCGGTGGAGTCATTATAGCTGGAATCCACTCCTTTGATACCGGGCTAATTTGAGTCGTGTTGTGTACGCAAAACAGAAGCTTTCATTCTGACATCACAGCCTCCCAGATGATTAATGGTACAAAGTGGCAGGGGGTGAGCCGTCGTACCTGACGGACTAACTAGAGCGCCCTTGGCAATGTCACGTTAGTGACACTACCAGAGGGATGGTAATGGAGGGCTGGAAAACGGGACGGGTGGTTTGGGGGCAGGGGAGCTTGATTGTCCTCCGGGAAGGCCATCGTCCAGAGCTCGATGAGCTGGGAATGTGAGGCAAGTAGTGAACATGAACTCACTAGTCACCTATATGTCAATTGTTGTAGCCACTGATTGGACATTCTCTTGGGTTAGTTCTGTCACAAACTCTACTTTGTTAACGGTCAGTCTTGTTTAGTTATTTTACAATATTCCCTCAGTCAGTGGTCAGTCGACCTGACAATCATTACACACAGCTCTACAATTAGTTGGTTTCATCTCACGTCAATCATTACACGCAGCACTGCTGATTTATCTTACCAGGCATTATCAATAAATGGCAAGTTCAGTCAAAACCAACTAAGCCGTTGAACGGAGTGTAACGATTGATGTGTAACCTGACTCAGTGAGGCTTGTGACAGATACCACCTAGACTGACCACTGACTGAGTGAAGACTGGGACCAAACCAATCAATTTGTGGTGTTGTAATAGACAAGTCAGTCATTTGATGCAGCATCATTGGTTGGCCAATTCCGTAACAGTTGTCACTGGCCAATCAATCTACATGTCAATTATTCCCTTGAGCACCACCTATTGGTTGGCACTGTCATAATCTTGCCGCTAAATGTTAGCCTTTTTTCAAATAGTAAGCATAGTATTACCTACCCATTAATTATTTTTGTTATTGCGGACAGAGCCACCAATTAACCAATTCTAGCGATTTTCACTCAGGCATAGGCTAGGCTTTGTGTCAGTTCTTACAGGGACAATGACTGACACAATCTTCAGTTTTCCTAGATGGAGACAGGCTGCAGATGGCAAGGCGAGTATGTCTGCCAGAAATGAAGTGGAGGACATGACTAAAGACCAAACACCAGCAATTTGCTTCATTGTGTATGAGAGAGATCATACGAGGAAGAGGAAGAGGAGCAAGAAAAGGGGGGTGAGGGAAGGTAGTGCTGGCTATATGTGCGGATGTTCGAAGTGGCACAGAAATGAAGAATGACTCAGAGTGGGGAGGAATAGAAAATGCATCTGCAGAGCATGTCAGGGGGTGAAGACATTAGTCAAAGTTTACAACGTTAAGGAATCGATACAAAGGCGGCCATGGAGACAATCACTGATATTTGGATTAATCTTCGTGCCGGCTAAGATGGGAGGCATATCGAACCCTAACCCAATGCCTCCCTCACCCACAAGGAAAAGGCAAAACCCCACGTGAGTCATAAATCTCAAATGTCAAAAGTAGAAAAGCGGGGTTGAATAATTCAGTGGGGGATTGAGAAAAGTCAGGCGACACGGTGGATAAATATTAATATGACTGAGGGCAAAGATGCATTACAGACGTACATGTGTTGCTTCAAACAAAAACAAGCGAGCCAAAGCAACTTACAGCTGAACTTTGGGCTCTCTGCTAACTATCACATTTTCATTTTCTAGATTTTCAGTCTGTATACATTTTAAACCGTGACACATTTCTAATTAGCTCTATTCATTATCATGGAATGAAAACTGAAATAGTTCCTTGTGATACATACGTATAACCCGACTTACAATTTTTTATGAGATGCATGCCATGCGTCAGACCTTTTTTTTTTTACTTTGACTCTCTGTATGGTGGCAATGAACTCAACGCAATTTACCACTCGCAGCTGTTTGGCAGACAGAGAACAATTCTTCAATAAGGAGGCTTCAAGCTGTTTAATGCCAACGCCAGTTGAATGTTTCTATCAGTTACAGTACTCGTGTAAAACAACCACGCAGCTTTGCCTTCTGCTAGATTAATGCTAAAAAAAAACATCCCACTGAGCTGCCAACAGTTGTGAAAGGTTTTGAAGGTAGGGAATGTTGAGTTCTCGTCAGGGTTCCTTCAAGGTTGCAATATAGACAGATAGACAGCTAGACGGACGGACGGACAGCAAGACGGGCGGGCGGGCGGGCGGACGGGCAGACGGACGGACAGTTAGACAGTTAGTTTGTGTCTTCCTGACTGGGAGTCACAAACATGATGCACAAACTGTTTAATTCTTCTTCAACACTATATATTTAATATATTTAAGTACAATATTACGAAATGCAATTGTCCTGTTTTAAAGCTACAATAAAATATATGTGGCGTCTTTTGGGGAAGTTGGAACACATGTCTAGCTTTTCTACTCATTTCAATGCGAAGATTAGAGATGTGAGTATTTTGTGTTGTTAGCGCATTGTTATAGAATGAATGCAACTTCTATTTCAAGACACCACTGTACTGCACTATACTGTGCTGTGTGTGATGACTGAAATTTAGACTCACCACTGACCTACATGTCAATCAATACATACATCATGATGATTTGACAGTTCTGTCACAGTTTTCTCTCCGTTATTGATCAGTGTACATGTTCATCATTGTTGGCAGCACCACACAATTGGCTTCCATCAAAACCTTCCTTCACTCAGGCACGAGTAAGTCTTTGTGCTAGTCATTACAGATTGCTTCTGTCAGTCTTAACTTATTGGTAGGTCCGCATGTCAAATATTTCCCAGTTCCCAAGTGCTCCTCCACTATGTTGACAACAAGCAAAGAAAAAAAAACAAGCAATTATATGGATTTGTGGATATTGCAATAAGATTGAAAACACAGAAGCAGAAAAACAGATGCCACATGCTTCAGGTTGGTCTTCATATTTTGTCTCAAGTATGCCGTCATGTTCGCATGCTGCAACATCCTCTTTAATGTTAAATCCTGACATGTAGCAGTGGGGAAGGGGGGCCAAGGGGGGCTTCATTAGCATATCACACATACAGCATCTATCTGTGGATCACAGGCGCTACAATGCTAAAGTCTGATGCATCGTTTGCAGACGGATGGAGGGATAAAAGCAGCCCAGTGCTGGCAGGAGTGGCGCTCCGAGTGAGCGTGTTCTTCTCACCAGCTGCTTTGACTCACTTCACAAACTTCCTGTTGTGGATAGTTTGACAGATTGGGTGCGGCAACCAAAACACGTTTCTTTCATGAATACATCAAAGTTTGTGAATAAAGTCAAGGAAAAGTCCATCTCAAGTGTTTGCCTTGACGTTTTTTACCCCGTTTTTGCCGCCAACAAAAGACACTTTGTGCAATCTTGGAGACGTGAGATTACGATTATCCATGTGAAAGTAGCTCAACGAACACTAGATTAAGAACACTCGCACTATCTAATGAGATGATCCGTACCATATTTTAGAACAGCTTCCCAATAATGTGGTTATTAAATTATCAAGCAACACACAACCACAACTTGGCATGCATGGCGGCATACGTCTACAGCAGGGATGGGCAACTGACGCAAGTGGCAAACCTGGTTCCCCCACCAAAATGTATTTATTATTTTTAAAAATCGTTTTGCACACCCCAAAATATCTTTTAAAAAGCTTTGATGAACATTCAATATATGCTTTTCACAAACAAAAAAATAACATGAAAAATGGGAGTGTCCCAGTGAGAATGGGAAAAAATAAAAATATATGACAAAATATTGGAAAAAAAAGGAATCTGAGCTGGATGTCAGTCTTTCTTTTCCCATTATTCTTTATAGGCATTCTGTACAAAGGCAGCGGTGAAAACCAGTTCGTTTCGCTGCAGCCGCCCATCATCACCACCATCATGGGTAATGGACGCCGCCGGAGCATCTCGTGCCCGAGCTGCAACGGCCAGGCCCTCGGAAACAAGCTGCTTGCACCCGTGGCCTTGGCATGGGGCATCGACGGCAGCCTCTACGTGGGCGACTTCAACTACATTCGACGCATCTACCCATCAGGAAATGTCACCAGCATCATGGAGCTTAGGTAAGAAAGCCCTATGCCTCAGACAGACAGATAGCCAGGCTAATGAGTTGATTGTACATTCAATAAGCTTCAATACACTAAAATTTCCGTATGCAACAGATGGACAGACGAACAGAGCGACAGGTAAGGGGAGGCTAATAAGCTAGCTAAAATTGCATAAGATACCTAGGATTGTTCTTAGCTCACAGACAGACAAGTAGATATACGTAGATAGATGGAGAATTCAGTAAGTGGCTTCATTGATCATTCAGCCTAATATACACACAAATACGAAATAAATGTACTGAATAAGTGAACTATCTTAGTGATACATACCAAATAACTGCTGTTGCTATTGGAAATCAGTTAATATTGGATGGATGGATGGATGGATGAATGGATGGATGGATGGATGGATGGATGGATGGATGGATGGATGGATGGATGGATGGATGGATGGATGGATGGATGGACGGACGGACAGACGGATGGATGGATGGATGGATGGACGGATGGACGGATGGATGGATGGATGGATGGACGGACAAAGGACGGACGAAGGACAGACGGACGGACGAAGGACGGACGAAGGACGGACAGACGAAGGACGGACAGACGAAGGACGGACAGACGAAGGACAGACGGATGAAAGACAGACGGACGAAAGACAGACGGACTGGACTAACGAATGTTTGAAGATTCCAACACCCAAGAGAATTAGAAAGAGAAATATAGGTCTCAGGTACATAGAATGGAACCAATCACGATTCAGGTCATGGCCTAATCACAAGTACCTTATACCTGGGACCAGATGGTCATTTTAACCATCAGAGATTGAATGTAACTACCGATGGACCACATGCTCCCCCAGAGAGATTTAATGGACTAGCTATCTCTAAATGATAATGGTCGTGTCTCTCCTTCTGTACTGTGTGAGAGGGCAAAAAAGGTAATGAGAGGGAAGATAATAGCCTTATAGTCAAGGATAAAGAAACAGGGTAAAGAAGGAATGTGATCTTGAATCAAAAATGGGGCTACAACAAAAACATGAATAAAATATGGACATAAACACAATTTAACTACTTTAAGAAAGGAAGAGTCAGTTGACAATTAACAAAAATAGAAATGAAAGAAACTATATCTAAGTCAAAGAATAACAAATCCCCGGCATTGATGATTTGTCTAGGAGAAAATTGTTAAGCATTCATAAATTAATACTGCGATAATTCTATGTATATTCATTCCAGGCATTGCCTATAGGTAATGGGGGGGGTCCCCATGTCTATGTTTCCTTATTAGGCAAATTCATTTCCAGGTTTATTTGGCAAAGCAAAAGAGCCAGAGTAAGATTAAAAGTTATGTCCTCAAACTACGACAAGGGAGGTCTATCCTGAAATAATTTTGAAATACAGTATTACTATTGGCAAGTAAGCTCAGTGCCATGAATCAATTTACAACAACCATGACATCAGATGGCAGCAAATAGAACAGAGGTCAGTTCAAGGCTATACTTACTTTTATATGTGATTGGAAAACCCCCCTCTAACTAAGGACCATATCTCACATACCTTTTCTATGGCAACATAACTATATGTGTGATAGTACTGTACAGTCTATGTAAAAGATAAATGGGAACTAGAATTAAATGTGAGTTTCCGTCCCTAATTGAACTTTGCACAGTCGGTCCAAGTCAGCCAAACGCCGTCATGAACAGAGTCACCGTTACCACGTCACACGCACATCTGACATGCAGCCAAATAAAGCAAAAATACAAAATAAAACAATCGCCACACTTTGCACATGGGTATGGCTGCTGTTTTTATTTTATTTATCATTCTTTATTTGGCAGCATGTCTGCTTGTGCGGCATCTGTGTGGGACGTGGAAATTATGTTCTCAACGCCGATTGGCTCTCACTGGGCCCACGTAGGTCAGGGGCAGAAACTCAGCGTCCTTGTGATTACTGTAGGAAGGACATCCTGTCTCAGGCACGCGATTAGTAAGTAGCGGACCTCGCACCAACGTGGCTTAGCTCTCGTCGGGGACAGTTGGCTGCTCTCATATTGGCAGAATGATGACTGCGTTTATCGTGAGCCGTCATCCTGACTCAGGTATGTAAAACGGCAATATGTAAAATCATGCGGCTACCATAAAGAAGGCCCAATGGAGTCAGCTGAAGAACATTTCACAAAGTACCTGCGAGGAAATAATGTGCATATAAATAGGAAATGGGGTGCTTTCCCGACTTTATATTACAGTTTCCCAGTTTGGATTCAAACTCGAAGGAGTGGTGTTACAACAGCTTGGAAGGACTGAATGCGGTGTTGTGTTGCTGGTGTTGGAGTAATTGCAGCAGTAATTCACAATTAATGCAGAACAAGTGACTTTGCTGTGACTTTCGTGATCATAAGCACCTAAAAAATATGTACAACACTCCAGTCTTTATGCAGCAGGATATGCCTGATCAAAACATTTTTTCTATTTGAAATGCATGCATGTTGTCAATTGTAAAATTTGCATTGGACAATTTCTCTATTTGCAAAGGGAGGAATTAAGTCCCACTTATTTGCAGCCTCGACAAGCAGCAGGATGAATCAGAGAGTAAATGGGATGAGACACTGTATTTCTAACAATAAAAAAGATTTGTGTAACTACGTACTATGTATTTCCAAAAAAACGAAACAGAGCAGGCAAACACCCAGGAAGCAAGCAGGTGTATCGCTAAACAGTGGATCATGGAAACGGGAATCATGGAACAGAGTAGGAACAGGTGCGAGGAATTTGTGTGTCAAACCTGACGATTCGGCCAGCAGTGATGGAAGTGCAGGGTTGAAATAGCAGAGTTAACCAGTTGTGAGGATGAATAGGTGTCAGACAATCAGTGCTGAGGCATGGCCAAGAGCAATGCATGTTACAGAGGAGTACTGGCAGTAAAGCTATGCGCGGAAGAAAGGAGCTGACCGGGGTGCTGAAATAACAGTGAGAGGAACACGTGGAGGAAAGGAACTGACCATGGTGCTGATAGCGTGGACAAAGAGAAAGTTTATTGTCGGCTCATTTTAAACGGAAAGACTCTTATAATCAGTTACGTGGTCCCTCATCACTTGTGTGGTGCAGTTTTTGGTTGTTTGAAATGACCCAAAGTTTCATTGGCATGAGAAAAATTGTAAGTCAATTCAGAACAAAAAAAAAATCAAATTTTCTTTGAATTAGTTTATGCATCAGGGAATAGTCTGATGAATCCAAATTTCCTTTAGCAACCAAAAATGTTTCCAATGATGTGGAGTTCAATCATTTGCATCCACAACTTCTTGGGGGCATCAATTACGCAGTGAAGGAATTAAATCAGGCTTATCAGGTGAGCAGTGGTTGAGCCTCTAATCAAAGCAGGCCAATTAATACCAAAACATCTCAGTACATCAAGGGATGGTTTTAATTTGTGGGGAAAATATGTCTTTTATTTATTCTTTATTTATTGTGCCCTTTCTCTTTTTTTGTAGAAATAAAGACTTTAGACACAGGTAGGTGTTATCCTTTAGTGCATGTTAATTACCACCACCACCACCATGACGACGATCATCATCTTCACATAAATAAAGTTCTCCCTTTTTGCCATTCCTTTGCACCCCAGTGATTACCATATGTATAATTAGAGTGGGCCAATTATCGTCTAATCACCACTGATGGAGAGAGTAAAAAAAAGTGGCATCTTGTTTGCAATGGCTGATGAAAATGCTTCTGAAAGTGCAGGTTCCAACACAAAATGGTACAATCAAGCCTGAAATAATTCATAGCCTCGGAGAAGAAAAGAGCTAGAAGTTGTTCAACCACGAGATGGCAAAGCATCTTTAGATTTGCGTCTGACTGGTCATATTCAGATAAATGTATATAATTCCATAAGAACCGTATTGCATGTCTTTGCAAAATGCATATTGCATGGGCCAATTTTGCGATCTAGATATTTATTCAAGAGATTTTGCAGACCTAGTAATAAGTCATTTTCATGAATGCAGCAACAACCCAGCACACCGCTACTATCTGGCCACCGACCCGGTCACAGGACAACTATACGTGTCGGACACCAACTCAAGGCGGATCTACCGGCCAAAAAGTCTTTCTGGAACAAAGGATCTGCAGGCCAATGCTGAGGTTGTAGCCGGGACCGGAGAACACTGCTTGCCCTTCGATGAGAACCACTGCGGGGACGGCGGCAAAGCTCCGGAGGCCTCGCTCACCGGACCCAAAGGTATCGTAACGCCGTGCTTTTTACACTACAAGTGCAATATGTGTGATGCATGTGTGTCTTGCTAATTAGCTACAGGCTTCTGCTACCAGACAGTTAAGAGCCCATAGGCTTCTGTACTCATAGTGACATCCTGCGATTATATTAAGTTTTAGCAGGTCAGTATTTGAGCTATTCCCTTTCAAAAATCACCACACCACAGACAGAGCACATTGTGAAATACTTGCCATTCTGTCTCTGCGCTTTCACCACTCTGGTTGCTGTCTTGCTATATGTCAGCATAACAACGTTTTTAGCAACGTTGCTTGAAATTGAACCACTCAAAGACATTACTTTTTTGGGGGGATAATGTTTAAACTTGTTCTCCAAGGTATGCCCAATTTATAGTTAATCTATCACAAATAAGGGTTTCAGACTTGTAACAAAAAATTTGCAGGACTTTTTCTTGTGTTATTTATATTTATTACAACACAATACGTACATTAAAATTAAAACATACCAACCCCAGCACATCACAGTACAAACAATACGCTGGTCCGTTTATATTTCAGACTTTCAAATTATCCTTCCTTTAATGTTATTTTTGCAGAAACTTTGACAATAACGAATATAACATGTTGTCTGAGGCCGTCGATTTCTGCCATTTGTGCAACGATTGTTCACTTTTCTATAAATTTGCCAAGATGAAAAGCCCAAACCAAAAGACTGTTTGTGCTTTCGCTGACGACTCCCGACGCCGACTGCGCTCGATGCGAGCCTTTCAGCCCCAGTCTGTAATGATTGAGTGGGAGGAAGCCGAGACCGAGGAAGAAACAGCAGATGGCTTTTTTTTTTTGGTGTGTGTTTTCCACCCTCCCTCCATCTTTTTCTGAGACATTTTGATGAACTCTGCTCAGATGTGACACTCTTCATAAGTCTGAGACATTCACACGGTCAAACGAGGCGCCGATCTCTCCCAAGGACTTGTGCAGCTGAACACATTCACCTCATAAAAGCTTTTTTAAAGACCTAATGCAAGCTGTATAAATTGTGATCCTCAGGGGTGCTACATCACAGCACATCAGAGACATCATCATATGTTATGCAAATAAAACCCGCTAAATGCATGTATAACACCAAAACCTAAGCAGATGGCATCCATTTTCTGACTTTCGCCTAATGACAACGGGTACCCGAGCATGTTCAAAGAAACACTGTATGATGAAAGATAGTCCCTGGAGGTCAACTCCACCCTTAAAAATACTGGTTGCATAAATAATGCCAAGACAGGTGATGAATATTTTATGCCTATAACCCCATCAAACCATTGAGAAAAATGTCCGGATGAGTCGTATAGTTTGGTCTTTGACTAAGTTGTGATGAGTTACGCACTTGTCCACGATTTTGTATTGGCCTTTACGCAGTAAGTGAAACCAAACCCTAAACAGGATTGGTACATTTTATGGGTTTCACCTGTTAAAAAAAACACACATACTCATGAGATAAATAACACCGTAAGATTTAGCACATTTCATGGTTTTGACCCATTGAACAACAATCTGTTTTTTATTTATTTAGATGAAGTGCCATAGCTTGTTTTAACTCAGTTGGAGACAAAAATATGCATATTTTTAGGCTTTATAAATAACACCTAAAGCAGACTTTGGTCCATTTCATGGCTTTTACACAAGACAAAATCTCCCAAATGCATTCAGAATCGCCTTCCCGACGGGAGTGCTTTTTAGTCGGGCTGACAAGCGCGCATACAGTATGTACGTAATGCTATGACTACAGCTTTTGCCACTTCTGCCTGAGAAATTATTTAAAAGCAGAAAAGCATCCAGTGAATTATTGATAGCGGTGCTTTTTGCCAGTGACCTGAATAATGGGGAGGCAAGCTCAACACATGTAATCCGCCGCGTCGTCTCCACTGACTTGTGCGAGCCGATCCGTGGCCTTTCAACCCTGTTTTCTCAACGTACTTGACCTGACTTGCAGGCATCACCGTTGACAAGAACGGCGTGATTTACTTTGTGGACGGCACCACCATCCGCAAGGTGGACCAGAACAGCATAATTTCTACCTTCCTGGGATCCAACGACTTGACGTCGGCGCGGCCACTGACCTGCGACAATAGCATGGACATCAGTCAGGTGACTAATAGTGTAATTGTAACATCCACATACTGCCAACAGAATGGACAATTCATGACATAAATTTTGAAATTCTTACTTAAAAATATAATGCACACTAAATACTCTAAAATAATATAGTCATTGCGGTATTATTATTATTTACAAAAATAATTAAATGTATGCAATTTGAATTATAACAATTAAAAACAGATTTGTAATTTGTAATTATTTATTGAAAAAAGACAGTACATATTAATGAACACACATCACACATATACATATATGCTACAGCTAATTTTAGATACTGCCATTATGAAAATAGTATTTCCAAAATTTCTATTAGCATTACTATTGGAAATTGGAAAAATATTTTAAATTATGTGCAATTCTGAAATCACGTGAAAGTTTTGACTGATGCTGCCTACATTTTTTGGGGGGGGGGGAGAAATTTGAAGCTATCCTGATTTATACACAGTTGAACAATAGCATAAAAAGTGCATTTGTGAGTGTAGCTACATTATTACGGAATAAATAGACATAAATTAACAGCCACTTAGAATTGAAGAGCGGAAGAGGCAGGGAAAAATATTTTTTCCTTACTCTTTGCTCCTCAAGTAAACAAGCATCATCATTCTCCTGAAGAAAAGAAAACAAAAAGTGGCCGGCGGAAAATATGTGCTTGAAGGAGAGCCCGTGAAGTGTTGTCGCCGTGAGCATCTCAGTCACAGTAAATGGTACGCCAGTAATTACTAAGGTAGGGCCTGGTTTTGATATGGAATGCAGTAGAATTAGAGCCCAGTGGAGATAGAGCATCCACGGTAACGAAGCAGCCCCGGTAAGCGAAAAATGAAGAAAAAAAATTCAATGAGATGATTCTACATAAAGTGGCCTCGCAAGCTCTTCACAATAGGTCACATGGTTACAATATCTTCTGCTGAAGCAGTGCAGCATTTCTTTTTCAGTGCTTTCCAGATGATGATTGCAGGAAATATAAAAAGGCAGAAAAGGATTTTAGAGCATGGAAATGAATGCATTCATCGGCCCTCCTATAGGTCTGACCTGCAGAAAGTGAATATAAAGTGGCAAATTGCTGAGTGTGAAACCTGCAGTTCCTATTTTCCTCTTTTTCTTGAACATTTTGTGTGCATGTGATGTGGAGTTATATTTTCATTGCTGTTGATTTCTGGGTTAGTTATTTAGTTCGTACGCATAATTTCAGTCTTGTTCTTGACCTTGCCCTTGCGTGAATGACGCAGCGTTAGAGTATATTTTACTATTTGTCTTTACACTCGTAATGGATGTATTTCACATGCATTATTTCACAAAATGCATATCACCTACGTAGTGTATACTTTAAAAATGGGTGCAAAATAAAAAATAAATCCAAAACATCACATTTTGGTGCGGTTAGTAGGATCCCATTCAGGAATTTGCTGTTTTGCCCATTTTATTCTTCAATTGTGCCATATGCGAATGGCAATGGGTTATATTTATATTGCTGTTGCTTACTTTGTTAGTTATTTATGTTACACGAAATTCTGGGCTAGGTCCATGTTTACATTGTTTTTCAATTGATTATTGCATGTTGTCTGAGGCTCAAAAGTGTATAACTGCTGAGAGTGAAAAGAAGAAATACGTGAACATTTTGATGCGGGTCTGGTTGAAGTTTAACTTTACTGTCTACTTGCATCCGGTATTTGTACGAATTATTTGGCAAGTCCGCAAACATTGGATGCCAAGGGGAAAAAAATCATTCCCTCTGGGCCAAGTGACCCACCATATCCATTTCTCCCTTTTTAATGCCTTTTGTTTATCCTTCTTTCGTACGCATGATTTGGCAAAAATGACATCCCCCATGCCCACAATATATGGGTGTAAACAATACACATTGTCAAATTTCAGTGCAGCACTGGCAAGCCAAGCAGTCCAAAGCATCAAAACCAGACTACGCCAACAGCATAAGTGTCAACAGCAGCACATGAATAGAAATTGGAACGAGAGGTTGTTTACCGGCTGCGTACAACACTTTCATGACGAATAACAAAAAAGCAATCTACACTCGCGTGGGCGCTCTGAAAGCGGCGTGAGACAAAAGTGGAGTGGTCGCTCTCTGCCAATTAATGAAGTCATTTGCGGTGAGCCAGCAACACCATAACGTAGGCTCGTCACGCATTCAAGAGGAAACGAATTGGCTTAGCTATCAGTTATGTGTTGTTATTGTTTTTTATTCAAATCAAACTCATTCCATCAGCAGCCTGACAGATTTAGTGACACATTTCAAAGGCCATACCAATCATTTTGACGTTGATTGTAATTGCTAGTTTTGTTTCTTAACATGCTAATATATCTTTATCTGTTAGATATTTGTTTAATTATTCTGCTCACAATTACGTACATGGTTACCATTGTATTTTTTTACTTTAATTCGTTTGGTCTATTTAATCCTTCCAGAAACAGTTAATGCAATGCGGTTTTTAGTCCAGTGTGGCTTATCCATGAACAAAACAGGATTTTTCCCCTAATTCTAACTGGTGCCTCTTATATTCAGGTGTGTTTTATAGGCCAGAAATTACAGTATATATACAATAACTGTGGATTTATTTAATGACTTAGTGTTCAGACCAAGAGATGATATTTTTTGTATGTCCACATCAGGTTATTCTGGAGTGGCCCACAGACCTGGCGGTGAGCCCGATGGACAACTCGCTCTACGTGCTGGACAACAACATCGTGCTGCGCATCACTGACAATGGCCAGGTTAACATTGCAGCGGGGCGCCCTGTCCACTGTCCACTCTCAGTACCAGAGCGCAGCATTTCGACCGGCGGCCAACGGGCACAGTTCACCTCCCTAGAGTCGGCCGCGTCCATTGCCATTTCCTACCACGGCGCCATCTATATCGCAGAGACGGATGAAAGAAAGCTGAGCCGCATCCGCAAGGTCTCCGTGGACGGTGAGATCACGCACTTGGCCGGGGTGCCTTCAGACTGCGACTGCAAGAACGACGCCAATTGCGACTGCTACCAGGCAGGCGATGGCTACGCCAAAGATGCCAGGCTCAACGCGCCGTCCTCCCTGGTGGCCGCGCCCGATGGAACACTCTATGTGGCCGACCTGGGCAACATCCGAATCCGGGCTGTGTCTCGTAATGGGCCTGCGCCGGTGTCCAACGGCTATGAGGTGGCATCGCCAGACGCCCAAGAGCTTTACATGTTCGACGGTAATGGGACACACCAGCACACGGCCAGCTTGCTCACCGGAGACTTCAAGTACACCTTCAGCTACAGCACAGAGAATGACATCACGGCGGTGACGGACAGTAATGGAAACACGCTGAGAATACGTCGAGACTCCAGTCGTACCCCGGTGCGCATCGTGGCTCCGGACAACCAGGTGATCTGGCTTACAATGGGCACGAATGGCGGCCTCAGGACTCTCACTGCGCAGGGACAGGAGCTGGTGCTGCTCACTTACCATGGCAACAATGGCCTTCTGGCCACCAAGACCTCCGAGATCGGATGGACCACCTTCTACGAGTAAGTATGGGAGGTGTGTTTCCTGCACACATATTTCAATCACTTTGAACCAGAGCGTGTCAAAAGTAGGTCAAGTTTGGTATTTAGATGTATTTCCAAGTTAGGGTTTAGGGCCAGGGATAGGATTTCAAAATAGGGTGTCGAGTAAGGGCTAGGATTTTAATATAAGGTTTCGAGCCAGGGTGTCTCAATAGGATATTCATATCAGAAATCGGTCCAATCAGATTATCCCGAACGGCATCTAAAATCTCCAATGCAAGTATGTCAATCTCTTGCACCCTCATACAAACAATACTGTCCTGGGTATCAAGTTTGGGTTGAAGTCAAGGTTAGGGTTTCAAAATAGAGTTTCGAGTCATGATTAGGTCTTTCAAGATAGGGTAAAGTTTAAACCAGCTTTTCAAGATAGGTACTCAAAGCACGCTTACGGGCTCGGGTCAGGGTTTCATGGTTAGGGTTCCAAATTGTGGTTCCAAGCCTGAGTCAGGCTTTCAAGACAGGGTTAGCGATTTAAAATTGGTTTCAAGACAGATCAGGAATTCAAGAAAGTTTGAGTTTGTAAATTAGCGTTTCAAGACCAAGATACAGCTTCATGGTATCAAGACAGTGTTGGGATTTGAACTTGGGATTTATGCTTGCTGAAATGATTTTCCTTGCGGCGTCAGATGAAACAAGTGAAGGTTGTGCAGACTCATTTAATTATGCTAATGAACTCACCTTCAAGTGGAGCAGATTAGTTTGTTTGGCACTGGAAATTTGTTTACAAAAAAAAACATTGCCTGCAGCAGCCGCCAACTACAAAGTTGACGCAAAAAAATTCACTATGGCTGAGTCAGGTTCTGAAATGGGTTTAGGCTTTCAAATTCCAGTTTCAAATGGGGGTTAATATTTTAACAAGGTTTTCAAGACTAGGGTGAGGTTTCAAAGTAAGGATCCAGGACAGAGCTAGGATTTCAGATGAGTGTTTCACGCCTTGTTCAGGGCTTCAAACACTGCTTTAGTTTAGGGCTTCAAATTACAGGAGGTTATCAATCAGGATTAGGGTTTCAAAGAAGGGTTTCAAATCAGTTACCTCGTCCATAATGTGATGTCAAATAATGTTTAAGGTTTCTAACAAGGGTTTGAAACCAGGGTTAGCATTTCCAATTTGGGTTTTAAGTCCGGTAAATGGTTTCAAACCATTGTAAGTAATTCAAATTTGGTTTGTAAGACAGGTGTATGACAAGGCTGCTCCATAAAACATCCACTCCTTTTTGTCCTCCAAACCAGCTATGACAGTGAGGGTCGTCTCATGAATGTCACCTTCCCCACCGGCATGGTGAACAACCTTTACACCGACATGTACAGCGCACTTACCGTGGACATCGAGAGCTCCCTCAGCGATGAGGAGATCAGCATCACCACCAACACCTCCAGCATCCACGCCTACTACACCCTCTCCCAGGGTGAGTTATTTGGTTGCAAAAGGTCACACGGGTGCATGTTGCAAAAAAGTGTCATGGTGACCAGTCCAGGGTTTAGCTCGCCTCATGCCAACCTCTCTCCTAAAGTGAGCAAGTGAGCTGGGCTGACAGGATGGATTATGTAAATCAGCTTGGAATCCAACATGAACACGATAAATGGTAAACAAATGGATGGAATCTTGGTTGGAGCCAGTCCGGATAATATTCTGCATCTTGCTGAAAGTCAGAGTTGTGAAATTGCCCAAAATAACAGTAGGAAAAAGGTGGTTGAGTCTTGGTTATGGACCAGTCCTCTCGCTCAAAGGCAGCTAGGATCGACCCCTACATCCCTGAAGAGGATAAGGAGTAGGAAATGGATAGATAGAGTCTTGGTCTATCTTGGTCTGTGGTTCAGTTTCCAGTGGTCCATTTAGTTTGAAATAATTTGCTTTTGGTGAAATGTTTTGAACAGAATGCTAGAGATTGCTGTACCAAGTATCAGCCACAATGTGACTTTCTTTTCTGTCACAGCTGTCCTGCCATGTAAGCCAGGTTTGTGTTGCACGAAGTGGTTTTGTTGAAATGGTCACTAAATTTTGCACTCTTTTTCTAATGCCATTTGACTCTGCATTAGCCATAGTGCTTCTATCTAAATCACGAACAACCCGGATGACCACTACGCTGTCTGTGTGTCACAGACAGGCAGACATTCAGCAGGACAAGTGGAAGACGAGGCAGTTTCAAGAGTAAAACAAAAAATAAATAAACAATGTCAACTATTAAATTATTCATCATTGTACTTGGTCTTTGACTAATCTTGGCAGTCCGAGTAGCCAACATAGAGCATGGTGCAACCTGCACTGAGTATTGGAGACCAGTCCAAGACGTAGTTCGCATCACCACCAACATCCCCTTCAGCCACTGCTGCCCCACCCTCTAAATATGTGAGTTGTTTGTTACTGAGTGTGAAGGGTCACCAGAGCGATCTGCAGTCGTGTGTCATCGCAGACAGATGCCAGCTTAACTGATGAGTCGCTCAGTGGGCTGGATTGGGTTGTCACCCTACACATCAGCCACGTATTAAACGGCGTCCCGCTGCTTAATGGCCAGATGGTGTATCTTGCGTCACTCACGTTTCCAATTCTATAAGAGTATAGTCTCACCGAGTTCCGGTCATTTGATTCTTACTGAGAGGTAACAGGCTCACTCTGTGTCTTTAAGGTGGTTCCAAACATTGTAGTTTCTAGGCTAGCCCATTTTGGGGTGTGCTCAAACATACCTAAATTGAATCCCGTGACACCTGAAATGTAAAACGTGTTTGGTTGAAATGTTATATTTTAATAGCAAAAATACATAACGCCACACCTCAAAAATGTTCTTTCTCCCCCACCCACTATCTTGATTTTACGTAGTAATACTTTCTCCTAATTTTTCTGTAAAAGCAAAGAGCCAGGGTCTGGCAACCACTCCAGGACGTCGGGTTTTGCCAGGCTTCGAGCTTACCCGTGAACACAATGAGGAAAAGCAGTACAGAAAATAGGTGGATGGAGTCTTGGTTATTGAACACTCCAATAGTGACCTTGAGGTGGATGGAGTCTTGGCACTTCGGATAATTGTCCAATTATTATTAAAGGCAAAACTGAGCCCCTACATCTTTCATTGTGTCCTGTATCAATGTATTCTTGCTCTCCAGACCAGTGCAAAAGCAGCTACCAGGTGGGCTTCGACAACTCACTGCGGGTCACGTACGCCAATGGGATGGACACACACTACCAGACCGAGCCTCATATTCTGGCGGGAGCCGCCAACCCAACGGTGGCCAGGCGCAACATGAGCTTGCCAGGCGAGAGCGGGCAGAACCTGGTGGAGTGGCGCTACCGCAAAGAGCAAGCCAGGGGCAAAGTCATCGTGTTCGGACGAAAGCTAAGGGTATGTTTGCTCCAACCAGAGGTTAAGTCAAATTAGACTTAGGTCAACAATTTTAGGACTTGAAAGCTAAGAGCAATTTTTATTGGACCTCAGCTTATGCTACAGAACTTGATGAATTGTTTACATCTTAAAAATCTGCATTTACACACTTAAAATAGTGTGCCTTTTGTTTAGAAAAGAAATGTTATTATTTTGTGTAGTGCGCACAATCCAGGCAGCCCACCAGTATACTAGGATGCTGAGTGCAGAGCTCAGCTTATGAAGCAAGTATCATGGAAAGGGCTCAGAAAAATAGTACATTTGGATGCAAGTAGGGGTGCTCCAATCAGAGTTTCATTCTTTTGATTCCAAAATCCATCACATTAGTGAGATCTGACGATACCGATTCCAATACCCTTCACATGGATTAGCTATGAATGTTTCGATTTATTTCAAAGCTGCAATTAATTTATTGGATGTTATTTGCTTGATCAGACTCCAAATAAAAAGTAATAATAATGAGCATTCCATTAATAATTAGGGCATTAATTCAAAATGTTAGTACTGACAATGCACATTAAGAGTCAGTAACTAATTTGCTCAGTAACATCCCAGAAAATAGCCCAAACATTTTGTAAATAAAAGCGGGTATTTTCAAAATGTCTTATTTGGATTTAAAAATTAGGAGAATCTATATTTTTTGTATGGAGGGCACGAGGAGAATCTATATTTTTTGTATGGAGGGCAATAGAAATTGAATAATTTCTGTTGTGACATTCTTTGTACTATAGAGGAGCAAATTTCGAGAGGATGACAAACCTTTGATCATACTTTCTGGCACGACTCTGACAGGGCGATATCGGTTGTGACATATTTGCAACTACGCTATAGCCTATAGCAGGTTCCCAGTGAGAGCGCAGAGGGCGGAACCCACTAAAGAGAAAGGGTAGTCATATAGTTTGATGAATTCAGTTATTTTGGGGGTTCTTTGTTTAGCCTTGTGACTGTTTTGTGACTGTCTTGTGACTGTCATGCTCATATGAGTGGTTGTATGATGTGAGTCTCCAAAACGATGTTCTGCAAAGTTTTTATTTTTTTAAAAATATTATGAATGTATCTTTTGGAATGTCAAGAATCTTTTTGTAGGATGTGTCGCTGAATGTAAACTTCACATCACTCTCAAATAGATGAGTTCCTGTCGACAGTCTGCACAGTATGAGGGAAGGAGGAAGGGATTATTTATTACATGTGCCTCATAACAGCAAAACCCCATTTCACCATGTTTACTTTGAAAGCTGGGCTCCAATAATTGTTGCATCAGAACTATTCTGGCAAGTACAATTTCTCCCAAAAGTTACTTGGATGAAGTAACGGAGTAAATGTAGAGCATTACTACCAGCTGTGCTCATGACTTACACATAGTGAGTTACTCCTAACGCTGGAGTCTACACACATGTACATCAAATGTATGTCCAAATCCAACTCTACGGATTCTACTCTGGTCAATGTCACAGGTGAACGGACGCAATATCCTCTCCGTTGACTACGACCGCACCCTAAGGACAGAGAAGATTTACGACGACCACAGAAAGTTTCTGCTAAAGATCATTTATGACACGGCTGGGCACCCCGTGCTGTGGGTGCCCAGCAGTAAACTGCTGCCAGTCAACGTGAGCCGTACCAGCAGTGGGCAGATTAGCACTTTGCAGAGAGGTCCTACAACAGAGAAGCTAGGCTACGACACCCAGGGACGCTTGGTGTCTCGGGTGTTTGCTGATGGGAAGATATGGAGCTACACTTACCTAGAGCAGGTAAGTGAGAGAAGCTTATCATATATACCAAGTCCTAATGTTTAAACACCTTTATCCGTGGTTCTACTATGGTAGCAATAAAAAAAAATAAAAAATTGCAGTCGCTGTGTTTTCAGGCATGGCTTCTTGATGAGTGACCCTAAAGGGGCCTTAATTGTCAAGCCAAAATAGCAGAGTTTCTTGAGTCTGCTCAATGACTCTACTCATGATAAACAGCCAGAGTTCATGTTGCTCAGTGGAACTTAAGGCCTTGTAATAAGACAAATCTCGGGATTCAGTCATGAGGGATAGTGTGTCATAAAGCAAGGTTATCCCTAAAATAAACCTCAGTAATTGCCCCGCTCCAACGCAAATGATTATTTTTACATAATCTTTCAGGCTCGATTGCATCTGCATAAACATCTGTATGTGTGCTTGCATAATCATTTCACCCAAAGTAGACAGCTCGTGTTTTCTACAGGGTCAGCTTAGGCAGCCAAATGAAAATGTATCCTGAGCTCTGCTTTAAAGAGCTGTTTTATATCTACTATGTGGATACAGCTGCAGGCACAGTCGCGCTGGGCATCTTTTATGAATGAGCTGCGAAGTCACTGCACACAGAGTTTGTTTTGAGATCACAATATATTAGATGACATGGTAACACGTATAAACTTATGTTTATGTGTACATCGGCTGTCTGAAATAATACAAAGACTTAAATAGATTTTTACATTAGTGCAAATTAGTCTTTTAAGTTCCCAACATATAAAATCAAGTAATAAATAAATTAAATTTGGGCCATAAATAATAACAACCTTTGTTCCGCTGCAGATCGGTTGATACACGTCCATAATTTTTATGGACCCCTCAGGGGGCCAAATAGATAAAACGCCACCACAACAAATGCGAATCCACTGTGTACCTTTACCTTTACTAGCTGTACCAATACCATAACAATGTTACAGACTTTATTACTGTGTGGTTATTGATAAACCTCGGAGCTTTTTAGATTCCTCACATCTGAAGCGACAGAGTTCGGAATGACATTAGACATGGGACTGTACCATGTCACTGGATGCTTATGTCACCCTCCTAGCCCACTAAATCAGCAGGAAGTGGAATTGGAACGTTTTTAGTTGTGGACTTTTAAATAAAAAGATAGCACTGCTTTATACATTTACACAATAAAAGTCTAATATAGTATGCAGTAATTATTGAACCTTTAAAGGGTGTAGCCTATTAAGTGATGTCAGGAGCTGGCGCGTGTTAGTCTGTAAGTATCTAGGCGTGAGTTGTGGCTACAGCAGCTCCTTGCATTTTGTTTGTGTTTTTGTTTGACCTAATCAATAAATGACTAAAAGTGCATTGCAAATACAGCTGTATTTTCCCACAAGCAAGGGCATTATGGTTCCTTAAATGCTCAATTTTTTATTATACTTCAGTCAATATGCGGCATGTCTGAAGGCCACACCTCAAATTTTGCCACACAAAACGGCCCAAAAAAAAAAAAAAAGCGACGACTCATAAAGTGAAAATCTTGTTAGTTAGGGCACTCTTCACTTAAGGTAAAACTGGCATTTTTGATAGATTAAGAGTAAACAGGAGAGCAATCAGTCACTTATTTTTATTTTTTTATTGACAGTCAAAAGTAGGGAGAAAACTAACAACACAAATCGATTTGCTCTTTTTTGTTCTGCAGTCCATGGTTCTTCTACTCCACAGTCAGCGTCAATACATCTTCGACTTCGACTCACTGGACCGCCTATCGGGCATCACCATGCCAAGCGTGGCCCGCTACACCATGCAGACAGTGCGCTCGGTGGGCTACTACCGCAACCTCTACCACCCTCCAGAGAGCAATGCCTCGGTGGCTGTGGACTACAGCGAGGACGGCCTCCTGCTAAGAGTGTCTCACTTTGGCACCGGCCGACGTGTGCTGTACCGCTACCGGCGTCAGAACAAGCTGTCGGAAATCCTTTATGACAGCACGCGGGTCAGCTTCACCTATGACGAGACTGCGGGCGTCCTGAAGACAGTCAACCTCCAGAGCGATGGCTTCATATGCTCCATCCGTTACCGGCAAGTGGGACCCTTAGTAGACCGGCAGATCTTCCGCTTCAGTGAGGATGGCATGGTCAATGCTCGCTTTGACTACACCTACGACAACAGCCTGCGTGTCACCAGCGTACAGGGAGTTATCAACGAGACGCCTCTGCCCATCGACCTATACCAGTTTGACGACATATCCGGCAAGGTAGAGCAGTTTGGCAAATTCGGTGTCATTTACTACGACATCAACCAGATTATCTCCACGGCAGTGATGACCTACACCAAGCACTTCGACGCCCACGGGCGCATAAAGGAGATCCAGTATGAGATTTTCCGCTCTCTCATGTATTGGATCACATTCCAGTACGACGACGCGGGCCGTGTCACCCGGCGTGAGATCAAGATCGGACCGTTCGCTAACACCACCAAGTATGGCTACGAGTACGATGTGGACGGCCAGCTGCAGACTGTCTACCTGAATGAAAAGGTTACCTGGCGCTACACGTATGATCTCAATGGGAACCTACACCTTCTCAATGCTGGGAACAGCGCAAGACTCCTCCCTTTACGCTATGACCTCAGGGACCGCATCACCCGTCTTGGAGACATCCAGTACCGCATGGATGAAGACGGTTTCCTCCGCCAGAGGGGTGCCGAAATCTTCGAGTACAACTCTAAAGGACTCCTGGTCCGGGTGTACAGCAAAAGCAGCGGGTGGACTATTCAGTACCGCTACGACGGGCTCAGTCGAAGGGTGTCCTCCAAGACCAGCCTGGGCCAGCATTTGCAGTATTTTTATGCCGATTTAAGCTACCCGGCCCGGATTACGCACGTGTACAACCACTCCAGCTCAGAGATCACCTCACTGTACTACGACCTGCAAGGACACCTGTTTGCCATGGAGATCAGTAGCGGCGAGGAGTTCTACATCGCCTGCGACAACACCGGAACCCCACTGGCTGTCTTCACCAGCAACGGCCTTCTGGTCAAACAGCTGCAGTACACGGCCTACGGCGAAGTCTACTTTGACTCCAACCCAGATTTCCAGCTGGTGCTTGGCTTCCATGGGGGTCTATACGACCCACTCACCAAGCTTCTACACTTTGGGGAACGGGACTACGACATCATGTCCGCCAGGTGGACCATGCCGGATGTTTCCACCCTGAGGGATGTCGGCAAGGAGCCGGCGCCTTTTAACCTTTACATGTTCCGGAATAACAACCCCATTAGCAAAGTCCACGAAGTGAGAGAATATGTCGCAGGTGAGATTTTGGTGCAGTCAAAGAAGCTGTTACAAGATGATTATGGTGGTGACTAATGGTTACTCTGACTGCACTCCTATTTAGTTGTCTGAAAAATGTCAAGAAATAATGGGGAAAATTACTGCCTCTCTTAGCCTCAGTAAAATTCTTTCAAAGATGAGATTCTTTGGGTTTTCATTTTATATTTTATCTTTTGTTGCACAGACGTGAACAGTTGGCTGGTGACTTTTGGCTTTCACCTGCACAACACCATTCCCGGATTTCCTGTGCCCAAGTTCGACCTAAGCATGCCATCGTACGAGCTGAGGAAGAGTCAACTATGGGACGATTTGCCGGTGGGTCCAGTTTAAATTTGTTAAAAGCAATTATTATCAAAGACAGACGAAAAAATAGAATGTCTTTTTTTTTCACAACAAAAAGTCTGTGCTAATAGTTAATTATTTTTTAAAACTCACTGAGATCCTCTACACCAGTGGTCCCCAAACACCAGGCAAGGCCTTGGCAGGCTGCACATATGAAAAAAGAAAAATATTACAGTACTTTTATTGTTTATCTAGCCGAGGCTGAAAAATATTTTATTTTAAAGTGACTTGATTCTCCCTTTTACATTAGTCTACAACTGATATTTGACGCATGTCAATTTGCTTGTTGTCTTGGTTATATAATGCTACTATTAAACCCCAATAACCTACCAGAATTAGTGAAAAATACAGATGTGTTTGGAAAGTTTCTTTGCAATGGGAAAAAGGCCCAGTGAGGATTCACCCCAAAGGCATATGTCCAAGATGAATAAAAAGGGAGCATTTCACAGATAATATGTGGAAACCTTTACCTTATTGCGACAGGTGACTCCCACATTCAAAATACGCTCTGCACACTAGGCGTCAAGCTGTTCTCCAATGAGTAAAAAGCCTTCAAAACTGATTGGTCAACAAATGTTAATTGCCTTGAGAGCGTCATACTTGTTAAGGAAAAAAATTAATTTGTGTTTATTCCCATTGCGACTTGTAAAGGCTATGCAAAAAAAAGTTACGGGATCACTGTTATACACTGCAGGCAACATTATGTTCCTCTGATAGCCTATCTCGGGTTAGAATATGACTGCTTTAATTACATAATCGAGAGAGTTTTTGTAGAAAATAATACATTTCTATAAATGGTTTTTTTTTCCTCAACTTCATGCTCTTGGCAAATATACATTTTTCCTTCTGGTGTCACACATTTCTTAGGAGTGCAGACAGAAGTGATAAAACTTTATTTTCTTACTTTTCATAAGTGTGTTATGAAGGTGCTTTTATGCATTTCTCAAAGATTATTACTTTTAATTGGGTCTTATTTGCATAATAATGCAAACAGTGTAGTTCCAACGGTTGAATACATCTTCTCACTGGTGTCTGGCATTGTAACATCCAGTGTTTTGTTAGAGAATTATCTGTTTTTAGTGTTAGGTTTCTTGAGTAGGATTCTAGGAAGTGTTCGGGGGGGGGGGGGTTGCATTTTGCAGCAAAATTAAAAAGCCTACAGCTCTCGTCATGATAATAAAATGTTTTGTTTGAATTTTTACCTGAAGGAAAATTATAATTTACATAAAAAAATAACATCTGAATTTAAATGAAAATGCGCTTGATAATTTTGTACTTTAATTTTTATTTGTCCTGTTCTATTTCTCTCGTAAAGTAGTTTTTGGAAACCCAGTCACTTCTTTATCGAGTTGTTATTGTATTATTATTATTATTATTATTATTATTATTATTATTATTATTATTATTATTATTATTATTATTATTATTATTATTATTATTATTATTACAAAAAAACAAGGAGAATCATGTGAGAAATAAGTATAATTTTATCATTTATATTGTCAAGAAAGAAAGTTTCTTTTAAGACATACTGTTACTAAAAAAGTGTTTATTTTGTTATCTGGAAAAGTCAAACTCTGGAAAAGTCAAACTCTTAAGAGAAGCTTTTCTTTTTTATCTTGTATTTTTGAGAAAAAATACCTTGTTTTGGAAAATTATGAGCTTTATTTTTGGGGTAAGAGCAGCTATTTTAAAACACTTTTTGAGAAATTTAATTTTTGGAAATGTCATTTTCTTAGAAGTCTGATTAAAAAAATATTGCATCTTTTTTAGACACAAGGACATTTTATCATACTTTTCAGAGAAAAGAAGTCAATTCCCTAAGTGTATTCCAAAACACAACAAGAAAATGGGGCAAGGTTTTTTTAAAATGCATATTATCATTTTGTCTGCGCTATCCTTTGCAGTCCATCTCTGGAGTGCAGCGCGAAGTCACCCGCCAGGCTAACTCACTTCTGTCCTTTGAGCGTCTGCCTGAGGTTCACCTGCGGCGAGGCCGTCGTGGCGAGAAGCCTTGGCTGTGGTTCTCTGCGGCAGCGTCCCCAGTGGGGCGCGCCGTCATGTTTGCCATCTACAAGGGCAGCGTGCATGCGCACACTCTCAACATGGCGGGCGAAGACTGCATCAAGGTGGCAGGCATCCTCAACAATGCCTTCTACCTAGAAGAGCTTCACTTCACCGTGGAGGGCCGGGATACGCACCACTTCGTCAAGCCAGGACTACCCGACGCCGACCTGGCCGCCTTGCACCTGACCAGCGGCCACAAGACGCTGGAGAATGGCGTCAACGTAAGTGTGTCACAGTCCACTACTGTCATGGACGGGCGAACGCGCCGCTTTGCCGACGTAGAGGTGCGTGCCGGAGCTCTGGTGCTGCACGTGCGCTACGGCGCCACCGTGGACGAGGAGAAGGCCCGCGTGGCCGAACTGGCTCGCCAGCGTGCCTTGGCGGGCGCCTGGGCGCGGGAGCAAAGGCGGTTGCGTGACGGCGAAGAGGGCGGTCGGCCGTGGACAGAGGGCGAGAAGCGGCAGCTGTTGAGCAGCGGCAAGGTCCTTGGCTACGACGGCTACTACGCCCTCTCCGCGGAGCAGTACCCCGAGTTGGCAGACAGCGCAGACAACATCCATTTCCTAAGGCAAAACGAAATCGGGAAGAGGTAACAGAACATTAGTTGTGACTGTTTGTGTTCCACACAACTCACAAAAATTTAGGGATATTTAACTTTTGGCTGAAAAAAATTCAGGATAGACTTAAAATCTACCGGTCAACCCCTGTTTATCTCGAGGCATGTGTTCCATATATATACAGTCGTATGCAAAAGTTTGGGCACCCCTGATCATTGTCATGATTTTCCTTTATAAATCATTGGTTGTTCGGATCAGCAATTTCAGTTAAATATATCATATATTTATATTTATATGTTTGTCTGCTTCTCAAATATCACAGTTTTTGTCTTCTATATCAGTGGTCCCCAACCTTTTTTGTGCCACGGACCGGTTACATGTCAGAAATATTTTCGCGGACCGGCATTTATATAAATAAATAATACATTTATATAAATAAATAAATAATACATTCATAATAAATATATAAATACGATGAAATAAAATGATACGACTGACATAAAAGTACAAATGACAAAAATAAAACTCACCATTACGTTAAATTAGTGGGAGCACTGAGTTTGTTTCTCAGAAACGAGCCGGTCCCATCTAGACGTAATCGGAGACAATGACACCCGAAGTGATTAAGGTTTGTCTTTTATTGCAGGATGCTTGGTCTCCATGTGTTGAAGCAGTTTTGAATGCTTCATTGCCTGGTTAGTTAGCCTGTCGCCACATATTAGCTTTGCGGGCTCGACTGGGGAAACATGTCACGTGACCGTCTTGACCTTGAGTGTCTTGACCTGAATTAATTGATCGTCGATAATTTTTTTTTCTGTGCGGCTTGGCGGCCCGGTACCAAGTGACCCACGGCCCGGTGGTTGGGGACCACTGTTCTATATGACATATTTAACTGTAATTGACAGGGGTGTTCAAACTTTTGCATACGATTGTGTGTGTGCAAGTGCGTGCGTATATATATATATATATATATATATATATATATATATATATATAAAAATATTCCCCTCTCACCCTCCGCGGGTGGTCTCCCACTCCAAGCTCGGGTCCTCTACCAGAGGCCTGGGAGCTTGAGGGTTCTGCGCAGTATTTTGGCTGTTCCTAGCACTGCACTCTTCTGGACTGAGATGTCTAATGTTGTTCCTGGAATCTGCTATATATATATATATATATATATATATATATATATATATATATATATATATATATATATATATATATATATATATATATATATATATATATATATGATATACATATATAGATATATATAGATATAGATATAGATTTTATCAGATCAATCATAAGGTTCCTGCAGCACGTGAGGATGAACTGATCATTTGAATCAGGTGTGTTTAACAAGGGAAACTTGTAAAACATATAGGATTGCGGCCCCCAAAGACTGGAGTTTGACACCTCTGATATAGAGCTATATATAGTGCATAATGTTTGTCAATTGGTTAAGTCCAGTGAGTATGGGTTTCCTGAAAAGTAGGAAGCATCAAGGGTTACCAAAAGAAAGAATCATCTCATGATGCATTGTGCTAATCAAGAAAAAAAAAAAAAAAGATTTTCACACATCCCAACGTCCCTAACTTTTTGTGAGTAGGTGTATGTTCCCGGGTTTTGCAAACAATCAAATAATATAAAATGAAATTAAAAATAATATAGAAAAGAAAAGATGAACGCAATGCTGTGCATTGTGAGTCGGTAGGGGGACTATTAATGTCACTGAGCCTTAACACAGGCGATTACAGGTCACATCCTCTGTAGCACAAAAGCCTTCTGGACTCTCAAGTGGAGCAACGCTGAAGGGAGAACGAGCTTATTATTTAGGGCCCGAGCACCAGGTGGTGGTGCGTAGGCCCTCTCAGAATTGCTCTTTAGTTGTTATTGAATGAATGACTCAATGATTGAATGAACGGATGACTTTTCAGGTTGAGACCCAAAAAAACATACCTAATAACTCATATTATGACAAATTCTGGTGAAAATCCCAACACTGCACTCACTCAGTAGAACCCCCTGGGAAATTGGGGGGAACAGCCCCAGACAACAATTTTACACATGAAATTTGGTGGACGTGGACGTGGTTTGTCAATTGGTTGTTCTATGCCCAATGACCCACGGCCAAAATTAATCGGAAGTCAGCCATTTTGATTTAAGGCTACCATTTCGGGCAAAGTTAAAGTTGATGATCAATTTGAAGATTCTCAAAACGCTTGGAGAAAAAAACAACCATATGCACTAAAGGTCACAAGAACCAAAACCATAATTAAAAAGCAACTTGGCCATTTTGGTTTGAATCAGATATTTGGGGCAAATTCCAGACATTCTACTAAAAGAACCGCACTGCACCGGTTTTACTAATCAACACAAAATTATGTGGCTACATCCGCCATAATGGTATGCACGCAAATGTCTCAAGGACCCTTGGCCAGAATTTAACAGATAATCGCCAATTTGATGTGTTATACTCGGTATTCAGCCCAAATGAGCCCCATTTGGAAGCAGGTAGCCTAGCAGATGGGCGATGCTAAATTGTGATGCTTTTTTGCCTGTGGTGTGAGCTTGCGCCTTTAATGATGTTTTACTTTAATTTTCCTCGTTGTTAGTTTTCACAACATCCGGCTTCACTGCAGTTATTGTACGACCAGGAAATGTTTACATTGTGTGCACTCGTGCTAGGGGAAGGGGCACATTATGTCATAAATCAGCAAAGCAAATGTTTGTTTTGAAAAAAATGTATATGAAATTTAGCACTTGTAAACTTCAACATGTGTTTGATGCTTTGGGGAAAAATGTTTCCATGTTTAAATAGAAAATGTTCATTGTGTGTGAGGTGAAAAAGAGACGCGATTGGACTCCTTGGGAACCCTACGGAAGCCCGCTTTTTGTAAATGATAAAACTATTAGTAATTTATGTTTGTGTTTATACATAACTAATAAAGTACAGATGGATTTTGGACCGTTTATTTGCGTATTGCTCCACATACAACCTGTTTACATTTGTTTGACATTTCCACAAATGTGGAATAAAATGGGAAAGTGGCTTCATTTGATGGACCTGGGCACTACATGGACAACAATCCTCAATATACCGTTTTCTTCTATGTATAATGCGCAAAATTTCACTAATTTATTGTCCTAAAATCTGGGGTGCGCATTATACATGGGTACAATTTTTTTTTGTTTTTAATTATTTTATTTTTTTTATCCGGATATCATACGGAGGCCGCCATTACAGATGCGCTTTCTTCTCTGCTGTTCACTTCAAACACGCTCCATACGAACACAATGCTCTCGTATCAGACGCTTGCTCGATCACCTGCTCGTTTGCTGTCACAATGTACCCTACACAAATCCGAAACATTTCTTCGCTATTGAGTTTGCTAGCGCATGCGCAGTGATACTGACCGGCAGAATAACATCCGGTTGTTCCCAAAGATCAGAGGCGTAGCCAAGCCGGGGAAAAAAAATCGAGATTTTTCGATTCTTCATTTTCATGCCGTTTTTTTCTTTCGGTCTTGCGCGAATGTGCTTGCGCTATACTATGTGCGCGATGTTATCCATTCACCGTTTGCCTCCCGGACCCGGATGTTGTTTTAGCAATCAGCGAGCGGCGTGGGTGATGTTTGATTTTTTTTTTCTGTGGGCGCGCGCCCCTACTGGGAAAATTCCTGGCTACGCCTCTACCAAAGATGATCTTTTTTCTGAAATCATTTTACTTTTACGGACTTAAGTAGGAGTCAAAATTTGGGTGCCTATTATACATGGGTACAGGCTTTTTTCCAGCATCAACATGCCATTTTTAGGGTGCGCATTATACATGGGGGCGCATTATACATGGAAAAAAGCGGTAATCCGTCCATTATCTGTACCGCTTCGTCCCCACGGGTGTCGGGGGCGTGCTGGAGCCTATCCCAGCAGTCATCGGGCAGTAGGCGGGGGACACCTTGAACCAGTTGCCAGCCAATCGCAGGGAGGGTTGGAGGTGGAATCGAACCCGCACCCTCCCAATTGTGAGGCGGACGTGCTAATCAGTGTCCCACCGAGCCGCCCCAGTACATTTTATTTTTTCAGAAATTATTGTGAATATAAACATCTTATTATTTAGTTTTAAGAGGAAAAAAAGAGGAACCAGAAGGTCACTAACAAGCAAATCAAGAAACGGGATGGATGGATGGACTTTCACGTATAATTGCTCAAAAAGGGTTGTTGTCTTTTCCCCTCGTCCGCCTCAACGTGCAATTTGAAGCCTTTCAAATTGAACATGTACTGACTTGATATAAAGAATACTGATACGCTTCTCTTTCATACCACCCTTCAAAGAACATTTCTAACAGAACAATCGTCAGTTTCACATCTTTTTCAAAATGCTTTTTAACTTTGCACACCTGCTGCTTCTTTGTTTTAGTCTTACTGTATTTCATTGCATGGAAGTAAACCAAAGTATTTCTAACACCCCCCCCCCCCCCCCCCCCCAGCGTCCCTTCAGTTCTATGTCCCTCTGGTACCCTCTAAAGGCTCAAAAAATCATTACAGTCACTCACTGTTGACTCACGGTCAACAACTGCAATGGTATTCTTTTCCTGATGCCATCACAACAGGGTAGCAGTGATAAGGACAAATAGACCTACGTACATACACGTGAAATTGGATACCAAATGGACATCCTATAGATACAAAAACAATGTAGCCTCAATAAACTTACATAAAACACATTTACCTATTTAACTACCAACTTACATATACAGGATACAATCACATATAGGTAGTTGTAGAACATAGATGAACAAATATATATGTAATATATATCGTGTACATACAGTTGAGGGTTTTACGGTAATCTTTGAGCCTGGAACAGAGGTACCAGTATTATGTTTTCAAAGTCAAACAACTTGAAAGTCAACCGGGAGTCAATAATGATCCACATCAGAGGTCCCTCCACCATACTGCACTTCGACTTGACTAGTGAACTTAAATCGCTTTGCATATTGCAGCGGGTTGATTGGCAAGTAGTCAGAGACCCCCCTTGGCTCCCCTCCCAGCCCCTTCAGGTTAAATGAAGAGGCATCAAAGGGAATGACTAAGCCGGAGTTCCAGATGCAGCCTCACGCTGAGACTATAGCAGCGCAGCGGGGGCGTTGGACCGCCGGGACCGCCAGGCCTTGGCCGAAACAGACGCAACTTCAAAGGCCGTGCAACATCACAAGAGCCTCCCTACACATCGCATCTCACCCCAGCACGGGTTACATACGTCATCCCTACATGTGCATGGATGATAACCAGGTAAATTGAGTGGGAAAGTGCAATCAAGCTGGGCTGAAGAACACAAAAGCTCATTCGTGAAGTCGATAAATAAAAAAAAATAGCAGAAATAAACTACAGAAGCCAAACAACCCTACGAACGTATATGCATTGCTACATATGAACATTTAAAGTTAAATCCATGAATATTGATTTTTGTTTACATTTTTCAATTTCCCATCCACACAATCTTTGTCTTTTTGCTTCAAAGCTTCAGCACAGCTTTTGATGACATAAAACAGAAAAGGGTTGTTGCGTTTTGTTCAAGATGCCGTCGTTGAGCAAGGAAAACAAAGATGTGGAGTAATAGTTGGTGTCAGGGTTTTCCAAACCATCTTAATCGTATGATTATGTTGGAATGTAACCAGTAATAAATAACCTAGCTAGATTAGTTTTATGCTTATGTTGGTGTGTAACCAGTAATAAATAACCTAGCTTGTCCCATCCTACACAATGTCGTAAAACATTCCCTGCTATGCTTTGACTAGAGGTCAAGGGCTTTCTCTTCTCTATCCAGTCCACTGTCACCCCCACTCTGTTTCTCTTAATAAAAATGCTCTTGCGGGAGGCGAGAGTCAGACCTCCATTCGATCATCGCTGTACGCACAGCGACGAATGGACTCTCCACCTGCAGGTGCCTAAAAAGACTTAATTGTCTCCCGTGTGGTTCTTGCAAAATAAGTTAGAGTGAGCACCACTCTAACAGTTGGTTCTTTATTTGCAAGATCTTGGGTTGCTTCACAGCAGTCAGTACAAGTGCACTTCACCTGATGAGAACAACCACGTTAGACTCCAGATCAGAAGGTTTTATACTCTCCGCAAGCAGGAATACGGAAGGGAAGAAAAGGGAGGTGAAAAGAAGGAAAAACATATCCTCATAAGAATGTCTTGTTATCTACTGAATGTTTTGTATCAATGTGTCATGGCGTTAATGAGCTCTGCCTTATGTGTAATGGAAAGGTTACCAAGCTATGCGTGCTGTGTCTGTGCTCTGATGGAGCAACTATGTTTGTATAAATTAATATAGAATGAATATAGAATATGTAGACATTGCTGTTGCTCCCTTTTCAGTGTCTATATTTAATTTAAATTTATTTTGTCACCTTCTAAAAACAATGATATTAACTTATTCTCTTACAATATGTGTAATCTTTTGAAAATAGTCGAGAAAAATATTTTTTAATTATTAATTTATAAAAACATGTTTAGGCTTGTTTTCAGAGGAAGCCAAACACCTATCTTGAGAGAATAACTCTTTTTCTAAATTTTCTTTATCACTGAAAAAAACGATATATTTTAAGAACTCAACAAGAATGGAATATTTTGAATAGAAATATAGCTTTTTGTAGAAAATTACAATGAAAAAGATATACATATGGACACAGATTTCCCTCGCCCGGACGCGGGTCACCGGGCCCCCCCTCTGGAGCCAGGCCTGGAGGCGGGGCTCGAAGGCGAGCATCTGGTGGCCGAGCCTTCGCCCATGGGGCCCGGCCAGGCACAGCCCGAAAAGGAAATGTGGGTCCCCCTTCCCATGGGCTCACCACCTGTGGGAGGGGCCAAAGGGGTCGGATGCAGTACAAGCTGGGCGGCGGCCAAAGGCAGGGACCTTGGCGGTCTGATCCCCGGCTGCAGAAGCTGATTCTTGGGACATGGAATGTCACCTCTCTGGCTGGAAAGGAGCCCGAGCTGGTGTGCGAGGCAGAAAGGTTCCGACTAGATATAGTCGAACTTGCCTCCACGCACAGTTTGGGTTCCGGTTCAAGCCCTCTCGAGAGGGGCTGGACTCTCTTCCACTCTGGAGGTGCCCACGGTGAGAGGCGTCGAGCAGGTGTGGGTATACTTATTGCCTCCCGGCTGGGCGCCTGCACATTGGGGTTCACCCCGGTGAACAAGAGGGTAGCCTCCCTCCGCCTTCGGGGTGGGGGGACGGGTCCTGACTGTTGTTTGTGTCTATGCACCAAACGGCAGCTCAGAGTACCCACCCTTCTTGGAGTCCCTGGAGGAAGTGCTGGAGAGCGCTCCTTTTGGGGACTCCATCGTTCTACTGGGTGACTTCAATGCTCACGTGGGCAATGACCTGGAAGGGCGTGACTGGGAGGAACGGCCCCCCTGATCTGAACCCGAGCGGTGTTCTATTATTGGACTTCTGTGCTCGACACGGATTTTCTATAATGAACAGCATGTTCAAACATAAGGGTGTCCATGTGTGCACTTG
This sequence comes from Syngnathus typhle, assembly GCF_033458585.1. Classification (NCBI taxonomy): domain Eukaryota; kingdom Metazoa; phylum Chordata; class Actinopteri; order Syngnathiformes; family Syngnathidae; genus Syngnathus; species Syngnathus typhle. The sequence continues at coordinate 11,016,602 of NC_083738.1, read as the reverse complement.
GCACCAGGACACCCTAGGCTGCAGTTCGATGATCGACTTTGTAGTCGTGTCATCGGATTTGCCGCCGCATGTTTTGGACACTCGGGCGAAGAAAGGGGCGGAGCTGTCAACTGATCACCACCTGGTGGTGGGTTGGCTCCGATGGTGTGGGAAGATGCCGGTCCGACCTGGCAGACCCAAACGCTCTGTGAGGGTCTGCTGGGAACGTTTCGCGGAATCCCCTGTCAGGAAGAGCTCCAACTCCCACCTCCGGCAGAACTTTTCCCACGTCCCGGGGGAGGCGGGGGACATTGAGTCCGAGTGGACCTTGTTCCGCGCCTCCATTGTTAGGGCGGCCGACCGGAGCTGTGGCCGTAAGGTCATTGGTGCCTGTCGTGGCGGCAATCCCCGAACCCGCTGGTGGACACCGACGGTAAGGGATGCCGTCAAGCTGAAGAAGGAGTCCTATCGGGCCGTTTTGGCCTGCGGGACTCCGGAGGCAGCTGACAGGTACCGGATGGCCAAGCGGAACGCGGCTTCGGCGGTTGCTGAGGCAAAAACCCGGACGTGGGAGGAGTTTGGCGAGGCCATGGAGAATGACTTCCGGACGGCTTCGAGGAAATTCTGGTCCAGCATCCGGCGTCTCAGGAGGGGGAAGCAGTGCAAGGTCATCGTGTGTCGGTGGGGAGAATACTTCGAAGACCTCCTCAATTCCACCGACACGCCTTCCATTGCGGAAGCAGGGCCTTGGGACTCTGAGGCGGACTCTCCAATCTCTGGGGTCGAAGTCACTGAGGTAGTTAAAAAACTCCTCGGTGGCAAGGCCCCGGGGGTGGATGAGATCCGCCCGGATTTCTTAAGGGCTCTGGATGTTGTGGGGCTGTCATGGCTGACACGTCTCTACAACATCGCGTGGACATTGGGGACAGTGCCTCTGGATTGGCAGACTAGGGTGGTGGTTCCCCTCTTTAAGAAGGGGGACCGGAGGGTGTGTTCCAATCACAGGGGAATTACACTCCTCAGCCTCCCTGGTAAGGTCTATTCAGGGGTGCTGGAGAGGAGGGTCCGTTGGTGGGTCGAACCTCGGATTCAGGAGGAGCAGTGTGGCTTTCGTCCTGGCCGTGGAACAGTGGACCAGCTCTTCACCCTCAGCAGGATCCTCGAGGGTGCATGGGAGTTCGCCCAACCAGTCCACATGCGTTTTGTGGACTTGGAGAAGGCATTTGACCGTGTCCCTCGGGAGGTTCTGTGGGGGGTGCTTCGGGAGTACGGGGTACCGAGCCAACTGATAATGGCGGTTCGGTCCCTGTATCACCGATGCCAGAGTTTGGTCCGCATTTCCGGCAGTAAGTCGGATTCGTTCCCAGTGAGGGTTGGACTCCGCCAAGGCTGCCCTTTGTCACCGATTCTGTTCATAATTTTTATGGACAGAATTTCTAGGCGCAGCCGAGGCGTTGCGGGTGTCCGGTTTGGGGACCTCAGCATCGCGTCTCTGCTTTTTGCAGACGACGTGGTGCTGTTGGCTTCTTCAGGCCGTGATCTCCAGCTCTCACTGGAGCGGTTCGCAGCCGAGTGTGAAGCGGTCGGGATGAGGGTCAGCATCTCCAAATCCGAGTCCATAGTCCTCGATCGGAAAAGGGTGGGATGCCCTCTCCGGATCGAGGATGAGATCCTGCCCCAAGTGGAGGAGTTTAAGTATCTTGGGGTCTTGTTTACGAGGATGGAGGGAGGATGGAGCGCGAGATCGACAGGCGGATCGGTGCAGCGTCTGCAGTAATGCGGACTCTGTACCGGTCCGTCGTGGTAAAGAGAGAGCTGAGCCAAAAGCCAAAGCTCTCAATTTACCGGTCGATTTACGCTCCTACCCTCACCTATGGTCACGAGCTATGGGTCGTGACCGAAAGAACGAGATCCCGGATACAAGCGGCCGAAATGAGTTTTCTCCGCAGGATGTCCGGGCTCTCCCTTAGAGATAGGGTGAAATGTTCGGTCATCCGGGAGAGACTCGGAGTAGAGTCGCTGCTCCTCCACGTTGAGAGGAGCCAGATGAGGTGGCTCGGGCATCTCATCAGGATGCCTCCTGGATGCCTGCCTGGGGAGGTGTTCCGAGCATGTCCCACCGGTAGGAGACCCCGGGGACGACCCAGGACGCGCTGGAGAGACTATGTCTCTCAGCTGGCTTGGGAACGCCTTGGGATCCCCCGGGATGAGCTAGATGAAGTCTGGGAGTCCCTCCTGAAGCTGCTGCCCCCGCGACCCGACCCCGGATAAGCGGAAGAAGATGGATGGATGGATGGATGGATGGATGGATGGATGGATGGATGGATGGATGGATGGATGGATGGATGGATGGATGGATGGATGGATGGAAGGCCAAATAAAATCATATTTGTTAGAGAAAACTTTTTTTTTATCTTCTTCGATTCCTAGGAAAGCAAGCCACCCAGTGACCTAGCGTGTCAGCACGTTGCAGTGTATTTGCTGAAAACAAGGTCAGAGTGCATGTATACGTGACAGTACGGTTAAGCGAATGTCTGGCTGAGACCTCGCAAGTGGAAACACGTGCCGCCTATCTGCCGTTATAATCTGGCCTCAGAAGAGGCCGAACAAGGCTTACACATTCTCGCCGCACTTGTCCCCGTTCAGAAATAGCTTCTCGTTATCGCGCCTGTGATGTTTCTGAGAACATAGCAGCAGCTCAAAGCGGCTGATGGCCGAACTCCTCATGAGGGGCTATGATTCGGCATAGATGGAGTTTTAAACGATGCCAGTGATCCTTCAACAGTGAGAAAAACATTTGAAGCACCATGCAAGTGAAACAAAGAAGTTAAGTAAAAATGTTGGTCCCACCTGTTTCAATTTAGAGGTCCAATCTGTTTAGGATATAAACAAAGCCTAAAAAACACTACTACAAATACTACTACCATGACAAGAACCAGTACATGTGACAATAAAAATTTCAAGACTACACCCAAACAGAGAACCATGAGACACGCGATGTTGTTGTTGATCGGGTAGAACTTAATATTAACCAGACAGCAAATATTTACAGTCCACCCAAAACGACTTGACGACGGATAGAGCTTAGCATTTTTCATGGCTCCTGTGACCCATAATAAAATTCGATGAGAGTACAAAGTTTTGCTATTTCAACCTTATTTGTGAGTTTTCTGATGGAAACAACTGGTGCTATGAAAAGGCGTGTCAAGTTTAGATAACAAGTGGCAGATTTAATTAAGCAAATACGCAAATACGTATGTACACAGAATAAAATTCGCAAAGGTGCAGCCAACCAACTAATATGCACATGACTGAGTGGTTTATTATATTTATTTTAGTACGTTATGTTTCTACAAAGATCATATCAAACATTGTGAGGGTGATTTCTAATAATTTGCAATATTTTTTATTTTTGTTTGTTGAGAAACAATTTATAAATGGTCAAGTTGATGAATACGACAATAAATATATTAATGTTTTTGTGGCAGCCGTGGCTCAGGCAGTCGAGCGGGTTGTTCAGAAACTGGAGGGTCGGTGATTCGAACCCAGCTCTGACTGAGTCACGTTGTTGTGTCCTTACCTTAAGGACTACAGATAAAATATAGCCCCCTTGTTAATTCTGGTCCGTCTACAAAAATGTTCACTGATCTACACTGCCCTTATCAAATGAACAAAAATAAAATCACTGGCAGACATTTGTCAGTTTTACAATACTTTGTTCTATAAGATTTGTTAAAACTTTAAAACAGAGAGAAAATTGCCTTATTTTTTCCCTTTTTCCCTTGCAGATATACAAATTTCTCACCCTATCTCTAAGGGAGAGCCCGGACACCCTGCGTAGGAAACTCACTAATTTTTGGATATGTTTAAACTTATTCCTTAGGGCTCTCATGGAGAAATAATTATGCACATGACTTCTTGTAAGACAATTTTGACAATTTATTTCAGTGTGTTCTGTTTTTCTGAGTAGTAAAAGTATATATAAGTAAAAGTACAAGCTCCTGACAATTTTGTTATTTACTGATATGATGGCATCCTGTGACCACGCCTTAAAACCAGTCAAACAAAGTCCACACATTCATGGTTTGGTTCAAGATAAACAAACCGGAGGCGTAGCACATGACGATGAGTACCCTCACCTCTGATTGGAGGATGCCGATCTTTAAAAACATGCAATACAATGAAAACAATTTTAGTACATGTTGACCTTCCAAGAGTGTATTAGTTGCAACTGCCCCCTTTCCCCCCCCCCCCCCCCCCCCCCCCCCCCTCCCCCCCCCTCCCCCCCCCCCCCCCCCCCCCCCCTTATAATATCATATCTTATATTTAATATTAGCAGATGTGCATGTAATATTGATTACGTTAATTGTTTTGGTTTGTTATCAGGTTGTTTCGAAACAGCTTCTGGAGCAAAAAGAAGAGCAAGATGCCTCTCAGGGAGGCGTCAACAAGGCCAGTAAAGGAGGTATAATCTATGGAGACTACCTCAAGGTACAATAACACCACCTGTAACATTGCACTTTTTGATTTGTTTAAAAATTTCCAAGAATTTTGTTTGTGGTTTCTCCCCCTGTAGCTGGATAAAATTGTGACAGCCCAGGTGCTACAAAGCGAGCTGAAGGGCAACAAGATCCACGATGAGCACCTCTTCATTGTCACACATCAAGGTGAACCGCATGTTAACTTTGAGGGTACTAAATTTCTACAGCACTTTGTAGCAAGCCTACCCTGAGGGAGGGTTTGTAGCAGTTTGCACATAGTGATGTTCTAAACACTTTTAAGTTATAAAGTCACAGTTTCCAATATTAGTTACTTCAGCATTTTTACGTATGTTCAAATGACAGCCATTCAGGGAGGCTTTTTTTATTTATTTAAAAAATACAAAGCCAGGTAAGATATTTAATTAGATATAATACACATTTTTCATTAAAATGTCATGATTCATTAAATTGACTTAAATTACTGAAAATGAAGTTGCTATTGAAAAATTATATTGTTTTAGAATTTAAAAATACCACAGTTAAAATGGATTTAATCAATAAAAATGGCATTACATAAATGGAAACATCACATAATAAAAATGACATGACATAACTAAAAATACAAAAAAGTAGAATAATTAAAATAACAAAATAAGATTTTAATAAAAAAAATGATTAAGGCAAATCTAATTAAATGATTCAAAAAATAATATTAATTAAATATCATTCATTAAATGAAAAGTTTTAATCATACCAACAACCAAAAATGTGAATGTGCAAAAATGCTGTTAAATTAAATTTTAATTAAATTGCAGCACTTAAAATTTTAAAATGACAGTAAATGGATATGGAATACATTAATGGATAAAAATTCATAAAAAGATGGCACTGAATTCATTACCATAACTTAAAATGCTATTACAATTAAAATGTCATCAAAAAGTGAATTCATTCATCTGAAACGCTTTTCATCACGACAATCATGGGGGTTCTGAAACTCATCCAGGCAGTGTTTGGGCAGGTTGTGATGAAAAGCGTCATTAAAAACTTTAAATACATTAATTTATTCTAGAAAAGATTATTTTAAATTATATCCCACCAGGCTGCACGGTAGTCGAATTATTAGAATGTTCGCTTTACAGTCTGTGGATTCTACTAATTCAGGCTCTAGCCTTCCTATTTGGAGTTTGTGTGGAGTTCATTCTCCCGTGCCTGTGTGGGGTTTTATGGGGTACTCCGGTTGCCTCCCTCATTCCGAAAACATGATTGGTATCTTAATTGGGCACTCTAAATTGTCAACAGTATAATAATGTGACAGTGAGTATGAATGGTTGTTTGTCTATGTGTTTCCTGTGAGTGGCTGGCAACCAGTTCAGGGTGCACCCATCCTACGACTTGAGGTCAGATGGAATAGGCTCTCGTCCACCTGTGACCCCTGTAATGAAAAAGCACTTCAGAAAATGGATGGATGGTGTCAGGCTGAAACCTCATCATAGGCTCAAACCATGCTATTTTGGGCCTCTACTGAAAAGTACTGATTAGTACAAGAACTCTTGCCTGACGCCAGTGATATACTTTGTAATGAGTTGCTGTTAAAAGTAGCTACCATTTTTGTTCAGACGTCAAAGTAAAATATAAGGCTTAAGGAAGGCTTATCATGCATCACGAGGTGCTACTGTATGTCCATCTTTGAACACAGTAATGTTCGATAACCACTGACTAGTGATGTGGGCACCTGTGAGCAAATTGCCTCATTCACTCATAGAATAAATTTTGTCCAATCAAATTGTTGATGAGAACTAAGTGCTGCATAACTGGTGCCTGTCTTTTAGATATGACTTTACTGCATTATATTATGAAGTAACCATTTTATAACCTCTGATAAAATGTCTGATAGTGTGCTTTGTATTTCATTGCAGCTTTTGAGCTGTGGTTTAAACAGATTCTGTTCGAGCTGGATTCAGTGCGGCAAATCTTCATTAATGGACACGTGAGTCACATTCATCACATTACATGATTAATACCAGTTCACTTCTTCCTGCTGTTGTGTGAAAGTCAACCATGTCAAATCCAATTTAAGCTGCAGCAAACAATTAACCTTGTTTGTTCATTGATCCATGAATTGTTTTCTCAATTAACAGTTGGCTCTTTCATGTTGGAAAATGTTCCCAAATGTCAGTTGGTGTTTGCAGATAATTATCTTTCAATCAGAGGTATAAAAAGTCCAAGCTGATGAATTGATGATTAGAACTGTGGCTTGATTAATCCCTTTACTGACATTCTTATTTATTTACACTTTATAGACGTTTTGAGTAAGAGGGGAAAAAAATAAAATTGTCTTCTGCATGCAGGTGCGAGATGAACGCAACATGCTCAAAGTCAATACCCGCATCCACCGGATCGTGATGATTTTCAAACTGCTGGTCGAGCAGTTTGCTGTTCTGGAGACAATGACAGCCTTGGATTTTTTTGACTTCAGGTTTGACGATTGACAAGCAATTTTCCCTCAGTTATCCGCACAGTATGCTTACTTCTTGTTGTTGATTTTGTATGTAGGGAATATCTGTCTCCAGCTTCTGGCTTCCAAAGCCTTCAGTTTCGGCTCTTGGAGAACAAAATTGGGGTCCCTGACACCTTGAGGGTGCCGTACAATAGACAGCACTACCGCGACATCTTCAAAGGTCAGGAAGCCGAGTTGCTGCTCGCCACGGAGAAAGAGCCCACACTCTTGAAACTGGTTGAGGTAAAGAAAAAGACTAAACGTCAGAGTTAACACATACTATAGCCATCCGTCAATCTATTATCTGAACCACTTATCCTCACGGGGTCACGGGAACGCTGAAGCCTATAGTAAACACATTACAAGGTATATGATTAACATGACTCCAGTGAATTTGGCTGGCTATTCAATTACTAGAATGGACATGCGTCATTTGACCACAATCAATAAAGCAGTACCACTGATTTGTCGTGGAGTTGTTGGAAGTAACGGTAGTAGAAGTAGTAGTATCATAACAGTATTTTTTTTCTTTTTATTAATCTTAAGCAGATACAGGTTTGAGGGAAATATTTCAAAGAACCTCTCAATGATTTGCAGCTACTCAGTCCGGAGCATGTAAATAAAGTGTTTTGATGACAGAATGTCCATGGAGTTTAAATGATTGCAGTCATTTACTGAGGAGGTGTTTGTTCAGTCTCTTCTTAAAGACGTGAATACCTTTAGTAGTGATAGTGATAGCAGTAGTACTAGTACTTTCATTCGACAGGAACTACTGATCGGAAATATGACATTCTGCAAGTAACATGAAACACTGTCTTTAAAGGAGTGGCTGGAGAGAACGCCTGGCCTGGAAACAGATGGCTTCAACTTCTGGGAAAGCCTGGAGACGAACATATTTAATGGCCTTGATAAGGAAAAGCAAAATATTGAGGTAAGATAATAACACTAATAATAATTAAACAACTCTCAATTGACATTGAGACTGGATTTAAACTCATTGGTGTGATGTTTGTGTTCCATAGCAAATGCCTGACTGTGAGGACAAAGAGGAGATGATGGCTGAGTTGCTGAAGCAGAAAGAAGTGTTCACTTCTTTGTTTGATGTTAAACGTCACGAGCATCTGCTCAGTAAAGGTTGGTGAATTACTGCACAACTCGCACATTGAATTCGAATCACATTTTGAAATGTGGCAGCAGTGGCTCACTGATGCTACTTTGTCCCCAAAAAGGTGAGAGGCGGCTGTCTCACAAAGCTCTTCAAGGCGCTCTCATGATCTACTTCTACAGGTAGCTCCACACCTGCACCTTAGACCGTTAGCAGTGGTAGCAGAGGTCGTGTGTGCGGGTGTGTGCGTGCGTGTGTGTGTGTGCGCGCTTACAATTAGACCACGCAGACATACACTTTGTCAATAACGTCGCTCGTTGCTGTCTGTTCAACTTAGAGAGGAGCCTAGGTTCCAGGTTCCTTTCCAGCTGCTCAACTCCCTCATGGATATTGACATGCTCATGACAAAATGGAGATGTGAGTATGTGGCTGCCACACCAGTACAGAGCCATGATGGAATGTTTGGCCCTAGGCCTCAGCGCACTAACAGGGAAGTTTTCCCGGCTAAAAAGTTAGTCAGAAGCCTTTGGGAAGCTGCTCCACTCCCACTCAATACATTTTTATTCACCCCTGCTCTTTCACTTGTGGATCAATTATTGACGTCTCACTTTTTCTTCTTCTATTTCGGTTGGGGTTGTTGCAGACAATCACGTATGCATGGTGCACCGGATGATTGGCAGCAAGGCGGGCACAGGGGGCTCGTCTGGGTACCACTACCTGAGATCCACCGTAAGGTATTGTCTATATGTGTATTTCAAGGCTGCATTGAAGAGCAAGCGAGATGCGCAATATAACTCTATTCCTCTAGGTGTTATTTGTCTCAATACTCAAGTCCATATATCTGTCTACTATAACCTGGCAACTTTGGAGCACATTTGTGGTTCTGCCAGAGCAGGCACGGTGCTGCTCTGGGTCTGGGGGGGTGCTATAACACCATCAGAAATATATGTTGCAACGGAAAGGCCCTTTCAGCGTTTTAAAATATTGATTATTTAAGTAAGTTTAAGAACATTATAAAGTTGTTCCAATTACTGGTAAATCTCTATCCATGTTTGTGTTGTACCCGTACCCTGTGTGGGGGTTTATTTACTTTCACTTTAGGTAAAATATTTGTCATTGCCCTGTGGTCACTTGTATAGTGATTTACCATTTTGCCATTTTATGATTTAACACACACACACCAAAAGGCTACCATCCTTACACGTTTTGCTTTCCTTACAGTGACCGCTACAAGGTTTTCGTGGACTTGTTCAACCTGGCCACATTTCTGGTACCTCGCCACTGGGTGCCCAAATTGAACCCAAATGTCCACACATTCGTTTACACTGCCGAGTGCTGCGACAGCTCCTACTGCAGCAGCGAGGATTCGGACTAACGACGTACAAGAGCACCAAATGAAACGAAACAAACAAACAAACAAAAAAAAACAGGAGCACTGATCTTGTTTCTAGTTCCTCACAACCACTGTGTTGTGTTGTGTTGTCCAAAAAACACACTTCTACCGTGCACCAACGAAAAGCCCTATTTTGTCGACTTTAATACTCGCTAAGGACATGGGTGTCCCGCGAGGATGTAAATACAATGAATATGAACGAGAATGATGATGCTCAGCATCTGAACAAATTTGCACAGCATGGAAATCAAGAAAATACGTGTACATAATGTTGATATGATATACACTCACAAGACGTTGTAACATTAAAGTACGCCAGCACCAAAAAGAAGAATTCAATATAACTCACTTGAACAAAATGTTCAATATTCTGGATCATATTTTCTGATATTTTGGTTGCTTGATTTGGGAACATAAAGGGCAAAATATTAGAAACAACATCTCTCAAAATATGGCACCACTTTGAGACAACCACTAGCAAAGGAACACACAGGAATGTGGTGCGTGCTACAGTTTGATATATTCTTGCTTAAATATTGTATATTTTTTTATCCAGTGACGAATATAATCTTTGCATATGGAGCTGTGCAATTTTCTAATATTGTACATAGTATTTGTAGTAAGTATTAAGTGTTTGTGCATGCCTAAATAAAACCCAGCATTGACGCTCATGTAAAGTGATTTATTTGCATCACATCAAACCAACACAGCCGCCACAGAATCTGCGATGCCTGGCAACACATGAGGCAAAGAGAATATTAATGTCGATGCCATGGGGGTGGATGGCACGGGCAACAGACACCCTATTAAAAGCAGGTATGAATGTAAAAATTAAGATGGAAATAAACACAGGGATGGTTTACACTCACCGCAAAGGTTGCCGCCAATTTTGACATAAGCATAACCCTCCTTTCCCCACTCAGTACCCCATGAGTTTTGCACTATCCAGAAGGGAATTTCCCCTACAAAAAAAAAAAAAAAAACACAAGCAAACGGAATTTAGAAACTACAGAACATAACTTGACCTGAAAGCTTAAAAGGCTGTATAATAGCTTTGCACAAATAAGTCAGTGGAAATAATTGGTAAACATACACAAAGGCCGCATCCATATGCACTGTGAAAGAAATGAAAAACTGCTGTCAGTCCTGACAAAGGTGGCACATCCTTTATCTATCGCAAAAGGTTATTTCTATCCAAAAGGTTACATTGTTTCGTTTTTTAGGGAGGCAGCACGGTGAAGCACTGGTTAGCACGTCCGCCTCACAGTTCAGTTCAGTTCGATTCCACCTCTGACCCTCCCAGTGCAGAGTTTGCCGTGCCTGCATGTTTTTTCCCCAGGTACTGTGGTTTCCTCACACATCCCAAAAACAGGCTGATTGAGCACTCCACATTGCCCGTAGGTGCGGGTGCGGATGGTTGTTAGTCACAGTGTGCCCTGCGATTGGCCGGCAACCGGTTCAGGGTGTCCCCTGCCTACTGCCCGATGACTGCTGGGATAGGCTCCAGTACGCCCGTGACTTTGACAATGTCAACATCCAAAGAGAGTAATGACTGAATAATAACAATTGAATGGAAAAACTTCTTTCTTTCATTTGCATTAAGAGAACCCCCCTCTCAAAGTGGTTCCAGAACTCAAGCCATGTGTTGAGTTGAGCCCAATTTGCTCTTTACAAAATACAGAAATGATATCTAGTCAAACCTTCTCAACCTTGCACACTAGCTCACAATCCTTACATGTTAAAGAAGTGACATTATATGTCCCTCAAGTCAGCTTTTTTAACCTCCACCCACAGTTAGGGAGCTCATGGTAAGCAGGATGTTGCCTCTTGCCATGTTGCCTCTTTAGGCTGTATCAGACTGGGTCACATGGGTGCTTTCGACATGGGTGAAGGGACATAGAGTACCAGACAAGTTAATTGACCTAACTCCAACGATCATTGGGACAGACAAATCCCTCCACCATGAAAAGATGACTTTACAGGGATAGGGGGAGTGATAAACATCTATTACAAATATGTTGTTGTTTCTCGTTGATAATAACTTTACATAATTTTTTCACACAGAAAACTTGTGGTGGGTTTTGTTCGGCTTACCTGTGGCGTCATAGCCCACCACCAACACAGCATGGTTGGGCCAGCGACTGGAGCAGTGGTGCTGGATGATTCCTCCCAAGTAGTCCTGCCAGCTGACCGCGTCCACAACGGCAGACAGAGGACCTTTCTCTACCAGCTCTGCCTTCATTGCCTCCTCTTGACCACTAGCGGAGGCAGAAGAGCAGAAACAACATCAGTGCAGCGGAAAGGAAGACTAGACAAGTAAGGGAGAGATGGGTCAATGGACAGACAGATGAATGGATGAATGGAGGGTTGAATAGCCATCCATTCATTTTCTGGTTTTCTGGTTCATTCAAATACTCTTTTTACTGAGTGATCTACAGTTGGCGCTTACAGTAAATTGCTGTTTTCCTTCGGTATATTCAAGCATCTAAAGTTAGTATATTAATACAAAAGACTGATTTAGATTTTTTACCAATAAAAAGTGTTTTCTAAAGTAGTTTCTTCAATCTTAGGTGCATACAACAAACAATATTTAGTCATTCAAAATAATAAACTCATCCATCCATCTATTAGAAATAAAACATGCACTGATTGCTTCAGGGTTTTATAAGCTAGTACGAACTTGTTTTCCATTTCATCGAAAAGGCCATACTTTATAAAAGTAGCTGTAAAAAAATGAGGAAAAGAAATCAAACAAATGTTTTGCATGCATTGGTTCAAAGTAATTGATAAGTATAAATAAAAAAGATGATTAGAATTATTCATTTCACTACAAAATAAAATGTTCTGTATTTAATGTAAACATTGATCAAATACTCTGTGGCTTAGATTTTGCTGTTTAGATTATTTAGATATTTTTCCACTATGTATTTTGTTTTATATCAACAAGGAATTATCATCCAACAACTATTTATGAAGGGTTGTGAACCTATGTCTTGTTCTGACCAGTGTGCAACAGAGCAATCAATGTCTATGTTGACACAGCAAACATGACATGTTCCTGACCCTCTTCCGTCCTTGAGCTTCACATGATTTTTGAATAAGTGTGTGTTAATTTTTAAGCTTTTACTGCCTAGGGCAGTGCTTCTCAAATAGTGAGGCGCGCCCCCCTTGGGGGGCGCGGTGCTATTCCTGGGGGGGCGCGTGTGACCCTGGGGAACAGGCTTTTTTTTTGGCAGTACTAGAATAAAGTGTAATTGCGCGTTTACTACAGCAGGGGGCAGTGGCGCTCTCATTGTTACTTCTGTCACGTTTGCGACAGTGCAACATTTTACGATTTACAAGACAAGTTAGGATAGTCACGGTGGGGAGGGGGGGCGCGAATAGTTTTCTTCTTGCTAGGGGGGGGGGCGTAACAGAAAATAATTGAGAAGCACTGGCCTAGGGGAACTTTTTTTTTTTTTTTTACCTGAAGTCATAAGAAGTGAAGTTCTTCAAGGTGACGCCCCTTTTACGACAGGAGAAGAAGTGACACATTCCATTCTTGGCCTTGTAGGGGTACTCAGATTGTGGCACCAGGCTCACTCTTGTCTACGGATAATGTTAAAGGAATATAATATAATCACGCACTCTTGTGTTGTGAGTGACATGATTTAACAATAGATGGCCTTCTTGTCTATTTGTGAGTTGAGTCATTAGGTCTTCAAAATGGCTGTTTCAAGTGGAAATGGCACGGTCTTTTCAAGTGTGGGTTCTTGAGTCTACTTCTTTTTCTACTCATTTCTACGAAACGTCATGGTGCTAAGTGCATTAGCTTTTTTTTCTTACCAGCCACAGTGGCTAATGGTTTCCCAGAGCATAGAGCACTCCCACTCATGTTTTTATTTTGAAACTCAAAAATGCACCACTTCTGCACACCGACTAACACTACCCTGAGCGTGACTACAAGGCAATGGGTTGAAGAATGAATGTCACATAATTACTCAAACCAATTTCATAAAAAAGGACAATGGCCAACGTCATTGACACACAAATCTGCTGAAGCCAGTGTAAATCATGTAAATTTGATTCTTCCAACAAAATTATTGAAATTTCAAAAAACATTTAAGGTACACAAATGATTAACATGTCCTTAAACAATAAATGACCTTTTTTACATCCCTCATTGCAGACAGTCGCTCACAGTCAGATGGCCCACAGACCGAATGCTTCATGGCACATTTTGGAGGAGGAAGTGTTGTTGAGGAGGCTTACGCTGATTTAATTTGAGGGGGCACAGCTGGCCCATTGTACATGTGACTCCGGATTAAACATGCAGCCTGAATACGCATAACGCTTTTATTTCACAAATCAATCTGATTTATACTCAGGAGCGACTTATTTACATATATATGGTTTTTTTTCACTTTTCTGGGCATTTTATGTCCGGTGCGACTTATACTCCGGTGTGACTTATAGTCCGAAAATTACGGTATACATACTAATTGGCCCAAACCTCAACAAACCATGGCTTCAAACCAAAATGGAAGATTCTCTCTTGCATTTACAGGCATGGCTCCTTTAGAGTGTTTTAAGGTTTCTACTAATAACTAAGACTAAAAATGAATGTTCCTAAATTTCTGGCTTGTAGGGCTGAAATTTTGATTTTTTGCATGATCAACTATACTGAACGACTTCCTCTGATTTTTACAGCATGGCTTCTTCAGACCTATTTGTGGATCTATTCATGATATACGCACTTACAAAATTTCAGATTTCTTGCTAACCGTCTTTCTTTTCTAAATTTCAAAGTACCGTCTGTAACCAGAGGAGAGCTTTGGTTGGGGAGCCCCCTTTGCAGCCTCCATTTTGCAAGCAGCAGTCGACAACTTGCTGCACGCTGAGCTCCTGGAGTGGCGCTCCTGCGATGGCGTTGGCCGATTGCATGGCGCCCACCACGCTAAATGCCCAGCAGCTACCACACTGGAAAAAATGAATGATTGAGAAAAGCTAAAGTTCAAACTCCTGAGGGACGTATTACTCCAAATCCTGTCCCTAATGACCATCTTTGCCAGCAGAAAAACATTTTTCTTATCCCACCACCTTTCCAAAATTAGCTTCCTCATGACTTTGTGAAGGAGACCAGGACAAAGACAGTTCATTTTAATGCATGAGGCTCTCTCTGCCGGTACCGCCCTGCTGGTCAAATAATTGCCCTAATTTATCCTGAAAAAGCAGTCTATTATCAGACACACTGCTATTAGTTGATGGAGACAAAATCACTGTGAAATAACTCAAAAACCATCTTGAACCTTCTTCCAAGACTTTTTATATTTGACCCAGAAGGGATGGTTTTATGGTCCCATCTCCTGAGGGAAAGTGTCTTTTGTGGTTATTAACAATTCACTAATTCATTAATAATGTTCCAAGTGATTTGACTCATTTAACAGCATCAAGTCACACACTTCCAACAACCAAAGTCACTACAATAGAAATAGAAGTCGACCTATCTATCAAAATGAAAAGTTAAAAAACTATTGTGAGCGTGTACGGTGTCTGCCTATGAGGCTGTAGTGTAGTGTGTAGAGTGTACCCTCCCTGCAAATGACATCTCATAAATAGTAAATTTTTCATAGGATGTGACGTCAAGCACATTCTCGTGTTAGCTCATCTCACAGACTCACGAACAGAAGCTATTATTTGTTGAAATGGATTCCACGAATTGAAGTTCTTTGAATTACACCGAATTTACAATGAATTAATGTATACATTTGACTCCATCCATCCATTTTTAACACTGCTTATCCTGTTCAGGGTGGTGGGGTGCTGGAGTCTATCCCTGTAGAGCAAAAAGCAAGCGACACCCTGAACTGCTCATCAGCCAGTCACAGGACACATATGGAGACAAACAGTGAGTCAGACTTACACAAAAAGGCTGTATCTCCAAAGTTGTTTCTCATGTTCGAACCCAAAAACTTTTTTTTTTTTGTGTCTAAAAATACACCTCTCAATGTTCCAGCTTACCGCTTGCTGGTTCTGGACCGGCGCCACCACCGCTCGGTCCCTCCAGTCAAATTTGGCCGGCAGCTCTTTTGTCTTGGCTCCAAGGAATGGTGGAGCTCGCTCAGAGATTGATCCCAAGTACAAATCTGCCGAGAACAAAGAATTCAATGTCCAGTCCAGATGGAGAGCATGTAAAGGAGATACAAATCAAGGCAATTCCCTCTCAAATTGCACTGGTAGAAACACAAATTTTGGACTGACTTGCTAACATTTGAACAGTAAGTTCATCCTACCACGAAATTCCTCAGGTGAGAGGGAGGAGAAGTGATTGATTCCGTACTTAGCGGACTGAGGTTGTGTAGAAAATGAGTTGAGGTACGCATGACGCTCCGTAGAATCCTGGATTGGCCAAACAACCAAAAATAACACACACGCACGCGCCCGCATACACAAACACACACACACACATACAAAAACCTCTGTCAATTTGTATTAAGCATTGTAGTTTATGAACGTCAGAAATGCTAACTCATTTAATGCCGTGGCTGTTTTGAATTAATTGAAAACTTAAAATTTGAAGCGGAAGTGTACTGCATCCATATGTAATACCCAATGAAAAAACAATATGAGCTTTTCAAAATAGAAGCTGTTTCTCGGTTTTGGGCGTGAGTGAGATTGAGCCGTTGACAAAAAGCTGTGGCAAACCATGCCAATACATTTTATAGATATACTATACAAATAATAGATTGTATTGGCATAAGATTTTTTGTGTCCATAAATGGTCAATTTCATATTTTTTTCCCCAAATCAATGCGACTGGTATCTTCCAGTGTTGTATTTTTAGCATGTCACTGACCAATTGAAAGTAACAAATGGCTTTGAAATAAATCTATTTACTCTCTTGGACACTTCAACTGTCTGAGAAATGCTATAACACAATTGATATGGATGCTTTTTAGACAATAACAAAAGAAAATATATACATTTAAGTAAGTCTGTTTTGTTTAAAACCAACGACTGTAAGTAGGATCAGCCACAAATTTGTGTGCATATAATTCCCATGTATTACACAATGCACCAGAAGTAAAAAATAATAATAAAAAAAAATAAAGATTTTATGTTGCAGCACGAGTTTATGTCTGGTGAAATGATGAAATGCTATAAAACAATCAATATGGATGCTTCTCAGACAATAACAAAAGAAAATAGATACATTTAATTAAGTCTGTTTTGCTGAAATCCAACGACTGTAGGTATAGGTAGCATCAGACACAAATGTGTGTGCAGATGAATTCCCATGTATTACACAATGCGCCAGTAAAAAAAAAGTACAAGAAAAAAAAAAAAAAAAAAGATTTTATGTTGCAGCACGAGTTGATGTGAGACTCGTCACCAATTTTAATTTTGTTGTCAGGTACCTCCATTAATCTTGCCATATATTTTAATTCTATTTAGAAATTACAACTTGATGACTTGAAGTTTAACCTAAATACAACAAATAAAAACTCTAGATTTGTGAGGAAAAAACAATGTATCTTATTCATTGTTCTATTTAAATCAACTAGTAAAGAAGTTATTGAATACCAACGAATTAGCAATATTTTTTTAGGCAGGATATTAAAGTAAAAAAAGACAAATAAATCATATGACGTTATATTTTTATACATTCAGACACTGAAAGGTGGACTATTGCGCTTAACATATCGTTATCGCACTACAATTTAAATCCAAAAATAAAAACGCGCACCTACCTTCTCTATTTCCGGATTGTACCTGAGGGGCGTGGTCTCTAATGACGCACGGTACGCGTTTCTTATTTCTTACCTGAAAACAGCGATTGTAGCTCTCAAACTCCCCTTTACTTTCGTACATGAGGTGGCTGCAACATCCAAATGGAGTAAAATCACCCGTCAGATTCTTCAAATCTTCGTCAGAACTCGCGTTTTTGCAACACAGCGGGGCGACGACGGCGACAACTGTCGCCATGGCAACAGTATGCATGTAGCACAGATTCATTTTAGTTCCAGAAATGTTCGCGTGAAGATAGCATCAAACTTTGAACAAACGCGGAAGTGGGAATATCGAGAAAAGTAAACTTGGTGATGAGTGGACGTGGCGGCCTTCCTCCTAACGGACACTAGAGGGAGACATTTCTAGAAATTTATCTTTGGAAATGTGTTTTCTTTTTTGTCTTTGGAGAGAATTGTCAGAAATTTCTGAGAAAAAACTATTCATTTTCAAGAGTAGTATGTGTACCGTAGCACACTTAGACTTGGATATTTTTATTCATCCCTTGGAATTGCTTCCTCAAGAAATTCTGGTTCCAGTAGAATATTGCAAATTCCATTTATTTCATAAGTTTGTTGAGCAACCCAATCTAACAAATAAAACATCAATATATGAAAACAACAGTTCTTTTTTTGATCACGTCAATAACAAAGAGGAGAGTAATAAATAAAGCGCATAGCAATAAATAAAGTGTTGAGCAAGAAATAAATAACAATAATAATATATAATTATCATCAAGTAATAAAGTATTGAAGGTAACGACACTTGGGTATGCCCATCAGCTCCTTCCTCCAATTGTGGAGTTATACGGTTTGATGGCATGAGGAAATTGCTTTTGTTTTAAGAAATGTTGCAAATTTAGGAAAATAATGGCATAAAAAAAAAAAAGGAATGAAAGCCTGCCCTGCGATTGGCTGGCAACCGGGTCAGGGTGTCCCCCGCCTACTGCCTGATGACTACTAGGATAGGCTCCAGCACGCCCGCGACCCCCGTGGGGACAAGCGGTATAGAAAATGGATGGATGAAAGCTGAAGCTGACAAAAATAATATTTTTGAGGGAGGAAATAGTTCAACTTCATATTTATATTTTGTTGATTTATGATCCTTCTGAATATCTAATTTTACAGAAATGTATATATTTTTTTCTCAGATGTCATCTGAAAGTTTTCATTTCTCAGATGTTTTGCCAAGTATAATGATTGTGATGAGATATAATACACTTTTAAACACAGCTGAATTTCTGTTGTCTTCTCTTTCATAGAATGGATCTCGTGTCTGTATCATTTGGATGCTTGAATGAAAAGAAATTAACTGGGATTTGGGGAAAAAAAGGTCAGTGCAATATTGGTCAAAGCAGCCCTTACATCTATGAGGATGGCCAGCATGATGTCACTAGTTGTGTGCACATCATTCTCATGTCAAAGGCGCTGCTGGTGACATGTAAAGGTATCACAAAAAATGCATTACCGTTTTTTTCCGTGTATAGTGCGCCCCCATGTATAGTACGCACCCCTAAAAATGGCATGCTGATGCTGGAAAAAAGCTTGTACCCATGTATAATACGCACCCAATTTTTATGAATTTTTTTTTAAAAAAAATTGTAATTTTTTTTTTTTTTTTTTTTTTTTAAGTCCCAATGATCGTCACACACGCAGGGAGGCAATGGGTCCCATTTTTATAGTCTTTGGTATGGTCTTAACTAGGCTGGATGTAATTTTTTTTGTTGGCGTTGATTTCTCCGACTGCCCGTAAACGCACCACCGCGCTCCGTGCGCATGGAGCGTGTTTGAAGTGAACAGCAGAGAAGAAAGGAACAAGGCAAAGTGTTGTGAAATAAAATATTACCTGTAATACGGATTTAGGTAGAGAACTGAACTCTCGCTCTTTATATAGCTGACGTGTCTTGCTCATCCGTTCTGCGCATCTGTAATGGCGGCCTCCGTATGATATCCGGTTTGCGTGTGTGCGAGAGCGAGAGAGAGCGAGAGAGAGAGCGCGCGAGAGAACGCTCAACCGTAGCGCGCCGCCGACCGCCCAACTGCACCGGGCTGGTCGATTATTGTGACAGAGCCGTCGCTGAAATTTAGAAGATATTTTTAAAGTCCTGATGTACTTTCTAAAATTTAAGTGGACCTCAGTGCGCACTGCGCAGGGAGCTTAATTTGGTGCAGCGCGCCGGGCGCTCACTGTCGCATTGCTTAAAGAGCGCCTTTGTGTTTTAGGATGAACAGCAGAGACCAAAGGAACAAGGCAAAGTGTTGTGAAATAAAATATTACCTGTAATACGCATTTTGTTATTTGCTGATTGAAACTGCTAATTAAACTGTGAATCGAAACTAATAGGAAGAAAACAACTCTCGCTCTTTATATAGCTGACGTGTCTTGCGCATCCGTTCTGTGCATTTTATTTCACAACACTTTGCCTTTCTTCTCTGCTGTTCACTTCAAACACGCTCCATGCGACCGCAATGCTCTCGTATCAGACGCTTGCTCGATCACCTGCTCGTTTGCTGTCCCGTGCGCGCACGAAGCGCGGTGGTGCGTTTATGGGCAGTCGGAGAAATCAACGCCAACAAAAAAAATTACATCCAGCCTAGTTAAGACCATACCAAAGACTATAAAAATGGGACCCATTGCCTCCCTGCGTGTGTGACGATCATTGGGACTTAAAAAAAAAAAAAAAAAAAAAATTTAAAAAAAAAAAGTTTTTTTTTTTTTTGTACCCATGTATAATGCGCACCCCGGATTTTAGGACAATAAATTAGTAAAATTTTGCGCACTATACACGGAAAAAAACGGTATCTTATCATGTAAAAGGCAGTGTAACTCGACTCGCTATATTTCACCGTGAAAAAAAGCCAGTTCAAAGTGGGACCCAGTCCCAATGAATGGAAAAAGCTCGAATCACAAACATAAGTGGCAAATTTGTGAAGACGGGTCATTTCCGACCCACTAGTGGTGTACCTGTAACCCAGTGTTGTTGATCAAACTCAAACACAATGGTTGGGTTATGAAATCAATCAATTTTGTTTAATGGTGTGGGCCGGGTATCCTTTACCCAATTGATACTTTAAGAATTTCATCAAATGGTTGGTAAAAATGACCCAACGTCTGATCCATCAGTGTCAACCCAGCAGTTGGATTAGAAAATTGACCCAACAGATGTAAGGGTGTGTTGTGTTGTGGTATGTTATTATTGTAACACACAAGGTATTATTATCAATCCCCCACCTTCTCTCCCTCCCATCAATAACAGTGTTGTAGTCGCACTCAGTCTCTGCAACAGCTGCAGGGAATTTTTTCCACCACCCCTCCTCTCAGTGTGTCCTGCCCTCACTGTGACAGAAGCCGAGGAAATGTCCGAGGCAGCGCAGCAGCTGGCGGGCAGCACCGCCACGGGTGACAACAAGCCCTTTGCAGTCCAGTTGTCCAACGTCTACCTCAGCATCTTGGCGCTGTTCTGCTTCAAGCTCTTCGTCAAGATCTCCCTCAACCTGCTCACCTACTTCTACATTATCCGTGGGAACCGCAAGGAGGCGGCCCGGATATCCGCCGAGTTTTACGACTACAACCAGCAACGCGGTGAGTGAATGAAGCTTTGAATTCGAGAAGCTCTGCGCTCTGATGACACGGCTACCAAGTTGCAAACCAAACAAATTCTATTTAATTCGTCATGACAGATATTTCAATAATTTCACATTAGATTGATCCCAAACTGCGTTGTAATCATCTTAATGTCGACTGCACCTTCCTTACTGTGGCAAGGCAGTACAAGGTTGGCAGCTCCTCTTCTCTCATGTATTATTAGAACCCAGTCAGCACCCACACACACGCACACACACGCACACACACGCACACACACACACGCACACACACGCACGCACACACACACACGCACACACACACTGGCCTAGTTTCCATTCCCAGCATTGGCAGTGAAACCCCCTTACACCACTCAATGGCAACAGACAACATTCTTCGAGCAATATGATCACATATTTAATAAAGAAGAAAAAAAGTTACGTATGTTTTAGGGAAAACGCCACGTTTGCAAGTAGTAATATATTTGGAGGGGGAGAGTGGCATAGCAAGAAAATGGTAGTATATTTCTTTATTTTTCGAGAATTTTTGTATTTTCAAAACTAAAACTAATCCGTTTTGGCCATTTGGCTGCCTCACAGTGCAGAGGTAGTGGGTTCAATTCCGGCTCTGGCCTTGGAGTTTGTATCTCCCCGTGCTTGCGTGGGTTTTCTCCGGGTACTATGGTTTCAAAAACATGCATGGTAAGCCAATTGAACACTCCAAATTGTCCGTAGGTGTGAGCGCAAAGGGTTGTTTATCCATGTGTGCCCTGTGATTTGCTGGCAACCCGTTGAGGGTGTCCCCCGCCTACCTCCCAAACTTAGCTGGGATAGGCTCCAGTTTCATCCTCATGAGGAAAAGCGGTTCAGTTAATGGATGGATGAATGTGGTATAGTCTCCACAAGTTGCATATATTTAGGGGGGAAATGCACATTTTCACAAGGGAAGTAAAATTTTCAAAGAAAAGTTATATTTTCATATAAAATAAAATTTTAAGTCTAATTTATTCATATAGCCCTTGATCACAAACACGTCTCAAAGGGCTTTGACTTTTAAGTAATTTGAAAACATTATGTTTAAGTTAAAAGAGGCTTTATATTCAAGAAGTGTTGTACAGTTTTATTGAAATTAAACTTTTTTATTTTAAAAGTTTAAACTTTCATTTGTATTTTATACTGTCCAAAGAAATACAGCAAAAATATGGTCCATTCACAAATTGTCTTTTCTCAAAAGAAAAGAAACAAGATGCCTAGTTTCAGGACCCCCCTCCAAAAAAAAAATACATTAATGACATATTATGTTTTTTATTTTAAAACAGTGTTTTATATTAGTATTATTTTTTATGTTTATTAGGGATATACCATGTCTTCAATTTGAAAAATAATAAATTTTCAATTTGGAAGTCATATTTTTTAACCCTCTCAGGCTCAAATTAACCTTTAGTCACAGGAAAAATATGATATATTAAGTCTTGGTTGACTAGAGCAAGGCCTGGATAAGATTAATCATCATCCGAAACCTCAGTGTCACTGGTGCATGTGTGTTATGAATTCCAACATCAAGGTTGTTAGGTCTTGCTATTGCTACGAGTGGCTCATCATCATCAAGGCTGAAGTCAGACTCATGTGCTTCAGAAATGTCCTCAATATCTGAATCACCAACTTCATTTGATTATGTAAAATGTAAATATCCATCCATCCATCTATCCATCCATCCAACTGAAGAGCTGTATGAATAATTTTCCCTTTTTTTTGTGTCACTCTGGTAACACATCAGGTGTACCTAGTAGTGTCTGATGCTTGTATTCAGGCATGTTGACATTTGTATCACTTATGCTTGATTATTTTCCTACATCAATGAAGCGTAATTGCATATTGAGTGTTTCAGCTGAGCATAGTAAACACCTAAATTGTGCACAAATGCTTACATTCACCTTAGCAATTAACCTTGTTCTCTTATTTTAGCACTATTACCTGTGCGATGTAGCGTAAAGTGATTAGCCGGTGTACTAAACACCTTGTGTGTTGTAAAGGACCCTCAGCGGGCGTGTTCATGGCTGACTAATGAATCATTGAATGAAATGTCCACCGCTCTAATGAACAAACCGCCCACAGGATCCTGGACGGACCGCTCACCACTTCACGATGCCGCCAGTCAGGGTCGCCTCCTTGCTCTCAGGACCCTCATTGCGCAGGTGAGGAGGAGTTGGGGTGTCATGTTAATTGGTATATAACTATAGGCAGGACTACCCAAAAAGTACGGAAACGCATGAAGCATTCAATTATATAAGGCGTTTGGCATGGGCCGAGGATGAGCACTTTCAGTTAAGCAACTGAAAACTAGAGTGGGATAACTCCATTGGTGTGTTTTTTTTAAGAAATCACATCTTAGTTCCAGTTTTGTAATTAGTGGCAATATTTTTTCAACCTGTGCCAACTTCCATTTCCAACACGGCCGCACCCATAACCAGGCATCACTTCCTACAAAAAAAACTTCCCAGAAAAAAGAGATTTAGAGATTGCCACAAGACTCAGAAAGTAAGTCTTGCTCCATCTTGAGTGCCAGTGTATCAGCACGTCAGTGTAAAAGAATATTATTAATCATCTTTCAAGAAATAGTGATGAATTTGATGGGTGTTTTAACTTAGACCACTCTTGCATTTGCAGTCAACATTTTTGTTTAATCCCAGTTGTTTCTTTTCTTTCAGGCAGCCCACATGATACTGACCAGGATTCAACCAATGAAATGGAAGATGATGACAGTACTTCAGTTGTGGCTAAAATCTAAAAGTCCAAAATGATTAGATCTGGCAAAAGGCCGAAATCTGAGGAAAACCACAACTTCTAAAATAGTAAACGAGTATGCAAACGAAAAGCATCCAGAAGAAATGTGAGAAATGATGATATTACGAGACATTCCGTTTTGGGTCAGAAACACAATTAATTGCCATCTAAATCATTTAGCTAAAACTAAAAGTTAAATCACTACACTGCAAAATGACAAAAATGGAGTTACCCCACTATAGGTGTCAGTGGCGAGATTGAAGTTGTAGGTCAGGAATCCAGAAAATAGGGTAGTTTTGGTTTGAGAAATTAACTTTATTCATTCGATAAACTGTATTTTTTCTAAAGGCATGTGTTAAATGAAAAGATAATTTGTAATTGTAAAGTTTTTTTTTCTAGAAAAAAATATTAAGGAGAATTGTAAATTCTCAAGGAAAATGATGGTGAAGAAAAAAAGTTATAATGTAATTACATGTGAGAAAAAGTAGATAAAATACATTTATATTTTCATATTTATATGCATATTTTCTTCAATGTTTGTAAAATAGCTTGAGAAAATATTTTTTTCTCTTAAATTTATGTTCTCTAAAAAAATTAAATCAAATACTATTTTACAAAAGGTTTTTTTTTCATTTTTAAATCAACCCAAACGCCGATTTGTATTTACATTTAAACATTTTTAAAATGTCATTTTGTAAAAGAAAGCTATTTTCTTTTCTTTTTATTTTTTTTTTAATATTCTATTTGAGGGAGGCCCGAGTAAATCAGTTTGTGGGTACATTATGCTAATGCCATCATAATCTCAGGATACAGTATAGTAAAGTGGATTGATAGGAAATGCAGAATAGAACATCTCAACTTTATTTTCTTTTAATCAGAGGCACTTCAATAATACCTGGTGGCACTCCCAATTAACATGAGTTTGTGCTTTAAAGGTTGGGAAACAACAAACTAAATGTTTGTGTACATGTGTACATTCAGGGTCACAACGTTAACAGCGTGACCATCGACCATGTCACCCCTCTCCATGAAGCCTGCCTTGGAGACCACGCACCCTGCGCCAGAGCCCTGGTCGACGCCGGCGCCGGCGTCGGTGACTTTTTCAAAAAACAGTGATTCCAACCACTTTCCCGGCAGTAATATAAGGGTGTCTGCAGGTCAATGCCTTGGCGGTCGATGGCGCCACACCGCTGTTGAACGCCTGCATGGTGGGCAGTGCGGCGTGCACTGAAGTCCTGCTGGAAAACGGCGCCAGGGCTCAGAGCCTCGCCCACCAGCCATCACCCATCCACGAAGCCACTCGCAGAGGTCAGTACAATTTGCTCAGTATTTTTAGTACAGTAATCCCTTGTCACTCCGCGCCTCACCTTTTACGACTTCACTAATTCATGGATTTTTATAAGAAATGAATGGGAAAAATAAGACTAACCGACAGAGAGTGACAGGATAACAACGTTTAAATACATTTTGTTTTATTTACTGTAAAGGTACAATACTACATGCACAGAACAGTGTGGAAATGGTTATTAAGGGAATGGGAAACGTTTATGTAGCGTAAAAGTATTGGGGAGGGTTTATAAAGTCTTAATGTAGTGTATAAACACATAAATAAATTTCTATTTCGCAAATTTTCGCGTGAGTGGTTCTGGAACGTATCTTCCGCTATAAACGAGGGATCACTATATAGTTATTCAGTTTCCAAAAACAATGTGTTTATTTCGAGAAAAAGTTGTTTATTTCTCTAACCATTTTGTTATATTTCAAGAAAAAAAGTTAATGTTTTCCATTTTTAAAAAGTTGGATATTATCTGAGGGAAAAAAACACCAGGATATTTTTGATAAATTAAAATCTAGTAATTTTGACTTGACAAATATAGCTAAGATTTTTTTGTAAATATATTTTCTAGAGTCCTATATTTTGTAATATATATAAACAAGTATGTTTACAAGGGGAAAAAGAAAAAAAAATGTACATAGTATTTCCAAGAAAAACAAACATAAAAAAGTATATATTTCTGAGGAACAAATTGAATTTTCCACCCGTCCCCCGTCAAGGTCATTGTGCTTGCATAGACGTTCTGCTGACGTGGGGTGTGGATGTAGACATGGACACCACTCACTTGGGCACGCCGCTCTACACCGCTTGCATCTGCCAGGAGCTGGAATGTGCCAGGAAGCTTCTCAGGGAAGGTATGTTCAATCCTGGGGAGACTTTTAGGATTTCCCAACATTCTAAATTGCATCACAGTTTCTGTTTTCATGACGGGCATGACATCAATGGTTTTCTGTCCATAATTTCATCATTGCTGTTCTTGCCTAAAAGGTCCAGAATTTCTCAGCCCGTTTGTCTATTTACAAACAAAACAAACTCTTAAAGTTTGATTTCACTCTTTCCCAGCATCCATGAATACATCAAGGCCTGACAATAATTGCATCCAATGAGAGTTTTTGGGCTGTTAATGCGTAGAATTTACCATCCAGCTCTGGTAAATGTGAACATTGGAGGTGTTTAAATATCATCCATGTGTGATGTTTACCAGTGCAATTGTCTTGAGGCTGACACAAAAATGGCGTCCGAGACATTATTAGAGGTGGAAAATTCTTAAATCTAGTGAGTGCCTGTCTCAACATGAACTGCAGTTTGCTTTTCACAAATTCACCTACTATTTGAGTTGAACTCACTTATTAGGGAAATTTGGGGTGTTTCCGTAACAACCTAAAATACCAAAAGATGGTGCCAGGGTTTTAGCTGATGGGAATGTCTTAATTGGTGTCAAGGAACTACTGTGGGATGAACCCTGCTGCGAAAAGCAAAAATCTGCATGTAATTGATTCCAACCTCTCACTGAAATGGTATATGCCATAAGATGACAGTGAAGCTCTTGTTTTGGTTAAAGTCTGACTAAATGAAGCTCCTCTCCTCTTTAATGGATCAAAGATCTTTGTGCATGATGAAGGTGCAGGAAGTTTAGCTTGGTTTGTCAGCAGAAGTTTCTTCGCCGAACGCCACACACACTTTTGGTGTATTTCTTTGAAATCAAGTAATCTGTCAACCAATTATTTTGGGGGTCATGTAAAAAAATCTTGAAATGATATTTAACCTATTTATACGCATATTCACTGGTACTTGACCGTATGTGATATACTTTGTGTTTCCCTTTCAGGCGCTAATGTTCAAAAAGGCAAATCCCTGGACTCGCCTTTGCATGCAGCGGCAGAGAAAGACTGCACTGCAATTGTAAAGTTGCTGCTTGACTTTGGTGCCGACATCAATGCCCGGGACGGTGAGTGTCGACGACCAGTGGATGTGGCCCCGCCCAGCAGCTTCACGGAAGGCCTCCTGTTCCTCTACGAAGGTAAAGTTGTACTTGTCTGGTTTATGAATTAAACTCCTTTCATAATGATTTTTTCCCCTTTTGTAGCTATGCCCCGAATGCTGACTCAGCTGTGCCGCCAGTGCATTAGGACGTGCATCGGCCGGGACAGACTGCACCTCCTCTGTCATCTGCCCCTGCCGGGTCGAATCAGGAACTTCCTACAATACCAGTGATAATGGCAAAAAGGACTTTTTAATAGGTTGTATGCAAATAATTGAGTCTCTGAAGTGCCTACCCACCCAAGTAAATTTTTTGCGAGCTGTCTGTTTCGCAACAACAAAAAAACTGCGAGTGACCCGATACCATATGCAACCTACATTACATTATGATGACTGGTGATGAATAGCCTTTGTAAAAATTTCACAAAATGCACTTTGAAAAATGTTATTGTACGTTATTACGTTTATTTCTGCTTTGTGGACTGTTGAAAACTCAATAAAACACTTTATTTTATAGACGGATAATTTGCCTAATTCAAAGGGAGCAGTGTGGTAGTTGCAAGCTTGACCACTATGAGGCAGCAAAGCGCCACAACGGCCCTTGTTTTGCTCCCATCGGGAAAACGCGAGAAAGAAGCAGAGTTGCCATAGTTACACAACCCTCCACACCGAAGGCCTGCAACGTCACACTGGCTAGCTTTAGTCAAAACCGCCCCTGTGATACAAAGGGAGGACGCAGACGACGAGAAGAAAACAGAGAGAACTCGATTCGATTTGTGCAGTGTTTGGCTTGAAGCCAGTCCACGAAACATTTTGAGAAGGAGGGTTAAAAAAAAAAAAAGAAAAGAAAGAAAAAAACAATGACGGGGCTGCCGAGGGACGTCACAAGATGGCTGCAGAGCCTCGAACTGACTATCCAGCCAATGAACGTACGCAGGTAAATAAGTCGTCAATTACCATTTAAAATAAATATAGATACATATTGAATTCATTATTAGTAACAGTACGTAATATTAAAATCAGCAATAAAATCAACCCCCACTCCGCGAAAAAAAAAAAATTCTCCCCGCCATGCATACAAAATGAAAATGACAAAAACGCTATTCAAATTAAATTTTGCTTTCATGGTTGTTGTCGCCCAAGGGTTGTATAATTGTTTTCTGATATTAGATGTGCATTGATTAATTGACAAGTAATCGATTAGGAAATTGATTGAAATCTGATATGATTCTTTTTTGATAAGCATCTAGTCACCTCCTTTGATTTGAATTTGTCCCAAAGAATTCTGCCCCTCTCGCAATAGTAAATGTCAGATTTCTTTGGTCTTCAATGAAAGCCGATTTTTACTTTGGAAAACAATGATCAACATTTTTGCCAATTTTTTGACATGTTGAGGGTCAAATAAAAAAAAACTGCATTTATGCTCTGACAATTTAAAATAACGTTCTATTTATAAATAAAGGGGCAGATATTAAAATCTATTTAACTGATAAAATAATTGACAGATTAATTACCTATTAATATAATCATTAGTTATAGGCCTCAGATTAAACACAGTTTTTTTTTTCCTCCTTGGCCTTAACCTCCACAGAAGTAATATTAATACATATATTCAATTTAACAGACAACTGATCAAATCATGTTATGTATGGTCTTTTATCTTCCCAGAGAATTTTGCAGTGGCTACCATGTAGCTGAGATATTTTGCCGTTATTATCCCAGGGATTTTGAAATGTGTTGCTTCACCAAGGGAACATCATTCTCTATCAAGCAGGACAACTGGAACAAGATACGGCGAGTAAGAACAGAAGAAAAAAAACGTAAAAACAGATTCGGGCAATGTTGCAATTAATTTTATAACGTCTTTACTTCAGCTTTCAGTTGACTGTGTTGCAATTAATTTTATAACGTCTTTACTTCAGCTTTCAGTTGACTGTGTTCCCTTTATGAAGGGAGACAATGCCATTAAGGTCCTCTCTCTCTCTCTCTCTCTCTCTCTCTCTCTATTTCTCTCTCTCTCTCTCTCTCTCTCTCTCTCTCTCTATATGTATGTATGTATGTATGTATGTATGTATGTATGTATGTATGTATGTATGTATGTATGTATGTATGTATGTATGTATATATGTATGTATGTATGTACATATATATATATATATATATATATATATATATATATATATATATATATATATATATATATATATATATATATATATATATATATATATATATATATATATATATATATACACATACATATATATATGTATGTATGTGTGTGTATGATGTCGTCACTCAAATTTTAAATGCATCAATTAGAGCATGTTTTTTGTACTGACAGGCACTGCAGAAGTTGTGTCTGCACCTGACTGAGAAGCTGATCTACGGGACCATCCACTGCAAACCGGGAGCAGCTGAGTTGCTGCTGCAGCAGGTGTATTCTGTCCTGACCAAGCACAGGTGACCCTTAAATGTAGACAGGTCATAGCATAACCATCCTAAAGTAACACAAAGAAAAAAGGGTGTGCCAGATGCCAGTCTTGTATACATAGCAGCCATTAAAATGTCGTATTTCCACCACATGTCCACCTAATTTAGCAAAATCATCCTTTCAGGCCTCAAACAGCTCAAACCTCAGAGTTGGATTTATCTGACCAGAAGTACCAGCAGCTACTCCCTCCGATGGCTCGGTCCACCGCCACCACGGCCGTGAAGAGCAACCTGAGAAAGACTGAGATATTGGCCCTGCCTGACACCCTCATCAATGGGCGTAGGGCCGAGGCCATCATCAGCAAGCATCGGCAAGACAAGATTGCAGACAGGGCGATGACTGATCATGGTGAGACCACTGGGAAGCCATTTTGTGTCAAGTGAAGGCTTTCAGGACAAAAAAAAGTTCTTAATGATCTTCTTTATCAACAGGGCGTTCAAACTTGGTCAAGTCAAAACTCATACAAACAACAGTGGAAAATCTAAATGGAGATGAAAGTTACTCTGTCAGCGGTGAGACTGCTTAAGTGCACTTCTGTAATCATAATTTAAAAAGAAAAACACTCAAACAAACACAACGTAATTCTAGTCATGATACATAGATAAAAGTGAAAATCTACCTAGAGCTACCTGTAATTTTGACTCTTATTGAGACTATTGTCAACTGGACCAACAATACGTATACTGCATTGAATTCATAACATAGTATGTACAGCAGTTGTAAATCTACATTATTTACCGTTTTTTTCCATGTATAACGCGCAAAATTTAACTAATTTATTGTCCTAAAATCTGGGGTGCGCATTATACATGGGTACAAAAAATAAATGAAAAATCTTTATTTTTATTTTATTTTTATTTTTTTTATCCGGATATGATACGGAGGCCGCCATTACAGAAGCGCTTTCTTCTCTGCTGTTCACTTCAAACACGCTCCATACGAACACAATGCTCTCGTATCAGACGCTTGCTCGATCACCTGCTCGTTTGCTGTCACAATGTACCCTCCACAAATCCGAAACATTTCTTCGCTATCGAGTTTGCTAGCCCATGCGCAGTGATACTGACCGGCAGAATAACATCCGGTTGTTCCCAAAGATGATCTTTTTTCTGAAATAATTTTACGTTTACGGACTTAAGTAGGAGTCAAAATTTGGGTGCGTATTATACATGGGTACAGGCTTTTTTCCAGCATCAACATGCCATTTTTACGGTGCGTATTATACATGGGGGCGCATTATACATGGAAAAAAAACGGTACATTACAATTGAAACTTTTATGCATAGTTTTGAGTTACAAGCATTGTCTAAATGTTTAGTTATCATTTTTTATTCATGAGAGCTACAAAAAAAAATTAAAATATCAAGCACTACTATCTTGAAGTCTGGCTTGAACCACTCTTATGTTTTCTAGAGCTGTGCCTCCAATCATCACTGAGTGGTGCTATCGTCTCGTACAAGACCATCAAAGTGAACCAGCCTGCCAGAAGACTTCCACAAAGCTGTTAAAGCAAACATGCAGGCATCCCACCTCACCCCTCACAATTCAAACCAGTTCCCAATGTCTCAGTAACGTAAAGTTCTGTAGCTTGCTCTTCTCAAATTTCCTCCAAGGATCTATAATTACGGGACCTTGACAAAATTAACCTGCTCTATGTGAAATCTTACAATGACAAAAGGGATTGTATTTTCCCCAGTTGAGGCAGCAGCACTTGATCGCCATAAATTATACCTGTCAATTATAGCAGATCGAAGTATGTGGCGCATATAGTGTTCGCAAATAAATACCCCCCTCACCCCGATTTGAGTGTGTGTGTTTGTGTGTGTGTGTGTGTGTAAGGGGTTGATGCATTTTGCCTGAATTTGCAAGTGTCAGTCTGATATTCTAGATTCAAGTTGTTTATTGCCACTCAGTTTAATTGTCAATCAAAACAAAACAAAGAGTTAAGACCTTGTGTGTTTACTTATTTTTATTGTAACAGTCAGGCTAAGTAACAGACAATATATTGCGAAATGGCCAGCAACTTTTTTTTTTTTTACACTCGATGGGTGGGACACAACTATTTGTATTGAAGACATTTAAAGAGTCACTTTGTTCTCCCTCTTTCTCGAAGCACCATTACACCTACACTGGTACATATAGACCACAGGTGTCAAACTCAAGGCCCTGGGGCCAGATACGGACCACCACATCATTTTATGTGGCCCGGGAAGACAAATTGTGCATCAAATTCGTGTGATTCCAATCCAGTTCCCGCCCCTCCCACAGCACAGAAACAGCCCTGACCAGAGTAACCAAAAACTTTCTTATGGCCTCTGACTCCTATTCCACCTCGCTCCTCATTCTTCTTGACCTCACTGCTGCGTCCAACACCATTGACCTTAACATCCTCTTCAACCGCCTCCAACACCACATTGGCCTCTCCCACAGTGCCCTTCGCCGGTTTCACTCCTACCTCACTGACCGGACCGCGTATGTGGTCCTGGGGAATGCTAAATCTCACCCCCATACTGTCACCTGTGCGGTCCCACAGGGCGCCGTACTCGGTCCTAACCTCTTCACCATCTTCAGGGGTCTCAAACTCCAGTCCTCGGGGGCCGCATTCCTACATGTTTTCCAAGTTTCCCTCGTTAAACACACCTGATTGAAATGATCAGTTCATCCTCACGTTCTGCAGGAGCCTATATTTATATCTGTGCATCTGCCTGAGCTCAGGCTAGGTTGCCATGGCAACGATGCAGCAAAACCCACACAAGAGACTGTAATTAGCTTACCGCGAGCCTCTTTTAAGCCTATATGCTGCACCCATCGTGTAATATTCACTCAAGCATGTCGATGTGCTAACGAGCGCTAGCTGTGTGTATGCCAGTAAATGGGACAGTGGGAAGAGGCTTGAAATGCCCTGAGAAAGTGTTTCGCCATCTGCTGAGTTTTCCTCACTGCACTGAGAGAAGGAGGGAGTGAGATGTTAGATTGTAGGTGGGGGTCTATGGAAGACACAAATCTTCCACTTTGATTACCAAAGCCGTGTTATCCATGGGAACCATGTATGAATGACATTTTTTCTTATAACATTTTACGATTCTCCGTGTTTGAATTGAACTACTGAAATAAATGAACTTTTGTACCACATTGTAATTTTAGTGTACTAATGTAATATTATAATTGTTAGGCATTTTATGTTTTACAAACAAACTGAAGAAATAGTAAAGCACATTATTTCTTCGTCAAATTAGTTATTTCTTAGCATCAAAATGAATGAATGGTACGTTTAATAAGAAACTTGAGAATTATTTCTGGCTAAAATTGCAGTCCATAAAGGTAAATTGAGTTTGAAGTCCTCATTTCAGTTAAAAAAGGAAAAAAAGGTCAAACATCAAGAGCACCCCAGAAATTAAATAATCTGCATTGAAACGCAATACGATGTCTCTGACAATTGTGGTCAAATGAGGAAAAAAGTATAACATCCAGGTCCGTGCAGTCGTTAGCCCCACGTTAAATAATATTTTATCACTGCAGAAGTAAATTGAGAAAATTTACTTACTATGTATGGTCAAAGTTGGTGAAACTGGAAAATGAGAATGAGAACACATTTCACCTGAACATTACATAAATAAAACCTAAAACAAGAAAAATGCAACAAAGGTCAGTCAGTACTGAAGCATAACTATAATAAATATAAAACGCGGAAACAAAACAAGGAATTGTTTAACTGTCCACGATAATTATATGAATAAAACAGAAAACACACAAATCCATCTGTCTGTCACTGAAGCAAAGTGGGAAAAAACAGCCGTCCATTATCCCAGAAAATTGCATGTGTCTGTCACAAAATAAAATGAGAAAATGTTGTAGCTCTCAATATCCTATCTATTATTGGAGAATTATAGCATGGATGTGTTTTAACTGTTCATCGTCACAGAATAAAATTGAAAACATGAAAATGTGATTGTCTCTTACAGAAGTAAAACCAGAAAATTCAACTGTCCTTTAAAACTGAAACAGAACAGCAACTCTCAATAAAAAAAAAAGTGTAGTAACTGTCCATTATCATAGACGTAAAACTATAAAAAGAAAACAGAAAAAATGATAAAACATCCATCATAGAAGTAAAACAAAAAATCTGAAAAAGTAATTGTCCAGCATTACATATAAAAATGTGTCCAAATAAGTACATGCACGTGGATTTGGGCCAATATATGTAAAGGGCAAGTGTCAGTGTTCCTAACATCCTGCTAAGAAACGAACAAAAATCTTTGTCAACTGTGACACAAATTTAAAGTGAGTTCACTCTAGCTGTGTCTTTAAAGAAATCCATCCAGTAAATAATGTATTCATCTTGCAGTGTGTTACATTGTTACATTGGCTATAGTGTTGCTGGTTTGAAATTTACTTTTATTATTATTATTATTATTATTTTAGTAAACATTCAAACCTGTTAAAACTTGTCTGGTGTTTTATTCCTTGTTTTTATTTTTTGGGGCATGAAAACAAAAATCTGACATTTGGTTCACTGCTTTATATGACAACATGTATGTGTTTTACGTTGTGTAATATGTGTTGGTGGCCCCCAAAATAAAGAGCGAGTAGTCAAATACACATTCTTGAGACGTACAAACAAATGCATAAAGTTATTAGGTACACCTGAAAATACCTAATGGAGGGTCGGAATGACGTCACAGATCAAACAGACAATCAGGAGGTGGGGGTGAGGGCGGATGTGGCACTTTTCACTTTCACTTAAGCTTTTTCGTTAATGAAGTGGCCTGTGATTAGGTACACCTCATGGACACTACAATAGGTACAATACACGAGGTAAAAAAAAAAAAAAAGAATAAATAAATAAAGTGTAGCGAACGATTCGATGAATGATTCTTTTGAACAACAATTTTGAGTGAACCGATTCTAAAGATTCAAATCACTTAACTGGAATGCACATAGCTTGTACAAAACAGTGCTGACGACCATAGGTGGCCAGGTCGAAATAGCCGACTGGTTAGTGACACGGGCTCTCGCTCAGTAAGAATTTGGTGCGATCCCAGGTGTGAGGATATACCGTATAATAATATTTAGGCGTATGTATGCATACATGTTATTTAAAAACTACGATAAGTGTATAAAATCAGATTACCCAAAGAGAAGCACCAACTCCCCGTTGTTGCATAACGGCGCATCGCTTCATGCAATAAAGTTAGCTTGGAGAAAACATGCATAAAAGAAGGAGTTTCAGCAATGTTCCCTCTAATATTTCATGTATCTGGGCATACACACAAGCTCCCTGAGCAAACTGAGGACTACTGTGAGCAACATCACATGTGCACGCTTTATTTTTAAACAAGTAATTTGGTCCACTTAAAAAAAGACAACAATCTGGAAAATGGGATGTATAGATGTTATACAGTATGTGAGAGTCCTGCTTTGGCCATGGTAAGAGTCCTGCTTTGGCCATGGGAAGAGTCCTGCTTTGGCCATGGGAAGAGTCCTGCTTTGGCCTGGCTGAGGGTCCTGTTCTGGAAGATATGAGACATATACACCTTTCAGACATAACATTTTGCTCAGATTAAAACGTTCACATTTTGCACAATGACTTGTGCTGTAGCTTGTGATACAGTGCAAATTCCTGTAACATTATACATAAATTAATTAGATTAGGTCTAATATTAATATAATATTATAATTGATATAATATATTATAATAATATATTATCATCTAATATTAATTAATACGTTATGTTGATGTTGTTTATGCGCTGGATGGATTTTCTCGTGCGCTGAGAATGTGCAGACAGTGCGCAATTGCGCACGCGCGCAGCTTAGAGGGAACATTGGGTTTCAGTGAGTGATTTTTTCTTTACATTCTGGCTTATATAGTTCACGCCAGGAGGGAGACGCAACACGTTCACTGACTGATCCGTTGATGCACGGGAAGGCAGTTCACCCATTAACTCGTTCGCAAACGGGAAAGTCAGGATTCATTCCCTCACTGATCCGTTCTCGTGATGAACTGGGAATGCAAATCACTCACTCACTGACTCTGTTCACTCACAGATCCGTTCAGTTGATGAATGGGAAATGCAATTCACGACTCGTTCGTGAATGGGAAGTTACGTCATTTTCTTCTTCTTTTGATTTACGGCGAGGTCATATGAACTGAAAAAAGAACGAATGACTCGAATCAGACAGGCTACCAAGCCCGCGATGTTTGGCTCGGACCTTTCAGATTTAGGGTTCGACTCCCCACCACTATGAAATGTGCTAAGCATGAATATATTAACAGTCGTCAAACTTTTCCCCGCAGCACTATCCGCATTGCATTGCGCGCTCAACAGGGAAAACAAATAAGGCAGTAACTTTTAGTAGTTCAGCAAGGTTTTTTTTTCTTTTTTTGTTATTTACTTGTCTAGGCTGTTCTAAAACACCAGCTCGTATGCTTGATACATATTAGATGAAGTAAAAAAAAAAATCCCGTCATTTACTTCATATGGTGTACCAGCACAAAAGTTTGCAGTGCTGAAGACATGTGGAGCCATACAACGAAGTTATTTTGAAGCACCGATGGCCGAGCGGTTGGGCACATAGTGTTGGCTCGTGAGTGAACAATTCGTTCAAAAGAACGAATCATTTCAGTGAACAAGAGTCAACGAATCACTTCCTAAAGTGATTGGTTATTTTTTCAGTTCATATGACTTCAACCAGTAGGTGTCGGTTTGGACACGTCCAGTGGTGAGACTGTCAGTCCATTGGCAGAAGGATGATGAGGATGGATATGCCAGGCAAGAGAGCTCGAGTAAGACCTAAGAGAAGGTTAATAGAGCTGGGGTACACCCATGACCAGCCAATCATAGGGCACAGTCTATTCTCCTTGGCATTTTGGCGAATGAAATGTAATAAAACCTGCAGTGGTCACCAGCATGAACCTAACGTGCATGCTGCTGGAATGTGAGCAGAAGGCGGAGAGCCTGGAAGGAACCATGCTACTCCACAAAGGAAAGCCAATAATTGAAACCCATAAGCTCGGACTGTAAGGCAGACTTGGCAGTCACTACTCCGCCATCTTTTATCTTTTGCCATTTAATTAAATTCCACGTCTGACGGTATTAAATAAAGTCCCAAATAGCATAAAATGTAAGTGAATGTTCCTGGTACTGACGACAGTATGTAAAATGTCTGCAAGAATTAGGACAGGGAATTATGGGGGGGGGGGGGGGGTTGCATGGACAGGACCACAATGTGGCGACGCGTCACCACCGCCTGTACAATAGAATGTGTACGACTAATACGATTAGGCAGAATCCCATTTGGAAATCAGATGTTCTCCCTCGCCCCCCCCCCCTAAAAAAGGGGATTGTTGCATTAATGCAGTGGAGCTCGGTTGGGGTGGTGGGGTTGGATCATTTTGGGTGGGGTCGGGGGTTCTTTTCATGCATGGGTCTCGTCTAGACGCTCTTCGCAGCGTTTCCCAGTGCATTTCACCTGCCTTGCCGAGCGCTCGCCCACCCCCTTCCCCCACCACACATGCGCTTTTGAGATCACCCTTTGCTCCACACAACCCCCTCCTCCTCACTACCCCCCCCCCCCCCCATCTCCTCCTCCACTAGAGACCAAGGAGGGCTTTTCAGCACTTGTCTCGGCAGCGTGCAATGGACAGCACCACAAAGACGGATGCTTGACAGAGAGCTGACAGTACTCCCTGGAACCACCACCACTAATAGATCAGCATTTTGTGGACTAAACCATTTGACATAAACAACCTCAAGACCCTGAATCACAAAGAGGCTTCTTCTTCGTTGCTATAAAAAAGAAAAAAAACACGATGGAAGAAGACATGGATGAGGGGCAGACCCAGAAGGGTGAGTCGTGACTCAATGTTTATCATAAATATGTCCACTTTTGTTACAAGCAGTCAATGGAAAAGCAGCTGTTAGCGCACTTCTTTTGTGCATTGAGTGGGAGCACTCGACTGGAGTGCGCACGCCTGCATATGTTGTGTTTGGGTTGTTGGAGGGGTGTGAACCAAGCGGGTGGGGGTGCATGGGTTTTGGGGTCTGCGCTGAACTGCCTTTGTTTGCTTGATGAGACTTCCATGTATATATGGCCAAGCCTCAACACTTTAATCCATCAAACTGCCACCAATGTTTACGATATATTAAATGTATGCAGCAATGCCTTAAGTTTAATTCATACCGTGAACAAGCTTGCAACGCAATGTACTCATGTCAAATAAATTTTCCCCATTGAAATAAATTAAAATGCCATTGATCAGTTCCAGACTTCCAAATATCATACGCAAGAAAATATCATATAGCTACACTATCATATAAAAACATTATAAAACACACTGTAACAAACACACTGTTCATAAACTACACACTGGGATCTTTATGTTAGATGTGTGCATTTAAGAGGCGTGGCCTAGTAATTGACGTAGGGTTATTGCACGTGTGAGCATCTCAGCATCAGTTGTGGCTTACTCATCTCCTTCTCATCTCTTATGTTTGGTGTTAACTATTAGTCCTTTTCAATAAACAGCTGAAAGTGCATCACCTATTGTCTGCCTTGTAGTTTGACAAAATCCTACTTTGGAGTTTGCCCAAAACAGGTAACCTCAACAGAGGGATGGCGCTAATAATGATCTTTTTGTATGATGTTTAAAATTTTAAATTTGATTATTGTCAAATGATGATGTAATAAAATGGCACTGGGTGTGAATCCATGATGGAGTCCTCTCCCACAAAGCCCATTTCTTTAGTGACTTCTGACAGGTTCTGTGGTACAAGCTGGTTTCTTTAGAACCATCATTCTCCTCTTAGATGGAAAATATGAATCGTTGGCATGGAGCTGGCCAACAATAATTATCATCACACACCACCTCCTCATATGACATCATAACGTGGAAAGAGAAAGACAAAGAATATAACCAGAATACTCTAGAAGTGCAAAGTAATACAACCACCATATAATGGGCATCTTCAGGATTTTCTCATATACACCAATAGGCAAGGAGAAGAAAGCGCTACTTGGTGATCTGGCTTGTCATAATTCTTAAGTGCACGTCGAAGCCTAGCACTGCTATTCAGCAGTGGCTTTGCCTCCAACACAAATGCTCATTGGCCCAGAAGAAGCATCCATGCAAACTGCTCGTGCACTTCTACAAGTCAAGTCAATTCTTTTTTGGGGTTGCAACACATCACTTGTTTTACATCTCTTATAATAGATCTGGTTAGATCTGTAGTGCTGATGATTTCATGTTCACAAGCAATGGTGGGAAGTAATAAAAGTTACTTTGTTACTGTTCTTTAGCAGATTTTTTTTCAGAGGTCAGTACACTGCAGGTGGCAAGTACAATTGCTTCAGCCTTGTTTCAACGAAATGTTACATTCACTTTGCAAGATCTGTACTCCAAATGCTATTTTACTCTTTGATTCACAACTTCACCTGAATCTGTTATGATGAAATTTGACAACTAACTAACTAACTAACTAACTAACTAACTGACTGACTGACTGACTGACTGACTGACTGACCGACCGACCGACCGACCGACTGACTAACAAGGGAGTGAATGAACAGTGATCTGACAAAAACAAAGTAATTATCAAACACAACAGTGTGAAATAATGCACAAACGAGGAAATCAATACGTGAGCGAACGAAAGAAACAGTGATTGATAGAACAAATTTCTGCGCTAGCAAAACTCACTTAAAAACGAACAAATGAGTGAACAAATATAGTTTAGAGAGAGGGAAGTATCTAACTGATTAACGGTTCAGTTCAGTTCAGGCTTGTGGATTTCTGCCGACTCCTGCCCAAGGGGCAACTGGAGGTAGGATGAGCGAAAATCCTGTGGATTTACAAGAAGTTGCGCTACTGAAACAGGGAAAACATCTAAGAGGATCGAATGTCTACAGCAACGAATATCTCAACAAACAAAATGCCAACATGACATAGAGAGCTCGCCAACTGAAAAAGCAAGGAAAAATACAAAGCACTTGGACAACAAACTACAAAATCTGCATAAAGATGGAAGGATTATCCCCAGAAAACACCAAAGCAGTGCTGATCAAAGCAATGAATGAACTGGAGAAAGATGCAAATTGAGACAAATGTGGATACTACTTGGAAGATCATTTTAACAACTTCATAAATACGGAAAGAAAACTGTCCATAATCTACTTCAACAGCAGGAGTTAAACGGCAACTTTGAAAAATACAGGACTATCTTTAGACATTGGACAGACTTATCTATGTCACTGTAATATCAATATCAAAAACGTGGATCAAACGTGGATCAAAGAAAATACAAAGTCAACGAGTTTCCACCTCGATGGATATAAATTAGTCAAACGATACAGAAGCAACAAAAGAGGTGGTGGAGTCAAAATCTATATTGAAAACAATATTGTTTATGAAACTCTACTGAATATGTCAATGGTGATTAAAATGTTTGTGAATGTGTAATCAGCCTTTTTCAATCTGTGACTATGAAAACAAATGGCACAGAAGTTCTGTATTGAAGAGGAAAAATGAAAAGCCAAACTGGGGACACACTTGACATGCTCCCTAATATACCAAGTATATTCGGACTGAGACAAAATAACTTTGGGCTCAGAAGAGTGTTGATATTTGAACACCTGCAAATAACACCTGCTACACGCTACCAGTGGCTACCGAAATACATAAACAATATTGTGGAATGTTGAATTGCTGAGCAACATCCCCAACTGTATCATAAGCTATGGCTCTCCTAAGCTGGGTTTTCAGTGCAATCGACTAGACTATCTCCACTCGACATTGACCCTCATGAGGTTTCTCCTGTAAAATGAGCTGAAAAGAACAAAGTCCAGCCTTGGAAAGTAACCTGAGGGCTGAGCGCACAGAGGCCAGATGGCAACGCGTGTCTTGAGATGTCTGGCCTCAATAAGAAAATGGTCAAGCTACAGGAGGCCAGCGTGGGAGACGATTAGTAGCTTTGATTGGTCAGTGCAAGTGCCGCCTGTTGCTGGGGACGGTGCCCGGGATGCCTGCAACTGTGACTCCAACGATCTCGAAATTGATTAAACTGTTATTGTATTCAAATCAAACTGTTAAAACGTATTATAACAAATCAACTTGTCATAGCTGTATTCAAAACAAATTGAAACAATTGTTATCAAACTTCCAGTTAACTATGCTGTATTCAAATCATATGTTATCCTGTGTCAAATTTCTCT
Organism: Syngnathus typhle; assembly: GCF_033458585.1. Taxonomy (NCBI): domain Eukaryota; kingdom Metazoa; phylum Chordata; class Actinopteri; order Syngnathiformes; family Syngnathidae; genus Syngnathus; species Syngnathus typhle. Next base: position 10,975,991 of record NC_083738.1, on the reverse strand, counting down.
TTCCTTTCTTTCTTCCTTTTTTCGTGGTTATGGTGGTATTATAAGTAGTACGGTGGATATGTACGTAGATTGTGTGTCTGGCAGTGAAATCCTTGGTTGAAATCGGGACGAGACTAGATAAGCACAATTGCTTCAACCCGCTTCCCTTTTCGGCAAGTCATCTTAACCAAAATGTGAAATGAAGTTGGATGGATGGATGGATGGATGGATGGATGGATGGATGGATGGATGGATGGATGGATGGATGGATGGATGGATGGATGGATGGATGGATGGATGGATGGATGGATGGATGGATGGATGGATGGATGGAAGACTAAATAAAATCATATCATATATATATTACTTCAATAGAAATGATCGGCAATCTAGTAGTTTTTGCATTGCTGTGAGTTACCAATTGGAGTTGATGAGTCACAATCAGCAAGTGGACACTCAGCTGCCAAGGAAACGTGTCGCTGCTTTGCACCACAAAACACACACACGCACGCTCGCACACAACTCGACGTGAGCGCATAGTGAGCTGATTGCGATTCATTGATCACAGTACAGTGAGGGTAATTCGAAAATAAGTAGGATGAGGTATGACAGTGTTTGAGGCGACACTGAATATTTTCCATCCAAAAGGAAAAAATGAGAATCAAACACCAGGAGGTGTGTGCCGAGCCAGGAATATTCTCCGCAAGACTCCATTTGCCCTTCTGTTCATCATTCATATTTAATTACATCATCCACCTTGCAGTCGACCAGAGCGCACATCTCTACTAAGGCCGAAGGATCCCAAACACTTAAGTCCAACAAGTCCAACAGCTAATATGAGTAATATAAATAATGCTTATAATAAGCAAGGATTGTATCAAATGTTGGACCATGGTTTTCCTGTGCGGCTGTGCAAAATTCTCACTGAAGATGTCCTGAAGCTTCTCCATTATTAATTATTATTTATTATATTAATTAATTAAAATTAATTATTAATACATAATGGCAAATAGTAACTTCAGTGACTTGGACTTTTTTTTGTAAGTTCCTCAGTATCACGAGCACTCTTTTGCTGATGAATCCAGTGTACATTTTGAGTCACGTTTCTAAGGGCTTTGGCTACCAAGCAAAATGGACAAAAAAAAATGAACTAAAGCCAAGGTACAATTCCAAGTTAGGGCATTTGATTTACTCGCTTTATGTGCATTGTGTATCCAGCGACTATCACCTTTTAGTGGCTGGAGACATGATAGTGCTATCAAACTAAAAAGAAGTGGGGCGTCTTCCCTGTGCTTGCCTATAGTTAACATGCAGCCCCCCTCCCCCCGAGGCAACCGTGTTTTTCAGCTACCACCTCCTCTTTCTCTTCCTCCTCGCATGTTTAATCATCCACTATGGTCACCATGACGACGGCAGCGCCAAATCTGCGCCGAGGCCTTGAGAGCCGTGACCTACTTAGTGTACGTCAACAAATTCAGTGGGACAATAAAGTGAGTGAGACACATTAGTCGCGTAGCATGGCTCCCCCTCGGGGCATAAAAGCACCGCGCAGCCTTGGTTGCTTTTTCATCTCCTTTTCATTTCTCTTCTCTATCGTCTTCCTGTGAGCGATGGCGGAATTTCAGCGTGACTGCTGAGTTTATTTATTAATATGTTTTGTCAGAGTTCACTCCAGGATCTACTGGTAAAGGCTAAATGTGAAGAATAGAGTTCAATTCAGTGCATAACAATCAATGGGAATGAATGATACTTAATTGAGTGCAGGACGTGGCCTTGCCCCCACCCCTCCAGCCCCCCTTTACCATTGAAAACAGATAGGAGCGATCAATAACACCACAGATGGTAGTACTTTCTCGTGGTACTTCATTTTTGTGCTAGCGAAAGTGTCTAGTTTATTGTTTAGGGTTTTCTTGAACCAGTCTGGGCATTCTGGCACATGGACTTGCACTTTTTTATGACAGTGCAATAGTCAAGTTCAAGTTTAACATGTTTTTGAATTTGGTAGACAGCCTATGTGCCTCCTTGGGTCATTCTGCCGTGCCTACTGGCGCATCTGTAAATTTGGCTACAAAATGTAGACTAGATTTTACATTTGCAAAAGGCAGGCGTAGGTGGTGGAATGAGAAATTCAGCGCTCCAACCACGTGCATGATGGAAGTCATTGGATTTCATTCCTAAACATGACACCAGAGTGGAACAGTTATATTTATGCCCATTATCTTGAATATAGCATCCTCATAACTATTAAGTGGTGTGTGTTTGTGTGTGTGGGGGTACACACAGATGCACAATCGGGTGTAAGGCAGTCTCCATTAACCACGTCACATGCACAGACGACAGACATATCATCCTCAAAGAAGTTCTTTCCTGTCAATGTCGGGCACAGACCCCGTCCAGTCTGATTCCGCAGTGTCAAGCTCAACGTACTTGAGATACTGCGCTCGGACCGACCTCATATTAAAATGAGGAATGCTGTGAGGATTGGCCAAGAAAAGACCACTTCCGTCTCACAACATTGGACAAAGGTCCAATGCCCCGTTACACACAATTCTACCTGTGCAAAGTCTGGCAAAATACCTAAGGAATGGAAACTCCACTGAGGCGCACAGTTACACTGTGTTTTACGCTAGACTTAGACACGAAAATAGGACTCCAGGGAACAAAAGTCAGGTGTAGTCACTTTTGTGATCTGGCTTGTCGAAAGTGATCGATGTTATTCTGTTATGACACTTTTAATGATTTATTTTTACACCGCGGCAGATGGGATTGACTTGACGGGATTTCATTTCCTAAATATGTAACAAACTTGTTTTCTGTTTAGTATTAACATTTACATGTTTACATCCATTAATTTCTATGTGAGCAGTCGAGGATGTCTTTCATCATTAATGTCGAAGAATGATTCATTAATTAACCTCAATTACGTATCTGACGTTTCCTTCGCAGGATGCAATTTACCGCACAGCTTTATCTGAGGATAAACTTAACACTCAGAATAACGCTGCATTGGATCAGTGTGTTTGTGTGTGTGTGTGTGCGTGTGTGTGTGTGTGTGTGTGTGTGTGTGTGTGCGCGCGCGTGCGTGCGTGCGTGCGTGCGAATGTCCCTTTTGCCTGTTGGACATAACACTGACAGATGGAGAAGTGGGAGGTGGGCGGGCTCTTGGGAGGGGGTCATCCTTTCTCCGTATTAGTGCAAATCCGTCTGTTTGACAGGCGTGTTGTGCTGTATTATGTTTGGGGTTGACGCCATGTAACGGTAGCCAAAAGTCACAGTTGGATACGTACGCATTCACTTAATGATTAAAACTCGGTTCACACACTACAGTATGTAAATCAAAGGTTTCATTTCATTGTGAGAATTCGTTCAGCTTTCACACATATTCTGTTACTATTATTTTATCTTATATTCCACCGTTTTGGGAAATTAGTCAATGTATTGCTACGCTTCATTTGACATACGTACATTCACAATTTTCCCATAATTCCACATTTTTCACCCAAAAATTCTTTCCTTCCTTCCTTCCTTCCTTCCTTCCTTCCTTCCTTCCTTCCTTCCTTCCTTCCTTCCTTCCTTCCTTCCTTCCTTCCTTCCTTCCTTCCTTCCTTCCTTCCTTCCTTCCTTCCTTCCTTCCTTCCTTCCTTCCTTCCTTCCTTCCTTCCTTCCTTCCTTCCTTCCTTCCTTCCTTCCTTCCTTCCTTCCTTCCTTCCTTCCTTCCTTCGTGTACTAGCTTTTGCTGTAGCGGTTGAATGTGGTCTGACTGGCGACAACATTTACATACTTAAAGAACAAGTCGAATCAGTCATAAACTGTGATAACGCTCCCGTCCCTCCTCTCAAATAACATTCCTCCTCAGCCATGTAATTAAGCAGTTGAGTTCTTTCTCCTCTCCTTAAGGTAACGTCATTCTCAGCATCACTAATAAATGGGGGATGTTTTATACTCAGCAGAACTCTCTCTGAGTTTAGAGATTCAGTTTCCAGCAGAGGCCCCTCCGCTCGCCATTTTATGCCTCTCCATCGGCACAGCTGTCGAACATCAGTTGGATTGTTGACGACGTGACATCTGACCGTAGCCATCGATTTTCGACAACACTTTAGTGCAATGAGAAGCTTTAAACTCTCAGTGAGCTCGTAAACTCATGACAGTGTGACATAAAGTGTTATTGGGCGTTTTCTGGCCCATGCTAGAAGGTCATTCATCGGCCCGTTTCTGGTGGTAAATTGCTGTGCCTGGAACCTTCAACTTGGACAGTGTTCCACCGTATGTCTTCTTGCCACATAGTTTAACTGCAGACATACTTCATTTTAACGCTGCTATAGCCTAGGGTTGGTCTTAATATAGCGCAGAGGTTTCATTCCTAAATTTGGCGGCACATTTAGATTATCTATAAACCTTTAATATTTCTTGCACTAACCCAGCCGTTTTCTCCACTTTGTATTGTATTTATTCCTTTTTAAATGCATTTTCTAATTATTTAGTTGAATAATTGTGCTTGCTATTTAAATATTTTCTAAGGAATTAAATTACTGAAACTCAAATTGGAATGATAAATGTATATGCCAAACAATCTCAGATATACATTCAGCAACATTTCTCTTTTTATTATTCATTGTTATTGTTGTTCATTGGTCTACCTGTCGCTAATTAACTAGCGAACCGACTTCACTGAGTAACTAACTGCCGATGCAATCATCAGACAACAGACTAATTGAATTACTTATTGACAAAATGATTAACTTCAACAAAGACATGAATAACTGAGTAATATGCTATGACTACTTGACAAGCTAACAGAAGTGACCAACTAGCAAAAATCTGCTTAATCGACTGTGACTGTCTTCTCAACAAATAGACAAATTTACTAACTAACGAGCTAACTGTCTATTTGATTAACTATCTACCTTAGCTAACTAATCAATTAACGGACAAGCTAGCCAACTAACATAACTAATTGACAAACGGACTAACTCACAGACTAATTGACAAATTAACCAACTAACTGGCTAATAGACCAACTAACTAATAAATTAGTTGACAAGTCGACCTCATCTCTTTTGGGGTCACTTAATGAGGTAATTATTGATTGAAATTACAATAAATTGACTTGTGTGGTTGTGAGATCTACTGTGCTTTTTAATTCCATGATCCCTGATGGAAATTAAGAACACGTGCTAGTCCAACATAGATATGGCATGCTTTCTGGTTGTAACTTTGAATAGAAGCTGTATCAGTGACGTTATTGCAAAGCAAAAGATTCTTCCTGGAGAAAAATCTCAAAATAATGCGACCAAAAAAGGCGCATCAGTACACATAGAGTGGCCCAACAACAGAAGCGTTTCAGTACAGTAGGCGTGCAACCCGATAATCCAGGCCAAACTGGAGCTGGACCAACAGCGGCTACTTGATATTCTCCTCATACTCACAGCAGAATTAGGAGCGATGGTCTGAGAAAAAAGTGGAGGAATCGGATAAGGACAAAGACGACTTTATTAAAGGAAACTCTGAGAACAAGAATGCTTGATTGACAATCCGGTAATCTTTCAAAAAGATAGAATCTGGGACATTTGTATTCCATGTATTGATCCCGCTAGGGAAGCATCCGGAGTTGATAGATAAGTTTGTTAATTCATTACAGCGCATTGAAAATAGACCCCAAGAGCTAATAACATTTCGCACAGGAAATAACAACCCCCCAGCCCCCCCCCCCCCCAAAAGGAAACCACATGTTTTTTTCTGTGTCTTTTTTTCAATGTCCCAACCAACCCCCCCCCCCCCCCCCCCCCACACACACACACATACACACAAAACAACCCACAACACATCACCAACATCCCGCATACATGCCCCACTACCACACTCACACTGACACACTTTACATATTTCATATGACATTTGGCATATGGCTGAGCACAGAAAAGCCAAGTGAAGAAGCACTTTCATAGGAGCCGTCTGCAGCAGGAGTCGACCAGACCACAGCCACAGTACACTAATAAAGGGCACACAACCGAGAGTGGAAACACCACCAAAGGAACAGTAGTACAAAGGACAGTGCCGCGCAGCCATGGACCAAACCTTCCAAAGGTGCAGAGGGCTCTCTCTGAGGAACAGTGAAGAATTAAAATAGTAAAATGTGTAAAAATAGTAGAACAAACTGAGTTAAAAATGACTAAAATGCCAGGTAAATAAGGATAAAATATAAATAAAATCAGCGATTAGAAGCAAGTAAAATAGCCCAAAGTATAAATAATACAGTTTCACAAATAAAAATAGAATAAAAACAGAATAAAATATCCTGAATAAAATAATAAATATTATGTAAGTAAAAGCCAAATTAAAAAGTTGGGTCTTAAAAACATGAACATTCTCTGCAGCCCTGAGCAAACAGCGGCTTTCAACTAAAATGTCCAACTTCCTGTTCGGGGTTTCATGAAGATTGGCAAAACCGGTGTCAGGGGCTAATTATACTTTTTATAATTACTCCAGGAAAGCCTTAGTGTAGAAGAAATGGCACGAAAGGTCGCAATGTAAATCTCAAGGTGTCAAAATGTTAGGACGGTCTGTGTGTCTTAAAGAATAATACAAATTGAAAGCAGAAAGCCAGGATGCGGGAGAAAATCGGAGCCTGGCTGCTGAATGGCTTTAAATACTCTTGATAGTAGGAGAATACACTTGTCAGCACTCATATATCAGCCCCAAAATGAACTGTGGCCTACTTTTCCCATCCACTTGATGGATTTTTTTCTGTTGTGCATGGGTGCCCGTGGACAGGGCTTTAAATTTGGGAAATGGCTAAATCGTGTTCTACTGTCAGGGTTAAGCCAAAGCATCAACTGTTCTTTTAGTCCTCGTTGACTGACCCCGTTTATTTTTTGGGTGTGCTTAGGGTGCCTGGAGTGCTGCATCAAATGCCTTGGCGGGATCCCTTACCCGTCGCTCATTGCCACCATCTTGCTGTACGCCGGCGTGGCTCTGTTTTGCGGCTGCGGCCACGAGGCACTTTCCGGAACCGTCACCATCCTGCAAAATTACTTTGAGGTGGTGCGCAGCCCTGTGGACACTCTGGACGTCTTCACTATGTGAGTACAAAAAGCATGGACCATATTAGCTAAAGAACAGAAAGGGAAACTGCCTTGTACAGTCAAAATATAAAAACACAATGCAGCTCTATCTCTGGCTAGCGGACATCATGGTGCGCAATATGCTTTCGGGGAATACCAAATGAACAACAATAATTGGTTACGAAGTACCGTATTTTCCGGACTATAAGACGCACCGGACTATAAGGCGCACCTTCAATGAATGGCCCATTTTAAAACTTTGTCCTTATATAAAGCGCACTATTAATGCATCATGTCAGATGTTTAATCCAAATCAAATCATTCTCCATTTTATCTTTTACATTTCAACTTCAGACGTAACAAATTACTTCATAATCACAAAATAATGATCCATAGTCTTTTTGATTCATGATTCATAGTCTTCAGCGGGCCACTTATGATTGATTTCATGACACAATGCTTCGGGCCAGTTTCAATTTAGGAATTTGGTCCATATATAAGGCGCACTGGACTATAAGGCGCACTGTCGGCTTTTGAGAAAATTTTGGGTTTTTAGGTGCGCCTTATAGTCCGGAAAATACGGTAACAGTTTGACAATAAACTTCAATTTAAATCAAATTAATCAATGGAATAATTCATACCATGATTTATTGAAAATATATTTGATAGTGACAGGCCTACGTTACAGTTTCCCGGAAGAAGTGAATTTTCCTAAAAAGAAGAACATGTGTCATTGTTGCACTAAAAAGGAAGATAAACTGCTGATGAAACACTTTCTTAAAAACAAAAAGTTTTCTCATAAGAGAAAAAATTATTCATGATGCACCTTCCTAAAGAGAAAATAAATGATTGATCCGTCACTTTCTTAAAAATACCTTTTTTTTTTCACTTGAATAAATAGAGGACACATTATTGGCAACTGTCGTTCTTAAAAAGGAAACATCTTCAGAGATGGAAAGCTTTGGTTGAATTTGGAATTTGAAACTTGACCATCAGCTCTTCATTTCTCACTTTAAACATCCCAGTGTATGTAGTCGACAATCTGATCATTGGCCGATGGTCCAGTGATGATCAGGCCTTACGAATTCTACCTTGCAGCAATTGGCTATTGAATTGGTGTCATTAAGCTTTATTAAGGTATATTTGAAGTTTTTAAACATGTTTCCTTTCCTCAGTGAAACGGGAGTTAGGGTCATTTTTTTCTAACTATAAGTACAAGTACTGTAACTTTTTTCATGTATTTATTCCCAGGATTGACATAATCAAGTACGTGATCTACGGTGTAGCCTCGGCTTTCTTTGTTTATGGCATCCTGCTGATGGTGGAAGGCTTCTTCACCAGCGGGGCCATCAAAGACCTCTACGGAGATTTCAAGATCACAACATGTGGACGCTGCGTCAGTGCTTGGGTAGGTTTGGGTGTGTAGACCCAAAAAGGTATGTGTAAAATAGGTCAGTTTGTTTATTTGGGTAACAAATACAATTGAATTTTTAATTTTGATCACTTCTAATTAATGCAATTATGGCTGGTAATGAAATCAGAAAAAATACATTAAAAGTTTTTTTGGTACCATTTTTAAAATGTATCTGTGAAATTGTTTACTGTTTTATATTTTATTTTCACATCAACGAACCAATCACTTAATGTGATGAAAAATGTTAATCGATTATTTCTAAGACATCAGTTAACCATACAGCACTTTTTATCTAAAAGGAAATGTACAGATTTGAATTTGTGAATAACTAACTGGATCAAGTTTGCAGCTTCTCTGCCAGATCAAGATAAAATGAGCAAAAACAAACAACATAACATTGCGTTGGTGTTAAATGCATTCCGCCTCTATAATTTCATTGCAGCCCAAATCATTTAATTACCAGAACGTGACAATAATGAAAAATGTCATCTCAAGAAGCCGGAACGTAACAAGATTACGCCAGCTGTGAAATTAGTTTGCCAATCCGCATGGGAGGTGGAGAAAGTCCTCAGAACTTGTGTTCATTGGCCAGCCAGATTTTTTTTGTCTTTTTTTCTTTTAAGATATCACAGTTGGTGCTGACATCAAATTTGTCCCATTGCACTAATATTACTAAGAATATTTTTTTGCGCAAATACTATTTATACGGCTAGATACTTGATCCCATGTGGGAAATTATTCATGAATATTTCCATACTTTTATAGCATAAAGCTATTGTGTCGTTTCAGTTCATCATGCTGACGTACATCTTCATGCTGGCTTGGCTAGGCGTGACAGCGTTTACCTCCCTGCCTGTCTTCATCTACTTCAACATCTGGAACATTTGCCAAAATGCAACCATGCTGGAGGGTACCACACTTTGCCTGGACCCGCGCCAGTACGGTAGGGATGACCCAAGTGTTAAATGGCTCATTTAGCTAAAGTCCTCAGGAATTTGTACTGTTGATCATTCGCTGCAAGTTATTCAACCTGTCGCTATTTGATTTAATTTGATTCAGTAATGTGTTCCAATTACATTGCAGGTATTGTGGCTATTAACGAAGCAAAGACAGTTTGTGCTGGATCTGAGAAGTTCTACAAGATGTGCGAATCTACTGAGGTGAGCTTGATAGATCGTTACATAATTCGAAGGCACCAGGTTACTAAAGAAACTCATGTTTTTGGTTGTAGCCAAAAAAGTATCTTCCAAAAATATAACAAAAAAGAACATTATTAGGTTGCTTTAGAATTACAAATGTAAACATTATCATGTTACACTGATGCTGTTGTGGGCCAAGAATAATATGACCTCCTTCTCCTCTGTTTATGTCATGTCAATTAAAATGTAGACGCTCCTATTCAAACATGATTATAGAGGAACATGATTCCATTTTCGTGCTTTCCTTCGCAGCTTTTAACAAAAAGTAAAGCAACACGCTAGACAAAGGAATCAATGACAACGTGTGCGCTGTGACGTCTGGATTGTTTTTCCCAACAGCTGGACATGACATTCCATCTGTTCATCTGCGCCCTTGCTGGAGCAGGAGCCGCCGTCATTGCTATGGTGAGACGTTACTTTACCACCAAGAATGCGCAACCATTCAGCCATCCATTTTTATTGTGTAGCACTAGAAGTTGACCCAGTTGAGGTTTGGCAAATTTCTGGGTCACAGCAGACTTTTGGAAAGAGAAGCAGGGTCCACCTTGACTGAACGTCAGCCAAATCAGGGGACATATTGACAAACAACAAGTCACACCTATGGACAATTCAGTGAATCTAACGTACTTGTTTCTATAATGGGGGAGTAAGCCAGAGTTGAGAGAGAAGCACAAGCACTGGGATACGATCCAAACTCCCCTCAGGAGAGTCAAACCCAGAACGGCTTGACTGCAAGTACTGGGATACAATCCAAACTCCCCTCAGGAGATTCAAGCGGTTCTGGGTTTGAATCTATCTATCTATCTATCTATCTATCTATCTATCTATCTATCTATCTATCTATCTATCTATCTATCTATCTATCTATCTATCTATCTATCTATCTATCTATCTATCTATCTATCTATCTATCTATCTATCTATCTATCTATCTATCTATCTATCTATCTATCTATCTATCTATCTATCTATCTATCTATCTATCTATCTATCTATCTATCTATCTATCTATCTATCTATCTATCTATCTATCTATCTATCTATCTATCTATCTATCTATCTATCTATCTATCTATCTATCTATCTATCTATCTATCTATCTATCTATCTATCTATCTATCTATCTATCTATCTATCTATCTATCTATCTATCTATCTATCTATCTATCTATCTATCTATATCTATCTATCTATATCTATCTATATCTATCTATCTATATCTATCTATATCTATCTATCTATATCTATCTATCTATCTATCTATCTATCTATATCTATCTATCTATATCTATCTATATCTATCTATCTATCTATCTATCTATCTATCTATCTATCTATCTATCTATCTATCTATCTATCTATCTATCTATCTATCTATCTATCTATCTATCTATCTATCTATCTATCTATCTATCTATCTATCTATCTATCTATCTATCTATCTATCTATCTATCTATCTATCTATCTATCTATCTATCTATCTATCTATCTATCTATCTATCTATCTATCTATCTATCTATCTATCTATCTATCTATCTATCTATCTATCTATCTATCTATCTATCTATCTATCTATCTATCTATCTATCTATCTATCTATCTATCTACAGTATGTGTGTGATTAAAGTAACTAAGGAGCAAACCTCTTTTTTGGTGGCCAGTGGGCATTTTAGGGCAGCAGACTACCATTTATTTGCGAGAAGGCATTTTTGCGCAGTGAAACTGTGAAACGACGCCGTTTGTCTGCCTCCCTCCCTTCTCTTTTGGAGGGAGGCCTGGCACGTCATGGCGTTGTCATGGAGACACTGAGAAGAAAGCAGACGTGAAGGTTGCAAAAGCGCCCACTATGTACAGTAATTTCGGAGGCGCTATTTTATCGGAAGGAGAAAGTTTTGATGTTGGTGAAAATATGATTAGGAATCCAATATCCCAGTGAGAAAATTAGTTGCTAAGGGATTACAAATTACTATTTTAATTTTTTATTGGAGGGCCGGAGGTGGATTATTATTATTATTATTTTGTATAAAAAATTATTTTTATCTTTTTATTTAGAATTTTATTTTATATATAATTATTGCTAATAATTATTATTGCTTGCTTACTAGTGCTAAAAAAAACTATCAATGTCAAATATTTAAAATATTTAATGTACAATCAAGCTATTTCAGCGCAAACCCAGTTAATCATATATAACTCAACGATGTTGAGTCTATTTGCTCGGTCGCCAAACAAAAGCAAATCACTAAATGAGGAAGGGGTCTGTATGTTAATAGACTGTCTGTTAAATGACAGTCACTGCAGTTCAATAATTCACTCTGCTGCGTTGCTGTGGAAACGAGACCCAAGAATACAGCCGGCATCATGCTGCAACCTGCTGGATAGTATTGGAAGTGCGCTATAAAAGTTTCAACATTTCATTTTTATGTTTTATTTTTTATTCATTTTAGATTCTTTTATTTAAATATGCAGTATGGAGTTTTTTGTGGCCAAAATTCCCAAAATGTTCTTTCGTGTGTTCATGTTTGAAATGAACTGACAAAGACAAAAATGAAGGACAATTTTGCTATATTTATAATTTTATGAATTTAAAATATGTGTTGTTATTTTTTAGACTATTTTGTATTTATCTTTGATGAAAATGTTTTCTCATTCTTACATTTCATTATTTTGTTTTCTTAACAACTATAATGACGTTGGTATGCGTGTACCAGTCTTTTCATTATTCTAAGCAGGGTCGTGAAGAAAAAACACTCTTAATACACCGTACACAAAAGGATACATCTTTATGCATAGTCTTTTATCGGTGTGTGTACGTACCTGTGTTACACTTCTACTCCCAATTAATTGGAAGGAAACAGACATTGTGCTGCTTCCCCCTCCTGAAATCATGAGCGTTCTCTCGTTACCATTTTTCCTTTCTAGATCCACTACTTGATGGTGCTGTCTGCCAACTGGGCCTACGTGAAAGACGCATGCCGAATGCAAAAGTACGAGGACATCAAGTCTAAGGAGGAGCAGGAGCTTCACGACATCCACTCCACTCGCTCCAAGGAACGGCTCAATGCTTACACATAAAAAGCCAAGTTGAGGCGAGGGGGTCACTCACTCGGTTTTTCCTCGCCATTGCCAATGTCACTGGTGCGTCACATGACAATGTGGTTTGGGCGGAGGTCGGCCTCAGCTGCAAACAACATTACAGCTTACAAAAAAGAAGCCCCTTTACCTCTCTCGTGAATGTTTTTTGTTATCATTCTATCAGTTGTTGGGAAATAAGACCAGTCGTTTTGCATCGCGTAGTAGTGTAGTGTCGATTGTGGAAAAGTGAGTAGCGCTAGAGGTAGATTTTCTTTTTTTATTATGTTTCATGCTTTTTCTTAGAAAATACTTTGCTAAGCCTATTTTCTTTTTTGCTCGTGACCATCTTGTTACGTATACTCTCGAGTCAATTCAACCTGGTACGAATTTAAGCATTAAAAATGTTAAATAGGGGTTTAATATACCATACATTGAACACTATTAGAGAAAGTAGAAAGAAAAGAACAATATTGTGACGTTTGTTTCTATTATGAGAAATGTGACTAACTTTAAACAGGTCAGTGCATGCATATTTAACCAGTAGACAATAAATTGAACAATTTTCCAATTAGATTTAAAAAATCTCTCTCTCTCTCTTTTTTTTTTTTTTTTATAAATGTAGGCAATTTTAAAAAAATTAAAATTGGTTAATTTGACCTGAAATGTAACAGGAGCTTTATGGTATTTCTTGGAGTTTTAGGGTGACACCATTCATTTTTTGCCTCACAGGGAGGTCAACAGGGGCTTCAAAAAGGTTCTCAAGCACATTTCTCATCTAACATGTGATATCGATGTACTGTATGTGAATGACTGATGTTCGTGTTTAAAAAAAAAAAACTCGTACAGTAAAATATTTGCCAGGGATTAAAACCACAAATCACAATACACTAGCTACTTTATATTTTAAGAAAAAAAAATAACAATGAATACCAAAATCTCAATGACTTGCTAGGTGTGCCAAGCCTGTTGAACGGGGAAATTATTTTTGGATCGATATATATTAACGGGATTAAATTTGCAAGAAAGGGATCATATAGTATCTCTAGACTGTGAATGATTCCATTGGCACTAAAAGCAAATGCTCCCATAAGACACTGTTATGATTATGACTGATAATTTTGTTGTTTGAATAAATTTAGTGGGGGGTTTTCTCTGCAGACTCTGCACTGTGTATAGTGATACTGTATTAATGCATTCCAATGTGTGATCAAGCATTGCGATTTATAGGAGAATAAGAATATGGGTTTTCTTAAAGGAGACATATTTTGTCACAATTTAAAGCAGTTCCCAGATATCTTCAGAGGTGCTTTCTAGCATTCTTTGGTTAGAATCCACAAGGGCTTACAGCACACTTGGCATCAACTTGTCGCACTCCTTGTCGCACTCTGACGGGTCATGTGCGGAAAAAAAAAACTTGTGAGGGCTCATTATTAGAATCCACTGTTGATGATCCTGTTAACTAATGCTGTAGCTCTGCTTACCATTTGGCTTTGACATCATTCCCTGTGGTCTGGAGGATGGACTCTGGCCCTCTCTCAAAAACGGCAGCCAACCTAGTTGCCAATTTTCCGTGCTGTTAGGTCATAATCTGGCAACATTCGGAAAGGCTCACTTGCAGGCAAATTTTACTCAGCAGACCAAATGTAAACCATTGATTAATTTCACAATTAGTCGGTGAGCACATACTCCAAAGATCAAACTTTCCATAATATGTCTACTTTAAGTGTTCTTGACCATAAACACTGATGGATTGGGGAGGAAATGCCTGACATTGAATTTGTTGGTGAAAAAACAATATTGTCAGTGTTTCGTACGCTTATTCGACTATTGTCTGTGCTCTGAGTTGGAAAACTGTACTGTTAGTAAAGACTGTGACTTTAGATGTTATCTGTGGCATGGACATAAATTATTGACTCAAAAAAATTAACTTTATCTCACATCTTTTTTTTTTTAACATATTAATTTTGACACTTTTTGCCTGTCTTGACAGACTAACCTTTTTGTTTTAACGTGCAGTATTACAACCTTCCAAATAATAATGCTTCATGCTACTGATATAGAGATGTAGTCGTTTGAGTTGTGATTTAGTTTGTGATGAGGAAATGTCGTCTTAAAGCTTAATACTTGTATTGACATTGATTACTCTGTAATGACCCCGCGCTCACTCTTTCTCTTATTGGCTTTCTCCTTGTATTTGTCTTTTTGTACTTTCACTACCAATGCTTCGTAGCAGGCTTTACATGAAAACAATGGGGGTAGGGTGGGGGGTTTGTTTTCTATACATCCATGTGCCAACAGCTTGAAGTGACTTATTTGACCTGTATGATCAAATTTGCTCGCGTAAGTAAATAAAATTCACTTGTGTACTTGAAGTGATGGTGTTGGTGAATGGGCGTTTTAAAATTGTCTGTCACTCGATGTTTCTATGGTCTCTCTTAAATTGCAAATCCAGAAGGCTTCGTGCAGATACAACCATTAAACACTGGCTTTGAAAAGTTGCAATGTTATTTTATTTTGTGGGAATGCTCAAAATGATCGGAATATTTCACGCTAAACTCCATCCATATAAGACGGTATAGGTAAAAAAAACTCCACCAATTAGTATGGTCCATTGAGCTCAGACTCCTGCTTTCATTCAAGGCTCGTTTGGGCAGATTCCCTTATCAGAGTTTGTCAAAGTATGAGCCCTGGAAACGGGTCCAAAATGTCTGCTTCAAATCCCAAATGTCCCAATTCCTATTCAATTTCAGGCATTGAGTCTTTGACCCTTTTTATTCATCCAGTGACATGTCCACCCAATTTTGTGTCCATCGGTGAAACCTTTGTCATATTTTCAGTGGGCACTAGAGAGTTTTGCAGGGGTCGTGTCTGGAAGGGCTAAAATGCATTTTTACTGCCTGGTGCTGTCAAGTGAGTCCATGTCAAGGATTATTTATCAAGAAGCAGTTTGACTTTGGCCTCTTGTGAGGGATGGGGCCAGTCAGGCCATAAATTACATCCAAAATTACACTTGGCACTCTGTTGCCAGACAGAACGTTTGCACACACCTGGCACATGGACAAGGTGTTACATTTACAATTTGGTTGTTTATCGAGTCATGTCAGTTTAAAGCAGGTGCATTTGTAGAAAAACTGAAAACTATACTTTCCACATTTTAGGAATGATGGATTTTTAATTTTTCTGTAAGAAAGTAATATGTAATAGTCAGGGTTATGCAGATCCGGAGCCTAATAACAAACCCAAAGCCGTACTGCATTAGGTAAATAAATAATGTTAAACCACCCCAATCCAGCAATAACCCCCTAACCCAAAACACACCGGTCCTAACGCTGTCGTCCAAAAAACAACCTTATTTGTTTAAATGTTTAAAGCAAAGAGACATGTCCCCATGCGAGTCAACAGCAGATCTTGAGAAACTACCGTATTGGCCCGAATATAAGACGACCCTGATTATAAGACGACCCCCTCTTTTTCAAGACTCAAGTTTGAAAAAATACTTTTTGAACACAAAATTGAATTTTTATACAGAAAATAATTACCGTACATCTGAAACATATGATTATAACAATATAGTCGAGAGAAAAAGCAAGTTATTTTGCCTCATTCAAATCATGCAAAAACTGTCTATCACATCTTAATATCTGAACATTTAAACATGTAAACTAAAGTGCAATCACATTTGTAAATAAATGGCTTCTGGTTTTTGAAATGTAAATAAACCTACTGTTTCTCCATTTTCTGTTATCTCTTCTCTCATTTTCTTCTATTTTCTTTCTTACCGCTATTTTTTATTTTTCTTCTTCGTGCTACCCCTATTTTTATTTTTATTCTTCGTGACAGGGGTTCGCTTTGGCCTGGGGAGTTAAGTTCAGCATTCACTTTAAAGATGTCTGGTGCCATCTAGCGTTGTGAATGGGTATCATTATACCCAGTCTAGACCCCGAATGTAAGGAGACCCCCACTTTTTCAGTCTTATTTCAATGCACAAAAACACCGTCTTGTATTCGGGCCGTTACGGTATATTGAGAAAGTTTCTTGTTGCCATTTTGGCAGGACTGTAAATGTTTACGTATTTTGCCACACCCCTACGATCCACCCTAAGCCCTAAATCAAACTCTCTAAACCTGGTGCACTTAGCAATGCACAATGTCAACAAATCGATTCATTATGCACGTATGTGCCACCGGGGTTGTTGTGTCACTGTGGGGCTCACATGACCTTGAATGGAAAAATGTTCAGTTCAAGGGAGGCAACACAGTGACGTCAACAAGCACATCAAATACAGATAAATAAGAGTAATCGATAAACCACTGGGGAAACCATCCCTGTTACTTCTTAGTAGGGTGTGATGCAAGGGTTACCAAAAAATGGTGAGCTTTCACCAGATGACTGTTGTACTCGTGCGCTCCCCCACAGTGCACACCCAAAAATAAAAAATAAATAAGTGCAGTGTGATGAGGCCTTTACACCCCTCCCAAAAGAAAACATTGGTGCAATTTTAGAGGAGAAAACTGCACTCGTTTTGGCCACTTATTGAACTTTAATAGCATACAGCAAACTCTGAATTAGGTAAATTTCTTGTAATGTGGTACCACACAGCCAATAAAAGACTAGTGGGGATCTGCAAAGGCCTCGTGGGAATCACATAAGGGGAACCCTTTCTGGAAGTGCCGATTAGCGATTACATGGCCTGCTTCGAGCTTGCGTGACCCTTACAACCGAAAGAAATCCTCAGATAATCTCTGTAAGGCAGAGGGGGAGTGCGATTAGCAACTCACAGGTGACCTGTAGTGTAAGTCCAACACCAGCCAGCCGACACTTATAGACCTTGAACGCGCATTCTTTCATTTTCCATTTGCATTTTGGAAGGGATCCTCAGAACTCATAATGAAAACTGATGTACTTTTTCCCGATCCCTCCGCCAAGTGACTGTTTGGCGTCCTCTTGGTGAAATCATGCGTCAAATCCTCTGGATGTTGATAGTGATATGCTGCTTTAACACGGCTCGTCCTTTCTGCCCGGCGCAGTGCACTTGTGTTTTCCATGGACGTAGCGATGGAACTGGAACCAGGTAACTTCTCTTAACATTTGCAGGTTTTCACAAATGACTAGTACAGTTCAGAGTCTGTACTCTTTTACTTTATTTTTTATAATAGAAGTATTTAGACAAGTATTTGTACTTCTATATAATTGCAGAGTGTGCAAACTATTCAGATTTCAACCACATATTTACAATTACAATTCTATTCACAGGACTGTGCTCTGCAATGACCCCGATATGTCCGACATCCCCGTAAACGTCCCAGTGGACACCGTCAAACTCCGGGTGGAGAAGACTGCTGTCCGCCGAGTGCCGACGGAAGCATTTTACTACCTGACGGAGCTCCGTTACCTATGGATCACATACAATTCTATCACTTCAGTGGACACGGGCAGTTTCTACAACCTCAAACTCCTCCACGAGCTGAGACTGGATGGCAATATGATCTCTATGTTCCCCTGGGAGTCCCTCAAGGAGACGCCCTTGTTGAGGACCTTGGACCTGCACAACAACAGGCTCACCAGCCTTCCTGCTGAGGCCATTCCCTACCTGGTGAAGATTACATACTTGGATCTATCCAGCAACAAATTAGCTACCCTGCCCTCGGACCTCATGGATATCTGGCCACCGTTTAACGGTGAACTCGTCACAGCGAACACCTCCCAAAAGGTGGTGCTGGGTGAGTACCAAGGCTCATGTCATGGCCGAACAGGTCAGTCCTAAGTACATCAGCCAGTTGGTTCCATCAACCTGGTACTAAAATAGCTAAATTCTAATTACCCAAACCTATGAGTGCCAAGGCACGATCAATGTAGCAAATTCTAATTAAGTGGCTGCACAGTTCAAGGTCATTGTCCACGGTTAATTTAATCTAAGTAGAGAATATTTACAAGACTGTTTGCTTCATTTCTAGATAATTCCACTCATATTCATCCTCCTGATTGAAAAACATCCAAGCATATGAATGTCAGATTCATTCAGACATTGACTGTTCTGAATTTTTTTGTTCTATGCATACCTATGCATTTTTATCAGGATCGTGAAACAATACCAACATAATGTAGTTCATAGCCTGTAACAACTGAAGGCTGCATTTTATGCACCCCTATGGTGTTTGATTGAATTGGCTTCTTGGAACATACTGCTTGCTGTAATTCAGTTCATTCAACTTGTGTTGCATGGCATAGGCAGGAAGATCATCTTTTTTACGGGTAAAAAATGCCTCATTCATTTTTACTGAGTAATCTAAAACAGCAGCATTAATAATGCCAATACAGTCGATCAAATTGCCAGTTCTCCTTCACTTTAACATGGAAATGCTGTAATCTATTGACGTGACTGGTGAGTGACACTGAATAAAGGCCAGGCCCAGATTACATGCACTGCACTGTCTGACAATGTTAGGACAGCTAATCTGGTTAAAGGGATTTGATATCCACTGGGTACATGTTTTCTTATTGTGTGCAACAGGTGCTTGCACAGTAGCTTGTTGTGATTACACTAATTGTATGAGGCGAGAACAGTGATTGCAAACCACTGTCACGAGAGATCATTCAATGTGCCACAGCAAACGAGCCAATTTCAGAAGATCTGGTCAGAAAATTATTTATTTTTGAAAATGTATCTTTGTTCCCCTGGGCCAGCGAAGTATTGTATTTATTTGAGGGTGTGCCTTGCGTATTTCGAATGTTAAATACTATGTTCCTGGGCTCAATGAAGGTTGGAAAATAGCCCACAAGAAAATGACAAAAAGTAAAGCAAGTCGAGCAACAACCTATCATGTTGTGAAAATTAACCTGTGTTACATACTATGTACACCCGAAAACCCGATTCACCTGATTCCTATTTACAGGCCTCCAAGACAACCCCTGGATCTGTGACTGCAAGCTCTCCAAGTTGATCGAGATATCCAAAATGGCAGTCACGCCCGTGGTTCTCATGGACCTGTTCCTGACCTGCAGTGCACCCGAGAACCTATCTGGCGTCCTCTTTCAGCGCGCCGAACTTGACAATTGTGTCAAGCCCTCCGTCATGACGTCTGCGACCAAGATTACGTCTCCGCTTGGTAGTAATGTTCTCCTGCGGTGTGATGCAACAGGGTTCCCGACACCAAGCCTCAATTGGGCTCGGTCTGATGGATCACTAGTCAACAATGCAGGTATGAAGGGGGGGGGGGGGGGTGTCACTAATACTGTAGTGGTATATGTGTCTGGCACTATGGGTTCAGGTACTACTCAGTGTTGGTGTAAATGTTTGCCTACCTCTACACGATTCTCAAGAATTTGGGATTTTTTGGCTTTTGAGTTAAATTTCAGGATGAAAAATTCATTACAGTCTTTACAGGTAAACTTGCGGTGATTCATAATGTGAATCACAGTTGCACAATGTGGCGATGTTGCAAATGATAGCCTATCAAATGCACAGAAGCTTGCCAAAGCATATATGGCACAGCAAATCAGATGACAGATGCTATACAAACAAACTTGCCTTGGCTCGCCTTGCCTAGCCTTGCCTGGCCTAGCCTAGCCTAGCCTAGCCTAGCCTAGCCTAGCCTAGCCTAGCCTAGCCTAGCCTAGCCTTGCCTTGCCTTGCCTTATAAACATCTCGAAAACGTGCAACTGAAAAGAAACCACTCAGTGCGGGAACCAGGCTGTTTCGGGGCCAACCAGTACAATGGAAAAGGGTCTCTAGGCCTCAGCGCCGCTGAGCAAGAAAAGCAATACAGGAAATATATGTATGAATGTCCTTGTGCTTTATGCCTTGTAGATAAAACAAACAAATCAATTTCATAGTCTTTATATTCACATGTCTTGGTTGGCTCTACAGTACAAGAGTCACCAGGGGACGGCATCCAATGGTCCATCATGAGCGTGCATGGGATCCTACACAAGGACGCCGGGGACTACATTTGCAAAGCCAAGAATGACGCGGGTGCAGCAGAAGCCACCATTTCCCTTTCAGTCGCTGGCACCATGAGCACCACCATCTCTACGCCGATGCCTAGCGCCGGGACAGGATCGACAAGTCCAGACTGGACGTATAATCCGGAAAGAGATTTGACAGTCTCGACCTCGGCCGTGCCCATGGTCCAGACAACCGCAGTTGCGGTCTTAACCAAGTCAAAAACGACTTCTGGTGTTCAAAGGGGTTCGCTTAAACCTGCGAAGATCCAACAAGGTGGTGGCAGACGGAAGTTTGTGTCAGATGAAAATAGTAAGAAAAGCGATGCGTTAAACTTAGTCAAAGACTTGGAGATTGTAGAGGAAACATCTGACAGTGCGGTTTTAGTCTGGACGGCAGAGGGGCTACCCAAGAACTCTCCCCTCACTGTCGTTTACACACCGTACGGGGAAGATGGCGAGGATGACTACAAAAGAACAGTTGAGACTACTGCAGGCAGTGGCAAAATTCTGCTGGAGGAGCTCTCACCTGGTATGAGATACTCGGTTTGCCTCGTGGCCAAGGGTAGTGCTGCCGCAAAAGACCCTTGCATTGACTTCTACACGCTGGACAATGAGGAGGAGGGAGGACAGAACCAATTTTTTATCATCATCAGTGGCATTGCCTGCGCCTTGGCAATGCCGCTCATCGGCCTACTGCTCTACAAGATCCTCGCCCTCTACTGCAAGGTGAGCGAGGCTACTCCGGATGAAGAGGAACTGGAGAAGGAGAGCTATGTCAAGTTCGAGACCATCAACATGAAGCAAAGGACCATGAAGCCTCACCCGACAGAGCTATGGGCAAGGAGGCCCACCCACGAGTCGGAACGACTGTTGCTGTGCTCTCGCTCGAGTATTGACTCCCAGATGACCTTCAAGAGTGACAGTTCCCGGTCTGAATATCTCTGCTGAGACCAGCATGCCATGCCTCAGAAAGATGCTATGGATTGAAATGCCTTTCATAATCCCTATAAAAATGAGATTGAGAAGATAAAACACATCAATTTCAAAAGATTTAGATGATGATTTAGCTGTGGTAGGCCATACATGAACCTTGGCCTTCAGTGGGGATTTACCCAACTTTATCCAACTTTTAAAACCACTGTTAGGGTGGTGCTCACTCTAACTTATTTTGCAAGAACCACACGGGAGACAAGTAAATCATTTTAGACACCTGCAGGTGGAGAGTCCATTCGTCGGTGTGAGTACATCGATGATCGAATGAGGTCTGACTCAGGCCTCTTGCAGGAGCATTTTTATTGAAAGAAACAGAGTGGGGGTGAGAGTGGACAGGATGGGGTTGAAGCCGACGTTGTGTAAACAAAGCAACTTTGATTGCCGAAAAAATGCTAACATTATTGTGAGCCAGCTAGCCGGCCCTGTGAGGTGAATTTGAAAACTGATTCAAAATATAGTATCATTGCCAATACTTAAAATTACATTAACCAGCACGACTGACTCTGAGGTTCATAGGCAAATGGTAACACATGGAGGCTGAAATCTGATTAAGTGCAAGCGAGAGAAATGCTGAAAATGAAGAGGAAAAAGATCTATTACTGCAATTTAGAAACCACAGTTTTAACGCTGCTGCAGTTTTATTCCTATGACCGACTGATATTGTTATCCATGCCGTTATCCATCTTGTAGCCTTGTATTTGTTTAAGGTTTTTTGAGAGTGTCACAACAAACCAGCACCTTTGTTGGACTTGCTTGCAATTCCAAGCAGTGTTTTTTTCTTCTTGTGATATTCAATGCCAAAATATTGAGGGTCTATCAAGGGTTAGATATGAATATCATATGCTAGACTTGTCAAGTCATTCGTTCGTAGCCATCTCCTGACACCCACAACATATGCCTTACGCGACAAATGTTGATAGAATGTGACTCATCTGAACGGTTCATTTTTACATGTACGATCTTTGTTTTCAAGACTATGATGTTCTTTTGTTATAATAAAACTAAATTCAGCTGAAATGTTGTCAAATAATCATAATTTGACAAAGTAAACTGGAATGACATGAAAAATTAGAGGATTAGTGAAATTGGTTGGAAGGGCAGACTTCTGATAGGAGTTCACTTATGTTTGTACAACAAAATAAGGAGGCGCGGGGGTCACAGTAGGCCGCAGGCCTTGCAAGATTAGAAAAATGAAATAAGAAATATGTTTCATTTTGCTACGGCGGTGGTTCTCAATCTGAGGTCTGTGAGCTGTAGTTAAATTGCCATACATTATTCCTATTATTTCTCATGATTTTAAAAAGTGCAAACCTACAGCTGGGAACTTCATGCCAATAAAACCATAATAACCAATTACTAATAGCACAAAGGCTTACAATTACTGGAATGTTGTATTTTCTTTTTGAGAATAAAGGCATACATTTTCAAGAATGTAGAGGGATTAAATTGTCGTTTTCCAGAAAAAAAGGTGTTCACTTGTTAAAATATGACTTTCTTCCCCAATTAAGTTTTGGCTTGAATAGCAATATTTACCGGTATGTGTAACCTTGAAAGAATCTGACTATACGCTTCTAAAATTACCTCTTTTCATGACAAACTATATTTGTTCTAGAGATTACAATTGCTTTCGTGGGATTTTTTTTTTAAACAATTTTATTGACTTTGGAAAAATAGATTCCTTACAAAATGTACTGTGACATCCATCCATCCATTTTCTGTACCGCTTAGTCCCCACGGGGGTCGCGGGCGTGCTGGAGCCTATCCCAGCCGTCATCGGGCAGTAGGCGGGGGACACCCTGAACCGGTTGCCAGCCAATCGCAGGGCACACAGAGACAAACAACCATACGCACTCGCACTCACACCTAGGGACAATTAAACAACGCACAATCAAACCTAGTGCTCAATCGGCCTACCAAGCATGTTTTTGGGATGTGGGAGGAAACCAGAGCGCCCGGAGGAAACCCACGCGGGCCCGGGGAGAACATGCAAAGTCCACACAGGGAGGGACGGAGGTGGAATTGAACCCGCACCCTCCTAACTGTGAGGCGGACGTGCTACCCAGTGCGCCACCGAGCCGCCCTGTACTGTGACATTTTGACTTTTTTTCTTAAAATAGGCGCATTTTATACTTAAGCTTGCACTGTTTAATTAGCGTTAAGAGTCTAAGGGGCTCCTTGGGGAGAAAAAAAGTCTCCCCCGTAAAGAATCCCTGGACCTAAAAAGTTTGCTAGAGGGCGTAAAGATTGGGATTCTGGAACCATGAAAAGCTTTATTTGAGCTAAAGAGTTTAGATTTAGCCACCTCCAGAATGAAGAAGAAGAAATGTGGCTCCAGTGATGCCTAACACAGATTAAAAGCGAGACAGAGCAAACATATTACCCCTTTCATTGTTCATCATCTATCACGGCAGGAGGAAGAATAATTGTGAGAAAAGGTCATAGCCTGGGCCACTGCGGGGCTAAAAGACTAACTGCGTAAATCTTCCAATGCTGCTCTACGAAGTTACTGGTGAATTGAGAGCTGACAATGACTCGTAGTCACAACGCCTATGAATAGAGGTTTTGCTCCCTGACATTTGCTTGTTGTTCTCCAAACAATTAAGGATAATGCGCTGAGCCCATACCGTTCTCGAGAAATTACTCATTCCGGTCAGGGACCGAGGAGCCGCAGGGACAACTTGACGTGCTGGGATCAGGAAACAAGTCTATTGTCTGTGGCATTATTTAACATGTCATTTAGGAATTGTTGTGTTTACCAAAGTTGAATTTGACCCTGGTGATTCATAGGTCTGTCTCACAGTTCTGATGTTCGGGATTCAAATCTCTGGCTCAGGTTCTCCAACGTGGTATTTTTGTGCCCATCCTATGGATGTTCTGTGGGTACTCTGGCTTTCTATCTCATTCCAAAAACATGCTAGGGTCCTAGAGGTCACTAAATTGTCCATAGGTGTGAATGTTTGTTTGTCTACATATATGCCCCTTGCCATTGGCTGGTGATCAGGTCAGATTCTGAGGAGCTGTTGTCACCCAAAGGCAGTTGTGATAGGCTTCAGTACACCCACAACTCTAGTGAGGATAAACTGGATGGATCGCTTATTGGCTGGTGACCAGGTGAAGGTATAACCCGTTTCTCTCTCCAAAGAGTCAAATCTGAGCGACTCCATCGTATCCTTGAACCTAGAATATAGATCCATCTATCAATTTTCTTTCACTTGTCTGGGGTAGGTTCGCAAGGTCACCAACCAACCCAGACCTCCCTCTCCCCAGCCACTACCTGCACCTCTTCCAGGGGAGATGTTCCCAAGCCAGTCTCTCCGGCATGATCTGGATATTCCTCGGGGCCACCAGGAGGCACGACAAACTACCTCATGTGCGTCCCTCCGGATGCTGCCTACCCTAGAAGAGTAATTCCCAACCAATTATCCAATTTAGCTTAATTGGTTTGAAATCACTTGGTCACTTACGTCAATTGGTTTGAAATCACTTATTTATTAAGTACATATGCATCCTTGTTCATCTATTGATGCCAGAACAACTACTGCATATGTTGTGTGTTGTTGAGATGACATCAATATTTCCATACTGGTTCTCACTGTTTGTGAGATTTCTAAGTATGTACAAAAGCTATACAAGATGGATGAGACTTGACATTTAACTCTCCCAGACAATCAGGAATGAGCTACATGGGGAAGGGACATGTCTCTCAAGAGGGAGGTGTGAGGCCAAATTGTTATTGTGTGGGACCATTCTCATTGCTGGCATTTTCCACATTCTGCTCGGGACGCTGACTTAAAGGAGGTTTTGCTCCAGCGCTGGGGTTGCATGTGCAAAATTTACCAAGGGGGTGTCAGGAATTTCAATCTTTGCTTCCAAAACAGACTGGCAGCATGGGGGTCGATGCGAGGAAGGCTACGCACTCTATTTTCTAGCATCTTCACTTTGAGACTTGGGACATACAAGAGGCCGTAAAGTCTCCTCCCGCCTAACTCTCGCCACGGAGTGACATGCAAACGGTCGTTGTGCGAAAGTCGCTTGGCTCAGGGAAAATCTTCCACACTGGTGCTGTCTGTGGGAATGCCTGAGGGAAAGTAAACGGGATTATGTTGGCCGCGACGTTCACGGCGGCACTAATTTATCTCACGGTGCAAAATAGCGGTGCCTTGGCTTTGGGCACTGCATGCTGGAACGAGAGGTTGACACGGGCGGGCAGACACGGCAGTTGTGTTGGTGAGTTTGTTTCAGTATTACACTTTTGAGAATATAGTCTTATTTTTCAGTGAATACAGGCACCTTGATCAAAACAAAAGATGTCCTGGTAATATTACAAGAATAAAAGTTGTAATTATAAAAGTCACTTTTTACAATACAACTTTCTTCTGACTTTCAGGTTGGGGGAGTTATGTACTTCAAATATGTATTCTGATATAGTTACCCATTTAAAAATGTAGCTAGTGATATAATCCAAGTACCAAAATACTAAAGTAATGTAACTTCATCACTTTAAAATATACCTACTTACTCCAATGCCAAAGATTATTTAAAAAAATAAATAAAATAAATGAAATTTGGTCTTTCTGGTCGCAGATATGCTGATCATTGTTGACCACGCTATATATCAGGCGTCACCAACATGGTAGCCTCCAAGTACCACATCAATAACCCAGGGGGCCCTTTTCCAAAAATAGTTTACCAGTGACTGGAATTTGTGATTTTCAAGGAATGTCTGAGAAGTTATCATAAGAAAATGTAAAACCTGATAGAAATATATATAGTGACACATATGGGCAGTTTTTATCTATTAATTAATCCTTTAGATGATCAGTGCTTTCACATAACTAAATGTTATTAATAATAACATATATATATATATATATATACATATATATATATATATGAATACTGTACATACATACATACATACATACGTACGTACGTACGTACGTACATACATACATACATACATACATACATACATACATACATACATACATACATACATACGTACACTACCGTTCAAAAGTTTGGGGTCACAAAATTGTTTGGGTGGCCCCAAACTTTTGAACGGTAGTGTATATATTTATTTAGATAATTATTTATAGATTTTATATATATAATCTTCTGTGTAAAAAATATTATAATATATATGTATACTTATATTCATAGATTATATATAATCTTATACAAATATAAAATATAATTTTTAATTATATTCATAGATTATATATAATCTTATACAAATATAAAATATAATTTATAATATTTAATTCATAATATTTTATTATAATAATATTTACACTACCGTTCAAAAGTTTGAACATACACATACATACATAACTTAAAGTCTTGCTGAATATGTCTACAACACAGACAATTTGGCCTTTCAGATAGGCAAGTAGACTGGAATCAAATTCCAAATTTTGGGACCCCCAAAAATGACACATGCATCCTCATAGTGTTGGAGGATTGCAACCTACAAATTTAAGAATAATGTTGACCGTCCCATGAACCTCAATTTCATTATGTTGTTTGTCGCCCATCGCTCATTGTTTTGCTTCATTCCGCAGAGTTGAGGCAGTATCCATGGTTGCACGTAGTGATATTACCATGATAGAACAACAGAGCAGACATAACATGTCAAGGTCTGTCACTATTAAGGCAACCTCAATAACTCTTTTTTTCCTCGACATTGCTGGAATATAAATGAAGTCTCGGTTGCCACAGTTCTACCGACATCCCGAATGAATGCAAAGTCGACTATTATTTGTTAGTATAGGCTAAGGGTTCATTCACAAACCAGCAAGAACTTCAACCCATTGCAGCCTTGAATTTGAAGCTGCTATGAAGACAGAAATAAACATAATACCTTGTGGTCAGTTTCGCAGCCTTTTCTGATCTTCGGCCATGGTAAAGCCATACACAGGATGGACCTGGACGGGAAGAACCAGAGACGCCTGGTGGCTGGGGTGGCATCTTCCATCTTGCTTGATTTCCATTTCCGTGAAGAACGAATCTACTGGGCAGACAAGCACGCTGGAATCATCTACAAGATGTCCGTGAGAGGCTTGCAAAGAGAGGTGACGTTGAAGCTATTGATTAGGGATGTGTCAATGGATTCAGTCCACTTAAATAAGCTACACATACCAATGATAGGGCTGAGTTTGAGCATTTTTCCCCACTCACACACTTTTGATCATGCTCAGCAAAGATCCGATTGTTGGACATCTCGAAAAGATTAGTCAGATAAATTATATTTGGGGTCTCTTACATTTTGAAAATCCTTTTCTTCTGCAGAAACTTTACTCATCTGACAAACACATCTCTGGCCTTGCGGTGGACTGGATTCGGAATGCCGTGTACTGGACGAGCAGGGAAAAGGGCAAAATCAAGACGATGGATACAAACGGCAAAAGTGAAAAGACTCTTGTGAGGCACTTGACTCAGCCTAGCTCGATTGTCATCGACCCCACTAAAAGGTAACACTAATCAGCTTTTGCGGTACAAATGCATGATACTCGAGATGACCAACAAAAAACGTCTCAAACCTAACCATGTCAAAGTCAAAGTCAAAGTCAAAGTCAGCAGCTTTATTGTCAATCTCTCCACATTTCACAACACACAAAGAGACCGAAATTACGTTTTTCTCTATCCCACGGTGACGAGACACATAACACGATAGACATACATGTACGCGACACAATATAAAAACAAGAAGGCAAAAATTCTAACAATCAATAGGAAGAGTACAAGCGAGAAATATAATAAGATAGTATGCTGTAACTTTTAGTTACTCTGGTCCCTGCATTTCGGTTGTAATCGCTTCCTCATTTTCATTACGTTGATTGAGACACAATACAAACACTCAACACAACCAGGTGCCCCTCTATTTTTTGTCTGGCAATAGCCCCTACCTTCAGCAAACTTCCTTATATATTATTCTGTTTCACGTTATCATTAAGGAGTCTGTGGCTTTTCGCACAACAAAGGATTAAACATATTGAACAAGTTGAACATGTCAGCACTAAAGTTTACTGAGCGGATCATGCACGGAAACTCCCCCCACAACAAAATTAGAAAAAATAAAAATAAAAAGAAAATTTAATAAAAACAAATTGTCACTATGAATATCTCTCTTAACTGAGCAAATCAACGAGTATAAAGTACAAGTAAAAAATGAAATAAAATAACAATAAAATCAAATACGGGCAAATTGTCACTATGAATATCTCTCTTAATTGAGCAAATCAACAAGTACTATATCTTACAGGTTTTTGTTTTGGCTATCTGGTGGAATGATCCCAGGCGTCCATCGGTGTGATGTTATAGGACAAGGTAAAGTGAGGCTGATTAAAACCTTGCAGCAGTTGAAGGCACTGTCCATCGACCACAGAGACAGAAGATTGTTCTGGGTACAGTTTGGTCTGCAAGAAGAAAGTGCCATCGCCTCCTCAGACTATAACGGCAAAGCCCTACACATCATAGATCAGCCCCTTCAGTAAACACACCAAAGTTATTTTCAATCCCTTCCCTTTTTTTACTTGTGTGCTTCACACGTCTCTCTTGTTTGCTCAGGTCCGATTCGCTGAGAATAACACTTTTCTACAAGCATGTGTATTACACTGACGCTGCGTCCCGAGCAATAAAAAGAGTCAACAAGTACACAGGCGGCGAGGGTTTTCACGTCAACTTAAAACAAATGGCAAAGGTCCCAGTTGATATCAAAGTGGTTCATCCTGACAAGCAGCCAACGGCCGACTCGCCATCACTGCTTCAAGGTTGTACTTGACAAACCTGTATTGTTTCCTGTAGTGGTGGAAACCATGATCCAATCTCAATACTAACTCTTATCAATCAGGATGTGATGAACAGAGTGGAAACTGCATCAATGTGTGCTCAAGTACAGCTGAGCAGGGAGTTTGTAAGTGCAGCGGAGGCTTTGCTCTCAGTAAGAATGGCTTCTATTGTGAAGGTAAGAGTTTTTTACTGAAGATGCCACATGTATTTGTTGATGCAAACTTAACTTTTGGAAACAAATCGATTTACTGATGTGTACCTTAGATGTGAATGAATGTGCCCACTGGAACCATGGTTGCTCTCTTGGCTGTGAGAACACCCCAGGGTCTTATTTCTGCACTTGTCCCAATGGATACACCCTTCTACCGGATAAAAAAACATGCAGAGGTAGTACTGGGACACTTGTCTTACGTAAATATAGATTGCTTGTCAGTTTAAATTGGACACTTTTTAGTCTGTGTCTTTAGCTTTTGCCTTGCAGATTCAACCTTAACTGCACAGCGTCAATAAAAGTGTTGGATTGCAGATGACCAGACTGCCCTGACATTGTTTGGGAGCAACCCATTGCTTCTGGGGTCAAGACACTGACACTTTGTATTGTGCACACATATTGACAACTTGAGCTCATTTGACACTCGTTTTGCATCAAAAAGAGTCATTCCATTGTATTTGCTGTTACTTGTCCCTTAAATAATGTTTACCAAAGACAAAGTGATGAGAAGGTGATAGGAATCATATTTGACCAATGGCTTTGTCCATTAAAAAGTGTTTAGCAGGCAACCTTCGCCATGTTTAACATGACAAAAGATCACTGTGGGTATAAAACCAATAACTTACTACTGTGTATACGTATTACGTGTACACCCAGTGTGAGCTAAGCATCAGAGTCTGCTTTCCAAGACGCTTTCATCTATTTCAATAGGATTAAAAATTGACTTCTGTCAAGATAACATTTCTGTATTTGTAAATATGTTTTTCCCCTCTCATCAGAGATCATATCCTGTGAAGGCAACACCACTGAGTGTGGTCATGGTTGCCTAGCAACTGATGAGGGGCCCGTATGTGTTTGTCCAAAGGGTTCTGTATTAAACGAAGATGGACAGGCTTGTACAGGTACCAATTTACAGAATTCTGTGTAATGAATCAATACAGATTAAATAAAATGAATAAAATAAACTATTCTTTCTTTAGATGAGAAGGAAAGGTGAGATAATAATGTTGATAATGTTTAACATACTTATTGTACTTGTACATGTACTTATTGTAACAGTGCAAAGTAGTAGTCAGAGTTTAAGTATGGATTAGGTTGAAGATTGGTTTTGGGTTAAGGCTAGGTTGAGAGTTTTTCTTAATATAAAATATCATTTATAGCATAGCATCTTAGCTACTTAAGCGCCTGGAAAGTAGTTGGGGTGCCTCAGTGGGTGCCTGCGTCCGTCGTGGCAAGCGACAACCTTAACCACTTGGCTATGGCTGCTCCGTAAATGTTTACAACTATCAATGCCACAAGAGGAATATTGCAATATTACCTGTTAGGGCAATAGTGAGTGGACTTTTGTCATTTTTACTGTTGCAGGATGCTCCTCCGCAGACAAAGGAGGCTGTAGTCAGCTGTGCATTCCTATCTCCCCTACTAGGTGGCTATGTGATTGCCTGCCTGGCTATCAGCTCCATCAAGATGGCAAGCGCTGCATTGCCTCTGGTGTGTGACACTGTGACATTGTGAAGGAGCTGATCAATAACACGACACGCCTTCATTAACTTTGCACATGAATTTTTGATTGATACTTTAGAACCATCACCATATCTGCTTGTTGCCACTCTGGTGGCTGTGCAGACAATAAACAGTGATGGCACTGAGGGCCAAACCCTTGTGGATGAGCCCAGAGGACCAATTGGATCTTTGGACTATGACCCAGTGTCAAACCATGTAAGGAAAAAAAACGCTTACAATGATACTGTCAAGACAGGTGTCTTTGAGGGCTGTGCTTAGCATGTTTTAGGTGTTTCTCTTCTCCCAAACTCCTGATTCAAATGATCAGGATCATTATCAGGCTCCCGAAGAGCTTTCCGATCATCTGATCATATGAATCAAGTGTATTGGATGAAAAAACATTATGATGCATAGTTGCAATCAAGCACCGCAGTTTGTGCTGTAATCGAGACGCACAGCGTACAGGGTCTTGTTTAGATATGGGCATTGAGTACAGGTCTTGTAACTGAACACTTCCCAGTTTTATTTTACATTTGGTTGAAGTAAACCGGGGTAAGTGTATTGAATGTGCACTTTCATTGCATTTAAAGGTGTACTTTGCCAGCACATCTCAGAAAATCATCGAACGGGTTCATATGAATGGCGGGTCCAGACGGAGCCTTGTTACCGACGGTCCAGACTCGAGTAACGGGCTGGCTGTCGACTGGATCCATCGCAAGATTTACTGGACTGTTACGAGGTGTGTGAATGGACAATTTTATAATGAGATTAAGCAAGTTACAAATTTGCATTCAATTGAATGGGCAAGTGTTTCTAAAACGTTTCCCCCAGATATTGTACTTCTAAAGCATAGGAGTCAAACTCAAGACCCGGGGGCCAGATATGGCTCGCCACATCATTTTATGTGGCCTGCAAAGACAAATTGTGCATCGACTTAATGAGTCAATACTAAAATTACAAACTGTCTTCCCTTTAAAAAAAATTAAAGGTATTGCTAACAATTTTTATTAGGATTCATCATTTTAAAATATTTGAACAGTTTACTATTGGGCCTTAATTTCAAAACCCGTTTTTTATCATTTTATGTGTCGCCTGTATTGAATATAATATGAGGCGTCAGAATGGCCCTCCGAAGGAAACTATGACTACGATGCGACCCGTGACACACATGAGTTTGACTCCCCTGTTCTAAAGGATTAGAACTAATTCAATGATTTAAATGTGACACTTCCAGCTGTCAAAAATAATGTTAAGCTAACACCATTTATGCTGAATCCTTTTAAAGTAAAGGGTTTAAATGTGACACTTCCAGAAAGTCAGCAGTGGTCAGCAGTACCTTGGATGGACTCAATGTGACAACTGTAGTAAGCAGTGGACTCGACAAGCCAACATCCATCACAGTTCATCCTCTGGAAAAGTCAGTTAGACAACAAACTGTATTGCTATTTGTATTTGCTATATGTATGTATATTGTATTTTTCAATGGAAAAAAAATCTCAATACATGTACTGATTGAAGACGTCATATATATTCTACACATGGTTTCATTTTTTGAGGAAGTTGTTCTGGGCGGATATCGGACATCAACCTAAAGTGGAAAGCTGTTCTTTATATGGGACGGACCGCACAGTGATCGTGAATACCAGCCTGGTGTCACCCGGAGGTCTGACTATTGACTTCGCAGATAGTCGTTTGTACTGGTGCGACGGAGGCAGGGTAGAGACGTGCGCCCTGGATGGTTCTAAGCGACTGATCTTGCTAGAGAACCATGTAGGTGAGGTTAAGAAATGGCAATGGTCTTTTTTTAAATCTTTACCTAATGATTGAATCTCACCCATACCGCCTATCTTGCTTGATTTCCTCTCCTGACTGTCTCAGGCCAACCATTTGACCTGGCCGTGTTCGAGGACAGGCTATGGATGGTGGATAGGGAGCACCAGCAGCTGATGAGCGTCCACAAGCGAACGGGGAGGGAACTGCAACGTCTCCTTGGTGACCTGGTCCAACCTGCGTCCCTTGTGGTGGTGCATCCGCTTGCTAAACCAAATACAGCAAGTAAACAAATCATTATTTTGTAACTCTAAATGGGTTGGGGTCTGGGGTAGGGTCCACCCATTGCGCATGAATTGAAAACGAATTGGAAGTTTCTTTCCGTTGAGATTGCTGGAGTTTCCCAACGTATACTTTTCCAATCACAGTTTTCAAAATCAACATGGAATTGAATAGTCAAGATGAACAATTCTGTATTTATTCCATCTTGGTACGAGGAAGTCGATTTAGTTAGAACCACTCCTCAATGGGGTTTTGGCTGGGATTAGGGTTATGGTTAGTGTTTGGGGTTTGATTTAAGAGTTGGAGTAAAGGTTGGGGCTAGAGTAAGGATCTGGGTTTGGGATTGCTTGGGGGTTGGATTCTGGGTTTAGTTAGAGTTAAGAGTTGGGTTGGGTTATGGGTTGTTTAGTGTTACTGTTAGTGGGGTTAGGGATAAAGTCTGTGCTGTAAATGTTGGATTCTCAGTTTTTTATTGGGCTAGGGTTAGACAACAAGCCTGTGGTTGTGACATCAGTCCCAGACAAAGCACTCAACGATGAAAGCACACCGCAAATGGCATTGAACAGAACTGCCCTGGACTCGGATTTTGAAGCGAAGACATTCACAGACAAGATGGTGTCAGGTAACTGCGGCATATATTGGGAAAGCTGTTCCTTTCAATCGTAATACTCAATCATGTATTTATTTTTGTCCACAGGCGAGCGCAAGTGTTATTCGGCAGAGCCGTGCGGTCCAAACGCCAAGTGTCGCGTGAATGCCGGCAGCCCGACCTGCTCTTGTCTCGAAGGTTTCATCGGTGATGGACACATGTGTGTGGGTTGGTATAGTTAGTACATCACTCGAGCATAAGAGCTACAGAAAATTCTCTCCAGCATTTAAGCATTTTCCCCAGGAAAAAAGTGGGTGGTAAAAAGCCCACAAACCCCATGGGTATTACCTCCAACCCCGTGAGAAGATTTTGCATTTTGAACCTTGTCACCATGAAAAGTATGGGTATGGCAACACTGATTTCACAAATGCTTATTCAGATGGCGTACCAATATTTTTGTCTATAACATGTAGTGGAACGCGTGGCATGTTATCTCTCATTAAACTGCAGCAATGAATGTTCCATGCTAGATCCTGATGAATGAAAACTGGATAAAAACTCAAAAAGTGCTTTCTGGAAGTGCCAGACTGGTTTCCACAGCAACGGGCAGACATGTCAAGGAGTGTTTGCAGCTAATTCCACTTGTATTCCATGTCATCATGCCTTTTTCTGTCTGTTTGTTTTGTTCTAGATTCACAAAAAATGCCGCCATCGATGACGACCAGCCACCCTGGAAACTCTGTTGAGAGTTGTCCCTCCACCCATGAGTCATACTGCTTGTACCAGGGCATCTGCTTCTACTTCCCTGAGGTGGAGTCCTACGCCTGCAAGTAATTCACCTTTTTTGTCTTGTTAACGTGATAACTACTGTAACTGATCAAAAACATCCATCATAGAAAAGCTCCTGGTTATAATGAACAGTTTCAACCAGTCGGGGTCACTATTGTTCCGTCAAAGCCGCAGCTGCATTTTAAAGCCAAACGACAGGGAATCTGGGTACACAAGTCACCGTTACGTGTATGCAGATACATGCATTGGGATTTGATCCATTTAAAAAAGATTAACATACAATACACCTACATTATGTTTATTATTAGTAATGCGTGTGTTTGTGTTTCTTCCTAAAAAAGGAATTGCCATTTTGGGGGAACTCAACGTTCCAACAGTACTCCTCCACCAAGTTGGAAAAGATTATGCTTGACACCAATTTCACCATTGGACAAACTGGTGTTACAAATGTGTCATCCCATAACTAAAATAATTGTAATGCCCCATCCACAAAATTAAACAAAGTGTGACATTTTGGCTTGAGGTAGCTGTTCTGGCGAATTATCGTACTTTGACCAACTTCTACTAGAGCATTTGCCCAAATCAAAAGCTCGAATCTTCAACAGATGAGCAATACGGAGTCAGCCAAATTGGTATGAAGGAATTTTAGAATAGGCCTCTCTGGCACACGTAATTAGATAGCTTGAGCTATGCCATTATCTTGCTGTGCCCCTTATCTTGCTTTCACTATCCTTCCGTTCTTTATGAAACTCTTTGCCCATATACATATTAGATGATTTCCGTTAAGACTGCAAGGTCACACATTATCACACAGGCTAGGCAGTATCGTCCTCTTGTAGGTGGCCGGCCAAGAGTATACGTACTGGAGGTGGGGGTTAGACCTTCTTCCGCAAACTCGCAAAAAAGGCTCCACGGCCATGTCTCAATCTTTCGGGCACACATCCATTTTCCATACCGCTTGTCCCCACGGGGGTCAGGGGCATGTTGGAGCCTATCCCAGCAGTCATCGGGCAATAGGCGGGCAGTTGACACCCTCAACTGGTTGACAGCCAATCACAGGGCACGCATAGAAAGAACAACCTTTCGCACTCGCACCAATGGGCGATTTTGGGAACGTGGGTAAGAAACCGGGGTACCCAGAGAAAACCCACGCGAGCACGGGGAGAACATGCAAACTCCACACTGGGAGGGCCAGAGCCGAAATCGAACTCGCAGCCTCTGAACTGTGAGGCAGACGTGCTAACCAATGCTCTACATGTCGCTCCTTTCTGGGATACATTGAATAATTAAACTGAGAATGCAGCCTCCTAGTGATTACTGTTAGCATAGTGAGCATTGAAGATAAAGTACTGGCTAAATATAACAGAAGTCATTTGTGGCAAATTCCAGGGCTTAAGTCCAGCTCGGGAATTCGCCATATGAACCCCAGTCGAGAGCAAAAAAAATAGCGGTGCCAAATTTAAGCACAATAATCAACACATTGTTCATTCAAAAGCTGTCTGACAGTGTTAGCCAGGTATTATCATCACAGCAAAAGATAGTACTAGTAATGGGTTGCTCAACGGTCATCCGTTGCAGCTGTGTGGCCGGCTACATGGGTGAGCGCTGTCAGTTCAGTGACTTGGAATGGTGGGAGCTGCAGCAGACCGAGGAGGAGAAGCGAAGGAACGTGGTCGTCGCCTCGTGCGCGGTGCTCCTGATTTGCCTGCTTTCCATCGCCGCCTGTCTCATCTACTGCTACAGGTGTGTGGAAGGGTCTAAATGCTTTGACATTTTCTTTTTAAGGTTCAGTTCAACATCAGCCGTCTTTATAGGAAATCAATGAGGCAGACAATAGTAACACTTTTGAATGAGTCAACAAGTTTGATGTTCTGACAAAAGTATGCGGCAAACTACAATATCCACTAGCCATGTGGGGCGAGACACAGTTCCTGTTCCTTTCCTATTGTACTATTTTGTATTGGAAGTCAATACACTACTACTGCTCCAGTGACAAAAGAAAGCACCCGGTAAGGGCTTATGAAAATTGGGCACGCCGAAAGTGATGAGAGCGTCTATGTGTGGCGGGCCACATGTGGCTGCATGTAGTAGCGCTGCGTAGCTCAGTGACGACACAGCTGGAACATCACTTTCCTTTTATTTCCACCCGAGCTATTGAGAAGTAGCTGATTTGCTTTGCTGTTGTTTTGCCGACTTATGGACGAGGCTGTCGGCGTTTGCCACGCACTCTTGACTCGCACCCACTTTGCACTTCTGTCCTTGCCTTTGCCTTGATCGCAGTGCCCCCTCTGTGGAACTGGCACGCTTTCAATTACATGCCTGGTTTAGCTCGTTGGACAGCAATTACGCATCAAAATAGGCCATTTCGCTGCGATCAAATGGAGCCGCTCAGGTATGACCCCACGTGGCTGCCAATAGCTCAGACTCAAATTGCATTCTGCACTTGACTGCAAGTGCACTTGGGCGCTCTTTTTGAGTTTGGTGCTTCAGTGTATTTGCGATAGAGGAGGCAGAAAAGAAGCCACTTGGTGCATAGTGATATGTATGAGACACTGAACAACTACCCTGGTTCTAGAATTGACTTACCTAAAAGCACTGTCAAATTGACAGAAACTACACAAACACTGGATTTGCTTACTAAATCTCTGGCGAGCAACAACAATGCATGAGTTCTATGAGAAACTTCGCCTTATCCTGGTGCTGAGACAAATTATGATTGTCTGGCCTTGGCAAAGGTCTTGTTTTATCTGTAAAGAAAAGCTTTTCCACGTAGATGTATAATAATCCAGAAATTGGGGTAGATTTGATTCTCTATGTTCAGATCAACTGGGGCTTAATAAATCATACGGCATATTCATACACGACACTTTGCATTCCGGATATCTCCTTGAGTAAATCTTCCTTGCATAAACTACACCAAAAGTATTCCAAGTGAAGTCGTGTCTCACAAATACAAAGTGAAGTTGAGTTTTTGGCAAAGTTTTTTTTAATGCAAGCACGTCATAAATTTGGCTATTTCATTCTGCCTGAAGTCAAGTCATGTGACTCGAGTCCTCTACTTCAGGTGTAATCGTACTCTCTGTCTGTGAAATCTCTGTCACTTCGAATATGTGCAGTCGCCTTTTCTTGTGTTTAGAACTCGAGGATTCTTTCTCAAGCAGCCTTCAGCAGATAACGTGAGTGAGACCAGTGTGGCAGATGAGGACGTGTTGGGGATTGCAAAAGATGGCATCCACGAGGTAAGCATATTCGCCACTGGTACAGCTGGAGGGGAGGCGGTACTGTCTCCCCCAATTTGGGTAAATTTCTCAATTATTCCTGGAACTTTTCCCACATTTCTAAGGTTCCCCGTAGATAACCCATAATGAGTCTTTAGCAGCATTTTTTGAAGAATTTTGGTTGTTCGCAAAAAACTTGACATTATTGCCCCCCTGCCCCCAGGAAAAATAATCCTAGCTCCGCCAGTGATATCACCAAAAAATGGTGCTATACGGCCTTCCAAAATGGAGTACTATTCTTTTCAAAGGCAGTTTTTGATAACAACTCTTCCTCACTCATGGGACAAATTTAGGTACCACATGAGCATTCCAATCATCATAGTAGTATCCTAATCTGACTTGGCAGGTGTCCATGGCGGTAAATAACGGCCCAAAAGGAAGCATCCTCCCGACAACGGGTTGTCCTAGGAGGGCAGTATGTCCATCCTGCTCATCAGAAACAGGTACTGGAAGCTTTTGTGAATGGCCAGCTTGTTCCCTGAATCTGTACCGTTTTTTTCCATGTATAATGCGCAAAATTTAACTAATTTATTGTCCTAAAATCTGGGGTGCGGATTATACATGGGTACAATTTTTTTTTTTTGAAGAAGAAGAAGAAAATCATAGTACAACAATTTTTGAAGAAAATCTTGTCACGGATGGAGTGTGGAAAGGAGCAAGGCGACCAAGTGCAGCTTGGACCAGGGTTCATTGGAGGAACTCAAAACACAGACTTGGTAAACTAACATAACTCTCTAACAAAACCAACAACAGGACTGACCGACAAAGACGTGGAACAAAAAGACAGGGTGACATTACCAAAGACAGGAACAGAAACCTGTGTTATTGTCAAATATTGTTTGTTTTTTAATCTCCATCGTGGACTGGACGTCATACGGAGGCAGTATCACCGCGCATGCGCACTATGGATCCGATGCGAATAGTCCTCTTCTCTTCTTGACTGACAATGAATGTGATAGTTTAATACAATCAGCAAATAACAAAATGCGTATTACAGGTAATATTTTATTTCACAACACTTTGCCTTGTTCCTTTCGTCTCTGCTGTTCACTTCAAACACGCTCCATACGAACTCAATGCTCTCGTATCAGACGCTTGCTCGATCACCTGCTCGTTTGCTCTCACAATGTACCCTACACAAATCCGAAACATTTGTTGCGGCTCCGAGTCACGACGAGGGGCAAGTTTTGGTTTCCAAGCGTGTTTTTATTCCTTTTCAACTTCTCTCCCATACAGAGCCGCCTTTTTCACATGTCCGCACGTCACTTTGCTCTCTTTTCATTTTAACCTAACTGATCGCGGTGGTGCCTTTACGGGCAGTCGGAGAAATCAACGCCAACAAAAAAAATACATCCAGCCTAGTTAAGACCATACCAAAGACTATAAAAATGGGACCCATTGCCTCCCTGCTTGGGACTCATCATTAAGGGTTGGAATTGGGGGGTTAGATCACTAAATGATTCCCGAGCGCGGTGCCGCTGCTACTCACTGCTCCCCTCTCCCCCAGGGGATGGATCAAAATCACACGGGGATGGGTCAAATGCAGAGGACAAATTTCACCACACCCAGATGCGTGTGTGACGATCATTGGGACTTAAAAAAAAATAAAAAAATTTGGGTGTGTATTATACATGGGTACAGGCTTTTTTCCAGCATCGACATGCCATCTTTAGGGTTATACATGGGGGCGCATTATACATGGAAAAAAAAAGTAATTGTTACTTTTCTGTCAGGAGACAACCAGTCCGAAGAATCGGAGACATGGTCCAAACACAATAAGGCGTACGAGTGTTCCATGGTGTCTGCTGCTGCGATGGAGGCCAACCAGATATCCCGCCACAGCTCGAGTCAGTCGCCAGACCCCAACCTCCAGACGCAACTCCCAAGTGTAAAGTTGGCGACTTCCTGCACAGTTTAAGTCTTTCATTACCTGCTTCTTTCACCAGGGGCTACACAATGGCGTTGACTGAATTTGTTCTATAAAGTTCTGTATTAACTTCCCATATCTGAATAACTCAACCAACATTCCAGAATTTGTATTCATAACAGAGTGTCGTAGAAAACCAATGGGTGGAAAGTAATGATGATATTTTTGGAATGCTTGGTCATTTCTGATATAGTATCCTGTTTAACTAATGGGTAAAACCCATATTTGTTTTATCATCCTATTAGACAGTAGATCTTGGATACGCAACATTGTATATTATAAACTTTTAGCATTTATAAGCAATAACACACAACTGTCACA
This sequence comes from Syngnathus typhle, assembly GCF_033458585.1. Classification (NCBI taxonomy): domain Eukaryota; kingdom Metazoa; phylum Chordata; class Actinopteri; order Syngnathiformes; family Syngnathidae; genus Syngnathus; species Syngnathus typhle. The sequence goes on along the minus strand of NC_083738.1, from coordinate 10,935,863 downwards.
TAAAACTTGTATAGACTTCCATTAATAAAACTATAATCACAAATTCTGATTACTGAATCAAAATTGACTATTTATTTTCTTTCTGTATCTCTCTGTTTAAATTTGTCATAAAATATACTTTTGAACTGATATTGTTGATTTTTTTTGGGTGGGAAGAGGGTATTCAGAGGAAAAAAAGCCCTCAAGGGTCACATGGATATTGATTTTCCTGGAAAGCGGACACTTACCTATATATTGGCCTCCATTAGTGCTAACGGATAGAGGTCTTGGGCCGAAGTCCAAAGAGCAAGAGTCAATTTATCGTGAATTACACTTCAATTTGGGCAGAGGGTCAGGAGAAAAGGAGTCATTGACTCAGGGAGTTTAAAGGCGGGCACTTGAGTGAGGTAAAGGGACATCCTGTTCTGTATTATAATAAATAGATAAATAAATAAATAGATAAATAAATCCTGTTAAATTACAGTTAACTACAGGCAGCGTTACTGTTATGAGACACCAGCCTCCCCATATGAAGCACAACTAAGTTGCGATCACGAGCGGCAGTGTTCATTTCATTAGTTTTCAAGCTATCTTCACCACTCTATATTGGCCGCATGGAAATTATAGAAGAATTCTAGCAAGGTGCATTTCTCAGTTTAGACAGGTTATTTAATGTCACTTCAAAATAATAAATGACGTTATTGTCATATAAAATGACCTATGACGTGACAGAAGGGTGTCCATAAAAAATGGTACTGGACTGTTTTAAGTCTGACTGTTAATGTTATGCTAGAATCTAGATAATTTTTTTGATAAAAAAAAGATTAACTTTGGATGTTACACTACCCTAAAAAGAAAACATTTTATATTATCACACATGAACTTTGTAAAGGAACGAAGATACTTTTTGCAGAAAACTATTGGCCAATTTGCAACAGTGGTTTCGTTGTTTTCCTGCCAGATGGGTCGAGCTTTGTCCGCCTTGCTCCCGACTCCATTCCAGCCGGGATGACAGCTGATGAGGTCTTTGGTAGGGAATTAGGGAGCCACTCAGAGGCTTTGGCACTGATCCTCCGGGTCACACCGCGCCTCTGCTGCTGGGACAATGTTACACTGCCTTTTACAAGGATTTAGGCTGATTCAAAAATCACAATAGTGAAGGGAATGCGGGGGTCTTAATGCATAAACACACAAGCCACAATGCAATCCTGGAAGCTGTCCTGGAACTTTTGGATCCTGAAGAGACGCCACGTAGTTTTAAAGTATTACTATTGATCTTCACCAATGGATCTTGCTCCCATGTCCATTACGGGTGCAGAAATAATTCATAAGCTGTAGAAGCTTCTACTATCCAGTGGATGGCGACAGTGCATTTGAAATTACTGCTACATTTTACATTTAAATTGACTGTCTACACGTGGTTAGCTTCTAATGACAATGTGTGACAGAAAACCTTTGCTAGTAGTAAAGGTTAGGGAGCAAGACCCAACCTGGATAGTGTTAATATCAGCACTATTTCATTTCTAACCCATTTTACAATATAGAAATTGATTTTGCAAATGGCTTACAGATTATGATTACATACTGTATATTATAACGACTTTGGGTTAAAAAAATAATGCACGTGCAAGCGTGGGAATGCTGGTCTGTATGCCACAAATTCACAACACGTAAAAATACCAATTAGTACTCACCTATCAGCAATTTTATTACATTTTTGACTCAGTAATAAGATAAGATAAGATAAGATAAGAGGAACTTTATTAATCTCACGTGTGAGAAACTGCATGTAACAACAGCCCGATTTACAGGAAGGTACAAGTAGGGGGAAAAGGTGCAAAAAAGAGACTTCTGGACCGTAGTCCTCCGGCATAAAAAAATAGAATACAATATAAAAAGAAAAATATGGAAAAATAACAACAATTGTAGTAAAACTAAAAATATAAGCTATGAATATTTACAAAAAGAAGAAGATAAAAATGTAGTGGTAAAGTGTCGTAAAGTGTATGAAGTGTATGAGTTTAGTAATGCTAATAAAAGAAGTAAAATAAATAGTGCACAGGTTATGGAAGTGAAATAGATCTAGGCATTGTGTGGCAGAGGATATTGCACATTGGAAGAATTGCACGTTATGGGGAAAGTATTGCACAGAAGGATGTGTTTACAGGTTGTCATTGTACAGCCTGATTGCAGTGGGGATGAAGGAGCTGCGGTAGCGTTCCTTCTTACACGGGGGGAGTCTGAGTCTCTGACTGAAGGAGCTGCTCAAGTTCTCCAAGGTCAGATGCAGTGGGTGAGAGGGGTTGTTCCTGATGGATGCTAGCCTGGCTAGCACCCTCCTCTCGCCCACCTCCTCAACAGTGTCTAGAGGGCAGCCCACCACAGAGCTGGCCCTCTTAACCAGTTTGTTGAGCCTCTTCCTATCCCTCTCTGTGCTGCTCGGAGCCCAACAGACCACAGCGTAGAGGATAGCAGAGGCTACCACTGAGTCATAGAAGGTTTTTAGCAGAGGCCTGCTCACTCCAAAGGAGCTGAGTCTCCTCAGGAGATGGAGGCGGCTCTGTCCCTTCTTGTAGACGGCGTTCATGTGATCCGTCCAGTTCAGTTTATTGTTGAGGTGAACACCCAGGTACCTGAAACTGTCCACGACCTCAATGTCCTGACCCTGGATGTTCACCGGTGAGTGGGGAGGTGCTCCTCTCCTAAAGTCAATCACCAGCTCCTTCGTCCTAATAATGAACATGCAGTGGTCCTATATGGTACTAAAATATATATGATGCACTGAACACAATCGACTGCAAGAATCAAATGTTTTATTCTAACGTGCAAGTGTGTGAATGCTTGGTCAGTATGCCACAAATTCACAACACGTAAAAATATCAATTAGTACTCACCTATCAGCAATTTTATTACATTTTCGACTCAGTAATAAAGAACTGCTATCATTTCTTTTTTAAATATACATCCAGTGGTCCTATGTGGTACTAAAAATATATATGATGCACTGAACACCATTAACCACAAGAATCAAATATTTTATTCTAAAGAACCGCTTGTTACTCAAATGTATGCACACAACTCGAGACAAAAATGGCCCAGCAATGGCTTGTATCGCAAAAATCTCATTTGCCAGGTCACTATTAAATTAATTATTAAATTAAAAAAATGATTAAATGCAGGGAATAGTTTTTAATTAACAAAATAGGCCTGATTTTCTAACTTTTATACAGCAACTTTCAGAGGAAACTTCATACAATTTAAAATAAATTTTATTTGCATTTGCATGAGTCAAACAGTATGGATTTAAACTGTCTAGAAGTCAACATGGTAATTTTTCTTTTGATTAATAGTTGTGCTTTTAGGACAAAAAAAAGATCACAAGCACTGTGTAAGTATTGCATGTTTTTTCGAACATCATTGCAGTGCAAAAGCACATGAGCACAGCAGACACCATTTATACATTGGCCCTTTAAGTCAAATTTAACAAATTGCACGATTGTTCCCTTTCCTTTTTAAAAGGAAAAACACGTTCCCAACAAACCAGCTAGAAATATTTTTTTTATCCATCAATATTTACAGTTTCAAACCCAGACCCGCAGGATTGTAAAGGAGACATTCAAACCAAAACCACACTGCCCCAGAAGCACAGATCATTTTGGAAGTACTGGAATGTCTATTTTCATGTCCTGATTGAAAAATTCAGATATCAATGAGCAAATGACTAAACCACTGTCTGAGAAAATGTGGCAAATACTTGAGAAAAGGGTGAAAATTGACAACTTTTATTTGGATAGACATAAAATAACAGAACACACACACAGAGACAGACGAGACAAACAATTCTTCATATGTACTGTAGTAATGTTTAAAAAGTCAAGTAAACACAAGTTTGTAGCAGATTTTTGTGATCATTTGATTTAAGACTATGAGGAACTTTTGTTGTTTTTTTTAACACCAATTTGCAATGGCTTCATCACGGTGGTCCACCTATCATCCCGCCATCAGTCCTCATCTTCTTCCTTTTGTTTTTTTTTTTTTGCTTTTTCTACTCAGTCTTTTTTAGAGCAGTGGCTGTTTTGGTCTTTCCCATGTAAGCCCCCCAGAAGAACTGCACAAAGAGCACGAAGTAGCTGAGGTACATGAGCGATGACCACACGATGTTATGCATGTGCGATGGGCACTCGTGGCCCTGCTGCATCCAGGAGTACACCAAGTAGTTGACCACGCAGCCCATCAGCATCTGAGTGATCTGCGTCAGCGTGATGAACATGGCAAAGTTGCGCGACACCTTGAAGCCGGCCGCCCGCAGTGCATAGTAAGAGTACATGACGGCGTGCACTAGGTAGTTCATGGTCATGAACCAGCCCCCGCCGGCTACCATGTCTTTGTACGAATACCAAGAGTACAGTAGCACAGTGATGTGGTGGTACCAGTGCAAGAAGATCAGCTTCTGCTTCCTTAGCACAATGAACAGTGTGTCACCTGCACACGGACAAAAACAGTAAGCTTGTTAGTGGCATCCAGTCCAAAGAAGGGTCCGACAAGCACATACGTATACACGTCGCATATAGGCAAAATAAAATCTGAACAGGATCAGACTTGCCTGCAATGTGAACCTGAACTACTTACCCAATTCTGGTGCTTTGCTTAGCACAAATGCGTAGGCCCAGAATTTGCTGACGGGCCCATTGTAAAAGCTCTGGTCGCAAACTGACTGTTTGAGTCCTTTGGTCATGAGGATGTACGTCATGTAACTTCCAGTGCGGACAGCGCCAAATATACTGCATGGAAAACAAACAAAAAAACAACCATTGAACAGAGTCCTTTGACCCACAAAGCGTTTTTGTTTGCTTGTAAATATTCAGTGCTGCATGACATTATACAACATTGGATCGGATTGTCTTTACTGGTTCTTTAGACAACAACATCTAGCATACATTAGCGCAATAGCTACAAACAAAAGGCTGTATTCACACCAAGGTGTCCTAATTGAGAATTGATAGTAAACCACAAATATGAAACCTATCTCATTTACTGCTGTAGACGTTTATATTTGGAATGCAACTGTTTTTTAGCAGAGATACGACACTGAATCTCCTCTTTTGGCTGGATGGACAGCGGCCGGTAATGACAGAGGTCTGGCAGCGACGGCAAATGCTAGCGGGCACAGAGCTTCTTCCGTGGTCGGCCGGGCAACGGGGCCGGGAGTTCTTCCTGGCTACCTTATCAGTTGTGGTTGGCTAACGCGGTCTGCGGTGGGCTCAGAGCTTTTAAAGCTGCGACACAGCCTTGAGCCTCATTATCAAGTGACAAAATGGGTATACATTGAATCCTTGCCTATTCGCTCTTTCCTTTTCACACGTTCACATTTTTTTTTCAAGATTCATGAAAGTCGCAATTGCCGTCAAGAAAGTATGTGGAAACAATACACATGACTCAGCCACTAACATTTTTGTACGTCAGTCAGGCGCTACGTATAGCCTGGGTAGTTAGTGTACGTTACGACACATTTTAAAAGTAAAATAATTTGCAAGCCATTTGCCATATTAAGGGTAATAAAATTTGTGTTCGACATGGCAAGCTGTTTCAGGATCATAAGTCCTGTTATATTTACGTGGAATATTATATTTGTATTATATTCTTATTATGCTACACCTAAAACTCGATAGAACGCGCTTCGATTCTACGCTACATCCTGTCGAACGCTTTGGTCATAGACCCCAATTTTTTGTGTTGTAAATACTTTTTTTCTTTTTCTAACTGTGAGCAAAAATCTTAAAACATTTGGAAAACGACACGCAACCATTGTTGATGCCCAAAACCTTGGGATGTAGCTTTGGCTAAATAAAAACATTTCAAATAAACTTAGAACAAGAACATTGCTGTTTAGCGGACACTGCAATCGACTGCACTGATTTTGAAGTACCGTATTTTCCGGACTATAAATCGCAGTTTCTTTCATAGTTTGGCCGGGGGTGCGACTTGTACTCAGGAGCGACTTGTTTGTGAAATTATTAACACATATCATTTCACATGTTATTTTCACACTAAACCGCATGAGGGCGCTCTAGGCCTGTGGAATAATTGGAACTGCAACTGATGAGTCTGACGTAAGCCACGTAGAAGAGGAAGGGATTAATCATAGCCCAGTGAATTACAATACAATTGAGATTTCTGTGCATTCCTGGAACCCTGCACCACTTGAAATCTATCTTTACAAATGACCTGTGACATTTTAAGATTAAGATTTGTAAGATTCTTTATCCCACCTGAAAACGGCGAGTGTGAGGGACCAGACCACCAGAGGCTTCCTCAACTCAAATTTCTCGCGTTGCTTCATGACATGTCGGCCGCCGAGGATGCAGGCGGCGTAGAGGGCGGAAAAAAGGAAGGACTTCTTCCTGCACAAGGCAAACAACAACATAAATGCATATTCCAACAGTGGTCAACAACACAGTCCATGTGCATCTCAATAAACTAGAATATCACCGAAAAGTTCATTTAGAGCAGTACTTCCATTCAAAACCTGAAGTTTATATCGTACATATTTATTCAACACATAGAAAACCACATTTCAGAAGACAGACCAATTGATTGGTGCCTGATTTAATGGAAAGGCGATGGAGGCCAGGACAGGCCAAGCAACAATGGGGCAGAGCGTGGCCAAAATGCTCACTTCATCACTGTCTTGTTTAGTAAACAAAACTGGAGTGACAACTACAAACGTTTTCTATGCGGCTGACGTGATTTAAGTACATTGTTCCGACTGCCCCCGAAATCTTATCAATGGTGCAGTTTCGGCTCAAATATCTCGCAGCTGCAGCCTTTCTCTGTTCAAGATAAGCGGGGGCTAGCACTGCTCTGCTGAAAGCCAATGTAAACGAAAGGTAAGAAGGTACAGAAAACAAGGACTAAAAAGTAAACCACAAAATACAAAACATATACTTGTAAATTCAGACGTGAGAGATGTGTTAATTCCTGTCCTTCAGATGACAAGAAAACAGAGCCCTTTGCTCAGCAGTAACGCCAAGGCCAGACAGCAGGATGACATCATTCCTTCTCAATGCACCTCAGAACAGTAGGGTGGGGCGCAGTGGGGATCAATCGACATTGTATTCCCTTTTCACGGCTTATACATAGTCATCTTTTTATATTGGGCATCGGGCACCAAGATTATGATTAGATTGTAGACGTAACGTAGTACCACCTCAGTCTTTATTTTCTCATTCATTCTACTTGCACAAGTGAATGAAATAAAGTAATGTTGAGCGTGGGATGGAAGATAAACAAACAGAAAACATTTGGACTGAAAGCAAGAAGAAAGCGAAACAAAGAAAGTTAAAGAAACAGCCACCTTGTACAGATGCAAAACGTGTTCCCAAAAACATTTTCTGTGCATAACAACAACGTGAGTATGTTCACTATTTACAAATCAATAAGCATGATGTTGCTGTCAGGTAGAATGTGTCCAAATGTGGTCAATATTAACATTTTAAATCAAGGAACAACGTTATTAACTGTTTGGCTAATTTTGTTGGCGGACTTCCCAAGGAGTGGTTTTCAAGAAGTGAGGATGACTCCAGACAGCAACAACATGCACTACAATGCCTAGCCAAATAATGCAGTGTTGTTTTTCCCCCACCTATGGTCAAATTATTTGTGCAATGTTTGACACATCTTTGTGATGTCATCACATCAGACATGCGGCATTTGCAATGCATGGAGCGCAAGACTGGATAACAGTCACTTTCATGCCAGTATGAACAGTACTGATGTACAAATTGGGAGTACGGTAAAAGCTGTTTTCTTAGCTTTTCAGTTGAAAAAAAAATTTTTTTTTGGTGAAACCATCCTATGGTCTCCTGCCAATTACGGTCTTGAAACATAGGTCAAAAGTCCCCAAAATGGCTGGCAGCGAGCGGCTTGGCTGCTCAGAAAATAGCAGGCAGTCAATGTGTTAGTCAAAGTCTGCTTATTGTCAATTTCTTCACATGCCAAGACACACAAAGAAATCAAAATTACGTTCCCACTATCCCACAGTGACAAGACTTAGTACACAATTTACATACAAGTAAACGACAAAAAAATAAAAAAAGGCACAAACAATGAATAAAGTGATGAATAGATAATAAACAAATAACATAATAAATAAGAGGAGCAAAAATGGAGCAAGTGTGCATACAGCAGACAGTCAGAATATAGCGCAAAGTACAGGACACTACGTAGAAGGGGGGGGAGAGAGTGCAGGATCCTAACAGCCTGGAGTATGAAGCTGTTTGTGAGTGTGGTGGTGCGGGAGCGCAGGCTCATGTACCTCTTCCCAGAGGGCAGAAGATCAAACAAAGAGTGAGCGGGGTGACTCACATCACTCACAATCGTGGTCGACTTGCGGGTGAGATGGAAGGTGTAAACGTCCTTCAGAGAGGCGAGTGAAGCACCAATAATCTTACCAGCCGTGTTCACTATGCGCTGCAGGGCCTTCATGTTTTATTCAGTGCAGCTACCACCCCAAACAGCGATACAACTGGAGAGGACGCTCTCAATGGTGCCACGGTAGAATGTAGTCATGACAGCCGGCGGAGCACTTGCTCGCCTGAGTTTCCGCAGGAAGTACAGGCGGCGCTGAGCTTTCTTCGCCAGTGATGCGGTGGACCAGGAGAGATCCTCACTGATGTGCATCCCCAGGAACCTGGTGCTGCTCACTCTTTCCACCACAGCATGGTCAGCGGCAGGTGTTGGGTGTGACCCTTCCGGAAGTCAACAATCTCCTTGGTCTTGTTGCCGTTCAGCATGAGGTTGTTGTCCCTACACCACGTGGTCAAAAGTTCAACCGCCAACCTGTATTGAGTCTCGTCGCCCTTGGTGATGAGACCCACCAGAGTCGTGTCGTCAGCAAATTTCACTATCGTCACATTTTGGCTGAACAATCTATTAGTTTCTGAATAGCTGGATGGTGTTTGAGTGGTGCAGAATGGGTTCATTGCACTGTCTAAGTCTTCTCAGTAACCTACCAGTGAGAACTCCAGCCAGACCTGTTTACAATAGTGGGCTGAACGGAGCGGAGCATTCCAAAAGGTATGTTTGTGAAATCAACAGTGACTCAACATGTTTCCTATTCTAGCTCTTTGTCATGTGTGCCTGACAATACGTACTTCGATCGTTTGTCCATTCGGTCGTTGCATTGCTAAGGTTTTAAAGTCTTGAAATTGATTAACTGTTAAAACAAATCAACTTCATGGCTGTATTCAAAGCAACTTGATAGAACTGTTAGTCAAACGTCTATTTGCTTTTACTGTATTCACATCAAATGTTATCCTGGTCAAACCTCCAGTTTATATAGACATTCACCGTCTGTTGTCTTCCGGGTTAGAGCACGCTGGCGTCAGATTTGTTGACTGCCGCTTCTGTCCCGGACCGTGTCCGTTACTTGTTTTTCGTTTTCCCGTTTTCAGTGCACCCGTCTCTTCTTTTATTTTTCTCGTGTTGTCTTTCGTCCACCTCGCATCCCCGCAGCTCCGCTCTCACCTATCAGTCTCCTCTCCCTCAGACTACCAACTACGTTAGCCAGCTAGCCAACAGCCAACTGGACAAAACCACCACCGGACCCTCCTGCCTCCCGACTCGGAGCCTGTGTCCGCCTGCTGCGGACTCGACGGCAGCTCTGGCCCGGCTCTCTGGCCTTCCGTCCGGCGTCCGCGGGGGACGGGCTCCACTCCCTGCGGGCTCGCCAACCGTGGCTCTGCTGTGTGCCGCCAGGGTGCGTTGGGGCCTGCTAGGGGTGTCCAAACTACGGCCCGCGGGGCAGTTTTTATTGGCCCGCAGCAAATTCTAAAAACATAATTGAATGTGGCCCGTATAACAGTTTGAGCACTTCTCAGTTTCCACACTAGATGGAGCCCGCCACACAAAGCGCTTGACGTCCGATTAGCACCTAGAAGGGAACGCGCAGCGTTGGACGTCCCACTAACCCCCCCCGGGAGAGAAGCGACAAAAAATATTGGCCCCCGGGCCCCTTCACGTTACTAAATATGGCCCTCCTTGCAAAAAGTTTGGACACCCCTAGGTTAGGCCCTATAATGTAGGCACAACAGAGATAATTTGACAAGTGAGGAGAGGAACCACAGTGAATATAATAATACAGTGGCATGATTAATAGAGTCTGAGAGCTGACTGGTAGGAGCAGGAACCATGTGCATGTAATCCAATTAGTGAAAGCACCCACGGCCCTGATTACATCACGCATCTAAGAAAGCAAAATTAATTGGTCAACATGGCGACTAAAAAAAAAGAAGTTGGTAGTAGGTGAGCAATCTCATTTGGGCCGATCATGTTGAACAACTTGAAGACATCGGGGATCTAACACTGTTTCATAACATTTTAGGGATTAAAGACTATGTTTATACAGCAATGATTTTAATTTAAAAAAATCTTACACAAGAAAAGCCTGTAACAATTAACAAATATCTTTAATAATGCTTCAGTTTAGCATCACCCGTCTGTATCGGATTGGAGTTTATTTGTACGAAACCGTGGAGCTGCCAATATGGGCTAACATAAGAATGTAACTGCAAATAAGTTCGAACGTTATCTGTACCTAAATGCTACAAACGTAGCATTTTCCCATAATGCCACGGGGTATTGACTTGTGCACGTATGCGTAAAAAAAGCTATTTTCTTTTAAGCGTTTGGCCTACATTACAGTAATGAGTTTGAAAATTAATTCAGTAAAATTGTTTATTTGTAATTTTATGGCTTGAGTGGGTGCAGTGCGGTGAGCGTTGCACAATCGCTCCACGTGTCATTTAAGTCAGGCACATACCAAGTGTAGGACCGTGCTGACGGTGGACAGACATTGGAAAGAAATATTACCTGTTACTCACCATGTTTGAGCAACAATCCAAGATAAATTCTTGGAAGCAGAGTCATTTAGTGTCGCAATGCTATCCAAGTGAGTCAGAGGCAAAGATGTGCCGAGATTTTACTACATTTCTTTTCATCAACAACTGGGGAAATCTACAGTTATTAAGTCTCTCTGAATGTTCTTCACTACTCCTGCTCATATACCAATGTGATACTTAGAATAATAATGCAGGAGTCGTAGTGAAGAACAATTTTAAACACTATACCAACTCCTTGACAATCAACAAATTATTTTTAGACTTAAGTTGGTACCTTGGCTCCATCCATACATCTTCTTCCGCTTATCCGAGGTCAGGTCACGGGGGCAGCAGCTTTAGGAGGGACTTCCAGACTTCCCTCTCCCCAGCCACTTCATTGAGCTCATCCCGGGGGATCCCAAAGCGTTCCCAGGCCAGCTGAGAGACAGTCTCTCCAGCGCGTCCTGGGTCGTCCCCGGGGTCTCCTACCGGTGGGACATGCCCGGAACACCTCCCCAGGGAGGCGTCCAGGAAGCATCCTGATGATCATGCCCGAGCCACCTCATCTGGCTTCTCTCAACGTGGAAGAGTAGCATCTCTACTCCGAGTCTCACCTGGATGACCGAGCTTCTCACTCTATCTCTAAGGGAGAGCCCAGACATCCTGCGGAGAAAACTCATTTCAGCCGCTTGTATCCGGGATCTTGTTCTTTCGGTCACGACCCATAGCTCGTGACCATAGGTGAGGGCAGTAGTGTAAATCGACCGGTAAGCTTTGCCTTTTGGCTCACCTCTCTCTTTACCACGACAGACTGGTACAGAGTCCGCATTACTGCTGACGCTGCACCGATCCGCCTGTTGATCTCGCGCTCCATCCTCGCCTCACTCGTGAACAAAATTCCAAGATACTTGACCTCCTCCACTTGGGGCAAAATCTCATCCCCGATCCGGAGAGGGCATTCTACCCTTTCCGACCGAGGACCATGGACTCTGATTTGGAGGTGCTGACCCTCATCTCGACCGCTTCACACTCGGCTGTGAAGCGCTCCAGTGAGAGCTGGAGATCACGGCCTGAAGAAGCCAACAGCACCACGTCGTCTGCAAAAAGCAGAGACGCAACGCTGAGGTCCTCAAACCGGACCCCCTCAACGCCACGGCTGCGCCTAGAAATTCTGTCCATAAAAATTATGAAAAGAATTGGTGACAAAGGGTAGCCTTGGCGGAGTCCAACCCTCACTGGGAACGAATCCGACTTACTGCCGAGTTCAAATTTTCGCCAAGGTTCAGACCCTCAAAAACTGCAGCATTATTTTCAAGACCACACCCTCGAAATAGACTAATTTTAGTCAGACAGTTTTTAAAACTGATAACAGCCGTCTTCATAATGTGTGCCTTTGTCAAAAGGCCCCACAGATCTATATTTTTAGCACAGTTTATGCCCTGGCTGTATTTTGAGGAGGTGGCCCCCTTAGCACACAAATGAGCCACTAGTCACATCTCTCTTGACTGTGACGCAAATGTAAAGTACCGTAATTTTCGGACTATAAGTCGCGGTTTTTTTCATAGTTTGGGTGGGGGGGCGACTTGTACTCAGGAGCGACTTATATACATATATATGGTTGTTTTTCTCTTTTTTGGGCATTTTATGGCTAGTGCGACTTATACTCCGGTGCAACTTATAGTCCGAAAATTACGGTACTTACTTTCATTACCTTGGCAATGAAAGACTTTGAGATGGCAACTTGTTGAGCAAGACGGACAAAAAAAAACCCACCTCATCATGGGGTTTTTTGTCAAATAACTTTCCACTTTTGATATGACTATGCAAAATGCAGCCAAAGAGGTACTGACTAAAAACAAGAACAAAATCTTCACAATTGTGTGGTTATTCCGCTAATTTAACCCTGCAATGGAACAAAACAAGCACTTCTACTGTAAAAACAAATTGAAAAAAAGTTTGAAAAGTATTATTTTAATGGTTACACACTGCGGCACACTGTATAGGTTTGTCTTTTTTTGTATATACAGTTTGTGCAACTCTGGCTTTAAGACGGAAACAGTAAGCGTATACGGTAATTTAAAGAGCAACTTTCATCTGGTAAATGACAATCAAACAACTACTTTGTCTTTGAACTTTTATAGTCCTTTCTTGGCCTTCATGAACTTGTGGTTGCTTATCTAAACTGATGTCTAGGAGAAGGGCGAATGACGTCTGTGAGACCGACCGTCAATTTATGGGCTATGTAAACTGTATGCGTGGAGTGAACTTATCAAGATGAGAAAATACACATAGATGAACTGAATAGAGTCTCTGCTTGCTAATTATGTTTCCTTGATACTTTTAGGGGTAGCTTCTTGTGTCCATTCCTTTGGTAAAATAAACCGCTTTGGGAGAAGCCCAAACACAATGCTCCTTGATAAGCATTTGTGACTGGTTGCACTAGTTTGGCTATGGAGATAAGGTTTCAGGGCCCTTGTTGTTTATGCTGATGAACATTTGTTGCTCTCCTGCCTCCTTTGCCCTATAGTTTAAGATTAAGAACCTCACACTTTGCCGAGAAAGACCATGTGGGTGACATATACTACAAGACTGAAGCCTGCAGAGCAGATCTGCGATCTGATTGGCTGCTGCTCTGTCAGCAGACATCAGAAGAGGCGTCCGATTGGTGCTTTCTTAGTGCCAGGGGATGGCAGGCTCCCGTGCTGCTGACCCATGCGGCCTCATACATTCACTTGAAATGAAAATGTGATGTTATGTGATTGACGTTGATGGCAAGTTCATGCAGTGAGCCTTGAATAAGTCAGCAAAGGACACAGCAGATGGCTGAAAGGCACTATAATGCTGGCTCAACTCTGCCTTTTGTAAGTATTTTGTGAGAGGATGTACATAAAATTAGACATTTGAGGTATACAATCAAAACATTTCTCCACATATCAAATGGACCCTACCATTAAAATAGGCAGAGGCAACTCAATTGTTCTGCACAGCACCACCAGGCTACAAGATGTGCAGCATTTTGTCCCATCAAGCTGCAAAATGATCTCAATTCAGCCCATTTTGGACTCATTAATTCGCTTCATATCAAATGGCATGATGACCTTAGCATCATCATGGTGCTTGTTATCTAGAGGTTGATAAGGGCGGAGGATGAGCGGTAAATCACACAAATTCCAAGGACATCCCACTGCGGGTTCAGACGTGAGGTGGATAAATCGCCAGCGCGGTTATATTATATTTGATCCGTACTGAGCGTTGGGTGCTGGATTCGAGGCATTTAACATGGTACAGTTGAACGTGGTCTTACCAGTTCTCCTGCATCCATCGGATGGCCTCCTCCTCGTTGAATTGCCTTTCGAACTCGTACTCTTGGAGGGCTAATACCGACATACTGACGGCGGTGGGGAGGCGAGCTCGGGCGTCAAGCTTAACAAAGGCGAGAGGCTGTCGTAGTGCTAGTAGAAATAGTAAGAAGTCTGGTATAGGCGAAGCCCGCCAGTCACATCGCCCTTGCCACTGTCAGGACGTCGCGGTCGCGCGTGTAGTCAAATCGACAATCCCTATGCACTGACTTAGCGAACACAGGATAACGCTGCTCTTCCTCCTTCGCCCGCCGGCCGGCCTTCTTCACCATAGCCACGCCCGCCACTCGTCGAATTGATGGATCCCGCGGGTCCTAGCGCCAGCCCCATCTATCGTTTTTTTCCGTGTATAGTGCGCCCCCATGTATAATACGCACCCTAAAAATGGCATGCTGATGCTGGAAAAAAGCCTGTACCCATGTATAATACGCACCCAATTTTTATGATTTTTTTTTATGATTTTTTTTTTTTTTTTTTTAAGTCCCAATGATCATAGGGAGGCAATGGGTCCCATTTTTATAGTCTTTGGTATGGTCTTAACTAGGCTGGATGTAATTTTTTTTGTTGCCGTTGATTTCTCCGACTGCCCATAAACGCACGGGAAAGAGGCGTGCGGACGTGAAAAAGGCGCCTCTGTATGGGAGAGACGTTGAAGAGGAATAAAAACACCCTTGGAAACCAAAACTTGGTGATTTCAAGTTTAATTTCGAGGGACATTTGTCACGTCTCGTCCCCAGTTTTGCTATGTGTCTAGGTTTCCATAGTTTCTGTTCGCGTCGCCCCTCTCTTCCTGTGTCACCTCAATCGATGTAACGTGTTTTGTATTTAAGTCCTGTCTGCCCCTCGCTCACCGTCGGATCATTGCATGTGTTACTGTCATGATGTCTGTTTGCTTTCTGTTCCTGTCTTTGGTAATGTCACCCTGTCTTTTTGTTCCACGACTTTGTCGGTCAGTCCTGTTGTTGGTTTTGTTTTCTAAAAAAAATAAAAAATTAAAAAAAAATTGTACCCATGTATAATGCGCACCCCAGATTTTAGGACAATAAATTCGTTAAATTTTGCGCACTATACACAAAAAAAAACGGTATTTCTTTTTTTTTCCTCGATCTTAGGCACCCTTCGGTCATTTTTTTATTTTTGCTTTGACTTGCGATTGCCAACCTGAATATACTGTACGGTGGCTGTGAACTTAGTTCAACTCATCTCACAAAAAGCAGCATTTTGGCAACTATTGAAAAAGTCATCAAAAAGAGACTTCGAGTTATTTCGTGGCACTACCAGTTGACATTTACCGTCTTAACCTACTGCTAACAAACAATACAAAATTGACAATTGGCAACGATAGTTGAGGTTTTAGAACTAAGTCCAAACATCCGCTAAAGGTGCTATTTATGGGAAAGAGAGGCACTTCACTTTTTCCCACCTGGATGTTTATAATCAGTATTTTACAATTATTGTTAGCCATCAACTTCCGTGTTTCTAACATTCCCAGCATTTAGTAGGTTTCTCCAATGATGGCTTTTATTTTTCACAAATATTCGTTTAGAATTTACAATCATTGCATGAGTTTTTTCAAAGTAATTGTCAACTAATTTATCAAAGCAGGAGGTAAAACCTCTCCAAAATATTATTTTATTTAAATTATTATTCTAGCTGAATGTACATGTTGATGCACTGAGAAAGACGCAATGAAATATGTTACTCACCAGTGACTTGAGTAGACCTATCATTTATTATGTTTCATTAATCTTCGTACATACAACTATGCTGAAATATCAAGAAATCAATTGCAAAGAGCAAAGTGTAATCACGTACGTCCTATCACAATCCCTATTTGAGGTAGAAATAAAAGATCCAGCAGGGTTTGACTGACTATTCATTTCGATGAGATATTATGGGTATGACATTGTAAGTTACAAGTAGTGATTTCACTACCAGTTATGCAATTACATTGAATAAATAAGTCCTTTACGCATATTACCAGCAAGACAAATCATTCACAATGGTTAAGATCAGTTTATTTTCTACATGTACTAGTTCAAAGTTCAGTTCACAACTTATAAAATAAACTAGTTCATTATTGAAAATTTATGAACTATGTTCATCGTTCAAAAAATGAAAAGTTAATAGTTTTTTATTTCCCCCAATAGAAAGCATTTATTTTTTTTATTTTTTTTGCTGCGAGCTGTTACCCTCCGGTGTATTGACATTTTCTCATTGTTTTCACTCATTCCATCACACTAGTATCCAGTTGCTCCTATTACCCTACAATTTGAAATACAGGAAAAAATGATCTTTTTCTTTAATGAATTGAAACTGTGGTCCAGAATGTGCAAACACAAACCACCTGCTGTAGGTGCCAGACTTAGGTAGGAAACAAATGCTGCACAAATGAAGTACACAACATTTAAATTAAGTTATATTTGCTTTAACCATTTTTGTGTGAATGTCTTATGTCACACAAAGAATCAGAAAACGTAAAAGTTCAAAGTGTGCAAAGCCCAGACAAATTACTAAAACAACAAAAAACAATCTTATTAAGAGTAATTTGTGTTCCAACACCATTGGGAACACTAATATTTCTTCTTAAATTCTTGAACGCTCTCACAGCATTCATGATACCATATTGGTGCCGTTTGACAAGAAAGGGCAAGTGAGGATATACTTGCGCGACCAGTTTACATCGTCTCCATGCACATGTCGCATTTTCGCCGCAGTTGCCATATCCTTTCCCCCCTGCCTATTCAAACCTTGTTTAGAGTGTGTTTAGCGGGGGTTTATTTTGATGTCTAAGAAGAGAAAACCTGGCATCCTTGAATGAAACACGTCTGGTAAGATTATTGGTGCTTCGCTCCCCTCCTTGAAGGACATTTACACCTCCCATCTCACCCGCAAGGTGACCACGATTGTGAGCGATGTGAGTCACCCCGCTCACTCTTTGTTCGAGCTTCTGCCCTCTGGGAAGAGGTACAGAAGCCTGCGCTCCCGCACCACCAGACTCTCAAACAGCTTCATACTCCAGGCTGTCAGGATCCTGAACTCGCTTCCCCGTTCTGCGTAGCGTCCTGTACTTTTACTGTCTGTATGCACACTGGCTTTTATTTGTTGTGTTATCTATTTATTTATTATTTATTGTTACTCTTATTATTTATTGTTGTGCCTTCTTGTTTTTTATATTGCGTCGTTTACTTGTATGTCTATCGTGTAATATGTCTTGTCACCGTGGGATAGGGAAAACGTAATTTCGATCTCTTTGGGTGTCTCGGCATGTGAAGATGTTGACAATAAAGCAGACTTTGACTTTGAAAGTGAACTCAAAACCAGTCATTGGCCCCAGAATGAAACCATTCACCAAAATGTTCACAAAGCAAAAATACATTGCGTTCAGTTCACCTCCATCCAAATTATGAATGAGTTCATGAACGTTTGTTCATTGAACATGAGCAAGTTCATGAACTTTCGTTCATTGAACGTGTTCAGGTACAACGCTGGCAGGCATAGTCAATTATGTACCATCTGTCAAGGCTTTGGCTTTTAACCCACTGCCTTGTCTGTGTGAATGTAAAATGTACATAGCAGTATAGAAAGCGGAAAGATAGACTATTGTTTCCTCAAAACACTACTATGGTAACATAGATTTGACATGTGTCATTTTCTTAGAACCACCCCCGCCCCCCCCAAAGGATTGGTTTCTGTCAGTGTAGCTGTGTTTGAACCCTTGAGGCACGCTCAACAGGCATAAGGAATACCGTGTTTGCTTGGTATGGGAATGTCACTGAACGAAACTGTAACACACCCTTTTTCTAAAGATACACAAATCTTCACTTCACTCCCTAGGCCAGTGCTTCTCAATTATTTTCTGTTACGCCCCCCCCTAGCAAGAAGAAAACTATTCGCCCCCCCCCTCCCCACCGTGACTATCCTAACTTGTCTTGTAAGTCGTAAAATGTTGCACTGTCGCAAACGTGACAGAAGTAACAATGAGAGCGCCACTGCCCCCTGCTGTAGTAGATGCGCAATTTATTCTTTACGAACACTTTATTCTAGTACTGCCAAAAAAAAAGCCTGTTCCCCAGGGTCACACGCGCCCCCCGAGGTATAGCACCCAAGGGGGGCGCGCCCCACTATGTGAGAAGCACTGCCCTAGGCCATTACAGTCCATTCTTCCGTCCGCCCAATCAAACCACCAATTGAAAAATTGGTCTGTCTGTCTGTCTACTTGCCTGTGTAGCTGTAGATTTGACGTGTCATTTTTATTATTTATACGAAAATACCACCTTCTGTCCTTTCGATCGTTGATTCACTCATTTCGCTGTCAATCATAGAGAGATTCAGCCTCAGGCAGATCATCCAATCATCAGCCTTGTACACCCCCAGAGACGCTGGGCGTCCTAAGAGCAGCCGATGGAAGGGACAAAGCCCAGCATTTATCCAATAACTTGGCTCGTTTCGCTGCATTCTTTGCTTCCCTATTCAACTTGGTGGACGCCCAGTGTCTACAATGTTTAAAGCACTGTGAAACTGTGGGAATGAGTGAGAGCAAAGCCGTGTTGTTACAAGTGTTATGAAGCTGATTCTGAACAAATGTTGAGCGCATTGTAGCACTTATATATGCAATGTCAGGTATACACGGCAATATATGTATATTTGATCACTTATTTGTTTTACATTTTAGGTGAAACTCAGCCTCCCTTGCAGTCTTGGACCATTTGCTTCTGCTACCTACCTTCCTACCTACCTACCTGCCTACCTACCTACCTACCTACCTACCTACCTACCTACCTACCTACCTACCTACCTACCTCCCTACCTACCTACCTACCTACCTACCTACCTACCTACCTACCTACCTACCTACCTTCTTACCTACCTACCTACCTACCTACCTACCTACCTACCTACCTACCTACCACCAATTTATTCGTGTTTTGTGTTTTTAACTTGATTTTCATTAGTTGCTCATCACGTGTGGTCAATTTTGTGGAGCATGGCAGATTGACACGTAATTTAAAATACAGTACAGAATTGTCTGTACTGTCACGATGTGGCTCAGTACTGTTACCTACTGTTTATTGAACATCATTGCAGGCAACCTCGACGAGCGATTCAACAATACTGTATACTGTATACATTGACCCATTCAATATTTTTTTTTATATATTTGATATTATATATCGTACTATTTTATGTCATAAACCAAGTTTGAAAAATCTTTAAAATGTAGTCAATAAATATTGTGACTATTTGTCATAATGTATTATCAGGTTTTAAGTGTTGTGAATGTGAATTTGCTGATGTGCTTGTCTTTGAGGGTGAAATGTTTTTATACAGACATTTAACAACAACAATAATAATAATAATTCAAATGCAACCCAAGTTAATCCAAAACAAAATCCTTACATTGAGATCAAATACAGTATTAAAAGAGTTCAAACATACCAACTTCATCTTTAGACATTATCTGTTGTATACTTTTTGGTAATATGTTCAACCAAGGAAGATTTCACATTGAGTTGGTCAATTTTGTCAATTTTGTAAGTTAAATATGAGAAGATTCTCAATACAAAAAAAAAGAAGTACTTTTTTGTTTGGTGCCATGCCCTGATAAAAAAAATAACGTGTATACTGTATTGAGCGCCAACACGCTGCCATCTAGTGTCCATAATAAGTTCTGCAGCCCCATTGACCTATCGCGTAAATACCCTTTGTCTCCCCAACCCCCAAACAAATTGGATTCATAATGTATGGTTTACATTACAACACTGCTTATAGCATATGTGCCATGTCTGATCTTGTGTGTAATATGTGCCAATAAGACCCAGGTGACGATATTGTTTTAAGCAAAAGGGCAGCAGCTGCTGTCACAGAGTGTTGGCGTGGAAAGTGCCAATCTGACCTATTGCTTTAGAGACGATGAAAAACACCACACGTCCGTGACCTTTTGCGCTTCATTACCTTCCGTGATGCCTCATAAAAGTGAGGAGAATACACCCACCTTGGCAGTGAGAGTGAAGGACAGCCACCCCACCATTCCCTTTCGAGCCCCCCTCTTTCTATTCTTTTATTGCTCGGATATGAGATTCACACATGACAGTTCTACTGGAGCCCTATGACACTCACTGGCCAAAATATTAGGTACGCGCCACAGTCCAATCAAATGAGATCCAGTACTATACTAGATCTAGTACTATACTACATATGAGTTCAATTAGAGCAATGTTTATTATTGTACACATACACCACCCCACCCATATTTACGGTTATGCTTTTTGCAGATTCACACATTTGCATTTTTGTAGCTTTTTGTTTTGTTTTTCACTAAAAATCTGTTTGCTGTTATGGGATCAGGCCATAACAATTTGTGGCACCACTTTGTGGAATGTTGATGTAGTTAGGTTGAAAAAGTCTGGATCATGCTATTTTAAGCTTTCCACTGTACATTATAGGCATATGAATACCACCTTTGACACAATGACAATCTAATTTCTTATGAAATATGAGTTATTTATACAATATATTTAATCTAAAGCTAAATAATATTTGTGTTGGTCACACACAGTATTTAAATATAGGAACAGCTACTTGAAACTCTGGTCAAAGTAGAATTACAGATTAAGCTCCTTTACTCAATAAAAAGTACAGACAATACAAAAGGATTTTTTCGTTTTCCATTTTGAGTTCCCCCCCAAAAAAACAACTTGTATATTGCGCCTACTGAAAAGAAAACAGAGCTACCTAGCGTTAGGCTAACTTCTACCATCTTAGGCAGCAATGTGGTCTCATAACTTTGCAGATTAACAGGAAAAACTGAAAAAATATCACGTTTATGTCAATTCAGAAAAATAAAGCATAAGTATAGACATCCGTTTTCAAATGGGAATAAAGTACAGCTGCCGATACATGAAAAATTCAGTATAGCTAAGCACAGTAACATCGACGTCATGGCGTCATTGCTGCTTCTTAACAATGAAGGTTACCAAAATTACAGCAAAACCTCTAAATCCAAGCTTAGTTTAACATTTGACCCAAACTTCCGGAAAAAAAAAAAAATCATCCCATTCCACAACTTTGGAATAAAGCATGGGTTTGAAAGGGCTTTAAAGTACATAGGAATTATAGAGAAATATAACGATTCCCGTTACCGATATAAATTGGTTCAAATCCAAGCGTAGATTTAATTATATTTGGCACCCCCTGCTGGTTAATGTGTAAACAGTTTTATAGTAGGTTAAGCCTTCTAACAAATGTTGGCTTTCTTTACAGTAGTCAGTGTTGCAAACGTAGCTACTTTTCCAAACCCTTTTGCCAATATTTTACCCAAAAGTACCTGGTGTAATTAGTGACTGTATTATCTCCTACGTGTCAAATGAATCATCGCATTAACGGCTGGTAATCATACCCATTCCCCTCATGCAGTGCCCATGAAGATTCAATTGTGTTTTCCCACATGGAGACAGCACTTCATGACTAGGCTGTCAATATAGTGGTGTGAATCCGAACAGTGAGCAGCCTCAGTCTGATAAAGTAGTTGCCTCCTATACCTAATAGGCCATAATGCTTTGTGGATATTCTGGACAACTCTTTCTTGCAGAATAGCTTGAATTCAGCAACACTGGAGGGTTTTTCGAGCATGAGCATTTTTAAAATAAAATACCGAATACAAACTGCATTTTCTGTTTACTTGGGTTATTTTGGGGTGATGTTTACCTTTGTTTGAAGCGCTTAAACATTAAAATGAGCAAACTGCAGAAAAAGATTAGAAGGGGCAAATATTGAATATATATCGATACTATATGAGATGATGAGATTTAAAATTACATGAGGACTACTACCTGCCACCCCCATACAGTTGTACTCTGACAGTTGTATTTGACATATGTGGCCGGGGAATGTTGTTGATATGAATGATGGATTTGCACGTGAAACGATACTGCTCCGACAAAAATTCCCCCGGAATGAAACCACATCCAGACAGTCTGAATAGCCTTTTCCCATGCAAGGCAATGCAAATTATTTGTGCCTCTCAATGTCAATCGGATTTCTTTCAAATGGGTAGTCCATATCTTACGCTCGTCAGAAGGGAAGAGCCAGGCTGAACTCTGGGTTACTAATAGAAAACCTGCTTGGGAGCAGGTTAGCTTCACAGTCAGTTGCCATGGTGAGTGACTCAGCGTTTCACTTACCTCTCTTCTTGGAACTGGAAATCTAGAGATTCCCTGATTTCAGGCTTAACCTCTTCAGTTTCCACTAAACCTGTTTTCTGGAAAAGACCCAGAACATTAATAGTGCTGCAACACATGTAAAAAGACTGAACAACAATATTAGAAGGCATTTAATCTTTATCCTCTACAAATACATTTTTATCAGTTGGTTGTGTTTGTATAAATTACTATGTAATATAAAGTGCTATGTAATATAAAGTGCTATTTTACTCCTTAAAAACACTCATTGTCCTCCATTGTGGTTGTTGTCTTAAGGTGTGTTTCATATACAAGTCTAATTTCAGCTACCAGTGAAGAACCTTGTACATGAACCTGAGTCAAGAAACAAATTAAATTCGTATCTCAACGTATGATGAAATGATGCACTTTGACTTGAGAGACAAGCATTGTATGTTGAGGAGGGGCCAAGTTTAGCCTGGAAGGGAGTCTTTGTCACATTTATATGTACATATTTTATATATATATGTATATATATAAATACGGTATATATATATATATATTATATATATATAAAAAAATATATATATATGTACGTATATATATATATATATATATATACGTACATATATATATATTTTTTCCCCCTAGAGCAAATCTTTAAAAGCATCTTAAACATCAGATTATGTTTTAATTTTTATTTGGAAATAAATAATAAAATAGATGATCTCTTGACAAAGAATTATTTCTACAAAACAGTTAGGGTTGAGTTTAATTTAGGTGGAAACCTAAGCAAGTTATGTTGATTGTTACATCAGTATTATGCAGTACATGCAATACCATATATTAACATTAACAGCCAGTACGAGACGCTTATAGAATATCATCATGTAATCAATCAAAAGATGACATCCATAATATGTGACTAGCATTCATCTCGTAGCTCATCCTGAGCATGCACAAGTGTGTGTGTGTGTGTGTGTGTGTGTGTGCGTGTGTGTGTGCGTGGGTGCCTGTGAGTGTACGTGTGTGTGCACGTGTGTGTGTGTGTGCCTGCGTGTGTGTGAAACTTCCGTTCCAGGAGTGTAGGGTGATGCCCCCCGGCGGAGATCACCACAATGCCAATGCCCCACCTCCCACCCCCCACAGGGTGCAATAATGAAGGGTCACCAATGTTGACAGGATGACAGGACCTTGACTTGTCCAGTGAATGAAAGAGAAATGCAGAGACTCTCATTTGTTTTGTACATGTCACGTGTAACATTGTTGCAAAACAGTCTTCTATAACCAACATATTATGTAAAAGTGACTTTTTAAATGTAGTGAGTACAAATAGTTGTGTCCGTGGAGTGCCCACTTGCCTGCCCATCAAGTTTGAAGTTAAACAACCTGTACAGTAAATTGTATTTACCGTTTTCTTCCGTGTATAATGCGCCCCCATGTATAATACGCACCCTAAAAATGGCATGGTGATGCTGGAAAAAAGTCTGTACCCATGTATAATACGCACCCAAATTTTTATTATTATTTTTATGTTTGTTTGTATGTTTGCAGAGCTTCTTCATCTCTATCAATAAACGTTATGTTACTAAAGGATATGCGTTCCTAAAAGAACCATCCTCTTTCCTGAACCATCCTCTTTGTGTAAATTCTCTTACAAATGATAGTTAATGAAAATCAAACACTAAAACATCTTTGGCTTAAAGTCTGGTGTGGCTTGTATATGAACAAAACAAGATTTTCCCCTAATTTTAACTGGTGCGGTTTATAATCAGGTATGGTTCATAGTCCAGAAATTATGGTATTTATTATGTATTTCCATTTTTGTTAATTGATGAATGCACAATAGAGCAAATGATAATTGCAATTCATTTTCTGTTTATTTCCGTTGATCATCTAAGTAAATATAACTAAATTAATTATAAATCCAACCATCCAATTTTGGAGCTACTAACTCTTTGGGGCGTACTGGAGCATGTAACAGCTGCATTGGGCGAGAGACACACGACCTCAGAACTGTGAAGTGGATGTGATAACCCTTGTCCTATCCTAATTATGAGTCATAAATTAAAAATGAGTGACTTTTTTATTATTAAAAAACAATTTGACACACATATGTACATGCACTTTAAAAATCAAATGCTTTGTCTTAAAAAAAAATAACTGCGTAACGTTGTGGCTCCTTGAGGTATTTTGGAGAAAACACACTACAAGCATGTTACTCAAAGAACTGGGAATTGTTTTAGAGATGGTGGCTGGTGAAAAGGCATCATGTATGTTTGTGTCTATAATAGCACTTCCCCCTCCACATCTCTGCATGGCAATCCCGCGGAGCTCAGTCATGGAAAGCAGCACTCAAACGAATCAATACGGCTCCTCTGCGGCTTTCGTATATCAACCGAGCTAAAATCCCACCATCTGTGACATATATAGGTGGAGCGTATACATCGCTGAGAAGTTACTCTGTTGTTCTCTGCATGCCTTCTGCTCTTTTGAGTCAAAAACAAAAAGATAACACCCATTCTCTTTTTATATTGTGAGTTTGTTGTGTCCTTTCGCTTGGTTTTAGTGCTTCATATTTTGCTTATAGATTTTAAAGGAACGGTTTGCGGGAGAATTTTTCCAAGAGCTTTTCATGCAGTGCTCGACACTACGGTGAAATTAGTTACAGATGGAGCCTGTTTCAAAGCAAAACTTTATCCTGTCACTTTTGTGTGAGTGCATACAGTACGTTTTAATGCTCGCACCCAAACAGGCGTATTGTGGTTAAAAGTCACTCTCCCTCAGTCTTGTACAGCCTCCACATTGTGCGTACGCCGGTAGCTGTGGGCTTGGAACGCCAATGGCTACGTCGTTCCCTTCATAAAAAAATTCAGCGTGTCGGTGTGTGTCCATTGGTCCATGCAGCCCTGTGAAGGAAGACACATTGCACGCATGTGCATTTATCATACAAATAGCTATCCCAGAAAATCGAAATAAAAGAGAACACATAGGAGTCAAGTCAAATTCATGTAGAACCTCAAAATCAGGTGACTCGGACTTGAGTGGAAAAAAAACCCCAATGTGATCAGATCATCCCTACTATCTGCGTAAGTCATCTCTTTGACTTAGGCAGTTTTGATACTCCAAACAAAATGGCGGAAAGCATGAGAAAGAGTGATTGGCTTGAGCTTCGGTTGATTTTGAGCTCAGACACATACTGACCAGGCTTGGGCTGCAGCCGTCGGGAATAATTCGGGATGTCCAGTGCACCTTCATCAGCCACCTTTGTCCCGTCCAGAGATGTTGCCACACCAGCCAAATCACACTTTTCATCGTTCTTCTAGAACATTTTTTAGGCTTTGTCTTTCCATCTTTGCGCTCCTCGGCATTCAGATGATTTCCATTCTACTTTGCTCATGGTTATATTGGCTTCGTCTGCTGCTCGCTTCCTGCGTCGCCCCTGCTGCTCGTTACGTTGAGCAGCTCGGACTACCTTAGTCGTCAGCTGAGTATCGATGGATCGAAACTCCCTACGCCGCCCTGGCTCACGCTAAGCTGATGCCTTATTCTGTTCAATTGGAAGGAAGGCCAAGGCATTGGCAGAAGCCATTTCGGACCATTTCTAAAAGACTTCTGCACAAATTGCCTGAGCATCACCTCGCTCTTTTGATCTTTTTGCCTCCAGCGATGACAACCCTAAAATGACGCTACATTGTTTACAAACTCTCAACGGGTCGATAATGTCTCTTCATTGGAATGGTCAGTCACAATGTTCATCACATCATTTGCTGCTTCCTTCACAAACAGTTTCTTTGTTCAATTTGGTAGGTCAAAAGTCCAAGAACCTCTTCTTTGGCGAGAAGTCGAGAGCCACAAATATCTTCAATTGGAGCAATCAGGTACATCATCTTAGCTGTAGCCATAAATTAAAAAGTCAGACAGGTGCCAAATCAAAATGCCATGTGATATAAACAAAATTTCTGCAATGGAAACCTAGTGATCAGCCAAAATCTGTACCATTGATTTGGGCAACAAAGATTTAAACACAACGACAAGCTTGGTTTTGGAAATTCCGTCCCCAGACGCAGTGGGGTCAGGGAAACAAGGAGCATTTTAAACTTAAGCGCTGATGTACTCTTGTTATCCTTTTGTCAGCCATAAGACGTGATGAGACTAAACCTCAGGACGTTTGAGACAATCTTATCAGAATTGGGAACATTTTTACCAGGGGAGTTTTTCCCCAACCCTTACAACAAATTCTGGTTGGAGCTGAACATATATGAAAAAATAAACCCCAATTTGTTAAATTGTGGAAACTTGAAAAATGTCCGCAACCTGTGTGGGTGCGCTCACTAATATTTCAACCTGTGAGTCATGACGGGTGTTTCGGACCCACCACGCAAACTCGTAATTAGCGTTTGGACAACATATAACATGGCTTTGGTGCCCATGGCGACACTAACAACAACAAGGGCGAAGCAGGCAAAATGTCACATGAAAATTTAAGGACCCTCATAGTCTTTTCTTTTTTTTCGTCAATGTGGATTTGCAGCCGGGGAAACTCTCGAGGTAAACGGCAATTTAGACGTCAGTGTCGGGTGACGGGACGCCATGTTTGTGTGCGGTGAAGATGTCTGAACATGAAACATGTTAGCAGTTTTAGACATGAGAAGCCATGCGGGGATTTTCGTTTTTGGTAGCTGTCGAGCCTGCGGGCACGCATGGACTCTTTGTATTCCTAATACCCTAATATATATATACATAACGATAACAGATATGGAGAGAAAGAGAGAGAGAGAGAGACAGAGAGAGAGAGAGAGAGAGAGACAGAGAGAGAGAGAGACAGAGAGAGAGAGAGAGAGAATCCAGTTGTACAGGTCAACAATGGTTGACAAGAGGTTGAGTGATGCCTCTTGAGTGACATTTCAATCCATAGGAATTTGAGCGTACGGGAAAGCGAGATTCAGTTTTTGTTAGACTGACTCATTGTCAAATGTGTTTTTTCAAACTTGATTTTAGATGAGCTCATTGGTTAGAGGGTGCCTTTTAAGTTTTAAAGGCTTGACAAACAAATTGCTGGTCTGACATGCATGACTATACGTATATATATAGTAAATTATGTTATGCATGCATTCCACGTGAATTAATGACTTTCAGGGGTCAGTGAATCCGTGCTGAATGTGTCCAACTTGATTTGTAGAGCAAAACGTTTCCTCACTTCATGTGTTCAGACCTACGTGGTGGCCTCGGCGGCCTTGTCACTCTCTGGCTGACAATATCTTTCACTCATAAGCAAATTTTTTTTTTTGCCAATAATGACAAAAAAATGGCCAACAGACAGCTCGTATTGTGAAAAAGGTCACTCACTCGTAATTTTATTTGTCCAATATTTTCTCCTCAGTAGTTCTACTTTTATTTTTCATTTGTTTTTAGTCTATTTTTGGTCTCTCTCCACCCATATTTTTTTAGTCCATCCCAAATGAACCAACCTTTTACTTTTTGGCCTGTTCCTTAAAATATTTTATTATATTTTCCCCAAAAATTTTCAATTTACCTATTCCTCAGAGAAACTTTTTTTTCCCATACCCATTTTATTGAACCCCACAGAATTGAATTATCAATCTTATTTTTTGCATCAATTTGATGTGCTTCTTGGTGTGCCGCCCGTGTTGCCTTTTTTATGACGTCGCCTTGAGTTTAGTTGGTCAGGGTGAGAATGTGCCCGGTCACACTATGCAACCTTTAGCCCAAGCCACTGGTCCGCCATTGGTCTACACCCCCCCCCCCACACACACACACACACACACACATCCACCTCCCCCTGACCCAGCAGTTTACTATTATGTCGCCTGACTTCATAACAAAAGAACTACACTACACTGTTTGTGTTGTTTTAGGTGATGACAACTTTGGGGGGGGTTTAAAACGCAAAGTCCACGTTAGAGCAAACCTTATATAAATTTACTAATGAACTATGGAAACTAAAACCCCTCACAAATTGTACTTCTGCATTGAATTTGTCATATGTTGCAGTCCAACCCCGACCCCTCCCAGAAATGACACTTTTTTTTTGTATCATTGTATTATTTCACAAAGAAAATTTACTTATTTCGTGGATCTTTAGGCCTACAGGCACACAGAGACAAACAACCATTTGCACTCGCACTCACACCTATGGACAATTTGGAGTCTTCAATCGGCCTACCAAGCATGTTTTTGGGATGTGGGAGGAAACCGGAGTGGCCGGAGAAAACCCACGCGGGCCCGGGGAGAACATGCAAACTCCGCACAGCGAGGGCCGGAGGTGGAATCGAACCCGCACCCTCTTATTATGACTACTATTTTGTTTTGTGTTTTAGTCCATTTTCTTCTCCATAAATTGTGCCTTTCATTGAATATTTCACGTTTACCATCTTTAACTTGGAATGAGACTTTTCCATTGAATTTCTATTGCATTTCGACTATTTTTCTCCTCAGAAGTTGCACATCATTATTGTTTTTGTTATATTTCAACCACTATCACCCACGTGCTCTTATTAAAATATTGTGTGCACATTTTCTGTCTATTTTTTAAACAAATCTCACATGGACAGAAATCCACTTTTTCAATCAGATCAGAAATCTCAAAGAAATATTTATTTTTTTCAAGAGCAGGTGGGGGTGGGGGGGGGCAGAATTAAAAATTCCACCTTTAAACATGATTGCAATCGATGCAAGTGCCACAAGCAAGTACTTGAAAACTTCAAAATGTAAAGAGGGGGAATTAAAAGTCCTTTAAATGAACATGTCTAAAATCTGCATGCACCTTTCTCCCCCTCCTCCGCCTCCTCCTCCTCTTCTGTGCACATGTTGATTGTGCAGATGTGTATTGCGACGGCAGACGAGGCTTATCCTCCCCTCAACTGATTATTTCCCCCATCACTGCAATACACAACTTAAAGCAGCTTTCGGCGCATTGTCGGACTGCTCCATCTTATTTTTAGACGGCCGGCCTTTTAATTAAACAGCATCTGGCCTAACTGTGATTTACTTCCCAAGCCCCCCCCCCCCCCTCCATGTAATCCCCCTCTTGAGAGGTGACCCCCGAGGCTTCTTCCAACATGACACCAGCTCTTAAAGCAACTTTCTCCCTTCCTTTTCTTGCTGAATGTGTGCGTATGTGTGCTTATTTTAATTAAATATCACAAGCTGCATTGTAGTTTAACAATTGAGTAAACACACTGAACGAACTCCCAAATAAGATCAGCGGTTCAGCCTTGGCACCGTTTCTCGGTGGGGCGCGCTGCAGTCCCCCAATCGGGTGAGTACGTCGCCTCTCCGACTTGCTCAACCAATAACTCCTCGTCAAAGCATCCGTGTTTGGACACGTTGGTGAATCATTAATTGTTGCGCGTTTTCTACGCAAATTTCCACTCTTGCCACCCTTACAATACATTTGCATTAATGTTTCATTTAATATGGTACTACAATATAGAATATGCGCAATTACTCATCTGACATCAATGTGTGCCTGTTTCAATCAAAATGGAATGTTGAAGTTTAGGAAATACAGTCGCCATAAATAAATAAATAAATAAATAAATAAATAAATAAATAAATAAATAAATAAATAAATAAATAAATAAATAAATAAATAAATAAATAAATAAATAAATAAATAAATAAATAAATAATCTCCGCAATATTCACTCCCTTTTTTCCCTGCTATGCATATAATATGTGGTTATTTTAGTTGAAATGTAATAAAACAAGAACTATACTGAAGCTTAAAAACAGACAACAATTAGGTTAAAAACTCTCTCTCTGCTCTCTCATCGGCGTATGCGGCCGCTCGTAGCCGAGCGAAGGCGTCTACTCTCCAGCTTGTAATGCCGAAACCTTTTTGGCAGGCTTGCAAATGATCTTTTCTTCTTCGATTCCTTTTGATTTTCATTTTTACCTTATTATCGAGCGGGTAGGGTGGAAAAGAACAGAAAAGATATTGTCTGCGGTTCTTTTCCTCCGCTGGGGGTGTCCCTCACCGGAGCATATAGCAGCATGTATCCGAGGGAAGGTGCCTCCTCCCCGGCCTACCTAGTCAGATACTCCCTGCCCAAACCTGCAAATGCAAATGTTCTCTTTGTCCCCTTGCATACCTATACTAGCAAATAAATGTATTATATTTTGCATGATGATCCACTTGACAACCCCCCCCCACACACACACACTATAATGAAGCCCCGCTACTGTTGTGTGGTCTCAGCTTCCTGACTCCGGGTCAGACAGACGTATTCAGCATCGTAATCTGCCGCTCGCATGTGTAGTGGCACAGTCCAATTGTCGCACTTGTGGAGTAGGCAATTAAGTCGCACTTTACACACCTAATAGAGCGAGAAAAATATTTGATTCAATAACAAGCAAGGATGGCTTTGAACAATATATTTACTTCCATTAAATAAAACACATTTTTTTGTGGGGATGTTGTGGTGGTGGGGTGGGAGGGTCCGTACCAAATATTTTACAGAAACATTTGAATGCGTAATTTCTTCTTTCTCTAAGATTGCTAGTCTAAAATCAATTTTCACACAGACATTAATAATGATAATAATAATTATTATATTATATTATGTTAGAAACACACCACTGCTGGTGCGTTTTAATATTTACATTCCCCACTTTTTATTTTTAAAACTGTTTGCAAGCAAAACGTTACCCTACGACGCATGCGTTAATAAATGGAATCCCAGCTTTTGAGATGTTTGGATATATACACAACTTTTCAGACAACAAATTGGGGAGTAATACTTAAACTAAAAAACAAAAAACATTTTCAGTGGTTCTGTTTTAGTGCCCTTTCTGGGAGAGAGAAAAAAACAGAATACAATAACAATAGTAGTCTGTTGCGTCTGTGGATGAAAAGCGACCACGAATGGCATTTTTGCATTATACTGTACATCCCCTTTGGGAAAATCGATGCTCAAAGTGTTGCTTTTTTTTTTTTTTTTTTTATCTCTCGAGGGTGGGCGTGTGCGTCGGGGAGGGGTGGGCCTGTTTTAGTGGAGTGCGCGCGTCTCACACCGGCCTGTCCACGGCGTACTGGCAAGCGCTCAGGTTCGTGGCGGGGCTCTGCACGCCGGCGTAGCCGAAGCTCGAATGCTGCTTGGCTTTCAGTCTCAGGCTGGCCAGGCTGGAGTTGCAAGTGTCCCGGTAGACATAGGGCGGTGTAGGTGGCGCGTAGGGGCAGGCCGGCGCCGCCACGGCCGAATTAAGCGACGGCCCGCTGAGGTTGTTCAGGTTGTTGAGACCGTTGAGGCTGGAGCCCGCCACGGCCGACGGCACCATGCCGGACGTCATGGACGAGATGGAGTTGGGCGGCGAGAACATGGCCTGCGACGACAGCGGGTTGACGTTCATGGAGTTGAAGAAGGGGAAGCTCTTGGTGGACAGCGAGGCTGACGTCAAGCCCTTGGCGGCCCAGTTGTTGTACGTGTAGCCCGGGTACATGTCGTCGTAGGGCTGCATGAGTCCATTGAACTGCGGGCCGAAGCCGTTCTTGCACAGCTCGGCCTGCTGGTTGCGCTCTCGCTTTCTCCACTTTGCGCGTCGATTCTTGAACCAGACCTGAGGGAGAGCAAGAGGAGGAGGAAGAGAAGGAGCCCCGCGCCCATGATGTTATTTTTTCCCCCGTCAAATGCACAACAAACGGACATTTCAACAGGTCAGAAAGTCTTCACCACAATATAATAAAATAACGTTATCCCAATTGATCGAGAAATTAAACTGCAAACCTTTTATTATAGTGTCATTTGACGAACGGGTTAGCCTTCTCAAATTTTACATTTTGGATGTTTTAGTGTGTAGCAAACTACAAACCACTGTTTATTTGTATGATTTTTAATGATCCACGGTTTAAACACACGCACGACCGTTCAAGGGTTTGGCGCCACCCAGACAAATTTATCTTTTTTGAAAGCATTGTCCGATTTAAAAAGCAAACACATTTATAAAAAAAAATCACATTCACGGTTACGTTATTGTGAAATGAATTAATTAGCAAAATCCATGTATTTCTGTGACCTAAATCTTTGAACAATGTTTTGACCAATGATAGAATGTAGCCTTTTTAGTACACAAAACTCATTAGCTTGTGCAAAATGCTTCAAAAAGGTTACTTTTATTGTTTGTTTATTTATTTAGTATATTATCATGGCCCGTATAGTCATAGTTTCAGCACGTAAAACTGCACACGATCACATTGACTTGACAATTTTGTTTTTTTGTATGTAAATACACGGAGAAACAGGAGAAAAACAATTATCCTTATTTGCACATGATGCTTTAACTGAAAACGTATAATTTAAACAATATTCTAATTTAACAACATCTACAAACACATTTCGAGGTGCCATAATGAACATTTAAGTTTGCGCACTTCCTAATTGCAAAATAACTTGACTAATGTCATGACTCCAAAATTCTTCTTTTACATAAAGACTATATGCAGAGGACAAAACAACAATGTGGTATGATTTACGTCTAATTTTTTCAATTTAAAAAGTGCGACAAAAAACGTTACGAATTTAAAGAGACACCCGACATATTCACCGACCTAACCAATTGAATAATAGGCTTTTACAACGGCCTGAGTCACATTTACAATATGATTGAATCATAGTTTGACATGGCTGCACGTCCTGTTATAATGTAAATATCTTAAAGAACTTGTGTTACTTGATCCGTTTTAATGCGGGCGGCAAATTGGACTATTTAACGCGTGTACGTGCTATTTGATAATACAACGCCAATATAGTTAACAATTGTCTATAGCCGATTCCGCCGCACATGACGACCAAGCCTGTTGTTTTTTTACCCGTCTCCTGTCTCGACCTTATCAGAACACTATCCACTCACAGGCACACACTCCTCCGTAACTTGTGTTACACGCTGACTGCCCTCCTCCCCCTTTCAAATTCTCGCGACAGTGTCTCAAAATTTCACACCACACTCGTGGTATCTGTCACTCCTGTCACAAGCAAGGAGCGCTCACCTCTAATTGGACCTAACAGCGAACTACTGGGGCGAATTACTGAGGAGAAAAATAAATAAAAAGAATGTGTGATGGTGGTGTGGGGGTGGAGGGTATTTGTCTTTCCATGTAGGGGGTGTAATTATATTAAATATCAATTTAAACTGTGACTAAATTGGGCTCGAGGCAGCGGTGTGTTTAAACAAGTGTGGGTGCATATTTGTTTTTCAGATAATCTGGGCGGAGGACATATTAATACACTATAACACTGCTCGCCCCCCTGCTGTATTACTAAATCGAACGTTTTGTTGAAACTATATTTTAAGACTCAGACAGATTGTTTAGCAGTATTAATGCGATGATTATTTGTGGCGAACACGGGAGAAATGTTATGGACTTTTAGTTTGTCACGATTGTGCTCCGTGAGATAAAGCGAACAAAAGAATCATTTTTGTACAAAATTTAGTTTTACTCTTGATTATAGGTTAGTAATGTGCTCTGGAACAAACAAAAAAGGCATAATGCATGCATGCACGCGCGCACATTTCACGTGCGTGCAGAGCTAAGGAAAACATGTAAATAAAAATGTCAAATTCAGAACTACTTGTACATTTGACTCCTAATGAAAATCTTTCATTTTGCTCTTTTCCCATTTTACCGAAAATTATGTTATGTTCCGTTACTCTTCATGCATAATGTGCACTGAAATGCATTTTTTTTAATTATCTGTCAAAAACCCCTCATGTGTGTTTGTGTGACACGATTGGACTTACTGAAAAATGTTTGATATTGACATTTATTTGAAAGTAAAACGCATTCCTTCATACCTACATATTTGTGGCACAGTTTGTACTATTTCCAAAATGTAGTGCGCTTCATCATGCGCAAATCAAAGTTGTTTTTTTTCCACGTGCACATGCAAATATGCGTAAATTGCAAAATTCAAAGGATAAAATGACGATAGAAAAATACATTTTAATAATAGAGAAATATATTGTATTCTTATTTGCTTAAAGGTTTTCATGTTTTAAGTGCAATGAACCCCATGGACTGTAATGTTGTTTTTTGTTGACGTAGAGAAAGATGTTTGTCCCACATGTACTCACCCGAACCCTGGCCTCAGTCAGGTTTGTCCACACGGCTATCTCCTCACGGGTGCTCATGTCCGGGTATCGGTTACGCTGGAAGGTGGCTTCCAGCTCCTGCAGCTGCTGGCTGGTGAAGTGAGTCCTTTGACGCCGCTGTCTCTTCTTCTTCGACGGGTCGTCCGATGAGTCGTCGTTCTTACTCTGGCTTTTCTCTTTCTCTGTACAAAAGTGGGGGAAAATCAAAACCATACAAGAATATTTTTACTATGTCATTTGCATAAAAGCCAACAATGAATCCCTCATTTACACATGTCAAACTCCGCTTCTACTATCTACCCTCCCTTCCCTCCGCCTGTCTTGTCTTACCCACAGCTTCAGGGCTGGACATGTCCGACACCGTATGCGCGTCCGTACGGTGCTTGCCGCCGTCCACGGCTCGAACCAGCGGCTGTAAACCGGTCGCCATGGCAGAGGCAAGTTTAGTCCCGGTAAATGTGTGGTGCGGGTGGTGGTCCAAATTTAAAGGATCCCTCATAGAGTTCATCAGTCGCTCCCGAAATAAAGGCAAAAAAAAAATAAAAAGGCAAAAAAAACCAAGTCTTATAAATCCCACTCCGGGTAGCGAGGGAGGGTCTCCACTATATATTTTTAAAGCCCACCAAGAAAATGCGCTCAAACTCCGGGTTGCTTTTTAGAGCGGGCCACCGTGAGGCGCTGCCATCCTAACGTCGGCAGCGGGCGGCGGCTGACTAGTGGAGTGACAAGGACAGGTAGATGATATTGGAATACGACGCTCGAAGTAGCACCCCCTCCCTCAGCGCTCTCATTGCTCTCTCTCTCTCTCTCTCTCTCTCTCTCTCTCTCTCTCTCTCTCTCTCTCTCTCTCTCTCTCTCTCTCTCTCTCTCTCTCTCGCTCTCTCTCTCTCCCTCTTTAGCCCTGCCCACTCGCTACCTTGACAGGCGCGTGCATGTGGCGTCGGAAAGAAATGGGCCCCCAGCTGCCCAAGACCAAAACAAACAACCCCAAAAGAAAACAATGGGTAAATTTTTTTTAAAATTTTAAAGACATGCATGGTATTACCACGAGTGACTTTCTCAGGACCCATGCAGACTCCCTTTAAAAAAGACGCAAAAAACCTTTCCCTGCCTTTGGAACTACACCATCGAATATATGACAAGCGCAACCATCGGGTCCAAACGATCCCGAGAGGTCCAAAGCGAGTTCGGTGGAAACAGAACCATACTCATGTTAAGAAGCCGACTTGGGCAAGACGCAACAAAATTGATGGCTTGCGCTCACGCGCGTAAAAAAGAGGCGGCGGTTTGGGCCGTTGCTGGCGATGTAACCACGGAGCCGGGTTCAGGCTGCGAGGCAGAAAACTAAGCCAAAACAAGATTCTCTATACCGCCGATTGAATGATTTCGATGGGAGCAACTAAACCACGTCGGTTTACGTACTGATTCTTGCTGGAATCTGCATGTACCAACATTGGAAATTGTCTTCATTTGTAATAATGCTGAGATATCTCAAGCATTTTTATGTTACTGAACCGCTTGATAAAATGAAACATAAATTGGTACAATATTTTCCTGACTTGTGATTTAGTTGCCATCCCTGCGCAGCAATCGTCCAAATGAGGTAATTATACATTATAGTTTCACAGTCACAAAGGAAGCCATTAAAATGTATACAAAATAATAAAAAAAAAAAATTAAAAAGAAAATTTTGGCCACCCACCCTTGTCCAAAATGTAAAGACGTGTATTATGTCATATTTAAATCCATGCAAATTAAATTTCCATATACGATTTAGTCCATTCTTCCGTCAATGTGCGGCCTTGGCCTGACGAGTCATCCAATTAAGATGCATGCTAAGGCGACTCTATAATTAATCGTCCAAATAGTATTATTAGTCTTTTTCAGTCTTGTTTTCATGTTAAAGTGGATTATGTCTTCATTCGTCGACTCCTCATCTTCGCTCTCCCCGTCATACATGGGCCATTAATTAACAATTCCGTCAATATAGCAAGAAGGTGATGGGGGGCGACGACAAGCCTTTTTAGGCGGGATTACGGACACATCACATTCATCCATTAGCGTATTCCTGCTCACGAATGGCTTTCATTATACATGCGCTTTTTCCCCAGAGTGGAGAGCGCAACGAGAGCCGCATACATTACACGCACTCTTTTGGATGCGCACACACTGCTCGTCACGTTCTATTAGTCCTAATCAATCGTCATTAACAATAAGCGTGACACACACACCCGGGTCAAATACCAAAAAGTTACATATTCATACATTGGAATGAGTTACAATTATTATTTTTAGTGACGATCAATCGTGTCAATTTGACATTATTGATAACTTGATTTTGTTTTCATTTCATGCATTTATTTTGGGAGCGATTCAAACCGTGTGATTATGATGTTAAAATAGACGACCGTTATTTCACTTTACCCGTTCATCCATTCCCACGTTGAAAAATAACCAGTCACACTCATAATTTAGTGCTCATTTCACATGGCCGTTTAAAGGGCTCGCTGACGGCGTTGCAGATCCGCAAGCAGCCACAAGGTGACGCTATGAGACAATAAATAGCCAGGAGGTAAACGCTTTCGTCCGTGAAATCAGGCGCGAAATTATACTGCGTTATTGAACAATATTTTACATCATACATATTTTTGTTAAAAAAAATGAAGCAACGAAAGCAAACGTATAGACTTTGATATTTACTGGGGAATTTTTTTTATTTATATATGATGTTTATTTTATTTTTGTTTGATTTTGATTTGGTGAGTTTTGTATTTAACATCGCATTTATTCAACACATTTGAGTAAATGATGCATCTCTCAAAAATGGCAAAATATTTTTTAATTGTCCTATTCCAACACACTGTTCGTTAGAAGTGATTTTTGTGTGCTCCGCGGAAAAGAAAATGTTGCACGTGCATTCATGTTTTACCTATTTGTGCGCAGGTGGTGGCCAGTTTGCGGCAATGGGACTCCATGGTGAAAAAGGAAACCTCTTCTGGGCCTGGGAAAAATCGAAAAATGATTTTAATGCATATGTTAAATTGATTTTTAGTTCATGATGTCATGTTATGCGAAATCCATTGAAATCGGTGTATGTTAAAACTTTAAATCAATTTCAACATAGGCAGAATTATTATCGCACACCCGGGAGCAACATTTTCTTTTTCATGTCAGGTTTTTCCTCAGTGTTTTCACGTATTCCAATCACAGGCAAAAAGGTGTTATTTACTCGTCCTGTGTACAGTATGTTGCGCGTGAGCGTGATGTGGCCCCGCTAAAATCTCCCGGATTAAGGTTCTGATTAAGGTATTGAGATGTCAGTCTGTGGGCGTGTGAGCATATTACAAAATTCATTATAGGACGCCAACACAGATGGGCTTTTATTAGAATGTTTGCTTATGATAATACAAATTTGCATGTCAGCGGCCGCCATTTTCTCTTCATCCTGCTGTTAGTCGCCTCCGAGATGCAAATAAATATGACAGAACTTTATACATGTTTTCATAGAGTCTGATCGTAACTTCTTATTTTGACCACTTTATCTGACTATTTGTCCCATCTCCTTCCACTCATATTGTCCCAACTATTTCACATTAATAACTAACGGAAGAAACGACATTGTTAATACCGAAGAAATATGAATAATTCCAAATAATAATAAACATTCTTACGAGATCAATTAGTAAATAGATGTTGGTCGCGTATTGTCATATTATTAACAACGATATTAAATAGCAATTCATACACCCATCTGTCGTTTCTAATTTGACGTGCGGGTAGTGAGGGGAGGGGGTCGTGGCACCTGGCCGGGTGTAGACAGAAAACAAGCCTTAGCGCACGCGAGACCCTGAACGCATCATGTATATATTTTTTAGATATGCGTTCGTATTATTTCGATTATCAATATACTTCACAAATTAATTTATTTTCGTGTTCGTTTTTTTATAAAGTGACTAGGCTTGCGTTGATAGTTGCTCGAGCACAGTATGTATTTAATTCGTATTTCTTTTTTTAAAACACATTTCTCATTTACTTATTTATTTTAGATTTATTTTACATCACCATTAGACCAACTTTGCGTTCCTCACTTCTTGTTTTAAAGACGACCGTTTATTTATTTTATTTATTTCGACTGACACCGAATTAATTCTCCATGAATGCACTCGCTTTTGAATTTAATTGCATTATAATCATCACTTAATAGAAACGTTTCACCTCATCAGGTCTTTTATGTCAAAGCGACACCCCCGAATTCCCGTTTAGTGGCAATTAACTCGGTTAAAGAAGAGTACTCATAATCCATCATTCTAACTAGACATCCCGATCAAAATAATATAAAACTAACGTTAACTTATAACAGTATCTCATCATTATCATTCAAAGCGAACCTTGAAGCCCTGGTTACTTTATTTAATACTTTTCCACCATCATCGCACTTGCAATTGACTCCAATAGACCCATTCAATTTCGATTTCCTAAACTCATTTTTTTAGGTAAATACGTATTCCCCGCTGATAACATACACATTACTATTATTGTCACTATTTAAAGCAAATACTAATTATGCCATGTTTACAGTTTGCGCAAGTCTTATTACCAAATGACCCATGTTCACTCATTTTACTCAGGTTGAAATAAGAAAGAACGGAAATTGGTATTCCCTTACCACGCGTAGACGTCTCTCGTAACGTGCGCGATGAGATAAATTCCACCCGGCAAACAGACACATACAGGCGCGCAACTTGAAGGTCCTGGCTGTCGCCGTCGATTTGTTTTCTTATCCCCAAAATAAAATAAATAAAAATGTTAACTTCATTCCCCCCCCCAAAAAAAGCGTTAGGAGCAAGTCCACACACTCTTTCCACTGCTCTTCTTCTCCTCTTCTGCGCGTCTAAACTTTTTTTCCGCTCTGAAAGACGTCTTCTCCCTCCACCCCCGCCCCATTCCTCTTTGCCTGCGTGCGTGCGCGCACGCGTGCCTGGAAAAGGGGTGTGCTCGTGCACGCCATGGACGGGGCGGCCCAAGGAGAGCCTGAATAACGACTAAATCAGTCCCACTGCAATTAAATTCCACCCATTAGTAGCCCATTTTCCCCACTCATATTAACACGTGGAATCAGTTGGTTGTACAATACGCACGATTTCTCCAATCTTCTCTTATATTCGTATATTAAACCTGGCGTGCAACAGACTGGACTTGCACCCACGCTCCCCTTCTAATCCCCTTTTTACATTTTTAGTCATACTCCCTATTAAAGTAGTAA
The DNA here is from genome assembly GCF_033458585.1 of Syngnathus typhle. Taxonomy (NCBI): domain Eukaryota; kingdom Metazoa; phylum Chordata; class Actinopteri; order Syngnathiformes; family Syngnathidae; genus Syngnathus; species Syngnathus typhle. Next base: position 10,896,115 of record NC_083738.1, on the reverse strand, counting down.
TTAACGCCTACATGCACGTGGGAATTGGACGCACGCACGCATTGACGCACGCACGCTCTCATTCTCCCTTACGCACACGCACGCACACACACACACACACACACACACACACAGTTTTTGTATGATATTTGGAAAGCAAACATATTATTTAATTGCCCAGTAAAGGTCGCCCCTCTCTGTTGTGATACGTGCGCATGCGTCGCCTTGCCATGCCAATTTGCACGGCAAATAAATTGTAAGAACATAAATGCACACTTTGCAACACGATTACAATTTTTGAATTAGATAAAGAAAAATAAAATAAAATAGAACCAGGAGACATAATGAGGACTTGAACATTATGCATCGATTTTAGTTTAGCTTACTATAGTAAGTATAGCATGTGAGTATTAGACCGGAATAGGCAGCCTCAACAACGAGTGCTAACAGAAGCTATGCTCCCAGGCAGGAAAAATGAGACTTCACTGTTTTCTGCACTTTAATGCAATTTGACTGTAATATTTCTGAAAGGGAAGCATAACACTTTTGGGGAATGTGTGTGACTAAACCATCGAATGTGATGAAGGTTATTTGAATATGGAGCCGTAGAATAAAAGCAATGGATTGGTTGAATAATAGCATCATATAATAACCCTTCTAATTTCACGGGGACTTCAACTCATTATGATTCCGCAGCACCTCCACGTGAACATTAACAGTCGAACCTGTATTCTTCCTGGAGCTCCCTGAACTTTGGACTTATTTTGGGGACTTTGATTTGAAATCCTGTTCTGTTCAGGGTGTACCTCGCTACCACAGAAAGACTTCTAGGATAGGCGCGGGGATAAGCGCTTTGAACTCACAACCTCCGCACTGTGAGGTAACCATTGCGCCAACGTGAATTGACTTTTGGAAATATTTTCAATACCAATACATACTATTTTGCCCTTGGTCATCAATCACTCTGAATCTTATTCAGAAAAATAGTCATTTGAATTTACTATCATGAATATGTACATCAGGTGCACATGATTAAAATGTGGTAGATTGGGATAATTTAAAAAAACATAAATTAAAAACCACATCCCCGGACGGGTAACTTTTGCATTCGCCGTGTCATGAAGCCCCTCCCAGTCACGCCCCCTACACCCCATTTCCCGGCCTTTTAAGATTATTTCCGGGCCGAATATTGGTCCCAGTACGTGCTTGTGGCTACACACATTTTTCGGAGTTCTTTTTTTTTCTAGTCATGTTTTTATAAAATTGACTTTTTATCAAATGTGAGGTTCGGTAGCGGTTGGTGGGTGCCTTGCTTAAAGGAACCTTGACAGCAATTCAGTAAGCAGACGTGCATATCGCAAACATTTTACATGTTGTTCACAGCAGGACTTGACCTGTGACCCTCTGCTTCCAAAGCCTCACAACTAGCGCACTAGGATCGCACATACGCGTTTGCACACACGTACATGTACACGCACACGCACACACGCAGCAGTTGCGTAGATGCACGCATGCACACACACACAGGGTGGTGATATTCTTATGTTGTTCCTATAGAAGAAGGCGGCAGCAAAGGCTAGCTGTCAAGAGTATGGGGATTCTCACGCACACAAAAGTGCAAAGCGCCTCCAGTTCAGAGGAGGCCCGGCGGCGGCTGCCAAATCTTCCGCCTCAGGGGCTGCAGCAGGAGAAAGAGAGAGAGAGGGGGGGCGGTAAGCGGCGCCTCGCTACCGCTTTTCATTTTGAGCGCCTTATCGATCGTCTGTTGTCATCCGCAGCGACGGCGAAGGACACTTGAAAGCGCCGCTGATGTGAGAACGGAGCGGGGGTGACCTGCTCCCCGCCGGCGACCTCTCCTGACTTTTAACGAGAGCCCGGGCCGGTTGAAGGTGTCGACTTTTAAAAACATGCTTTCATGTTTCTTGGCTGTCGGTGGCGCTACGGTATTGAGCGGCAGCAAGATGGAAGGGGAGACTTCAATGGTTTATATCTATTGTTCAAGGTGGCAGTTATCATTAAAACGTGGAGAGAGCGGTGGTCACATTCATTACATGAAAATATGTTTTTTGTGTGTAACTGAACAGGCCTTTTATTGACTGAATTTTTTTCTCAACTTCTGAGTTATCTCTATTGTGCAAGGTGTCGCTTATTCTGGATAACGTGGTCACATTCATTTAAATGATTGCCACTGCTTTCCCACCCCCCACCAGAGCGATTGATAGCGCTCAACACAGCGTTAAGATCCACTGGTACCACCTCTGCCTCAATTTAGGCCAGGAAAAACCCCAATGGCAATTTTTTACTGCATAACTGAGAGGCGAATTGCTCAAGTGCAGTCATAACGGTGCAATGTAAGTAGGTATTGGACACTCCATATTTTCTTCCTCTATTACCTCCTGTAGCTGTAAAGTCCACAAGTCCGCATAGTGTACATACCTCTAGCCAAATCACATCGCTTGTTGTGATATTAATCTCTGTGTCCCCTCCGTAGAGCTTTGAAGGCAGCCGATTGTTTGACACCACGGCACCAGGAATCCATTACGCTCTGCTCAAATCTGAAACAAATACATCTAAGCGGCCACGCACAACACGCTATCATCGTCGCCTTTGTGCAGAATTCATTTTTCAGGGATGTTTTTTTTTATTTGTTTGGCCTCAAACCACATGTGACAAACCCAAGTGTTTCAGTGTGTGACCTCACATCTTATAGTTCTGCTAAAAAGCCACAGATCAGCTGATGTCCTGCTAATGTGTGAAGGAAATTGTTTCAAACTAACCTTTTAAGCAGTATTTGGTCAATGAAGGGTAGTTGTCAAGTAACCATTAGTTTATCAAAATTTTTGGATTCAGTGATTGATTTATTGTAATCGTAAAATACAAAAAATGTTTTTCAAATGAAATAATTGCTTCATCTATTAAAGTAAATCTACATGGTAACAGTTACAATTGAGCACATCTTTTTCATAAAACACAAATAATAGTAAAACAAACAAGTAAAAATATATTATTCTGTTTAGTATAAATAAAAATATACCACATTATTGGTTCATTGATTCATGGTAAAGAACAAATATTTGTGCAATTTTACATCTATATTCAACATTTTATGTAAACCTAGTTGGCTAATAAAGTGTTGTTTAATCAATAAAATTAGAAAATGACAAAGTAAATATTTCATCAGTACAGTTAACTATTTTATATTTATTTTATTTATTGGTATTTAAGTTTGCATTTTAAATAACTGGTAAATTGATTTATTTTAATTAAAGGAATATTAGTAAAACAAAAGTATCTAATTTGTTTTAATAAGTCATTGCTTAACTATAAATATTACAAATAAAGAGAAGAAGAATGATTTGGTCAGAAAAAGATTTATATATTTTGATTATATTATATATGAATAATATATCGCAAACAATAAGTATATCAAATAATTTATTTAACCGAATCTCCCAATGACCTGTCATCTGTCCATTTTAAAAGTCAAATTGCACACAAAAGTTTGCCCACTCCTGTTTTTGAGTCAAAAACCCAGCATTCTGCTCCCTATCCAATTGGTCACATCCGGCACGCATTCCAATCAATTTGTCAAGTATCACTCCGGGAAGATTATTAACGGAGGCGAAGCAGCCTGTAAATTAAGCAAATTAAAAGGCTGTTCTCTTTGATAGCCCTCTAGCTCGTTGAGCGGCTTTACGGCTCATCCCGCTCACTCCCGCCTCTAGTTGCGGCACCCAAGGGGTGGAGGCGGGAGTGGGGGAGCTACAGTAGGTAAGTGCTGGCTGGCGTTCCACAGGATGCTATTATGCCCAAAGAGTTTTGCTGGCCTTCTGTAATTATCTCCAGGAAAAATACTCTTATGATGTCATTGTGGCTTTGGCGGCCACCGTATTGGCATGCGATGCCCTGAAATTACACCTGTCTTTAGGTGAACAATTGCTGACACGACAAGCACGTTTTTACTCTGAGTTATGTATTTTGAGTTGCTGTGTTTATTTCTATAGTGCAAGGTAGTGGCTATCATGCGTATTTGGCAAAAGGAGTGATCTCATCACTGCTGTAGATTTATTTATTATTTTAATTATGAATTATTTCTATGGTGCAAGGTGGCAGCCATTGACAGTAACCGATGAGAGGAGTGGCCACATCAGTCATGTGACAAAGTAATTTTTTTTTCATCCATGTAGCCATGCAGGGCTGGACTAACCGTCTTGCGTGCCTGGTGGGCCAACATCTTTTGGGGCAAAGGCGGGGCTATTTAATTGTTATTTTCCTTCATTTTACCCCAGGAGACCGGCCCACAATTTAAAGTGAGCAGCCCATTCATCCATTTACAATATAGACAGCAAACTGAATTGAACCAATCAAACAGTCAAGTCAGTGAATGCATTTTTTTAATAGAAATCTGTCTTTAGAATAGAACATTTGATTCTTGTAGTCAATTATACATTAATATTTGATCTGTTCACTTCCATTGTTCAAGGTGGTAGATTGTGAATAAATATTAAGAAAACACATTGCACCGGGGATGTCTTTAAATTACACTCTGGCCTGATTATTTAGTATGTGGACAGAGGCAGTCATGGCGGATCACTCAAAACACAACATTAAATTAAACACCTCACTACAAGTCGCTACGGCATTCATTAAGCCTCTCACTAGATGGTGCATGCATAAACACACGGGTTCTCAGACTTAATCACAGGTGCGAGCAGGAACGGTAAATTGCCCGGTCAGGCATCTGATCAATTATGGGAGAAAGGGGGGGAAAAAAAAATCAATGTCAAGCTGCCACTAACCAGCCTGAGGGCGACGCGGCCAAGAATGAAATTGGTGTGATAAAATGACTATGATGCCTTGCGGCCCTTGTCGATATCATGTAAAACAGCACAGCTAACATGCTAACTCTCCTGTCAGTGGACCTGAGGTGGGCGTGAAAGGTCACAAGGCGAGAATGGGCTTAGTGCTTAATTGGTCTGGTTTGGCAAAGGAAAAAACAACAACATGTAAAAGGCCAATCAGACGCATTAAATTTGTAGCAGTAAAAATTGCTCAATTAATCAAGAAGGCAAGAAATGGACAATGTGAAATGGGAGTGAGCATCTTTAAACAATGGATACGAGATTAATTGTAATTTTTGCTGGTCTGATGAAAAGGGCTTCAATACTCTTAATATCGTTGGCATTAATTTTAACGACGTCATGATTACAAAATAATTAATTACATTACGTGACAAAAGTTGGAAACACTGTTTATTCGTTACTTTTAACCGTGTGATTAAACATACCATCGAATTTTTTTAAATTATGGATTATTTCTCGTCATTCTGTTGGTTTCTTTTTTTCAAGGTAGTAGTGGATACTTGATGAGGGAAGGAATGACACTCATATGGTGATATATCACAAGTGTATAACTGTCGCAGAGCATGCTATGGAATATTTGTTCTTACTCTCTTTCACTCACATTATTTTGTTTATTTCCGTTGTGCAATATGGCGGTTATCATCTGGAACATCATGGCGAGCAGAACAATTACATCAGTTGTGTGATTGTACAGATTCTCATTCCTGTGTGATAGCCCATAACCTGGATTTTTTTGGGACTATAAATTATTTCTTGTCATTCTCTTAGTATGTTGCAAGTGAGAGCTATTGTGAATAACTGGGAAAAAAACGTTACCTTGTAGGCAACCCATTAAACACTATAAGAAGAAAACTTCTGAGCACTAGGGCTATATATGTTGTTAGAGTGTCTGTTTTTTTGTTTCCGGGATACCATTAAAAATCCTCCACGTGAAAAGATGTCAACATTTTTAAGTCATCCTACCCCTCCAAGCCTATGTAAAAAAGATACAGCAGAAAAAAAATGCTTCAATCCTGACTGTTGATCCATAATTCGTCAACCAAAAAGTGGCACCATACACATGGACAAATAAATGGCCACCCCCAACTTAAAACAGTTCTGCCTTGGTAGAGGTTTCAACAGCCTCGCTGTGTACAATTCCCATCCAGATGTGTTGAGCCGAGAGTGCTAATCCAAACATGTCTTGAGATCAACTGCTTCAAAGTGGAAGACATGTTGATGCTGTCATCAGCTCATGTTTGCTTTGGCTCGGACATCCTGATTGGATGCAGTCATTTTGTGTCAAATGTCGCCCAAAATCAGCAGGATTCCTGCTCTAATGGAAAAACAACCAGTGAAAGTTGCACAATTAGTTAAAATTTGTCATCTGACTGCAGTCGAATTGTGTCAAATGACATTTAAAATCGAATCTTATTGTAAAACGTAAAATAACCACGAAAAGTTTCAAAATGGCCTGAAATTTGAAATGTCACTGCGTAAACGATTTTGTCAAAATTTCTGTCCAAAAGCGAAAAGAGGAGTAAAAATGTACAGTGAACAACTCAGGTGGTTGCATGTTTGGGTAGAAAAGCACTATACATGTGAAAGTTTAGGTTATAAATTATCCTTTGACCATTCCTACAGCAGCCATTTTGTGTTAAATGACAACGGTAAAAAAATCATTAGGTCCTTGCGGATACAGATCAAATACACAGTGAAATAGTCCCCATCATAGTAGTCTAGTCAATGTCCAGCACATGACCAAAAGAATGCCCCAAAATGTCAAGAAAAGTTCAAAATTAATCTTCTAAATTAACAAGACCCAATATTGAGCGTGCTTATTTTGACACATAAAAAACACGTATTTCTTTAATTAGATCATAATAACGTCATTTCTTTTGTGTCCGTGTTAAATATCGCAAGTATGTATATCGATATCGCTATAGTCAACATTGATACCTCATATTGCATCTTTTTCCATTTGGTGCAGCCCTAGTTAAAATTATATTGCATGTCAATTATACATAATCACCAATTAAAAGTGATACAAGTTTAGACCAATATTTGTCCTGAACATAGAGACAAAAGATCCCATTTTTGAAATAAAACTAAATACATGTCAAATTAAATACATTGCTAATAATGAATCTACAAAGGAGACAAGCCGGTGTTGTGCACATCACCTGCAGGGGGTCTGTTGAGAGAGAATCTGGTGGGTGGGATGCAACACGCCTAATCCCAAATTAGGATGCAAGGCTCGTGTCGCGCATTGTGATTAGTTCCACTCTTTCATGCTCATCCCTTCTTTTCATGGAGCCGCCTCAGATGGCTGCATTGCACCTGAATGCACCGCAGCACCCCCACACCCCCATCCCCACGCCGGACTTTGTGCTGACAAATGCAGATGATGATGGCCATAGCTGGGCTGCCTTTAATGCACCACAGAAGAAATCCAAATCCAATCTTGAATGTACCGCAGCCTGTATTATGTGCTCAATTTCACCAACAGGAAGTGTATTGCAGTGAAACCCATGCATAGATTGCACTCAAATACACCAAAACCAAAAGACCACACTGTAGAACAGGGGTCAGCCACCTTTCTTATACCGAGGGCTACTTCCTGGGTACTGATTACCTTGCAACCGTGTTGGTGACCCCTGCTGTAGAAGGTACCTAAATGCACCACAGCATATACCTGAATGCGCCACTGCAAGACCTCATGAGGGACTCTGATAAAAATCCTCCAAGAGGTTCTGCATCAACACCCTGCTGGATTGCCACTCGGTGTGTCTCAAACCAATTTTAGTTGGACTGCACTTGAATGCGCCACTGACTGTACTCTGGAATCGGTTGACCTGGATCCAACACAGTAAAAATCAAATCTGTGCTTGGTCTGGACTCAAATACACACAAATGACAATCGGATATCATTTGTACCCGAACGCACTGCAGACAAACATCATGGTATATCGCACCTGATTACGTCACAGTGATATTCTCACTTAGAGCTACACTGCACTTGATAGCAACATGGCCAAAAGCATACAAGTACGCTGGACTGTAACTTTAAAAACTTCAAACGACTGACCACCGTTCAAGTCCATGTCAAAGATGGACTGCACCTGAACATACCACTAGATCTACAAAGACTGTGTATTCAGCATCCACTTGTTAACATCAGAATAATTAATATGATCAAGCATAGACAGGACCTTTTCTTTTTTTTCGACATATAAAAAGCAGTCTTGAATAATGTCACACGCGGACCTGAACAACCCTTTGGCCTTTCACTCCAATCTACACTTCAGATTCACTAATCCATTTGCTGGCATACATCACAGGAAAGGTGATAAAGTGTGTGCGTGTGTGTATGTGTGTGTATATGCACGCGCGTGTGTGTGATCTGAGGGGTGTCTAATCCAGTCCCAGTGTGAAACTGTTGACATTTGTGGCCCCCTCCCCCTCCTTCATTATGTGACTGGGGCTGTTTTGCGCTGGATTAGCCACAAATCTCCCGTGCAGCGCATTCAGCATGCCACTAGTAGTTTAACTTCATTAATAATGGATGAAGAGATTGTAATCCAGGAGTAAGAGAGCAGAGAAGAAGACGGAGGGGCATCGTTTCTTTTTTTTGTCCACTTTAAGTCAATCCTGGGCTATTGCTAACTACTAATATGTCATTGTTTCAACAATTATGATTGTTTTGGGTGGGAGTCAGGGGGAATAAAATGTGTGGCGTTTAAGTATCTTGTATTGATTGAATTTACTCAGGATTCTCATTGCGGACTATTATTGGACACAAGCCGGCCTTACGGCAGGATAAATAGGATCAAATATGTACATATTATACATATTTACTTGCTGTCTTCCCTCACCACCTTTTTTTTCTTTTGATTTCCACCAGCGGTGTCGAGATTTGTGCTCAGTCGATGTGGCTACGTTAAGCCTTTTGGAAAATGTATGCAGTTTGGCTCAGGGACTAAGCGTTGTAAAAAAAAAAATGTAGAAAAATGTAATTCACAAATAAATAACTTTCTTGTATTGATTTACAGCTAATAATTGATAATAGTTGTCGCAGACAAAGTGGCGCTGGAGATAATGTGTTGACTGTGGTTGTCTTATGAAAATACCACTCAGTCAGTAGGACTCAAAATAGGTTCACGGAAGTTTTCAAAAATCATAATTGTCATAGAGTACATATATGAAAGGTTTAAAGAAAACTGGTTGGATAAAAGTCTAGCAACAAGGCGCAACTATCGACTTGACCATGGTGGTCTTGTCATGCAAATAACCCAAAGTCAAAAGCCTTCTTGCCATTCATTGTGTTGAAGGTTGAAAACCAGATACATTTATGAAATGTCGAACAGAGAGACGCTAGCGACAAAGAACGTTTATCAGCGGCCATCTTGGAAAGCTATAAGACTGGACATCTAAAGGATTCTTCATTTTAAATAGGAGAATGGATTCCTGATGGATTTTAATATCAGTATATTTTTGGCCCTTTGGGGTAGGGGGCGGCTCACCCTTTTTTTTTCTCAATTTCTATCACAAAGACCCATAGGCCAAAGTTGAACAGTAAATTGAGCATTTCGACTTTAAGTACGCCTTTTGGACAAATTCTGTGATTTGATGAACTCAGACTTGGGGTCAAATGAGCTCCAATCGAACTGAGGTGTAATAGACATAAAACTCATTTTTAATGGTAAAACATACAGCCCGTCATACTAAAATAAAAATAAAACAACCAAACGTAACAAGTTAATTCGCGCTCATGGCCATTCTAAAACTGAAAAAAAAGCCCAGTACCCGAATCTTGCCATTGGGGATATGTTTCTGTGACGTCTGCCTTTCACGCGAGGACAAAGTTTGACTACAGAGTGACATCTGGACCCTGCTGCTGCTGTCGCCGGACGTCTGCGCAGCCTTGCGTGTCACTTTGGAGTGGCCGCCTCAGCCAAGGCCACATTCTCGCTGCTCTCTAATGTTTCAATTAATCGTGCCGCTGTCACGAACGCCGCTCAGCTAACAGGAAACACTTGGAAAGCCTTCTGCTTGTTGATTGACGTAATTAGAATCACTAAAGATTTTTTTGTTCCCCCAGCCCTCCAAAAGTTCTCCAATCTTTTTGTATCATGAAACAGGAATGGAATCGTTTATAGTTTGGGGGGTTTGGAAATGCAAGCAAGGGAGTGGGACTTGAAGCCCTTTTTCATAACGTGAGTGATAATGCCTAATGCGATGGATCATTATTGCTGGTCCCTGGTGGCGCGCATGACTTCATTTTGCATGTCTGGCGGGAAATATCAGCACGTTAGTCATGTGTTCAGTCGTCACCAAAATGGCACGTGCACAACTTTGATTATTTGCGCATTCCACATTTGTGAGAATCACCTGTTGGCGACCGCGCTTGCATCTTGACACAATTATTGGGAATGAACAGCGTCTGCATTTTTTTCAATTTTTAGCTTTAACCATCAACAGTTCTTACAAGCCTGATGGTGGAGTTGGAATAATAATGCCCAGCAGTACATTGAAACTACTTAACTTAATGTCATTGTAATAGAATCTTTTAATAACTGCAGGCAAAGTTTTGAGATTCTTAGCTATGTGTCATATGCAGGGATGATCCAATTTAGCGTCACCCATCTCGCTCGGAATGCTGCTCCTGATGGTAGCACATTTGAGCTAGTACGAGTTCAACAAACTAATAGGCAGAGCAATGGGATGCCAAACCAAAGTGGCCGACTTAATGTGTATTTCTGCGCAGTAGACATGTTGCTAAGTGAAACTGGCTTCCGGGGCTGATTTTTTTTTCTTTCTTTTTCCTTGGATGAGTTTGTCTTTGGAGGAGCCCCAGAAACTGCCAAAATGATCCAAAAATGGCAGACTTCCTGTGTCTTTTCAGGCAAGGTTTCTTGAGACTTTTTTGTAGGTCTACTCATGATAGTCAAGCACACCAAATTTTATGTTGCTATGTTTAGTTTAAGCTCACACTATCAAAATCATGGCACCTTCCCATGCAGGATGCTGTAAACCATTTCTAATGCAGGCTTGAGCACTGCAGGTGCTGATTGATTGTATGTGCACCACTGACCAGCAAAACATAAATTGAGCAGTTCACAGTTTGGACGAGTGCAGATCCTCTCGTATGTTTAGGGCTTGCCCCTTGTGGACTGGCTAACCTCCTTCTACGCAGCTCAAGGCTTATACGTAAAAGGCCCAATGTCGCTATGGTCGCACCGGAGGAGCAGTTGAGATATCGGCAGGTCAGCAGGGGCCCATATTAACAGGACCAAGGCTTTGCCACCAATCCCACTCAACTTCTGAGGATTTTTAGGGGGGAAACAAATCGATCAACTGCTGACTTCATAACTGGTTGACGACATCAGCCAGCAAAAACCTGGCACTTGGCACTTTGGAGCACAGATTCTTTTGATCGAAAGGTCTTCTATTTTTCCAGGTAAATTGCATCTATTTTTGTGATGTTTTGTACAACTCAGACAAAAAAGTCACGTTAACAGGATAGTCATATTCTAATTGTGATAATTATTCTTTTCGGGACGTATGATATTTTTCAAATCATTTCGCAAAATTAAGACTCAGCATTTTTTCCCCCCCATGAAAAAGTAAACTTTTTAAATGAGATCCTTGTAGAAAAAATACAAAGATAGAATAAAAATAAAAAGATAGATTCTATACTATATCATATAAGAATATACAGTGCATCGCATGATTAAGACTTTACATTGAATTTGGCTTATATAGAAAAATGTAAGGCCTTAAAATACTTTTTCTAGATTGAGATGGTAGATGGATGGATGGACGCAAGTTTTTAGCCTGAAAAATAATTAATTCTCATACCTTAGCTTATAAACTCGAGTAATTTTCAGGAAGTTTTTCTTTGAAACCCCCCACCCTCTGACTTCTCAGAAATCTATTTGTCCAAAAATGCTACTTCATTTGGATAATAATCAGAACCAAAAAGAATAGAATATAACACATGTAACCTAATTTTTATTCATAAATATGATTAAAAATTCAACTTTCCCTCAATATTGTATATTTTGTTTTTAGTGTGACCCTCAAAACTAATTAGTTTTTTATCCAGCTTGACTGCAATGACAATTCAGAAGCAAACATCTGCTCCCTCACCACAAAAAAAGTGAAAATTTGGAGTGCGACCACTTGCTCTTTTTCTCTTGACACCCAATTACGTGATGTCAGTCCAATTACCTTGGCACACAAAGCAGAGATCTTCTCTCTTTTTTTCAACCGCAGCAGCCAAATCAAAGGATTAGCTAGAATCAGGATTCAGACGCCTCATCTCCAGTTCAATAACGTCCACTGGTGCACGACACTAGGAAGAAAAAAACAAAACAAAAAAAAAGCTGCCTTTTGTCTTCTCAGCGAGTGCAAGGTACGTGGCTTTGTTAAAAATGTCAACGAGGGTGCTCATCAGCATCACTCCAGCCTGTCAAAAGGTTTCAAACACACATCTGCATTACTTTTTTTTTCGGTTTTGCAATGTGCCTTTTGCAATTAGCGGCACAGTAGAGGCCAGACCACTATTAACTATTACCGCTTAAGGTCACTGATAAGGCTTGTATGTCTCACAGTTGGAGTGCGGTAGAGACTTTGCTCTACTCTCTACTCCACTCTCCTTTAAGGGGCACCCAGCCACTCTGTTCTGCCCCAGAAATAATGACCCCCAAAATTGCAGAAAGCTAAGACAACAGCTATGTGGCTGCTCCCAGCTGTACTCTTGGAAGTGCTGGGTGCCACTTATGTTCATGACATGTTCGTCTTTGGACTCCTGCAAATGTCCTGAAAATTGTCGTAAATAAAAACAATCAAATGAAAAGCAATAAGTCAACTAGTTGTTTGAACGCCGTTTGTAAAAAGCTGACAAAACCTTTGGAAACCGAGGACTCCCTGTTTTGGATAATCGATATGGACCAATACGTCATCACAGATTTGTTCTATTTACTCAACCTGCACCAAAGTTGACACACAGATGTTTGGAAGGGAAACAGGATGCCTAATAAATCTTGGGCATGACGTTTTGAATTAGTTGAGTCTTAGCCCCTGATGCTGTATTAAACCCCGTCTTTTCCACTCCACTGCTTTCGATAACAACGCATTAGAGCACCTCGATGATAAACTCGCACACACCGCACCTCCACCCCCAATCCAATGGCACCGTTTCTCATCACAGCCAGTGAGAAGCCAGCGGTGGCCATTCATAATAAATGAACGGACGGATTTCCTATTTGCGCTCTGACCGTATTGCAGGAACGAAAAGTTAACAACACTGTGCCGTTCATAACACAACAGGTGAACAATCAGAACTGCATCGTAGTGTTGCATTTGCAGCCATGTGGGGTTCATTAGAACTTTGGCCAGCAATGAAAAAAATTTGACAATTTTGAGAAAAAGTTATCACATCTTCTTCCTGCAACTCCAGTCAAACCAGATAACGAGTTAATGAAAGGTAGGACACATTCATACTCTGTACCTAAGTCAAAGGACAGATCCAGTACTTGTGTAAAAGAAAATTAAGAGAAAGCCTGGTCAAATTACAAATACTGATTTAACTCGTGCAAATATGAAAAAGTACAAGTATTTTTACTTGGTTGCTTCCCACCACTGATGATTTAACAGTAAGGGTGTAAGGTTTTACAGGGTATCAGCATCCTGCTCTGGTTTAGCTAAGATTAAGTGTGTGGTTTGGGTTTACGGCTAGTCGGCCTCATCACGGTGGCGATGACAGTGGAGCGTAAAGGGCGGCGGCGGTGGCAGTTGTTGTAGTTCTAAAACCGTCTTTGCTTCGACTTTGAAGTGTCAAACCCGCACTGGGAAACCCGACACGCCCACTTTGGTGGCTCTGAGTCCTCTGTTTTGTTGACTCTGTCCACTCTTGCCGTCGTCATGTACTGGCTGGACCTTGTTCTTTTTGTGACAGGAGGCCGTCTTAAACATCATTAATCCTCAATTTGGGTCCTTATTTATTTTTTCATGTCGAATTTTGCTTCTTGAGACTTGCTAAGTGGAAGTATTCAGGGGTCATTGAAGACATCAAGAATATTTGACTGACAGTAGATCAGAACTGAGAAGGGCCATCCATTACTCAGGGTCTCAACAATAATTCTTTACACTTTCCTGTCATAGACCTTGTTTAAACCCTGACCCCGTCTTCTCTGTACTAAGCACTTTGTAATGACCATGCAGTTCCTTTGGATCAATGTAGACTCAAAATACTGACATGATTTCGCCTTCGCCAGTCACAATCGGAATACATTTTATACTAAAATTGTACTTACAGAATCTTTAAAATATGTTTATTTTGGAAAAAAGTCGTTTGTCTTCAAAAAATATTTCCAGATTAATCTCATTTAGGTATTTCTGAGAGATTGCTGGATGGACCTGTGGACCTTCACTGTTCATATTTCCATCCATCCATCCATCCATCCATCCATCCATCCATCCATCCATCCATCCATCCATCCATCCATCCATCCATCCCTCCATCCCTCCATCCATCGTCTGTACCTCTTTGTCCCCACAGGTCGCGGGCGTGCTAGAGCCTACCCCAGCCGTCACCGGGCAGTAGGCGGGGGACACCCTGAATTGGTTGCCAGCCAATCGCAGGCCACACAGAGACGAACAACCATTTGCACTCGCACTCACACCTAGGGACAATTTGGAGTGCTCAATCAACCTACAAAGCATGTTTTTGGGATGTGGGAGGAAACCGGAGTGCCTGGAGAAAACCCACCCGGACACGGGGAGAACATGCAAACTCCACACAGGGAGGGCCAGAGGTGGAATGGAACCCGCACCCTCCTAACTGTGAGGTGGACGTCCTACCCAGTGCATCACCGAGCCGCCCTATATATGTATGTATATGTGTGTGTGTGTGTATATATGTACATATCCATACACACACACACACACACACACACACGCACACACACACGCACACACACACGCACACACACACTGTGTATGTATTATTATGTAATTATATAAATTATTATATAAATATTGACGTCTTTCCAGTGGTAAGCGGATACCGAGCTGCACCCCGTTGGTCGGCTCCTCCACCGACTGGCAAGCAGCTATAGAGTGAGGCCGCTAGTGTCGATTGATCCGAGTATGATTGATAGCTACAGCTAATTCGCCGGGTTTGTTTTCAATTGTGCAAAATCTGGCACTTCTCACCTTGTAAAAGTGCTTAAAGGGGAGCTCGGGGATGAATGAGGCTGAAGGGCTGCAAGATGACGAGGGATTGCGGCGCTCGGCGAGTCGGACTTGAATACATGACAGACATTTACTTACTGCACCGGTGTTTTAGACAGAAAAGAGAACAGGAAGACTGCAAGTACGACCTCCACCAAGGTTTAAGATGTGTATCCTAAGCAATCAGTAATGCTACTCTAAGAGCTAAAGGGCTTAGATAAGGTTACTTTTCAAAATGCAGTAAGCACAGTGAAAAGGTCATTTTTTTTCAAGATAGTAAGTCACATTTTCCAAGAGAATTGTTGCAAAGAAATTATTTTTAAAGATACGTTTTTTGGGAGATGAAGAAAAGTGAAAAATGTCATAATAACTTTATTAAATTAAATTAATTTAAATTATTAGGCAAATTGTATTTTTGCGGATTCATTTTGGTTTTGAACAAATACTGTGCTCTTGGTCAACCAAAATGTTAACAAATCTTAAAATGGAATATTCAAGAGAGTAAAAGTGAGAGTTTAATTTTCTTTGGAAAATTTCTGTGTGCACAATTATTAGCATGCAGAATTATTGTGCCACAAAAGTAAAATTTTAAATGTTCACATCTCACTTCTTTATTTTCATTTTAAAGTGAGAATAATAAACAAACAACTCAAAATGAACAAATCAATTTTTTTTGAAAAATCAGTGATAAATATAGCCATCTTTCTTTTTAATAACAGTTATAAGACTTCCATCCATGGAGTCTGTCAGCTTGTTGATTTGTTGACGATTGACTTTTTGTGCAGCAACAACAACAGCCTCACAGACATTGTTGACAGAGGTGTATTGTTTTCCTTCAGCGTAAATCGCCATTTAGGAAAGGCCCACAAGTTCTCAATTGATCAGGTGAAGAAGAGGGCCATATTATTATTTTATCATCTTTAAGGTGCTACCAAGTGGAGAATTATGATGCATGGAATATTTTCCTGCACAAAAATCATAGTCTTCTTGAAAGATGCAAACCATTTACTGTACCACAGCTTGAGGAAAGTGTCTTCTAAAAACTGGCAGTTGGTTAATTTGTATTCATTTTAATTTTAAAGTGAATTTTAAGTCCACGAGAAAGTCAAACCAGCTCATCTTAAATAATACCAGCCCATACCAGTAGCCCGCCTCCACCTTGCTGTCGTCTGATTTGAAGTGGAGCTCTGTGGCCGTTACTGATCTAGCCACAGGTTCAGCTGGTCCGTCAAGAGTCACTCAACTCATCAGTCCATAAGATCATTTTAAAATCTGTCTACTGATATTTCCTGACCCAGTCTTGACGTTTCAACACGTATGTCTTGTTCAGTCACGGTCAGATGTCATCTTACTGTATCTTGGCCATGTCTCTGCACACTAAACACCTGGTACTTCTGGGCACTCCAGGTAGAATGACGTGCCGGAATATGGTAGCACTGAAGGATAATGGGCTCTTGGTTGCTTTGTTTGAGTGTTCTCAAATCTTTGGCTTTTAATTTGCATGTTTTTTTTTCCTTAACACGTTTCTTGCAACATTGTTGAGTATTTGCAATGAAACGTTTGATGGTTCTGTGGTCACGCACCAATATCTTAGCAGTTAGCACAGTAGTTCTTAACCTTGTTGGAGGTACCGAACCCCACCATTCGGCGAACCCCTATTTAGTAAAAATAACATTTTTTTTTTTCAAATTCAAGACAGATTTTTTTTACTGGTGCACAAAATGAGCCGTGCATGAACATCACCTTGCTCAAAGAACAAAACCAACACAATGCATGAACTCACAACAAATTACATACCAGGAAATCAGTGTGACTTCTGCACGACATCCAGGTGTGTTCGGACCTCCGCATTGGAGGCTCTGCCAAACCCCTGAGACCGACCCACCGAACCTCTAGGGTTAGTGGTTAAGAACCACTGTCTTAGCAATTTCAAGAGCGACGCATCCCTCTGAAAGAATTTTTTACAAATTTTGAGTTTTCAGAGTCACTTAAATGTCATAGAAGTAATAGGGCTGGTCGACCAAATGCAGCTTGGACCAGGGTTTATCGGAGCACTCAAAAGACAGACTATAAGAAGCTCGACTAGGGACGAGAATAACTGAACAAAAAGACAAGATAAAGACAGGAACGCCGACGACAGACGAGACGAGAACAATCGGACGGGGTGTGACACGCAGACAGGACTTAGATACGCGACAGGTAACAAGAGGCAGGTGACTGTGATTAGTACGTAGATTGAGAGTAGACACAGGAAGGGAGGGGCGAGCACACAGACACTGACAGAACTGACAACCTAAACATAATGGACTGACCGGGGGTGAGTCGTGACGTTAAATCTCTTGTTCTTGCCTATTTTTGCCTGAGGAAAACAAACTTTCTAATAATTATGCACATTGTGAAGTAGTGTGTTGATCTCTGAGGCCACACCATCCCTCACAACACAAATACACATCACTTGATATGCTTGTATTGCGTAAGCATTCAAGCTTATACAGCGTGGAGTTGGAAAATATGCATAAAAATGATCATATGGTCAATATATGCACTTGCATAATTCTGTACACAGTGTACTTTCAAGATGTTTTCATTGTATTTTCAAGAAAAACGAAGGCTAAAAGGTTGCAGTCCTATAAATGATACTATGACAGAGCTCCACCTAGGCTTCCATTTTTCACAAATGAATAAAGCTAAGTTTA
This sequence comes from Syngnathus typhle, assembly GCF_033458585.1. Classification (NCBI taxonomy): domain Eukaryota; kingdom Metazoa; phylum Chordata; class Actinopteri; order Syngnathiformes; family Syngnathidae; genus Syngnathus; species Syngnathus typhle. Next base: position 10,878,360 of record NC_083738.1, on the reverse strand, counting down.
GCATTTAATTTGTTTAGAGGGGGTGACTTTTCAAAATATAATAAAAGCACTTTAAGTGATTATCTGATGAGGTTTGACAGAGATGTAAATTTCTGAATATGTTCAACATGTTTTTCCGTGTTTCACATTTCAATTGCTGCCAAGCGCTCAATCACATCCAGATGAATCACAGTTTGACATCTCCATCTTTTCACCCTGCCCCTGCATACGCCCATCAAATCCATTTTCACACATTATAAAACATGTCTTGGAAAATAGGTTTCTATGACATAATTCATCTGCAGAGTCAAATCATAATGTTAACAGAATGAAGAACAGTTCTATCCATCATTAAGAAGACAGAGTATTTTTTAAACAGTTCCCAAGTGTCCTAATCAAACGTTTTTTGATCATCTTTGTCACAATGCCTTAAGCATCAAACACTTGATTGATTGATTGATTGATTGATTGATTGATTGATTGGTTAATTGATTGATTGATTTAAAGCTTTGCTGAGCTTGTTTTGACGAGACAGTCCTGCCTCATCAAAATGAGCCACTGGTCACCCCACCCCCACTCTATATTGAGGCTAAAACAGTCAAGAAAACTAGAGGTGGAACTCCTCATTGAGCTCAGATTAAATCATTTATTTTCAGTGTTGGAGGCATCATTTCATCACCAAGCCACGGATTTAGCAAGTCTTTGTTAATAGTGGATCGGAGTATGTGGGACATTCAGCGGACACATTGGCAAAAAACAAATACTTAATTCATGTTTTGCCACTTTTTCAAAGCTAATCCGTGCTAAAACTGCAGCCCCGCTTATCTATTGGGTTTGACATTATACTGTTTCCAGAGAGAATTCACATCCGTCCCTCCCTTCCTCCCTCCCTCCGTCCGTCCGTCCGTCCGTCCGTCCGTCCGTCCGTCCGTCCGTCCGTCCGTCCGTCCGTCCGTCCGTCCGTCCGTCCATCCATCCATCCATCCATCCATCCATCCATCCATCCATCCATCCATCCTCTGTGCCGCTTGTCCCCACGAGGGTCGCGGGCGTGCTGGAGCCTATCGCAGCTGTCAGCGGGCAGTAGGCGGGGGACACCCTGAACTGCTTGCCAGTCAATCGCAGGGCACACAGAGACAAATAACCATCCGCACTCGCACTCACACCGACGGGCAATTTGGAGTGCTCAATCCGCCTACCATGAATGCTTTTGAGATTTGGGAGTGCCTGGAGAAAACCCACACAGGCACGGGGAGAACATGCAAACTCCACACAGGGAGGGCCGGGAGTGGAATCAAATCCACACCCTCTGAACTGTGAGGCGGACGAGCCAACCAGTGCGTCACCGTGCCGCCTAGGGACTTGACAACACTTATGCCCAGGCTCTATTTGGCAATTTAGTAAAACTTGTTCAATGCTTGTCTGTAACTTTGAAGCCTTTTCCTCTCTGTCAAGATTTTGCTTAAGCTGAGGACTCCTGATATTGTTTTGGCCATGCTTACTACGTTGCATGTGATTGATTAGTTGCCACATTTTTTCTATTAGTGGCAGTGTAAACTGTCATTTAAAAGCAATTGCTTTTCAGTAACGAGGCACCCTTTAGAACACAGTCAGAAGATGGGACACATTTTGCTGCATGCTTTGAATGGTATGTAAATTAGCGCCATATGACAAACAACTTGGAAGCCAATACAGGGGTCCTCGGTTCTTGACAGGGATTTTCTTACATCAATCGGAATACATCCTATGCAATCATTAAGCTATGCTGAGACTTTTAGAACACGGTAAAAATACGTCATATTTTGCTGCATGCTTTGAATGGGGCAAAAATATCACAATTTGGTGGACAAACTTGAAAGCAAATTCTATCCTCCGACGATAATATATAGATGAAAAACCAAAATTCCGTTTTCGAGGTTTTTGATTCCAGAGACATGGTTGTCTGGTTCTTGTCCCAATATTACAGTAGTACAGGTAAACGCAATTTTCTCTTCTTTTTTTTTGTCTGATAAATATCTGGCTTGGGAGACTAAAAGGTGATGCGAGAGTCTTTCCTGTTCTGGAAGCCATTAGGCAGTAATGAATTCCCAGCAGTTTGAGTTGTAGTCGGTAGGGTTAAGCCCTCAAACGTCGGGCTCTGCGGTTCAGAAGAATTCGAGCCCCGCGGTAGTGAGTGATTGTTGCAATGTAAACGAAGCATGAAAGCCGCTCTATTGCTTTTTTGTTCAAGGCGTCCTGTCACGCCTGATTATAAATCTCGTTCATTTTGGAAAGAGATACAGTGAGCGTCGACTCTGTGAAATATGTCTGTCAATCAAGGTACATCCTTGCACCAGGCTAAAAATGGCAATGAGAAAGAAGGTTCTGAGGGGGTGGTTGGCGTTGGAATCCGCTTGTTGTGACAGCGAGGCGATTCTTCGCCGACACATGGCGGAGTTTTGTTGGCGGCGGCGTTGACACCTCCAGCTGTCTTTGGCCTTGCTGGAGCGCTCCAGCACCCAACCGTGTTCGGAGCCACCGCTCCATCATCGCCGCATCTCGTCTTGGAAAAATTCATTTAACTGAAGATACATTTATTTTTTATTGTGACTTTAATCTCATTATTTTTTCTCTTTAAATTTCATTCCCGCAATTTAAAAAAAAAATCCAATTTAAATCTCATGCTTAATCTTGTAAAATTAGGACTTTTCTTAAAAATGTTGACTATCCGCTCATATTTCTTTTTGAAAAATAAGACTTCATCCACATATTGTTTATTTCGTGAAATATGCCCGTTCATTTTTTAACTTGACAAATAAATTTGGCAATAGATACCATAAAATGCCAAATTTGATGTTTGAAGTTTTTCACCTGAAAAAAAATCAAGTTAAATCTCTTCAAATTATTATATTTCTTGAAAAGAGCAAGTTTATTTTAATCATTCTACGATAGTTTTGCTCAAAGAAATACCTCAAAGAAAAAAAAAATTGTGATATGAATCATTACGACTTTTATTCTTGAATCAAAACATTTTGAATTTTGTAAATTTATCAAAAAAAAGTTTTCATAATCCCATTCAGATGAAAACTGGAACTTTCACTCGATTAGTAATATTGTGACTCGTTTTGTTGAGAAACACTTCATTTGCAATTTATGAATAGTTTGAATCTGTTCTAATCATTTTATATGTCGGAAAATCAAGATATTTTTGTCATAAAGAAGCCTTGTAGTATTGATGTTAAATACAACATAATTCTCGTAACACCATAAAAAAACATTCAAACTTTATTTTCATTAGAACACAAGTTGTTTTTCGTCCAAATGTACCAATTTATACTTTCAAAACTGCCTCCCTCGTTCCTCTGCCCCTCCTATTTTCTCTTCCAATCTGTCTTCCCTGTTCCAACTTTTTCCCTTCCCTTGCAAGCCTTTCCAGTCACTCGCCGCCAAATCCCCCCCTACACGCCCCCGCCCTCCTTTTCTGCGGCACAGTAGCTCTTGAGTTTTTGGCGATGACTTCACGCCGCCGCTCTTTTGGCTTGGGCGGCGGTCAATTTGAGCTAAGCGCGCACACACCAGGGCTCTTGAGAGTCAGGAGTACAAGCGCTGTAACAGCAGCCATGACAATGTCAGACACTACTAGCGCTATAACTTTTTTTATGATGACTCTTTGTTACATAACGGCCTATTTCACCGCAACCAGACGGTGAGAAAGAGCCATTGCGTAACATTAAAATATTGTTTCTGGAAGGCAGTTCCTACTTGCTGACTTCCATTAAGTCAGAAGCTGAATGCCTTATTTGAATACGAAGAAAGAACCGTCCGTTCATGCTGCCCAGCCAAAGCTGTATTTTTCGTACGTCGCTGAAATTTGCTTTTTTGAAGATTGTACTAGTAAAGGCATCTCTTCTTCTGTGTGTGTGAAAATTCCCAAACAGAATCTGAAACTGATCTAAGATTTTTCTGACTGGTTTTCCCAACAGAGGCCAGGTGAAACTTACTGGCTCATTTCAGTGTCACGTATCTGTGTGATACCGACATTTTAATTACTTCAGATGTAGTACTCGAGGATAGTGGAAACTAGTCCATAGAAGTCAAGAGAGTACTTGACGGTGGTCATCATATCAGTTTCCTTGCAGACAAAAAAATATATATGTATGTATAAAGACGTTGATTAAAAAAAGAAAAATGTTTTGATGATCTGTTCAGATAATGGATGGATGGACAGCTATGTGTAGTATATCTATTTTTCAATGAGCTGGATGATGATTGAATAAGTAAAGTTCTATTTATCTCTGTCTTGTTTCATGGCAATGAAAATTTTAATCATTGACTCTCATGCAAAGTTTGATGCAGTAGCTTGTTTTTAATGTAATAGATAGGACTAAGGTGGGCACAACATTCCTTTGCCCCGAATTGACCGACGTCACAGCCGGTCTTGGGCTGTATGCATGCTACTCTTAGGCGGCGGTGTGTTTAGTGTTTAATGGTGTGTTAACTTTTTGGTCATTAAAGTTAATTAGCTGTCAGCTGGAATTACGGTGTATTTATTTCAAGTTTATTTCCAGATGAAAACGAGTGAATTAATGCTGTGGAAAAGGGTCTTAAAAGGTTTATCTCTTGTAAGTGTACCGTTCCAACAACACCCCCCAGAAACACATCAATGTTGATCGAAACCTCTTTCCACCCACATTTCTTGAAATTCTTGAAAACGAACAAAAGGGTCTTCTTCGATACGTCCATATTACAGTGTCATCTAAATCCATGGCGTAACCTTTTTTGTCTGTTTATTTATACTCCAGCATAAACGTTCTCTCATACTGAAGGCTACATGTGATGCGTTCTCCAGCGCCACTGAAGCCGTATAAAGTAACATTGGCCTGGCATAAATTATATACTGGAGTCGCATTAAGCAATAAACAGCATATTAACTTATTTCAACAACGCCACTTGTCTATTTCAGAGACTTTAATCAATCACTCAGCGAAGCAATACGAGTCAAGCCCCAAAAGCCAGGAAAGGCAGATAGTGTGGTTTCGGGATGAAAATAGCTTTGCTGGCTAAAGTGAAGCTAACAAAAGATTACACTTTTATGTATAGACCAGATTAGGTTGTTAGAAGAGTGTATTAGTCATGGTTTAAAATCACGTTGACTTCTGACGTATTGGATGTTTAATTAGATATCAGTGACACTAATAGAACATTAGCTGCTTCAAGACCAGGCGGTTTGGACTCAAACACACACACAAAAAAGGGAAAGGCCCTCCTTTGTATTTGATTGGCGGATAAAAATGCTGATGCGGTGGTAAAGACGAAAGCGAGTGAATTAATGCTCGCCGTTGACGTGGTACACAGACGGATTTTTTGTGGTCGCAGACGCAATTGCCTGTGTCGGCTCCTTTCCCTCAAATGTTTTCCTATCACTGGTCTTACGCTTGCATTTTTACATGACTCGCAGTCTGCAGCTGGCAGTGGTTGATACCTTTTGAATTCAAGAGGCACCCATCAGTTGAATCCAAGTCAAGCCTTTTATGTTTATGTTGGATCTAGTTAATTGTTGTCAAGTAAACATAAGTGATAAAAACAACAATTTATGCTATATTTATAATGAATTGATTATGTATTCATATCTGATACTGTATTGTAAAGGTATTGTCAGGTCTAAGTACCATAAGACATTATTTTATACACTGAAAGAAGAGGAGAAGACAACCAGTATTCCTTTTGCTCGCGAGGAGAATTACGTAGAAGGCCCAGTTACAGTCCTCCACCAATTCTGGACTCCTCTTCCGCTATCTCCTCTTTTTATTTTGGGTTGCCCTGGTTACTAGAGGCGTTGCTACACTAAAGGGAGGGGAGATTGTGCCTGTAGCAACGCTGATTAGCCAAGAAATGCTATGTGGTGCGAGGCCTTGGCCGATATGTGACCCCAGCAATGCAGAGTCAGTCCTTAGTTGTTTGGCAGTCTTGTCCTAGGCTGCGATCTTCAAACGTGCTGGGTGCCATGTCCCTGTAAAACAACGCTCTAGACTTTCTTGCTAAGTATCACACAATAATAATAATGAGTAAATAATCAGATACCTCTCGTGCATACACTCCAACAAACGTTAAGTTGAAGTGAGATAACTTGCATGAAGTCTACTTAAACATTGAGTAAATATGGGATAACTTAAAAACGGTCCCGGTCAACAACAATTTATGAATAGAAACTACAAGGTATAAAAGAGAAAGAACTTTTCTTGAACTAAACAAACAACAAAGGTGTTCTGTTCATAACTAGTGAGGGCCTCTCACAGATAAGAAAAGGAAGGGAGTCTAAGAACTCCCCAGAGCTAAACAGATGAGGCCTCCGGTTCAGGTACTATGTTTAAAAGCAAACCAGGAAGTCCATTTTTTTATTTTTCCCCTCCACAGTCAATTCTGACATCTCATGTTGCATGCACACACACACACACACACACACACACACACACACACGTACACACAGAAACAGACACACACACTTTGTTGCAGACGTTAAAAAAATGTCTATCCACCTGTTGTCACGGTGCTGGGTGAGCCTGTGAACCCCACCTGCGATTTTTGGTCTGCTGATATGCATATGTGTGTGCGCACATGTGACTTGCCCCTCCATCATAAACAGGTGCCCCCCTTCCCCCCAGCTATCCAGTTCCCCTCTTTGATAACTCATTACAGACTTCATTAATTCCCCCTGCCCGTTGCGCTGGGCTGCTCGACGGGCTGGCATGAATTCCCATGCGAGCGCACCTCGTTGGGCCTGTGTAAGTTTTACAAGCAAAGATTAACATGTGTGAAAACAAATGTAACATGAACCTCCCACTCACACCTCACCACCACTCCCCGATTGTTTGCACTGGGCCACTCAACTCCCATGAAGTTAAACAGAGCAAACATTCTACTGTATATTCTTAGATTTGTATTTGTATATCAGAGTGGTTTTTCCTCAACCTTTGAGCCAAGGCACATATTTTAAATTCGATGAATCTCAAAACTTTTCACCAAAGAAATCTTACTAAAACCAGTTTTATATACTATTAACATTGATCTAGTCAATATATTTACTGTGTGTAATCTGGGCCTTTCCTGTCACAAAGACAAAACAATTGCAAAATAATAATAATAATAGTATACATATATTTAATATATTTGTATTTATATATGGATTTATTTTTTCATATATAAGTGAATGCATTCACTCAATTAAGCAAAGGTCACATTTGACAGTTCCTTGTAGCCGTACCATGCCAAGAAAAGCTCTCACGCCGACTTCACTTTGTATTTGTGCCGCACTCTGTTTTCTTGACATTGATTGGTGATCGTGGAGAGAACACGAGACACCCGATACTCGCCGCCCCCGCGTGATTCCAGTTGTGCAGCGACTCATCTTGTTGGCTGTCGGATGACACAGCGGCGGCTCGTGGTGCAGGACCCGCACGGGGCTGCCCATTGATGCTCATGTTCAAAAACATCTTTTGAGCGGCTGTGAATTATCTTATTTGATTGCTAATGACCAATAATAATGACCAGATCAATGTGCTTCAATATCTGATCATAAATAATGGGATATTTTCTTGGGCCGGTTATTCGTGTTAACTGCCACTTTGCACGTCACAAACAGAACGACTAGAAATAAGCCACAAAATAAAAAAAGAGCACTGCATGCTACGCAATGTGTGTGACTAATTGTGATATCTGCTCTTGCCAGGTGTTTATAATTTGTTCAACAGAAATAGATGACTAGAAACACAAACTTCTACTGAGGCTTTTCTTCTCCTTGGCTGCCCTTTGACCTAATGAACACACGCGATGTACACGATGTGGCGGCCAAATATAGAAGACTATTTGTCACCCTTGCTTGATGGACCACCTAAAAAAAGCCAAACTTATGTCCCGAGTCCAAAGAGAGGTATGAATTCCATGCTGTCACTCAATGGGACTGTTATGCCCCTTGTGGTCTTTTTGCTACCACAACATCCATCCGTCCATTTTCTGCCCCACTTATACTGCAAAAGTTGGTACTGATATGATACTAAATACATACAAGGCCTGTATTGTCGATACTGATGGTTTATAATAAATACAATGAAGTCATCATCACTGTTGACATTGAATGAAATGGAGTGCTGTATGATACTGAAATATTTGATATTGATGCAATACCAAGTAAATAATGTCCGATGCTGTATTTAGAATTTGTTACCAATTCCCTCAAATTTTCCCCAATTTTGTGTACCTGCACCATACTGTTATTAATGGCTGTTAAAAATTAAACAGCGGTGCATGACGTGATCGTCATGTCAATGATTATTTTTTCTTCCTCCCAGTACAAGCAGAATGTTTGAATGGGAACAAAAAGCTCAGTTAGGACTCAATCGATTACTGTAGGTAATTCTCATCGTTGTCTCAACGTCTGTCTTTTGTTACTGTTTCACAAAAAGCTGGATGCGAGCTAATGATTGACCTTGTTCATGAAATACATTGAACCAGCAAACGTCAATACTCCACCGACGGGAGAAACTTTTTTTGTCCGTCCTGCCGCTTCAACGCTATGGATTTATCCACGCCTTGCCGCCGTAAATCATCTTGAAAAAAAATCAAGCGTCCGCATGCTTTGGATCGAATTCCGCGGACAGAAATACCCCCACTTTTTTTTTTTCCAGGAAGCTCTCCAGTGGTGTTTTAAATCAAGAAGCTTGTCTGATCAGAATCAGGTTCAAAGCCGCTTGCCGCAAACAATACGCTGGGACGGTTAAACGTCCTGACAGATGCTGTGCGGACTACCCATCGCACCACCACCAGCCTCCCCCACCACAGCCATGAGGGCCTGTTGGAATAGTTGGTATAGTTTTCCAAAAATACATGACACAAATGCTTTCAACAATGACACAACTTAGGCTCCCCCTTGTCGTTTTTCTTTAGTAGAATTCTTCTGTTGTCTGCGTGAAATTTAGGTTGAAACCCACCATTGTTGTAAAAATTACATTAAATTAAGTAACACTAGTTAGCCTGATTAGGGGTGGGGAAACACTGCCTCAAAACCAGACTTTGAAACCGTAAACCTTGTTTAAACCCAAACCCTGGCTAGCAACCCTACTTTAAAACTCCCTGAGGCCATGGCTTGAACTCCTCGTTGAAACCCTAACCCTGTTGTGAGACCTGAACCGTCATAGCTTGAAATAATGTGTATACATTGACACCTTAGCTTGTGATTGAAACCTTGGCTTGAAACCCTAACCTCGACCCTAGTCTTAAACCCTAATATTTGGTTGAAACCTTAAAACTGTCTTGAAACCCCACTTTCACATTCTACCTCTTTTTGGAAAATAAACCTTTGGCTTGAAACTATATTTTGAACCCTGTTTGAAATACAATTATAAGACTCTAACCCTTGTGGACTGAATGGAAGAAGTAAAAGTGGTCGAGTTTTGCAGTATTCTTGACTTGACATGGTCCAAGCCAGAATGAACAGAGTTCTCGGTTGGCAATGAGTCAATCATCCATGATTGATGATGACTTTACGAGCTGTCGGGCTTTGGCATCAGTGGATTCCGAAAACAGCTTGCTTCCGTCACGTCGACAAAATGTTCCGCTCTGGACTAACACCTCGCTATCACCCGATCGACATCAAGGTCGCGCACTGGAGTCGCTTTCCCACCCAAACATTTTTTTTTCCGAATGGTGCTCAGTTGGTTTTCCATCCCGTCGGAAACTGCAAAGCTAAAGCCTCCCTGAGCTCAGTGGTTGGTCTATATACGGCCCATCTGTACACTAGTGCTAATTATTTTCAGGCAGCATCAAAGTTAACCTCGGAATGTTTTTTTGCCCGCTGATCTATTTTTAGTGTCTCCTTGCTAACTATCTGCCGCACAGAGTTGATTGGAGATTAACGCCCAGCGCATCTGAAAAGAAACGGGGTTTGTTTTACACTCAGATCACAGCCTATAAATACAATCAGAGTTGAGCAAAGGGGGGCTGCAGTGGGGTGGTGATGGAGGGGTGATGATGTGTGTGTAAATGCATGCCGTTATTTGAATGCAGCTATGTCGTTGGCACAAACAAACAAACAAACAAACAAACACATACATGGACAAAAACGCACACATGCAGGCATAAGTGAGTGTTAAAATATGACCACATGACGTTTACTTGCCAGGATCCGCTTTGATAACACAATTAACCCTGGTGTGAAACTACCACTCGGGCTTGAGACCCATTTGAAATTTTACTTTGAAACCCTCACCCTGACTTGAAACCATAAATTGAAGGCCTAACAATGGAAAAGCTAGCCCCTGTTTCAAACCCAGGCGAAAGGCTTTAAACCTTACTTTAGAAAACACTAAAACCTCATTATTGAAATCCTCTTTTCAAACACTCACCACGGCGTTAAACCCATTTTGAAAATCCTAACCTTGGCTTGAGCAGGGTTATGACGATTTTAGATTTTCCATTATGGTTGTTTTTTTTATTTTGCTTTCACTTCTTTCGTTTTGTTTTTATTTATTAGTTTTGACTCGTTTCTAGATCAGATTTGTTAGTTTTAGTTTGTATTTTAGTTGTTTCAATATTAATTCTATATTTTTAAATAAATTGAGTATTTGTTAAGATTCAAAAGAAGTTATCCAAGTAATGTGCTACAAAATTGCAATTCTCGAGCACTGCTGAAATAAATACCATTAAAATGAAGATCATGTATGATATTAATTGACAAAGACAAAACACATCTCTGCCTTAGCCAATCATAATCGCTTATCTCGTTGTTAAACAACCCAGTCTCCACTTTGTGTGTGGAGTAGCAGTTTATTCAATAAATTCCTAGTAACACATCACATCACTATATTTAGAACAGCTTGCCTTAAGCCTGGCTTGATACTGTCACGTCTCGTCCCCAGTTTTGCTACGTGTCTAGGTTGCCATGGTTTCTGTTCGTGTTGGCCCTCCCCTCAATCAATGTAACCACAGTCACCTGCCTCTTGTTACCTGTTTTGTATTTACCGTACCGTAATTTTCAGACTATATCGCGTTTTTTTCCATAGTTTGGGTGGGGGGCGACTTTTAATAAGGAGCGACTTAAATGTGTTTTTTTTTCAGAAAAAACGCTTTAAACGAACCGCGATGTAGCAAGGGATTACTGTAATTTGAATTTTAAGTGACGTCAGCAGCGCGACGCGGAGTGGCGCGGCGGTTGTTTACATAAAGGACAAAGATTGATCACGGGATGACGAAGATGACGAAGGACCCCATGTACTACCGGCATCATTAGCGGCTTTGTTTCTAAGTGACACGGCGGACGAAGAGTTTGAAGGATTTAAGGATTTGGAGTGACACAGAAGGTTTGAAAAACTATTATGGCTTTTACGCACGCCCGGTGCTTTTCTATGGAGCTCTCTTTCACCTCCGTGGATGGAAGTCTGGAGTTATTAACGTGTTATTTATGTAATCGTTTTTTGAATAACTCTGAATTTTACGTCAGGGCCGTTCTTAGCTCTTCGTTTGTGTTTATGTCACGTTAGCATACCTATTGTTTAGCCTGTTGTTGCTCGTTCATGACAGTTCTTGGTGTTGGATTTTGTCGAATAAACTGCCCCCCAAAATGCGACCTATACTTCGGAGCGACTTGTGGGTTTTTTTCACTTTTTTGGGCATTTTATGGCTGATGCGACTTGTACTCTGGAGCGATTTATAGTCTGAAAATTACGGTAAGTCCCGTCTGCCTCTCACTCCCCTGTCGGATCATTGATGTCTTCTGTCTCACGTCGCTGTCGGTCAGTTCTGTTTCAGTTATCCAGTCTGTCGGTCAGTCCAGTTATTATGTTGTTGGTTGTGTTAGGTCGTTATGTTAGATTGTCCGTCTGTTCCCCTTCATCCTCCATTCCAACTCCCTTTTTCCTCAATAAACCCTGGTCCAAGCTGCATTTGGTCGCCCAGCTCCATTCCGATCCGTGACAGATACGCTGTTCTGAAACAGTTACTCTTGTTGAATAGCCTGTCATGATCCGTGCTTTTGCTTGGATGTGATTCGGTTTTGTTTCTCACAATGTCTTGTTTTCATTTGGCGGATGTCAGCTCGTTAGGTTTTTATTTTTGGTTTTCACCTTTGCTTGTCAACCTGGTCCCTTGCATGTACCAATCAGCTCCCTGAGCCACTTGTAACTTGTCCTAGTATTCTTCATGCTGCCTGTATTTAGTTCCCTGGTTTCTGTCAGAGTTTGTGGGTTTATCATCCTTGTCATATCATATTGCCCGTTGTGGTGAGTCTGTCCTCTGGTTTTGGGGCTTTTTTTTGCTTTGTATTGATCCTGCTCTTTCAATACCTTTTGGTTTGCCTTGGTGAGTATTCTCTTTGGCACGCCTTGCCATTTGAGTCCTAACGCCACCAGGCAGAACTTAACAACCCAGGCTTAAAACCTCCTTTAAAACCTTGACCTTAGATTGATAGTCTTGAAAGGTTCACTTCAAAGCCTAACTTTAAACCACATAACAATATTTCCAAAGTGAGTTTCCTATCACGGTGACCAGTCAATTGGAAGTGAAGTCCTGTTTGTGCTGTCCAAATGTGTGACTGGCTTTACAAAAGTTCAGTTTTACACATTGATGTATAGGCGGTATCACAGAGGTTCTATATTTAATAGACTTTAATAAACTTCTGTTTATTGCCATTGGCGGCCTTGCATCAACTCAACGAACGAATGGATGCATGGACAGCTGGTCGGATTCTCCCCTGTGAAGGTTACAATCACAATGACTCACTTCTATCTGGCCAGCCCACTTGCGCCCCCCTCACCATCCGCTCCGGGACCTCCCACCCCCACCCAGACGCCCAGACAGCTGGACCCTTGGTTCTGGTTTCAGTGCCACAGTTTGCTCTCAATCACATCAAACTCAGCCCGTCCTCACAACATCATTGTGGACCTATATCATTGACCTTGGTCTGAATTCTGTTGATAGCACCAAGGACACCACAACATAATATTAGAATATGTTTTGGTCATTTGAATAATAGCGCTCATCTTAATTTTAAACCCAGACCCTGGCTTGAAATCCACACTTTAAAACCCAAATCCTGCCTAGAAACCTTAAAAACTCTGGCTTAAAACTTTACTTTGAAACCCGAACTCAACCCCAAATCCTAACTCATGTTGAAATCTCTAACTGTAAATACTAATCCAAACTTGAAATCGTGAAACCCAAACCCTAAATTGAAGCACTAACAACAAACCCCAGCCTTGCCTTAAAAGCCGATTTTGAAACCCCAACTCAGGTGTGAAACCTTAATTTCAACCACAATTTGAACCCCTATTTTGAAGACCCAACTCTGAAACCTACCCCCACACTAAAAACCCTAATTGAAACCCTAACCCAGCTCTGAAAGCACAGCTTCTAACCTTAATTTTATACCCTACCTTGAAGCCCTAACCTAGAAACCTACACTTCATTTGAAATATAATCCTAACCCAGGCTTGAAACTCTAAACCTTATTTAAACCCAACCCTGATTTCAAACTCTATCACTGGATGTAAACCCCAATTTGAAACCCTAACTCTAACTCAAAACCCCAATTTGAAACCCTAACGATGGCTTGAAACCCCAACTGTTGTTTAAAACCCCAACCAAGACATGCAACCTTACTTTGAACTCGCAGACTTTGTTTTACAACTTCATTTGAATTCCAAAGCCTGGTTTAAAAACCCTAACCCAGGTCCGTAACAGTTGACACCTTAACTTCAAACACTTAACCATAGCTTTAACCCTTCATTTCAACTCTCAAAAGTCTTTCACCTCCGTTTTTAGTCCAGCACGCACATGTAAGCACACACACGGGCGCGCGCGCGCACGCTCTTGCATGCGCGACAAAGACAATATGTAAATGTTGTGAGAGGAGGCAATTAGTGAATTGATCTTGTTTAGGGAGCTTACGGAAGCTTTAGTTCCAAAAACATGTTCTTTGCCCCCTCCCCACCTAACCTCACATGTCTTTCATGTGAAGTTGTGGTTTCTTTTGGAGGGTACTCGGGTAAAAGGGGTTTGGGGGAGTACAGGAACGTGCTCAGTGGCAAACCTTTGTTTTCATTTTCTGCACAGATGAAGACTTGAGTTGTCACACATGTTTCTATTGAAAACATATTTGCACAAAGCACAAAGATAAAACAAAACAAAAAATAAATAAATTACATGCATATGAAACAGATAAGTTGTGATTCTGTATAATAAATAAGTGGTCAATCAATCAAAGATATGTCAGTTGCACTTCTACTGACAAGACTGAACAAGGTTTTCAAGAAACCTTTGAAAGCGATCAAAGATCGCTACTATCAAAAACTCCTTGAAACTTACATTTGAAACCTTATTAGAAGCCCAAACCTAGATTTGAAACCCTAACCCTTGATTGAAAATAGATCCTAGGTCCTAACACTACTTTAAGAACCTGCTATTAAACCCTTCTCTCAAACCCAAACTCATTAAACTCCTACTTGTCATACTTATTTATTTAAAATTCAAAACTCAGTTTTTAATCACAAACGTGAAACCACATCCGTCGCTTGAAACCTTAATTTGAAACCCAAACTATTGTTTGAAGCCCTAATTTGATACCTACTCTTTCCTTGAAACCTCAAGTATTACCAACGATGGATGCAAACCCTAATTTGAAATCCTTGTTTGAAACCCGAAGAGAAATATGAAATGCAATTTTGCAGTCATAACCTTGCCTTGAAACCCTACTTTAAAACCACACCCTTCGCTTGAAACCCGCCAATGGAATCCTTACCTTCACTAAAATCCATATTTTAAACCCTAACCCTCACTTTGAAACACCAACCTGTCTTGAAAACTTACTTTGAAACCCTAACCTTTGGGGGATGGAACAGTTGTGATGGGTTCTGGCAGTTCCATTGAAATTAAACTCCCATATATGCACCTTTATCCGGAACCAAAAATCTTTTTTTCTCCCTTGTGCTCGTGGTCCAAATCTCCTCTCTGTTATGACTGCATTTTTGCTCGACGAGGCACAAAACTGTGAGGTAAAAAGTGTCAACTTATCAGAGTGAGAGAATGTTGATGATATTCAGCATCACAGTTTGTGCATTATGGCTTTGTGTACGTGTATGTTTGTGTGTGTGCATGCGTGTGCATGCGCAGACAGTGGTGTAGTTTTTACTCAGGCGGTCATTCACATGAGCCGTGGCCAGCGCTGAGGTGAACATGGTCTGGGCGCAGGGGGGTGCGGGTGGCCAGAGCGGCAGGGCCTTATCGCCACTTTAATTTTTCTCCCCAAGGTGAGCTGGGAAGAGATCAGTGGCACTAAACCCCGGGAATTACCCTAGATATTGGCCCCCTGTGCTCTGCAAATGAAATCCTGCCGCTGGGCAGGAAGAACATGGTGGTTAACACTCTGAAAATCAGTTTTTGTGCAGACCACAGCTGGTGCGGATGGGGAGGTCAGGGAAAGATGGGGGCTGGAAGAAACATAGAGCGAAATAAAAAAGTCGCCATTAAGCATGAAAAAGATTCGCTTTTGTCTTCTTGCCTCCAGGATGGGCTTTGGCCGCATGGGAATAAAAATCGTGTCTTCATACCGTTAGGTGGTGCCAGAATCCGTAACTGAAAGAACGTTGTAGCTAACCGGGTAACTGATAAATTGTGAGAAATTCTCCCAATTATTTTGTCCGTTTAGTTTATACTTCCAAAACCGTCTGTTAATTTAAAAACGTACTTTCCGGGGTTGTAAGTTGGAACCATAACACTAACGTGTAGGCGCATTCTAGCCAACCAGAAGCCTGATGAAAGTCAATCAAGGAAAAGGCGCAGTTGAAGCAACAGTGAACTGAGGTAATTTCAAAAATTCTCTGTTGTGAAAGCCCAAGAACCCAATTTTGAAACCATAATCAAGGTTTGTGGCCGTAATTTGATATCAAAACCAATACAGCATATATAGCAGATAACTTTCTTTGTTTCATCTGAAGGCGCCCTGTGCACCAGGACCTGAGGTGGGCCGCAACCTTACTGTACAGTATACAAAACAGTAGCTCACATTAAAAATAAAAATAACTTATTTTGAAAAAAGTTGACAAAACTGTCTCTATGCTTCACTTTTTGTTCTGTAATGCTTGTTTCCCACCACATTTTCACTTAAAATGTCACTACTATGTGAGTTGGGCCCCAAACCACCTTTGCCCACCCCCCAACAGATGAAACCAGATCTATTGCCCAATGCGATCAGATGGATTGTGTTCCCTCTCACTTTGTTTTAACAAGGCGCGCTTGAACCTCCAAAGTGTGACTTAATAAAGATGAAAACTGGGTGGAGGTGGGTGTCCCCTTTTCGCCCCCCCACCTCCCGATGAGAACCACATGCGCAAACAGAGGGCCCGCAGTGCGGCGTTAAGTGCGGCACATGAGAGAAGAAACAGTAATCAGATTGGTTTCCTGTGACAATAACATTTGTGTTAAAACCTGCAGCTCTGAGAGCAACGCAGTAGCTCCCAGGCTAATCACAGACAGACCGGCAGACCGGCCTCGGCTCCTGATAGGCAGCACGGTGTAGCCTAAGTCATATGACTACGTATGGACTGCTCCTTCAATAAGCCTGTCGTGATGTTGCTGGGTCAAATTTTGGATGTTTGAAACATAATTTCCCTATCCATCCATTCTCCAAACCATTTATCACCACGATGGTCGCGGGCATACTGGAGACTATCCCAACTGACGTGGTACATCGTGAACTGGTTGCCACTCAA
Source organism: Syngnathus typhle (assembly GCF_033458585.1). Classification (NCBI taxonomy): domain Eukaryota; kingdom Metazoa; phylum Chordata; class Actinopteri; order Syngnathiformes; family Syngnathidae; genus Syngnathus; species Syngnathus typhle. The sequence continues at coordinate 10,861,648 of NC_083738.1, read as the reverse complement.
TCCGACTGACTTTCAACATTACTTACTGATCTACGCACTGGCCTAAATACAGTACCTATCAACTTGACTACCTTCCTCCAGATATGTTACTTGGGGAACAGCCAACAAGGCAAAAAGTTTAAAGCTCTAGAAAGAATAGGACCTTGACCATATCTTCTTTTTAGTGCACTTTTAAAAACCTTTTCAAATGTTCATATTGTATTAAATAGTATATAATATATACACATTAATTTATTTTTTGTGATTTTCAAATGTTAACTAAATTGCGGCGCACAAAATAGAAGAAGTTCTCACTAACGTGCACTGCAATAAACATGTAAAGAACTCGTGGCCTGAAGTATTTTGGTTTGTGTATATAAAAAAATAAAAAATATGAAGCTTGACTGCTGCCAACATGTGCAAGTTTCCATGGCAGAGCGCTTCCTGAAGCTGTCATCACTGGAAGCCACTACTGTTTTTGCTTTAAGTCATCATGACTTGTGTGTTTGCGTAAGAACGCGCTGATTATAGGAGTCAGATGTAAGAATACACATTAACTTTGAGAATCAGTCTTTATATGTGTCAAACTGTTTTGACGCCTGTGATGTGCAGTCTAGCTAAATCTGTTATTACTTCAATTTAATGGGCTAATACGAGATTTACTTATATGATTTACTTATCTATCCACTTACCTTTTGACTTGCCTATCTAGCTACTTACCTACCTATTTTCCTACTTATCGGAATACCTGACTACCAGGAAATCAACTGCTACCCACCTACTGTACTTACTAATATACTGAACTACTGAATTACCAACCTTTATACTGTACATTCGATAGTACAGACACACCGACCTCCAACTTACCGACCTACTCACCAGATCCATCTACCTATCATCATGCCTACTAATAGTATGTGCTGACTGTCTACTGACATACTGAAAAACCTTCCTCCCTGCCGACCAACTGTCCAACCACTTTTTGGCTTACCCTCTTCACATAGCCAAGGTCAGCAAGCATCATCTCGTCTCGACTGAACGGTTAATCTCCTGACCTGAGAACCCCCCCATTGTGGTAAAGTTAGTGGGACAAATTTCCCCCCTGCAAGGACTCCCACTCATCTGTCTCTTGTTACCATGTGAAAAGCTGACAACTGCAGCGTTCCATCCTGTAAAAGGCAGCTCTATGATAAAAGGCTCTTAACCTTCATGCTACCTACTGACCTGCTCACTTACCTACCGACTTAACTTGATTTGATTATCTCGGCAAGTACATAGTCAACGCACTTATTACAACTTTATTTCACATTTTGTTTTACACGACTTGTCAAAAAGGGGAGCGGGTTGAAGCAATTCTGCTTATTTCCCCCTAGGTGTGAGTGCAAGTGTGGATGGTTGTTCGTCTCTGTGTGCCCTGCGATTGGCTGGCAACCGGTTCAGGGTGTCCCCCGCCTACTGCCCGATGACTGCTGGGATAGGCTTCAGCACGCCCGCAACCCCCGTGGGGACAAGCGGTATAGACTACATTGTGGGCATTACAAACTTGCACTAGCGCAAATGTGACCAAATGATAATAATGGATACTAGCAAATCAGAGTAGTCTATCATATACTGGACAAAAAAACCCAACACTTTTTAAGGTTGATTTTAGTTGTAGGGGGTATTTTATGGTATTTGTATCTTTTGCACTTTTCTGAACCCCCCCCCCCCCCAAAAAAAAAAACACATCACATTCCAGCAGATGCCAAATCTAATTTCTGTTTGATATTTGTATTGAGGTGTACATCAGTAACAAAGCAGGCATACATATGCGGAGGCTCACATTTGCCAATACCAAAAGTCTACAACAAATCCAATTTGATTAAAAGGGTAAATGGAGTGGAATGATTCGATGTGCTTCTTTCCACACTCACTCAAATTCCCATTCGAATGACCACCGGCTCGTGCGCAACCCTGGAATTAAATGACCTCTTGACTTACCTTACCACCAACTTACCGATGTACCAACCTACTGTTTAAAACCAAAAACAAAATGGTCCTCTGCGGGCTGTGTGAACGACCGCTCCCTGCAACTAGGCCAAGTGCCATTTGTGTTATTTACACATAGCACTTGTGGTTATTTCCCTTAGAGACAACTTGAGAAGGCCAGAAATGTTCAGTATTTTCCCTTCTTATTTTCACCCCGCCAGGCTCTAGAATTACACTCGAAATGCTAACATGGTAGATGGATACCAGAGTCACTACGCAACCTGCCCCCCCACCCCCAACATTTTGTGGCGTAAAAACAAAGTTGGCTGCAGGGAGGTTAACCGCGGACCGTTTTAAGGGCGTTTCTGTGTTTGCCGTCATGTATATAATGTTTCAGGGTCGGTCCATGAAGCTCTCTGAAGTGTTTCTCGTCTCTGCATTCACATAGTCATCTGCTCCAGCCGCAGCTCGCTGCACCTCAGCTGGCTTCCGGGACAGCGGCCAGTGCAAAGAAAGTCAGTGTCTCTTAAAGCAACAGTCGTGAGCTCAACTGAGAAGGCTCATGAGCTCGACTGAGAAGGCCTGTATCGGATATTTCTTTCCATGAATAGAATATGGAACACCCCTACCAGCCTACTGACTTACTTACATACCAATGTACCCACCTGTTTACCTACCTTTCAACTTGCTGAAATTCCCCAAATTCCTATCTATCAACCAATTTTCTTAGGTACCATCTACCTACTGACCTATTGACTCACTTACCCACAAGCCTACCACTAACACTCACCCTAACCCTACCTACTTAGTGCTCTTGTTACTAGATTAAAGAATCATCTACCTTCCGATTAACTACCCACCAACCTACCAACGCATCTACGAAACAACTTACCTACCAACTGACTTCCCTCCTCACCGACATAGGTACCTATTTGCCAAACATTCTACCTAGCTTACTCTTACTAACATCCAAGCAAACAATCAAAATAAAGTTGGTGCATCTTGAACACATTACATCCCTTGATGGCTCAGGCCTGTATAAGATACTTTTAGATATTTCCTTCTGAGAATAGAAAGGCAGAGCTGGATATCAATTTCACAAAAATTGTCCTTTGATTGGTCAAGAGACAGAGACTAATGGCTACAGTCAGCGCCAGTCTTTTGAAACTGTATCTTCAGATGACGGACACCCCTCTGAGACAGTGACCGGATCATGCGTGACCATATCACACCAATCTACAGCTACACACAAGCCGCACAACTGGCAATTGATGAATTGTGTTTATTGCATTCAGCAAACCGGCAAAATATTTGGTCGGTGCCACTGCTTGACTGCACGTAAGGAGCAAGCCAAGTTATTTTTTTTTTGCCACAAAAGAGTTATTTGACAGCTTTAGCACAGCAAACGTAAAACTGTCTTTTCATAGTCATGTTAATTAGTTTTTTTAAATATTTCAAATTTTAAATAAAGAAACAACAATTCAACTTACCTAGTACATACATTCTTACATTTCTATCTATTAACTCAGTTGCGAGTTATGTTTTTAAGTTGCAAGGTAGGCAGGTACTGTAGGTGATAACTAGGTATATACAGTCAGAGGTTAGTGGACAGGCAAGTAAGTCAGTAAATTGGTATCTAAATTGATCGATATACCAGTTAATAAGCTGGTATGTCCACAAGTTACTCGTTATGTCTAGAAGTTGGAAGGTAAGTAACAAGGTTGGAAAATCAGTAGGAAGCTAGGTAGGTATGTCAGTAGGTTGATAGGACGGCAAGTCAGTTGCCGAGTGTGTAGATTGATAACCGTCTACGTTGGTCGATAAGAAGATAAGTTGGTAGGTAGGTAACTACGTCAGTCGGTAAGTTGTTAGGTATATTGGTAGGTTTTTAAGTATACAGGTGAACAGATGGCTAGGTAAGTCCATAACAAGATAGTTAGGTAGGTAATTTCGGAGTTGGCAGTTGGTCAATTGTTAGAGCGATAAGTCACTCAGTTCATAGATGCGCCAGTAAATTGGAAGGCAGCCATGTTTGGCAGTAGGTGGCCTGGTAGGCTACTCATTAGGTAGATATTGTAAGCCAGTCGATAAGTTGTTTGGTAGGTAGGTGTTGTCAGGCATGTTTATTGGTGAGTCGGTTGGTTGTTTGGTACGTTGGTAAGATGGTGGATAGATATGTTGAAATTGCATTAAGCACAACCACAGTCTCCAGTGTCCGAGGGTGTCTGATTAGGATGGCGGCTGTACCACTACAAGTTGGAACAGGACCTTTAAAATACCACAGGCTGTGTAACCATGTCAAAAGACAAAGACATTACGATCCAATCACATTTAGTACCCTGTTCTGGTAAATGTAGTGGTTTTGTCATAGTAGCAGCACTTGTTTACATAACTCCAATAAGTCTTTCACGTTATTACGAGGCACTCAGAGGCACAAGTCAGTAATTGCACGTTTAAGACTTTTATAAAAGTAGTTTACCAGCAGTGGTAAAGCAGTGACCATGTTGTAAAAGTCTAAAGCATTTCTCCCCCTCCATGCTTTAGGCAATGCACACAGGCAGACAGAGCTAACAAAGTCAAAGTCAAAGTCTGCTTTATTGTCAATTCCTTCACATGCGAAGACACAAAGAAATCAAAATTACGTTCCCACTATCCCATGGTGACAAGACATTGTACACAATATACATACAAATAAACAACACAAAAAATAAAAACAAGAAGGCACAAACAATGAATACGGTTGGTCCAAGCGCTGGTCGTGGAATTGGTCGGATCATTCTGTCACGGTTCGGATGGGGAATGGAGCAGGGCGACCAAGTGCAGCTTGGACCAGGGTTTATTGGAGGACTCAAAAGGCAAACCGACAAGACTTAACAAAACAATAACTTGAGTGACCGGGACGTGAAACAGGAAGACCGCAGGACATGACAACAGCAGGACATGACAACAACAGGAACCAAAAAGGCATCATGACAGTAACAACAACAAACACGCACAATGATCTGACAGAGAAGGGAGTGACACACAGACAGGATTTAAATACAAGACAGGTAACAAGAGGCAGGTGAGAATGATCACACTAATCATAGGCACACAGGAGGGGAGGGGCGAGCACACAGACACACGGACAGAAACCACGGACATGAGCACACAGGAGGGGAAGGGCGAGGACACAGACATGATCGGGGACGAGTCGTGACAGTAGGTTGCAGTGCAGTCATGCGTCAGCAGGGTGAAGAGCAGCGGACTGAGCACGCAGCCTTGAGGGGCCCCCGTGCTCAGCGTGATGCTGGCGGAGATTTTGTCGCCAACCCATACCACCTCTGACAGAGGAAGTCCAGTAGCCAGTTGCAGAGGTAGGTACTGAGGCCCAGCTTGTCGAGTTTGCAGATGAGTCGTTGTGGCACAATGGTGTTGAAGGCAGAACTGAAGTTCACAAACAACAATCTCACATACGAGTCCCTTCTCTCCAGGTGGGTGAAGGCCGAGTGGAGGGCAGAGCAGATGGCATCCTCAGAGGACCGTTTGGCTCGGTACGCAAACTGGAAGGGGTCTATGGTGGGGGGGGAGAATGGATCTGATGTGCTCCATGACAAGCCACTCAAAGCACTTCATGATGATGGGCGTCAGTGCCACGGGGTGGTAGTCATTGAAGCAGGACGGAGCAGGTTTCTTCGGCACAGGTACGATGGTGGCAGCCTTGAAACACGTAGGGACGATGGCCTGCTGCAGGGAAATATTAAAGATGTCCGTGAAGACACCCGTCAGCTCCCCAGCGCAGTCCTTCAGCGCTCGACCTGGAATGTTGTCAGGGCCCGCCGCCTTACGGGTGTTGATAGCGGCAAGCACCCTCCTCACGCTATCGGCAGAGAGGCACAGGGGCCGCTCGTGTGGAGGGGGAGGGGTCTTCAGCGGGCAAGTGCTGTTCTGAGCGTCGAAGCGAGCAAAGAAGTGGTTAAGATCGTTGAGCAAACGGATGTCGCCCTCACAGCTCTGAGGTGCGGGCTTGTAGTACGTGATGGTCTGAATGCCCTGCCAAAGGCTCCGTGCGTCCCTGCTGTCCTTGAAGTGGGCGGTAATCTTGCAAGAGAATGCCCTTTTCGCTTCCCTGATGCCCCGGGACAGGTCGGCCCTCGCTGTCTTCAAGCCAGCCTCATCCCCCGCTCTGAAGGCTTTGTCCCTGGCCTTCAGCAACCTGAGGACAGCCCCTGTCAGCCATGGCTTCAGTTAGCCCAAGTGATGATGAATTTCAAGTGGGTCACATCATCAATGCACTTCGTGATGTAAGAGGAAATAGAGTCAGTACTCCTCTATGTCCGTCCGATCGTTGCAAATGGCCGCCTGCTTAAACATTTCCCAGTCAGTAGAGCCAAAGCAGTCTCGAAGCGCATCAGAGGTACCCTCAGGCCACAGTCTAACCCGGCCTGGATGCTTTCACCATTTGTCTGTATACGGGCAAAAGCATAACAGTGATATGGTCAGAAAGTCCAAGATGGGGGAGGGGGGTGGCTTTGAAAGCTCCTTTTATGTGAAGAGTAGACCAGGTCCAGGAAGCTGTCGTCACGTGTTGGAAAATTAACATGCTGGCGAAGCCTCGGAAAAACAGACTTCAGGTTAGCATGATTAAAATCCCCAGCGAAGATGGTGAAACCGTCAGGGTGCGCCGTCTGTTGTTCACTGACAGCCTGGTACAGTGCCCTGTCATCTTTGACTGCACCGACCGCAAGCAAATTCTGACATATGGCCCTTTAAATAAAAAACCAATTGGAAACTATATTAAAACTCTGTTTAGAGTAGTAACTTGTGTATACAAGAGATACAGAGCTACTTTTTGACAAAAGCTACAAATGTGTCATGCGTCCGTATGACCAGTTGCCTGCCTTCCCTAAACGGACTCCTGTTGCCGACCTAGCCCATTAACTGGTTGCTTGACCCGTGTATGACTTCTGTCTGGCCTGATGCTTTGCCCGTTATTCGACCTTGAGTTCTGCCTATGCCCTACCTGCTTTTGTGTTTGTCTCTGCTTCGTTCTCTGCCCAGGTCCGACTTGCTGCCTGTGCCTGAACACGAGCGTGCTTAGCCCTTGTTGGCTTGGCTGACTCATCCACTCCACTCCACTCCACTCCAATGCCTGTGATCCACTTCCCATTTCCCTCTCTTGCAATGGAGGGGGTGGTCTGCACAGAGACCTCCCAGAAAGGTTAAGGACCTGACGCAGCCGGTCCGCAAGGTGCTCCGGGTGATCAGTACCTCAGCCATAGCCCCTCCTCTCATTACATGATCACTTACCTGACAGGTCGAGCTCCCCTTTGGGGAATGGCCGAGTTCGAATGACAAATTCCCGCCTGTGCCTCGTTTGACGCCTTCTCTCAGGAGATGTTAAAGGTGTTTGACATTGAGTCCTCCAGCTCCAACGCGGCTCACAATATCCTCAGGATCCGCCAGGGGAACCGATCCCTGGCCAACTACGCGTTTGATTTCTGTACCCTGGCTCGGCGCAGCATATGGAACACCTCAGCGGTGGTGGACAACTTCTTTCACAGCCTGGCCGAGTACCTCAAGGACGGGTTGGTGTCCCACGAGCTGCCTACAACCCTGGATGAGGCGATCGATCTTATCGTCCACATGGACCGACGCATTCAGACCCGGAGATCCGAGCGAGCCCGAAGATGGAATATCAGTTGTCTCCCGCTGCCGGAGCCCGTGCCTGCCCGTGCGCTGGACAGTCGGCCATTTGCCACCGTCGTGCACATCGCTCCTCCTGTCACTCTGCTTCTGTCTGGTAATCACAGGGAGACCATATAATTCCATCTCCTGCATGAGTCTCTCATTCTGGGCCATCCACGGTTGCGTCAGCGCAATCCCTTTATCAACTGGGAGACTGGGACCATACGAGAGTGAAGCTCCGGGTGCCACCAGACTTTCAGGGCAGTGAATGAATTTTACCATAAAAAATATTAGTCAGTAGCAAGTTAAAATTAAGAAAAATATAACAAATGACGCAGGACTTGGATGTATTTGTCTCCACACACTGCAGTGTCAGAAACCCTGTGTGCTTTGACCACAGCAACCTCAAGTGTACTGGATCTGGTGTTGTTTAAAAATCAATATGGCTTTCATAGGCCATAATAAGCGTGTAAGGTTGAAGCAAACGACACGATTCACGTCAAACGTCGAAAAATTGACTCAGTGCTTTCATGCATTTGTCTTCGCCCACCGCGGTGTCAGAACACTTCATGTTTGCCATTAAAAGGCAATCAGACGGCACATGTTCTTGCATTCAGACGACGACGGCGAGCGGTGGATTAGAAACAGCTTGGAGTGCAAATTGAATTAGGCCTGTTTGGAGATGACTCGCTAAGAAATGAAATGTCATTCCTGGCCAGACTGAAATGATAAACACATGATGAAATTCACCGTCTGAGTTTTTCCTTACTGTAATTGGACGTGCAGGCTGAGAAATATGACGGCGACATTACGAATTGGCTTTCGCCCGCCACCGCCTCGTTTTGCCGACCCCCCGCCAAATGTCGGTCATTTGGAATGTGGACAAAGCGATTGAGTTTCAACGAGGCACGAGTGGCCCCGTTGTTGTTTTGACAGACATACAATCTCGACCTGCTGGGCAACTTTTTTTTCCTCCCCACTGCTGGCTTCTGTACTTGAAGTTGATATGCAAGACTCATGGAGAATAATAATGTCGCAGTTTTGGAGTGGGAGAGAATACCAGCAATTGGGTCTACAATTGTTATGTTGATGTGATCAAGAGGCAAAAATCAGTGTTGTATTGGCTTACATGTTGAAATTGGGTACACTGGTATAAAATGTGACTAGTCTTTTTTTAGTCAACCTCAAATAAAATGTAAGGGTGTACTTGCACAATAGAAATAAAACTGAATAAGTAGAAATCATTTTTAAATAATCCACCCTACACATCCACATGTCCGATAAAGGTTTATCCATAGCCATATCTAACCTACGTCATAAGTGAGAGAGTTTAACCTTTGATTTTCAATGTGTCGGCAGTTGAGTCATACATTTCAAGTTACATCGACAGCGGTACGTGTTGACTATGTCAGACCATCACAATGTGTGCACTTGGAATTAGAACAACAAACAAAAAAGAAACCAACCCGCCCGCTTGTAGTGCGCGTGTCCCCTTTCAACATGACTCATAACTGCTGCAAAGCTGTCTGGTCCAACTTGCTGCGTCCAATTGAAAATAAGCTAAAAAAAAAAAAAGCAGTCATTTTTCCACGAGCTATTGGCTGACGGCGCGCAAGCAAACTCAGGAAAATAAAACACACAAAATATAGTGCAGTGCCGACCACAACACCCTTTGGATGATGGATATCCATAAAAAGTGTTGATATGTGCGTTATTTTTCTATTTCAAACCACTCAGACTGGAGCCAACCTTGCAGCAACAACAAAAATTAAAAAGGCTGTGAGCAATGATGAGACTCCCTGTTTTATTGCAAATCCAAGGAATGATCATCAAACTTTTATGCCTTTCTCCACCCATAATACATGGCGTAGGCAAAAAAAAAAATCTGAAATTTCATGTCGCCCACATCTTTGATTCTGATTTGGACAAATTCCCTTGTAAGAATTTGTCAAAGTACAAGCCATAGAATTTAGTCAAAATGGGCCACTTTACACACAAATGCTCGACTTCCTGTTCTCCAGGTTTTCTTTTTTTAATGCATCCTCTCATGATGGACATGTCCACCCTATTTTGTGTCCATCAGTGAAAAATTATATTTTATATTCATGACCTCAGAAAAGCAGCTAACCAAATTCAGTTGAATTAAATTCAGCTTGTATTAATCCGTTGTTGCTCGCTGGCATGAACTTGTTTCTACTTGACAATTTTACCATGTTTGTGTTTCAATATAAAATGTCATAGTACAATACTAATACAATATGTGGAGCCCCAAAATGTTGTTTCCTCATAAAAACACTGTAACCGTGAGTTGGCACGTGTGCATGCGTCAATTGTTGTGTGTGCGGGTGTGAGTCGCTGACTGTAATTTGCTCAGAGTATTCAAGTTCAGTCACATTTTGCTGTGTTGTTTTCTGTGTGGCGGGCCTTATACATTGCATTACAGTGATTTATCCACATGCCACGTTATTCGTGTGCTTGTGGCCATCTGTAGGTATTATTTTTGTTGTAGTTATAAAATGTATAAATAGAAGGTATAAAATTAAATCATTCTGCGGACTCCCAAGGTTTGGGAGTCTCCAGTTGCTCTGGAGACTCCATTACAAAAACCAGTGAGTTAGAAGAACCATCAGGATAGATGCACTTTCAGCGCCACTGGAAAGGGCAATTCCATCAGGGCCTGCTGCCTGGGCCCTCAGAAGACAATTTTATTGACAATTTGGACTCAGTGCTACGTTACAACAACTCTGCAAAGAGCCCAAGTAGGAACTTGTAAATACTTTCCACTTATAAAGTTCACTTGAGTATTTATTTATAGGGCTTTCACAGCGTTGGGGCAAATTACAGTGCCCCGCAGAAAATCATCTCCTCCATTTTGGCACGTGCTTGTGTCGTCGTCCGTGCCGCTCCCGGCGTGTAAACAGTCATGCAAATGAAAGGGTGCCCATGCATTAAAACAAACAACAGTGACACTGGCAAAGGAGGGTGCGGGGCTGTTTTTTTTTGTTTGCGTTCTGCCAAGATGAGACAAATTAGACACCATTATTCACGTCAATCGTGCAGCTGCCCTCTTAAGTGGTTCCCGTTTCGACTACGGTGACGCTTTTTGCTTTGAAAGCCACAGCCGTAATTTACTGGACCTAAAAGCACTTTTGGCTCCCGTCAGGATTTTTTTTCTTGTTCATCTTCTCTTCTACTGCTGCCTGGTGTTGCAGAGGATGCACATTTTGTTGTGCCAGAAGCGTTCTAGAAGTTTCCAAACCTAAGCTGTAATCAATGTCCACCCCTCAGTGCGCCGTTGCATCATTTACGAGAAGACATTCTTTGGCCGGTTCACCGCGACACACTCACACGACGACAGATGTTTCTATTGGGTCAATGGATAGTGCTCTTCTTCGTATTCACAAAACACCCTGAGAACAGTTTTATAAGCAACAGATATTTGAAGACAAATGGTGCAGCAACACATGGAGACAGATAATATTCTTTATCTTCTATAAAAAAATGACTATTATAGCATATTACTGAATTACTTTCAGTAGTCGTAGTCAAAGAAGACTTTATGCAGAAACTGTTTCATTCAAGCAAACATTGTTTTGGGGTGGTGGGGAGCTGGACCTGATTGGCATTTTAATTCATACAACTGGGAAAAGTGATTTGAGATGAGCGTTTTCACTTACGAGTCAAGTCGCAGAATTAATTAATTTTCTATCTCAAGACACCACTATACCCTAATTCTATAGTACCGCTACGAGACAGCCATTTTCTCATTACTTGTTTTAAAACAAACTGCCAGGTCAATTTTCTTTGGTTACATCCTTTTTTCCCCCATTATTCATCTTATTCAGTGAAGTGTAGCATTACCCATGTAGGTACATAAGTAGACAAAAATATTATGAAGTTCAAAGGTTTTAGATGGGAACCAAAGGCCTAACCACAATATATGTTATACCTGCAAAACCTAAAATATAACCAAGAAAAAAATGCCAAACAGGCAACACAATGACATTTTTAAGGATTTGAAAAAATATGGCAAAATATGGCATTAACATCCCTTGTATTGTCTTAGCAGAGCAATAACAACAAAATTAATTCAGTTGTACGTGTTATGCTTAAAGATGTGAAACACAACACAAACCCAAACATATTTTTAACATTTAAGTGCCCCAAACCTCCATAAATTAAACCATGTGGTCATCAAAGCTGCTTCATGACCACCCCCCCCCTCCTCCTTCCACCTCCCCCATTGACCTTCCAGGCACTCATTGTCCCAAAGTGAGACTTGATTAGCGTGCCTAAAGCCCCCACACTGACGTTCGCCTCGGTGGCTGCAGCTGATCTTTTGTACTAATTTCAGATTAATGCCGGGTCCACAGAGAAGGCCCCTCCACCGCACACACACGTACATGTGCACACAGCTACACATTAATCCTCCTTAATGCCCAGAGTCAACTTCCACTCCTTATCAGAATTTGTCTTAATCTCTGCCTAGGCCGGACCAAACCAGGCTGCTCAATGAGTAAACCTCGGCTAAACAACAGCCGGAGAAGGGAAGATGAAGAAAAAATAAATAAAAGGTAAGAAAATGAAGGCATCTTACCTCTGAGAGCTTTGAAATGGAGCACACCTTAGAGGTTAATAAATCAAATTAAACGCCTCGCTCGGTAATCTCACACACAACTTCATCGGGACCTGGCGACAGCATCCTTTATTTTACTTCCCACCGAGCTCGTCCTGTAGTCGGTCTCGTGTCTATCCGGGCCCTGGCCCCGCTCATCTGTAATTACCCCAGCATGAGATACGCAAGCTATTATTTGGGCCAATATCTCGACCCATGAAGATTTATGATGTGCGTTTACATACCATGTCAACTTGGCGTTAAACGTAAGGCTTGTGAAAAGCAGGGACACACATAAAAGCCATTTGAACCATTTTTTTAGCCAAAACAGTAGCACCCAAATCACCCACAATTTCTGATGAATTATGAAATCATCACTTATGATCTTTAGTTATGTGGTGATGAACCAATAGGTGGTCGCTCCGGTTCGTTGTCTATGTTCATGTGATGTCATGTTCACATCAGGGCATCTGCAGCTTTGTCTATTTCCTTTTTGTCAGTTTATTGGCATTATTTTTTATTTTTATCTCTCTTTTAAAATAATCTTCATTTTGATTCTTTTCATGATAATTTTGTTTATTATTAACCATTTTCTTCCGACACAACCTGGAGAGAATAACTACACCGGGAAATGTTTTGATGTATTACACTACATTACCTCACGTTATATTATCCACGGATGTATTTTTAATACTGCATATCCTCTAGATTTTTGTTGTTATCAATTTATATTTCTACTATACATCTATCCGTCCGTCCGTCCATCCACCATTCTTTTGCCATTTGCCTTTTTTAAAGATATATAATTATCATGTTGTTGTGAAGTTAGTTATTTCATATAAATTTTTCTTAATTTTCATCACCATCATCACCATAAAGAAAACTGCGTCATCTGTACAGTAATTGCGTAAATTCACATATAGTGTAAAATGCAGTTTCTCTTCTGTTCTTCAAGGCCCGGTCTATATTATTTATGCTATTCATGCTATTATGATATATAATATCACAAGATCTGTGATATTATGTTATATATATTATATTATATATTATATGTTATATTCCTCTGTGGAAGAATAGAGAATAGAGGGTTAAATATAATTTTGTTACCAAAAGAAGGTCCTGGATTTTCTATAAAGCTGTACATGATAGTTCAATTCATTTGAATATTTACACTCCAACAGGCGATGCAAGATAAAAAAAAGAAAGGTTTTATGTCCAAACTGCTGCACCATACCGCACGGGCCTGTGGGAGAGGAAGGTTTATATGAGGCGGCACCTCCGGAGGGAACGAGGCGACTAATCGCTAAGCTGGCAAATATAAACAACACACACAGTCGGCCCACTGGGGAAAATGATGCAGCCAGTATAATTAGATAGTTTAGGAGTAGGAGCCGTGTGGATGAAATAAGTTGGGAATGCTGTTACATGTCTTAGGCTACCATTAGATGGCTTCTTTTAGCAATGCTACAATGATCAACTAATCTCAACTACAATGTCAACCAATGGAAGGTGGACCTATGCTGAAGCCTGAACTGTTAATAAAATAATAACAAAGACAAATGACAAAACTCAGTATTTCAGTTTTTGAAAGTTCTGCATCCAAAGCCAGCTTCAAACAACAAAAATAACAATTCTAACGCTTAAATAAGAAGCACAAAAAAGTCTCAAGGAACAAGACCTAGAAGTCTCCATTCTGTCTTAAAGCAGCATATTTCCAGGCTTCCTCCAAAGACAGATCCGATTGCTACCAATTAAAAAATTAAGCCCCCAAAGTTTTCCTTGGCAACAACAATTTTTCTCGTCAAGTCTATCATGAAACAAATCTCCCAAAATATTGGTGGGTTTAAAGCAGTCCTTTTAGGTATTGTCGAGGTGTTTTTCCAAAAAAGTAAAAATTTAGTCCCATTGACCCACAAAAAAGTCTCAAGAAGCCATAAAAAGACGTGTTCACACACTTAGCGGATTCAAATAATTCAACGTGTCATTTTTAACACAAAGGGTTGTTTCTCAGTAAGTGTTTGGTGTTAAAGTTCCCACAGTTCAGCACCTGATAGTCAAGTTGAAAATCAGCTATTTCATAGGTTGACTCCCTTGACACGCACATGTGGGACATTGAAGCCATCTCGGCTGGCCAATGTGAAGAGAGCTTGTGTTGGGTAATTTTTTGTCGTAGTCCTGCTAACTGTTAATCAAACAAGATCATGCTGCTAATGCTCATTCCGGGACTCTTTCTTCGTCTTTTTTTTTTTAATACTCCCACTTTGAGGCTTGGGGAAGGAGCTTTTAATTTAGCGGTAGCATTTGGCAAGAATCTCTCATCTCTGGGATTTAATCACTCGGAATTGTCAACTTGTCGTGTGTGATGCCTTGTAATTACCCTAGTCAAGAGCTCATGGCCATTTGTGTGTGTTTTTTTTCTTACCTTCAAACTTGGGTCAGAGACTTGTGCAATTCCTCTGCACCACCATCACCGCCACTGTGCATTAGTTATCTTTTTTTTTTTTAACAGAGGTTTGCATGGGGCTTCGTTTTTACGAGCTGCAAACTGACCGCAAACGCACTGAAAACACTGTAGCGTCCCGCAGCGCTTAGCCGCCGCCTCTCAAGTCTATGGGAAAGGGCGAAAAAGATTGCGACGGCTTTCAAGGGGAAAAATCCTTTAATGCAATTCCGACCTTATCTAAAACACCTACATATCTGTCTCCAGCCAGAGACCTTTGAAAGGATATTACAGGCCCTGGGATTGGAGGTGGGAGGTGCGTCTTCCTTCAGAAGCGGGCCAGCGGGATGAGTTATAGGCATCTAAAGAGGCTGGGAATCTTCCGGGCCGGGCTGCGGCTTTAGCGAGCACCTCCGACTATGACCCCGAAGTCTTCCTCCTAGTCCTCGGTCTTAAGAATTAAGAAGGCCCGGTTTGGGTTACTTTGGTTCTTTAGTTCACACGTGTCGCTAAGAGTTACAGTGAGGCGATGGATCCGGGCTTTAGTCTTCTAATCATTGTTATGACCTTTTGGCACTTGTGAAGTTCATGAAAAGGCATAAATGGATCATTGTGTGGCGGTATTGTAAAACCGGCAAGCTTAACATCCCATTTTGTTGTGTCAAATCCCGCAATTATATTCTAGGGCAGCAAGTTGCCAAACTTCAAGTTTCAACAACTTCGTCGTCAACTCTCCCACAATGGTGCAATTCTTCTGGCTCGCACATTTAAAAGCATCAGAACTAATTCTGACACATGGTAAGATAATATGTTAAAGGTCATATACCATCGAAGATTTTTCATTATTTATTTTGTTCAAAATATCATTTCAGAAAAAAAAATCTTTTTTTTTTCATTACTAAAACACATTTAACAAATAAATCAAACTTTAGTCAGATTTATTTTTAAGTAAAAAACCTATAACATTTAAAAAAAAACTGTAAAATGAAGAAAAATAGAAGTATAATTTCTTTTTTCTTTTCAAATGTGAAATCTTGCAAATTTATTCAGGGCACTGATTTTTACATTTAAAGTAAGACAAAAACATTTAGATTTTGCAGAGGATTAAAAAAGATTGCAGGAAGTTTTGAATTTTTGTCATCTCTTTAATTATAATGAAAGTGTGTATAGTGAAAAAGGCGTGTGCGTGTCCTTCCGTGGATCAGTCCGCTCCTCACCACACCTCCGCATCTGAAACACTCAGTAAATTTTTTCCAAGGATAAAGTTCAAGGAGATAAAATCAACCAGATGTCAACGGCCGGGCCGAGTCTCCATGACCCATAAAAGTACTCCCATCAAAGGCTGCCATCATTTGTTTTGAATTATTCCGTTGTTATCAAAAACTGTGGCAGCCCAATGTTTGAGGAGCAATCTGATCTGTTTTTGCAAAAACACAGAGGAGAAAGTTCTGGGAGCACAGAGTGATGACTCACGTGATGGAATTGATTGACAGACGTCCATCTGCTATTTTTTCCCCAATAAATCCACCAACATTCTTTTTGAACATCAACTCGGGTTCAATTTCAATAATTGTGAACTTTTCCAAGCACACATTTTAATGCTCTACTGAAATTTATGATAGCATCAAATTTGGTCAAAACAAACGCCACAGAATGTGTGAGTGATGAGTTTTGTAGCAGACTTTAATGACATTTTTGACGTGGAATTCAAATCAAATATTTTTCTTTACAATAACATGTTCTATGTGCCCCCACGTAAGCTAGGCCTGCGCCCGCCCATCACAGTATGACTGACTACTGTTATATTGTATGTCTACATGTATCGTTGCACCATTCGTATAGAAATATCCATCGCTTAAGCTTGAAGCCATTTTTTTTTTAATATTTACTAATTCTAACCGACACTCACACCATATAGTGCTTATATCTCAGGTTAATGCTCGCAAGTCAAATAAAAGAAATTGCCAAATGACAACTCGTATCTAGACAAATTTGCATTAATTGTATCTCAAGGCACGACTATACATCCAATGAAGAAAGAACTATGTACTATATATTGTAGTTGGGCACTTATAATAATACCCCAGAGTTGCATTATCCTGCCACATTTTTATAAACAGTTATTCCAAAGCTACTTATTGTATATCACGCAGCCCATAATTCCATACATGGCTGAGGTGTTGCCAGGGTCCCAAACACATTTAAATAATTGAGGACATTGCCAAGCACAGACTTCACTCGCACTAATGAAACTCCCGATAGCATCAAAAACAAATAAGTCGTCTCAATGAACATTTGCTCTGGCACACATTGGACTTATTTAGCACTGGAGTGAGACCATCGCGCTCAATCGGGCGGGGGTCACGGCAAGTTCATGTTAAGGTTAGATTTTTGGCTTATCTCGCTCCAAAAATGCGTTTTAACTGATTAGAGAAGAAGCGGCAACCAATAAAAAGGTATTTTTGAGAGAAAGCGGGGCACACCACAAGTACATACATAAATGTGCCTTCATCGTTGTCCAAAGCTTTGAAACAAAAGGCTAGTGTTGTCTTTGCGAGGGTCTAAAAACAAACTTTCAAAGTGTTTGTGACTTAGGAAATTTGAGGTCACCCCCTCAAAGGATGTGTGTGTTTGGGCTGCGGCGGTGTGGACTAACTTTCTGTGAACCTGAGCTGGATGTTGAATGAAAGCTCACTTATGATACAGTATGGGAGTGTGTGAAACATATATAATTAAAATGGGAAATACATAAAACGAATACATTTTAATAAAAAAATTAACAAAATGACGTAACAATAATTATTGTTATTACTAATTATTACTTTTCCCAAAAAGTCTAAAATTTTGCAGAGCTTGTCATATTAAAAAAGTATTTAAATTAAGACAACATCAACAACAACTACCACTAAGAAAGTATAAAAAAATATTAGCTTGAATTGATTCAAGAATTTAAAATTACTACACTAAAATTAATACAAAAGAAGTAATTGTTTGAATAACTTTTTAGCCCAAGTATTAAAGTATTAGTAGTTCATTTGTACTCGAAAAACTTTGATCAGATTTCTGAATGAAACAAATATTGTAGTAGTAGTAGTAGTAGTAGTAATAATCCATCCATCCATCCATCCATTTTCTGAACCGCTTAGTCCCCACGGGGGTCGCGGGTGTGCTGGAGCCTATCCCAGCCGTCATCGGGCAGTAGGGGGGGTGGGGGGTCGGGGGGTTCAACCTGAACCGGTTGCCAGCCAATCGCAGGGCACACAGAGACAAACAACCATTCGCACTCGCACTCACACCTAGGGACAATTTGGAGTCCTCAATCGGCCTACCAAGCATGTTTTTGGGATGTGGGAGGAAGCTGGAGTGCCCGGAGAAAACCCACGCGGGCCCGGGGAGTAGTAGTAATAATAACAATAATAAATAATAATCTCCCAAAGACAGTAAAGTTGTGTTTTAGCAAATAAAGACCACAACAAATTTGCCCAGATTTTCTAAAATGAAATAATAAAAACATAAATGAAAACAATAATGCTAATAATAATGAAACAAAGTATGGAGTACACATATGTAATCAAAAGAGATTAAAAACATTGTTATAATAACTGACTCTTTAATGATTTTTAGCAGCTGCATTTCTAATGGTGGGATCGTGCATTAGATCTAATTGGATTGTGTACATTATTGCATGTTTACTTAATGAAGTACTGTACACAGTACTGTATTGACAGATTGGAATCTAAAAGAATAAATTAATAGATGTATTCTTAGAAAGTAAATGACCCGTTTATAATATTTGCACCCTCTTAAGTATCTAAATAAGATAACACCAATTGATTTGAAACAGCTTGATGTGATTCTGGGCGGCACTATATCAACCATATTGTTTAATGAGTTTCTGCCAGTGAGTGTAAATTAGCGAAATTACCAATGTGGGTTGCGTGCGAACACTGTAGGTCATAAAAGCGCCACCGACCATTAGCACCGCCCCTTCCCAGGCCAAGGCCGCCGCCAGCCACCCGGCCACACACACACTTCTTATTACTACAACGCTGGTTTCACCTTTACAGTTTAATCACTGCAGCAGATATTAAACTCTCCCGGCAGGCTGCAGGCTATATAGTGTCGGGATTTACAGGGCAGGGGGGCCGAAGGTGTGGGGTTGGAGGATTTGCATGCTCCCTTCAAATCTCTGCGTCTTCTCGCATCAAATCATCACAAGCGGCGGCGGGTGTGACTCTTGCGTGAAAATGCGGCGGAAAAACGGCGTCAGCAATTTTCAGCGCTCTTGTTTCCCCCCCCGCCCTTGATAGAGGGACAATTGTTTTCGGGTGGATAGCAATACGATAGAAGATAAACCTGGAAAGAATTCCATCTTTGCAATAGTGGTGGGACTACGTATGTTGGAATTGTAATTATTATTACCCGAACCCTGCAGAGAATTGTGTTTTCACAAGTGGTGGCACTCAATTGCCTTCTCCAATCAATTTATTCTATGATTTAATTAAACCTTAATCCTTAGCCCGATTCATAACCTTAGCCCGAACCTTAACCCTAACCTGAAAAATAATTGTGTTTTCACCAGTTGTCAGGCTCAATTATAATGAATTAGATTTGTCGTATCTACACTCTACTGTAACATCAACATTATGTGTGTTTCCGGCATGTTAGACAGGCCTACCTACACAGGCCTACAAAGTGATGCAGTGCGCATCCAGAATTTACAAGTTTTCCAACAAGTCATCAAAAAAAAAAAAAGAAACCTAGACTAAAACTGTAGTCAATACACAGTGAATAACTGAACAACCGAACTGAATACCTTGACTTCAAAGAAATATCGGCCAATACCAACTGTGGTATCGATGTGTATTGATCTCCTCATCACTATACTATACTACCATGTTCAAAGGCAGGATGTCTCCTTAAGAAGTGCGCGTTGTTTTTGGGTGTGCTGAGAAACCGGATGCTGTTCATTAAAAAGAGCCGAGTGGACGTTTACACGCAGGAGGATGGTGGGGAGAGAGGGGCAGATTATATATCCCACTTAATACGGCATCACACACCATCGCGTGACTAGCTGTGATGCCATAAGACTCGCCTCCCCCTTGATAGACATGTGAGGACTTTTTCATTATTATTTATCTTATTTTTGGGGGGGGGGGGCAGCGAAAGCCGAGAGCAGACAGGGTGGGTCGCCCGCCACAACGGACAGATTGTTGGGCGGCCGCACGCTATGCCTTCTTATCGTGAGATGAAGACCAAAGCAAAAAAAAAAAAAAGCTTTATAGCTGCCTTCAATGGCGGCTAGTGTGGGAAAAAAGTTTTTTTTATTCCTTTCTCCAATTGCGAGGGAACAGGTCAAATCCTCTGCCAGGTGCCCCCGGGCTGTTTTTCCCTGAAACACCTCCATACCCAGAGAACCAAAGCTCCTTCTGAAGATGTCTGAGGAGGAGGAGGTGGAGGAGGAGGCGGTCTTCTGTTTTCACTTTGCGTGTTTGTGGAAGCCTCTGGGGCTGAAATAATTAAGATCAATATATATGAAAGTTAAAGATGCTTGGTTTTTGAAGATAATTAAAACATCATCTTGATCTCCTATGAGTATGCAGCCTCATTGACTCACATTCACTTTACAAAATATAACCTTTGCCAATGTGTGTTAATTACTATTTGGACTTTATTTCAGACTGGCCAATTATCACAATGACATATACGCAAAATGTCAGTCTCTAACAAACTTTTTATTTTTAAAGTTAGCTTCCATGTCCACTAAGTTTGAAGAAAGATTGATCCAAATACCAAAACCTCCATATGTTGGTATTTGATTAATACTAGCAAAATGTGATTGGTACCCAATTTGGTTGGAATGTCTATTGGCCAAAAAAATATCTAACCCAGGGGTGGGCAAACTACGGCCCGCGGGCCACATCCGGCCCACGGGACCGTTTAATCCGGCCCGCCAACCCTGAACAAATTGTATTATTAAACTTTTTTTTTTTGGTCATTTTGCCTGCAATGACTGCGTTTTCCCAGTAGATGGCGAAGCGCTCGCCTGCGCATTTACTACCGGAAGCCGTGTCAGAAAGCTCGGTGCACACTCACAAGTGCGTGTACGTACTCAGTAGTACGAACTTGGCGCACTCTCGCTCTATTCGTATCAGTCCCGAATTTAGAGCGTGGGCTTTGACGACAGCGTTCTTATAATTCGCGCGCTGAGCTTTCAGATGCAGTTTTGCGCTAAAGCCACCCACAAACCTTCCCCTGGAATCCTTCCATTAAAATGAGTGGCCCGAAAAAAAAAGAAATGAGTGCCGAATGTTAAAAAAGAGTGGCCAATTTGGCTCGACGTACGCGACGTGACGTTCAGCCACATGAACGTCAACATCAACCCGTCACAGATCAAGGTAAACGGACCAACACCTCGGATCTCGCTTAAGAATTGCCACAACAAATTTTACTCCAGACTATGACGCACTAGCAAAAAAGGGACACCAACAACACTGTTCCCACTGAAAATGAACGGGAGGCTCGCAAGTTTATTGTAAAAAAATGCATTTTGAATATGATTTGTACACATAGCAGGGATTGAAACTAGCGACCATTCTCATTTTCAAACAATGCAGGATGCTCAAGGACATTGATGCACCACCTATTTGCGACTAATCTTAACCTGTAAAGTTCTTAAGGCTTACTTTAAGGAAGTGTTTTCCGTTTCCTCACCTCTGTTACCAGGTGTTTGCGAGTTAAAACTCTGCTCTGATTTTCAGATACCCCTCACCGTGTTGCTGTTTTGATTACTTTATTTGGATGTATGCTTTCACCGATTCTTCAAGATGAAAAATATTTGGTCAGAATGTTTGCCGTTTGATGTGATCTCATAAGATAAACATCTTTCATTAATCTGACCTGCAGGCACTGAAGTGATGGAGATTGTTATTCATAATAACAGTGTCGTATTTTATGAGAATCACTGATAGCAGTTTTTTAGTGAATTATTATTAAGAAAATGTGAATGCTGTTAATGCATTTGTTTTCAAAAAACTTGTTTGGAATATCCATGCTTTACTACCTACTAAAGGCCAAGATCTTTTATGCAATGACCTTTACAGGTCACTTATATGACTTCACACAACGCCTACGTCCATCTGCTCCTGGTCCGGCCCTCCGGTCCAAATTTAGAACCCAGTTCGGCCCGCGAGTCAAAAAGTTTGCCCACCCCTGATCTAACCCATACCTAGATAAAATAATTTTCTCATATTGTTACCCAATTTGAACCATGTACATTAGACAAAGGGGTAACATTAAATTGTAATGCTTTTTTTTTCTTCTTATTGCCTGGAACTGGGGACTTGCCGTAATATGCAAAACTCATAATAAAACAACTACACAAGGTCAAAATCAGTTTTGTAAAAGCAGCCAGAAAATGGCGGTACACATTAATTGTGTGCGCGCGAGTGTTTAGCTGACAACATGTCGAGCAGTGCAACTCCATCAGACAGTCAAAGCCTCCAGAGAGGTCACCTTGGCCGAAATTCCCTCTCCGCCGTGGCCATTGTTCAACCCAATTTCACCTGGGATGCGTACAAGACCATTGCAGACGCTTAGTGTGTGTGTGTGTGTGTGTGTGTGTGTGTGTGTGTGTGTGTGTGTGTGTGTGCGTGTGTGTGTGTGTGTGCGTGTGTGCGTGGGTGTGTGTGCGTGTGTGTGTGCGTGACAACAGCTGTCCCAGGTCTCTCATTGGAAAGTTGCAGCTGTTTACACTAATTTAATTCTGATAAAGGCTGAAGGAGATTGGGTGCAATTGCAGTTATAAACTACCGTTTTTTTCCATGTATAATGCGCAAAATTTAACAAATTTATTGTCCTAAAATCTAGGGTGCGCATTATACATGGGTACAAAAATAAAAAAAATATATATATATTTTTTTTAAATTTTATTTTATTTTTTATCCGGATATTATACGGAGGCCGCCATTACAGATGCGCTTTCTTCTCTGCTGTTCACTTCAAACACGCTCCATACGAACACAATGCTCTCGTATCAGACGCTTGCTCGATCACCTGCTCGATCAACGTACCCTACACAAATCCGAAACATTTCTTCGCTATTGAGTTTGCTAGCGCATGCGCAGTGATACTGACCGGGAGAATAACATCCGGTTGTTCCCAAAGATGATCTTTTTTCTGAAATAATTTTACGTTTACGGACTTAAGTAGGAGTCAAAATTTGGCTGCGTATTATACATGGATACAGGCTTTTTTCCAACATCAACATGCCCTTTTTAGGGTGCGTATTATACATGGGGGCGCATTATACATGGAAAAAAACGGTAGATTTATAAAGTATTTACGTATATACTTAGATGACGTATGTCGATATTAAAGAAGTTGAGCACGTCCCTCAAGAGACCCAACACCCATCTTGTGTTAGACTGTGATTATGTCCTGTTAAGCCCCAGTAATGCTACGAGAGTTAAGAGCTCCAAACTGGGCAAGGAATTGGGAAATGCAATGTTTGGGGCACTCTTATTAAATAAACAATATTAATTCAGATGCCAAAGCTAGTTTTACTCAGCAATATGGAATCATGTAGACCCATGTCTATGCAGAAACACAAAAAGGTCAGGGGACTCATTTGTAAGTGTGTGTGCGTGTGTGTGTGTGTGTGTGTGTGGGGGGGGGGGGGTTAGCTCTCTAAGCCAATTTCACTCAGCAGCATGAAATTAGATTGACAATATAGGAAGTCTGCCATTTTGGTTTTAAGCGGCCTTTTCAGAGTTAGGTTGGCCATTTTCGAGGTTCACCGAAAACCAACATGTCCTACAATACGAGACAGATGGACAACACCAAGTTGCTTCTTGTGTATGATAAAAGGTCACAGCCTCAAGAGATTCAAGGGGCCCCTACTGGCACAAATGCTCAGGTGCATGGAGTGAGCACCTCAGAGAGCTGTCTCGGTCACGTCCAATGAACTTTCCAAAAGTTCCACATACCGCTGTGTTCTTACCACGGACTCCGCTTGGCCCCTGTAGGGATTTAATCGTCACTGCAAGAAGTTGTGAGAGGTCTCTTGCCACCGCCTTATTTACAGCTTTTACCCCCACGCCGCTTATTGTGGCCATGACGTGAGGCGCGGATGCCTCCGGAGGCCCGTCCGGCTGCTGTGTATATTTGGAAACAATGCGCATGCAAGTGAAGATAGGAGCATGATTAATTGCGAGTGTCCATAACCTTCTTGGTTATATTTAGTTGGATAAATAAAATTGACCGCTTGGCTAACCTTTGGTGGCCCAGCACAGTCATGCTAAATGGCAAAGGACCATTAGACAGTAAAATCCACAAGGCACTTAGCGGAAATAAGCTATTCTCGATTTAAAGGTGACACAATGGAAAGGCGGCGTTCTAATTCTTTATATGCAAATAGTTGGAATTATGGAGGCTGTGACTTCCCCACCCATCAATTTGAATTGAATTTAGCCAACCTGTTTTTCTATTTTTAAGATGCATATGTCAGTAACAACCTACAACGGCCAGATAAAACACAGCCACTGTATGGATATGTAGTATATAATAATTATAATATAAAACTAAAACAGAACCAAACTAAATTAAAACATAAATAAAAACAACTGTAATTTCTGGACTATAAAACTCACCCGAATATATGCCGCATCAGCTAAAATTAGGGGGAAATCGTGTTTTGTTCATAAATAAGCCACACTGGACTATAAACTGCAGGTGCTTTAATGTTTAATTTCCATATATGAGAACATGCACAAATCATACAATATCATAAAAAACATGAAGAAATCCATAGATAAGCCGCAGTGGACTATATATATATATATATATATATATATATATATATATATATATATATAGAGAGAGAGAGAGAGAGAGAGAGAGAGAGAGAGAGAGAGAGAGAGAGAGAGAGAGAGAGAGAGAGAGAGAGAGAGATCAGATATTTATATATATATATATATATATATATATATATATTATTTTGTCAAACTTTAAGGTGAAGTGAGGGAACACTTCACATCTCATCTAATGTCCACATGTCAATGACACTTGAAAAACATTTGATCATTTCATTAATAGTTTACTGCCTCAGCCCTTTTCGCCCTGATCCTTGCAATTGACCATATTTCAATACTAAAAATTGGGGGAGAAAAAAATAAAGCCACCACTGTCGAATCTCCTCTTCATCAGAGGCGGTGGTTCTCACCATAACACAAAATAAAGCAAAGGTAAGTAAAAGTAAATGGTTTTCCCCATTCATTGTTATTGCTTGAAGAATTGGGGCACGATGGCTATTGATCGGCTTCATCCTTGGCCATTACTGTTGGGATGGCAATCAGTGAGGCCTGGTGGCTTGTGGGTAAACAAGCACTCTCTCCTGCCGTTGTGTGGAGATGAAGAGACGCTTGGAATAACAGCTCCGTTAGTACATCTCCCTCAACAGCGCCCCCCCCCCCCGTGTCATTCCTGAAAGGACAATTGAATGACAAACTGGACAAGCTAAATATGATTGTTTCTCCGCTTGCTCACTTATGACATTTACTGAGCATGGATAGAATGCACAATTTTCGGCATCATTTTATGTTTCCATGACACCACGACCACCATTTTGTTGGACGTAACAATTCTTGTTGACTGATTTGTAGTATACTAAGTTGCAAATTACTGTCTAACTGAACTAAGTTTGACACTCAAACTGTTATAAGAGAGATATCAGATTTCAATCAACAAGTACCGCACAGTTGGTTTTCCAAATTATGGTTCATAACGTAAAACAAGCATGACAAATTCATGATCGATATGTTTTCTTCTGTTGTTGACATTTGTCAACCACTTGACACCCATAGCATGGGAGTGAATCAGTATTCATGTCCTCCTTTTTTACTTTTAGTACTACAAAGAGTTTTGAAAAGAATAGCTGTTCCATCAAGTTGCAATGTTTCTTGCTCTGATCTGGTCTCCAGTATGATGTTACACTAAGACGTTTAT
The DNA here is from genome assembly GCF_033458585.1 of Syngnathus typhle. Classification (NCBI taxonomy): domain Eukaryota; kingdom Metazoa; phylum Chordata; class Actinopteri; order Syngnathiformes; family Syngnathidae; genus Syngnathus; species Syngnathus typhle. Next base: position 10,835,975 of record NC_083738.1, on the reverse strand, counting down.
TGGACATCTGGAATTTCTTGCGGAACTAATAAAGGCTGCTTATGCTTGTTCTCTCATCTTCTATTGGTATGCACTTGGTTGGACTCAATTTTCAACCATTTTTCTTTTTTTTTTTAGTGCGTGTGAATGGTTGTTTGTGGTTCTGTGCCCTACAAATGGCCGGTGACCAGTTCAGGGTGCACCCCGCCTGTTGCACCAAGACAGCTGGGATAGTCTTCGGCATGACCGTGACCCTCGTGACGACAAGTGTTTCGGAAGATGAATGAATGAAATAACTTTTTACATTGTAAAGATGTGTCTGATCTGTCTCAATATCACACATTACACCTATCTGCGTCACTGTATTCCTAAAAAGAAGACAAACTATTAATGCTGCACTGTCCTAAAGAAAAAAGATTGAAGGTGTGATTCATCAGGAAATATGCAACTATTTTAGTGCAAGCTATTTAGTGTGTTTTATGCATGTTAAACTTATGTCTTAGAATGTGTGTTTTGTTTACTTAGCATCCCCGTTGTGAGTTAAAGCGCAATTTGAAAATCAAGGTGCGTACTGAACTGTGATTTTCGATATAACTACTCTACGAATCAGTCCTTTTTTGTTCTTTGCTTTGTCTCTTTGAGTCAAAAGGTTGGGCTGCCACCTATCTTTATTAAAACTATATGTTCCCTCTGGATCCATAGCGTGATGAGCTATCTCCGTCGCCTCTCTAAATGCCATTTCAAACTCATTACCTCGGCCAGCCATGCGCCCTTCACGTCGCTGACCTTGAGAAAATGGATTGAAAGGTGACAAGCCAGGAGTAGCAATTTCCATGAAGGAGCGGGCGGCAGGGAACATGTTTGAGGGTGGATCTACTTCTGTCGTGGCGGCACCATGGTGCACACTTGCCACATTTGGAATGAGTCTCCTGTCAGTGTGTGTATGTGTGTGTGTGTGTGTGTCAGGAATGGCAAAATGACATGTGGATTATGATGGGATGATTACAGGTTGGTGTGCTGTTGCTTTCAAACAGGTGGACAGTGGGTCGGTGTGCTACCAGAAGACCAAACTATTTGCAACGTCAATGTGGCCAGTGCCAAATAAGTTTACACAGGTAGTTTCTCTCATTTTAATGTATTTTTAAAATGCGATACCCTACACATGACCAGGAAAAAAATTGGAAAGGGTATGTTGACTGCTTGTACCATATTTGGTGCACTCCAAATCACCAACACAGCACACCTCAATTGACCTTGCATGACGTAGTACCGATACTGACCTGTGAGAGGCAACATGGTGTCATAGGGTAGCGAGACTGACAGACAATGCAAAGAAGAAAAAGAAAATAGCAATTGTTACTGTTTCGTCTCATCATAATTGACTGCAGGCGTAAGGATTTGCCATCCAAAGTATTGAACAGGTTTACGTTTTGTTTGTTGACCCTGACCGTTACTTTCTAATTAATTTCTAATTTCTCTCAAATACACACACTATCATCAGCACTATAGAACAAAATGTGAAATAACAAATAAAAGCCTAAACTTAATTTTAGAAAAGTTTAACATCAGAATCCTTTGATCAGGACAACTTCATTGACCAGGCAATTTTTGATATTTGGAGTTATGATGTCTGCATGAGATAAATTATGTCTGCTAGCCAGACCTTGAGCCACACTATGTTTGTATACATTGTAGGCATAGCGAGAGCATGAGGCACTTCCTTTCCTTTACTTAATTCATGTTTAATAATGTCTGTCTAGGTGGTGGTTTGAAGATTTGCTCTGGACACTTTAGGAATTTGATTGAAGTTGTGACCTCGCCGTGTTCATCAAAGATTGACAGGATTCCAGTGTACCTTAATTAAACTGCAACTCATCTCGGCTTCGTCTTTGAATAGGGGAATCGGAACCTTCTGCCAGAATCTCTAATACAGCATATGGGGATGGGGGTGGAGGGGCGTCATCGGGAGTCAAATGGAATGCAAATGACTGGGACAATTGAAATGTCAACTTCAACATGCTTTTTCACCAGCAGCCCGTGGCTAGCCAGCCAACTCCGTTAAAGTCATTTCGTCGATTCGGAGTCTGGCTAATCCTTTTTCATTTCCTTATAGTCTCGGAGGTTAGGCAGGGGTGCGGTGTGTGTGTGTGTGTTGGGGGGGGGGGGGGGGGGGGGGTTCTGCACATCTGGGAATCAGGTTGATTTTTGCTTCCACCAAGGTTCATCTTCATTTTTCTTTTTCCAAAATGAAAGCCGACAGTAGGGAACGTTTTGTTTAAATTTATCTACCTTAAGTAAGATCAATAAATTGTCATAAAGTGCTATATTTATGGACGCATGTTTTGTTGTGTGATGCATATTTGACTAAAGGTATCAACTGTTCTGTTATGTATTGACCATAACAACAGAAACAAATGTCAATCCTATAAATAAAATTACTACAAATTAGTAATATATAATATATACACACACACAAACACACATATACATACATACCTACGTATATATTTATATAGTAGTTCAATTTGAGCTGCTGGTGTTGATACTGTACAGTAAGTCTACTTCTCTTTACAGATTTGCGTTCATATTTCATTTGAAATGGACGTCACCATTTGTGACTGCTCTTTTTGTACACATGTGCCGTTTGTTTTTCCCCATCCGCTGGGAAATTCCCAGGTGACTGTGGCACAATGAATTTGATTAGCTTCGCCACATCCATCATCATACACAAGGATTCATATATACGTATATCATGTGCCACGTCCAAAGTAATAAGTTGTTACTGCTTAATAAAATTCACAAAATAGCTCCGATGACGCCTGCTAATATTTGTGATTTATATACAAACACTGAGAGCTTTATGCACGACAATGCACCATGGGACACTTTCAGCCTCATTGTTTCCACCTCATTGACACGTCGCCATTGACACATCAATTGTAACCGCATCCTGCACAGGATGGTCCTTAAGGTCGATTTCATACGTCCGAAGCGGATGGAAGCATGTGAATTGCCCTCCCCAGGGAGTGCTTGTGTTTGCTCCTGCTGTGCTATTAATTTACAAGTGACACTAAATGCCTTCTTTTTGGACTCACTACTCAGATGGCAATGTTGACGCTTACGGTCTCTTTCATGAATGCAACAGTACAAAGTGTGTCTGATAATCTGATGACAGTGATGTGATTTTTGTGTTCTATGTGTAGAACAATTGAAAACCTAACTGCAGTAATGATTTTAAGATTTTGTTAAAGACATGGACATAGAGATGTACAGTTGCAATGGAAATGATTAGTTCAGGGGTTGCCCATAACTTGCTTCAGATTGGAGCTAATTTGAACAAACTCCCTCACAGAAGTTCATCAGAGCCCTGGAATTTTTCACTCAAAATGTCTGGTTGAAATAAAAAAGGCCACCTCCTAACCCAAGCTTGGGTCCCTGAGAATATTCCGTGAGCCCTTGTCGACCAAATTTCACATTCATTTGTGAAACTGGTCAGCAATTTTACTATAATTCCTTCTTTGAACTTTGACCGCATTTCTTGTTGACATCAGCCCATATTCTCAGAAAAGTAAGTCAAAAATAAATTGGAACTAATATGGTAGAAGTCGCTTAAGGTCAAAGAAGAAACCTTGCAATTCACCCAAACGGGGCTGCGTCCAACAAAAAAGGGCTGACTTCCTGTCCATTCATGCATGAATCTTTCAGACTTTTTTCATACATTTTAAGTGAGTGATTTTGTCATTGATTGTTCAAGACACTGTCGGAAGCATTCTTTAACCTTCCAGGATCTCTAACCATCAAACCTCCCGACATTATATGACATGAAGCTCCATCCAATATTCCGATGTACGTACATGTCTGTTATCTTAAGATACAGATGCCAAGAATCCAATATAGAACCTGACGTTGAACAGAAAGATTTCCATTCTGATTATTTTTATAATTCACCCAAATCAGGTCCAATAAGAACAATGCGTTAAAAAGCCCTCCATTGCTGGTACCAGCATTAAATGTTATTCATTCAACTGAATTATGTGTTAAAGCAGCCACTTTGTTGCAATTTTAGTGCTCGTATTTTGTCCAAATGGTCCACAATCACAGAGTGAAAAATAATTGATTGTTGAATTCTGGTTAGGTTTAATTCCATATTGTACCATCTCAGGCAGCTTCAGAGGGTTCCTTGGTTAATGATTGCAGTAATTGTACACTGTGTAAACGTAACTGTGACACCACCTCTTGCTGTGCTTTAGAACTCCCCCCCAACAAAACCAATCAATTGGCAATCACACAATGACTCAAGTGTTTGACATGTTTAAATAGCCACTTTATTGACATCTCCATTCGTCTTTCAGATTCTTACGAGGAAGGGCTCCATCACGCCACGGCACCGAGTTGTCCTGGACAGCTGTGAGTTCACATGAAAGGCCTGTCTGTCATGCTCGGACTGCAGAACAAGGGGAGGGGAGAGGTGGTGGTGGTTTAGTGTGTGGCTCTCGAGTGTTGGGGCGTCTTCTGGGAGCCATCGAGGGCCCCAGCTGGCACACAATCTTGTTTGTCTTCGCCTGCTCATCTTCCTCAAAGCTTGGGAAACACCAGCAGCACCAGGGATGCCATGAAATTAAAGCTTCAAATCAAGAATGTGTTGACAGTAGGGGGATGTAACGGTACACCGAAAACCACGGTCCAATACGGTCCTCTGTCACTGATCAGTACAGTAAGGGAATATAAAGTCACCATCAATTGTTTCTCATCCTTGGAGGAAAGTTCAACACCAAGTTTGGCTGCAGCATCAATAATTTGTCTATTTCTATTTTCTGAGTGGAATTTCCGTCAAGAAAATAATCAGACAGATCTGCCACATTTTGGTCAAGCTGTTGCTTACAACACAATATGTCATATGCAGCACAACCAATTACTAATTTATTCCCTTCACGTCAGTCAGAAATGTCCATGGTCACCCACTAATCTGTAATTACAATGGATGAAAATCCATCATATCCAAAACAAACCCCTTTCTGTCAAAGTCACTGGCCCGTCACTGTGACCTTTTTTCATGTGAGGTAATAATCACGCAGAAGTCAGATGCTTGTGTTTAGTTTTTAATTATGAAGCTGATCCGCACGGCAAATAAAAGTTCCGATCGATGGATGCAACCGGGAAATATTTTACCATGGCCCTGGGGTGTGTGTGTGTGTGGGGGGGGGGGGGGGGGGGGTGATTAGCCTGGTCTCTGTCATTGTCATTGTTGACAGGGAAACCAAATTAGCGCTGATGAAGAGTCAGACAGAAACAGACATCTCATTTCGTGATTCATTCATTCCTTCTGCCAATCAATGTTGCACAATGTGAAGAAAAAAAATAATTTCCATAAAATGTTGAGATGTAGCACACATCAGTATCTTAGCATTGATACAAGAAACCAACTAATGCCCCTGCTATCATTTAACGTTTGCAATGGCTGACTCAGCAAATAAACCCAGCCCATTCCCATTATTGCAAATTTGGCACATTTTACCTTGAAACAGCATTTTTAATGGTGATAAATCACCACCTAATTGTGTACGTGGAGCAAGGGGGGCGGTTTTGTATTGCTCTCCTCACCTGAGAGGCCTCACATATTCACGATGTCGGGGTGGGGGCAGCGGGGAGGCAATAAAAGCAGCCTTATGCCACTGACCTCAGACAGTGTCTAATGGCGTAGACGGCATGAGAAGGTGAGCGAGGTGACGTTCTCAAAGCTCTGTTGGAGGTAGACGCAATCACACGGACGAGACACGCCACTGGGCAATTATTACAAGAATGTCTGAGAAGGAAAAGAAGAAGATGATGACCAAGAGAGGGCAACCTGACTGCTGACTGATTGCTCATTTATTATTGAGCACACATGGCGAGGCCTGTTTTGGGGGATTCACTTTTACGGATTCTCAGACAGTTTTTCCAGAAATAGCCACTTGTACGAGTTTCCTCAATTGACATGGAATTTGCCAGATTTGTTGATTATAAGAAGCTGCATGAAAAAATCTTGCGTACCTGTGGCTGAAATTGAACAGGATGACAGCCATTTTAGTTTGAAACAGACAAATCCTAGGACAACCTATTTGGAGAAATCCAGGGTAGACAAATGTTATTTTAATTTATTAGTTCTCCTAATTTATTGCTCAGTAAAAGTCGGTAGAAAATGCAGGAAGGGGGGTTATGGGTGCGGGTTTGGCAAGCCTGGGAAAAAGATGACCTTCAGAGCTTGTTTGATATGATATATTATTTCAATCATAGACAATTACAAACTGAAATCACATCATAGCGGCACAGCCAGGCCTTGATAACCTTTTAAAAGGGACAATTCCCTCAGAGGGCCCACCTCTGACCCCCGGGGGCCCGCCGGCAATCTTTTGCAGGATGACTCGGCCATGCTTTGCGAGAGGTTATGTGCACTGAAACGTGCACACACGCGCACACGCACACACACGCACACACACACACACACACACACACACACTCTTAGCGTTTCATATTTGTGTCCCGTTGAACCACACACGCTTTGAATTACCTGCATGATTATTTATTTATGCATTTGTCACATCAGGAGGGGGGAAAAGAAAACATTGAAACACCAAGATGTGAGACCGCAACACAATGCACACACAGCGAATCCGAGCTTTAAAAAAACAAGAACAAAACTTAAGAAATGAGAAATATTTAACCTAATTTAAGGAAATTATTTGTCATTCAAAACAAGATGTGTGCTTAACATAATTTAGTTTAAATAGAATGTATGATTACTTTTGGCACATCTGGGCTATTGATTAATATTACTACTGCTACTACCACTATTAAAAATAATGACTGCAAATAATATAAATAATAATATAAACAATAATGATAATAATAAATTCAAGAATGCTAAATTAATAATTACCAAGTATTTAAGTAAACCAAGTAAAACCAAACCTTTTGGTACAACAATATATAAATACTCAAAAAAGTAAATACAGAAGCATCATTAAAATGCCAATGAAATCAGGTATCTATAAACAAATCAAATAATACAAATTATAATCTAAATCCAAAGTGATCTACAAAATAAAATACAAATTGTAAATGACCAAAAGATATATAATACTGTAATCACCATTATCATCTTCACAAGAAGATACCTAAAATAATGCAAAATATGAATATATAAATAAAAAAATAATGATGAACAAATCTAAGGTCTACTGACATCTCAAAATGGATTTTGTTCAACCTTAGATGCTCCTGAATTAATAAAGTTTTGGTATGTACTGCAGTACTTGCTTGTTTGGCAAAATGTATCAAATCTTGCATCACAGGGCCATTAAAAACCTGCACAGAGTGAGATTTTGACTACATGGGGGCTACGTTACGTACTGCAAAATGTTCAGCATGACAGCTTGTGTGCAATTTAAAGCAGTACGTGTACTAATTTTCCAACACTGGGTAAGGAAATGTCAACAATGCTCACCCCTTGCTTCCCTCTGACATCCCACCCGCTGCTCCAAAGAAAACCTCGCGCCCACCTGAACCCTCCACCCCACCTCACCCGCCCCTCCTTTTCCACGTCTCCACTCACGAGCAGATGTTGCTTCACTTTGATGCGGACGTGACTCTGTGGGTCAAACCCACAACATACGCACAACTCGGATGCTTTTCGCATTTTGAAAAATTGTTTCTCATTAACTCTTGAGTGCCTTTGTCATCGGTTAACACTGCACTGGGGGGCGGGGGTCATAAGTATATTGCTTTGAATTAAGCAATGAATCGTTGTTGTGAACAATTATCTTCCAAGGAGGTTATGTTTTTATCGCTCGCCTGTGCAGTTCAAAATGGTAAACCACCAAAACGCTCCCTGAAATAAAAAACATGGAATGTTTCTCATTTTTGGAACAGATGGTCATCACAGAAATAAAACCAAAGAATGAATCGTAACAGTCTATCATCAAAAAGTAAAAAGAAAATGTCTTACCCATCTATCATCGCCAGGGTAAAAGTCAAAGCGAAGCAATGTCGTATCTCTCTTTTCACAAATATAAACGTGTAAAAGAGAAAATGCCATAACTGCCCATCGTCACAGAAGTGAAATCTTATATAAATAAACAATAAAATGTAACAGTCCAACATCACATTAATAAAAAGAGATTGTATCATAACTATCAATGATCATAAAAGAAAAAAGACACAAATTTCCATCATCACAGAAGTAACTGTAAAATATTGTAACCTTCCAGCATTACAGAATTCAAATGGAAAACAAAAAAAAGCTGTGACTGTCCATCACCACGAAAAAAAAGTTATGAGAGAAAATATCATAACTGACCCTTATCACAGTTATATAGTAGAAACGTGAGAAAGGCAGTGGTCTTCGTGGGACAAATGATACCTTTCAACAGCAGATTTCCTAAATATGGTAAAGGTTGGCATGACAGAAATACACGGTAAAAAAAAACAGCGCTATAGCAAATGTGCAGGGAAAGAATGGCGATATAACCGGGGAGTGCTATACATATTCTAAGGATGAGTTTGGTGTGGAAGATTGAACAGGAACGCTATTGCATGCCTCTCAACTGGCCAATGTACAAAGATTCCAACAACCACACTCCGAGATCTTGCAGAAAGTCTCGCCAATAGACTGAAAGCTGCTGTAGAAGGTGATTTGACATTTTACAGTCATGCTCCCCCGGCTTTTGCTCTGCCGCGTCGCTCGCACGGAAGCCAGCTGTGGCTAATCAAGCCTGAACATCTCTGGCAGGGTAAAGCAACATTTGATGTTGCTGTAATGCCTTCTCCAAACACCCGGCGCTCGCTGACCTTTTTTGCCTGACAAAGACAAAAGACTAAGTCAACTCCATCTTCTTCTGACTGTGAGTGTTGCCTTTGCTAATCAAGTGCAGCTGCCATAAACACAGTGCCTTTAGATTCCTTGCTTGACTCGTGACTTGCGTGTAGTTTAATGTAAACTAAATTGGACGCTTTGTTCCATTGACTCACATGGGAAGTGACAACAATGCTGGCATGGCGAATAAACGTGACCACCACGTGCTCTGACTTATTTTTGTGAACACTTCAGCAGGTACTAGTGAATTTCGAGGTGATGGGTCAAGACCAGGATACTTACGTTTGCAAGATTTTGTATGTTTGAAGGCATGGGAAGGCCCCTTCCAATCCAAATGAATGCTGCTTGCATCTCATTTCATGGCAAATCCTGGAAGCAATCATCAGACATTCATGCCTAGCTCTATGCGGGCAAAAAGGCTTCTCCACTCAGCATTGTCCTTGTCTGTTTGGTAATTTGGAGGACTACATTACAAATAGCAGTTTCTATGTTCCAGTTGACTGCTTCAAACCAAACACTCGTGCTTTTCATTTTTCCGGTCGATTAAAAATCAGTCGATAAGCGTATGGGTAAATTGATCCCATCTGCTTCTTATCGTATGAAGCAGCCTGGTAAATATGCAAGTCATTACTGGTCGGTGACACGCCTCGGAGAGACGATTCGCACGAGAACTTTGTCTGATTTGACACAATAAACAAATGCTTGGTGTTTTTCGGGCCAATGTTGAATTCGAGTTTTGTGTTTCATGATGATCATCAGGCTACTCCTTCCAGACAATAACGTAAACAAAAAGTTTGCATCACCCATTTATCCAGTAATGGGTCTTTTGACACGTCCCCACAATTTTGTGTCAATTGGTAAAACGGACGGGGACATATTCTGTTTTTGCTTCAAACCAGCATGCATGACATTCTGTTCCTTCAATATCATGCATAGGTTTTTCAAAGCTTTCTGTCCAGCATATGATAGACATGCCTACCCAACTTTGTACCTCCAATACATATCCTGAATAGAGTGGCAGGTCAGCTGCAACTTATCCCAGATGGACTGCCTGCCAGCCAATCGCAAGCCACATACAAATACTCTCAATTAAACGAATGGACAGTTTACTGTAGGGTCTTCAACTGTTTTTTTTTTCAAAGCTCAATTTTCTTTTTAAGTTTTGGCGTAAACTTGAGCGTTTAACAACCTTCATTGAACCATCCATCCCTTTTCTGTACCGCTTAGTCCCCACGGGGGTCGCGGGCGTGCTGGAGCCTATCCCAGCCGTCATCGGGCAGTAGGGGGGGTGGGGGGTCGGGGGGTTCAACCTGAACCGGTTGCCAGCCAATCGCAGGGCACACAGAGACAAACAACCATACGCACTCGCACTCACACCTAGGGACAATATCGGAGTGCTCAATCGGCCTACCAAGCATGTTTTTGGGTTGTGGGAGGAAGCCGGAGTGCCCGGAGAAAACCCACGCGGGCCCGGGGAGAACATGCAAACTCCACACAGGGAGGGCCGAAGGTGGAATCGAACCCGCACCTCCTAACTGTGAGGGGGACGTGCTAACCAGTGCACCACGAGCCGCCTGAACCAATCACATTAAAAAAAACTCACTGCACAATAACAAAAAAATGTCACAAAATGTTAATACACTGTAAATTCTAACCTTGTACCATCTTGTGGAAGAGTATTTAATTTTTCTGATCACTATCCGTTGCTAGTTGCTAGACCAGTTAAGTGAAATTAGTTTTGAAGTGCCAAAGTGACAAGATGCAAAAGAAATCCCCACCATTTAATATAGAAATATATATAAAAGTACATAAATAGAATAATGGAAAGGAAACATCTTCTTTGTGTGTGTGTTTAATGCCCATTAGTCGCCCTCTCCATCTGCTTGTCTGGATGTTAGCCTGCTCGCGTCTCCTTCTCCTTGTCGGGCGAAAGCTGGGCTAAATCCATGCAAGCCCAATGTTTATCCGATGCGCAAAATAATTACTCAAAAGTGTTTTTCTTAATCCAGATAATTAGAGCGCAAAGAGGGAGATCAGTGTCACCGTGTAGCCCCCTGCCAACCCTCCACCCCCCCTTGTCGATTGACTTCCCAGTCGCCACCGGTTTCAGGTGAAGACGGCAGCGGATAAAGGTTAGATTAGGCCTAATCCGGAGCAGCAGCGGCCCTTAATCTGTTATGATACAAGGATGATCGCTTAAAAAGGTCTGGATCCACCGTGGCTCTGCCTCCGCTCGGGCGGGAAGAACGCTCGACTCGGGACGCGTCTTTAAAAATGGGGCGAGGTGGCGCTCACGAATGGTATGGAGATCTAAATATCATCCCTTTGTTTCCTGGTGAAGGTAATGAACGTCTGAGATTCTGGGGCACACAGAATTGCTCTTGTTAGATTTAGGGGTGTAACGAGGTGGCCATAGACCCAAAGGCATCACTGTAAAAAGTGAGAGAAAAAATACAATACTTGAGTGAAGTGAAAAAATAATTGGGGTGTTGTAATGCCTTTGTGTGTGCAGGAGCTGATGTATGCCAAAATTCACTCCCAGATGCTCACATTCATGCAGACTCCAGCTACTGATGTCACACACTAGGTCAAACCCCTTAAAGGCATATAGATAGATAGATAGATAGATAGATAGATAGATAGATAGATAGATAGATAGATAGATAGATAGATAGATAGATAGATAGATAGATAGATAGATAGATAGATAGATAGATAGATAGATAGATAGATAGATAGATAGATAGATAGATAGATAGATAGATAGATAGATAGATAGATAGATAGATAGATAGATAGATAGATAGATAGATAGATAGATAGATAGATAGATAGATAGATAGATAGATAGATAGATAGATAGATAGATAGATAGATAGATAGATAGATAGATAGATAGATAGATAGATAGATAGATAGATAGATAGATAGATAGATAGATAGATAGATAGATAGATAGATAGACCAACTTTGATGAGTTTGATTACCTACAATGAGACTGCTGAATGTCTACAAAGAAGCTGTGTGCGTGTGCATCACTCAAACAAGACAGCAGCATTGTATTGAATATAAATTGCTTGATTAGCATGTCAGCTAGTAAATGAGAAGGCATCCATTTGTTTAACTATCATCTGAATGTCATCCTCGGCTGATTTTCAATAATCAATCACGAGCGTCCATTAGCCCACCCTGCTCACGACTGGATAAACAGCAGCGGCGGCGCCCGGGTGGAAAAACGCCAGGCAAAATGTCATTTGACGGGATGCTCCAGCATTGTCATTTCGATAATGAAGCTCTTTTAGGCAAGTGGCATGGAGTTATTTCCCGGGTGATCAATATGGATGGTAAAAATAAGTCGATAAACATATGCGTAAATTGATTCCATCTGCTTATTATCATATAAAGCAGCCTGGTAAATATGCACATCATTACTGGTTGGTGACGCGCTTCAGAGAGACAACTCTCACGAGAATTTTGCATGATTTGACACAATAAACGAATGCTTGGGGATGCTTGGGGCCAATGTTGAATTTGAGTTTTGTGTTTATGATGGTCATCAGGCTACTCCCAAACAATAATGGAAAGAAAAAGTTTGCATTGCCCATCTATCCAGTATACAGTGGCGTCTTGAGACATAAGTTTAATTTATTCCATGACTATGGTCGTAACTCAAAACACTTGTATCTCAAATAATATTTTTCCTTTTAACTTAATGGAAACAAGAGAAATTGGCTTGAGTGATGCTTATAGCCTTCTTCTCTATCGCCAGAGTCTGAATAGGTGGAGTGTCAGTCGTAAATGTTACGTGAGGTAAATTGCTTCGAAGGGAAACCAATCGGGAGCAGTAATTTACATACCAACTGGTAAGCTGATTCAAAAGTAGATGTGGTGGCGATTCAGACAGAGTTAACATATTCGTTGACGGACAAGCTAATTGACTGACTTTTCAATAGTTCGGATTACCAGCATAAATGTGCATAGAGAGCGAAATGGATAGCATGTTGTACAGCTCACGTAAGCCAAACATAATATAACAGTCATTAGGAAATATATAATTGGTCATTTTATGAGTTGCGAAGCGGCAACATGAATCATGCACGTCCTCCCAACTCAATTGTAAACCGATTTAATTTTAGAGGTAATATTCCAAAATGATTTTGAAATTATATCAATGAGAGGAAAAAGGAGATTAGAATGAGTTGAGGAGAGTGGAAGAAGGTGACCCTGTTAGGGAGGCTATGAATCTGCAGTTAGAAGGAAGAAAACCAAGAGGAAGGCCAAAGAAGATATGGAAATACGTATAATGTAGTGCAGGATTTTCTCCATTTCAAAGTGAAGGCAGAGGATGTTCAAAATGGGAGTTATAGGAAAGTCGAGACAAAGCTGGAAAAGGCATAGGAAAAGAAGAACGTAAACAATTTTAAGGCTAGTTTTTAAATCATACGGGATCATAGTTTGTTGTATGTTCAGGGTTTAACCCTTTACATTTATAAAAATATTCATCATAGATCTCAAATTTTTGCTGTTTGGGTTGATACATTTGAATGAACTGAACTTTCTACGTACTTTTTTCTGTTGCGTGGGAACTTTTGATGGACAGTTTGTGGCTCGACTGGAGATGTGTGGCATTCCTGCCAGCCCGTCTGCAGCCTGAGACGTCTGTAAAGGGCAAAAAAGAGGAAGAAATCAATGGCGGGCTGTCAAATGTAAATAAGGTCTTATCGGGACATCGAGCTGGCAAATGTTCCACTCGCTTGCCTGTCATTTGACCACATTCTCCATATTTCTAGCCCCTCAGCGCAAGCAATGTCGTCATCATGCATGTTTGACATCTCCTGATTGTGTGCGTGTGCGTGTGCGTGTGCATGCGCGTGCTGAATCACTTTCCATTTATTGAAATGAGCAGCTCTCCAGCATCTATCGACTCGGCGGGATTAAGACGCCAGGGCAGAGGAGGTGCGTTCCCGCGTGGCCCCGGACAGGGTGACCCCGCACAAAGACAAAGTTCAAGAGGGAAGAGAGAGGGGTGAGTTCTCTCCAGCCACAGATTAGGGGGCCCCCTCCTCTCTCTCCTTTGGGGGGTCCCCAGACGGGGACGGAGAGATGTAGAATGATACGGTGTGTCTTTTTGTGCTACACACGTCTACAAGGCCAAAGTGAAAGGACAGTGGCTATACATTCCTACCGGACCAGAATAGAGAAGACCAAAGTTCTTTTTTGAAAGAAATTGCGTGTATTTTTAATGTACTATATATATATTTTTTAAATGTTTTTAACATTTTCTTTTTTTTTTTAATTTTCCAAATTTGCCAGTACATGAACTCACACTTTTTTTCATTTTTGTTTGCTTAAACATTTAATTTAGAGAACATAAATGTACAGCGTTATCAAGTATTGAGATTATAAATTATTTTTCCTTACATGCAATAAATATGAATCCGGGCAAAATTAGTAAAAAGAAAAATCAAACTAAAACAATCAATTTTTCAACACATAATTTGCTTGTGAACATGTTTAAACTAAATGGGAAATGAACCCAAATTAAAATAATGATAAATAATAATATATATTAAATTTAATGAAAATAATTTATAGTTTACAATTTAAATTTGAAAAATAAATTTTTCCTATATCTTTAAATTAAGTCTCAAATGACTGCGATTGGCTGACAATCATCCTAGGTGTCATCTCAGGTAGGCCCCAGAACACCCGCGACCCTTGTGAGGATACGCAGTTCGGAAAATGGATGGATGGATCAAGACTACTTTTAAGAATAATTTCAAATATCATTAGAAAATACAAATACATCTAGCTATGAATGACATAATTTGATTGAATGAACCAAAATGATACGCAGGGATGTCTGCAAATGCCGAAACAATGTTAGCATAATTAACTGTGCTATTAAATGATATTGATATAGTAGTTGATTTAGTGCAAACAATTAATGTAACCTTAAGAGATTCCCAATATTGTGGCAATTCAAAAACCATCACCTCTTTTAGCTGTTTGTGTGATTTTTCTCCTGACAAAAACAACTTGTAATGATGTCTTGTGTCAGAATGAGGCCACTAATATAAAAAATAATCTTATAGTGTGAAGTGGTGATGGAACTTTCGGGGACTGTTAATTGCTTCTTGGCTGTCTTAGCTTCCCTTTTTGTGTTTTTTGTTTGCCTTTGAAGGTCTATTTTTTTTTTTTCGCTACGTTTCCGCATTTTTTCCCACCAGGAACAAAGCGGCGGTATGCTTTTTCGCTGTCCGGGGCCACGGGGGTGACTGAAGATTGGCTTATGTTGGCGCATAAGTGGCTGCGAGTGGTATCATCATCGTCTTCATCATCCTCAGTGTGGTGGTTGTGGTCACACATGCCTCCCCCTTCTCTCTTTTTGAGAGGGGGAAAATAATTGGATTCTTTCCCACAAATACATTGCCTTCACCCCTGAGCTTAATTAACTTACACTCGGCCTCCATTCTGCTGTGAGAAAGAAAGACGAGCCCAGCTGTTATTGCCCACCGGCCTTTATTACCACAGCTCAACAATCGTGTGAGTTATTAGGCTGCCCTTTCGGAAAGATGCTCTTTTTTACACCCGATACTATTGTGATTATATTGACAGAAGCAAAGTTTTGTTTTAATATAATTAAGCAGGACGGGAGTGGAACGATATTGATCACAATGTACAAAATGCTATGTGACTGGAGCATGATTGAAAACTTGCCAGTTATTGCAAAATGGCGAAAATCTTTGTGTTTCAGGGGTTCTGAATATGTACAAATCCCTTAAAACACTCTCAGTTTGCCGGTCGGTAAAGTAAGAACAAGGATGCATGGAGAAGTCTCAACTTAAAAATGTCCGCAGAGCTTGGTATCTGTTTGCCCGCACCTCAATCATGTGAATTCAATCGCGTGAGATCAGCAATCCACACTGCGCTAAGACATGGTGTGGGCAGGCAAAGTCTAGACCGATTTTTTGCCAAATTGTCAAACACCCTCAGTGAGCCATGCGCTTTCTGAAAACAGAGTCTGCAGTTTTGGTTTGAAGCAACCATTCTGGTAAATTCGAAATTGGTCCCGGACAATTGTGTGGACATTTTGCTGGTATTGCAGGGCCCAACCTATGGCAAATTCTTACTAGAATCCTTTTCACTACTTTTGAGATTGGGTGGATATGAAAATTTTCTTTGGCCCCCAAACGTTTGAGCCCCTACATAGATGAGTATGTTAGCAGCATGTACCCAACTAGCCCGACCGACTGTGTGAACGACATCAGTCAATAACCCAACAAATAGAGGCTTTGACCACAAACACCAAGAGACACAACAATCCATCCTGGCATTAACAGTAAAGAAAAACACAGCGATTCAAGTGGACGGCGGCATGTGGATTTAGCAAGTTTACTTTATTACCGTGTCTGTTGTTTTACGGCTGAGCTCATGGATGTGAGACACCCGCCAGGCCCCCATGCTTTAGCCATTATAACTCTTCCTTGGCAATACTTTGGAAGGAAGGGGAGCCATTTTGTCACCACACACACACACGCGCACGCACACACACACGCACACACACATACGCACACACACACACTCTGGGGCCGGGCTCTAAAGCTCTATGTTTGCTGTTCCATTTCTCCTCGATATCTCCCCAGAGGAGTCGCCTCATTTTAATATAAATAGAACGCTTCATCATGCAGTGGCACAAACTTACCCACGTTGCATCACTCCCGCGGCATTAGTGAAGGCGGTGGGAGGGGATGGGTCGCAGGCTCACTGTTTCAAATGGTTTGGTGGCATCTGAAAGAAGTGACATTGCTGCAATGCACCATCAAAAAGTGTTGCGCAATTAGTTTCTCGAGGGAATTTTAATGAAACTGAATTAGAACTTTTTTTTAAAAAATGAATCAAATTTAAATGAAAACTCAATGATGAAAGTAAAATTTATTGTTTTTCCCAAGAAATTTAATCCAAATTAAATTCAATTATTTTGACCATTTGTCGACTTAACCGAATCATATCTAAATGAAAAATAAAGAAGAAATATAACATACAATATACGTATATAGACAATATAGTGATTGAGGGGTTAAGGTATAAGGGTGGACATTTGAACACAGCCTAATCGTAGGCTTGTCAGCTGCCGTGCCAGAACACACTCGGCCGGCAACTTCACCCAGCCACACCCCTCTCGTTACCGTAATGTCTGTCACCTACTCCCTCTCCTTGTCTCATGGATTTAAACCCTGCCCGTGCGGTCCTCCTTGTTGGTGTCTACTGCTCTGTTCCGTCCCTGTCGGTACCCAGTGTTCCTGTCGTCTGGGTTTTCCCTCGGTCTGTCTGGAGGCTCACGGTCAGAATCTTAACCTTGTCCAAGTGGACTTCTGTCTGTCGGTCTGTCTGTCTGTCTGTCTGTCTGGTGGCCGTGAGTGTCTATACCGTCTTCGGTTCCCCACCTGCCTCCCTTCCAACTCCCTTTCCCTTCAATAAATCCTGGTTCAAGCTACATTTGGTCGCCCTGGCTCAACTTATTCTTGACAAGGCTTTATGTACGTATTTGTATCTTGTAATTGTATAAGAATGACGTTCTATTAATCATGTGACAGTGCATGGCCAGGCATGTGGCTGTGACTCAAGAGCATTGGGCCCCTCTAAAAAAATGCAACTGGTGCAATTTGGCTACTTATTTGGTTGTTTGTGCAAATGCCTACAGCCCAACAAGTTGCCAAGCTGCGCAAGACATTTTAAAATGCTGTGGGGACTGATGGTATGAGAAAAAAAGTAGTACATTTCAGGCAGGGGGCCGTTGGTGCACAGATATCGATAGGTGGAACAAAGTTACTCCATAAATATAACCTTCACTTTGCGTGGCTGCCGTGATGAAATAACCCACTACAAAATGACGTGTCTTATCATAGCTGCATGTCTGGTGCAAATCATTCTGCATCAAAATCACAAGAATTTAACTTTGTATTCAGAGTGAAGAGAGACTAAATGTTCTTTTTGTTTGAATCTTGCCACTTATTGCTGTGAGTTGGGCAAGAACTACAAATTTGGGCCAGTCCAAATTATTCGGTGGGTAAAGTGTCAGATTGTAGAGCAATGGGTATCTCTCTGTACCGTTTTACCTATATTTGTTGAAAGTTGCTTCATTTGATGTCTTTATTGTTTGTGACAAATCTGTGGCCAGAAACACACAATTACTGCACTGACATTACCCTGACGGCCATATCTGTAATCGGGAGTCAGTTAATGTTGAATTGTCACCCAGCAGCCTCCGCATTATGCTAAAATAATAAATTCGCGACCAACCTCCTGTAATCACAGTAGAATAGCCGATTCGCGGCATGTTAAGAATTTTTCAGTCCAAGCAGAACCGTTCACGGCAGAATGACACTAGCAGGAGAGTTGCAGTCATGGCCAAATAACCACTGCCTGGATTAATTTTTTTTCCAAAAGGAGAATCTGTCTGCTTGCTTCTTGATCAAAGCCACTAAATTTGCGTTACACTAACCGCATTCCAACTTAGACTGAGTTTCACCATTTCTGTGACAAAATTGTCATGTGCGCCAGGGGCATGTAATAGACAATACTTTCAATCTGTCAAATATACAAATGACAGCTGAATGTTAGACTTTCCTGTCCATAGAGAAAACTGCAGAACACCAAAGAAACAGGCACTAAACCGAAGCGTATATGTCTATCGCTTGAAACAACGTCCCAGATCGCCACGAGGATCACGTCTGCACACTCCCTCGGCTCTAGGATTTCGACTCTCGCCTCTGTAGTGATAAAAAGGGCCGTCGGAGCCGAGGCCGCCGCCCGAGGCGCTCCAAGCAACACTCCGGATGGCTAAAGCCGCCCCGCCGTGGACTAATTGTGCAAGGTGCGGGCACGAGGGTCGTGTTGGCTAACAAGATGCACGAGAGATCTTCATTTAGCTATCGGGCCGGAGTCTTTCCCAGGGGACGGTCGGTAGTGCAGCTGCTGTCCTCGCTCCCAATCAACACATCAAACGCCGACCCCGACTCAGTAAGCCCTCTGTCCGCCTCCTTCCTGGCTTCCGTCTCCTTGCGAATGAGGCAAAGGAGGAGGCAAGACGGTGGCAGCGGGTAGAGATGCAGCAGTGAATACTGAGCGCCGGCTTTAGTCTGCACCCCAGCTAAAAGACCCTGGCACATTTTTTGCTTTGATATGCGCACAAAAGAGATTGCATGTGTTCTACTTGACACAGTCACAATGCTAAATAGGAGGGGTGGGTAGGTGAGCCCCCCTACCCCAAAATAAATAAACAGTTTGGTACTTTCTTGGTTTTAAGATCATCTTTAGTTCGCATAGAGTACGATACGGTATTTAAAATGCAAAACATGAGAGTACACATCGAAACCCTTATTGAAACTTTACATAAAATGTAACAATTGCACTGTGCTTAGTTGGTTTTCTTTACCCTCATGATTTTGCAACTTAGTTTCTCTTCCTTTTGGAGAATTCTGTTGGGTGTCTTTGCTTTTCTTTTGTGACATCAATCGTGGGAGCATGCAACATTAATAGTTTGTCTTTTTAGGAAAGTGCAACGTCAGCAGGCTGTCTTTTGAGACAATTTATCATTTATTTGTCATTTTAGGAAATAGATCATTTACTAGCTTCTTACGCTTTGAGTTAGGCGAAGCAGCATCAGTCTGCATGGAAACGTGTTAGACTGGGTGTTAGTAATTTCACAGCTGCTGGTAAACCAACATATTTAAAAAGAGGCCGTTTTCGCTGCAGTGGGAGTGAACACAGTCTGCTTGATTCCCTGCCAATCAAAGCGGTTCCTCTCCTTCCCTTTAAGTAAGGTGCAATGACAGCCTCACATATTTCTGCAGAAAAGCATGTAGCGATTCATGCTCAATTGCAGCATTTTGACATGTGGCATAAGACAATGCAAGCAGGTTCATTTCATGAGCTCCTGATGACCACTAGCCACTTCAGTTTTTGTCTGGAGACATCATTTATCTATCCCCATCACCAATCGTTGGCTATAAAACATTTATTCTTCAAATACTTTTGGACATACTAAGTGTATGTGACCTAACAAACCATACAACAGCCTTCACTGTGTGTGACAGCTACATATGTTGATGTTAACCCCCTGTGGAGATTGTGTTTGATGTGAATGTTTGTGCGTCTGTCACAGGTGGGACTCAATGAGATGGGTGGGTGAACGGGCGCCTCCCACCATTAAAGCGCTAAATGGGATGAGGAGCGTCCCTCCGGGGAGGTCAAGGTCAGCAGGTTCCTGATGAAAGTCCCAAAATGAAGGCCGGAGCACACCATTCGAAGGTTAGATTTTTGATTTTTAGGTTAACATCACAAGATGCAAACCTATCGATATCTAACGATGAAATTATTAGTATCTCAAAGTTTCAATGAGATTAAAATTAAAAAAAAATCACAATAGGTGTGTGCATTATTTAGTAAATAATGTAGCTAAATTTAGTTAGAGAGACTTACAAGTTTGTATTTTGACCATCTACCACTGCTTAACTACAGTCACTTGTTGACCTCAGTCAGAACGTATTGTGAAATGTATCATAGCAATGTGGCAGGTACTCCTCATTTAATATTAATGAGGCCCCTAAACAATGCCAGCTTACCTGCATCCAATGAGAGTATCAATAAAACATCATCAGTGAGTAATGACATTTGCAGACGCTCCTCTACCGACCATCCACCGGCATCACGCCGCCGCATCTGGCTTCCAAATAGATAAATTTGACCCCCAGCACTGAGGGTATTTCACTTAGAGCTGCCAGACGCCCCCCCAACCCCACCCCACCCCCGAAAAGTATTTATTAACATCCACCCTCTACCCCATTCAGCCCTCCTCCCTTAAAAAAATAAATTAGAACCCATCGTCCTCCTGGCCGCCACCCGTGAATCAAACTCCAAAAAGATTATTTCACATAATTATACTAAAGGGCAATTGGTTGATATGGGGCGGGGTCGGAGGTCGTGGCCCGAAGAAGCAATCTGCGGGGCGGAGGACGGCAAGCGCTAATACACCAGCGTCCCACCTTATTCCCTCAAGCTGATTGCTGCCTGTCACCTCCCTTCAACTCATGTAAATTGCTTGCTGCAGGAAGGAGAATGCGGGGGTGGTGGGGTGTAATATTTGTGTGTTGGCCATGTGTGTCCAACGGCCACCGGTGTGCGGGCCTTCTTGCTGAGTAGTAATGGCTCGACGGGGACGATCACAGGCAGACGTGTTCTTGACGCAGTCCCCTTAATAGCGTCTCCTCCTCGGGCTACAATTGAACAGCTCTGATATGACCTCGGGCAAAAGATGAAAATTCAATAACTCGGCTCAGTCAAATGACGGGGGATGCAATCATGCTATGCTGGGATGACATCTGGGTGCCAAGCGGCATAACTTTCGTGTGCAAAGTTGGTCTTCTTTTTAGGAAAATTAATTATCAATACTTTGTCTTCCTCTTTTTGTTGCCTTAGTATTTACAAAAAAGCAAAAACAACTGTTGTCTCCATTTTAAGAAAGTTCAACATCAAGAGATTGTCTCCATATTAGGAAAGTACAACAATACTTTATCTTCATTTTCAGAAATCACTACTTTATATTTTTAGGAGAAAGTGTGGGTCTTTAAACACTTCGACATCCAGCAGATGAGAGAGACAGAGGCTCGATGTTACGCTGTTTACACTCTTGCATAATTCCTGGAATCAAGACACCTATAAACAAAATGTTTACCAGATTAAAGACCAGTCTCAGGTACATAATTTGTGTTGCATTTTTTTAGTTACACACACACGCACACACACGCGCACACGCACACACCTGCCCATATCCAACTCACAAATAAAAGTAGATTGTACAAATAGTTGAACTTTAGTCATCCATAATACTGGTGGACCTAATTACTACTTTAGTTGCTAATTGATGCTGATCAAACTATTTTTAAATGCCAATAAAAGCTAACACATACATTGGAACATCATGATAATCCAAGTGTCTGTCGAGTCCTTGTCTGAAATCATCTTTGCGAATATATAATATAATAGCTGTAATTTATAAGCATATCAAGTCAGCAGACGTATACATTTGTCCTACATATAATGAAAAAAATATTGATTTTACCCCATTTGTCCTGCACAAATGCTAAAAAAAAGGACTGATGTGACACGGCGGCGCATCTTTTTATACGACATGATTATTCCTGTGGTTGTAAATTGTGCCGCGTTAAGATCTCAGGACCGCAAACCACATAAAATTCAATCAATGGCCGTCTCCTTGTCGCACCACGACGCTCTCCCAGCCGATGCTTCTTAAATCAAACAAAATAGGGGACGCTGCATAATAGGGCAACGTAAAAGCCGCTTCATAAAACACAATGGCGCTGACAAACTGCCAAACTGGCTCCAAGTTTATTTACAACCGTTGTGACTGGAGGTCCAAGAAATCCATTTTATATCAATATTTGACAGCAGCTAATGTTGTGGGGAGACAATGCAACAGGTATGACAAAGTGTGGACATTCATTGCACTGGTTTGGATGCATGCACAACTTTCCTTGTTATATATTTAATATATTTCTTACATTATAAATGTACGTTTACGTGGTTGGAAATGCATCGCACTGGCATGGTCACCAGATTGTGCTGGCAAAATTAGAAATG
The DNA here is from genome assembly GCF_033458585.1 of Syngnathus typhle. Lineage (NCBI taxonomy): Eukaryota > Metazoa > Chordata > Actinopteri > Syngnathiformes > Syngnathidae > Syngnathus > Syngnathus typhle. The sequence goes on along the minus strand of NC_083738.1, from coordinate 10,813,483 downwards.
TAGAAACATTGCAGATGTAACAGCAACATGGGCTTTCAGAGGAAAAGGTTTCTGAGTTTAGCATTAGCAAAACCCAGCTGGCTCGCAGGATAAATCGTACCGCCAAGCCATACCCACATGTAGAGGTGCCTTGATATACGAGTAACCCGAGTTCTTCCAGGTTTAAGCCGTCAAGCCGATTTCTTGTCAGGATACTGGAAGCGGCAATTTAACAGAGAGTCAACAATTAATCAAAAATAAGACTTCAGTCTCTTAAATGACACTTACAGTTAAAGTGTACTGCCAAACTAAACGTAAAACAGAGAATGGCACGTTGGGCATTTAAAAAAAAAAAAAAAAAACTGTGTCTTAGGAAGGCCCGTGCCAGCTTAAAGCTAACACTTAGAAAACACCTTAGACCTCACAATAATTAGCATTAGTAGTTGCATTGTTATAATTAATTTTTTCTTCCATTTACTTCTTTCTCATGTGTGTGTTTTAGTGAAGAAGTACAACATGTTTAATGTGCCACATCAAAACCTAAGAATTGCGTTTTTCAATTGCAGTTGGTCGATGTGCAGAGCTCAACAGCTTGATGTGCAATGAAGTCTCTCCAGTTGTATTTATTTATTTTTCTGTGATGGTACACTGCAGTGCCTTTCTCAATGTTTAGTGTTCCTCAAGTGTGTTTCCATGCAAGTAAAGGTGGTTTGGGTGTATCTGAATGCATCATTTAAGCTGTGCTTCGTGGGAGCAAATACAGTACATTGGCCTGGATGCATGCACATAAAAGCTATGATTCCATGAATAAAATACATTGAGCTTGTCTCTGTGGATTTGGATGTCAAAGGCAGGTTGCCAAAGGGAAAAAACTACCAATAACCAAATTATTGTGAACACCTCTGTTTGTTCCTATGAGGCCACCATTTTGCTTGGGTGGACGACTATGTGCAGGCTTCTTAATTAGAATGCTAATGTGGAAGAGGAGAAGGTTTTCTTCTTTCTACTGGCGTATTGGAAGCAACGTGGCTGTGGCAGGATGGATGATCCCCCAGTTAATAACTCCAATCTGTTGCTCAATGAATCACTCGATCGGGCGGCCACTAAAAGTGGCTGGTGTCAGCACACCAAGACCGCAAGGCATTGTGGGAGATGACAAGGATGAGCCTGTGCGTGCAGAGCTCCATATTGTGCTATTCAATAAATGTAACACTGTTGGAAGTCATCGATGGCAAGACAAAGGAAAAGGATAATTGCTTGTATTGTTCATGGTTTAAAAATGTTTTAAAAGATAATATACGTATATGTAAAAATGTTACAGAAATATTACAAATGTTGATTTAATTTCATGTAATCAATGATTTGCGTTAGGTTAGGATGTAAATTTGGGGTTAATTAATTTTGCTTTTTTAATTTTTTTCCCAAATTATTTTAAATTCATTTCATAAAGTTTCTGCTTTAAATTTCACCTTTTCCATCCTACTGTAAAAAACACACAAATTTAGCCCTTATCCAAGATGATAATGCAGTCAGTCTTCATTTAGATTTAAACATTTGCAGTTTTAGGACATGAGTCAACAAAACACTGCACAAGAATAATTTTATCAGTTTTAAATCACCACACACGCACTCGCACACAAACATGATCATGAGCTTATAGAGTAATAAGACAATGACCTCCGTGTTCCATTGAGAATATAACAGCGGCTGACAAACGTCGAGTCCCACAATTTATGAAAGGCCCCAATCGGAATACCCTATTAGGAATGAACGCTTGGAGGTAGAGGAGGAAAAGGGGGCTTTACACGAAATTGAGGAAGTGCCAACGCACATTTATTGGCTCTAATGTGTCACAGGCGACCCCCGTCACCACACGCGAAGCGAGCCGACATAATAACCTTTGCCAGGCTGCAGCGCAGCGCCAAACCTACCGGATAAAGACCTCGCCGAACATAATCTTTTATTATTATGCCGTTATTACCATTCTGTATCCATGTTCTGGAAATGAAACACGCCTTTAACATCAGAAAATATGATTTCATGTAGAGTGAATCCTAGCCTCATATTATTCTTATTACAGTAAAATCCCTACAAATAGCGAACCACCCTCAAAATGTTAATCGTTTCAAGTGTAACTACTACTTATGGGCCCCAAATTGTTTAATATCGTGTGAAAATCATCTTAAAAACCAACTGTATATACACACACAAAACATTTTGTTCATGAAACATTTTGTTCATGAAACATTTTGTTCATGAAACAATATATTCACCCAATAATTTTTAACTTTTTTTTTCAAAAATGAAATTTACAACATATATTTGACCATAGTTGTTTTACTTTATTTCCACCAATATTTTTTTGTGTTAAGCTGTTTTACTGATTATAATCTCTGACGGAGATATCTTGACATCCTTCTTTTTCCTGAAAAACACATTTTCCTCTCATTGGATAATTCATGTTGTCTTTATTTTTTTCCTTTGTCCATCAACAACTAGTCTCTTGCTTGTTCATTAGTTCATCAGTTTAGACTAACAACATTGTTGTTCTTTTGTTCTTTTTTTAGTTCATCCCAATAGGATATTTGTTTTCCTTAAAAATATTCTTTTTAAATTTTTTACCAAAAAAAAAAAATTGTTACTGCAATTGTAAAAGCAGGCTGCCTTCATTAATTACCCTCTCCACTCCTTTTCCTCTGACACATACACAAACACACGCACACTCTTGTAAAGTAATGAAGAACATCCTCCAGGAGTGAGACAAGCGCTCTCAACGACTGATTGGTGATTGATTGTCCGCAGAGCGCCTCCTGTTATGGTCACCGCCTGTGTGTGTCGGGGGGTTTTTTTCATCTCGCATGCTGCTGGAGAAGGGTTGATGTTGGAGTGGTAGTGCAGAGGGCTTGGATAGGGGCATGGATTCATCAAAAGTGCCAAATCCTTCCCTCTAAAATTGATGGATCCTCTTTTAGTTTGTTGCCATGTGTATTCCACCTCCACGGAGAGGCAAATGCAATAGAATCATAAATCTCTTTATAAATACATCAGCCCTTGCTTATTGTGCATTGTTTTTCCCCGAAATGGGAAAAATGTGGAACCTCATTTGATTCCAAAGCATCCGTCTCTCTTAACGGCATAGCAGGGATTTCACGGGCGAGTCGACATCTGTCCTCCCGCCACACTTAAAAGGGCCCAAATGTACTGCCCGTCAGAGTCAATTAAGCAAATGATGCATTCCCACCTCCTCCGAGTGAGAGGGAATGGGCGCTTCCTCCAACATGGCTACATATATATATATATATATATATATATATATATATATATATATATATATATATATATATATTTAAATTTAAAAATAAAAATGTCACTGAACAGCCGTGATGGACCTCCTCGCTTCCAGTAAAAAAAAAAAAGGCCAAAAAATGAAATATATATATATATATATATATCCACACTGCTTCTACACCATTGGGTCACATACACAAGGTCATTTGACTAATAAAATAACCATGTCAGGATGGCGTACATACAATTGCTCACAGTTACTTGGCTTTGAAAAATGACCTATGATACTGAGCCACATGCTGTTTCACCACTATTGCATCGCATGTATTACACAAGACTGTCCAAGTAACACAGCAGCTGCTGTCACACTTTCAACTTTGAGTTGCTTGTTGAGGACAAATGTAAACCTAAACAAAGTCTGGTCCATCGGTAGGTCTGATTCTGATGAACTGCTATTGGAGGAAGTGAAGCAGTGTCTGTGTCCTGGCTGCGAATGTTTTGTCGCTAATGAGCGTTGACAATTCCAAAGTGGTGCTGTTTCTTCTCCTTCGTCAGCCTCTTGAATGCAACACACACACATTCACACTCATTCTCTTTCCAGTGGAACCAGATGTCCTTTTGCCAGAGGCACAACTTTCAAGTTGACAAAGTCCCCCCAGAGAACGGCTATAGGGTTGGGGGGAGGCGTGCAGGGTGTGGGGGATTGGTCTAACAGCAGAATTTGTGACTAATAGCCAGTTTGATGTGACAGCACCCCGCCGTCTAGGGAAATTGAAGCGCTGTCGCCACATCGATAGCTTTTGTGTGTCGCTCAGTTGTAGGTTATTGTCAGGGGCCGTGCTCGGTGGTGGGCGGGCAGCAACTTTTTTATTGCGCCCATCGATCAGGGGCTCCGGCGGCGTCCCGCTGTGGCTAATTTGCTTGTTAACATAAATTTGTCAAAGTGGCGGAGAAGAGGTTGTTTTACTGTCACCTCCAACAGCATTCGTTGGCAGTGCTTCCTCTTCGTTCCACTCTCCACCAATAAACACAACTATCTATTAAGACCTTTGGTGACAATCAATGGCGACAACCCTCCACACGCCACTGCTTGACTCCATTCGGCCTCCACAATTTAAAAGTTACCAGATTTTCCTGATTTTTTTATATGAATGTTGTTTTAAAACTGAAAATGTGTTAAGCCAAAATGTTTTTAACAAATTATTTCTGGGGTTTTATCTAGTAAGGTGCCTTCCAGTGCAATATCTCAATTTCATTTCATGTCCATATCAATATTTTCACTTCGATAATCTACCTGCATAAAATACCTCGACACCACAGCAAAATCTTAAAACAGCAGTAAAAACCTGGGACATTATAGCTGACAGCGAAACAACTTGAACTGTGTTTTATTTGTATTCAATTAAAAATAGAACAAGTGTTGTTATTTTTACGAGGCGTTGATATTAACACCAGTGGCGGTGCATTTTCGCCTTTAATCCTCTGGGTTAGCCATTAAATAGGTGAAATATGACTATAAATGACAACACATGGCCCCGTCAGAGGGGGGTGGAGCCGCTTTCTTTTCTCTTAACTAACAACAGACGGTGCATAAGTGTGTGCACATGTATATTAAATTCTTTGCCACTAATCCAGGTTCGGCCGTTTCGCGTCCAGACGGAGTTTAAGGCAGCAAAAATATTAATAATGCATCGAAAGGCTTTAAAGGGCCCAGCTTGTTGCTCTAGTTGTTATTTTGTAAGCGGCCAATGACGAAACAGGTGACAGTTGATTTTATGAGATCTTGAGCCTCGCCAAAGCCTTGGGAACACCCCTGCTTTAAGGTTTCATCATGCACCGGGGAGGAAGCGCAGAACCAGATAATGAATGTTTGGAATATTCTCACGCGTGCTTGAGCGCAGCCTCAGGAGCCTCCCATCGTGCCCACATGCTCCTTCTGCTCATCTTTAGCTCACGCCGGAACGTCATCGTTTTCTCGGCCTGCTCGACGCACTCATTTTGCCAGTGTGCCGTGAAAGTAAAAAAACAGACAGGCACCAGACTAGCTAAGGGAAGAAAAACTAAAGGAATGAAAAAAACACTTGACATTAGCGTCAATCAGTTTCTGTGGAAATGTCCAGAGGTGGGCACATCATCCGTCAGCAACCTGGGTACCCTTTCGTCATCGTCCGTTCGTTTTTATTAACAATATAATTGTCCCTTCGTCCCTGTCCGTTCTTGTCATTAAAAACGGATTCTGTCACTAGTTCCGTCTTTCTATCCATCGTCAATGGTGGAGTGCATATGTCAGTGTATCTACACCTTACGCTGGCTGAGCCTCACATTCACTTAATTGCAATGGTAAAACACAAAATGTTTGAAGTTTAAAATGGCTTATTGTAACCTGGATCCCACTCTGCATTGTATCATTTTTTTGTATGCAACAAAGCCAACATCAATCCAACCATCCATCTGTCCATGGATCCATCCACCCGTCCGTCTATCCATCCATCTTCTGAACCGCTTACTTTCACGAGGGTTGTGGGCGTGCTGGAGTCTATCCAAGCAGTCTTTGAGCGGTAAGCGAGGTACACCCTGAACTGGTCGCCTGGCAATCACAGGCCACAGGTCGATGAACAATCACTCACATCAATCACAACTCAAGATAATTTCGAGTGCTGTTCACCTACCATGCAAGTTTTTGGACTGTAGAAGAAAACCGGAGTACCCGGAGGAAACCCACGTTGGCATCGGGAGAAGATGCAAACATTGAAATCTTTATTTATATTCTGTAGCGCTTTCACAATAACTATCACCATAAAAAAGTACTTCACAGAACGTCTAAAATAACAACACAGAACACCACATAAAACATTGGCAATATTCCAAACAAATATTCTAACATATGCCTTGTTGCTTGAAACGGTTAGAGATGAAAGAAGAGAGATTCAAAGTCTCCTTTCACCAGTGGATCAGAGGCATCATGATCACAGCGTCAATACGTTTTAGAGTTTATTATAATGTATGTATTTTTACATTTGACCTATTTCCTGCCTAAAAGTTCTTTTTATTTTTTATTTTTTTCACAAAACGCATCAAATCAACCACATCACCTGAATGAATTCTCCAGCTAAAGGTGGTACATGCACCCGTGTGTGAATATACGTATGTGTATGAAGGGTAAATACTGACTAATTAAGTAAAGGCCTAAAGGCACATTTTGTCCTCAGCCTTACCTCACCCACCCGATGATAACCCTGACCTTCAGCCCACCTTTCTACCCCTTCAAATATAACCTTTTACACCCATTGGCACCCTTCATCCTGCCCGCCTGCTGCCTCGGAGGCACATCTGCTTTGGCATGCATCCCCTCAACAAGAAAGAGGACGAGGACTCTACTGCATCGGATTGCTTTGAATATTCCCTTGTCAGAGTTTGCCGCAGTGTAGCCGACTTCCTCCTCAATCTTGGTCATAAGTCTTTGAGGGATTTTCGTGTGTCCTCTTAGGATAGGAATTCCCACCCAATTTTGGTTCTGGTGACTAATTACACCCCATGCCAGAATCCTAACAATGAGACTATATCTGCTGTGTGATTTTTACGTCCTTGGTCCACAAAATGGGCGTACATATGGGACTAGACCACGCCCCTTAAAGACACACATTCAACATTTTCGTTATTCTTTTCGGCCTGTCCCCAAGTACATAAGTTGTATTTCATTAAATTACTTTAATTTCTTACCTTCTATTTTATTATATCATTTATTATATTATAGATGAATTAAGCACGTCTGCCTCACAGTTAGGAGGGCGCGGGTTCGATTCCACCTCCGGCCTCCCTGTGTGGAGTTTGCATGTTCTCCCCGTACCCGGGTGGGTTTTCTCCGGGCACTCCCAAACACAAAACATGCTTGGTAGGCCAATTGAGCACTCCAAATTGCCCCGAGGTGTGAGTGCGAGTGCGGATGGTTGTTTTTCTCCAGTATGCCTGCGAACCCCGCGGGGACAAGCAGTATAGAAGGTGAATGGATGGATGGATGGATGGATGGATGGATGGATGGATGGATGGATGGATGGATGGATGGATGGATGGATGGATGGATGGATGGACGGACGGACGGACGGACGGACGGACGGACGGACGGACGGACAAATTAATTAGGTGGGGTTCACTGTAAAATATACATATATCTATTCAAATAATAAAGCTGCAGGGTTTGATTCCGGCTTCGGGTTTTCTGTGTGGAGTTTGCCTGTTCTCCCTGTGCCTGTGTGGGTTTCCTCCAGGTGTTCCGGTTTCCTCCCACATTCCAAAGACATGCGATGTAGGCCGACTGAGGACTCCAAAGTGTGAGTGTGAATGTTTTTTTTTTGTCTACGTGTGCCCTGCGATTGGATAGCGACCTGTTCAAGTTGTACCCTGCCGGCCACCCTAAGACTGCTGGGATAGGCTCCAGCATGCCCGCAACCCTTGTGAGGATAAGCAGCTCAGAAAATGGATGGATGGATAAAAAATAGACACATTCATAAAGGAAACTTGAACTGAACTGTCAAAGACCACGCGGGACTATTCCGGGAGCCACTGAGTGGTGTCAAAGGCGGTGGTTTTGTTGATGCATGGGCCCACCACCGGCATTCACCCCCCACCTCTCCACAAAAACACACTTTTCATCCTGGCCCTCGGAAACACTCCCCTGCGGCTTCAGGCTTTACTTCTTTTGTGGCCTAAATCTGTGGCCCCCGCAGCTAGCGTGCTCCCCGCCTGCGCTGGGTGGTCGCCAATAAGAAAAGGCAGCGAGGGAAGAGGGTTTAAAAAAAAAAAAAAGACAGTGAGAATACAGCAGCATTAAGCACTCATTGTGTCAAGAGCCTCCAGTTTTTCAATCCAGATGCTCTATTTGGAACTTGTTGGGCTTTAAAGGGCACAGGGAGAGAGACAAGAGTGGCTTTCTGGTCCCGTGTACAGCCTTCAAGAATGTAATGAAAGCAAAACAGGAGAAAATTCCCACATTATTAAATAAAACATGTTGGGAGGCCGGCGGCCAAACATTGTCACGCTAAGAGCAGGAGGCGCAGCACACAGCCTGTTGTCTTCTAACACAAGTCATTATTCATACAGTAAGACTCTATGAAAAGTGCCAACTCAATGATACAATCAAATTACGAAAAACAATATTTAATCAAATCTTTTGTGGGAGCAAAGTGCCACATACATAGTTTGTTTTCTTTTTAGTAAACACATGATGTGGTCAAGTGTAAAATGTACAGTGTACAATTAAATAAAAACAACATTAATCTTCTAATAATCTTTAATCATTTCTCTTTAGGAAAGTGGAACATCATTTTGTCAACTGTTTTAACAAAGTAAACTACAGTATGCAGACAAGTGCAACAGAAGAAGTTAGATCAATATCAACTAAAAATTTCATAATATTCAACTGATTAAACATTTGCTTTTTAGGAAAGTACTGCAACAATGCTTTGTCTTCTATTTTGAAAATGAACAGAAAGAAAAAGGACCGAATTATTCCAAAGCATACCCCATGAATATTTCACAAAGGTTAAAAAAAAATCATACATATAAAAAAAGTGATTTTAGTGTATTATTACATTATGGACTCAGTTATTACATTTTCAGATATTCTTTTTCTTTACGGGGTCAATAATGTAACAACCAGCCAATAATGCAAAAAGTTATTATTAGCCAAAAGTTATTATTGTGATAAGTTTGAGACTTTTATTCCATAATTGGTCAGTTATTACATTATGAGTCTATTACATTTAAAACAGGGCAAATTTGTGGGTCGTTATTATGCTATGGGAGGCTTTTATGTTCTGTGGTGTTATATGTATAAAGTGCAACAGGAAAGTGTAACAATAATAAACTGTCTTCTATCAAGGACAAAACTGACAGACAAGTCCAACAGGAACAGTTTGACCATTTTGAATATAATTGCTATATAGAATTTTTTTTTTTTCATTTTGGGATGAAACATCTGTAATTTGTCTTTTTTTAATGAAATACACATGTCAGCAACAGTGGGTTTAATGAAACAGATCAAAAATTGACTTGGGCTATTATTTTAGAAAGGTGGCGATATTTAGGAAAGTACAGACTTCAGTCTTTTCTTAGGGAAAACACAATAGAAACAAGTGTATTGGTCTGACCAGTAAGACATACCTCACTATAAAAGCCGGTCACCCTCATGTCGAAATCCGCTAAATTCCAGCATGAAATAGACAGATGCCACGCTGCAGTATTGCACAGCAGAAGGAAAAAAAACAGGATGCAGATGACGGGAACAACTTCCGCTACCTACCTCCCACAACACCTTTTCTTGGGATTTACTTTGAATATGAAGGGATTGAAGCAGCACCTGCTGGATCGACAGACACTCTGCTACTATATTAAAAAAGCTCATACAGCCCGAGTATTAAGATCCAAAGAAGGGAGGCAGGGGGCGACGGGAGGATGCCGCCGCCACCATCTCCCGCAAAATGGACGTGACGGAAATCCGCGGTCAAAGCAGCTTGGATCCCGAGTCCCACGGCAAGAGAGGCCCTATTGACACTGACATGATGCGCTGAGGCTGCGCATCTTTTCTTATTTATTTTAATAAAGTTATTGAATTTAAATCACAGACCAGGCCTTTTGCAAAGGAGTGCCGGAATTTGTATGATTTGTTGAACGGGACAGAAAATTAGTTGCCGGTGACTTCTTGAAGGGGATTTGACACACAGACTGATAACACGATAAATGATGTGAATAATAATAATAATAGTAATAACATATACACATACTAACCACAATAGGAAGGGACTCTAAAGAAAATTCTGCTGCAGAACTTGATTTTTAATCCATAGTTTGGTTCACACTGTGATTTAGAAGAGAGCATGCAAAACATCCACACTTTTCTTTTGTGTGATGGCATTATTTCAAATGAACATCTAAACTGTAAACTTCGAGCAACAGTAAACAACATGGGCGGCAATGGTTAACACAGCCGCATCACATTTAATAGGATGTGGGTTCAAATCTGTGCCTGTGTGGGTTTTATATACTACTATAAAAAAATGTGTTACTTAATTTAAGTAAAGGTTCAAAATTTTAAGTAGATGTGAATATGTGTTTCAATGGGTTATATTTTCATAGGCAGTCACGGCTGGTCGGCATAAGAGCGAGTGCCTCTAGATTTTTCACCAAGTCTGGTTTAGCTTGTTTGGGACTTTAGGAGACCAGAAAATTGTGTTGCACGCTCCTGCCGCATCTAGCAATTTGGTGACCAAAAGTATACTGGATTTTAAATGAGCTAAAAGCAAGTATAAGTTGTGGCGCAGGTGGTGTAATGCTTTTTCTGAGGGTTTGATTGAGGCACAGGCAGACAGATTCTGAGCTTTGAGGACGTCTATTGGTGGAGACTTCCTTCATTAATATGCCAATAGCGCGGGACAATCCCTCTGAATCAATGTTAAAATCCACTCATTGAAAGAATTGCTTTTCTCATCATCTTCAAAATATTTCAATAGTATCTCCCTGACCGCCACACAACTAGTGTAAGTGGGGGGTGGTTAGGATGCACAATCAGGGGTGGGAGGCAGTCTCCAAGTGCACATCCATAGTAGTCAACTTTACATCATCCACAAGCACAGATCTTCCTACAGCTCTTTTTAAATGTAAATTGCATGCTTCTATCTCACAGATGGACTCTCGCGAGTCCCTTTAGCATGAAGAACATGTGTTTCTCATGCGCTGAATAAGGGAGAATAGGGGGCGATGCTTTTATTGGATTCCAAATAAATCGTCTGTTCTCAACGGCACGTAGCGGCGAAATCATCCCTTTTTACCTACCACTTGCCTACCAAAATACCAAAAGAAACAAAAGTCCGCCTTTGCACTAGACTTGCGCTTGGTACAAAAAGAGCGCCTGTGATTAGATGATGACCAGTTCAAGGTGTATCCTGCTTCTTGCCCAAAGTCCCCTGGGATAGGTTCCATCTCACCCATGATGATCCCTGTGCACAAAATGGATGGATGGATGGATGGATGGATGGATGGATGGATGGATGGATGGATGGATGGATGGATGGATGGATGGATGGATGGATGGATGGATGGATGGATGGATGGATGGATGGATGGATGGTATTTTTAGAAAGTAGAAAATGAATAGCATTTTGTTTTGGGTGCAACATCGATTGACTTACATTACATTTTAATCTTAAGGAACAACGGTTACGTGCTCGTCATGCTCATAAAAATCCTTGCACACAATCTGTAATGCTGTTGCAATAATTGACATACAATCTCTTGTGTAATGGCGCATTACCAATGAGATAGCCAAGATAGCCAATGGTGCTACGCTACATATCGCAGCCTTCAGATTTGCACTTAGTAGGTGAGTATCAAGTCAGCATTCAGCTAACAAAGTCACTGTCATGTGCTCCCAGTCCAGTCCTCAAGCTTTATGGGCCTTGCAGCTGCGCCCGCAGTATTGATTGCTTAGCAAAGCATCCAAATCTACTCATATGTGGGGTTTTTTATTGTCGTTTTTTAATGAAGTGATGAATTCTAGGTCAGCGTCCCTGACACCGAGACGCTGGGAGACTAAGGCTGTGCCTATTCCCGCATCCAGACGCCACAATTTGATACGCAGGCGGCAATAAAAAAGAGGCAACCGGATATATTGTTAACGGCCCAACATTTTAAATATCATGAAGTGTATGCTGAGAATCCTTATGGTTGATTTTTTTTCCCTCTCTTGCGTAGGCTTTGATAACAAAATGAAAGCGAGACAAGGGTCCCAATACTGTAAATCAAACATCTGTGCAGCTGCGAGGAAAGTGAAAAAGATTGATTTTATGAGGCCGCAACGCTGTAAGAAATATCCTTGTAGACTTTTATATGGGTGTTTTATTAAGTCTCAGTTTTGATATGAATTACCTTTTAAAGATGAGTGCGGTGAAGGTTTTTAACGTAGGAATGTTTGGCCTTAACACAGCAAAAATAGAAAATAAATTCTTCATTCTACTTTTGAACAGATTTGCATTAAAATATATGTTGCTTACTATGAAGTTATATATAAATTGGATAAGTTGCTTTTACGTAATTCTAACAATCAAAATAATCAAAACAATAAATCCTCCATAAGGCTTAGTTAAAGGCTAAGTTCTATTGAATAGAATGAACATCGGTTATTTGAAACACCAAATAAAACGGGTCCAACAGATCCACAATTTGCTCTCAATTAAAGTTAAAATGATAGCAAAATATTCTAAAAATAATACATATATGAAAAAGAAAAAAAATACTACTGTATTATGATCAGTAATATTGCATTGTTGAAAATGTGATTTTAAATGTAATTATTTTCACGGTAACTATCAAAACACATCACCAATGTCATTTCACAGTTTTCACCAGAATTTCTCTTCTGGATGAAAAATAAAGATTTTTTTTTTTTTTAAATGATTCTAAATGGATATATTTATTTGTTGCAATATACCTACTTTAATAGATTTTATATTTCTTGTGTTTTGAAGTTGCTAATGCACTGCGCCACAGCGCAAGACTACTTTTACAGTGTAAAATAACATTGTTCTTCGTGTGGTGACCTCTGGGACCCTTGTAGCCATCGCAACAGGTGGTGAGACGGCAACTTTGGCGGCAAGACGGCTGAGACAAGAGAACGTGGGAGAAATGGCTCGACGGAGGTAACTTGATCCGCCGTAGAACTGGAGAACCTCTGTCCACTGAACATCCATTTTCCCCTAACCCAACTTTTTTCCGCTGAGCGCTTTTTGAGTGGAGCTCACCCCACTTAAGCGCAGCCACCAAGTTCTTGGTTGTTCTGCTGAGCCTCTCTTGTCAGTGGAACCACAAGCTTCATCAATCATGAGAGACACTGGGAGATGGGCCAACGGAGCTCCGGAACGCGCATGCACGCACTGCTGACTACAATACACTATGAGAAAATGATGATCATAAAGGCAAACCTTCAAAGACAAACCAGAGAGGATGGCCAGCAACTGGGTCAACAACAAGTCAAATGGGTTGCTCCCATAGGGTGGTTGGGCCAGTGTAGGTAGCACATCTACTTGGGTGTTCAGATCGGCTTGGGGTCCTAACACTTTTGATGACGTCACAGTTTTTGCAAAAAAAACCCCTTCTAAAACTAATTTTAATCTTATTCATGGTGTACAGTCCTGGAGTGTTTATTAATTGGACCAAATTAGTTTCATTATTTATGTTTGAAAAAAAATACGTAGTTATTGTGATTTTTTTTTAACAGGTAATCAGCCAATTTCCTACCATCCACTCAAAACATCTACCATACAACCCACACTGCTATTACAAACTGACACGACCACCTGTGCCTGCAAAGTTTACATTTTCCTTTTAAAGCGCTGAAAGCATCAATAAATCCAATATTCACATTGTCTTTAGAAGTTTTCTTTGCAAAAAGCATCCCTGTTTGAACTACAATCCCATTTTCACAAAACAGACCAACCACAATCTTAAACGTCACCGTACTATCCTTCCAGCAAATCATATAGTGTGAATTCATTGATCCACAGATACATCGTGACTCGACTCTGTTATTTTTGTTTTTGTTTTTGCAAAGAAAATTGTTGTGCGGCCAATATCTTTAGTTTACATTCATCTGATAGCAAATAACATTTTGTCTGAGAGTTCTTTAAAAAGCCTTTAAAAATGCAGTTTATTTCCACTCCCAGTTGAAGTCAAACTATCAACATTAAACAAAGAATTAGATGATTTTTATTTATAACTGCCAGACAAATTTGTCAGCTTAATGCTACCAAACAATTCAAATCGCCATAAATGGGATAGCGAAACCTGAGTCGTGGTGTTAGAACACAAAATGGTGGGCAAAACATGTTGAAAGATAATATAACAATACTCACAGGTATATACTATATTCTTAATCCTCTGTAAAGAAAGACTAATATTACTGCATCTGTTTTTCATCTATGTTCTGTGCCGTATTGCTATTATACCGTCAAGCAATATAAGGCACACACACCATAAGGAGCAGCAGAACATCCCCTGAATTGAAAGAAGAAATGTCAAAAATCGGATTGATTCTTTTCATTTTGTTTCAAAATTGACGAGTAAGAGTTGACTACTTGGACTGGTATCAGTCTGAAAAATAGTGCTATTGAATTCCTTAGTTTAGCTCAGCAACATCTAGTATCTTCAAACATGTTTTTCCGTGTTTTCAAATAGTTTTTTCAGTGTGTTTTTAACACGTTGATCGATACTGCAAAGCTTTCTGAAAAAGAAGAATACAGTATTTTTAAGGGAGGTCTGATGCTCCTGTGTCTGCACTGTACAAGGTATTCTGTCTTCAGATTGCCTCTGACATTTGTTATCTGTTAAAGACATCTGGTTTAAGTATTAGCACAAACATTGGGGGTGGGGTTTGGCAGAGGGGTGGTGTCCTCGACAGGTCAGGAGGGTTTTCTTTTTCTCCTGTATTTTCCTTTTTGGGAACGAATCACGTCATGTTTTCAAAAATCTCAAGACAGGTCATTATTTCTGCTTCTCCTCCTGGTACCGACCGTCATTAAGAAGAAGATGCTCAGGTGTTTGCATGTAGTACACACACACACACGCACACACACACACACACACACACACAGAGGTAGACATCGGTGAGACAGCTCCAGTGGGGTGCTCATTCCCTAGCTATGTGAAAAAAAAGTATATGTGTGGATATCAAGGATATTGTCATTGAAACAGTCTGAAATGGCTGTCTTTGTGAAGAGCCCAAATCATATCCCCAATTTAAGTGCTAACATGCATAATCTATCCTCCACAAGCACATGCACATCAGGGCCATAAAGCAATTCTGCTGCAAGTGGCTATCATCATTTAACAAATAATCATTAACTTAAAATATTTGGCTGCAACACGCTCCTAAAAAGCTGGGACAGGTTCATGTTTATAGGAGATGCAAAAAAAAAAAAAAAAGCAATATATTATGTATATATTTGGTATCTCTCTATCCTACTATAAAACCAGAAGTAGCACATGAGATAACGTAAATGAGTACAGCACTGTTCTCACACCAAATTAGAAGTTGCTATTTAAAAAGATCATTAACAAAGTGGCGTGGATACTCAAATGTGATCCGGCAGATTAGAACAGTTTGCTTTGGATTACGCGCTCAAGGACACTTGTGCATGCAGTGGCCCACTCAACCCACTCATACGTAGGTATTGAATGTGTTCGATGGACGCATGCACCTGTACATTTATATCTAGGCACAATTTGGAGGTGCGCCAAATATTCTTCCAAGGACGATGGACTACCTAAAAACCTAATGAACTGCAAAGATTTCCCTGAGGAACTCCATTCAAAATGATTTCTGACTGATTGTCACATTGTGTGTATTTAGTCGAGCATTGTTATGCAAACTTATATTCCCGGCATGCCAAATGGGAAATATATACTGAAATAGACAACAGAATTAGGAGAAAACATAGGTTAATTAAAGGCCATAGCATAGAATTTTGTTGTTGTTGTATGTTTTTAATCGTGTCTTGAATGAGGCAGCAGCTCTGATATTTATGGGTAGGGCATTCCAAAGCGCTGGAGCCCGAATAGAGAATGCTCTTGACTCTGTGGACTTCTTTTTGGCTCTTGGGGGTCACTAAAAGACCAACGTTATGCGAAGGAGGATTTCAGGCTGGAACTTAAGTTACAACTAGGTCGACGCTAAGGAAGGCGCTAAGCCATGCAATATTTTGTAGGTTAGTAAAAGAACCTTAAAGTCACATCTTAAGTGGACCGGCAGCCATTGCAAGTTGGCGAGTATTATTTATTGTTACGGTAATTAATTGATTAACCCTCCTTGGTATGTTGCTTTTACAGGAACAGCAGTCCCTGGATCAAATAAACCCGTGGCATGTTAAACTATACACAACAGTAGCAGAACCTAAAACTTTTCTAATTCACTCAATTTGAAAGTTCCTCCACATTTGTTTTATTGTTGTTTAATATTGGGCTCATTTTACCTGACATAACAGAATAATAAGACTATCCATCCATCCATTTTCTGTACCGCTGTGTCCCCACGGGGTCGCGGGCGTGCTGGAGCCTATCCCAGCTGTCATCGGGCAGTAGGCGGGGGACACCCTGAACTGGTTGCCAGCCAATCAAAGGGCACACAGAGACGAACAACCATCCGCACTCACATTCACACCTAGGGGCAATTTGGAGTGCTCAATCGGCCTACCAAGCATGTTTTTGGGGATGTGGGGGGAAACCGGAGTGCCCGGAGATAACCCACGCGGACACGGGGAGAACATGCAAACTCCACACAGAGAGAGTCGGACGTGGAATCGAACCCGCACCCTCCTAACTGTGAGGCGGACGTGCTAGCCAGTGTGCCACCGAGCCGATAATAGGGCTAATAAGATGCAAATACTATTGTGCATATCTTGTCTTCCAGACAACCAGTGTCTCTTGTCTCCATGGTATTCCACTACAGATTCAAATCGAATTAGTCTCAAACAAGTTTTTTTTTTCTCACTCAAAATTATTTTCCATCTTTCTTCCTCAATCACAAACACACACACGAGTGAGGATTATTCACTGATGTCCAAGTACACTCAGTCACATGATAGGAGGTACCCAGATAGCAGACGGTGTCGCCCGCCCAAATCCAAGAAGGATTACGCGTGTGCGTGTGTGTGCGTGTGTGTGTGTGTGTGCGTGTGTGTGTGTGTGTGTGTGTGTGCATGTGAGTGTGTGTGCGTGTGTGTGTGTGTGTGTGTGTGTGTGTGTGTGTGCATGAATGTCTCTGTGTTGTCTGTAGCAGCATCTGGCAATAGTTAATTTCTTTGTGCAAGTTTGTCATATGATCATATTTCTCACAATTTACATTATTAAATTAGAATGATTGCTTTTGCTTTTAGGTTGGGAATAAGATAAAGGGGCAGGAGGGTCTAAAGGTTTTTCTCTGCTATAATGTAATGTGGTCAAATTGATGTAGAGTTCAACTCAACTTTTTTTTGGCACTTTAAATCACCTGTTGCTGCAATGTACGTATATTGAGCTACACATTGAGTAGAAATCAATGATACAATAACAAAGACATTGAAAACAGTAAATAACAACAACTAAATGAAAGAAACTATTTGGAAAAGTTCAGCTAGGTGGTTAAGTTTGTCAAGTAGTAATAAGAAATATAAGATCTAAAGTAACAAGGAAATAATAAACAAAAGCGAGGATTAAAATGAGTAAAGAGATAAAAGCTAAAGAGATCAGAAATAAACACGAAACAGAGGAAAGAATATAAATTATGAATCAAAAACTAAGAAAATACAAACGTGAGACGGAAGAAATCGACAGTGGTACATAGCAGTGCACCCAATTTAAACAAGTCACTTTTAAGACCTGATTCTCAAAAAGATTTTCCTGAGCAATTAATTATGCTGTGGTGTGGGTTGTATAAATATTTGAACTCAAGGGACCAACAAGAAATTTTTAAAATTATAATAATAACAATAATAAAAAGGTGCAAATTCATGAGACAAAAGGAGATGAAGTGAAAGACTATTATAATGAGACAGTAGCAGTTTGGTCACAGTGCTCTCCATCATTTTGGCACGTCGAGCCAGTTAAAACACTATTTGCTAAAATTCAGCAGCCAGTTAGATTCAAATTCAATCAAAGTCGATAAGCACGCATTTAGCACACACATACACACAGTCTCAGCGTCTTCACAAATTTGACAAGCGGCCAAGAGTCCAATTTGAGAAACTTTTAATGATGTTTGCAGATATGGAAATTCAAATAGCCGACTCAGCGGACAAGATTGAAAGTGTGCGTGTTAAAATGGCGTGGTATTAATGCACACGAATGAGAGCAGAGGAGAAGACGTGCTTTTAATTTCAATGTTTATTGGTGGGCAAAAAGTGTCAGTCTTGTATACACGTCACACTTGTCTGCATCCTTTGCCTTTGTTAACTAAAAAGAAGACAAACTATTAACGTGGCAGTTTGCTAAAAGGAAAATGTTTGATTAAGATGTAATATAATTGAATAATTCTGTATCTGATGTAAGATCTTTTTTAAAATTCTATACCTTCTATTGTTGGTTTCTGAAAAAGAAGACAGTCTGTTGATGTCCCACTTTTTTTTAAAAGGGAAATATTCAAGCAATTCCCCATCCATTTTCTGTACCGGTTTGTCCCCACATGCTGGAGCCTATCCCAGCTGTCATCGAGCAGTAGGCGGTAGAGACACCCT
This sequence comes from Syngnathus typhle, assembly GCF_033458585.1. Classification (NCBI taxonomy): domain Eukaryota; kingdom Metazoa; phylum Chordata; class Actinopteri; order Syngnathiformes; family Syngnathidae; genus Syngnathus; species Syngnathus typhle. Next base: position 10,794,962 of record NC_083738.1, on the reverse strand, counting down.
GAACCGGTTGCCAGCCAATCGCAGGGCGAACAACCATCCACACTGGCATTCACACCTACGGGCAATTTGGAGTGCTCAATCAGCCTACCATGCATGTTTTCCAGGAATTGGGAGGAAAACGGTGTGCCTGGAGAAAACTCAGCCAGGCACAGGGAGAACATGCAAACTCCACACAGGGAGGACCGGAGGTGGAATCAAACCCGCACCTTTTGAACTGTGAGGCAGACGTGCTAACCAGTGCCTCACCGTGCCACATTCAAGCAATTGTATGTTACTTTTAATTGTATATAATTTTCAGTGCTTTAAATGGGCTGGTGCATAGCGGTACAATTTTAGCCTGTCACGTACTGGGATTTCAACTTCAACGATTTTAAATACGAGATTAAATACCACAGAATGAATAAGTGGTTTAGAAGTAAAGGAAAAAAAACAATCTCTCTAGTATTCACCTCTAGGGGGCATTTGGAAATGTTCTCAGAATACGCACATTTGCTCAGACTGTTTACAAATTCACATGATGTGCTGCTTTCGGAAATGAAAATAATATTGATAACAATCAATATGAAATCCTTATATCAAGATATACGCTTCAGTGATATTGCCAGTCAATGACAGATTTTTTATTAATTATTCTTAATTAATTATTATTATTCTAAAAAGAAAACTGACCGTCAGTAAATAACTTTGGACACCTCAAAATGAAAACAATGACAGATTTTTTTATTAATTATTCAAACTATTTTTAATGGACATGTTTGTTTCATACGTTTTCTAAAAAGAGAACTGCGTCAGTTTTGCTTTTCTCAAAGAAAAAAATAAAGCTGTTTCAACTCCATTGCCTCATAATGATATTAATGGTTTTTCGGCTGCCTGATGTGGCGAAACAATGCCCTTTTTTGTTTCCCCACCCAGCACAGCGGAAGGACACCTACAGTAAAAGGCATAGCTAAACATACTAATGTCCTTTGATTTGTCGGCTGGCCGTCCTCTATTGTGTTGCGCTTCTTTGTTTGAATCCATCCTTGGTCTGCAGTGAAGTAGCAGAAGCACATCCATCAGGTCTCTAAATGTGTCCTTGCCTTCTCCGAGACGACCCTCATGGATCTTCAAATGCATCTCGCCGACGTTTGATGTCGATGGCAGCGAGTGGTGGGGGGGCTGGCGTCGTCTAATTGATTATGTGAGGCTCTAGTGGAGGTGGGGGGTGGGAGTCTCAGCGTTGTAAATGAGGTGATGCAAAGACCGCAACCCAGCTCCTCCATTGGTTGTTTTTCCTCCATCGTGGTGCTTTAATAGCAGAGAAGATGTGGAAGTTGCATCCAAGGCGCAGGGGAGTGGGGGAGAGGTCATGGGAATGTTGCCTTCTTAAAGGCGGTGATCTCAAAGTGCTGCAGCTACTGCTGCCTCTTGGAAACCCTCTAGGAAGTATTTCTAGGAAGAAAGAGAAACAGCATGAATCCACACCCTGACGATAAAGGTGTACAAAATGACCTCGAAAAATATATTTTACACGGCACGTTTTACCAGAGGCTTTTGGTACCTGAGAGCTTTAGTAGGAGCTTACTTAATTCAACTTATCGCTACCATGACATCAATCATAGAACCCATCAATCGCAAACATCATCTGGAGCACTTCAAAATGTTTTTTCTAATAACATGAGAAGAATACAACATTTAAATAAATACATAAATACACCATACTTGTCAGATGTTATTATTAAACATGCAGATTTCAACATGTTTCTCTAAACAAATTTGTCTGTAACAAGTTTTGCGCTGACCATCCAATCGGAGGACTAGGCTGAAGAATCTGAGATCTCATTGGTTAAAGAAACAGTCCCCGGTGTTTTTGAGTTTGACTCTTATGAGATAAAGCAAAGCATTGCCTAGAAACGCATGAATTTGACCCAAAAAAAGAATAGGCGTCCTAATAGACTCAAGTGTTGAAAGCAGGTCTTACATAATCTGTCTGAAATTAATTGTTGCCCATTAATTTGCACATTTTCCTCCTGTTGATTGACAGCTTGAAATTGGTAACGTTAAGCATTTCATATGTTGGTGGGGCGCTGACATTTGTTTGCCCACCACGGCTATGTCAATATTGTCATAGCACCGGCTGGCTTCATATGAGGCGGCATTATACGCCATGCCGCTCTGTTTGTGCCGTGTTCCCGTCAGTTTTTTTCCTTCAGCATCATTTATGATATATTGAAAAAAAGCAGCAGCAGCACCACCTCAGCGTATTTAATGCCGATATGATTGTCTTGCTCTGGGGATCATGTATGTTCATAATAGGTGGCAGTCCAGTGCATGTGTGCAGAGAAAATAAATTATTGGCATGCTTTGCAGCAAACTGCACCTGACACTGCACTACACACTTTGAGCCATATGCGTGTGTGTTTGTGTGTGTGCGTGTATTGGTCATATGCAAACACACACAAAAGACGCCCATCGTGCTTACCTCCTTTCGGCTGCTTATTTTGTTCCAGACCAACCCCAAAAGCAAATGTTTAGATTTACTCTGTCCCATCCCTGATGTTGCACTCACTGGCGCGTATGGATCTCCACCACTTGGGTCAACATTAGCTCGTGGGTGGCTAGCAAATCAATACTCAGCACTTCTTTTTCTTTCTGCACTCATTTTTTGTCACTCATTGTGCTTTTATGCTTAAAAATAAATTCACACCCTAATAGATTGGATGGTAACGGGATGGCAATACAAGCATCTTTTGCTTTCAATGACAGCAATATTGTTGCTATTGTTGTATCAGTTTGGCATTAAAACATTGGTTGTTCCAGGTGTTTGGACTGGATCCAGGGTGTGGACGTTGATGCTGTAGGGAACACCATCTTCCATTAATTCAATTTATTGTAAATAAGACATAAATAATGACTTTTATTTGGTAGTATATACTAAGATTAAATAAAAAAACAATGCTATTAAATAGACTGTGAATCGAGTGAAACAATGTCTTGAATTGTGCAGAAAAATATCGACAAATGCTAGTGAGCCTATTTAATAACACTGGCCTACATATTTTTATGAATTGTTTTAATCAGAGATGAAAGTAAACATCTGATTCTGAATCTGCCCTTTCAATTATATCAGGTTTTTATAATTCTAGTAATAACTTCTTATAAGTTGTTCCTTTTTTCTTTTTTTTTTTGCTCTACTCTGCACGCCAGGTCATCATTGCAAATGCAAACCTGTTTTTTTCTCATTGGCCTTAAGGGGATGAATAAAGGTTAAATTATTAAATATAATTCGTAACGGGGATAAGTCTTGTCTGCGATTTCCAGACAATGTGCGTACATAAAAGTTTGAGGAACAGCTCTGATGTCCAATGGAGCTACTTGTATCATTAAACATATTTTTATTGGTTGTTCAGCTACACACTCAACCGCAGTGACTCACTTTCACCAAAACGACAGGCATAAGTCCATGATTTAGCTGCATCAAAGTTCCCTGACCCAATAAAATGATTGATATTGCTGCACAGGGCAGAACGTGGCAATGCGATGACATCATGTGTCTTATATGGCATGATTAAAAGGGGCTTTTATGGTTACAAATTGTTACAAATCATAAAAATGCGATGCTCCAATTACTGACTAGACACGTACAAGCAAGGTAAAAGGCGCTCCCAGTTGGCAGTTCAAATAAAAGTTGAAATAGAAAAGACATTGGACAAAGATCACAAGGAATAGTGTAGCTTTTGGAACACGAACAATTCTCATGCCTGCGGGACAGAGTAGACCCGCAACTCGGAGTGTCGAAACAAGTCTACAAATTCTAGAAGACTCTAAATGGTATGTGTGTGTGTGTGTGTGTGTGTGTGTGTGTGTGTGTGTGTGTGTGTGTGTGTGTGTGTGTGTGTGTGTGTGTGTGTGTGTGTGCGTGTGTGTGCGTGTGCGTGTGTGTGTGTGTGTGTGTGTGTGTGTGTGTGTGTGTGGAGGGGGGGGAGGGGGGGCTAATCCCTGGATTAGCACAGCAACCAGCTAATGGCCAGAAATGGTGCTCGTTTCACCCAAGGCAACATGGTGTGTGGGTAGGTGGGGCAGTTGGTTGGTGCGAGTGGAGTCCCGGGGACCACCAGCTGCTAAGCAGGTGGGTGGGAAACCTTGTCAAGATGTGACTTGTCCCTGCTTCAGACAATGTTGTCCATGTTTTGTCACAACAAACCTGCTAGTTTGACACTTTTTTAATTCTATCTTTTTTTTTTTCTTTTGAGGGGAAAGACCAATATCAACAGTTTACTTTCATCTGAGAAATGTATGCAATACAAGTGGAACAGTAAGACTTTAAAAAGTCTAAACTTGAGATTTCATAATATATTTTTGTTTTTTTCTTTCCGGGAAAGAGTAACATCAAACTATTGTTATTGTGCCTTCTGTAAAAAGAGGAGGAACTTGCTGTGTTTTAATATATTATTCAATTGACTAGCAACTAGTTCATTCTGATTTTTCTGGGAGTACCATGACATCTCTTTTCATCCAATATATTATCGATCGCAATATGGAGCATACTCGCTAGTACCATCGTGTTATTGGAATGGCAATCATATTTCATCATAGTCTGATATGTGCCACTGCTGTAATTGACATGTGATCATCCAATGTCCAAACATCCAAAAAGTGAAATCCATGCCATTGAGATAGCTTATTTCATGTTGCGAGTTCCGTCAGTGGAGTTATCAACGTGGTTTTCATACCCAATCACCGCATGGCTCTTCTTTTCATTCGTGCAGAACCCAAAGATGCAACAACTGCAACTGTCAAAGCTGCGAGTTGGCAGCAGTCAGTGGAAAGCAGGCCTCATGTGAAAGTGGGAGAACACGAAGAACTACATCTTCTTTGTTGGTTTCTACTCTCAGATGTCATCCCAGACGCTCTCGCAACGTCCCGACCAGAAGCAGAAGTTGGAGGCTATACTTTAGCCGGCTGATTATTTATGTACCTGCCACGAAGGCCAAAACCTCCCGCGCAACTCGCAAGCCAGATGGAGCGGGGCACAGAGAGAGTCACACTCCCATGATTCCTCACTCCTGAGCACTTTTAAACGCTCCATATGGTGTGCCAACGTCAAGGTTTTGGTTCGTTTGTGTGGTAACGCTGCAGCCCCACCTGGATGATCGGTCGTTTTTTTCTCCACGAAGTACCCCAGGCCAACGTAAACCAAAATGGCTACAATGCTGTCTTTTGAGCATGGCTTTTTTTTAGGCCTTTTTGTCTTGGGGTTACTTGTGACAAACCTCCCCACAAAATTTCATGTTACTAAGTGAGACTTGCTACAGGGGATTATTTCTAGGATGACATTTTAAAGCCAAGTTTGTCTTTGAATGACCCCTAGAAATGCTTCAAACCAAAAAAGATGACTTTCTGTGTCTTATCAGGCATCCTTCTTGAGATTTTTTGTGGGGTTAGTTATGATTGGCATGTCTACCAAATTATATGTACTGCAGCTAAGTGAAACTGACTATTTCTTTACAGCAATCAGAAGCTTCCTTTTCTCCCTTTTCAGATTTGTGTGTCTACTCATGATAGACATGCTCCTCAAAGTTTATGTGTCAAAGTGAGGGGGCTGAATTTCCCTCCCCAACAAATTCTGGTGGTGGTCGATGCCCATTCGCATGGTAAAAACATTTTTAAAAAGAAAAACTGAGATGATTATTGTTGGAATAATTGTATTTGCAGAAGCTCTAGTCGGCCGGAACCGGAGGCCTCATATGTTTGCTTAAACAAAGATCTCTGTCTGGCTCCAGGGAGTTCTTAGACTACGTTCCTTTCTTAGACTCCCTTCCTTTCTTACCTGTGAGAGGCCCTCACTAGTTATGAACAGAACAGCTTTGTTTTTTGTTTAGTTCAAGAGAAGTTCTTTCTCTTTTAAACCTAGTTTCTATTCATAAATTGTTGTTGATCGAGACTGTTTGTCTTTAAGTGTTTCAGAAAAGACATATCTGTTGAAATAATTGCATATAAATTATCCCATATTTACTCAATATTCGTATTGTGTGAAAATTAGAAAGAAAGTTGCATTGTTCCACAGGAAAACGACACTCAACACGCTTCGAGATATCTCATTAAGGACGAGTCAGCCAACCAGCAGCCAACCGGCTGAGGAGGAGCAGGATAGACTGCAATCTAACTGCTGGAGTCACGAACCGGCCAAGGCCTCGCACCACATAGCATTTCTTGGCTAATCAGCGTTGCTACAGGCACAATCTCCCCTCCCTTTAGTGTAGCAACGCCTTTTGTAACCAGGGCAACCCAAAATAAAAAGAGGAGATAGCGGAAGAGGAGTCCAGAATTGGTGGAGGACTGTAACTGGGCCTTCTACGTAATTCTCCTGGCGAGCAAAAATAATACTGGTTGTCTTCTCCTCTTCTTTCAGTGTGTAAAAGAATGTCTGATGGTACTTAGACCTGACAATGATTTGTCGGTGGTATCCAACTCCAGCTGTGTTTCACAGGAAGCGTACGCCGTTCGGCAGAAATCCATCAACGACGTATTCCGATTGAGAAAAGAGATCTCAAGCAGCATCGCGTTACCCTGGCAGCTTATCCTGTTTCAACCCCCCGGAAAATACACCCTCGCTGACAGAGAGCCTAATCCAGTGATTGGTTTTACCTTATCGCGCAATTTAAGGAGTGTACACTTCTAAGCTGTGCGGATTGAACCTCTGTTCGATACAGGTTTGCAAAACTGAATCTGTTGAGCCGCCAAGATTTGATATGGGTATTTAAAGCTCTGTGCGGCATTAACCGCGGAGCACAACAAATAGCCTGCCTTTTAACTGGGCCAGGGAATCCCAGGGCCAGTTGGGATGCAAATTGAAATGATCCGAGGGTGTAACGGAGAAGTCGAAGGGCAAGATTTGGATGACGAGTAGCATGACTCAGACTACGTTGACACGTACACAAGTTTTCGAAAGATCTGGTTTTTTTCAATAAATCAATGTTAAATACATTTCTTATGGGCACACATAAACAATGCAGCATCGTGCACATAGACATAAGGCCATCGTCACTAAGTGACCTCAACTAAACAGAACTCAAAAAACTTTAGTTTCTGATCAAAAATAATGAAATCAATAGAGTGAATTTGCAGGGTTCCAACTGTGAAACTGCATTGACTGTAGTTTTGAGTTGTAATGTCCCACTCACCACTAAAAGGCAAACATGGGTCAATTGCGCTTTTGAGTGTGCTGATTTTCGTGAGAAAAAATGCTCAAAATGAATTCTTGCACTTAATGTTGATTTTCTCTTCAGCAGTTTTGCGCCGTCATTGAAAGGTAATTGCTGTTGTAAGACCATTCAAAATAAGTGCCATAAATGCTATAAAATTTGTTTGGCAATATTTAAAAAGGATATAGGTGACCAGTTCTGGATGTTTTTGAGGGGATACAGCAACATAAATTCTGAAATGATTGCGCATGTGTCTTAGTCTCTCCATCGAACTACATCACTTCAACAATACTTCCGTGACACCAATTACTAATTTCTTATCAGCTAGGGGTATTTTGGTGCTATGTTGACACAAATGTGTGAATTTGAAAATAACAAACTGTGAATAGCAAACAGTTCACTGATATAACTTTGTGTCCATTCTCAAGAGTAATTTGAATCAGACTGTTGATTTGTTTGTGTTGCGAGCCAAACTTTGCGTAAGCAGCAAGCTCCAGATATGTTTCCACTTGAGTATGATGCACTTCTGATCCACTTTCAGATGTTTATTGAATGAGACAGACAAAAAAACACAAATTCAAAGATTTAAAAGGATGGTACTGGAGGCCACAATGCACAAAGATGCTCACACAGTGACTAACCAAATCCAACTTCTGATATCAATCACCATAAGCCACGCCCTAGGAAGGCACACATCCAACACATGAATCCTTTCATAAAAAAAGATATACCGTAATTTTCGGACTATAAGTCGCACCGGAGTATAAATCGCACCAGCCATTAAATGCCCAAAAAAGTGAAAAAAAACATATATATGTATATAAGTCGCTCCTGAGTATAAGTCGCCCCCCCACCCAAACTATGAAAAAAAACGTGACTTATAGCCCGAAAATTACGGTGTATACTTCTTTACATTCACTTTTGTTACGCTTTTACACAATACATGATAGTGACATGGTGACGGACTAGTTATCACAACCGCTATTGGGAAAAGTGACTTGCTATACAAGTGAAATGAGATACGATCTTGTTCAAGGAAGAAATTAAACCTAGAAGGTGTGCATGTTTTGTGTAAAGCAAAGGTTTAAATGCCAATGATGTCATCATGTAGGATCACACCCAATTTGACATGCAAACGTCTCGTTAATTTAGCGCTGCTAATCAGCGGGCGGATTTAAGAAGAACGTGTAACCTGTGTGCTTTTCATCACTGTAATTAAAAAAGAATAAATGAACACAGTGGACATGAGAATGAAAGAAAGAAAGAAAGAAAGAACGCTCATTAACCAAGTCCAGAATGATCCTCCGGAGCAGCCAATTTAATTGCCTTGCTTTTCTCCCTGGCTTGGGCAATAATTCGGATTTTGGTGCAGGCGGGGGCGGACGGCAGGGGTGCGATGGCTGGTGACTCACGGCGGCGAGTCAATGCTGAGACTATAAAGAAAGCTGCTCCCCTCTCTCGTGGGGTGTGGTGAGCTTTGAAGGGCTTTTCACGTACAACTTTAAAGAGAGCGACTTTTAAATCCGAGGATATACTGTTAAAGCTCACGGGAGGCCAATTGTTTTCAAGGCTTCCATGTATAAGCGCAGTTAACCCAGCCCTTGCCGATGAAGTCCGCAGTGTGCTCATTAGAGCGCCGTCATCATTGGCTGGGGGCAGCCGCGATGCGTTCGCCACCTGCGTGATGCGTTCACCGACACGTTCCTACTTATTTGTATCACATACATTGCAGCCCTTAACCCACCGTGCTGCTTGCTTCCCGTATTTCCTCAAATACCATCAGCTTTTATCTACTCAACTGTTTATGTTAAATAAACCGGGCATTTACTTCATAGGAGGCCAAGTATTTCTTTGCGTGTGGACTTTTCGATGGGCAATTGTTGTAGATTAATGATGCATTGCGGTTCAAAATAGAAGGGGTCTACTTGAGGCAAGGTGTATATTTGAGGATATTGTTTTCAGTCTTAAATACTGTGCAAAAACTCTTTGTCCACCACAAGCTTTGTAGTTTATTACAAAATAAACACAGAAACAGTGGTCTTAATTAATTCTCGGACGTGTCCTCCCAAGAAATGCCCTATCACAAATACTTACCTCCACCCCCATTGCACTCACTTATACTAGTAATTACAGCTTTGCTTAAACAGCACATCTAATGGGGGCACAGGATTGTCCAAATACGATGGTGTGTCCACTGTCCTCCAACATGATGTACTCTTGCGCTTTGGACTGAATTTGCAAAGAGAAGAAACTCTGAAATACTTTATGTTTTTTATCCACCTCTTCTTCATCCAATTTCATTAAAAGGGGATCATCTGTAACAAGCGTGCACGAACATATATTTGATTCTTCTTTTCACAACGTTAACAAGCACAGATGGGACTCATTTCCTTGCCTTCTTCTCATTCACATTAATATAATGAAATAACCCCTGAAAGCATTATTCCATTAGCACGTTAGAAACGCTCAAGTGTGCCCCCAAGTAATACTTCTCTCAGTTACTCATGTCTCATTTTTTATTTTTTACTAGTGAGCTCATCCATATATGATTGCATTGTCACGTATCAACCGCGCTTGCCTAGTATTGATCCGTTCGACTGCCGCATGCAGCTGGTCAGAAATTGAGTTCAACCGACGTAGTGTTATCTTTTAGTTCATGCAATGCTTGGTCGTGTGTGAATGGGCTGCACAAGGGTGCCTATACAAATATTATTGAATCAAATATGATACAATAGAGTCGACTGGTGTTCTTTTTAGCCTCTACTGTATCAATAGCCTCAATTGCGTGACAGTTGGACTTTGTCGAAGGACGTGTTCTGAAATAACTGCTTCTTACCAAAACGGATGACTTCTCGTTCAGTTTGGGAATGGTTCCTTTAACTTTTTGTACTTCTTATAATGTTAGACCCACTGTTGACCCAAGTTTCTGTGCGTTAGTAAAACTTCTGTTGGTATCTAATTTTATTGAATTTAGTCTATTTATTTATTCATTTTACTTTTGAGACCATTTGAAATAATGATAAATTGTTTGGGCCGAAACCATGAGAAATGATCTATGCAGCCCTTAATCACAAATGTGTCTTAAAGGGCTTCACAAGCCAGTTGATTCTCTAAAGAAATGTGTCCAGGAAAGTGGCCCACCTCAGTCTTGAGACTTTTTCAAAAATACTCACAATGAGTGCAAAACTTTGATGGTTTTTTCCCCCAAATTTAATTACAGGCATGGGGCCTTGAGACAGTTCCCTCCATACTGTCATCATAAATAAATTCACCATATTTGGTGTGGATTGGTGAAAGTGGTGTCTTGAGGGTCATGTTCCGGAACATATGCATGGATGATAGTCAAAGATTTAGTTGCTCACTGAAACTCATGTCTTTTCAATAGACATTACTGAATGAGTTTTAGGGGAGACCCTATTCAGCACCCCTAAAAAACATTACATTTTCCCCAAGCTCAACAAGACCTTAAACCACTTTTTAATGAATTACCAGGAATCATTTTGCACAGTGCAGCCATACAGTACCGCATAGCGCTGATGCCACCTGAATGTGACCCTGGTCTTAATTTAATATGCCGCTACATTCTTGGTCTTTGTGTCTAATAGACTCCCCATTCTAATCTGTGTGCCGTGTTTCCATTAAGAGCTAATGCGGCGAGGGCCACTCAGCGCGCTCCGAGGTTAAAGACCTTTATCTGAGGCGTGGCTGCTCCTTTGTTGAGCGCATTGCACACGCGGCCAACCTCGGCCTGTGTGTTTAATGCCAATAATGTGAATTACGAAAAAAAAGGTTACCAGTACTTTTGTTACCTGCAATATGCACTGAAGCAAGCAGCGTGAGTACTAATCAGTAGTGGGCTGCGTTGTTGGTACTTCAGCTTGCGGTGGGGATTTACCTGACTTAATCCACCTTTTAATACACTACTGCTTTGTGATGCAGGTGATGCAACTCGAGATTATTTTGACATACAAGCCGACGTTTGCAGATTATTTCGCTTTGACCTGAGAGGGAAAATTTTGATAGGCTTCATGTTGTGCTCAACTCATGTCACAACGAACAGAAGTGGCACATAGTGAACAATACTTTTATAACAGAGAAATCAAGCTGTTTAAAATGCCACTGCCAGTTTAACTTTACTGTCAAAGTAAGCATGAAACAAAGAGAATCATACCTGTATTTTAAACAAAGCCTTGCCTTCGGAAAGTCATCTTAGCTTAATGTTAACAAACAAAGCAAGTCTCAACAGAGTCTCTTGCCACTACTACTGTTTTTAGCACTGTCAACAATGTGTGTAGGCTATGCGAGTGTTGCATTCACAGTATCAAACAATGTAGGATTTTTTTAAATTTAGTGAACCAAAATATTCTGCGTCGCTTGAATGCACTTCAATTCAGGCAGGCTGGACCTCAGGCTCGGCCATTCGAGGGTTGGTTCTGGGCTGCATGTGGCCCGTGGGCTGCTAATGGAATAGCTGTGCTGTAAGCAATGGAAAGCTGAACATAAATGGTGCAGCAGAACATTGTAAACAGATAATATAACAATGCTGTCAGGCATACTATCTTTATCACCTCCAATTAGTATTATTACAGCCGTTTGCTTAGTCACAGTAGTCTTGAAAATTAATAATAAAGGCTTTTGAAATTACTTAAATTAAACATGTATAATTGCACATGATTCAAATATCTTAAACTAAAATGGCCATTCACTTATATAGACATTTTCTACCTGTTAAGGCTCTCAAAGCACTTCGGTTCTTCCTCATTTACCTACTGATGAGGAGAAACTGGAATTTCGCTATCTTGGTTAAACATACTTCGACAGTGGCTCTGGATCAAACCCTGAACCTGGGTTGGGAGTCGACCACTCTTCCACTGATCCAAGCTGCCCTTTACATATATCGTAACATATATTTTATTCATTTTGAGGAGGAGAAAATTACACCAGTTTAAAATATTAATCATGTTCAACTGGTGTACATACTTTTTCATACTAGTGCCCCCTGGTGGCAAGGCTGCGCACACCCGAAAGCGTCATAATAAATACAGACTGAAAAAATGTTCTTTGTTAATACACATGCATCTGCCTTTTGACTAGCCAACTTCATTTTACTGCCAATCACGATTTTTGTGTAGCCTATATTCATGGACGGGGTGAGGGATTTACAGCCCCGCACAAGTGGATGCCCGCCACCCTTTTCACGCCACTGGGTACAGTCGAGGAAAGCCGTTAAGAAGTGAAGAGTTTGCACTCAAGCAGCATAAAACATTTCCTGCATGAGTCCTAAAAGCAATTCCACATCATCTACATATGAGGTAGGCAGATGGAGTTCAGTCGTTACTGCATTGCAACATGTAGAGGATGCGTCCATCGCGCGTTTGATGAGCGACGGTTCTCCTGCATTGCACAAGACATTCTTGGCGCACACGCACAATTTGGCCCTGGATGAGCCTCGCTCGCTGCCACGGCACGTCCGCCTTCAGAGGCCTCGACACTTTTCTGGCTGGCGGGCTCGCAAGACGGATGGCGTCGACGATTGTATAAAAAAAGAAAAGAAAAAAAGACGACAACGAAGAAGAAGGCTGCAAATTTGGGGAGCTGGATGTGTTGCGCAGCCGCCGCATATAGCCGCATAAAGAAGACAAGGAGCTTCTTTTTCTTAGTCTTCCTGTTCTTGTTCAGGGCCGCAATCAAATACATCTCAATTAGAACTCCCTCGGCCCCTCCTGCCCTCTTCCCAATAATTCCCACTTTAATTTGATGGGCTCAAGACATGCAGGCGCCTTTTATGAGAAGCTCCGCGAGATGTCAGCTCCCCTGTGGACAATCCTCCACTCGGCTGGGGTTCTTTCCCGTGCTTTAACTACTCAATGCCATGACTATCATGTTTTCAAAATAGAGAGTTTTACTATTACATTATTCATTGTGTTAAAGTTACGGAGTATTTATTTTTCCATTAATTATCAAATGGTAATTGCATGTTTTTAGTATTTGTTATTCAAGGAATGCATAGTTTATTATTTTTAACGTAAATACCATGTACTGTTGTTTTTACATATTTTTCTAATATTATAACTTTTCAAAATCAGTTCAACACAATCTTAAATTGTTTTGTAAATTAATTGTTATCTATGTTATTAATACTCATTGATTTGAATAATTTGTATCATTTTCTATCGATTTAAAGTCTTCATTCTTCTCATTCTACATTTCGCAAATCTTTGCACTCTTCAATTTATTAATAGCATTTATATTATGATTGTAATTATCTTGCAAATGCATTTATTTTTTGTCAATTTTGTTTATGTTGCAGAGTTGTACATACTATGTTTAGACGTATTGCAAATGATTTTATTTTTGTATGTACACTTTTACGAGTAGTTATTTTATTTTTTATATGTTTTTATTTGCATATTATCTGCATGTATTTTGGGGGAAACTGCTTATTCTCGTTTTCATTTTTTTTAATTGTGTAAACGTGTTTGTATTTTCAAATGTTTCTATTTACTGTTATGAATCGACGTGTATCTAGTTTGTAATTGTACCATCTTTAAAATGAATTTTAGAAAATCAATGTGACAAGGATATTTATTCTTCCCGTTTGAGCCTAATCATTCTTTTTGTTCCTGTACTGTAGTAAGTATGATGCATTTGATAATAAATTTCCAAAAGAAAATTTTAGGAGGTCCTATGAATTAAAAAATAATAACGTGTATTGTTCAACTACGTATGTATGTATTTCGTTCGGGCCCGCGTACTTGCCCGCATTTCGTGTTAAAGCAGGTCTCACGCGACATCTATCGTCAACTGAGTTTACTACACCAACACGTGTTCTCTATATCAGCATGCCGGGTTCCTCATTCCCAAAATACTTTAAATAATCCCTAGGTGTTTTCCCCCAAAATAAACAAATATAATAACCCATAATGAATATAATCTGGACAACGATTCTGTGTTTGTATTTAACAATAATTACAAGTGAAAATTAGAGTTGTTTGATTAAAAAGTTTGTAGACTGATAATAATACTAATAAGAAGAAGAATGCTAACAATAATAGTTGTAAATTTTGTTGTCGCTTTTTGGCACATTCCATCTGGGGTCGTAAAATTCCTATATTGATAATATTAATAATTAGAGCTGTTCTTTGAGAGGCCATTCAGTAAAAGCACATTGGTCAATTGGAAATGAGAGTCCTTGCATTGGTAATGATAATAATTAAAAATGACCAGTTGATGATACTCATCATGAATAAAATTTAAAGACCTTTGGCTGACAGTCATAATAATTAAAGGCGACATTTCAGTAGCCCTTAAGTACATTGAGTATGTGGGCATGACAGTTCTCATTGTTGCATTGAAAATCACAGCCATTAAAGTTGCGTGACTGGAAAATCATAATATTTAAAGGTAACATTAAAATCACAAGTCTGACTGTAAACTAAAAGGCCCGTATTAATGAACAACAAGGTGGTCCTCAGGTGGGCGTTCTCCCCCTCCAACACTGGTGTTGAATGACTTAAGCAGTAGGCCTCGAAGCTTTGCTAGTGATCATCTCATTTATCTGGGATTATTGCACTGAATTTACTGTTTGGTCTCCTTCCAGGCCCAAAATGTCAAGTCCAAAGTGGCGTGTGTGCACTAGCTTTGCGCCGTAAGACCTCGGCAGATCCGCCGCAAAGCCGCTCGCAGTTGATCTTTGGGATGGAGCGTGAAATAAATAAATCCTCTTTAGTAGATCAATATTCATCCTGTTTAATGCGCCGGGCCAAAACCGCTGGATTTGGGCGGACCGGAGCGACGGGGGCCGACGTACAGATAATCGTTGAAGAAGAAGCATCAATGGCATCGGATGGACATGCTAATGCTGTTAGCATGTGTTAGCCAAAGAGGCCCAGTGTCTCATTGCTATGCCCACTCCATTGCTCTGTTTCTGTGCATAGTGAGTATATAAAAAACATAATATTTTTTAACAATAAATAACAATTTAGCAATACCACCCCCAAGGGATTGACATTGCACTCACTAACCCGGTTTCACTGAGAGATTCTTCTTGGCTGCAGATTAACCAAAATCTACAAGTTTGACATACACTGAGGCTGCGTGAGGTCTAACTACATGTCAATTACAGGTTATTCATACTAATATTTCTGCAATACGCATTTCTTTTTTTCCATAAATTGATTATGAGTTACTCACTGGTTTGGACCTATAACATGTCACGAAATAGGCAAACAGGCGATCGCAGTATATAAATATTTTTATCAGAGTCAACATGTATATTTTGAGATTAGAAAAAATAATTCTTTAAAGGTTATACTAGAGATATCAGTCATTTTTTAAGTTTTTTTTTCTTTTTTCAGATTACAAACAAAGGAAACCAAAGATGTGAGGCTGGTGCAACGTAAAGGAGGGATGGTGGGGAGGACACTTGACAAAAGGGGTGAACTCACTCTGAGGATTTTAGGGGCTCAAGCAGCTGAAGAGGCTGTGAGAGAGTAAAAGGAAGATGGGGGGAAAGATATTTGGCGTTTCTGACTCCTTCTCCTGAGCAAACAATCCCTGCGGGGGGGGCTTTGAGAGCCATTTAAATAAACAAAACCAAGAAAAAAGAGAGAGGGGACCATTGTAAATGAGAAGCATGGCCTCGGGGTTGGAAGGCAACTCAATCCAAGAAATCTCATCTTTCAAACAGCACATTACAACTATAATTAATATTTTTCCTGTGAGCTCTCAAACCAACCGCCTCCAGACCCTATCATAGGCATCTTGCATATATTCTGCGTAGTCCTCTCAAACGGCCACTAGAGGGTGACAACTAGCCTACGAATACTTACTTTGTAACTTTAACCTTTTTAAAATGGTGATTTCCTGTACTCTCCTCGCCAACATTTTCTTCAGGTGTGTGAAGCAGTTGCGTGAATTCCTGAAAAAAAAATAGAGTTCATGAGTTGAATGATTAGTGCTGGGGGCCTAATTCCAGCCATGGGATGTGAGCCTAAACACAAACAAAGAGACAAGCAAATAGATTCTAATGGATTCAGAGAGCCTTAGAGTAAGGATGTAATTATTCGTGACACACAGAGAAAGAAGAGAGAAATGCTCTCAGTTCAATTGCATTGGTTGCATTAATTATCAGTAAGGTTTTGTTTGTGAAGGAATGTGTTATGTAGTTGATTCTTCTATAAAAAAATGAAAAAAAAACATAAAAAAATAATTATCAGGTTTTTAAAAAGTGTACAGGTCAGTTGCGATGTGTCTGCCAGACCACTAGAGACTGAACTGTGTCCATGTAGACCACAGAAATGTAAATTACGCACGCACACACAAACACACAAATAAGTGATGCAGTGCAATGGAAACACTCAAGTTGACATTCTGGGCATTTATAGGTATCAAATCACAAGGAGTGTGTTATTAAAAATATATATTATTGTCAATATGTGCATATTAGCTATTCGTTTAATTCATAGTTATTTGTGTATTTGTATTTTTAGTCATTCAGTTGATTGGTTTTGGTTTGAATGCGTGTAATCCTTTTGATGATGATTATTATTAAGGTTAAGGTTAGCAAAGACGTTGTGTCATAGCTTTTCCTGCAAGTCCTGTATGAGAAGCGATAGTTAAATTCAGAATAATTCCTTTTTCTCCATTTTCTTAAAAAATCTCTGGTTATTAAGTGGGTCAGCAGCTGCAACACTAAATGCTATCCAACTACTACAAAAAGTTACAGTTGCACGACTATACAGTTTCACAAGCAGTTTTTTCTTTGCTACTTCATCTAATTATGAATCCAAATAGTCTTTTCCAAGCCATTGATCAAGTATAGTGATCATAGTTGCATATTTGTATCGGAATTGGACACAAATCCACATACACAAAGATACATGCATAAAACAAGCACTCACACTAAAACACACCGCACACAAAAATAAGCAGACACAAACACACATGCACTGCCAGTTTTTTTAACATAGGTCTACACATAAAAAACACCCATGCACTGATAAAAAAAAAATAACGCATTTGTATTTAGTAGCTGTATTTCATCTATTGGACTGTTCATAGTTCTTTTCTGTACTGTATCCCTACTGAGCAACTGTTGTTTTTGTTGATTGTACAATTGACAGAATTAAGACTTAATTTCTCTGATCCGGCAGCTTCCCGAGATGGAGGGCTGTTGTTCCTCGCGAGACCCTCGGTCCCCGCCAAATAAGCACACACAAACACACATGCACTGCCAGTTTTTTCAACATAGGTGTACACATAAAAAACACCCATGCACTGATAAAAAAAATAACACATTTGTATTTAGTAGCTGTATTTCATCTATTGGACTGTTCATAGTTCTTTTCTGTACTGTATCCCTACTGAGCAACTGTTGTTTTTGTTGATTGTACAATTGACAGAATTAAGACTTAATTTCTCTGATCCGGCAGCTTCCCGAGATGGAGGGCTGTCGTTCCTCGCGAGACCCTCGGTCCCCGCCACAGAGCTAGCATAAGCCTCGCTAAGTCGTGTTTAGCTCCACTGCTCACGCTTTGAGAAAGCATGTTAATCTGGCCTTTTTCACGCCGCGGCTAAGGTGTCGACGTTCTTTCGTCCGCCGTTAACCCACAGACGTGGCGGCGGCCATTTGGAAGGTTTGGGTGGTTGCTGTTCCTCTTTCCACTGGCTTTGAGGAGATCATCTGTAACACAAACAACAAAAAACACACACACTCACGCAAAAACACAGACATACGCATGAAAAGCAAACCACAGTTTCAGAAACACAAACAAAAATCATTGAAATACACAAAACACACAAAGCACACAAAACAAAAAAATATGTAAACAAACACACGCTAAACACACACACTTAATACACGCCACACATGCAAAAACATATCCAAAAAGAAACACAAAAGAAAGCACACCTTCTGTGCTGCATGTCGCTGTGAGTTTTCCGCTTAACATCCGTGCCCAGGTATTTCCGTCAACGGGGTCTTTTCCCTCTTAGCAATCGGAGTGTGACATGAGATGAAAATTAAGCAAAACCTGTTAGATGTAGCATAACACCAAATCCGCCATGTCAAAAGATATTTGTATTTTATAAAAGACAACAGCTCCTTCGATGGGTTGCTGTTTATTTTGGAAGCACAGGCTTGAGGAAAAGTCAGTTCCAGGACAAAAAACTCAAAGGCAAACTGAGGTAAAGGGGAAGTAGAAAACAAAAGATAAAATTAAAGTAAAATGAGCTATGCCAGTGTTTTTATTTGGCTAATTATGTGTGAGGTTGCTCGTGAAGTAGCTACTTCAGTGAATAAATCCACCAATATATCGGATTCTGAGGCAGGACACCAGCTTTGTGAAAGGGGATTGCACAACACCGGGACCGATCTGTTTAGAGCTGAAAGCAGTTATTGCTGTCGTCATGATCAGAAAGGCAGCTCCGGTGTTACAAAACACTGTGTGAAATGGGCGCATTAGGGCCTGAGACATGTAAAAAAAAAAAAAAGAATGACCCTGGAGACCAGTCCTGCTCAGCGTCACACAGTGCAGACAGGCGCTGATAAGCTCCGCCTTCCACACAACCTACACTAAGATAGGCTCACGAGCGTGACGTTTCCCGACGACAGCTTTTCACCGACAACCTGATAAGCACGCAAAACGCCCTGTGTGCACGAACAGACGCCTCAAGATCGTTTTACATGTCTTGAAGTTAGATACGAGGTTTATTGCGACTATTCTGTCCGTCCTATTTGTGTCATTGGGAATTTTGATGAAGAAAAATCCTGATCAGTATTAGCTTCTTACAAAAGGTGCTTTTTAAGAAGGACCATATGTACTTCTGTCAAATCAGCCTATTTCTACTCTTTAGCTCCTACTGACCTACTACATACTACCGACTGACTAAAAAGTTATTCAAAGCTGACCTTGTAGTAGGTAATTGTCCCCTTGTTAAATCATGAATTTACATTATTCACATTTTTCAGTTCACTTACGCTGACCACACCCAGCCTGATTACAGGCACACCTTTTCACTGAAGAAATCAGAACCTGACTGATAAAATAAAGTCGGCCCCAAGGTCTTAAAAAGCAGCGACAAACTACCATGAGCCAAAGAAATTAATTACCATCTATAACTCTAAAAAGTGTTAGAAAACCATTCCGGAAGCCGTCATGGACAAATTGAGAAAGCATGTAACAGTGGTGAAGCTTCCAAGGAATGACAAGACGGCAGAAATTACCACAGGTGGTCGTTGACTGTCCATCCCTGAGTTTCCGTCCCTGATCCACACTGGCCCACCCCGTCCCTCATTTGCAAGAGTCAACCGGTGTTGAGAATATGATTTCTATGTCACACAGGCGGCGCACTAACAGACGCATTTCAGATAAAAGGACAACATAATAACAGTCAAACATGGTTAATGGTTTGGGGCAACCTTAATGACTTGCTGTCTGTGATTTATTAAACGATAAACTATGCTCTTTACCAAAAAACTCTGACAGAGAATGTTTGTGACCTCCAGCTGAAGCACTTTTGGGTTCTGCATCAAGACAACATCAAGTCATCCTCTGAATTGTTGAAAAAAACAAAATGAAGGTCTTGAAGTGGCCCAGTTGTAGTCCAAACTGTATAAAATGAAATACAGTAATGTAATTCCAGATGTCACATCCACTTGCCTCTACTTACACAGGCGACTAATCCACACAAAGTGTCCTACATTAGTTGTAGTGGCCCGCTCCAAAAATGTTCTTATCAGGGAGGTTGTGTGGAATACAGTCTGAGGACATCCTGTCTTATCTGAGCACTTGTCAAGACACTCCATTGTGCCGTGCTAGGGGACGACTCCTCACCTCTAGTAGACTGGACATTGTCAGGTGAGGGTGGGTGATGTAGCAGTCAGGAATGTTGTTGCGATGGTCTTATCAGTCGTTAAAGCGGCTCTGGACCCCACAGACAAAGACTCAGATGCTCCGTCTTGGTGCTACCCCCCACCCCCCGAGAGCCCTCAGTTTGGCAGATTTAAAGCTGTAGTGCAATGCATTAAGTGACCCTTGAGTGTCACTCAGGGCTGATTTATTTGCTCTCTCAACCTCTTCACGGCCTCCCTTGGACAACATTTTGATGCTCAACATAAGGTTTACGTGCTTGGCTCGTTATAGTAATGCCCAGTGACGAAATCAGATGGGACGCGGAGTAAGAGAAAGTTTGAGAGCAGTGTAAGGTCATATAATACTTGACTGTGTGGAGTTCTGCAGCTTCTGGTCATTCAGCATTTGGGATTAAAATGTGGATTGTGATGTCATCATATAAATAATGGGGAAAAAGTGATTTTTTAGTTTTACATATTGTAAAGCAGTGACATCATCCCAACACCAGTGCATTTTTAGTCATTAATAATTTGTGAAGCAATTATTTTTAATGGTGATAAGAATTTAAGTTTAAAATGATATTAAAGTGTTTTGGAATTAAACGAGTGTGTTGAAACTATCAATAGGGGTATTTAAAAATGTAATTCCAGCAGATTTCCGCTACTTGTAGGTGTTAACCGTATTGTTATTTGAAATGACGTAAACTTTTTTGGGATACCCTGTACCAGCCACAACGAGTTGATGACAAGCTGAGCTACTACTTATTTGATCGGTGAAACTTGCGGAAATCATCATTGGCTGAAAAAGGGAGAAAGCTGCAGGAAACTTGGTTAAAGTTGTGGATAATTTGAAAGAGATGAATCGAATTGGCGATCGCCACATTGCAAAATCCTGCAGGGATGGAATGGGATGAGAGGAAAACAAAGTTAACCAAGGCGAGTAATTGCGAGGTGATCAATCGTACCAAGACTTGAGACGTTTTTAGCCAGACTCAAAAATTGTTTTCTCACAAACAAGCGCCGCCGGATTTTCTCTCAGCTGTGATGTTGCCACTACTTTCCCTCCTCTGGGTCATCTCTCATCCCATAATCCCTCCCTCTTCCTGTGAGCAAAGGATGAAATTAGTCGCTAAATCTGCAACTTGTTGCCCGGCGCAGATTAGCAGTCGGAGTTGTTGACCCCTCAGACAGGTGGTCTTCGGGAGGTCGAGGAAACTCCCCTTTTGCCCATCTAAGGACTGGCGCTGTGTTGTTGTCGGGTTACCATGGCCATGGCGGTGAGCGTTCGACAAACCCCTGAGTAAATCCTGCAGATCGCACTGAGCAGATTGACGTGTAGACTCAATCTGGCCTCTTCCTTAAAGTCGTCACCGTCGGAATTCAAATAGAAAGTGTGCTTATTGCTCTGTCTCCTCCACAAATATATATTTTCTTTAATTTTGTCTTATTTTCTCAGAGTTGTGGAAAGTAATCATGACTTGGCGGTAACAAAAGGATTTAACCTGGTTTAGCGAGGAAAATTGAAGTCCTGCTGAGCTAAACAGGCGATGACAAAGTGATACATGCCACAGTGGGACCAAGGTGTGAGGTGCAGCAAAGAAAAAAAGTTTGTGACAATTCCCCAAAGCCCTCATCCCACTGAGCAGCGAACAATTGCAAGTGTTTTTGAATGTTGTGTTCTCATCAGATTTCATCAGGCTTCATTCGAGGATGCAAATGCTCGTAAAACATCCACCAATTTTACTGATTTTTCTTACCGTAACGAAGCATGCTAAAAAATACCCTATATGTATGCGTGCTTGTCATTTTCCAACAACAAAACTGCTAAAAAGTACATCACTTAATGTAATTCTAACTTTAATTGCACTCCTTTGCTGGTTATTCGAAAAATTCTCCTTGGACCCAAATTGTTTGAGAACCTCTGCTCTAGAATATTAGTTTATTTATTTGTGCTGGAAGGACTACTTGTGCATGCATTTACACTGTCGCTTGATATTTGTTATGGCAGAGCTTTAGGAGGGACGCCTTAATGAGCATTTCACTAAGTGCTGGTCTGTCACATGACACATCCATAAACTAACACAGGCATCAGAAGAACTTTTTTCTTAAACAAAGAACCACCTAACTGACCTCAGGAGACAGTACATGTAAACATGTGCACTGACGCGTATGTTACGCACACGTCCTAATGGCTGCCGCACGGAGATTAATGGTGGCCAAGAATGCACGTCCGGAAAAAACCTTGATTAGTGTCAGGGTGAAGGAATACTTCAGTGAAGACGTGTGCGTTTAAACATTTGACATACAAATTTTTGGGGAAAACTAATTTTAACCATGATAATGTAGATTTAAGATTAAGCAAATAGTGGGCGGTCACACCATAACAATTGCTCAAAATGATCAGTCTGTGATATCTTCTTCTGATTGAAGTCCCTCATACGTAGTTCGCCAAAGTACGAGACCTTAAATTTGCCCAAAATGGCCACTTTAAACAAAAATGGCCACCTTCCTGTTGAACTCTGACCATGGCCTAGACACGTCCACCCGATTTCGTGTCAATCAGTGAAACATTTCACTGTTAGTAATGTTAACGGCATTATAACCATTAACATAGTAATCCAGCAGATTATCCATTACTGGAAATCTTACTTGTAGTTACTTGTAACGCCAATAGTCCCAACATTGATTATACGTAATGGCCAAATGAGCAAAAGAAGACTCAGGGGACTTACTCTTGAATGTTGCCCTTAAATATAAATGGGCTTTAAAATATATAGAGAGGGCATGAAATAGAAATATTCATAGATATTAAAGTTTTATTTTTCATTCCTGAATTACCCAAGTTTGCGTAATTTTCTATGCTGACCGCAAAGGCTGTCAATAAATATTCTTTACTATCATCCAAGTTTGTGTGGTCTCAGTTTCCTAATAAGACGACCAAACAGTGGAAAAGCAAGCCTTGGATGATGAGCAGAAGATAAATTTAACCAAAGTGTTGGACCCTACATTTGCAACCGGCTCGTTTTATTTTCTGCTATATGAAAAGCAACTAAAGTCTACTAATGCTGGCGCTTATTAGTCATTGGGTGTGAAACTGGTCACCCAGTCCACCACAGGCCTGAGCGATGAGCTGCGCAAAAGTGAGGCGAGCGTCAGCCGTGACTGAGTGGGTGCCACGAGGCCGACTGCAAAGCGGCGAAGGTTAACAAAATCACGGCATATGGAATTTACGAGCGGACGCAGGCTCTCGTCATTTCACACAATATCAAAGGCGTCACACTCTGTAAACTGTAAAGACAGCTGCACCAGCTGAGCACCACCGCCACTGTCCATCAACGACACAATACACACTTAGGGTTAGACAGAACATATCTTTCGATGGGTACTTTGGGTACGTACCTTATCTGGTGAAGAGGGTGTAAATTTCTTACCCTTTCTTGTTACTTTGTCATCACATCCCAATATTCGGCCCATTTGTCCAAAATCAATCCAAATAAGAAAATAAAAAGAAACGACACAAATAAAAAATATATATATATACATATGTATATGTACTTAACTTGGAAGTTTTGATGAGCCGCTTACAATCATTTCAATGACTGTCAGTATTAGTACTGCAGTATTCCTGATTATCCCCCTAAAAAACTTTGTTGCGGTGGAAATTGGGTTGCCAACTAGTGGTCTGGCATGCAAACGACAATGTTGACACTCACCCTTGCAAAATACATAAATTACGGAGATACTTTAAGTTTAGAAGTAAAGTTGAGGCATGTTGGGACGACTCATGAGGGATCTATTTGGGTCAGATTATCACATGCTGTGTTAAAATGTGGCCAGGTTGAAACATTTGGATGATTCTGAGCACCCTCAGGGACCTCGTTTTATACTTTAGGGTAGTCTGGGTTGTCTCTCTAGTGGTTCTCGTGTTTTTCATTTGATTTGTTTTCATTAATGTTATTATATAAATTACCTAACACTCTTTGATCAGTTACCATTCCCAATGTATTCAATTCTACATTGCATCCAGCTGCTGTGATTCATTGGGAGAAGCGGGGGAGACGTTTAGCCTGATGGCTCCAACCTGAGCTTAGCACCATCCATCTCCATCATTTCCCCCCTTTACTGTTGCCAATCAACCCCTACACATGCTGAATGCCGCCCTCCTTGGGATGCTAGGACCATATGTAATCATGCTAACATACTGTAGATCCATGGCCAACCCCAAGTCAAGGTCAAGTGATTTATGCACTGGGAGGTGGGGGGTTGCACACGCGTCCCGCCATGAAAAGCTGTTACTGTACTTGCACGACTCGTAATGGGCATTCTTGTTTAAAGACTGCAGCAATGGGGGTCAAAGTGCGGCTGGAGGTCAGGTGTTGAGGAGGTGCAGAGTCCAGGGGAAGGGGGGTCTTCTCAAAGTAGTCCCCCTGTTGTGTTTTAGCCTCATGCCTCAGTCCTTACCTTGCAAAAGAGCAAAAGAATGAAGGCAAGAGGTAGTGTATTAATCATCAAAAGTGTCGCTTTATTTCGTCGATTGTTTGCTAGACAGAAAGATTTTGTAAAAACCAACAACTGATCTATATAAAATATGTCTAACAATAACCATAATCCTTCTTCCCTAACGCTTATGTTTTTTTGAAAACCTTTAGGGCTGGGGAGGGAGGACTGGGGTAAGATGGGTTAAAGTTAGAAAAGAAGTGAGAGAAAGATGTGAGAGACAAATGTGAGAGAGAGAGAAGAAAAAAACGGTTTGTTGAGAAAATGGGTTTTGTCAAGTGTTAGGATTGGGGAAGACAGACCAGGGGAAAGAATGTTGTTTAAACAATTCAGCAAAAACAAAAATAAAAAATTGTAATGACACAAGATATAACATGATTTTATAACCATGTACTCCACAAAGGAAATTATGTCAAACAAAAAGATGTGCATTCATTGGAACTGTCTGTAAAACTCTGTAAAAAAGACAAGACTGTTGCCTCTCCCATAATGAGGCAAGGGCACAAAAACATTTCACACATTTGTTACTGCTTCAGGGGACTTTTTCCCAGGCATTCACACGTTGACTGGACATGATTTTTGGAATACACACACTTGAACAAGGAAATCATAGCCAAAAACCAAGCCGTGTGGTCATCAGAACTGTCCGTTCAACTCGAGAGCGTGGCTTGGCGCGGTTAATGATGAAATGTAAAACTAGCAATCTGTACTTGAGTGTAATCTCTGGCTGAGCGATGAAGTGGATGAGTGTCACGAAGGCTCACCGCTAACATGACTCTAGAGCCTCTGGTAATACTTTTGCATTAAAAACACACACATAAAGGGCTGGGTGGTGTTGTAGGGCGGAGCCTTCCAAACCGCAGAAGAGCCACGCTCGAGGGATCGACGCAAAGGGCCAACGACAGCGGGGTCAAGCCAAATGTCAACCTTAAAACGGGAGTCTGTGCACGGATTTTCCTGAAATAACCAGTGGGTTCCATCATGCCGGCAAGTGAGGCCATCTCAACTGACAGAGGCCTGTCTTCGCCATGGTACTCGCTGCCCCCCGTTGTATATCATCCTTGAGTCTGACACAACGGACTTCTGTGGAGAGAGTTGGATTAGGTATCAAGCATTTATTTTGTTAAGGGATCAAGCGCCTCTCTGCTCTCACCGTAAATAGAACCCAAATCTGTCTGAGGTTTGGGATGGCCGGTGCAGGTGCTGTTTGGTTCGCGTCCTGGAATGCCCGCGGGATTACGTGGCAAGTTTGTGTTTTGAAGCAGCTGCTAGTGAGGAGTTACCCAGGGGGCTAAACGCGGATTCCCCCTCAGCCAGCCATTGTGCTTTGTGTTCACTTTCATTGTTCTGTTTGTAGGGGAGAAGGTTTTCTGCCATCGCGTTTATTTTACAGTGTTGATGCTTGAGGTCACCAACTGGGAACAAATGACAATTTGAAGTCCAGTGATATCACCGGGCTAATCTGGGCCTGCCGAAGATCCTTCTGTAAATCGGCTATGCAGCCAACACTCGGGGGGCCATTGAAGATTTTGATTTATGAGGTGGGGCAGGGCGGTTGCCACTATGGACGACCTGCTAATACCCACCGGAATACTTGGGACGGCAGCTCGCTCAAAATGTCACCAAAGTGCACAACCTTTCATGTCCCTTCTCAGAACTGTAAGCCCATCGGACTGCCACCTCTTATTAATCCTGTCAGGCGTTCCCCCAACCTTTGTGTAAATCAAACCATGCTGCCATTCCTGCAGTGGAACCCCAATAAAAGCAGAAGGTCAGAGGCTTCAGCGGACCTCGCATGGAAACTGTGACAAAAGCCTCGCTGACAGAATGGACACAACCCAAAGCCTCGCTGACTTTTTTTTTAATGATTAATGAATATCGGGTGGCCCCGAAGAGCAAACATGGAGAGAATCCCAGTGCTCTGATCCCACCTCTGAGAGTGACTTAGTGGGAGAATGAAGTGCATCCAGAGTGCTTGATCCTAGGTAAGATGAAGCCGGCCTTTATTACAAGAGCGTAAAAAGCTCTCTGGCTCATTGGCATTAAGTTAATATTATAAAGATTAGAGTGGCATTGTTAGAAGCACAAGGCATTGGTTTCTCTACAGGGTTCCATTACTGATACGACCCAAGTACTCTCGGGATTGCTGTGTTGAAAAGTATTCTTTTTTTTATGTCTGTATTTCAGGAGTATCGGACCACCCTCCCTTAAAAGTCAAAAGTAGCGCTACTTCTGACCCTCGAAATCTGCTCAAAATGGCAGCTTCAAACTAAGATCGTCAATACAAAAGGCTCATCTTCAGTAGGCGTCAAGTCCTGAATTCTGCCCAAAAATACAGCTTCAAACCAAAATGATGAAGGCCTTATTGAAATCACTGTTTACGTATTTGTATTTTATACTGTATGAAGCAGGGCTTGCTTTGTCCAAATGTTTCCAAATTGCTAAGCAGTGTAGAAAAATGATACATTACCATGCACTTAATCACCTGGAAGTAGCATGGTGGTTATGTACACCCACACACCTTAATATAAATAGTATTCAAAAATGAAACTAATCTCTAGGTATACTCCCATGCTGGAGAAGGTTAAAATAAAAGTGAAGAGCTTTTATTTTTGCTTGATATTCTCCACTTGTCTTTGAAGTGCATTGAAATTCCGCTCACCTCCTGACATGTGACACTATAGTGGAGGAGGAAGAAAGACAGAGGTGGAGGAAGAAAGACAGAGCACAACTCAAGAAATGGCCCTAAATCAGTGAAAATGGCACAACACCAAACAGAAATGTCATGAAAACTACAAATTCTGAATCAATGATCTATACTTAGCTCCTCCCTGCCATAGAAAAGAGCAGAATCTCTTAGTAGTGCTTTATTTATCATTTTAACATTAGTTCATTAATAGCAATTAAGACGTTCCTATTAGCCAGGGCTTTGGCATCATCAGGTGGCATCTTAGGGCTTTTCAGAAAGCAAGCAAAAACAAAAACAGGTAAGTCTTTCATATAATAGCTGAAACATGAATGAAAGAATAGTGACCTTGGCTTAGCGTTAGGGTCAAGCAGGCAGACCCATGTAGCACTCTGTCAAAGAGTCCAATGTTCCAACCCTGCGTGTCTTCACATTACCATTGGTTCTGCATTACAGGCTTGGGATTTGAGCCTTCTTCCACTATGCAATAAGACATCCAGCTCTTCTTCCAGCTTGTCTAACATGTGTCTGATGACACAGATGTCACACACAAATATAAACGCCAGACCAGTGCTCCTGCATAACGTGGCTTTTGCCAACTTTGAGGAGTGTGGGGAATCTCTGGACAAACATGTACGTCACTTTAGCGCTCCGGAGGGAAAAAGATGGCTGAGCTGCGGGGAGAATGGTGATGTGATATGGAGCTGATAAGACTCTTCAGTGGGCACACAAGAAGAGCTTGTCTCAGGGATTGCCCTGAGAAGCCCTTGTAGTGGTGTACCACTTGTAAACAGCTTTCATACTGGGTGAATTAAAAAAATAATAATTTGGTCATTGGGATCATTTGGGCAAATTTCTTCATAGACGTTTGTCAAATTATGGGTCCCAGAATTTGGCTGAAATTCTTACGACAAACAAAATGGCCAACTTTTTGTTCAATTTGGGGCATGGGTCCTTGAGATTTTTCGTGGATGGGACCCTGGTACTAAACCGGCTCTTTTCCCCCTCTCCAACTACTCTTTTGTGGCAAGAATTTTCAATGTTAGAAAACAAGTAGCTCACACACGATTCTCTCGTACTGAGCCCACCGTTGATGCTTCAAGTGATTGACAGTCATGGTAGTGAAAGTGAAGTAGTCGAAAGTATGGTTACATTTTTCAAAGGTTCACAAAAGGTGTGTGAAACCATTTTCACCAATCAACATGGAATTGAGTGGACATGTCTATCATAACAGGATGAACAAAATATTCTCAAACACCCATTGCCAAATTTGACCTGGAAGCCTTTTTAGTTTGAAGCAGCCATTTCAAGCAAAATTCCAGCGCTCATACACGTTGAAGTTTATTAATTTTGAGGATTTGCCAAGAAAAAGGGGCCGCTTCAACTTTAATGATTAATTTGTGTGTCATTTCTGAAGTGTATATGGAGCTGTCTTTGACACACACACACCCACACACACAAGCACACACACAAACACACACATTCTGTGCAGTAGCCACTCAAATCTCTAGTTCTTAGGCCACTGTGTATGATAGTGACTGGGCCAGCTTGCAGCTTGATTAGCGCAGTTAGCCCTTCTAAGGCTCTGGCTGTTTACAGTGGATTATAGTGAGGGAGGCAGGGGTTAACTCGCCCCCTTCCCTCCTCACCCCCCACCCCCCCATTCGGGCTCCTGCAGCAGGGTTCGGGCTGACAGGTATGGTGGGATTTGGCAAGGAGTTTTTTTTTTTTGCACGAGAGCCAACAAGGAAGGCTGAACATGGCGGATTAGCGCGGGATTAAGTTGTCAGTCTGTCTTGACGGACAAACTGCAGAGGAATAAATTGCAATCTGTTTGAGGAAGACAGAAAAAGCCTCACACCGCACAAACAGGGCATCCTGTCGTCTTGTCTTGTCACAGCCTGTCCAAGATGACAGCCAGGGCAGAAAATCATTAAAAAGTTATAAACAACAAAAAAGTGCCAGGCCACCGAGCGTCTGCTTGTCTAACCTCTCGCGTCAGGAGCTGCTTCTTGTTAAAGCCTCTGACTGGATGTGACAAAAGAGATAAGAGAGGTGGGAACCAAAACCTCTGTATACCTGTCAGTAGGGTTGGATGATAAATCAACTTTCAGTTTATTTGTCATGACAAATTTATTCATGTATTGGTGTTTTCCATTGTTCAAAGCACATTGTTCAAGGCAATCATGGAGTCAGTCATGCAGAACATTGCCTATTATACGTTGCAAAAATTTCCAAGATGCAAACATTTGGCGGAGATCACGTCACCATAGCAGTTTTGGTTCCTTTTCTAATTGTTTAATGACTATGTTAAAGAGAAAAAAAATATTTACCATGCTTTGATTTTTGAGCAACTTATTTCTATGATATGTGTTTGGTATCAGGAGAAATAAAGTAAATCCATCCCTACAATGAAAAACAGCACATATTGATTGGAAGGTCATTCTGATTTGCATTGTGGATACAGCATTTGATCTAATTACAATGTGAAGGTGTGCCTAATAATGTGGAATGAGTGTCTATGCACACCTTAGAGTACAGTCACATTCATTCAGTGCACTAAGCTCTTAAATGGTACAGCGTAATATTTATTTCATCCTACTTTATATTGGGGACGTTTTGGCTTTTGGATATTATGGCTTGAAATAGACTTAAATATTAGACATATTTTAAAGATTTCATTATATATTGGTACTGTACACATTTTGTATTACATTTTGCATTAAATGACAAGAAAATAGAAAATAAAAAGTCAAAATCATGAAATATTATTATTCATGGTTCTATGGCTCCAAATAAAATTCTGTTGTACTGTTCTATGTTATGTTGTAATGTTCTGCAACGCGCTTTGTTAGAGCTGCAGTTGTGACAGCATTAAATAAATAAACATATACTATATACAATATAGTAATGATAACGTTACATATCCTATATAATACAAAAATTACATTATATTCAAATTTTCAATCATTGTTCAATTGTGATAAGCTTAGTGAAATGTAATATACAGTAAAAATACAATATATTTGTCAAATGTGAATTATACTATTTTTAAAATTCTATTGTAATAATTTTTTCAGATTTCTCTGGGTTTTCAATTATATGATGTCTGTGTGACAAGAAAAAATAGACTCAGCAGTTTTCAAAATAAATCCTTTTTAAATTATGTCAGATTGTTTGGATACCCTGCAAATAATTTAAAAAATATATCTTTGAAAAAGAGTCTGATAATTCTAAATGTCAATTTGGCCCTAAATAGCAATAACAAAACAATAATAATGTAGTAGCTTCCTTTGCTTTCATGTGACATTGAAGTGCACGTCGCGCTGCATTCACTGTCATGGTAACGCCAATTAATGAGCTTGGCTGCATTCTGGCCATCGCTGCTGTATCATTATGAATTCACGTGTGTACCTTGTACACATGAATATGCATTGCATACAGCTCTTGCTAGCAGAGTTGTGACTTGAATTTTAAAAATAAAGAAGACATAGCCACAGGCCTTTTGTCCTATAAGATTCAAAATAATGAAAATATATCATTAGAAAATGTACTTTTGCAGAAGGACTTTTTTTTAAAGTATTTCCAAAGTTATATGTCGCACTGATTGGGTGCTCAATTTGATGTCATTTCTGAGTTGTAGGTTGAAAGAGGTCAGCAGATAACGGCTGACAAATTACCCTCGGTGCCGTCCCCCCACATACCTGATTGATGGCGGGTGGTTGGGTAGGGGAGGGTGGCGAGTGTTTGGAGGAGCATGGGTCAAGTAAGAGTATAAGACGACAATAAACAAGCGCACGAGTGTCATTACTAGTACCAGTGGAACCGTTATGACAATCCAATCGATGCAATGATACATACTGTATGTTCAGATTTTTCAGTATGGTACAGGGGCTTGTAGTTTCCAAGATGGCAGATAATAGTTCATGTAAAGGAAACATACCTGCCAAACGTGCTACATCAACAGCATTAATCCAAATGCCACAGGTGTTTTTGTTGCAAGATTATAAAACTTTATATATATATATATATACACTACCGTTCAAAAGTTTGGGGTCACAAAATTGTTTAGGTGACCCCAAACTTTTGAACGGTAGTGTAAATATTATTATAATAAAATATTATGAATTAAATATTGTGAATTATATCTTATATTTGTATAGGATTATATATAATCTATGAATATAAGTATACATATATATTATAAGATTTTTTACACAGAAGATTATATATATAATCTATAAATAATTATCTAAATAAATATATAATTATTGAATGGTAGTGTATAAATATATATATACTAAATACATACACGTACACACAAACAAACACGCACACATATACAATCCACTAATATTCCGTGTCCACTTGAAACAGTGCAGTCCTGCAGGATTTACAGGGACTCATAAATCCAAAAGTGAAGTTCCTCTGTAAAAAATGTGAAGTTTACAATTAAAGTGACTAGTGCTGTTATACGTTCCTGATAAAAAGACAAGCTGTTACAATTGACCAAAAAAGGATGAACAAGACATTTAGTACAGATTTGTTGAACAGAGTTATTAAAGTTGCACTATCTTAAAAAGAAGACAAACTATGTCTGTTTTGTAAAATACAAGAATGACAAAAAAAACAACAACAAACAAACAAATACCGGACCTTAATGTTTAGCGTATCGCTACACCCGTTACTAACTGCCTATGCTGTATTTGTTGAAAGGCTCAAAGGAAGGAGTCCCACAAGTGGATGCTGGAGCGTAGCCTAATTCCGAGAAAGATGCATTTGATTGAGCCTCTCCTAATGCTTCCAATGTTGGCAAGCAGAAGTTCCACTTTGCATTCAGATTGCACGCACATGCACACGCACGCGCACACACACCCGAGCCAGCCGGCGCCAACAAAGACACAATGCGCACTGCGCACACACATCCAACACTGCCGAATTACTGACAGGACAATTAGAAGAGAGCTAAACTGCTATCGGAGTGGAATTTTCCTGAAAGGACGAGCATGCGGTTGTGGGGTCCCCTTGCGGTCCTGAGGGTGTTGACTGATTTATCTGCACGCTACTGACGGTTCAAAATCTTCCCACTGCCTTGCACACAAAAGTCGCAGATAATTGTTCAAACACATCAGAACATTTGAGACAATTGCGACAAGATGAGAGGAAAATGAGCTGGTATTGATTGAAAGCACCTTTCCCAATGAGCGGCGAACAATTCTGTGTTTTCGAAGGCAGCGAATGTTGCGTTCATGTCAGAGTTCGTCGGGGATTGCTCCAGGTCACAAATGTTTGCATACAGCAACTTAAACTAGTTGATGGTTACTTTCTCATGTCAAACGTTGCAAAACCAAAGTTAAACAACAAGAGGTGAGCAAGAGTTCAGGATTCAGGAGTTCTTATTTTCCAAATGGAGAAAACCCGACAAAATGTTTGATTTAGAATTTGAGGGTGCATGAAGATGTGGGGTATGGCGCTCTCTCTCTCTCTCTCTCTCTCTCTCTCTCTCACATCCCTTTGACTTTGCTCTAGAAGTACGGCCCTGATCCCGCTTTGATTTCAAACGGTATTTTCTTTACTTTCCAGTGGAGGCAGTGTCAACAGTAGCGCTGGAGACTCCAATGTCTTTTTGAATAAACGGCATGCTCTGATGATGTTTTAATGGGCAAACCTTCTTCGAGACCACTGCCCTCCCCTGGGCGGTGACCCATTCGAATGTGAGTCTCAACTCACATGTAATTGCTTGGCTCTGGTTACTCCATTGGAGGAAATGCTGCAGGTTGCTGTCAATATGCCTTCCACTTTAAAAATACATCCATCAAAACACTTGATGGTCTTCCACTGAAGTTCACTTTTAAAGAAACCCCAAATTACCTTAAATTATAAAATAACAATTTTAAATATTTCAAACCAAAATGGCTGACCTGCTGTGTCTTCTCGAGCATGGCTTGTGAAGACTTTTTTCTGTTACTATTACATTTTTTTTTCAATCGCTGACAACCTAGATTTCAGATTTTTTTTTCGAAACTCAACAATTTCCAAAACACTTTGTTAATATGTCCACTATATGCAGTTTGTGTTTCGTTTCGTTTATTTATTTTATTTGTTTGTGTCAAACTAACAATAATTTTTTCAATTGTAAAGGCCAAGCAGGCTGATGTCGTGTAAAATGTGTAAAAGGTTTTGGGAATGTCAGAATTTGTGTTGGGATGATTGTAAAAAACTGTAAGAGACATGCCTACCAAATTTCATAATGCTGAGTGAAACTGGCTTAGGAGCTGAATTTTCAAGTCAGGGAGTGATTCGCAAATTTTTGGGTGTCATCCATGCAATACAAATGATTGAAATTAAAATTTGTGAACTTTTGAATGTAAAAAAGCCATTAAAATTGCACGTCATTTTTGTGTTGGGTTCTTAATAATAAGTAGTGATGACACCCTCGTTTTTTCCCTGGCTGAAACGAATGAGTTCCTGCAGTGAGTTAAAAACGTCATCAAACAGAGACACTGGCCTTCGCTTTGCTCAGCCAATATTAGCCCTGCGCTAATGAGGTGCTATGTTAACTTCAAGAACAATTTTCTTTCTCATAGTTATCAGGAGTTCATAACTTGGGCAAATTTGCCATCTTGCATGATTAACAGACGGGACTGAAATTATTGCTGAGTTTGCTGAACCAATGATCCTGATGTGGACTCTGTTGACCTTTCCTTCCTGGCACCTGATTTTTATTTTGCTTTGGTGAAATGAAAAGCTACCCCGTGACAGAAACGTCACAGTAGGTCGTATTGAGTGGAAAGGAAAATATTGAATTGCCATTTTTGCGAGAGATATTGTGATTCTGATTAATAATTTTCTTCAAATTAAATGTCAGAGCAATATTTGCAACATTTAGAAACTATTTACAAATTAGTTTGTTCAACTATGTCACACACGCTGATAGCAACACAGAACACTCCACTTCTCATTTGTCACTCAAAACGAGTCATATTCGAGCATCAGATTTGTGTGTCAAATTTGGTAGCAATCTTGATCACCACATTGAAATCTTGGATAAGACAGCGAAATTTGGATCTGCTGACACTTCATGTGGAATTTTCCATCACGGCACCTGACTTCTATTAGGCTTCAGTGACTCAAATGGGAAAGCAAGCCAAATGACGGTTTGAGGGTTCAAGTGAGGGTCACCAGACAGGGCCGAGTCCCTCCATCCTGGTCTATCAGTTCACATGTCGTAATACGAAGGGGGGACCGTGTTTGCAAACATCATTGCGGCCATGTGTGCTTCCACGTCGACCTGAATTAGACTTCCTGTCTGGGGCAAACAATGCGACAACCAGATGAAGCTTCTCTGCCGTGTTTTGTCTGGCCTGAAGCTGAAAACAACACTGAGGTCATCCCTCATGTCCAGATGGAGAGTCTGCACGGTTTTGGTCGGCGTCAGTCCACGTCACGAATGCCGGCTTCTTATGTTCGAGCCTCGCGTGCGAGCGACACAGTGCCCTCCTCTTGACTCGGCTACAATAACATGCTCACCTTTCACCGAACTCCCACCCCCACTCCTTCCTCGCTCACCATTTCTCGAAGAAAACAGCAGATGAAGGAAAAAGAAACAAGCCTCTACCTACGCTTTTGTCCGCAGGGTTGTTTTTGTTCCCTGTGGGGCTAACATGTTAACACAACATGATGTGATGACTGAGATAATTGATGTTATTGGACTCCCCCATCCCTCGCCATCTCCACTTCTTCCCTACTTTTATTATGAATTCCTCCCCTTCTAACGAGGAGCAGACGTCGACTTCCCTCCCTCAAGTGTGTGCAAGTCAAGGTTAACAGTGCCATCTGCAGTAGAGATAACAGCAGTCCATCCATCACTTGCCGTGGCACCGCATCTTCGTTGGGTTTTCCGATCCAAAGCTTTGTGTTTGCATAAGAATACTTATGTGTGAACTGGACTTGAGGACTACTTGTCATCTGGAAAACTCACAGATATTGTCCAAGATCGACCAGATCCATTATTTTCTTCCCAGTGTTTTCTCAAGCCCCAGATTTTTATATAAATCAAAATGGCTGATTTCTTGTTGAATTGAATTTCAAACAGGGTTGCGTGAGACTTTTCTGTGGGTCCTGTTTTGATAGACCTTTGATGGACCAAATTTCATGTGGATCAGTGCAACTGGTGACGATTTTCATTCATTTTTCACTGTCAGAGTACTTGAAATCATCATTACATTTTGACACCACGCTCCACCTTGTTTGGCTGGCATAGGGGAAAAAAACCAATTTAACATCGCCCATCTGTCTAGGATACCTGATAATGATTGTGATGATAGTCGTAAAACTGGTGTTGGGGGCACCTTTTCAGGGTGGGTGTGTTCAATCATCGCCATTGGATTAATAAACACCATGGTTTAGATAAGTGATCTCCTTCATTAGACATACATAAACACTACACTGGGAATGAAGAGCCAGATATGGACAAAAGGCTAAAAGAAGCACCACGACTGTTCATTTGCCGCCACTGGCAGCGGGCCTTGTAAATATTATCTCGTTCTCCTTGTAATCCAGTGCGCTACTCTGCCGGAAACTGCCGACATTTACCTCAGGATTTGCCAGCACGGGGTGCTCGGCTGGAGTGGCTTGCGGGTAAAAGAGAGAGAAAGAGAGCGCTAATCTTGTGGGATTAGTGCGGCCAAGTCAGGTGACCTCAGGTTTTATTGGCCGGAGAGAGTCGGTGGCGAGGAGAGAGGGAGGGGCTTTTTATTCTTCATGTATATGTGTGTGCGTTGTGTGTTCCCTTTCCCACCCTGCCGCTCTCTCACAGGCTCTTAAGGAGGCCTGATGAAAATTCCACTAATCAGCAGAGGATTAGCAGGGACTCAAACAACACTACAACTAATTCCTCCTTTACTATAACTGCCACCCTGTAGCCCCTCTGTCGTACTTAAGACCGTGTAGTACTGCAAACCCCACAGCTTGGGCTGAAAATATTTTTGGAGTAATTCGGGTACCTTGGTTGAAAAAATTGCTCACGGATTTTTGCTTTTTTTCACTAATTTATTTAAGTACTGGAAGTCAAGATCCAGGATAAAGTCACACTAAAAGCAGAAATGCCTATCAATGCCTCCGTATGTTTTTATTTTGAAGTTGTTCCTGGCAGCATGTCATGACGTCACGGGAGAATTGATTTGTCTTCCAGACGCTGTTTGCCACACACAGACACACAATCAGGGGTGAAAGGCCATCTTCAACGGCCTGCTTCACAGTGGCCATCTTTATATCATGCGCAAGTGGAGATCTTGCAGTTCCTTAAAAACTTACTTTATGTGCAAAAATCTCCTGCAAGGACCTGTCTTCAAGGCACCTCTCCTGCATTGAATTAAAAGGCAACGAAAGGAGCCGCTTTGATTCACCAGAAATCAAAATGGCTGTGTTCATGCCTAAGAAGTCGCAAGCACCCATTTCTACCTGTGTCAAAAATGACGTCAAAAAATATATATACCAAAAGAAATAAAAAGCCACCCGTGCGCACAGTTAGCTCGGGGCGTGAAAATAAGACCCACTGAACTTAGAACTTAGCGAGTGAGAGAAACCAGAGCTATTTTGTTCCACATGCACAAGTTAAGGTTCCACCAAAGCAAATATAACCCCTTTCGCACTGTATACAAGGAAATTAGGAGCACCACTAGAGTGAACACAGTTTGACTATTCCATTTGAACCGTATACTACATGATGACTGTTCGGACTGGCAAAAGGAATATACTAACTTTGTGATTCTGACTGAAATTCTATTCGGATTTGGCCTTTTTGTTCCGATGGAGGTGTTTACATACAGAATTTATTATTTGTTGTTGTGTTTCATTTCATTCTAATTGCAATGCAAGTCTGCATGTAAACTTGGCGCGTGTTTACCGCTGTCTGTGTGCTAAATATCATCGTGGTGTCCGGTTCCCGTCATCATGATCCTAGCCAGTTGCTAAGCTTCTCAAAGGTTTCTGGCGCTCTGTCCATTTGTGCTCTAAAGTGCGACAGTGAGTGTTTGCGATCTGGCCGCCGACGCCAACGAGGCAACAAGGAGCTGGAGAGAAAGGCGAGCCTGGTGCAGACAGACAGCTGTGTTTTTACAACGCACGGGAAACACGACGCCTTTAGACCACAACCGCACCTGCCGTCTCCTTTACGGGCCATGAGCCACAAAGGGAGCGCAATGTCTGACAACATAAGTCTTCAATAGACCCTGTGATATTGTAGTACTGTATCTACAATATATGGTACCATAGTACTGCATTCAGTTTTAGAACTCGAACGCTGGCTTGAAACGCTGCTTTGAACCCTGTCTTTTTTTTTTCAACCCTAACTGTAACCCTAAACCAGGTTTCAAATTCTACATGGAAAGCGCAACCTGGATTGAAATCTTAATTTTGGATGTAAACATAATTAAAACCCTAAGTGTGGCTTCAAAGATTGTTCAAAACGCTAATGCTTGCTTCAAACCCTAGTATGAATCCCTCATACTCGCTTTGAAACCTAAATCGGAAACTTTAATTTGAAATCCCAACCTTAACTTTATAGTACAAAACAAAGCATAAACCTGGCTTGAAACAACAAAATTAATATCAAACTTTAAAACCCTAACTTAAAATCCTAAACCTGGCCTGAGATCCTAACCAAGGCTTAAAACCCTATCTTGAAAACCTCTTGAATCCATAACCCAGACTTGAAATCAATGTTTAAATTTTCACCTCGACTTTAGATCGTAGCTTGAAATTTGACACCCCAATCACAGGCTTAAAACTAGACTTTGTAAACATAAATCAAGTTTTAATATCTAAACCTAGACCCCATTTTCGTCCTGATTATATATTTTTGCCCTTATTTTGTTTTGCCCTGATCAAAGTTTTCGGACCGAGTACTAGATGTGGTTGGCGTTTTTCCATGTTACTGAAAAGACTGAACGGGGTCTCATTTCCACTGCACCTCTATAAATTTTGTCTAGCATAAATAAAACCTCATCGGCGCCTGTTAAGGACTCCTGTCAGCGTGGCTTCTTGCCGGACGTACCCCGACACAAGGAAACGGACAGAACTGGGGTAGACCTGCTTGGGGATTAAGTGAGGCTCACAGTGGATCAGCTGGAGGGCTTCCTCTCCCACAGAGGAGGGAAAACAAATATTAATCACCCCCAGCATTTCAATCTAACAAAAAGAAGGGACCCCGAGATGGCAGGAGGGCCTTGAAAAGACCTACCAAAGTTGGAGAGCGCAGAAGGAGGCTGGTTCTAGCTGTTGCCAGCAAACATGGACGTGTTGTGCCAGGCCAGAACCACATTTTCCTGGATTTCAGCCCTACACTTTCCTCATGGTTGGCAGTCCAAAAGCGAGAGGTCGTCTGGGTATTCAACTTTTGGTTGGAAAATGGAGCAAGGGTTTTCTGTATGTACTTCTATGTAAAAACACTGTCACACAATGCGTCGTAATTCAGCCAATCAGAATGATCAGATTCTGCACGTAGTTATGAGAATTTGGAACACTACTTTGAAGCCCTAGACTCTTATTTGAAACCCGATTCAATCCTAAATTTGAAGACCTAACTATTTTGAAACACTATTTTAAATGCTAACAGGCTTGAAATAATATCAAACCTAGAGTTTAAAACCCTAACTGTGCCTTAAAGCCTTAAATTAAAAGCCACATACTGGCTGGAAACAGCCTAATTTAAAAACTGATACTTGAAACCTTGTTTAAAAGCCTAACTCTGTCAAATGCTACCCAGGTGTGACACCAAATTTTAAATCTGAATTGTTGTTTGAAATCTTTCGCTAAAAACCTAACTTTGTCTTGAAACACCATTTGAAACTGACAGCGAGAGGGAGAGAGAAAATACCAAATATATATATTTTCTAATAACATTTTTCATTTGACACATTTTCATTTGGAAGGGCATCTGGCATGAAAGGTGTGGCAATCATATGCTGCAAGTAACTCCATGCGGCATATAAACAATGGAACAGAAAAATGTCATCCCTTTCACCAAGTGTCGTTGTTAACACCATAATAGGTCTATCAGTTCTCTACTGGAAGTCTGCCTTTAATTTGTCTTGATTTTTTGTTTGTTTGTTTGTTCTCCTTGGCAACACTCGCGGTCCGCACTGTCCTCTCCCTCACCTCGCGCAATCTCAAATCCCTCGCCCACGACGCATCTCACGAGCGGCGGGCGGTGGCGAAGGCCCCACCTGGCACTCCGTCGATAGCGCCATCTGGTCACGGCCGTCGCTCACCATCGGGGGCCGGCGCTTGGTGCCGCTCGGCGTGCCAGGCGCGGTGTTGTTTAATGAGTGCATATGAGCAAACATTGGACTGCCAGGTGGCGCCGCCATCGCTGCCGCCACGCCACGCCATGCCGACCAGGCGGGGCTCTGCCGTTGCTGCTCGAACCCGGGGGCATCAAAGGGGAGCCTCGGATTTCCAAAGTAACTAAGGCCTAATCCACCCCCTTATTGGTCCCATTCATATTGAAATACATGATCAGAGGGGCTGCGCAGGCCTTAATCTTGCCAATGGGCGGTCCGGCACAGCTGCAAGGATCAAGTCAGAGTATGAGAGCACCAGTATATTAGAAAAAGTGGGCCTCGTGATTGGATTAGGGGGAGGGGAGGGAGTTGGGAGGGTGAGGAAATGTCATCCTCATTCTCTGGGCGACCAGAACTCAGGAGGTGGGCCACCTTGGCAAGTTGGGAGGTGACTCCAGGAAGTGGGGGTAATGTAAAAAAGACATGGTTTCAAATTTTTAAAAAGGAGGGGTAATGTAAAGGAATGGTCTCAACAAAATGGGGAGTCAAAATGTCCAACACTGGACGGCAAGGCCTCGCCGTCCAATGTTGCACATTTTGACTTTGACCTGAGATTTGTGGAGAAAAATTGGTAATTCCTTGCACAAAAATCCTAATTCTGCCAAGAGCAATTCTTGATTCCTTGGTTTGAAAGTTTTGAACGTAAAAACAACCAAAATTTACCAGTTCTAAAGAAAATTGGTATAATAATGAGGTAAGAATTGTTTTAGGAAAATATTTGCAAAATCCTAACATTGGGAGATGTTGTGGTATTAGTATCATTAGTATAGTATAATGTATAGGATAGTATAGATATATAGTACTATGTCATCTGTCTGTTTTTCACAATAGAATCTTGAGTTTTGATTTTGATATCAGGTTTTCAAACAAAGGGTAAGGTTTCAAACCAGAGTTGGGGTTTCAAACTAGGGTATCAAACCATGGTCAGTATTTTAAACAAGGCCTAAGTTTTCAGTTTAAGGTTTGGGTTTCACGTCGGATTTCAAATCTCGTTATGGCTTTCAAAATTAGAGGCTCAAGTCAGAGTTAAGGTTTAAACGGAATATTGCAAGACAGGGTTGAGGATTCAAAGTCGGGTTTCAAGCCAGGGTTAAGGTTTTGAGTTAGTGTTTCAAAAGGGTGGCCGGGTGAAGAATGCAGGAGGGGCCTCATTCAACTAGTAGCTTGTATCGTGTCGTCCTGACTAAAGTGGCATTAACTGTGGACTTAAAGGTTTGCTCTGGTTCCTGTGCATGGAGAAGCCGGCCCGTTTAAGTGCGATTGAGCGCGGCTTAGACGAGGGATCAATTGTGATCCTCTCCACTGTTTAGTTTCCAGGTTTTTGCCGCTCGCCGAGTGTGGCGAAGGAGGAGAAGAAGACATTTTGTCTTGCAGAGCGAGAGCCAAATATTTCCTTAGTTGTACGCCTGGCAAATGCTGCTTTGCATGGCTAAACCAACAAAACACGTCTCCAAGTGCTCTCAGCAGCAAAGTGATTCCCGAATAGTGTGTTTGTAGTGGTTAGAAATTACCTTTCAAAAATATGCCAAAAATTATCTTGTGTATGATTTGTACGTGTGGGTGGCCATTATATTATACAATATATATATATATATATAAATATATATATACACTACCGTTCAAAGGTTTGGGGTCACAAAATTGTTTGGGTGACCCCAAACTTTTGAACGGTAGTGTAAATATTATTATAATAAAATATTATGAATTAAATATTATAAATTATATCTTATATTTGTGTAAGATTATATATAATCTATGAATATAAGTATACATATATATTATAAGATTTTTTACACAGAAGATTATATATATATAATCTATAAATAATTATCTAAATAAATATATACACTACCGTTCAAAAGTTTGGGGTCACCCAAACAATTTTGTGACCCCAAACTTTTGAACGGTAGTGTATATATATATATATATATATATATATATATATATATACATATATATGGAAAGGACTTCAAAGGAGTGTTTCAAATCAGGCTTTGAATAGAAATGCAGCATTTCAAGTCATCGTTTCAAAATAAGGTTTTAAGACAGTGGTAGGGTTTCAAATTATGTTTTCAAGCAGGGATTCAAATTAGAGGCAAAGCTAGGGTTTCAAGATAGCATTAGAGTTTCCAATTCTGGTTCCAAGTGAGGATTTGGATCACAAGTATATATGTTCTGCTCTGCCTCCACTGCATGGTGTTCATTGAAGAGTGTCTAATATAAAGAGGCTGTCGAAAAACATTCGACACTGAAAATGAACTTGTGGGATGAAGTTTCTGCTTCAGTTTGCACAAGGATGTGCTCAAGGTCTGCTGTGTACAAGACAGCAGAAGGACCATCTGCGTGTGGGCATGTGTGGGGGCACACACACATTTATACAGACATGTGCATTTAGAATGGCTTCTTATGGTGTGTTTATATGTATATTTGAATGTAAACACTGATAAAATGCTGAGTCAGGAGACACCCCTTTTTGTCCTTTCAAAAGTGTAACTCAATTTATCCAGATTACACCACCCTCATCAGAAGGGTGATCCTAACCCAAAACCCGGTGGTCATGCCAAATAAAAATGTCATTTGCATATTTCATATGCACTCATGCATATTTTACATTCAACATGTTATTAGTTTTGTTTATTTTACATTCAAACTGCTAAATGTTCCTTTATCTTACCTTGGAAGTTTAAATGATTTATTTTTGCGGCATAAAAATAGTATATTCTGTTTGAAGCCGACACTGGAAACGATATATTTATCCCAAAAAGCTATCAAGTATTTTCTGTTAATAGTTTTTTTCCTCCTGCACAATTACAGTAAATGCTATATTTTACTTCAAAGTGAGGGACTGTTACTTGTAAATTCTATATTTTCTTTTCGGAAATTTTCACTGAAATGCTGTTATGAACTCAATTGAATCTTGTCTCCAACATGGTATGATGTTCTTGTTTTTTTGTACTCAAACTATTAAATCTTTGCCTTGAAAATAATATATTTGTTGGTGTCTTTAAAAGAAAATGCTATAGGTTTAGTTTTGTCACTGGTAAATATTTTTCACATTTTACTATGTAAATGCTAAAATTAGCTTGAATTTTGCACTCAAATTGGTAAATAATTTTGCTAATATTTTATATTACTTTATATACACTATACAAGGTGTCTCGGTGGCGCACTGGGTAGCACGTCCGCCTCACAGTTAGGAGGGTGCGGGTTCCTCCGGCCCTCCCTGTGTGGAGTTTGCATGTTCTCCCCGGGCCCGCGTGGGTTTTCTCCAGGCACTCCGGTTTCCTCCCACATCCCCAAAACATGCTTGGTAGGCCGATTGAGCACTCCAAATTGTCCCTAGGTGTGAGTGCGAGTGCGAATGGTTGTTTGTCTCTGTGTGCCCTGTGCTTGGCTGGCAACCGGTTCAGGGTGTCCCCCGCCTGCTGCCCGATGACGGCTGGGATAGGCTCCAGCACACCCGCGACCCCCGTGGGGACTAAGCGGTACAGA
Source organism: Syngnathus typhle (assembly GCF_033458585.1). Taxonomy (NCBI): domain Eukaryota; kingdom Metazoa; phylum Chordata; class Actinopteri; order Syngnathiformes; family Syngnathidae; genus Syngnathus; species Syngnathus typhle. The sequence continues at coordinate 10,751,906 of NC_083738.1, read as the reverse complement.
AAATGGATGGATGGATATACACTATACTACTACTACTGCTACTTCTAGTGGTAATTTATAGTACTATGCAGTACTGTGTATGCTATGTTTTACTTGAAAGTGCTTTACAGTATTGTATTTTACAATGAAACTGCTGTACTGTACCCTGTAGGGGTTCTCCATTTTCTTGAACTTTATCTGCAAATGCTATATTTTGCTTGCAGTCTTTTTCAGAATATGCATGTACGTGCACGCTTGATGTGGCTTGCGTCTGGATTCCAACTTTCTCTGCTGAGGTCAGAGTTCACCAGAAACTCTGCTAAGGAGGACAACATGATGAAGAGATGAGGATGGGTGATTTACGGTTCCAACTCTGCACCTCTTGACTTGATGCCGTAATGTTTTACGACACGTTTTTTACTGTAGAGCTGAGATACATTTCACCCTCTCCTGTCATTTACTTGAGACGCTGACTGGGCGAGAAGGTCGTCAAAACTCCTTAAATGGCTATGTAGTAGGGGTGTAACGATTCATCGATACACATCGATTAATCGATATAATGCTCTACGATTTATTGGCATCGATGCTAAACGTAAACATCGATTTATATCGCCGTGTTTGACCTCGGACATTAGACGCGACTTTATTTTGAAATCCAGTTCATTGTTGCTTGCTTCCACACACGCACACACACACACACACACACACACACATACTCACACAGACACGCACACTCATGGATCCTCTGAGTGATGCGTGTGAGAAGGACATTAAATCCTCATTCTGTTCATTAGCACGTTAAGAAAAAATAAAAGAGTAAGAACATGATTTTGGGCCAAAGAAGCATTTGGAGAGGATGCTCGTGGGAAATTACTGTTTTTAACTTAATAAATTGTTTTATTCTTTGCAGATTGTGTGAAGATTTTCGGATTCCAAAGCAAACAAATGAAAAATCCACGTGGGAACACTGGCAGGGTTGACAACTCAATAAAGTTCACCAAGTCTTTTGGAAATTTAACTTTAACCTTGCAAACATGCAAAAAGATGTATATTGTTCTGTATTTTTTAATACAGATAAAGGCGTAATGTACGACCTAGGCATATTTTCTTTTCTTATCTGCTGCTACACTGAAACAAATGAATGTCTGTGCAATATTTAAAGTGATTAATGTGCTTCAACTTGATAAGAGTACACTGTGTAGAGGGGCTCGCATATATCCTTCACATCCTACAGTATAACTCCTGATATTTTCCCTTGCTATGAACATTTTTATTACTATACTATATATTTATCACATTTTTATTACATTATATATTGAAAAGATAAGAAAGCAATTGTCAGAACTTTATGCTTCAAGTCAGATTTTTGGTTTCAAAGCAGTTCAAGTCTGGTTTAGGTTTTTGAGTAAAAATTAGGCTTGCCGCACACCAAGTGATGCAAGTTCTGCAACTGTATATTGTAATTTACAATATATGTATACTTTTATATGTAGCTGTGGAAAAAAAGAGAAGCGAGGAGAGTCTGTTCTAAGAATGAATGAGTGTAGAAAATGAATGGGGAGATTAATCCCAAAGTCTCTCAAATGTCCACACTCTTGACTTTCTCGCGCATTTCCTCTCTCTATGTTCGTAATACAGCAACAGTGGCCGGGACAATTAGCTTCTTCCTTGACAATGTGTTGTTTGTGGTTTAATTAAAAAGTCAATTACGGCTCAGCTTCAGAAAACTGGTGATCCATGATTGGTTGTGACCTGAGGCCAAGCAACTGATGTCATTTCAGTCAACAGCAAGTGACAAAAGGGTCGTCCCCTGAGGTGGATGAAACCAGGTGGATTTTGCCTGTTTAATTCATATTCCACAAACAAAACATGAATTACAACACTGTGTTTTGACTAGTTGGGCTGCACAGAACTTATTAATACAGAG